>NC_088376.1:120222500-121600000 GCF_037993035.2 Macaca fascicularis
CCTAGATGTGGCAGACAGAAGCACAGGGAAAAGGTCTCTGATACAGGCCAAGGTGGCAATCGGGTAGGTGGAGAGATGAGGAAGGAAGAAGAAAGAGGCAATGAAACAGCAGCTTCAAAGGATGAATCCAAAGGACCCAAGAATTGAACAGATGGGATGAGTCAAACCCCAGGGCCTGGAGAGCAGAAGTGACACAAAACAGAAGACTGGAGCTGGGGTCTCAAAACACATATCCATTTCAAGATGGAAATTGATTCCCTGCCCCTAATACAGATGGAAGGTATTTAAGAAGGAGGAAGGGGAGTCCTGGTCACCAGCCACTTCCAGTTTTCACTTCTCTTCCCTCCATGACAAAAAAAACTTTTGGTGTTAGGTTAGTGCCACAGAGGCCTAAGTTGGGAGTCTCTAACCTTCCCCGGTTGCTCTTACACACCTTAACTTTCCTGTCTGTACTCAGAATAAACCAGTGTCATGCTTCCAGACAGAACTCACTAAATACTAAAGAGATAAGAAGAGATAAGAACAAAGGCCCTTTGTTAGCTTTTACCAAATCTTCATCAACTTCCCTACAGATCAAGACCACTAAAAACAATCTTTAAAAATGTGACATTGGCACAAAAGGACAAAAAGGACAATACTGTATGACTACATTTATATGAGGTATTTAGAGCAGTCAAATTCATAGAGACATGAATAGAGATAGCCAGGGGCTGTGGGGAGAGGAAAATGGGGAGTTATTGTTTAATGGGTATGGAATTTCCATTTAGGAAGGTGAAAAAGTTCTACGGGTGGATGGTGGTGATGGTTGCAAAACATTGTGAATTTACTTAAAAATCTTCGAACTGTACACTTAAAATGGTTAAAATGGTAAATTTTATGTTATTTATATTTCAACACAATAAAGAAAAAAGCAAAAACAACACAAACAACAAAAAAAAAACCATTAAAGGAAACTGAACCAGGAAAGGAACGATAACAACAAAACAGTGTTAGGGCCACATATGCAGGAAGAACTAGAGACTAGAGGGTGGAAGACTGGAGTGAGGCAGACCAGATAGTCAGCAACTGCAGCAGTCCATATGTAACATGACAGGGACGGCAATGTACTGATGAGGATCAAAGGACAGGTCTGAGAGGCATTTTTAAGGAAAAAATAGCAGGACTTGGTGACAAATGCAATACACAGGTCATGATGAAATATTCAAAAGTGACTTTCAGGCTGTTATTTGGGGAAGTCGGAAGATAGTGATTTTAAGGCAATTGTTATTTGGGGAAGTCGGAAGATAGTGATTTTAAGGCAATAACGAGAACACTGGGGGCCAGGCATGGTGGCTCACACCTGTAATCCCAGCACTTCGGGAGGCCGAGGCAGGCGGACCACCTGAGGTTGGGAGTTTGAGACCAGCCTGAACAACATGAAGAAACCCCGTCTCTACTAAAAAAATACAAAACATTAGCTGGGCATGGTGGCGCATGCCTGTAATCGCAGCTACTCAGGAGGCTGAGGCAGGAGAATAACTTGAACCCGGGAGGCAGAGGTCGCAGTAAGCCAAGATCGCGCCATTGCACTACAGCCTGGGCAACAGGAGCAAAACTCCATCTCAAAAAAAAGAAAAACAAAAAAAGAGAACTTTTTTTCCCTCTGGGGAAAGAGGGTCTTTTTTAAAAAAGTAGGCTGCAGAAAAACAGTGAAAATGAGGTGCCTACTATCTTTTTACAATATCATATATTTTGGGGGGAGGGGAGAAATCCAGGGTTAAAAAGCAGGGAGTCATGTATGAAGGTATGCCACAGAACCTTAAGGACAGATAGGCTAATTCATAAGAGGTATACAAAATTAACAGAAAGTGTAAAAAATAACAAAAACCAGGAATTAGGCTTTGTGAGACTACCCCTAGTTAGGGCACATATGGAGGAAAAAGAAGATTGAAAAAGTGAGGTTGGCAATGTAGGAAAATGATATATACTTAAAGAATATTCAACAGGCTACAAGTAAAAGAATGTCAAGATGGATGTTTTCAACATGAAAGCCATCTTTTTAAATGCTTTTTAAACTTTTTCCTTTGTTTAAATTTTTTATTTTGAATTTTTGTGTAATTTTGAACTGAATGTGAATTTGAATGTGAATATTATATGTACACATAAGTGTATATTATTTATGGGGTACATGCAATGAAAACTTTTTCTTTTTTTTTTTTTTTTGAGACGGAGTCTCACTCTGTCGCCCAGGCTGGAGTGCAGCGGCCGAATCTCAGCTCACTGCAAGCTCCGCCTCCCAGGTTCACGCCATTCTCCTGGCTCAGCCTCCCGAGTAGCTGGGACTATAGGCGCCCGCCACCTCACCCGGCTAGTTTTTTGCATTTTTTTAGTAGAGACGGGGTTTCACCGAGTTAGCCAGGATGGTCTCGATCTCCTGACCTCGTGATCCACCTGTCTTGGCCTCCCAAAGTGCTGGGATTACAGGCTTGAGCCACCACGCCTGGCCTTTTTTTTTTTTTTTGAAATTGGGGTCTTGCTCTGTCTCCCGGGCTGGAGTGCAGTGGCATGATCTCAGCTCACTGCAGCCTCCGCCTCCCGGTTCCAGTGATTCTCTTGCCTCAGCCTCCCGGGTAGCTGGGAGTACAGGCATGTGCCACCACGCCCAGCTAACTTTTGTATTTTTAGTAGAGAGGGTTTCACCATGTTGGCCAGGCTGGCCTTGAACTCCTGACCTCAGGTGATCCACCTACCTCAGCCTCCCTCCAAAAGTGCTAGGATTATAGGTGTGAGCCACCTCGCCTGGCCAAAAACCTTTTTGATTATACAAATCGCTGAGCAAATAATTATATTGCTAGATCATTTAAAATAGTTCCTCCATATTAATTCCTGAGTTTTCTGCTGTCATTCAAACTCAACTCCTGGTTTTACAGGAAAAATAGAAAACATATTATTAGGACCACTTAAATCAAATGTTTTCATATGTTTGAAACTTAAAAAAAAAAAAAAAACCTGCCACTGGCACTGGAAAAAGGTACTGAAAAGACCGCTAGTTCACTGTCAGGCTTCTGCGTACAGATACCGAGTCAGGCATCCTGGAGGCAAGGCTGTGCTCAGAGCTCACAATTCTGCCAGAGAGCCCTCTAATCTCCCACATTATGGAGAAGAACACAGAGAACCCATGTCATGATATTCCCCAAGATCTGCTCAGCACTTCACAATTTGAACCACTGTTAAAATATACCTTTTTTGCTGTTTTTGAAACAATGCTACATGGAAAATGTAGACTACCAACACTGAACTATGAGTTCCAAATCAGGTCTTTTTTTTTTTTTTTTTTTTTTTTTTTTGAGACAGAGTCTTGCTCTGTCGCCCAGGCTAGGGTGCAGTGGCGCAATCTCGGCTCACTACAAGCTCCACCTCGCAGGTTCACGCCATTCTCCTGCCTCAGCCTCCCAAGTAGCTGGGACTATAGGCGCTCACCACCACACCCGGCTAATTTTTTGTATTTTTAGTAGAGACGGAGTTTCACCGTGTTAGCCAGGATGGTCTCGATCTCCTGACCTCGTGATCCACCTGCCTCGGCCTCTCAAAGTGCTGGGATTACAGGTGTGAGCCACTGCGCCCTAAATCAGGTCATTTTTTTAAACCAGATACTCCTAACCAACTAGTCTAAGAGCTAGCATTTAGAATAACTGGCAATTTCCCAGAACTCAAAGAGAAATAAAAGTTCAAAAGATTGGCTAGAACAGTATCAGTAGGACTCAAAGTTATCGAATTAGATTTCAATTCAGGCAAACCATTTTTGTTCAAAGCTCACAAAAATGGTGAATGTTTGCATAAGGACACTAATATAAGCATTAATTTTCAGACTATCCTGTTTTGGACATCATTCAACATTTGCTGCCATTTGACAGATATACATCCATAGCCCCGAAAGGCTTAGTGGGTCAGTTTTGGCATCATGGCTAGCAACTTTCTTTTTCAAAAGTAGTGTGGAAAAGCTGAGGTGTGGTTCATCTCTGAAATGTGATTGATCTCTGAGATGAGGTCTACTATGGGAATATTACACCTCTAGAGTTTATTTCCAGACATCCACAACAGGTTTAGGGAAAGTAATATTTCAGGAAACAGTAACTATTACACTGGTTCAATGCTTATCACTAATGAACATTTATTATGCAGTAGCAGAACTGTGACTGACCTTCATAACTTCTATTTTTAAATTGGAGACAAGGTCTCACTCTGTTGCCCAGGCTGGAGTACAGTGGTACAATCATGGCTTACTGCAGCCTTGAACTCCTGGGCTCAAACAATTCTCTGCCTCAGCCTTCTAAGTAGCTGGGAGAACTACAGGCATGTACGACCATGCCTGGCTAATTTTTAAAATTTCACTCTTTGTAGAGATGGGGTCTTACTATGTTGCCCTGGTTAGTCTGAAACTCCTGGGCTCAAGCAATCCTCCTGCCTCAGACTCCCAATGTGTTGGGATTACAGACGTGAGCCACAGCACCTAGCCAACCCTCGTAACTTAACCACACTACACTGATGTTTTCCTGACAATATAACTTTAATTTAAAAACATAACTTTTGAGGTCATAAAAAAGAACTTCTATAACCACTGGTCTGAACAGAACCATGTCATCTTACAAGTTCCCCAAAATAGCAAACGCCTCTGTATTTCATCTTTAAAAGCTTGACACTCAGGACTTATTTTTCAGGGAATATGTAGCTATTTTTTGCAATGTTAGCAGTTTTCATTTCTGAGGGATGGAATAAACATTAAAATACTCTTTGTTCTCTAATGTATTTTTTGAATTAAAAATACTATATACAATTGAACATAATCCTGAGCAGAACAACTAGTGATTATTAAACATTAATTATTTGTCACTTCAGATTAGAAATTTTTGAAGGTCAATTTTTTGTACATTATCTGTATACACAAATTGCTAAATGTTATTATTTAATATTTGTTATAATAAACATTTCTGGGGGAAAAAAAAAAAAGCTTGACACTCTAGGTTTCTTTTACAATTCTCCCCATACTAGAACATCATGCCAACATCCTAATAAGATTGGTAGTAATGAAAGATCAACCTCATTTTCTTGGCAACAATAGGCTTACAGAAGAATCACGTAAGAGAAAAACAAACACTATCTGATAAGGAAAAGATGGATTCTGTCTTCCACCGCAGCCCTTGGGCTCTCAGATCTGGAACACTGTTATCTGATTGTATCTGCACGGTTTTCACCACGAGGGCACTGCATGGTAGAGGAAGCAGAACAGAGGAACAAGGACCAAGAGCAGCCCCTGCCCCATAGCCTGAATGCTCTAATAGCCACAGGAAAAAAAAAAAATTCAAACAGGGACACATGGAGCCTTCCTAACTCTCCCTTTCCCACTGACACCAAAAATAACCAACCATAAACTTTTAGCACCTCTCAAAGACTTCAAGAGAGGCATAAAGGGCAATGCTTTGGCCTAGCTAAAGATTTTCAAACCAGTGCAATTCCTTTCTTTACTGTTTTATTAAAATATGCAAGCACAGTACTTATAAACAAAGGAATCGTTTCAGTTTTTGCTTGGAAAAATGGGAGCCAATACATTCCTTCTGGGAATTCAGGGTAAAAGTTTTACAAAAACAGTGTCCAGATGTGCTTAAAAATTCACTCTGTTCTTTCTTTTGGGGAGAAGTGGAGGGAGAAACAAAGGGTAGGAGAGACATTTTATTAAAAATTGAAACAGTTATTGGTTTTTCTTGGCTCACCCACTAACCTGCGCTCCACTGACAACGCGGGAGCACCTGAGGCAGAAGTGCGTGGCATCCCTCCCCTTCCAACCGCCCCGTCTGACCTCCTCCACTCTGGCCTCCTGGCAGGGAGACAGGGCCTGGCTGACCGCGGTGTTGGTGTCGCCAACCTGAGCCTCAGGAACTTCTCTAACTTCCAGAACATCCTCGGTGACAAATGGTTCCACCAGGTGGTGATGAAAAGTTGTGTGTGGGGGGGGGGTGGGGGGTTGGGGGGGGAAGAAGAGACTTTGAAGGCCAAAAGTTCTCAACTGAGAATCAAGCATTTCTTTATGAAAACAACCACCCTGGGGATAAACCTTCATTTAAAAAAAAAAAAAACTTTAAACTGGAATGTTTTGTCAACATCACATCCCAGTTTTAACCTGGAAGCTTTGCTGAGATTTGAAGCTTCCTCAACCCAATGACTTCATTCCCAGAGTCCTTTTTAACCACAGAGAGATTTAAATAGTCTGTTATAAAGTTTCCCTTCATTTTCAGAGGAGCTGGTGCTGGCACTGAGTATTGAAGGTAAATGAGTGTTTCAAACGGAGCATAAATAGACAGAGAATCAGGCATATATAATGAATAAAAAGATAATCCTAATAATAGTTTACATTATCACAAACCAAAGTTTATATGAGTAGCTAAGCCCCCTTTCAAAGTAGAGAGCAGCTGCTGGTACGGTAGAGGAAAATGGTATGTCAAAAATTTGACCTACCTTAAAGTGTGTTTAACTCTGCTGTCAGCCACTGCTTCCTTCTGCCACCTTACACCAGGATGGAGGCAGGGGCAGTATCCTTTTTGAAGTGTTTTGTTTGCACAGGCACAAAACTGTCTCAGTGCTGGAGGGACGTATCTCCACTCTACCTTGACAATCTCCACAAAGGCTATGTCATTCTCATCAGTGATGAAGTAAAAACAGGGACTCCCTCAGAGGAGCCAGTCCTGAAGGTGCCCTGCTACTGCCTCCGTAGAGTGCGAGGAACATCTCCAGGGTCTACAGCCTCAGTCCTTGAAGGCTGCCAGTACCACTATCAGAAGTAGGCAGGAGGCTGGGGAGCTGTGCTTACACACAAATCTGCTAAGTCACAAATCCCCTAGGCTTCATCTGCACCCAAAAATGCTGGCCCCACATAAACCACTTTAACCCAAAGCCCTCACCATGAGTGAGAGGAATATCTGCACTCAATAGGGTAATCCTGCCCTTCTTCATAGAGCTCCCAGGATGTGCAGAGTCCAGGGCCAGGCCCTAGGAAGATGAGTGCCATGTGCCTAGGGCAGTGACATTCAGGTGGAAGAGACACACCTGGGTTTTCTGAGTGAAGACTAGGCGAGAGGGTCACCTTCTGGAAGTGGCCAGCTTCATGTTTCCAAATTAGAACACAGCATTACAACTCGAGTCAATTATCTAAAGTTAAATATTTCTGTACCTACAGGAGCAAGAGGCACATCAGAATCATGGAAACAGTCCACGCCACTGGTCTCCTTTTTCAATTTCCACAGATATTAGGCCCATTTCAAGATGTTCTCACCAGGAGCCAAAAGCTTTATGCAAAGGTGGCTGAAGTTTCAATCAGCCCAGGGCAGAATGAGGGCAAAGAGCCCCTAGTAACGAGTGGACTCCAAGGAAGAGAGCCCCTCTTCTTCCTTCCTTTCCTCCTCTCCTCATAGCAGCAGTGTGGCCCCTGCCACCTAAGGATATGAACATTCATGCAATGAGTGACCAGCATTGGGGAGAACTTCAAAGGCTCCTGCAAGCATAAAGGATTGACCAGCGGGTCCAGCTTTCTGCTGGCAGAGGACCATGAGGTATAAGCCACAGAAGAGGGACTGCCAAATCACGGGGTGTTGGATAAAGACTCTTAGAAGGTGTTCACAAGCAAGCTTTATTTGAGGTGAGGATATTCAGAGGTATGAGCTGCACATACCATGCACATCTCAGTCCTTTCTGCAGAGGATTAAGACACCCTTTGCTCTGCCACTGCTGCAGGTGGAGGCACTGGTTTCAACCACCGTCCCTTCCCAAAACAACTTGTCATCACTCCTGTCTAAGCTCAGTGTGCTTCCAGAGGGTGTGACCCCTGGAGATAAGGCATTTCATCAAGTCAGCCTTGTTGGTGCCCTCATGCTCTAGGGCCTGTTATCACACACGGTTGCCCTTTTGGTCTCTGAATGAGTGACCTCTTCCCTAGCTGCTCACCATCTCTTCCTCCTCTGGCTTGTGTCACAGACCCTGTGGAGGTGTCCATCTTCCTGACAGCCTATCAGGCATTCTTGGCTCCTCTCCTGCCCACAACAGGATGCCAGTGCAAGCCATAGCCTTATTTCTTAAAGCTTATCTCTGCTTTTATCTTCTCTATCTCCCTGGTCCCTTTAAGTCCACCCACCCATGTACTCTTAAGTCCAGGATCTTCACTCTGGTGTATTAAGGGTAGTCCCAGACTCACCCTTGTGGAGGGGAAGTAACTGCTTTTACATTTCCCAAAATGTTCTTATCATATCCAGGGATCTTCCCAGAGGACTTGCTAAAGCAATGCCACTTCAACCAGGGCAGGTGGACAATCACTCAGGATAAGTGTTCTTGGACTGAGAGGGAAACCCACAGAACAGCAATGCCTGTGTAAGGGGCAAGGACCTGTGGGTGGGGCGGGGCTCAGTCAGGGTCCTTCTCCCCACTGTCTTCAAACAGAGCTGCTGCACTCTTATCTGCTTCATGTTGGGGTTCCCAGGAAGGAGTCATTTTTAAAAATAGGTAAGGAAGGTGTAGGTGTGTGTATGTGTGTATCACTATTCTGAAGAAGACAGCTTGGTGTAAATGGGAGTAAAGAGGGTAAAAAATCAACGACTCAGTTCTGCAATTACCCATGTGCAGATCAACTGTCAAACAAACAATTTCTATATCTGTGGCTGCCTTTCTTCTGCCCTCGCCAACACCTAGCACAGTACCCAAATCCTCTCCAACCCAGACAGTGGCTGACAGAAAGGCCTCTGGGACTGTCAACACCCCAGTGTGATTCAAAGCTCCCAGGGAGTCTGAGGCGGTCCCCTTGTTTATGGATTCAGTGATTGATTGGGCCCTAAAAGCTCCTGGCCCAGAAGACTAAATGGGTTGTAATCAATCATTAACAATAGTGTTGATGTTAAAAATTGGGAGATGCACTGGGTCTTTGGCCATGTGGATGAGCTGGGTGAGCACACATGAAATGTGAAGGATGGAGGCAGGTGGAGACATGGGCACCCTCCATGTATGCAAGCAACACAGGCTCATCAAAAGTGACCCGCAGAGCCGACAGGCCACATTTTGCAAAAATAAAGCTGTGTCTCAATTTAAAAAATAAAAACTATATGTAGGACAAATGCTTTTCTTGTATTAGAGAAAGATCTGCAACAATGGCCATAGGTTGGGTGTTATTTCCCAAGTGAGATGAAAAACAGACACCCAGGTGCAAGGGGCAAGAGTCTAGGTGGCAAAAGAGGTGGGCAACTCAATAAGGACATGGAGTGGGTAGGACAGGACAATTACACCCTCCGAATTAAAGGTTCAAATCACCTCAATCAAAATAATAGTTAAAATCTTAAGAATAATTCTAGTCTAACTGTCCCATTTTACAGGTAGTAAGGAAACTGACAGTCATATGGGTCACCTGCCCTGTCCATAGTCACAAGCAGTCAGCCTGAGATGCTCTCATCACACACGTCGCAGTGACCTCAATGTAACAGCCTAACCAGGGTGGTTTCTAGCCCAAGATTAGGATTTTTTAAAAACTTCAATAAAACACAGTTAATATATATTCTCTTTATGGGTAATGTGTGATCAATCCAAAAGCTTTGGGGAAAGTACACGCGCGCACACACACACACATACTCTCTCACGCACGTGCGCACACATACTCTCTCATGCACACACACGCGCACACACACACACATACACACAAAGGAACAAAGGTTTGCTGACCAAACTGGCAGTACAAATAGAATTTCCATGATAATATTCAGATTCAATTATTTTCATAATATGCTGGTAAGTCAGGAAGACTCACTAATCAATAATTCTTAGACTTACTAATCAATAATTATTCTAAATTCTTATTTATTCACTTAAAACATCCTCCCTAACACTCTCTACTAAGCAACATTTCGCCCACACCTAGCTTTAATATTACTAGACTTAAAGGCACTAAAACATACTCAGAAGGTAAATCACCAGATGAAAGATTTAGTCCTCTAATAAATCCAAAATCAAACAAGTATAAGCCATCACCAAAATAACAAAGGCAAAGAAAAATTATAAATGGGGCTGGGTGCAGTGGCTCATGCCTATAATCCCAGCACTTTGGAAGGCCAAGGCAGGCAGATCACCTGCCGTTGGGAGTTCGAGACCAGCCTGATCAACATGGAGAAACCCCATCTCTACTAAAAATACAAAATTAGCTGAGCGTGATGGTGCATGCCTATAATCCCAGCTACTTGGGAGGCTGAAGCAGGAGAATCACTTGAACCCAGGAGGCGGAGGTTGCGGTGAGCCAAGATTATGCCATTGCATTCTAGCCTGGGCAACAGAGTGAGACGCCATCTCAAAAGAAAAAGAAAGAAAGAAAGAAAGAAAGAAAATTATAAACAATATTTCGTGTGTGTGTGAGAGGTTTTTTTTTGAGATGGAGTCTCTGTTGCATAGACTGGAGTGCAATGGCGCAATCTTGACTCACTGCAACCTATGCCTCCTGGGTTCAAGCAATTATCCTGCCTCAGCTTCCTGAGCAGCTGGGATTACAGGTGCCTGCCCACCATGCCCAGCTAATTTTTCTTTGTATGTGTGTGTGTATTTTTAGTAGAGACAGGGTTTCACCACATTGGTCAAGCTGGTCTCAAACTCCTGACCTCAGCTGATTCGTCCACCTTGGCCTCCCAAAGTGATAGGATCATAGGCTTGACCCACCTGGCCGATAAACATCAATATTATTAGGATGGAGATGAACGAGTACGTGTATACTGCTGATAAAAAGACTGCAGCCAGTCACTAAAGCAGTTACCATGTGGCCAGGCACACAGCTGGATGTTTTAAAAACAGTATCTTGCTTACATCCTAAAACAACCAACAACCCTGGGAGATGAACTATTAATAACACATTTTACAGATGAAGAAATAGCCTCAGGGAAAAATTTGCCCAAGGTCTAAATAAATGGTAGCAAATGGTGGAGCTGAGATTCGTGAAACAAACCTATTCTTTTCTCAAAACACAATTCCTCCCAGTAAACTGGTTCAGTCATTATACAGGACAAGCTGGTAAACATGTATGTAATGAGAGCCACAAATCTTTTGACCCAGTAATTTCACTTTGGGGAATAAATGCCAAGGAAATAAACCAAAACATCAAGGGAGATGGGCAGGAAACCCATCTGTATGAAGATGTTCATAGCAGCTTTGTAACAGTCATAACTTGAAAACAACCCAAATGCCTTATCAAATGTGGGGTGAGGACTGGCAAAAAGGGGAGGGGAGCTCACAACATGAACATATCATATGGCCACTAAAAGTGACATGTCTGTGGACTACATCAATACATGGAAATATCTTTGGAAAACAAACACAAGTAAAAAATAACCATAAATAAATAAAACACGTACAGTGATTATAGCAGCTATGCAACAAGATCTGTTTGTGTGTTCAAGGGTAGAATAATCAGTATGTAATGGAGCTTAATACTCAGTAAACTTCATTTTTCTTATAAGGTTGAAGTAACCAATTTGTAAAGGCAACACAAAGAAACTCTCTTTAGAGATGCTATGATCTATCCAGAATGTTTTCTTCCTGATCTAAGGAAGTCAAGTTTTCATATAAAAAATAAAGAATGTCAGGCATGGTGGCTCACACCTGTAATCCCAGCACTTTGGGAGGCTGAAGGGGGCAGATCACTAGGTCAGGAGTTCGAGACCAGCCTGACCAACATGGTGAAATCCCGTCTCTACTAAAAATACAAAAATTTGCTGGGCATGGTGGCACGCGCCTGTAATCTCAGCTACTAAGGAGGCTGAGGCAGGAGAATCGCTTGAACCCGGAAGGCGGAGGTTGCAGTGAGCCAAGATGGCACCACTGCACTCCAGCCTGGGCAACAGAGCGAGACTCTATCTCAAAAAAAAACAAAAAGAAAGAAAAAAGAAAAGAAGACCCACTAATTTTAAAGCTACCTCCCCCCTTTTACGCTTTCAAGTCAGTCCTATTTTTAAATCAGATTAACAAAACCTCCAGTTATAAGCCCATAGCTCACAAAATTTTTTGTTACCCATTTAGCAAATTTATTTAAGAACACATACATTTATAAATTGGAACATTCTTTCTGCCACCATTTGGTTTGTACTAATAAAAGTCTACACTCCCTGAATCTCATTCTTTTATAACACATTTGGAAAAGTAACACTAAGATAACATAAATCAATGGGGGTAGAGGAGGTGGGTTTAGGAGCGTCTGAACACAAGCCAAGGTAAAGGTCATATGCTCAAAGCATAAAGCAGGAAGTTTATGCCTAATTGCCTTTTTTTATATGCTCTCCTTCCCCAAAAAGGAATACAGTATGCTCACACAGGTTCTTCATCACACTCTGTCTAGGGAGGCAGGTGGGCCCAGTGAAGCCCAGAACACCCTCACCTCTTTGCACTGGGCTCACCTGGCCCCTCGGATGGCTTCCTATATATCCTATCACTGCAGAAGAATGGGAGCATAATTCAAGAGCATCCCAACTAACCTCTGTACCTTTTAAAATGAACAAGGTTGAAAGGTTGGGGAAAGAAGTGGGCCAAAGATGGTGCTATCTTGGAAAAGAAAAAGCAGATTCCTGGCCAGGCATGGTGGCTCACGCCTGTAGTCCTAGCACTTTGGGAGGCCAAGGCGGGTGGATCATCTGAGGTCAGGAGTTCAAGACCAGCCTGGCCGACATGGTGAAACCCCGCCTCTACTAAAAATACAAAAATTAGCTGGGCGTGGTGGCACTTGTCCGTCATCCCAGCTACTTGGGAGGCTGCGGCAGGAGAATCGCTTGAACCCAGGAGGTAGAAGTTGAAGTGAGCTGAAATCATGCCATTACACTCCAGCCTGGAGGATAAGAGCGAAACTCCATCTCAAAAAAAAAAAAAAAAGCAGACTCCTTCACTCAGCAGGATTGTCCTCTGCCTGGGCAGATCTCAGGTCAGTCTTCATCCTAAGGTTCCTTCTTCTCTGTACTTACTCACCCATATTGGTAAGTCCTGTCAATTTTCCATTTTACCCTATGTTTGGGATGACTTACTATTGTCCTGCAAGCATAAAGCACCACAGTGTGCATCCTGCACAGAGCCAAAGCTCCATGATACCACCATGTCTACTTTAGAGGGTGAGCTGTCCAATAGGGTAGCCTCTAGCCACGTGTGGTGATTTAAATTTAAATTAAGTTTAAGTAAAATTAAAAATTCAGCTGGGCGTGGTGGCGCAAGCCTGTAATCCCAGCACTTTGGGAGGCTGAGACGGGCGGATCACCAGGTCAGGAGATTGAGACCATCCTGGCTAACACGGTGAAATCCCGTCTCCACTAAAAACTACAAAAAAAAACTAGCCAGGCGAGGTGGCGGGCGCCTGTAGTCCGAGCTACTCGGGAGGCTGAGGCAGAAGAATGGCGTGAACCCGGGAGGCGGAGCTTGCAGTGAGCTGAGATCCGGCCACTGTACTCTAGCCTGGGCGACAGAGCGAGACTCCGTCTCAAAAAAAATAAAATAAATAAAATAAAATAAAAATTCAGTTCCTTAGTTGTGCCAGCCACATTTCAGGTACTCAGTAGCCAAAAGTGGTTGATGGTTACTGAATTGAACGGTGCTGGAAAGAACATTTTTTGTCACAGAAAGTTCTGTTGGATAGCACTGGGCTAAAGAGCTCAGCACCTGCCCACACCTGCCTCTGCAATAACAGGTGACACTCTCTCACAGCTGGGCAACTATTCCCAGCTGTCACCAGGCACCACAGGCCACCTCAACTGACACCTAGATAACTCAGGTTCACCTGGTCAGCATATTGATTTTCATTTACACACAGTACAATTGATAGTTTTTGGTGTATAGGTCCACAAGGTATATGCATATATATGTATGTATCCACTGCTATAATCAATATACAGAACAGTCCCATCATGCCAAAAACTTCCCTTGTACTGCCCCTTTGTAGTCAAGCCCTCCCTCCATCCCTCCAAAACCCTGGCAATCACTAATCTGGCAGCTTTTTAAAAAACTCAGATTCCTGGCCTTCCCCTGGAAATCCCACTTAAGCAGGTCTGGGGTGAGGCCCGGAATCTCCCCCCACGCCAAGAATGCTCCTCAGGTGATTCTGGTGTTCGGCCAGGTTTGGGAATCTTTGGGGTAATTGCCTAATCTGAGTTTAATTTAATTATCTCCAAAGTGCTGTCTAGTCTCGCTCTCTTTCCACCCCCCATTAGTTGCTTTGTTGCACATGGCAGCCATCCATCTGAGACAGGGTGCTTGGAAGGCAGGGCAAGTCTGACTGCTGGGGGCACGGGCAGGGTAAGAACTCTGCAGCTCCGGTTTCTGGCAGAGAGAGGCCTCTCCGAGTCACATGGACTCTCATCTTAATCCCTTCCTGGCTCTTTGTGCCATGGAATCCTCATCTGGAAAAAAGGGAACCACATCAGAAATAATCATTTACCTCCGAGGCTTGCTGGGAAGTGATGACTTAGATAACATGTTCAAAGGCACTGGGCTGCCAGGACGAAAGGTACACTGCCCTGGATATGTCATCACCTCACCAGATTTCCTCTGGATGCAACTCTCCTCACCCTATTTACTTGATGGATGTGAGAGATAGGGACTCAAATTACAATAAAATTGCAGACTTTTTGAAAACAAACAAACAAAAACTCAAAATATTTTTTCCTTCTAAATTCATGATGCCAAGGGTGAGGTACCAAATTCCATTTTTTAAAGAGGAATTCAGAAGAATCAGCATCTTCTCAGAAAACCTCCTCTGCTCAGAAAGTAAACAATTACAAAGGGGGGGCAAAACTTGAGTTTAGCCATTCTCTTCTGGCTTGCTCCTGCTATGCTGAGGATTCCTGGAAAACACTTTGAAAGGTTTAAGATGATCAAAGAAAAGGCACGGCCAACACAAGAAATGCTATCATTTAATATCACATGTTTATTTAGCCCCTCCAAGCCAAAGAGGGAAGATTGTTTGAAAGGGAGAGAATGCCTGCTTAATCAACTAAAAATGCATTCATTACTATGCTATTCACTGCGGCTTTCCTGAAATCAGACACTTTTGCCCCTAGACCATAAGATTGAAGCGATTTGAAACGAAAATATTTCCTGTCCACTGCTTGCCAGTTTCTAGCCCCAGAGTGATATAACAGATGACATCCAGTACAATAAATGCTTTTATTAACCATAAATTTGAGACTGCTTTAGGGATTTGAAGTGTTGGGTTTCATGCTGAAAAAATGTAATGTTATCCACAGACCATCAGTGAGTAACAAAAACAGAGGCACAGGTTATGCTACTTTGATCAAATTATGGCAAAAAATTGTCTTTTGCATTTAAAATAGAAGTTGCATTCAGGGCATATCTTCAAGGAGCACCACAATAGTTTAATCATATGTCTTGGAGAGTTTCATGGAAATTCATCCTGAGTGCAGATTTATAGAACCAGCAGCTTCTGTTAAACAGATAGGAAGCTGAAAAGTGTTATGAGGCTAAGAGGGCTGAGAAATCAAAATACTAAGATGGGACCCCTAAATCAGGGTTTCTCAGTCTCAGCGCTATCTACATTTTGGGCCAGGTAATTCTTTGTCATGGAGGGCTGACTTGTGCATTTCAGGATGTTTAGCAGCATCCCTGAGCCCTTCTCATTGACTGCCAGTAGCAGCCTACCCTAGCTGTGACAACCAAAAATGTCTCCAGAAATTCCCCAAATCAAGGTTAAGGCTGCAGTAAGCTGTGATCACGCTACTGCACTCAAGACTGGTTGATAGAGACCCTGTCTCAAAAAAAAAGAAAGAAAGAAAGAAATTCCCCAAATTCCCCCAATCAAAAACTACTGCTCTAAATCAAAGTCTAGGCTTGTTTAGCAAATGCTGTGTATGTTTTCTTCATCCAAAGGAAATGTCAGAGCCTGGGGAGCTGCGCAGCCTCAGCACTGTGCCCGCAGTGCCTCCCTCTACACAAAAATGGTCAACCCTGAGCAATTTCTGAAATCAAAAGCACCTTGCACTCCCTCTTCTACAAAACTAAAGGTAGCATAGCCATAGAAATGAGAACTCTCTCGGCTGTGACCAGAGCAAACGAGACCAAGCAAAGGCAAGCTGCCCCCCTGCCCCCCACCAAAGCATACCCTCACCCGACCTTTGTGTCCAGCATGCATTCCAGCCCAGGAGCTCCGGCCCGCTGGGCAGAGGCTGCACACCATTTCTGCCAGCATCTAAATTGCTGCTTTCTGGCCTTTCACTGTCAGGCCACAGAGGGGACTGTGGACTCGGTGCCAGAAAAGAAAATGAAAAGCAAAGTTGAATCTCTGCGGACCATTCTCTGGATGCTGAATGTCCCACTATTACATCTCGGCATGACATTTCATGGCCAGCAGGGGAGGAGGCCCAGTCCTGAAAGCTGAACAAACGCCGGGCACACAGGCCTGCCTGCGCCCTCGTAGTCTCTCTGGACTTATGAATAAAAGATGGAGGTTTTGTCTCTGTTGTTTCCCTGGTACCCTGTAAGAATAACAACTTGTCACTTTTTGACATTTTAACTTACTCTGAAAAATGACCAATATTAACTTTACATGTCTTGGCCCTTAAATCTGGAGTGGAGTAAAATGAAAGAAAGAAAAGCCATGTAATTAGGTAGAAGATAATAAGTTAAACTAATGAAACTGTAAGGGACTCTAATAAAATAATGTAGGTAACATGCAATCACAGGACTAAAAGGCTAGAAACTAACTTGGAGGATATGCTTTGGGTAAAGTAGCCTTTACTGGAAATAAAGTTCAAGGTTTTTTTAGCACAAAGGAAAGAAATGGCTGAATTTTGGTGTGAGGAAGCAGTCAACCGTAAACCTGCCCCGGCCAAACAGTGGTCTTTAATAGGAACTCATTCCCAGTCTCTGAGGGCGACACATCTATAACTGCAACAAGCCCATGTGAATAGCAAAAGCCTTGAGCATTCTTGAGAAACAACACTCCTAATTTTGAGAGAGCGTGGTTGATTTTAAACAATCTTTAAGGAAAGAGTTTATTACAGGATAGCACAAATGGCATCCTGCACTTTCCTTAGACTCTCAATAAAGTAAAAGGGAAGGCTTAATGTGAAACACTGCATTTTTAAAAAGACAAATAACACAAGACTAAACTGGGTACTATCATTAGCATAGATCTCTAAATACAACAACTGCACACAGAAAAAACAAATTTTTCTTATTGCTAAAACTGCATCCACATTTGTTACCAGTTGATACCTAAAATCCAACAAAGTCACAGTATCACCTTTAGAGGGGTCTTGTCAAAATATTTGACCCTATTCATAAGGAAACAATAAAAAATCCAAATTGTGTACACAAGTGGCCTTGACTCTTCAGAATGTGTAGGCTATAAAGGACCAAAAAATAGGTAGAGGAACTGTTCTGTATTAAAGGAGGCTAAAGAGACAGGACATCAAAAAGCAATGAGTGACCCTTGTCTGCCCCCTAGAATGTGATGCAGAAAGAAATTATGAATGACATTAAAAGGACAAGTGAGGTAAGTGTAGCAAAACGTTACGAACTGGTACCTCTAGACAAAGGGGAAATGGGTGTTCATTTTACTGTTATTTCAATTCTTCTACAGGTTTGAAAATTTTCAGAATACAAAGGATGGGAGAAAGAGCACAATAATGGGGAATCCCCACGTGGGGCTTTAAGGGACTCTAATATACAGGTGACTGTATTTTATACATCACATATATACATTTTACACACTATATACATTTATATATACATTTTATACATTATCTATACCTGTATTTTGTACAGGTGACTAGCTGCCTGCTTGGGGGGTTGGGATAGCAACAACTTCATCTTCCTGTATCGTTTCAGAAAATATATGCCCTAGGCAGGGCATGGTGGCTCACGTTTGTAATCCCAGCACTTTGGGAGGCCAAGGCAGGAGGACGGCTTGAGGCCAGGAGCTCGAGATTAGCCTGAGTAACACAGTGAGACTCTGTCTTAACAAAAAAAAAATGTAAAAAAATTGCCAAGCTTGGCAGCACATGCCTGTGGTCCCAGCTACTCAGGAGACCGGGCCAGGACGATTGCTGGAGCCCAGGAGTTCAAGGCTGCAATAAGCTATAATTGCATGACTGCACTCCAGCCTGGGTGACAGAATGAGACCTTGTCTCAAAAAAAAAAAAAATTTACACACACACACACACACACACACACACACACACATCATAGATCCATTTAAAATCTCCTGTATGCCTTTCCCTAAAACTCTTCTCCAGCAATTTACCATTCTCCTCTTATCAGAATTCCTACTAATTTAAAAACTTTTTAATACTCTTTAAAAGTTCCCTGGTCTGCTGCCCAAATTCTCCCCCATTATCCACTCCCATCCTTTTTTAATGAGATAAAAGCAATGATTACACTAGTCTTGACCAACTCGAAACTCTGTACTTTTTAAAATGTGTGACCCTTTAAGTAAAAGAAGCAAGCTCAGTAGATGGGAAATGTGCTCAAGTGAAAAGATGTGGGAGGTAGAATTTGTCTCTCAATGACTTCAAAACCGAGGGAGGAGAACAATGAGAGGCGGCCTGTCCACAGCAGCACTATAGAGGCCAGTGACAGTCACCTTGGGCATGCCGGCACTGGGAACTCATAGCTCCAGAGGCCCTGAAGCAGTCTTCCACCAGCACAACCAGATGTTACATTTTTTCTGCTTAATTTTAGTAAAACTCCATGACCTCCTTCTCAAATTAAAAAGGCAATGCCATTTTTTTTTGTAAGCCACAGGAGCTATCTTTAGTGAAGCCTTCTAAGGATTTCATTAATTCATAGCCAGCCAACCAGGACTTTTCCCACAGTCTCCCACAAAAAAGCCCGGGAAGTCACTGATTGCTTGGCTGGATCTGAATATGAGCAGAGGTAAGATCAGAAATATCTAGTTCCTCCCACAGGGAGGCAAGGCATGAAAATCAAAGCTGGGCAAAAACTCATTTCCACAGCTGGCCAGCAAATCCGCAGCCCCGGAAAGACGGCAAAGAGCACCTCTGATTACGGACAGACCTTCAAGTGGCTTTAGAAAATGAAATGCATTCACCACCAGAGGGGAAAGAAGCAAACAAAAAACGAGACCTGCACCCCTGTGAAAAAGACAAAGTTTCATACAAACTGAGGGCTGCTGCCAGAGAGTGAGATTTGTTCCGTTCACGTCGTTTCAGAAAGTCCAAAACCAGGATGCTTAGTCAGGGCTTAGCAGTAACTTTTCACATTTTTCTCATCCACAGTGCAGGGTAAAGTGGACAGTCCAAGCAACCCCCTCAAGCAACAGACACGGCCAGGTGTGGCTCCCACACAACACCAGCCCACACTCTCCCTGTCATGAATGGGAACCTGGCTTGAAGCCCAGCTTCTAACCAGTATGTGGCCCCTGGCAGGAGTGCCAAGAACTGTGGTGTGAATGAATAAATTAAGCATATTTTTTATGCTACTCTCAGCACTAACTGCCACATGATTAACCAATGTTAAGAAAACAATTTTGGAGGAAATTTTTTTTTTTTCAATTTTTTTTTTTCAGACGGAGTCTCGCTGTGTTGCCCAGGCTGGAGTACAATGGCACCATCTCGGTTCACTGCAACCTCCACCTCCTGGGTTCAAGTGATTCTCCAGCCTCAGTCTCCTGAGTAGCTAGGACTACAGGTGCACATCACCATACCCAGCTAATTTATGTATTTTTAATAGAGATGGGGTTTCACCATGTTGGCCAGGCTGGTCTCGAACTCCTGACCTCAGGTCATCCGCCTGCCTTGGCCTCCCAAAATGCTGGGATTACAGGTGTGAGCCACCACTCCCTGCCCAGAGGAACTTTTATTATAGTTGCTTGACTGACACGTCACCTTCTCAGAGAGGCCATTGGAGAGTGTCTACTTGCAAAAACCCATTGCTCTTATTGCCTCATTTTAATTTCCCATAGAGTGCTTAGTCATTCAAGAAACACGTATGGAGAACCTGCTATGTGCCAGGCACTGTTCTCATGATGCAGAAGGGAACAAAATAGGTAAAGGCCCCGCCCACATGGAGCTGACACTGCAATGGGGAAAAAGGATGGACAAAGAAAATACTATGTATGTCCCATGGTGAAAACTTCTGCAAAGAAAAAGTGAAGAAAAGAGGACAGAGTGAGCAGCAAGTTGCTATTGTAAACAGCATGGTCAGGTCTGATATTTCATTATCCTGTTTGTCTCCCCTACTAAAATCTAAGCTCTGGACAGGCATGGTGGTTCATGCCTGTAAACCCAGGTGGGCAGATCGCTTGAGGCCAGGAATTCAAGACCAGCCTGGGCAACATAATAAAACCCCATCGCTACAAAAAGTGTAAAAAATTAGCCAGGCTTGGTGGCACGTGCGTGTAGTCCTAGCTATTCAGGAAGCCGAGGTAAGACAATTGCCTAAGCCCAGGAGTTCAAGACTGCAATAAGCTATGATCATGCCACTGCTGCACTCCAGCCTGGGCGACAGAGACCCTGTCTCTGGAAATAAAATAAAATCTAAGCTCTAGAAATCAGACCTAACACGCAGAACGCACCAATATTCACCCAATGAATGGCCACTGAGTGTCCCTCTTATCAAACCGTTCACCTGTTGGAGAAATCTTCCAAGCCTCACCACTCCTGACAGAACACACACAGGCAGACTTCAAGGTGCCCTGTTATCTAGTACCTACATCTTCAACCTTACCATCCCCCCACCACCCTTCTCCAGCTTTGCCCACATCTTACTTTCTGCCCAAACTGTCCCCCCAGTGCCCAGGTCCACTCACTGGTCAGGCCCTGCTCCAAGTCCCTTTGGTAAGACCTGTCTTCTTCATCTAAGCCTCCCACAAACCACTCAAATTCAATTTCTTCTTTATAAACACATCAAATTTGTTTGTTCCTCAATGCATCACTGCAATGTTTGGACACGTTCTCACGAAATCCGGAGGGATGATAGGGTCGGCCAGGCTTTGTGGCACAAGGGAAAGCTAGGGAGTGGTATGGAGAAGCCTCACAGAGAAAAGGGGGCCTCCTCCAAAGCAGGGGAAACTGAGGCAGAGCAAGAAGCCAGAGTTACTGGGAACCAACTGAGACATGGCCTAAAAAGCCAGAGTTCTAAGACGGCCTCAAGCAAGGCCTCAGACAGTTGAATGTCAACAAACTGCTTTTCACAGAGGCAGTTCTAGGCTGAGGAGCAGCAGAAGCCCGTTCAGGTTTCTCTGGAATGAGCAGGGAAGTGTGGAGAGAGGACTGAGAGGGCTTGGTACTGTGGCCCCAGAATCCTTTCTGAATTTCCCTGTTATCCAGGCCCCTACTCCTTTGTCTTTCTCCTGGCCCAGACAGGCAGCCACTGTGGATGGGGGACTGGTCCCACAACTTAACACAGGGTGGTTGCTCAAAAAAGTGTCTCCTGCCTCCTCACTCCAAATAAGTCTTTTTGAGCTTCAGATGCTGAGCAGTTACAATAAATCCTAACCGTGTGAGTGCCTGTGCTCCACCCAGAGCAAATGTGCACACTCCAGAGGAAGGGGCCATAAACCGTCACTCAACAGGGACCTGCTCAGGCGGCGGACTGCTGCTACATTTGGTCTGTACTGCACTGCATTTTCCTCAGATAAAAGGGGGGGGCCGTTTCGGGAGAGGAGAAACCAGAAATCACCCGGACAGAACAAAATCACAGGGAAAGGATTTCTAAACCATATGGCCTATCTCAGGAAAACCCACCTCTTCATTCCAAGGAAGCCCTCCCTTCGTCCCATTAACCCTCCCACTCTCGAGTAAAACAGTCCATCGCAGCACAGAAGTCTGGGGACACTGCCAGGATTTTTTAAAGGGTTACTATTCGATGGGGGGAAAAGATCTACAAAACTGACCAAACAGAACACTCAGAAAAACTCCTAGTTTTGAAGGCAATAAAGTACTTTTTACATCTGAAAAAAAGTTGTATTTAAGGCCTAATCCCTCATGATTTCAAAAGGATTCATATGAAGTATTCATTTAATGTGTGAAATGTAAATATCCATCCAAACATTTTAATTAATGCTACCAATTTCCATTCCCTTTTCAAAGTTGATACTTGAATTTTATATGGCTTTTCTGGTATGTTCAAACATGCTTCCCTACCATGCAGTAGTTTTAATGAAAAGCCTCATGATTAATGTCTATTAGATCAGGTTTGTAATGAAGAAAGGTACAATAAAATTACAATTTACTAAGCTTCCAATAATACTTGCCATCTACTGCCCTTTCAAGTCTTAAGGTGCCAGCCATATGCAAATAAGACATTTTAGCATTACTTTTACCATAAAACGAATGCTTCTTAAATAAGCACAGTAGAGGTAGTTTTCATTTACACTATTAAATCAGAAAATTTATGAGCCCATTTCCGTTTTAGAAGAGAATTACATGTGTGTTCACATCACATCTTTATTTTGTCGTCCACCCAGTGATTTGTTGAGGACAGCTGGTACCTATTAAATCCCCCCTTTAAATGTTGTAGCCTTAATTAGCTACATCCACCTTCACCCAACATTTCCAAACAAGGAACCAAAGAAAAGGGAATCCATTTTTATCATGGATACTTGAACAACGGAGTTGCAAACATCAACGTTAACAGTCTCTAGTAGAAATAGCTATTCCTTTTTTAGGCCACTTCACAAAAATAGGGTACAAATGGAGTTTTTGTTATGTAGATAATTTTTTAAATTGTTCAATTTTTAGTTTCCTGCCTGGTGTTATTAATTAAAAATCTTCTTTTAATATATTGTTTGGGAAAGGATGAAGGAGTCTCCCCAGAGATATTCTGGGTATTATTTAAGCTACAGACTTCTTTCTTACTTGCACTTCTCAGCATATGACTGAACAGATAGAATCTGCAAATAGAGAAAGCAGCAGGGTGTGGTTTTCTATGAACAGACATCATGCCCTTCCCAGACACCAAAGGGTTTCCAACTCACACAACGAGAAATTGTTGATTGGATTGCTTTAACCTGCCATATATAGATAAAACACACACTGACTTAATTTACAATGTCGATATCTCTTCTTAAAAAAAAAACACATTTACATTTATGCATTCAGGACTTCAAGTGTGAATTCTGTTCAACAGACTACATTCTGAGCAAGATAAGGAGCCATCTCAAAGATTCCCCCGTTGGATTTGTTTCTTCAAGACTGGCCCTAGCTTTAATCTGCAGTAAGACTATCTGTTTCAATAGGATGTGATCACTTGAGGGCTTGTGTCTTTTCAATCAGCCGGTGGCCCTGCCGGGTTTAGAGTGGCAGAGGGGAAGTGGCCTGTGGTTAAACAGAGGAAATACCAAGGCATTTTAATAGAGCAAATAGTCTCTTTACTTCCCACCGGGAAGAGCTTCAAAGGCTGTGGGCCCCAGAGGAGACAATGTGTTTCGGAGGCCATCAGTCACCTAATCGTGTGTCAGGCCCATTCAGAACATCCAAGCAGCCAAGACAAACACTGCCCAGGAGGACAATGCCTCCCACTGGCTGGGCAAGTCTGGCTGGCTGGAGATGGGGCCTGTAGCTCCAGCTCAGACAGCCCCCCGGCTGACTGAGGGCAGGAGCTCTCCAAATTTGGGGGCAGATGGGAAATGGAAAAGGTCTGGCGACCAGGGCAGAGTGGCAAGAGAGAGGTCTGCTCTAAGGCCACTGCACCTCTCAACCTGTCAAGCTCCTGGGGATACCTGAGCCCCCTCCTCACCCCACATTCTTACAAATCAAGGGTGGAGGCTCAAGCTTCTAGAAGCCTAAAAACCCATCCATCAGAAGCAGGCTGAAGAGGCAGTGGGGGGCCAGGCACGGTGGCTCACGCCTGTAATCCCAGCATTTTGGGAGGCCAAGGTGGACAGATCATCTGAGATCAGGAGTTCGAGACCAGCCTGGCCAACATGGTGAAACCCCGTCTCTACTAAAAGTACAAAAATTAGCTGGGTGTGGTGGTAGACACCTGTAATCCCAACTACTCAGGAGGCTGAGGCAGGAGAATCGTTTGAACCTGGGAGGCGGAGATTGCAGTGAGCTGAGATCGCGCCACTGCACTCTGGCCTGGACACCAGAGTGAAACTCCATCTCAAAATAAATACATAAATAAATAAATAAAGAGGCAGCGCGGAATGAAGGAGGACAGTGAAATTGTTGATGGGGTAGCCCCAGCAGGAGCAGACATCTGCTGGGCCACAGTATATAAAAAGTTCAGGGACAGAGGAGGAAAAAGCCTTGAAAGCTTTTTAAAAAAAGAAAAAAGAAAAAAAAAAAAAACATGTTTTAGGCCAAATGAAGCATGAAAAATACTTAAAAGCATTAGCAGTTCTTTCCTTTGTTGGGAAGTTGTAAGATTTGAACTGCCGAGAATCTGATTTGGATCCTCTGCTACTCCTTCCTGAGACTGTTTTCAGACAAACCCAGCTGTTCTAGGGAGGAACCCAGGGAAAGTGTCAAGTCCTCTTCCCTCCAGGCCTCCTCATCAGTCCCAGGCCAGAGGCACCCACCCAAACTAGCCCCCCCCCACCCCCCCAGTCCTCACAGTCCCCATCCAGCCTGACCCCTATTATTGGTCGGGGCTCTGAGAAAGTCTTCACATTCCTCTCTAAGGCCAGTGACATAATTTAAAGCCAAACTCTGATTTTAAATGTTTAGAATGTGTCTTCTCCCCTTCTCTGGATTGTGGAACCCCTGTCCTCTAAAAAAAATAGGTCTCATCCTGGTTACAGCATGAGTATCCTCAGAAGAACTTGTTAAAATGCCAATTCCTGGGCTCCACCTCACTCTCACTCTGATCCCATTAGCTTTCAATCTGCATTTTAACAAGCTCCTGAGGCAATTCTGATACTGGAAGGCCCTGGGTGTCACTTGGAGAAAAAGTAACTGCTGGTCTCCTGGTCACCGAGCTATATGCCCAAGTTAATAACTAGCACAATACCCCAGGCACTGCAGGGGCTTGGGGTTGGGTGGATGGGTTGGGGTGGGGAGAGAAGGGAGGGCTGCTCAAGAAAGATGGACATGGGCCAGAAGAGTTCCCAATTAACTAGGCAAACAGGCTGGAAGAAAGCTTTGCACTGCTTATAAAAACATCTCTCTAAAAAATGTATCAGCCAGGGCTGAGTAATTTTTTAACCAAGAATTCTGTAACAGACACAAGAGCATCTATAACATGGACGACATGGCCATAGGATAGGCAGACCAGATGTGGGCTTGGGAGCCATGAGCTGCAAGTGAATGAAAATGCATCCAATTCAGAATCAAATAAACATGCCTGGGCCCACAGCCAAGGATAATTCTTGGATTGGACTTTTATCAGGAACCTAAATTTTAACCAGCTGGAACTTCTCTTTTCCAAGTACCACCCTATTCCTTCCTACCTTTTGCAATGAAGTATTTGCCTTAAATGGGAAACTTGCATTTCATTGTAAAGATGATGCCAGCATCCTGCCTTCCCGAATTCCTGAAGAAGTAGTGTTTTTTTGCAGGGGGAGTAGGAATTGTGTTCCAGGGATAATAGACCAGAGAAGGTGTACCCCATTTAGGTAAGGAGGCAAGAAATGTTCCCTCCTCCCCCACTGCAGGAAAAGCCATTAAATAAAAACCTGTGGGAGTAGATTCCTAACTCCTTGTTCCATAAAAAGGCTTCTAGACCAGCAAGACAAGGGGAGGGAGAACTTCAGTACAAGTGACTGACACAATTAAAGTTACGAACCAAACTTGCCTCTAGTTGCACACAAAACCATTCCACTCTCTAGAAGCAAGAGCCAGTGTAAATGAGGATGGCGGTCCCTCTGGAGGTTTTACAAATCATTACTTCTTTGCGAACACAGTATTTATTACTCAAACAGCAACCTTACCTGGCAAGGACCCTAACAGATTTTTTTTTTTTTAAGTAGTTGAGGAAGTGTGCCCACAACTCATTTCTAAAACACTGACCTGTGTTCAAGATGGTATCAGCCTCTTAACTGCTCCACTAATAATGGGGAGGTTGTGAAACCTGACCACTTAAACCAGGCCAGCCCCTGGCTCCTCTGGGAGCAGCCCGAAGGGTCTGTTAGCAGGGCTGCAGAGGGTTAGCTGGCTGCAGTCACCTTGCAAGTCCTACAAAAATACACATTTCTGCAAGGGCAAGGGTTCCTGAAACAAATGTTCCCTGGAGATCAACAGGGTCATTTGCTCAGCTCTGCTCCACACCCAAATTCGGTCTCTCAGGACTTGGTGCTGCACGTTGCTGCCCCCTCTCAGGTTCTGAATATTGCCCAGGCCCACAGGAAGCCTCCTCTGATTTGCATCACATATAGTCGACCCTTATTCTTTTATGTTCCTATAGCCCCACTGCAAGCAACCTTAGAGCTGAGGCCAACATCTACGGACTAAGTACCTATTATTTGGTAGGGGACCCAAACATGAATCAAATACTCTAGTCACTGTGTACCAGTAATTTCTAGCTGACTCCCTGACAGAGCAACTTCTAGAAGACATGACCTAGGGAGGTGTGGACAGGGACAATTTTTTGCAGAAGTGATGCTAGGGCTGAGAAGGGAAGCTACGGAGGTGTAAAGTGAAGGAACACAGGCAGGAACAGCATGTGCAAAGGCCTGCTGCAAAGACAATGGACCTTGATGCCCTGATCTTTGCCTCTACTTCTTAAAATCTATCAAGAAATACAGGATTTAGGAGGAAGGCAGCAGGTCTAATTTGGTTCAGCCAATATTTACAGGGCTTTGAGGCCACCAAGATGAGGTTCAGTGCCTGGCTAAAGAAACTAGTCTGAAGACATAGAAGTGAACAAATACTGACAAAATGGTCTGGTGAGACCAAAGTGCAAGGACCTGCATGAGAAGGCAAAGCAAGGGGCATGGCATTCAGGAGGGCTTCCCTGAGGGGGCACCACCTGAACTGAGTCTTAAGCTAGGCAAGGAATTCTCAAGGGAGGAAAAGGCATCCTGGGAGGAGGGAAAAGCATGTCTTGGAAGCACAGAGGGCATCCATCCGGAGTTAGGAACAGGATGGGAGGGGCAGGGGGTGAGGCTGGAAAGGGTGGGAATGCAAAGCATGTGGGGAAACTGGGTCCATGAAATGCACCAAGCAGCAAATCCAGGAAAGAAGGAACCATGTATCAGCATGGATGAGCCTGGAAACTGGAACATGGCCCAGAGGTCTCTATGATCTTCCAGGAGAGGAAAGTAGATGACCCAAGGAAAGGATTGGTGGGGCCAAGGCAGGAGCAGCTGAGAAAAGTCACCCCCAGCTAGGGGTTGTGGTGGAGAAAAGGTCAGCATGAGTGTGAGGTGACTGGGACAGAGCCACCATCCTATGAGGGTGCAGGTTTGGGAGAGGAGAACACACTCGCACAGGTAGAAGAAAATCACCAGCCTGGCTCCGTGGGAGCACTACCATACCCTACAGCATTAAAACTTCATGAGTTGTGTACAGTGGCCTAAGAAGCCACCTTGGCAACTGCAGCAAAACAGCAAATCGGACTGATTTACCTATGTCATCACATGAACACTCAGAATAAAACGCCTGTGATGATACTGTAGTCATTCGAAAGCCAACAGGAGTCTAAATCCAAAATTCTAGTAGGATCCATACATAAGTCAACATGAGATCAGCCTTGAGGAAACTTGCTAGCTACTAAAATTTTTTTAAACAATAAAACAAGAGCAGTGATGTTTTACTAAAATGGAACACAGTAAGAAAATGTGATGCTTTACTCAACTAGGAAGGAATGACAGAGCCTAAGGGGGCGGGGGAGGGGGCGGGGGAGGGGGCGGGGGCGGAGGCAGAGGAGGGGTCATAGCTGTCTCCATAGCTTAGCTATTGAGTCTGAAGACATCCCAGCTGTCTGGCTCACACCTGGTTTTCTGCACCACATTTCTTGGACTGTGGGGCAAGTGAGCTTGGAGGCACCAGCCTGTGTGCCTAACGGAGTGTTATGTCCTAGGTTTTGACTGTGCTGAGGCTGTTTAGACCCATCCAGAAGAGGTCAACGTTGGCCTAAGCAAACCACTCCATACCTATCCCTCAGCCCAGCAGCACTAAGGAAATTCTCATTTCATCCCATTTTTCATATGAAGAAATTGAGGCTCATGGCTCCCCAGGAGCAGAGCCAAGGTCATGTCCCTGCTGTCTGAGTGCAAAGCCTGCGTTTCCTGCACAAGGCTTAAGGCCGTGAGTTCCCTGACGCCGGGCCCACCCTGGCCTCAGTGGGAGGCTCGGGGCAGACGGACATAATCTCCGGGTTCCGGGGCCGCCCAAGGCCAGAAGCCCAGGTAGGGAGCTGGGAAGCTGAGAGGGGGATGGCAATGACCTGCGCACAGACAGTGTCAAAGGAGCGCTCGGTTCCAGGGAGACGGCTCAACTCACACGGCGAAAGTCTGGGCACCTCTCCAGCCTCATCTCAGGCACCTCACCCAGGTGACACCCACGCGGCCCTTTGGGGGAAAAATATCCGCAACTCGAAGCAGGGAAGCAGGATATCAGCCGCGAGACCTTCACAAGACGAAGGGCTGAACCGAGAGGCGAAGTTTCTCAGGAGGTCCCGGAGTCAGAGGAGGGGTAGGAGTGGGGTGACGGCCCCAGGCGAGGAGAAGCAAAGCTACCAGGAGAGCGGGGCGCATCCCTCCCCGGTGCTCCAGGTCCCCTCTCCGGTCGCCCGGGCCTTGGCAGAGTTGTGGACTGGAAGTCCGAGAGAATACCCCCTTCCCTCCCCAAAGCGCAACCCGGTCCGGGTGGCTCCGGGGATCCCAGCCCGGGACACGCAGCCCTGGGGCGAAGGAGGTCCCGGGCCAAGAACAAAGAATGGGGAGCCCAGCCCAGCCCCACCGCCCCTCACGCCCGCCCTCTGAATGGGACCCCGGCCGGCGGCCGCACCTCATTAGCAACACAAAGCCGGGGTCGGGCAGCCGCTTTCCTCCCGACCAGGGCCGGAGGACGCGCGCCCCGGGAGGGAAACCAGTAGGATGCGCGGGAGGAGTGGGACCCGGGCCGGCCGCGGACCCCGCGAAGAGCAGGCAGGTTGGCGCGGGCTCGCCTCCCCGCGAGCACCTGTGCGCGCTGCGTCCCCCGCGAGTTGGCGACGGCAAGAAACCCGCCGCCCTCGCCTTACCCTCCAGCCACAGGTGTCGGCGCCCCGCGCGCGGCCGGACCCGCCAGCGGCCACAGCTAGCTGAGAGCCGTTGAGGCAGGCGTTGACTGTAAAGAAGACGGAGCAGAGCTGCAGCCACGGGGCCATGGCCGTGCGCTCGCCCAGCCAGGCCCTTCTCTGCGCCCCGGCCGCCCGCCGCTGGCCAGCCCCGAGTGGGCGGTGGCCGCGGCTGCGGCGGCAGTGAAGGGGACCGCACTGGGCATGCGTCGCCAGCCCGGGTCCCGCCCCTTTCTCCGGGCCCCGCCCCCGTCCTCAGTCCTCGTGTGCTGGTCCCACCCCCACAGCCTGGCCCTCCAGTCGTGACCCTGCCCCCGTAGACCACGCCCCTCTGGTCACGCCCCAAGCCCCCGCTGAGATTCTGGCAGCTGCAGTTTTTTTCCCCCTCACTTAGATCTTTTTTTTAATCTAAAGGATTTGTCCAAGTGATGCTCACTCTATGCGAAACCTGAGGAAAACACAAAGAATGTAATAATAATAATTTTAATAATAATTTAATAAACACCTGCTATGTGCCAGACTCCTTTCTGTATGCTCCCAACCACACAGGGAAGTGTATTATTGTTATCCCAGTTTTAGGCGCAGAAAAGTTAGGGGAACGTGATAGAGAAATCCTGGCTCTGCATTTACTAGTAGGACTTTGGACAAGAGCCTTGCTGTCTCCACAGTACTTCCTCACCACCACCCCCTTTTGTCCCCGCCCAACCCCCCTGGAAGCTAGAATAAGTATCCTAGTCTGGGGAGAGTTCTGTTGGTTGAAACATAACAAGTGCTCCATAAAGGCTACAATCTATCATTAACTGACTCTCATAAGATCACACAGCTGTTACCTGCCAGACCTGAGATCCAAATCTAGACCTGACTAAAAACAATACTCTAAGCTACTACACATGTCAAACATACCCTCATGAAGTGGATATTATTTCTGTTTGGAAGAGGAAACTGAGGCTCAGAGAAGTGGAGTAGCCCAAGCTATTCAGCGTTTCACCGCACTCCTCCCAGGCCTTTGCCTTGTATCTGAGCACCTAAACTCTCACACTTTGTCCCTCTCCACTATCCCCTTCCTCAAGAACACCACCTCCTCTTCCTAAGGGCTTTTCTACTTCTGACTTTGTCCCCGTGTCCGATACATTTCTCCACCCTGGATCCAAAGTGATCTTCCAAAAACACAAATCAGACTACTGACTTATCCTAATTAAAACTCTAGGCTGAGTGCAGAGGCCAATCCTAGAGGATCGCTTGAGTTCAGGAGTTAGAGGCAGCAGTGAGCTATGATCCTGCCACCGCACTGAAGCCTGAGTGACACAGTAAGACCCTGTCTCTAAAAAGAAACAAACAAACAAACAAACCTACCACCACCACCACCAACAACAACAACAACAAAAAAAAAACCAGTAAAATTATGTGTTCTGTGTTCGGAGGAGGATTAATAAAAACAAAATCAATAAATAAAACTGTTCTATGGTGGCTTTTATGCAAAGGCCATTTAGAATAAAATCCATACTGGCCTTCTCTTCTACTCTGTCTTTACCACCTGGCTCCTGCTGCACAGATCTCCCCCCAACCCCAGCCTTATCTTGGTCTTTTTGCCTCAGGAAACCTTAGAAATTGTCATCTCCATCCATTCAACATGGCAGCCTCCTCTATATGACTCTCCTTCCAGGGCCCAGAATCCCCTCCCTCTCCTTGTCTGGCCTGGCCTAAGCTCAGCCACTACTAACACAGGATCCTGCACTTTCCCTTGTGGCTTGTGTCCCCACCACCCTGCCCACATGTCCTTGGAGGGCTTAAGTGGAGGAAGAGAACTCGTCTTAGTAATGCTAGCAGAAGTCCTGGGGATTTGCTTGGAAGTAGCTACATCTAGAACCGAGGAGTAGAGCCAGCCTCACCTGAACTTCAGGGGCTGGAAGTATGAAACAGTGGTTGCCCAAAGGAACACTGACATTATTGCCAGGGAGAGGGAGAATGGGTGCTGGGTTCCCCAAACAACAGCATCCACCTCAAGACCCAGATGCTGGGCAGAATTTTTTTTTAACCTCATTGCCTGGAATTCAGGAATTCAGCCAGACCCAGTGAGGTTTACCATACCCTCTTTTTTTTTTTTTTTTTTGTTTGAGACGGAGTCTCACGCTGTTGCCCAGGCTGGAGTGCAGTGGCGCGATCTCAGCTCACTGCAAGCTCCGCCTCCTGGGTTCACGCCATTCTCCTGCCTCAGCCTCCTGAGTAGCTAGGACTACAGGCGCCCGCCACCGCGCCCGGCTAATTTTTTGTATTTTTAGTAGAGACGGGGTTTCACTGTGGTCTCGATCTCCTGACCTTGTGATCCGCCCGCCTTGGCCTCCCAAAGTGCTGGGATTACAGGCTTGAGCCACCGCGCCCGGCCTTGATACCCTCTTCAGACACCAGAATAGCTAGGATCCACAGAGGGCTGTTCTGGAGTAGCCTTCTGTGAATAGACCTCGGGAAACACATCACTCCTTTGGAGCTGCTTGTTCAGTGCCTCCCTACCCTTCCTCACATTCTTGGTACCTGTCCCTGGGTTGTTCTCAGCCCCCACAGCAGGGATGTCCAGCGTTTGGCCATGAGAGTCAGGGGTGGCAGGGCCTGAGATGAGGCCAGGACCACATGGGTTTTGGTGAAACAGGGAGGAAACAATGAGGCAACCAGTTCCTTAATCTATGTAGCATTCCAGTCTATACATGCTTTATAACTTATTAAACAACCTCATACTAAGGGACATCTGTTAGAATCAGTGATTCAAAAATACCCTAACACACTTATCTTGACACATTGATTCAATGATTTTATACATTTCTAGAATCAGAATTGCTGGATTATGCACATTTAAAATTGTCAAACTGCTCATTATCGTATTATTACCATCTTAATTGGCTTCTCTGGTTGCGAATGAGGTAGATCATGTTCCTATGTATTTGTTGGCCATTTGTACTCTTTCTTTCTTTTTTTTTTTTTTTTTTTTTTTTTTGAGACGAAGTCTCACCCTGTCGCCCAGGCTAGAGTGAGTGAAGCAATCTCGGCTCACTGCAACCTCTGCCTCCCAGGTTCAAGTGATTCTCCTGCCTCAGCCTCCCAAGTAGCTGGGATTACAGGCATGTGACACTGCACCTGGCTAATTTTTAGTGAGATGTGGTTTCACCATGTTGGCCAGGCTGGTCTTGAACTCCTAACCTCAGGTAATCCGCCTGCCTCGGCCTCCCAAAGTGCTGGGATTACAGACGTGAGCCACCACGCCCGGCCCATTTGTACTCTTTCTTTTTTTGTTTTTGTTTTTGTTCTTGTTTTTGAGACAAAGTCTCGCTCTGTCACCCAGGCTGGAGTGCAGTGGTGCAAACTTGGCTCACTGCAAGCTCCGCCTCCCGGGTTCATGCCATTCTCCTGCCTCAGCCTCCTGAGGAGTTGGCACTACAGGCGCCTGCCACCACACCTGGCTAATTTTTTTTTTTTTTTTTTTTTTTTGTATTTTTTATAGAGACAGGGTTTCACCATGTTAGCCAGGATGGTCTCGATCTCCTGACCTCATGATCCACCCGCCTCGGCCTCCCAAAGTGCTGGGATTACAGGCGTGAGCCCCCGTGCCCGGCCTGTACTCTTCTTTAGTCAGGAATTGGACTCTAGGAAAAGGAGCAGTACTTAGAGCTTTCAACAGAGGGAGAACCTCAAGGAGAACATTGGTTAGAGGAAACTGTTTCTCCCTGGGTTTTATTCACGTCACCATATGATTGCATGACAGGGAAGGCAGAGCCCCACTATTGAATTCCCTCCTATCCACAGCTCACTGCAGAATCCGGCAACCGACAGCCTCTGAAAACATGCTACAGGGTTCAGAGAGAGCGCAAGCTTTCCTGAAGCGGTATGGAGGGCACAAGAAGGAAAAGGCTTAAGCGTCCAGTGTAAAACATGCTTAGAATGACATCCCTCAGGACCGGGGACAGGGAGGCCCTCCTATTTCCCTTCAAGGAAGGCCACCAGCACGTGTGTGAGTGGGAGGAGAACCACAGACACCAAAGGGTCAAATCTGGTCAGGAAATTAAGGTTGTAAATTGGCATTTGGCAACGTTCTCTGCATTCTGGTCTTTTCCATTGATTATTTCTCCCATCTCCTTTTTTGTTGTTGTTGTTGTTGTTTGTTTGTTTGTTTGTTTGAGATGGAGTTTCACCCTTCTTGCCCAGGCTGGAGTGCAATGCCATGGTCTTGGCTCACTGCAACCTCCACCCCCTGGGTTCAAGCAATTCTTCTGCCTCAGCCTCCCAAGCAACTGGGATAACAGGCGCCTGCCACCATGCTTGGCTAATTTTTTGTATTTTTAGTAGAGGCGAGGTTTCACCACGTTGGCCAGGCTGGTCTCAAACTCCTGACGCCGGGTGATCCACCCACCTCAGACTCCCAAAGTGCTGGGATTAAAGGCATGAGCCACTGCGCCCAGCCTCCACCTCCTCTTTTTATCCCAACCTTTCAGAATAGCTGTAAGGCTGCAGGGAGTGGACCTCTCTATCCTGGAAGCTGAGCTAAAATGAGGGGACCAGGCCCCACATGTCCTCCATGGATCACAGTTTCCTCCAAGCCACAGTAGAACTCACCTGTGGAGGTGACCAGAGACACGCTAGGGGAACCCTCCCTCAATACAACACTTGGTCTCACCTGCCTAGGCCAGGATTACCTGTAGTCCAGTCACACTTTCAGTCACCCCTCATGGTGAGAGGTGGCTGTCGTCTGATTCACCTCTGCCCCCGTGCCTGGCACTCTGTCTGGCACATATCAGTGGGCAAGAGACTGTCACCACCTCTCCCTCTTTGGAACAAAGCTGAGAATTAAACAGATAAAATCACCTTAAAATAAGCTGTTGATGAAATGCAAATATATTTTCCCACTCTAACTATAACCTAGCCAGATAAGAAAAATCCTTAACACAAGGATTGGATTTTGTTAAGGGTCAAATTATCCCATGAAACATAAAAAAAAAAGATAAAGTGATGGTGGAAGTAATTTGTTTCATGAATCATTTCGAGCAGGGAATAACTAAATACTATTTTAATGAACAGTGTTAGAAGCAGTCGGCCCAAATTCTAATTTATTTTGGTATTGTGAGAAATTAGTGTATGTTTTCTGTATTAATAAAGACATTAAAAGTAAAGAATGTCACTGTACCCCTGACCCCAGTCTCCCAGAGGGCTGAGGGTGCAAGGTTTCCTGGGCTTTGGAGGGAGCAGTGTGTGGAGAACTGGTACCCACCTGCAAGCCCTTAGTCCCTGAGACCCCACAAGACTGCTTGGATGTCAGTCAGGCTACCTGGCAGTCTTGGCTCCAATGGGGTAGGTGTCATCATCCTCACTTCACAGATGGGGAAGCTGAGGCTCAGCGAAGGGAAGTCTGCTCGGGATCACAGAGCTGGGGTTCAAACCGGACCCCGATCGCCTGACCTGGGACCACCTTGCCTGGGACGAAAGGCCCCAGACTGAGCTGATTCCTCCAGACTCTTCCTGTCTAGGACGCCAACAACATAGCCTTCCTAAATCCAGTCGTGGGGCCTCCTGCACAGCCCAGAGACCCAGGGCGGCAGACGACAGAAAACCTGGGAAGGCGGAACCAACCCTGCGCCCAGGAATCCCAGGACGCCCATCCCATAGTTCTTGGGCGGTGCGTACCTTGGCCACTACACGGAATTTAACGGCCCACGGCCACTTTCCGTTTCTTTTCCCGGAGGAAAAGAAGAGCGGACGTCTGGACTCCACGGTAACCGCGAGGGGGCGCGCGCAGTCCAGGTCGGATCCCCCGCCCCCGCGCCGCAGAAGACCCTGCACTGCGCCCGCACAAACAAGTGGTTCCAGATCAAAGCCCCCAGGGCAGGTGCGAGTACTCTGCTGTTACCCAGAGCTGGTGCTAAGCTTTAGGGGAAGTAGAGTCCAGGGGGTCGTAAGAAAACAGGATCAAATGGGGCCTTTCAGTGGCTTTGGGCAACTCTGGATGTCAGTTTTCTCAGACGGCAACACAGGAATGACGTGGATGCAGACCTCGGGTTTTTTTTTTTTCGAACCTGAAGTAAGCAAATGACTTACAGCCTGTGTGAATGTTACTGCAGGTAGTGGACCAGGAGTTGATGCAGCCAGGGCCGGCTCTTATTTGCAATTCAGATAAGACCTGGGGAAATGGCCACGTCTAATCTTCAGGAGATAACACCCTGGTTTGGATCCGCACTATACCGGAAGGCTAAGGACCATACCCTGTTTTCCATTCATTCATTAATTCATTCAACAAGTACTGATGGAATCTCTGCACCATATAAGGCATTATGCCAGCAGTGGGGATCAGTGTGAACAACAGGGTACTGTCATAGTTGTCTTTAACCTGCAAAGAAACATTCCATGGAGGACACTGGCATTACTCAAATAGCCCTATGACTAGGGAGGAATTACTAGTAGATGAGTTGTTTTTGAAAAAGGGATCCCTGAGCTGAGATTCCAAATATAAGAGTTACCTGGGCAAAGGGGAGGGGAGCAGAGAGAGGAGGACTGTTCTGGGCAGAAGGAATAGCATGTGCAAAGGCCCTGGGGCAGTAGGGAACATAGCAACTTCAAGGAGTTGAAAGAGGCTAATGTGGTTGGAGAACAGTCAGGTGTGGGGGAATGGTGCAAGGTGAGCTGGTGAGGCCTGCAGGGCCAGCCAGGCAGTACTTTATGTCCTGGTTTGACATAAAGTAAAAGTAGCTAGCAGCTTCTTAGGATTACTTTAAGGGCAGAAGTGGGGCTATATTTTGAAAAGATTCCTGTATTCCAAGTGCTGAGCACAGGGTATTTCCTGGCATTTAGCCAGCATTTGATACATACTTGATGAGTGAATGAATAAATGATCAGAATCTTTACTGAAATTCTGAGTTTTAATGTCTTGAATGAATCCAAAACTCATTAAAAAGCCTAGGAAAACATCCAACCCTACCAAAGCTCCAAATAATGCGAATGAAGCGAAGCAAAGTGCAGAAACATTTTCTTATCATCATTTGAGGTTATTTTTATTTTGTAAAGTTCTGTCTTATTTTTAATAGACTTTTAAAAGAACAATTATAGATTTACAGAAAAACTGAGATGACAGTATAGGAGTTCTTATTACATTACATAACATGTATGTTATGTATTGTATGTATGTATATATGTATTAATAATATGTTATTACATATTACATTGGTAGGGCACAATTAATGAACTGAGGCTGATAACATTAAAAGTCCAAACTTTATTCAAATTTCCTTAGTTTTTACTTAATGTCCTTATTCTATCCAGGATCCCAGCCAGGGTATCACATTACAGTTAGTTGCCATGTCTCAGGTTCCTTTTGGCTATGACAGTTTTTCAGACTTCCATTGTATTTGGTGACCTTGACAGGTTTTTTTTTTTTTTTTTGGAGACGGAGTCTCACTCTTGTCACCCAGGCTGGAGTGCAATGGCGCAATCTCGGCTCACTGCAACCTCCACTTCCCAGGTTCAAGCGATTCTCCTGCCTCAGCCTGCCAAGTAGCTGGGATTACAGGCTCCTGCTACCACACCCAGCTATTTTTTTTTGTATTTAGTGGAGACACGGTTTCACCATGTTGGCCAGGCTGGTCTTGAACTCCTGGCCTCAGGTGATCCACCTGCCTCGGCCTCCCAAAGTGCTGGGATTACAGGCATGAGCCACTGTGCACAGCCTAATTCATACCTTTTATGGCTGAGTCATATTCCATCATATATATATATACACCACCACAGTTTCTTTATCCACTCGTTGATTGATGGGCATTCGGGCTGGTTCCATATTTTTCCAATTGTAAATTGTGCTGCTCTAAACATGTATGTGCAAGTATCTTTTTTGTATAATGACTTCTTTTCCTCTGAGTAGATACCCAGTAGTGGGATTGCTGGATCAAATGGTAGTTCTACTTTTAGTTCTTTAAGGAATCTCCACACTGTTTTCCATAGTGGTTGTACTAGTTTACATTCCCACCAGCAGTGTAGAAGTATTCCCTTTTCACCGCATCCATGCCAACAACCATTATTTTTTTATTATGGCCATTCTTGCAGGAGTGAGGTGGTTGAGTGAATGAATAAATGATCAGGATCTTTGTGGTTTTGATTTGCATTTCCTTGATTGTTAGTCCCATTCCAGGCTAATTAAAAAAAAAAAAAATCATAGACAGGGCTTTTCCATGATGCCCAGGCTGATCTCAAACTCCTGGGCTCAAGCAATCCTCCTGCCTCTGCCTTCCAAAGTGTTGGGATTACAGGCTTGAGCCACTGTGCCTGGCCTATATTTCTTAACATCCAAGAGAAGCTCTTTCTTATTTAGTTGTTGTCCCTTTTGCTGAGCATCTTGTTCTTGCTTTAAAAAGTAATTATTTCTCTTATCTCTCTGAGGAAATAGTTTTATTGAAGCCCTCTTCTGTTTCCTCCAAATGCCTTTTTTCTGTTTGTTTGAAATTTTAAAACAGAATCAACTTTTTATGACTCCTCTAAAAGTGGAAAATAGATATGCTGTGTTAGCAGGTTAGGACTTAAACTGGGTAATTGATATCAACAAACAAAGATCGAAGACAGGTCACATATATCAAGAGGAAAGAGGTTCCACTGAACCAATCAAATGAGATACGGTTGATAAACAACCTGGAGCAACCATGGCAACTCTTAGCCATTTTACTTTGTGAATTATCACACCTATAATGTTTAGTTCTCCCTTCACCTAGATGAATTGTTTCTTGTTTTCTCTGATACCATCATGATATGGCTTGTGATATAAATGAATGCATAATCATAATGAATAGCATTTTTATATTCAACTGTTAATCTAGCAAGCATTTATTGAGTGTCTCATGTATGCCAGGCACTGTGCAAGGCACTGGAAAGGAACATGATCAAGGTCGTGATGTCCTTGCCCTCCAGGAAGTCACTCTCCAGGGCAGTCCCTTACACTTAGCAGAGTTAAGTGAGACTGAGGGGCAGCCACTTGCAGTTCCATTTAACAGACGTGAAGGATATGAGGCTCTGGGTGGTTCCCTGGTTTGCCTAATGACATGCAGCTATTTGGAGACTGTGCTGCATCATGAACCCAAATCTTCCTCTCCCACACTCTTTGTTTCAAAGGCTGGGGTATAAAGAGAAGCCAGAGAAAATGAACCACAAAAGGAGAGTTCAGAGTTCAGGGGGAGAACCAAGAGGAAACCAAGGGGAAAAAGAGTTTCAAAGTATTTGCTCAGGCCCTAGCCTCCCCAGTTCACATTTTAGCAGGGACTGGCTCAGGGCACTCAGTGGGGGAACAGGGCCTGCAGGAGCACCTAGGAGACAAGGAGAAGTTTCTGGGGAAGAGATGACAGAGGAGAAGAAGAGACACACTGTGTTCATTTACAGTTGCAGGGAATGTTTTCGCTACTCTTTTACAGTTAAATCCTCGTGGGCAATAATCCTCAAATTGAATAACTTATATACCTAGAAGCAGTGGCTGGCAACTGGGTGGGTCAGAGCCTTCTAGGGTGTCTTCTCCATTGCAGGGGGAAGGCCAATGTCCCTCAGTTGTGAAAATATGCAATGGGCTGTGACTCTGGTCTCTCAGCCAACCCAGTGCCATTGCAAGAAATTGCAAGAAAGTCTAAATTTCTGGCCAGGTGCGGTGGCTTGTGCTTGTAATGCCAGCACTTTGGGAGTCTGTGGCAGACAGATCACTTGAGATCAGGAGTTTAAGATCAGCTGGGCAACGTGGTGAAACCCTGTCTCGACTAAAAATACAAAAATTAGCTGCACATGGTGGTGCACGCCTGTGGTCCCAGCCACTCAGGAGGCTGGGGTGCGAGAACTGCTTGAACCTGGGAGGTGGAGGTTGCTGTGAGCCGAGATTGTGCCACTGCACTCTAGCCTGGGTGACAGAATGAGACTCTGTCTCAAAAAAAGAAAAGAAATTCTAAATTTCTGAATGTAAGCTAAATTTTGCTAGAGGTGGAGCAAGGATTACAGATCTCAAAAACAGCAGCAGAGCAAAACATTGAGCCAAATTCATGAGCACAAGTCAGCCCCATGTCAGCAATGAAATCCACCAAGCACCCTCCCTGCCAGGCTGCTTCCTCCTCCCACAGGAGCCACCCAAAGATTCAGGTGGGACAGCAGCTCTGCATCCCTGCCTGGGACACGTGGAATCCCCCGCAGGTTGGCAAAGGCCTGGGTGGAGTGGGGAGGAGCGTGAAGGAATGTGGTTCACTCCGTCTTTCACTGGAGAGGTCAGATGATAACTTCCATTGGCCTTTCTCAACTTGACTAAAGATATACATTAAAACCCGAAACCTAAAATAAATTCTTCCATTGCTGCTGGCTGCCATTATGTAATGTCTCACAATGTTTCCCAGGGACCCTCCAGGCAGTCTCATTTACTGCTTTGGGTGCTCTTCCAGCTTTGTTCATGACTTCCAAACTGCTCTCCATAAAATTGAGCCATATGTACGTTGGCTACTCTCAACATAGTTTGTACCTCTAAAAGTATGCATATATCATCATGAGGCCAAGGTTGAGAATGGCATGCAAGGGCATAGATTGGGTTCCTTTTTTAAAAACGTGGCAACATTTCAGGCTAAGTTTTTCAAAAGTTTTTGAAATAATTTTAAACTTACGAAATTTGTTGCAAAAATAGCTCAGAGTACCCATATAGCTCTCCACCCACCTTCCTCTAATGTTAACCTTTTATAGTATAACCATAGCACAATAATCAAAACCAGAAATTTAACACTGAAATACTACTGCATAATCTACAGACCTTACTGGAAATCCACCAGTCTTCCCACTTTTTTTTTTAAGAGATGGAGTCTCTCACTCTGTCACCCTGGATGGAGTGTAATGGCAATATCGTAGTTCACTGCAGCCTCAAATTCCTGGGTTTAAGCAATCCTCCTGCTTCAACCTCCCAAGCAGCTGGGTCTACAAGAGTGTGCCACCATGCCCAGCTAATTAAAAAAAATTTTTTTCAGACAAGAGTCTCACTAGGTTGTTCAGCCTGGTCTTGAACTCTGGGCCTCAAGCAGTCCTCCCACCTCAGCCCCCTGAGTCGCTGGAATTATAGGCATGAGCCACCAAGCCCAGTTCTAATGTCTCATTTTTAAAAACAGTTTTTTAAATTTTAGAATGTTTAGATTTGCAGAAAAATTGAAAAGATAGTACAGAATTTCCATACACTCCACAACCAGTTTTCTTTACTATTAACATCTTACATTAGTATGATATATTTGCCCCAATTAATTAACCAGTACTAATACCTTATTATTAACTAAAACCTATAATTGATTTTGATTTCTTTAGTTTTTAATGTAATGTTCCAGGATCCCATCCAAGATACCATGTAATATCTAGTCGTCATATCTCCTTAGGCTCCCCTTGGCTATGATAGTTTCTCAGACTTTCCTTGTTTTTTCATGACCTTGACAGTTTTGAGGAGTACTAGTCAGATATTTTGTAGGCTACCCCTCAATTGTAATTGTCTGGTGTTTTTCTCATAAGTAGACTAGGCTTGTGGATTTATTTTTATTTAGAGATAGGGTCTTGCTACATTGCCCAGGCTGAAGTGCAGTGGCTATTCACAGGCACAATCATAGTGCACTGTGGCCTTGAGTTGCTGAGTTCAAGGGATCCTCCTGCCTCTGCCACATTAGTAGCTGGGACTACAGGTGCACCACCATGCCTGGTTCAGGGTTATGGATTTTTTTTTTTTTTTTTTTGAGACGGAGTCTCGCTCTGTCGCCCAGGCTGGAGTGCAGTGGCACGATCTAGGCTCACTGCAAGCTCAGCCTCCCGGGTTCACGCTATTCTCCTGCCTCAGCCTCCTGAGTAGCTGGGACTACAGGCGCCCGCCACCACGCCCGGCTAATTTTTTTTGGATTTTAGTAGAGACGGGGTTTCACCGTGTTAGCCAGGATGGTCTCGATCTCCTGACCTTGTGATCTGCCCGTCTTGGCCTCCCAAAGTGCTGGGATTACAGGCGTGAGCCCCGGCGCCCGGCCGGGTTATGGATTTTTAAGACAAGGTCATGGAGGTAAAGTGCCATTTTCACCACATCTTATCAAGGGTCCACTAATGTCTTTTTTCTGGTCCAGAATACAATCCAGAATCCTGGACATAATGCTAATTGCACGTAGCTGTTATGTCTCCATGGTCTAGTTTAATCTGTGTGTATTAGTTCATTCTCACACTGCTATAAAGAACTACCTGCCCCATGTGGTGTCTCACGCCTGTAATCCCAGCACTTCCGGAGGCTGAAGTAGGTGGATTGCCTGAGGTCAGGAGTTCAAAACCAGCCTGGCCAACATAGTGAAATCCTGTCTCTAATAAAAATATAAAAAATTAGCTGGGCGTGGTGGTGGGTGCCTGTAATCCCAGCTACAAGGGAGGCTGAGGCACAAGAATCACTTGAACCTGGGAGTTGGAGGTTGCAGTGAGCTGGGATCGCCCCATTGCACTCCAGCCTGGGCAACAAGAGAGAAACTCTGTCTCAAACAAACAAACAAAAAGCAAAGAACTACCTGAGACTGGGTAATTTAGAAAGAAAAGAGGTTTAATTGACTCACAGTTTCACAGGCTTAACAGGAAGCATGACTGGGAGGCCCTCAGGAAACTTACAATCATGGAGGAAGGTGAAGGGGAAACAAAGCATATCTTACATGGCGGCAGGAGAGAAAGAGTGAAGGGGGATGTGCCACACACTTTCTGTTTTGTTTTGTTTTGTTTTGTTTTGTTTTGTTTTTTTGAGATGGAGTCTCGCTCTGTCGCCCAGGCTGGAGTGCAGTGGTGGGATCTCCGCTCACTGCAAACTCCGTCTCCCGGGTTCACACCATTCTCCTGCCTCAGCCTCCGGAGTAGCTGGGACTACAGGCGCCCACAACCACGCCCGGCTAATAATACATACATATATATATATATTTTTTTTTTTTTTTCTTTCTTTCTTTTTTTTTTTTTTAGTAGAGACGGGGTTTCGCCGTGTTAGCCAGGATAGTCTGGATCTCCTGATCTCGTGATCCACCCACCTCAGCCTCCCAAAGTGCTGGGATTACAGGCGTGAGCCACCGGGCCCAGCCTGCTTGGTGGAGATACTTTTAGATGGTAGAAATACCCTGTTACTCCTCAAACTTTTGTTGTTGATTTCAGCATCCATCAGTGGATCTGGCATGTAAAAATTGTTACTGTGGTGTTTTAATAGTGATTTTCAAATTTCCCTTATTCCCTCTTTATTTATTAATTGGAATTCTGTAAGGAGAAGTTTCCTGTCTCTTTTCTACCATTAATTTATTTATTCAATTATTTATATAAATATGGACTCGCGAATATTTTATTTGGTAGGTTTTATTCCGGTACTATTATAATTTAATTTGGTGCTCGAATTTTTTCAGCTTTGGCTGTTGAGAACACCTTCAGGGTGGTCCTGTGTCCTTTCTGTATGCCCTATCATTTTTTTTTTTTTAGTATGTCCTTACTTCCTGGTACACAAAAATGTCCCAGGGTCATGTTATATTTTCCGTGTCCTAGTACTGGAATCAACAATGTCTTTTTTTTTTTTTTTTTTTTTTTTTTGAGATGGAGTCTCACTTTGTCACCCAGGCTGGAGTGCAGTGGAGCGATCTCGGCTCACTGCAACCCTGCAACCTCCACCTCCCGGGTTCAAGTGGTTCTCCTGCCTCACCCTCCGAGTAGCTGGGATTACAGGAGCGCACAACCACGCCCGACTAATTTTTATATTTTTAGTAGAGATGGGGTTTGCCCGGGCTAATCTGAAACTCCTGACCTCAGGTGATCCACCCACCTTGGCCTCCCAAAATGCTAGGATTACAGGTATGTGGAATCAATAATTTCTGTAAGGATTTTTGTTTCCTTTTATTGGAGAATGATATTTAGAAATCAAGACCTAGGTACTAGGTGTGCTCATTGCTACTGGGGTATCATTGCTCCTAGGCCCTCCCAGCAGACAAAGCTGGGAAATGTATGTATGTATACTAACACACACATACACACACACACATGAAGCCACGAGTTCATACTAATAAATTCAATTATAATCCAACATTGTAGGTTCAATCCAGCTTCTCCCTTTCCTTGTCACTTCTTTTTTCCACAGTGAGAAACCTGGTTGTCTTTATTCACAATACATTCTCTTATTTGCTTCTGCTGGCACCACAATATTGCTGCTGACTCACAGAATACCTTATCCAACATCATTCCCAAATCATTGCATCTTATAAAAAGTGAAATGTCACAGCAAAGAAAGTGTAACAGTGGGCTCATGCTCATGAAATTAACTGTTCTTATTACATATCCCATTACCCTGAGGCAGCACACCTAATTAAAAGTTGGCAAAATTTACTGAAGACTTTATTGTGGTGCCATTTGGGAAATAATACCCTGACAGGATGGATTCTGTCCTATAGGATGCAGTATATATTTTGAATTAGGGATCATCATATGGTGCTGTCTCCCTCTTAGCCAGAATAAATAGCTCCATGATGCAAGGAGTAGAAGTGGAAGTGGCTTCTCTCACTATTATATGCTAACCCTCTTGCAGGATTTTTGCTTCCCTTCCCTGCAACTTTGAGCTCTGCTGGTTTAGAGGTCTTAATCACCAAAGGGAACCCAATAATGGTTCCATTAAATTGAAAGATAGGACTGCCACATGGCCATTTTGGACTCCTTATGCCACTGAAAGGTGTTACTCTACTGGCCAGAGTGTCTGATCTCTATTACAAGGGGGAAATTTTCAGATCATTGCTACACAATGGGGACAAGGAAGACTATGTTTGGAACCCAGGGATTCTCCAGGGCACCCCTTAGTACTTCCATGCGCAATAGTAAGGGTTAATGAACAACTAGAGCAACCAGAAAAGGCAGGGCAATTGAGTACTCAAGAGTTCTGGGGGACTAAGGTTTGGGTCAGTCCACCAGGTAAAGAACCCCAACTAGCTAAGGTTCTGGCTGAGGTTAGGGAAATATTGAATGGGTGGAGGGAGAAGGAAGTCATGTATATCAATTATGTCTTATGACCAATTAAGGAAAATACGTTCTGTTTGCTTGTTATATGGGTTTGTCTATCTAAATCATTTTCTCCTTCTTTCTCTTCTTGCCATTTTTATTTTATATACAAGTTGCTAAAGTTAATGCTACAGTTTAGTCTTTAGGTAACAGAAGATTTCATGGGACTGTGAATGAATATAAGAAATAATTAATAGAGCCAGGAATGGATGTAATGATTGTTGGGACTGAGTGTCTTCTCATTTGGGGGAGAGCATGAGGACATCTTCATTTCTAAGATGAATATCTCTATCTTGTTAGGTAGAATTGTAGAGGTGATTTGTTGTAAAAGGTTCAAATGTGGCCAGGTACGGTGGCTCACGCCTGTAATCCCAGCACTTTGGGAGGCCAAGATGGGCGAATCACGAGGTCAGGAGATCGAGACCATCCTGGCTAACACGGTGAAATCCCGTCTCTACTAAAAATACAAAAAAAAAAAAAAAAATTAGCCGGGCGTCGTGGCAGGTACCTGTAGTCCCAGCTACTCGGGATGCTGAGGCAGGAGAATGGCTTGAACCCAGGAGGCGAAGGTTGCAGTGAGCCGAGATCACACCACTGCACTCCCTCCAGCCTGGGTGACAGAGCGAGACTCTGTCTCAAAACAAAAACAAAAACAAAAGGTTCAAATGTGTGTAGAAGGGAGCATATGGAAGGTGAATAGCTGAAGAGGAGAACTCTACCAGTTATCAATTTGTTGCCTCTCAGATCCAAATTCACCCTTCATTATCTGATGCTAAGCAAAAATGGATCTGGTCCGTTTAATTATTTTCCTTTGTCAGCTAGCACTATGTTAAACTCTGTCAGTAGAGGGTGATGGAGAGACATTGTAGGAAGAAGGAGGAAAAACTGGTTGCTGTGTTCCTTCCATCAGGCTTGTGCGGTGTGGGCTCCTTCTCCAGCACCCACTCCTGCAGCATTGGTGGCTTTTCTAGCACCTGCATTGCAGGCAGCTTCTCCAGTGTTCAGCTCCTGCTACAAACACAGCTTCCTCAGTACCATGTTCTTACAGCAGCTGGTTCCTGCAGTGCATGGCAGCCAGAAGTGCCCGTGGCCAGCAGCTTTCCCTGGCACTCCTTTTGAACAGTTTCATAGCAGAGTGCCTCCAGAGAAACACCTTCCCATGAACAGCTTTCCCTGGCACCATACTGGGTGGATTTGTGACAAGTTCTAACACGGAAGCCCCACAGCAACTTCTCTGCCATTCAGTGAGGTATGGCTGTGTCCCCTCCAATGGGGTCTGATCTCTGACCTGGGAGAGGGCTCTTCCTTGCATTGTCTCTCTCAGCCCTAGGTGGTGGCTGCTCCTCCTGCATGCTATTCCTACATTGTTTAGCATTCTCTCCATTTCTTACTAGTGAAGCCATCACTTCTCCAATTTTTTGTTATAGTTAATAATCCCTTATATTAAACTTTCCTTGTTCAAATTACTATGTAGTTTGTCTACTGACTGGACCCAGACTAGTCTACGCAAAGAATAGTTTCAGAATTTCTAACTCTGACTCATTCCCCTGTGAGAGCCATAGACAGAAATGAAACAAATATACTAACAAAACTAAATTTTTTTTTTTTTTTAGACAGAGTCTTGCTCTGTCACCAGGCTGGAGTGCAGTGGCATGATCTCGGCTCACTGCAACCTCCACTCCCCGGGTTCAAGTAATTCTCCTACCTCAGCCTTTTGAGTAGCTGGGACTACAGGCGCCCGCCACCACGCCCAGCTAATTTTTGTATTTTTTAGTAGAGACGGGGTTTCACCATGTTGGCCAGGATGGGCTCGATCTCTTGACCTTGTGATCCGCCCGCCTTGGCCTCCCAAAGTGCTGGGATTATAGGCATGAGCCACCATGCCCGGCCTAATGAAACTATAATCTGTGTGTACAGCTCTTTCCATCTTTAGTCTTAGAGTATCTAGTCAAAACATTGTTTTCCAGAGTTACATAAGTTAGGTCTTTTCTTAACTATTTCCAGTATGGTTATACTATTCATTTGGGATATACTGAGGTTCATTGGTGTTGGTGTTCCATTTTGGGTTCTCCTCTCATCCTGGTTGATTTAAATCATTTATTTATTTTGGGTGTATGTGAAGCATTACCGTGGTTCTAAGAGTCACAGCAACATAAAAGGATCTACTCAGTCTGTAATCTCAGCACTTTGGGTGGCCAAGGCAGGCAGATCACTTGAGGTCAGGAGTTCGAGACTAGCCTGGACAACATGGTAAAACCCCATCTCTACTAAAAATACAAAATTAGCCGGTCGTGGTGGCGCATGCCAGTAATCCCAGCTACTTGGTGGCTGAGGCATGAGAATCACTTGAACCCAGGAAGCAGAGGTTGCAGTGAGCCAAGGCTGTGGCATTGCACTCCAGCCTGGGCGACAGAGCTAGGCTCTATACATATAGTATATATATTATGTATATATACACTCAGAGAAGTGTTGTGCTCCCATATTCCCAGCATCCATTCCCATTATTCCCTCCTTGTTTCCATCCCATCCCCATCCACTCACCCTCTATAAGTAACTAGAGTTTTTGGCTTCTGGTTCGTCTCTACTGGATTTCATTTGCACAGATAAGCAGATGCATGCGTATTTTCTTGTATCCCTTTCTTTATACCATAGATACTCTTTTGCATCTTATTAACCTCATGTTTTAACCAGATGATGTATGGGAGGTCTAAAGATGAGTCTTAAGCCTTCCTAGGGAATAAAGACATAGTTTCATATTCCCCTTGTTCCCTACTTTGTTTGGAGCCCAGGCTGTGTCCATCCTAAAGTAGATAAGAAATATTTACTGGAGTTGACCACTGAAAGTCACATTGGAGGACCATAGAAATGGCCATTTCTATTAAAATAAAACATATGAATAGTCTCTAATTTGTAATGCACAGCGATTCTACTTCTTGGTGTTTAACCTCAGAAAAAATTCATGTCTGTGCACAGGTAGATACATACAAAGCTGTTTTTAGTAACAATCTTAATCCATTAAGGCTGCTATAACAAAATACCATAGACTGGGTAGCTTAGTAACAACACAATTTTATTGCTTACAATTCTGGAGGTTGGGGAGTCAAGGATTAAGGCGCCAGCAGATTTGGTGTCTAATTGTTACAGGATCTTCAGGGTGTTGATTTTCTGGCCAGAAACCTCTGTGGCTGTGGCACCTAAGTTCTTGTTCTGCATCCAGGAAGAATGAGGTACACAGACAAGTAAAGGGTGAACAAAATGAAGATGAACTTTATTGAGTGTTACAACAGCCAGAGGAGACTTACAGTGATTAACTCCTCTCCGTAGGCAGGTAATCCTTCAATGTTCAGTTCTCAACAGAGAGGAGGCCCTGGGGATGGTAGCTCCTCTCTGCAACTGGTTGCCCCAGTGTCTGCAGCTCTCAGCAGAGAGGAGTCCCTGGAGAGGGTGGCTTCTCCCTGCCAGCAGGTCATCTCTGCAGCTTTCAGCAGAAGGAGTAGCTCCTCTCTGCAGGTCTCAGCAGAGAGGCTAGCTCCTCTCTGCTGCTGGTTGTCTTGTCATCTCCAGCTATCAGCAGAGAGGGTAACTTCTCTCTGACAGCTGGTCATTCCTTGTCTCTCTGCCCTCTTTGTCCTCTGGCCATCGTCTGCACTGCTCTGGCTAAGCTCTGGGCTTTTATGGACCCCAGAGGGGAAGAAGCACATGCCAGTTGGTCCATGAGTAGCCACGGGCCAGCCAGAAGAGGTACCATGAGTCCCCACTCCAGTCCACGGGACTGGTAGCCTGGCCCCCAGCCTTCAGGCCCTCCCTGGCCTGAAGATGGGGCCTTACTGGAAACCTGCCCCCTTCCACCCAGGAATCAATCTGCCTCCTGCTGCTATTCACGGCACCTGGGGCTCAGCCCAAACCCTGTTCCAAGATTGGAGCAGGCACCAGGAGTGGAGAGAGGCCAGGCAGCAGGAGCAGACACCCCCGAGCCTGCAGGGACTTGTGGGGGAGGGGGCAGTTCTTCCTGGGGTGCGGGCTGCAGAGACACCCGGGTCATGCACTGGGGTTTGGGTGGCTGCAGTGGTGGGCCTCCCACCGGCTCTACAGAGTGTGCAGTGGAGCGGTGCCTCCCTGTTGCAGCCAGCATGATGGCAGCAACCACTGCCATCATAGTGAGGACCCATTTCCTGCTTCATAGATGATTCCTTCTTGCTCTGTCCTCACATGGCAGAAGGGGAAAGGGAACACTCTCAAGCCTCTTGTATAAGGGCACTGATCTGATTTGTGAGGGCTCCACTCTCATGATCTAATCACTTCTCCAAGGTTTTATCTCCTAATGCCATCATCTGGGGGGCTGGGATTTCAACATTTGAATTTTCGGGGAGAAATATTCAGCCCATAGCAATAGCACTATTTTTAATGGCGGGACAAACAACAACAACAGAAACAACCTTAGTGTCTATCAAGAGATAAATGGCTAAAAACACACTGTGGAACACCCACCCTGTCACACTACACAATGCAATAGGTTTGTTTGTTTTAACAAGACATAGCTATGAGGGGCTTAGAAACAGCACTGAGGCATATTGTTGAGTGGAGGAAAAATGCTAATTATAGAATAAGTATGTTAGGCCGGGCGCGGTGGCTCAAGCCTGTAATCCCAGCACTTTGGGAGGCCGAGACGGGCGGATCACGAGGTCAGGAGATCGAGACCATCCTGGCTAACACGGTGAAACCCCGTCTCTACTAAAAAATACAAAAAACTAGCAGGGTGAGGTGGCAGGCGCCTGTAGTCCCAGCTACTCGGGAGGCTGAGGCAGGAGAATGGCGTAAACCTGGGAGGCGGAGCTTGCAGTGAGCTGAGATCCGGCCACTGCACTCCAGCCTGGGCGGCAGAGCAAGACTCCGTCTCAAAAAAAAAAAAAAAAAAAAAAAAAGAATAAGTATGTTAAAATACCATTTATGAAAAATCAACAAATAAATAGAACTATAAAACAATGCTACATGTTTTATGTGGGTACATACCCTTGTATAAAAATCCATAAGAAAAAGATTTTGGAAGCAAAGGTATCAAACTGAAAAAGGTAGTTTTATTGGAGGGAGGAGACTGGGGATTTGGGAGGAAGGGTCTCAAAAAGAGCTTCTATCTGTAATGTGTTTGCTTTTTCAATCCTAATGTAATTTTTATTTGTATAATTAAAAACAAACAAGCACAACAAATAAGCAACACAGACTACATTAATTAGACCTCAAAACCCTTGAAAAAGTGACTACAATCTATTGTGGAAGCACACAGACTCACTCAGTATCAGTATCTTCCTCCTACAGAAAATGCTGGGAAATGACAGAGTCTCCCTCTACCCCCATACAATGAGACAATCCCTTTCTAAAAATTGCCTGCTTGACTAAGGCTTGTTGTCTACTAATAAAACCAAGCAGTGCAAGCAAAGAAATAATCTAGAATCTAAAATTGCTGTGAACACCGTACACCCACCGTCTGCACACTACAATTAATGCTGGACTATTCCTGCTTTCTCACATGCGATCATTGACATGTAAAACTCCACTTCTCTCAATACATTGTCTGCTTTGATTCTGTTCTTTGCTAACGTATAGGATATTCCACGTGAGGAAAACAACTGATGGCTGAGGACAGAATTCGGGTACTCCAAGTCCTTTGCTTTCTATTTCAACCATTTGATTATTGAGATCCGAGAGGCGACAACATTCTCACACTGAGGTTATTAAATATATTTCTAAAGATAAAAAGTATATAAAATACTTTTCAAGTATATAGTTAAATTATATTTCCCTTGGGGAAAATGAAAAAATAAAACTAGAGCCTTAGCCTTATTACACTAAAAAAAAATAAAAAGATTAAGATGATAATGAGCCAGAAAGCTGACTAAGCCACTAATCAAAGACAGAGACACAAATACAATTAGTGTTTACAGCAAGTTGCTCTGAGGATTCTTGGCTAATCCTGAGACATCTAGAGGCCTCACATGGGGACCCCATCCTGCCTTGACATGGGAAGGCACTTCCTGCCACCGCTCTCTGTTTTTGTGTAGTTCGGGTTAAGACTATGCAAAATAAACAACGGTATTTTGCCCAGGCATCACATTCCCTTCTAGGAGGAAATTACCACACTCAATTTTTAGCTTCTCTGTTTGGAGTATATTTTCTGGTATTTTAATTTTTAAATCCCCTAGCTCCTCTCCTGCCTTTTAGGAAAATTACTTGTGTTTTCTGACCTTACAGACTCAAAGCTATTCCTTTTGAAGGTTTCTTTTTGATTCAAGAAATTTGCGCAAACAGCAAAGAAAAAATTATATTTGTGCAAAACACATCCGTCCTCATGTAGAGAATATCTGGAAGAACGGCAGTATCTCAGGGTAGTAGGATTGCTGCTAATTAATTTATTCTAATTTTCTGTATTGTTTAATTTTGAATATTGAGAATATTTTATTTTTACAATAAAAAGAACATTTTCTTTTTGGAACAACAACAAAAAATGTGGGGAGGGAATAAGGGATGAAATAACTGGAACAGAAAAAAATGAGAACAGGAACAATAAGATGTGCCAGGACTGAGGTTAACACTCAAACTCCTCACAGACTCAATTGTTGTCCAGCTCCAAATCCATCCCCCTGCCAAGCCACTCTCCCTTCTGGCCCGCACCTCTAGCAACGTCTCCTGTCTGGTCTTCCTGCCTGCTCTTGCTCCTCAATAATCTATCTCTACAGAACAGCCAGAATGTTTACTTGAAATGAAAATCTGATCCATTATTCCCTCCATATACGACCTTCAGTGGCTTCCAGTTGCACATGGATAAAAACCCAATCTCCAGCCGGGCGCGGTGGCTCATGCCTGTGATGCTAGCACTTTGGGAGGCCAAGGCAGGCGGATCACCTGAGGTCGGGAGGTCGAGACCAGCCTGCCAACATGGAGAAACTCTGTCTCTACTAAAAATACAAAATTAGCCGGGCGTGGTGGCACATGCCTATAATCCCAGCTACTCAGGAAGGCTGAGGCAGGAGAATCACTTGAACCCGGGAGGCGAAGGTTGTGGTGAGCTGAGATCGCACCATTGCACTCCAGCCTGGGCAACAAGAGCAAAACTCTGTCTCAAAAAAAAATAAATAAATAAAAACAAAAACACCCAATCTCCTTATCCCACTCAAGGCCTGGCCCCTCCTGCCCTTGCTCCTTCTTCTCCTACCCATTTTCCTTTTGCTCACTTTGTTGATCATTCCTGGAACACTCTTTCCTGCCTCAGGGCCTTTGTACTTGTTGTTTCCTATGCTTTTCACTCAGCTCCTCACATGGTCAGCCCCGCTCCTCCAGAGTCTCCAGGAATCTACATTTTAAATATGTATTTCACGTAATGCTCATGCACACTCATATTTCAGAGTTCCTGGATTTGAACGAGTGTTTAAGGGGAAGGGCATTCAAGAACCAACTTCTGACAGATGCCTGAAGTATAGCTATTCTCTCTCAGCCTTTTGCGAGACAAGGTGGGTCCCCTGGACCAAGATGCTCCTCAAGAAGGTCCTGGGTACGGTATGTCAGCTCACAGAAGGATGGCATTTTAGGGCTCAAAGTGCCCCACCAAAGACCAGAATGGCTGACATTCTAGCTAGGAAGATTTTTTATTTTATTTTAAATATATAGAGAGACAGGGTCTCATCACTCTGTCACCTAGGCTGGAGTGCAGGGGCACAATCACGGCTCACTGCAGCCTCAACCTTCCAGCCTCAAGTGATCCTCCCATCTCAGCCTCCCAAGTAGCTGGGATTACAAGTGCATGCCACCATGCCTGGCTAATTTTTGTATTTTCTGTAGAGATGGGGCTTTGTCATGTTGCCCAGTCTGGTCTTGAACTCCTGAGCTCAAGCAATCCGCCCGCCTCAGCCTCCCAAAGTATTGGGATTACAGGCATGAGTCACCATGCCCAGCCCAGGAAGATTTTTAGTGGTGACAATTATGTATTCATCTACTACTAAGCTAAACATAAGGTAACTACAACAAATCTGACCTTCCTTTAAAATGGGGTTTGGGGACTGAGATATATTCAGATATTGACTGCCTGAGAACTAGTCACCCTGAAAGGGTCACAGAGGACAAATTATCTGGGTCAAATTAAAATACCCTGTTGGAAGGTATTGGAAGCATTAAGCAAACACTGAGCTGAAACTACAGGCAAGTTCCTATGCTAGGAGTGTGAAGGGAAGCAAGATGGTGGGCCCAGGTCTGCCTAGCCTGCCCACAAGGGCTTATAGGCCTTCACTGGAGCTTGTCATGGGGCAAAGTAGATTGAGTAGTTTTATTTTTCATTGTTTTTGAGGATTTTTTCTATTCTCACCTGGTAGGCAGGTGGTAAGAATAAGCAGAAGTGAGAACTTCACAAAAAGGCCGTGACAAGGACAAGTGGTAAAGAGCCATGACTTTGTTGTCATCCTCTCCTCTCTGTGAGTTCTTTTAGGAATACTTTCCTCCCTCCCTGTAGTTCTAGGGGGCTGCCAATCAAGGTGGCCCTTTACCAGCCAACCCTCACATTAGGAGTGATTCTCCAACCCCAGGAGCTGGGTCCATCGGAGTCCTCCCTGAGACTTCAACAGACTCAGAGTTAGGCTCCCTCTCTTCCTGGCTTCCCAAATTGGCCAGAGATGAGCCTTGTGTTGTCCAGTTGCATCACACCCATCCAGTAGAGAAAGCTGAGAATTGCTTGAACCTGGGAGGCAGAGGTTGCAGTGAGCCAAGATTGCACCACTGCACTCCAGCCTGGGCGACAGAGTGAGACTCTGTCTTGAAAAAAAAAAAAAAGAAGCTTACTAACTAGAGTTCAATATTTGCTTATAGTTCTTTATCTTTAGTCTGAGGGTATATAGTTGAAACACAGTATGCAAAAGTCACTTGGGTTGGTTTTCCCATATTCTGCCCTACTTCAGAGTGTTAGCATCATTTTGCGTTATTCATTTTAATTAATGTCAAGTTCATTGCTTCTGCTAATATTCAAATTTAAGGGTTTTTTTCTTTCATCTTTGTTGGTTTTAATTTTGAATATGTGAAACATTAATACACCATTAAAAGTATATGCAGAGGATGGGGTCGGTGGCTCATGCCTGTAATCCCAGCACTTCGGGAGGTGGAGGTGGGCAGATCTTTTGAGCTCAGGAGTTTGAGAACATTCTAGGCAACATGGCGAAACCCTGTTACTACAAAAAATTCAAAAAGTAGCCGGGCATGGTGGTTCACGCCTGTAGTCCCAGCCACTTGGGAGGCTGAGATAGAAGGATTGCTTGAGCCCCTGAGGTGAAGGCCGCAGTGAGTCACAATTGTACCACTGCACTCCAGCCTGGGTGACAGGGTGAGACTTTGTCTCAAAAAAAAATAATAATAATATTAATATATGCAGGCAAGTGTAACTCCCCCACCCATCCCTTCCACCTTGTTCCTATGCTTCCATCTCTACCACATATCTCTACTCCCTGAAGTAACCAATTTCATTTCCTAGTTTATCCTTCTTGCATATCTCTTTTCAAAACTAAGCAGATACATCTAGGTTTTATTTCTCCTTCTTTTCACACTATAGACACTCTCTAGCACTTTTCTTCACTTATATGCTGGGCATCATTCCTTAACAGTTCGTAGAGGCATCTGAGCTTCTGTACAGCTATGTAGTATAGCATCATGTGGCTGTACCAGGGTTTACTCAACCACTCTTTTGTGTATGGGCATTTAGGTTGTTTCTAATATTTTGTAATTCCAAATGTGCTTCAGTGAATAATCTTATGCATAAGGAGTTTTGTATTGTTGGAAATATATATATATATATAAATTTTTTTTTTTTTTTTTTTTTTTTTTTGAGATGGAGTCTCGCTCTGTCACCCAGGCTGGAGTGCAGTGGCCGGATCTCAGCTCACTGCAAGCTCCGCCTCCCGGGTTCACGCCATTCTCCTGCCTCAGCCTCCCGAGTAGCTGGGACTACAGGCGCCCGCCACCTCGCCTGGCTAGTTTTTTGTATTTTTTAGTAGAGACGGGGTTTCACCGTGTTAACCAGGATGGTCTCGATCTCCCGACCTCGTGATCCGCCCGTCTCGGCCTCCCAAAGTGCTGGGATTACAGGCTTGAGCCACCGCGCCCGGCCTAAAATTTTTTTTTTGAGACAGAGTCTCACTCTGTTGCACAGGCTAGAATGCAGTGGTGCAATCTCGGCTCACTGCAACCTCTGCCTCCCAGATTCGAGTGATTCTCCCGTCTCAGCCTCCCGAGTAGCTGGGATTACAAGCACCTTCCACCACGCTGGCTAATTTTTGTATTTTTAGTAGAGATGGAGTTTCACCATGTTGGACAGGATGGTCTTGATCTCCTGACCTCGTGATCCACCCACCTTGGTCTCCCAAAGTGTTGGGATTACAGGTGTGAGCCACTGTGCCGTGCCAGAAATGTTTCTTTAGAGTAAACCCTCAGAAGTTGCATTGCCAGATGAAAAGTTAAACACATATGTAGTTTTGTTAGATGTTATTAGATTTCCCTTCATATGAGTTCTAGCAATTTGCATACTCACCAGCAACATATGAAAGTGTCTGTTTTCCCACAGACTTGCCAGCTGAGTGCTTTGTCAAACTTGAAAATTTTTGCTAATGTGACAGGTAAGAAATTGTATCTCAGTGCAGTTTTTAAAAAATGTATATAGGCCGGGCTTGGTGGCTCACGCCTGTAATCCCAGCACTTTGGCAGGCTGAGGCGGGCGGATCACTTCAGGCAGGCTGAGGTCAGGAGTTCAAGACCAGCCTGGCCAACATGGTGTAACCCCGTCTCTACTAAAAATACAAAAATTAGCCGGGTGTGGTGGTGGGCACCTGTAATCCCAGTTACTTGGGAGGCTGAAGCAGGAGAATCACTTGAACCTGGGAGGCAGAGGTTGCAGTGAACCGAGATCACACCATTGCACTCCAGCCTGGGCAACCTTGAGAGACTCCATCTCAAAAAAAAAATTTATAAATATATATATAAAATATATTATATATATGTGTATATATATTATATATAATAATATACACACACACAAACTATCTTTTGGTGCACAGTTCCATGAATTTTAACATGTGTATAGATTCATGTAACCACAGTCAGGACACAGAACAACTACTCCATCCTCCCCAAAAATTCCCTCATGCTGCCGCTTTTGCAGTCAAACACCTTCCCTCTCATGAATCCTGTGCACCACTGATCTGTTCTTCACCCTTATAGCTAGGACTTGTTCAGTGTTATCTACATGTGCAAGTTCTGGACTGCTACAGAATATAACCTTTTGAGATCTGCTTCTTTCATTCAGCATATCTCTGACATTCATCCATGTGTCATGTGGACCAGTAGTTTTTGTTTTTTTAAAAAATTTATTTCTGAGTAGCACCTCACTATTTGGATGTATGACAGTTTATAAATGCACTCACCTATTGTTTCCAGCTTTTGCTGATTATAATGAAACTGCTTATAAACATCTGTGTAGAGTTTTGAAGGTAAATACCTAGAAGTGGGATTACTGAGTCATATGGTAAACATATGTTTAACTTTATAATAAACTGCCAAACTGTCTTCCATAATGGTTGTGCCATTTTGCATTCCTACCAGCAATAGATGAGAGTTCTGGTTGTTCCACATTCTTGTCTAAACTTGCTACTATCAGCTTTTCTCCCCTTCTCCCTAGCTATTCTCATAGGTATGTGGTGGTATTTCATTGTGATTTAATTTGCATTTCCCTAATAGTTAACGATGTTGAACATCTTTTCATGTGCTTATTTGTTATCTGTATATCTTTTTTTTGAGACGGAGTCTCACTCTGTTGCCCAGGCTGGAGTGCAATGGCACAGTCTAAACTCATTGCAACCTCTGCCTCCTGGGTTCAAGTGATTCTCCTTGCCTCAGCCTCCCAAATAGCTGAGATTACAGGTGCCCACCACCACGCCCAGCTAATTTTTTGTATTTTTAGCAGAGACGAGGTTTCACCATGTTGGCCAGGCTGGTCTCGAACTCCTGACCTCAGGCGATCTGCCCACCTTGGCCTCCCAAAGTGCTGGGATATCTGTATATCTTTTTAAATGAGGTGTCTGTTCGAACCTTTTGTTCATATTTATTTGGTTTATTTTCTGAACCAAATGTGTGTGTGGGGGGGTGCAGTTTGAGACAAGGTCTTGCTCTGTCGCCAAGGCTGAAGTGCAGTGGTGCAATCATAACTCACTGCTGCCTCTACCTCCTGGGCTCAAGTGATCCTCCTGCCTCAACCTCCTTTATAGTTGGGACCACAGGTGCATGCCACCACACCTAGCTACTTTTTTTTTTTTTTTTTTTTTTTGAGACTGAGTCTCGCTCTGTCGCCCAGGCTGGAGTGCAGTGGCCAGATCTCAGCTCACTGCAAGCTCCGCCTCCCGGGTTTACACCATTCTCCTGCCTCAGCCTCCCGAGTAGCTGGGACTACAGGCTCCCGCCACCATGCCCGGCTAGTTTTTTGTATTTTTTAGTAGAGACGGGGTTTCACCATTTTAGCCAGGACGGTCTCGATCTCCTGACCTCGTGATCTGCCCGTCTCGGCCTCCCAAAGTGCTGGGATTACAGGCTTGAGCCACCCCGCCCGGCCCTTTTTAAATTTTTGTAGAGACAGGGTCTCACTTTATTGCCCAGGCTGGTCTTGAACTCCTGGTACAAGAGATCTGCTCTCCTCAGCCTCTCAAAGTATTGGGATTACAGGCGTCAGCCACTGCACCCAGCCTGTGATTGTGTTCTACACTGTATATATTCTGGATACAAGTCCTTTGTCAGATATACCATTAGCAAATATTTTCTAGTTTATAGTTTGTTTTTTCATTCTATTAACAATATCTTTCAAAAAGCAAAAATGTTTCATATTTTAGTGAAATCTATGTTTTTCTTTTACTGCTTTACAGTAAATCTTAAAACCAGGTAGTATGATTGCACTAAATTTTCCGTGATTTTTCAAAATTGTTTTGTCTATTCTAGTTCTTTTGCCTTTCCATATGCTTTTATTTTTTTAAAAACAAAAAATCCTGCTGGGATTTTGATGAGAATTGTGTTGAATTTATACATCACTGTGGGGATGATTGACACTCACATCTCAACCATGTTGTCTTACAATCACTAAATTCAGTGTATCCGTCTATTTATTTAGGTCTTATTTGATTTCTTTCATTAGCTTTTTGTGGTTTTCAGTATACTGATGCTGTACATGCTCTGGAGGGCACTATTTTTTAAATTTAAGTTTCTAATTGTTGGTTGTTGGTATATAGAAATACGATTGACTTTTGTATGTTGACCTTGCATCCTGCAACCTGGCTAAACTCACTAAATCTAGGTACTTTTTGTAGATGCCTTGGAATTTTCTACATAGATAATCATGTTGCTGTGAATAGGGATAGTTTTATTCCTTTCTTTCCGATCTTTATGCATTTTTTTTTTTTTTTTTTTTTTGCCTTATTGTACTGGCTAGAACTACGAAGTCAACACTGGATAGGAGTGATGAGGTGGACATTGCATTGTTCCCAGTCTTAGGGGGAAAGAATTTAGTATTTCACCATTAAACATCATGTTAGCTTTATGGTTTTTTGCAGATATTTTGTAGATGTTAAGAAAGTTCCCTTCTATTCCTAGTTTGATGAGAATTTTTATCATAAATGGCTATTGCATTTCAATGGATATTGAATGCTTTTCAATATCAGTTGAAATAATAATGTGATTTATCATCTTTAGTCTATTAATATGGTAGATAACATTAATTGATTTTCAAATATTAATCCAGGCTTGTAATAAAATCCAGCAATACAAAAAAAAGAATAACACAATATCACCAAGGGGGGTTTACTTAGGGGTTGACAAGCCTGGTTTAATATTTGAAAATCAATTAGTAAACCCCCCTTGGTGATACTGTGTTATTCTTTTTTTGTATTGCTGAATTTTATTTACTAATATTTTGTTGAGGATTTTTGCATCTATGTTAATGAGGGATAGTGAACTTGGGTTTTTTTTTTTTCCTTCTTTTATTGTCTTTAATTTAGTATCGGGGTAATATAAGTCTCATAAAATGAGTAGAGAATTGATCTTCTTGTATCTTCTGGAAGAGATTGTGTAGAATTGATGTTACTTCCTCTCTAAATGTTATAGAGAATTTGCCAGTGAAATCATCTGGGCCTGGAGTTTACCTTTTCAGAGGTTTAAAATTATTATTTCACATTTCTTTAGTAAGTATAGAACTATTATGGTTATTTGTTTCTTCTTGGGTGGATTTTAGTAGTTTGTAGATTTGATCTATTTCTTCTAAGCTATCAAATGTGTGCATAGAGTTATTCAAAGTATTATCTTATTCTTCTTTTAATGTTGATGTGGTCTGTAGTTATAGCTCCTCTTTCATTCCTAATGTCAGTGACTTATATCTTCTCCTTTTTTCTTTGTTAGTCTGGCTAAAGGTTTATCAATTTTATTAATATTTGTAAAGCATCAGTTTTTGGTTTCATTGACTTTTCTCCATGGTTTTTCTGATCTTTATCTTTCTGATTATTCTGAATTTATTTTGCTCTCCTTTTTTGTTGTTCTTAAGGTAAAAGGTTAGATTGCTGATTTGAGATTTTTCTTTACAAAAAATTTTTTTTTTTTTTGAGAAAGGGTCTCACTCTGTCACTCAGGCTGGAGTGCAGTGGCATGATCATGACTCACTACAGCTTCAACCTTCTGAGTTCAAGCAATCCTCCCACCTCAGCTTCCTAAGTAGCTGGGACCACAGGTGCACATCACCATGCCCAGCTATTTTTTTTTTTTTTTTAGATGGAGTCTCGCTTTGTTGCCCAGGCTGGAGTATAGGGCGGTCTTGGGTCACTGCAACCTCTGCCTCCTGGGTTCAAGCGATTCTCCTGCCTCAGCCTCCCGAGTAGCTGGGATTACAGGCACCTGCCACCATGCCCAGCTAATTTTTCTATGTTTAGTAGACACAGGGTTTCACCATGTTGGCCAGGCTGGTCTCAAACTCCTGACCTCAAGTGATCTGCCCACCTAAACCTCCCAAAGTGCTGGGATTACAGGCATGAACCACTGTGGCTGGCTAATTTTTTAATTTTTTGTAGACCTTGGTCTCACTATGTTGCCCAGGCTGATCTTAAACTTCTGGCCTCAAGTGATCATCCTGCCTCAGCCTCCCAAAATGCTGGGATTACAGGTGTGAGCCACCATGCCTGGCCTCCACAAATTTCTGATGGCAATTTCAGGGGAAAAGGACTTAAATCTAGTGATTGCTATTAAATCTTAATAAGGTTTAAAATAAAAAAAAATTGTAATGAGGTTTAATATTTATACAGGTAAGGATGTACATATTATCTAGACAAAATACCATTTATGTATAGAGAAAAGATTATTTCCAAAAAATTGTTGGAACTTAAGAGAATTTGATTACTTTAGGTATCAAACACTCAGACTTTTAATCCCATCCCCCTACTCCCACTCAACCCTGCCAAAAAAAAAAAAAAAAGGTGGAAGGAAGGAAGAAAGGGAGGAAGAAAAGAAAAATGTAGTACATTTTTCTAGGTATTAGCATCATAGCCAGTAACTCCATCTACTGGAATGCTGAAGAGGAAGAGGCAACTCTGGAGTCAGGCAGAACTTGGTCTGAATTCTGGCTGAGCTGCTTCAACTGTGTGGCCGTGATCAAGACATTTAGTCTGTGTCCTTCAATCAGCTCATCTGTAAAATGGGATAATAATCATCATAATAAAGGCCCGGCGTGGTGGCTCATGCCTGTAATCCCAGCACTTTGGGAGGCCAAGGCAGGCAGATCTCTTAAGGTCAGGAGTTTGAGAACAGCTTGGCCAACATGGAGAAACTCCGTCTCTACTAAAACTACAAAAATTAGCTGGGTATGGTAGCGCATGCCTGTAGTCCCAGGTACTCGGGAGGCTGAGGCAGGAGAATCGTTTGAACCCAGGGGGCAGAGGTTGCAGTGAGCCGAGATCATGCCACTGCACCCCAGCCAGGGCAACAGAGTGAGACTCCATCTCAAAATAAAAAAAAGAAAAAAAAATCATAATAAAAATATCTGATGCTAGGTTTTCTTATTTGTAAAGTGGATTGCCGATATTCACTTTGCAGAGTGACTGTGAAAATTAAATGGGAATATTCATGTGAAGAACCATATTGCATAGCTCATGGTGGACAGTTAGCCCATTTGGGCTTCTATAACAAAAATGCCACAGACTGGGCAGCTTATACACAACAGAAATTTATTTCTCACAATTCTGGAGGCTGTGAAGTCCAAGATTAAAGCATGGGCAGAAGAAGTGAGTTTAATGGGGTGTGGAGTGTTGAGAGCCACCAGGAGCTGCCTTGTGCCGTGGACCGATGTTCTAACAGGAGTCAGGACAGTCAAAATGACCATGAAAGGTAGCCAAAGACTAACTGTGGAGGGGGTTTTATTCCTATGAGGCTCAGTGAAATGGAGATAGCAAGTCACCCTTTGTCAGACTGTGAGTTGAGTTCCATATTGAGAAAATGGAGCAGTTCCCAGATCTCTGCTGGGAGGAACAAGAGGGAGGAACAAGGCCCAGGTTGATGCTGTGTGCTGGGTTCGGTAATGGGAGATTTATGCCATTCGTGTGATGTGTGATAAGATGCAGGAGGTGAAAGCGGCTATTAACACTGATTAACTCAAAAGTTGACCACCAGCACACGCAGCCATTGTTTCCAGCAGCACTCTTTAGTGATGGGCTTTGTCTGGCTGACTTCACAAAAGACAAATACCATTACAGGAGACCAAATAACCTTATTTAGGCAGTTGTCAGATAATAGAGACGCTCCAGGTATTAGCCTGACTGCATTAGTTTGATTTGTTACTACTGTTCACCTTGTCTTGAGCATTAATGGAGACAAAGGCCTAGAATTACCAGGAAAGAGAGATAAGCTGTGGATTAGAGCCTACGTGTTTTGAGGGAAAGATAATTCTATCTTGGGTTTTCCTTTCCGTTTTCATTTTGCTTGATTTTTCCTGAGTTCAATTTTCCCCCTGAATATCATTATATTCTCTCCAAATTTCTAGCAATTATAATTCCAAAAATGTTACTGATTCATTATTTCTTCTAACAAGATCAGCCTTTATCTTTCGGTTTTTAAAAAAGATTTTAGGGGAAATACACTAGCAATCTTTTATATTATCCTGTTTCTTGAGTATTCTTATACATTATGAACTTGCTTCACAAAAGTTATAATAGAACTTATATTGTTATTAGTATCAAAAAATATAAAAAAGATAGGTATATTACATTTATAGTTATTTAATATTATAAATTCATGTTTAATTTTTCTGACTTATAAATGCTTCAGTTATAAATATATCATTTCTATTATAAGTTATTTCAGTTATACATATGTAGCTTCAGTTATAGACATATAAATTCAGTTATAAACACAATTTATTTCAATTATAAATAAAATTGAATTTTAGGGCCACATAAATCAGTTATGTAAAATTGTCATTGGAAAATACTGAGATAATGATGGTCTAGGGTTATTATGTTTCTCTCCTCACCAGACTTTTTAGAGGCATGACCAGTTTTTATAATTAAAAAAAAAAACTTAAGTGCATTATTAGTTGTTGATTGATATCTGTGACAGTGTTTCATTTTTTTCTAGATTCTATCATTTTACACAGAATCTTTACATTCCTCAGGGATTTGGGAATTAGGTTTAATTGTAGAAATTCTAGATAAACTATGATTATTCTTTGAAAAATCTCAATTTATGAAAAGCACTACTTCAAAAATACTTTAATATTAATATTAATAATGTGGAATAGTTTCTTATTGTGTACAAGACTTGAAATCTTATCCTAAACCAAGCAGACATTCAGGAGACAGAGCTATAATTCTGACATGGCAGGATGTCAGAGAGATGCAAAACAGAATGTCAAGTGTGATCACATTTTAAAAAATAACGACAAAAACAACAAATATGTGTGCGTGTATATATATAAAGATGTTTTTATGATACACAAAAAGATCTATAAAGGTGTTTAATGATGGTTATCTCTGAAGGATGAGATTCAAGGGAGATTTTACTCTATTTCTATACTGCTTAAATTGTTTGCAGAATATAGAATGACAATAAATTTGGAATTAAAATAAAAGCTTACCCATCATACGACGCATTCTCCTCCAACCCACTCCCCCAGAGCCTACTCCTGGTAACTTCCAGTTTTTCAATTTAACATAATTTCATAAAAACCTAATGGAGAATGAAGAAAACTCTTTGTGGATAAGTTTTAACTAATACATTTCATAAATAGTGCTTCCAATTTTTATATGAATGGAAGCAGCTTTTTATATTGGAAAAAATGGTCCAGTCTTTCTTGGAAAACAGGTAATGCCTCTGTTCTTCCTAACTACCCTGTTGCCCTTCTTTTCCTCCTCTTTCTCCATCTCAGCAACAATGGACTAGAATAAGCACACTTATTGCTGACCAATTGTTGGGACACATAGCTCTCTACCCCAAATGTGCTCTCAGTAAATAATTTTAAAAAGCTCTAAAATCTGAGTCATGATGCTTTTCCTTAGAAATAATATGCAAACTCCCTCTAGTCTTTCATATATAAAAATATATAATGATTATAGATTCAATAATTCAATGAGAACCTTCTACCCTGATCATCACTGGGACATCAGAAAGGACAGAGGACAGAAAGAAAAGAGAAGCAAGGGAGAACTCAATTCAAATGGACAAAGCTGAAATTTGGCTTCCAGTGGACAAAGTCAGAGTCTTAAGCTGACATTTCAAAAACAAAACAAAACAAAACAAAAAACCCACCTACTTAAGTCTTCCATTAACTAGAAAACAAATGCCCAGATTTCCAGTGGAGAGGGCCCCCTTCTTGTTATATATCTTATCCTATTCCCATCTTTAATTGGCAGGGAAAATGGGAAAATGGGAAATGAAAACACATAGTTTTTGTTACTTAGAAAGCACCTTGATTACTTCCAGTGACTATGTCAGAGCACTTACAAAAGGTGGGTCAGTTATCCTACCTTCTCAGTCAATTTAATTTTGCAGTTGATTAGAAATCATTAAACTGGAAATAGATATAAGCTAGATGATCACTAGCACTAATGAATGAAAGTAAAGTACAAAATTAAACTAGAAAACTATTTAAAATTTTGCATTTATTTGCTGCTTACTTCTTTTGTGCAATTCAATACCAACGGCATAAATATGCTAGCTGATACTTGTATCTTTGTACTTTGGCATAATGACTTTACTTGGAAAAAAAACTTGAAACTAACATGCTGTAAGAATTTGTTTTGATAGATGGTAAGAAATTCTCACTGCTTTATGCTATAAATCAAGAGAAGTTGAAGATTCATGAATAAATCATAATCTATAATATAGTGAAGCATAATTATGTTTCAAAATGTGCATGGAGGAAACTAATGGAAACAACTCACGCTTTTATTCTTCAGATTATTTTACTTGAAATACTTTATAATTAGAATCCAGCTTGTGGAGTCAGTCATGAGTCTATTGATTTTAACAAACTAATTTATTAGATTAATTTGGCTCACTTAAAAAATAGCAATCTTTTCTGAAAATGTTTATTAAAATATATAGAAAAGGTCTTTACTATAACTAAAAGTGCCCAAATATAATATGTACCATGCTATAATAGTAATTACATACAATATATTTTCAGAAAAAATGACAATGTTCAGATTAAATGCAGGAAAGAAAACATCACATTTTAACATTTAATATTTCCACTGATTCTTCATGCTCTGCAATTAGAAGATAATTTCACTTGTTTAGTTTTCTATCTATTCCAGGAGATTTGTGTTGAAATTTTTTTTCGCCATTAGAAACTGTGATTCTCTATGGGACCTTTTCAGTTTTGCACGCCGATTTTGAAACCAAATCTAAAGTTAAGGAAAAATAAAATAGGTCTCAGAAACATTATTTTATTATTCTTAACATTTCAACACCATGAATAACAACTAAATTTGAAAATTACCTGGATTCTGTCTTCCTCTAGATTCAATTTTCGAGCTAAGTCTTCTCTAATATCAATGCCAGGATAGCAGTTTACTCTAAAGACATTTTCTAACACTTCAATCTAAGAATAAGAAAAAAAAAATGTTGATATTCAGTATGTCACCAAAAATGAGCTTTAACTTCTGGAGTAAAATGACTACATTTAAATCTGGGCAATTAATCTGGATGCCTTTTTAAAAATGATTACCTGGAAATTGTTAAAATATGATAGTCTATTGTTTCATTAATAAAGCTTCTAAACTGAGATACCAAAGTGAATGGGCTTTTGTTCAACTTGGTGTCAATTAAAGCCTTTGTATTATCATTATTGGGTGAAAAAACTTCCCACCTGGTTTTGAGTAAAAGCAGTTCTTGGTCTTCGGCCTCTATACCAACTCAACTCTCTTTTCAAAGACAGTCTTTCTGAGGCTGAAAAGTAATTTTCATATTTCGAAGCTCTTTCTTCTGGCACTGGATGATCCACCATGCTGGGGAATGAAATCCCACTGGGAGGATTTGGGATATGTAGACATAAGTTACCATCTTTCCCTAAAAACAGAAAAATAAGCCCTATCTTAGATGGTCAATCTTATGTTCCACAAAGTTCTATAGAGGTAGTTTCAGGAACTCATCTTTCTTTTCCTAGTGGAATTCTGGGATTCACAAGAGAATTGCCCCCCATTAACCAAAAACCAATCAAAAATGAAGATCCTGTCTTGGTAATACTGCCTCTTTGGTCTCTGAATGTCATGTACTTTTCAGTGAAAAGAGATTTCAAATATCTGATGTGTCAAACAGGGAGAGATCTTCTGAAGGCAGGTTCTTGGTATTTCCTGTGAGTGAACTTATCCACTTCGCTCAATCCAAAGCTGATATTGTTTTCATTTTCCCTAGGACTCAGCTGGAGGCATTAAAGTCCTAGACTCTGGCTGGGCGTGGTGCGTCATGCCTGTAATCCCAACACTTTGGGAGGCCGAGGCAGGCGGATCACCTGAGGTCAGGAGTTCGAGACTAGCCTGACCAACAGGGTGAAAACGCCCCCCCCTACTAAAAATACAAAAATTAGCAGGACATGGTGGCGCATGCCTGTAATCCCAGCTACTCGGAAGGCTGAGGCAGGAGAATCGTTTGAACCCGGGAGGTGGAGGCTGCAGTGAGCCAAGATCATGCCATTGCACTCCAGCCTTGACAACAAGACTAACACTCCATCTCAGAAAAAAAAAAAAATAATAATAATAATAATAAATAAAATAAAAGTCCTAAACTCTAGCTCTATGTAGTATGAAATAAAGGGCAAATTAAACACTGTAAATGAAGTAACAAAGAATTGAAACAACTAAGCTGTGGCATACCTGAGAAGCTGCAGGTGTCTGCCCAGGGCCTGTGGGGTTTCCTTAATGGAACACAGTCTTTCTTCTGGTCCAGTCCTAAGATTTTCTCAATTGAAAAGGAGCAAGTTGAGGGTTTGCTTTCCCCGAGCTGAGAGCCTTCCTGAAGGCTGGGAGACATCCTCTTGTGGTCTGCACAGAGCAATAGCTCCGGCCTCTGCTGGCTCTGCCCCACGTGTATAGGGCTGGGATCTTCCTGCAGTTCACCTTATAGCGCCGCTGACAAGGGGGCTGGATTTAGAACGTCACTAATTAAAATCCTGTCTTAGAAAGTTTTAGCATGTCAATGAACACTTGCCCAGCCAGCAGCTTAAGGAGTTAATTGTTTATTTGTTTGCAAGTAATTAGCAACTAATGGCTACACCAGGGGGGCCACCTACAGGGACAAAAAGTGTTATCTCTCCTAAGCAGAACACAGACTTAACTTTCTCGAAAGAAGTGATGCACAAATGTGGCACTCCTCTTTTATTTGAAATCATTAATGTATAAAATCATGCTTTTTATTCTGAAGTTTATACTTTCATGGGCTCCACTTACCTAAACATACAGGCAAGATACGAGAGCAGTCGAGTAATAAATAATCTAATTTAAGTGAATTTTCTTCCAAAGAAATTGGAAAAAATAATAATCTCTTAATGCTATTACAGTAATTCTGATGAAAATGCCTGTTTTTCATATGCATATGTAATAGGGAATGTTGTCAATGAAAACACAATAGTATTTGGAGTGCAGCATAGTGGAAAAGGTTGGCAATGTTATTAACACGGAGTGTAATTGTCTTCCAAGTGCCTGGATTAATTCATAGGAACAGTTGCACCAATTATTTTAAATAATTAATGGGCTAATTCCTTTCCTTCTTCTTTTCTTTTAAATGAGAGAGATACAAGTTTATATGAAGGTTCATATGTAATCACCTCCAAGCAACTTAGAAGCATGACTACTTAAAGTGAATACTTTCTCTATCACAGTTATTTTAAAGAAAAGAACATAGTTTGCTTTCTAAAGAAAAATTTATCTCTGTTGATCTTTTGAGGGATGGGCAGAGGATGGAGTCTTTCAAGATGATAAGGCTTGTGGAAATAACCAAGAACAGAATGTTTTAATTTCATAATCCTAAGAAAACTTGAAATTAAAAGAAAAGTATAACTGCTGATTGGGAAGATTTTGAACTGGCTGTTCCCCCCGCAAAGGTATGCTTGTAGTTCTTGTACTCTGCTCCTCCTCTTCTTCCAGTACCTTCCTGAAGATACATTCAAGTGCCTAACTTTATTCATTATTTAAACAACTGCTGGTCTTTCCTTCAGGGAAGGGGAAAAACAGTCTCCACTCATAGAGGAAATAGCCTCTATAGGATGGAGCTCATCTTCATCAGCTTTTATCCTATTATGATCTCACAAATATTGAGCTAAATTCCTCCTGATGAAAGCTCTCGGGTAAATAATGGATCTCACATGCAAAACATCAACAGGCACATGGATTTATAAATATACGTGTAAAACCATTCTGTGGATGAATAAACTGGTGAACATTTACACCTCATGGAGATTTTGTATATAGTGCTGAGATGTAGATTGTGCAGAGGTGGGGGGTATCTTAATCTGGGATGACTAGGAGGAAGTGAAAGAATACAGGACCTTCTCAGTTTTCTTTCTCTCCTTTGAGACATTCATTATTTCCTTCCCCAATTGGTTGAGCACCTACTTAGAATCAGAAAAAAACAAAATACTACCTTGCCTTCATAGAGCTCACAGTGGTGCAGGGTGGGGGACAGGAAACAAATAATAATTATAGGTAAATTATCTAGTATGTTAGCCAGGGTAAGAATGGGAAAAGGAAACAGGTGAGCCAGGTAAGATGAATTAGTGTAGGTGGAGGGATAGATGTCAGTGTAGGCGTCACTGACCCCCTGAGCCCCGCAGTTGAGTGCCTCAGAGGCACAAGGCAGAAGGATGCCACAGCGCATGCCAGAGCAACTCCAGTTTTCAACTTCTTCTTTATTAACAAAGATGTTCCAATATTTTTATTCAGCTTAAATTGATTTTCTTTGGATTTACATAATATCATTTTATATATGGATGAGTAGATGAAAATAAAAAGCAGGAAAAATTATCTAAAAATGTGAGGGAAGCATTTTCTCATATACTCACTCAACAGATTTTTGTTGGTTGGTTGGTTGGTTGGTTGGTTGGTTGGTTTGAGACAGAATCTCACTGTTGCCCAGGCTGGAGTGCAGTGCCACCATCTCAGCTCACTGCAACCTCCACCTCCTGGGTTCAAGCAATTCTCCTGCCTTAGCCTCCCGAGTAGCTGGGATTACACATGTGCACCACCACGCGTGGCTAATTTTTCTGTTTTTAGTAGAGATGGGGGTTTCACCATGTTGGCCAGGCTGGTCTCAAACTCCTGACCTCAAGTGATCCACCTGCCTTGGCCTCCTAAAGTGGTTACAGACTTTTACAGGGCACTTAATGTGTGCCAGACATTATTATAGGTGCTAGAGATCAGTGATGAACAAAACATGCTAATTTCATGGCATGATAAATACACTGAAAGGAGTGAACAAGGTGATGCGGATGCAACATAATGGCAGAGGGTGACTTAAAGTACAGTGGTCGGTGGTCGATGGTGGAGGAGGGCCTGAGGAAGTGACATTTTCACTGAAGATGAGCTAGCATGCCAAGAGCCTGAGAAAAAGCACTGCGCTGAGAGAGAATGGCAAGTACAAAGGTCTTGCAGTTGAAAATCACTTGGAATGTTTGAGGAGGAAGGCAGTAGCTGGAGTGAAGTTAGTGATACCAGGTGCATTTGGAGTGCCAGGCCAGGTTGGATAGTGGATGGCCTTTATAAAGGACATGGTAAGGAGGGTGCAAAGAGAAGCCAGGGTAGGGTTTTTTTTTTTTTTTTTTTTTTTTTTTTTTGAGACGGAGTCTCACGCTGTTGCCCAGGCTGGAGTGCAGTGGCGCGATCTCGGCTCACTGCAAGCTCCGCCTCCCGGGTTCCCGCCATTCTCCTGCCTCAGCCTCCTGAGTAGCTGGGACTACAGGCGCCCGCCACCGCGCCCGGCTAATTTTTTGTATTTTTTTTAGTAGAGACGGGGTTTCACTGTGGTCTTGATCTCCTGACCTTGTGATCCGCCCGCCTCGGCCTCCCAAAGTGCTGGGATTACAGGCTTGAGCCACCGCGCCCGGCCGCAGGGTAGGGTTTTAAGCTGGGACCAAAATGATAGAATTTATGTTTTTAAACCTTACTCTGGTTGCTCTGTGGAAAGGGATTAGAGAGAAGTGGGTGCAACCAGGGAGATCAGCTGGGAGTTACTTATTCAACACATATTTACTAAGCATATACTACCTGCTAGGCATTGTTCTAGGTGTGAGGGATACAGTGGTGAAAACAAAGACAATTGTTTAGCGGCAAAAGATGATCCTTTGAAAAAAGTGTGAGAAGAGAAGGTAGATTTGGAGAGAAGTGCAATTCTTTAGAAGGTTACGGGAGATTGAATAATCGAATACTTGGTCCCAAGTCTTCAATCCCCATAAAATCTTATACAACCATCCCCTTGCTGTGGTTTCATGGTGAATACAGTATACTTCCCACCTCCTGATTTTGGGCTTGTTTGTGTGACTGGCCAATGGGAAGTGATGAGAGCAGAAGCTCAGTGTGCCCATTTGGGTTTTTTTTGTTTTTGGTATTTTTAAGACAGTCTCACTCTGTCACCCAGGCTGGAGTGCAGTGGTGCAATCTCTGCTCACTGCAACCTCTGCCTCCCAGGTTCGAGTGATTCTCCTGCCTCAGCCTCCCATGTGGCTGAGACTACAGGCGTATGCCATCACACCTGGCTAATTTTTGTATTTTAGTGAACAGTAATCAGCAACCAAATGGTAAACATGGGGTCACCTCCAAGGGCAAATAACTTTAGCATCAAAAACCAAGATATTAATCTTCAGACTAGCAGTAGGTGAGAGAGCTGAAGACTCCTCTTGGTTCCTAGAAAAGGCAAACTAAACCCTCTCTGGAGGAAAGCATCCCTAATTTAGGTCCACAAGATTCCCACAGATTAAGAGCAAGCAAACATAAGCTCACAATCAAAGATCATCAAGCACGTGAGACCAGCCACCTCATGAGGGAAAGCCAGCAGAAATGAGATTTATAGCTTGTTCCAGAGACTGCTAGTTGTCCACCAATATCCATTCTATCCTTCCTCAGTAGTAATATAATTTTTTTTTTTGAGTTTCAGTCTGTTGCCCAGGCTGGAGTGCAGTGACATGATCTTGGCTCACTGCAACCTGCACCTCCTGGGTTCAAGCAATTCTCTTGCCTTAACCTCCTGAGTAACTGGGATTACAGGTGCGTGCCACCATGCCTGGCTAATTTTTTGTATTTTTAGTAGAGATGTGGTTTCACCATGTTGGCCAGGCTGGTCTTGAACTCCTGACCTCAAGTGATCCAACCCACCTCAGCCTCCCAAAGTGCTAGGATTACAGGCATGAGCCACTACACCAGGCCACAATATAGTTTTTAGGTAAAGGTTGATAATGACATTTCCCAGACTATCTTGCATATAGGTGTGGTCATGTGACTTCTTACCTCTGAGATGTGAGCGGAAGCAACATGTCTAACTTTCAGGCCCAGCTATTAAAAGTTAGGGGTGACCCCTCTGTGTTCCCATTTTCTCTTTTCTACTGTCTGGACTGTGGACAAGACGGTGGGAACTGATGAAATGTTGAGAATAGCAGTGTAATGAGAGAGAGGACTTGAAGCCCTGTGGATTGTGGATTGGACTTTCCCTATCAGTACTGGACTACCTGCTTGTACAAAGAATAAATGTCTGTCTTGTTATTTGGGGTCTGTAAGTTATAGCAGTCAAGTCTATACTGTAACTAATATAGATCTAGAAGAAATTCAGATATGGGAGTTAACAACAACAGAATATGAAATATCTAACAAGTGAAAGTTTAAAGAACTAAAAGTTAGAATCATCAATAGGGACAAGCAAAAAGAAATGATCAGAAATGACTGGGAAGATTTTAAAAAGAACTAAATGGAATTCATAAAATTAAAAATGTATATAATTATTAAAATACACTCTGGATAAGTTAAAAGAGCATTTTGGGTCGTCATGAGAGCACCCTTCCCCACACCCTGGCCCATACTCACTGTTATAAACATTTTAAATTATTGCCAATATGACACATAAAATAATTTGTTTCACATTTCTTCAAGTAAGGTTGGGCATTAATTTCTTTACAGGTTTATTGGTCAATGTGTATTTCTTCTTTTGTGAAATAATAGTGTATTCCCTCAGCCCATTTTTCTATTAAGGTGATTTTTTTGCTTGTTTCTTCACTTTCTTCAGAAGGTGGGGGTGATGGTAGGGACTAAATGGGAAGAAAAATGAGGAAACTTTTTGGGGTGAGGGTAAGGTTCTATATTTTGACAGGATTTGGATTACACAGCTGTATGCATTTGTCAATACTCATTGATTGGTACTCTAAAATTTGTTCACTGAAAAATTTTATCTATAAAAGCATAAACAAGTATTAACTAGTCAATGTTATGTATGCTAAAGAGTTTAAGGTGGAAGTATATTGATGGCTACAACTTTATTGATTGATTGATTGATTGAGATGGAGTCTCGCTCTGTTTCCCAGGCTGGAGTGCAGTGGTGCGATCTCAGCTCACTGCAGCCCAGACTTGTTTTACGCATTTTAAAGTAAGTTGTAGGCCAGGCACGGTGGCTCACGCCTGTAATCTCAGCACTTCGGGAGGCCGAGGCGGGCAGATCACTTGAGGTCAGGAGTTCGAGACCAGCCTGGCCAACACAGTGAAGCCCAGTCTCTACTAAAACTACAAAAATCAGCTGGGCATGGTAGCACACGCCTGTAATCCTAGCTACTTGGGAGGCTGAGGCATGAGAATAGCTTAAACTGGGGAGGCGAGGTTGCAGTGAGCTGAGATCATGCCACTGCACTCCAGCATGGGTGACAGAGTGAGACTGTATCTAAAAAAAAAAAAAAAGGGCCGGGCGCGGTGGCTCAAGCCTGTAATCCCAGCACTTTGGGAGGCCGAGACGGGTGGATCACGAGTTCAGGAGATCGAGACCATCCTGGCTAACACGGTGAAACCCCGTCTCTACTAAAATACAAAAAAAATTAGCCGGGCGAGGTGGTGGGCGCCTGTACTCCCAGCTACTCGGGAGGCTGAGGCAGGAGAATGGCATGAACCCGGGAGGCGGGGCTTGCAGTGAGCTGAGATCCGGCCATTGCACTCCAGCCTGGGCAACAGAGCTAGACTCCGTCTCAAAAAAAAAAAAAAAAGAAAAAAATGCATAAAACATAAAATGGATGGATGGATAAATATGCTTTCATGATCACTCTTATTCAACATTATTGTGTAATTCTGGATGATGAGAACTTCTAAACCAATTGAGTTTTCTGGGATGATGAAAATGTTCTTCATCTGAGCTATCCAATATGGTAGCCACTAGCTACATGTGGCTAATGAGCACTTGAAATGTTGCTAGTGCAACTGAGGAACTGAATTTCAAATGTAATTAAGTTTAATTTAATTTAAACTTGGACAGACACACATGGCTAGTGGCTCCAAACCGAAGAGCACAGACAGAGAACATTTCCATAACTGCAAGAAGTCTTACCAGATAGTGCTGTTCTAGAAGTATAGAACAATATTGAAAATAGTGATGATAGGCTGGGCACGGTGGCTCACGCCTGTAATCCCAGCACTGTGGGACGCGGAGGCGGGGTGGATCACCTGATGTCAGAAGTTCGAGACCAGCCTGGCCAACATGGTGAAACCCTGTCTCTACTAAAAATACAAAAACTTAGCTGGGTATGGTGGGGCTTGTACTCCCATCTGCTCGGGAGGTTGAGGCAGCAGAATCGCTTGAACCTGGGAGGTGGAGGTTGCAGTGAGCTGAGATGGCACTATTGCACTCCAGCCTGGGCAACAAGAGTGAAGCTCTATCTCAAAAAAGAAAAAAGAAAAAACAAAAAAGAAAAGAAAAGAAAAAAAGGAAGGGAAAGAGAAGAAAATAGTGATGATAAAAACAAAAAACAAACACCTTTGTTTTGTTCTGACATGAGAAAAGTATTTCACCATTAAAATAGTATCTTCTGCTGGTTTCTAATAAATGCTGTTTATTTAGCACAATGTTATAATGAATACAAATGCAAAATATCTACCGAGCTTTATTGCTTCTGCAGCATTTTAGCATATTTGTGTTTAATCTTCTCACAAATCTTTTATCATTTGGTAGCTGATAAAACAGAAATTGAGAGTAACATTGTAATACCAGAAGTCACTAACTAGGAAGTGGCAGAGCCTTGACTTGCATTTTCTGCTCTAAATCCTGTTTTATTGACTTCACCAATTAATGGCCACCGTAACATCTTCACCAATGATCTCATAGTATAAATATCACAGTGTACTAATCAATTAAGAAAAAAACTGTGAAAACTTTGCATATGATACTCAGTATCTTTCAACACTTACTTTGATATGAGAAAGAAAAGTCTGACATATTGACATTAGAGAGAAGAGGTTTTAGGAATAAAATTGGACAGTCTATATTTCAAATATCTATACATACAAGATGAAGTAAAAACTGAGAGGTTTATGTTTTTTCTTGTTTTAGGAACATGAAAGTCCATTCATGTTTTGATAAATATTTATTTTTAAATTGTGTATTTCAGTTAATATCCAAATCATTAACATCAGGAAAAATGTACTAGGTCTGAGGTGTTTTGGCAAAGATTTCTGTAAACCAGCCATACAAGTATTATGCTGTGAGCGTAATAAGAAATGGAATAAGCAAAGCTCCAGTGAACCTTGCGCCTTCCTTACTTTTGCATAGGAATTGCACTGATTTCACACTTTCAGTATTTTTAATGTTAAAATGTGTTTTCTAAAATATAAGTTTATTTTTTACTGCAATGCCTTCAGTGTTTCCTAGAACAATGCCCAAGTAGACATTCAATAAAATTTGTTGAATAAGTGAATTGAATGGATGGATAGACAGATGGGACGAGCAAGATGTGACATCTGAAACCTGACATGCAACGTAAATACTGTACTAGTATTGTTTATTATTTAAGTTTACTTGAATAGGGTTTAACTATTGTTGCCATTGTTTTTTAATGTGTAAAGTAATCCCAGTTTTCTGTGAACTACATGTGTATCACTCCAGGGCAATCTACAAAAGAGAAGACATTATGGCATTCTGTAACTAAAATTTAATAAAAATTGAGATAGGGCATTCATTTAAAAATCTGAGTTGAGGACAGGTGCTATGGCTCATTCCTATAATCCAAGCACTTTGGGAAGCTGCGGTGGGAGAATTGCTCAAACCCAGGAGTTCAAGACCTGCCTGGGCAACACAGTGGGACCTTGTCTCTTCAAAAATTGAAAAACCGTTAGCCGGGTGTGGTAGCATGCGCCTGTGATCCCAGATACTCAGGAGGTTGAGGTGGATTGCTTGAGCATAGGAGGTTAAGGCTGCAATGAGCTGTGATCGTGCCACTGCACTCCAGTTTGGGTGACAGGGAGAGACCTTGTCCAAAAAAAAAGAAAAAAAGAAAAAGAAAAAGAAAAAAAAGGCCAGGCACGGTGGCTTATGCCTGTAATCCCAGCACTTTGGGAGGCCAAGGGAGGTGGATCACAAGACGTCAGGAGTTCGAGACCAGCGTGGCCAACATGGTGAAACCCCATCTCTACTAAAAATACAAAAATTAGCCGGATATGGTGGTAAGCGCCTGTAATCCCAGCTACTGGGGAGGGAGGTAGGAGAATTGCTTGAACCCAGGAGGTAGATGTTACAGTGAGCTGAGATAGCGTCACTGCACTCCAGCTTGGGTGACAGAGTGAGATGCTATCTCAAAAAAAAAAAAAAAAAAAAAAAATTCCAAGTTTAAAATCTAAAAATCTCAAGTCATGTTGAACAATTCATATCTGTGGCACTCTATGGTTTCTATGGCCCTTGTCTGCCATTGTTACTAGACACACACAGGAGCTTTCCCAGTGATTACGAGGTTCAGGAGAGCAAGGTCTGTTTCATACAGTCTTCGATCTCCCCTGCACCCAGCACAGTGCCTGTCACACAGGAAATGTTAAGTAAGTTTATTGAGTACGTCCAGTTTATAACAATTAAAAAGCATTTCAGCCTTTGCTCTTCTCAAATCTCAAAAAATTATTATATTTTTCATTTTCAAATCAGTTAAAATTGTTTACAGTATAATGTCTTGTACATATCAAGCCCTTGACTTAAAAAATTTGATATAAAGTCAACCAAAAGACAAATGCATTTTTATTTTGAAAAGATTCATTCTACAGGCCGGGCGTGGCTCACACCTATAATCTCAGCACGTTGGGAGGCTGAGGTGGGTGGATCACGAGGTCAAGAGATCGAGACCATCCTGGCCAACATGGTAAAACCCTGTCTCTACTAAAAATACAAAAATTAGCTGGGCGTGGTGGTGTGCACCTGTAGTCCCAGCTACTTGGGAGGCTGAGGCAGCAGAAGAATCGCTTGACCCAGGGAGGCAGGGGTTGTAGTGGGCCAAGATCACACGACTGCACTCCAGCATGGGGACAGAGTGAGACTCTGTCTCAAAAAAAAAAAAAAAAGATTCATTCTCCACTGATCGAAGTAGCAAAGAGAAAAAATGTAAATTTTAAAAAAGATTTATTCTGTACAAGAGTACATGGAGTAAAATATGATAGTCTCCTTCACTTTTACCCCATCTTACCTCCCCAGCTTACTGGCTATCACCACTAACAATGTAGCATTTCTCCTGCCTGCCTTTCAAAATACTTTGACTTAAATAGGAGGATGCACACATGCACATATTTTTTTTTTAAATTATACTTTAAGTTCTAGAGTACATGTGCACAACACGCAGGTTTGTTACATAGGTATACATGTGCCATGTTGGTTTGCTGCACCCATCAACTCATCATTTACATTAGGTATTTCTCCTAATGCTATCCCTCCCCCAGTCTCCCACCTCCGACAGGCCCTGGTGTGTGATGTTCCCTGCCCTGGCACACATGCACATGTTTTTATCAACATGGGGTCAAACGTGTGCTATTCTGCAATGTGGTCCACTCTCCCATAGTGTGACACACACACACATACACCACAAACATGTATAGCTCTTCCTCTCCCTTCAACACCTGCTTGGCACTACAAGTGGATGAACCACAATTTATCAATCTATACCCTGGATAATGAGGGATATAGGTTGTCTCCAATTTTTTACTATACCATTTTGGCAATGAACATCCTCTACATACATGTTAGCACACATGCAGGGGTGCATGGAAATCCATGGAAAAATTTCTTTGAAATGCATATTATTTTTTAGTGGATGCTGCCATATTTCCTTCTGAGAAATCTTTACCAATGAACACTCTCATCCTGTCGAGCCCTTGTTCTTATGTCCTGCCTGGATTGACAGTGGGAACAAGAAAACTCAGGGCTGAGCTAAATTAGACTCAGGTTTTTCTCAGCCTCAATATTCAAAGATAAAATGGTTTAGGATTTAAGGCTCCAAAGGGCTCGGACCTAAACTTTAGTGCTATTTAATCTAATCGCTGTAGATTAAATGGGAGTTGTCAGTTAACCCAAGAATCTGATGGTTATTTATAACATTGTTTCTGGGGGATCAATGTTACAGTTTTAAACAACTTTAACTTTCCAGTCGGGCGTGGCGGCTCACACCTGTAATCCCAGCACTTTGGAAGGCCGAGGCAGGCAGATCACGAGGTCAGGAGTTCCAGACCATCCTGGCCAACATGGTGAAACCCCATCTCTACTAAAAATACAAAAATTAGCTGGGCGTGGTGGCACACATCTGTAATCCCAGGTACTCGGGAGGCTGAGGCAGGAGAATTGCCTGAACCCAGGAGGCAGAGGTTGCAGTGAGCCAAGATTGTGCCACTGCACTCCAGCTTGGGCAACAGAGCAAGACTCCGTCTCAAATAAATAAATAAACTTTTCAATCAAAACAAACATTTGTTAAACTCCAACATATATCAGGGAGTGCTCTGCAGAGCACAGAGATGAAATCATTTCTGTCTTCAAGAAACTCATGATTAAGAGGATAGTAATTAATGTTGATTTTATTAGGTATGATAATGTGATTATGGTTACCTAATATGCCCCTTTAAAAGACACTCAAGTATTTACAGGTGAAATTTCATGATGTCTGGGTTTTGCTTTCAAATATTTTAGGAAAACAGAAAGAAAACCAAGAAAGAGATAATTGAAGTAGGTATTGCAAAATGTTGATGTGTTGAATTAGAGACCGGTACATGTGGATTCATTATTCTACTTTTGTAAATACAAATAGTAACATTCTCTTTAGTCTTCTAGGGACACCAGTATGTACATACACAATTACAATATAACAAAATAAAGATACAGGCACAAGTGACTATGGGAATAGAAAATGGCCCAAATCTACTTGGGTGAGATTGAATAGGACTGAGGAAGGGTTAAGAACCCAACTCTGATGTCAGATTATCTGGGTCCAAATTCCAGCTCTTCTTAGCTATGTGACTTTGCACATATAACTTAGCCTTTTGAGCCTGTTTCTTCTGCAATAAAATGGGGATAATTATAGTGCCCAACTGAGGATCCAATGCGTTAATATCTGCAAAGCTCTTGGAATAGAGCCTGACACGTAGTAGACATTACATAAACTGCCTACCATTACTCACTTATTGCTGTTATCAATGTTATTATAAAGGCTTTTCAGAGATGTGTTGAGGCAGAGATGTTTCAAGAAAAGGTCAGAGGGCTGGGCGCGGTGGCTCAAGCCTGTAATCCCAGCACTTTGGGAGGCCGAGACGGGGTGGATCACGAGGTCAGGAGATCAAGACCATCCTGGATAACACGGTGAAACTCCCTCTCTACTAAAAAATACAAAAAAAACACTAGCCGGGCGAGGTGGTGGGCGCCTGTAGTCCCAGCTACTCGGGAGGCTGAGGCAGGATAATGGCGTGAACCCGGGAGGCGGAGCTTGCAGTGAGCTGAGATCGCGCCACTGCACTCCAGCCTGGGCGACAGAGCAAGACTCCGTCTCAAAAAAAAAAAAAAAAAAAACCAGAAAAGGTCAGAGAAAAGCAACATAACATAAGGCCCGTCAGAGACAGGGGTGTGTGTGTGCTTGTCTGTTGAGGGGACGAGGAGAAAGTTAATGTGATTCCAATATTTCTAGCTTAGATAACCAGATGAATGATGGTATCATTAAGAAGGGAATATAGAGGAAGGGGGGTTTATCAATCAAAATACAATACAAATTATATTTCTAATTATACACACAAATGGGCAAGTATTTAGCAAACTGAATTTCTTCAGAATTAAGACAAAATTCCCAGAATGAGATGGTAAAACTCTAGTGAAAATTGACAGAATGTGATAAATGATAAAGATCTAAAAATATTTTAAGGAATAACTTTATCTAGAATATTAAATATTATTATCATATATCTCACATATATAACCTAAATAAGTGAGTTCATTTTAGTAGTAGAAGACTGCAAATAACATTTCAGAAATCTAGCAATCAGATATTAGAAATACTTCAAAATAAATATGTATTTCTAAAAGGTTGTGATCAAATAAGGCAGCTATCATGGTTACCAATGGATTCTTCTAGGGAGGTACAAGAATTCTCAGTGGTGTCTAGGTCCTCATAAAAGTAGAGATAGAAAAGAGCAAAGATGAACTTTGGAATATTTTACTTTGAGTGCCCAGAGGTCTTACCACTTTCCAGGACACAAAGTTTCTTCTTTTCTATAGCAAAGACACCTGTTTAATACTCTCTCTTTAAAAACAGAAAAATGTTGGCTGGGCACGGTGGCTCACACCTGTAATCCCAGCACTTTGGGAGGCCGAGGCACGTGGATCACCTGAGGTCAGCAGTTTGAGACCAGCCTGGCCAATGTGGTGAAACCTTGTCTTTACTAAAAATATAAAAATTAGCCAGGTGTGGTGGCAGGCGCCTGTAATCCCAGCTACTCAGGAGGCTGAGGCAGGAGAATCACTTGAACCCGGGAGGCAGAGGTTGCAGTGAGCCAAGGTCGTGCCATTGCACTCCAGCCTGGGCGACACAGTGAGACTCTGTCTCAAAAAACAAACAAACAAACAGACCAAAAAAAAAAAAAAAAAAAAAAATACACACACACACAGAGAAAAATGTTAAGGCAAAAAAAAAAACAATTTAGCAATGTATCATGTTCAATGGTCTATTCATGATTACAGCTATGTACCTGGTTTTAATTTGTAATGTTTTTTATTTAATTTTGAAACAATTTCAAACTTACTTAAAAGTTGCAAGTACAGTACAAAAACCTCTCTCTCCAACCATTTAGAGTAGTTGCTGACATGATGCCCCATCAACCCTGAATAGTGTTTTTCCTGCAAACAAGGATTTCCTCCTATATAATCACAATCAAACCATCAAAATCAAGAAAGTAACATTGGTTATATCACTACCATGTAATCATCAAACCCCATTCAAGTTTCATTCATTGCCCCAAATAACATCCTTCACAGTAAAATAATCCAGTTCAGAATCACACATTGTCTTCAATCGTGTCTAAGTCTCATTCAATCAACAACAGATCCTCAGTATTTTCTTGACCTTCATGACCTGGACACTTTTTGAAGATTACAGTCAGCTACTTTGTAGAATGTCCTTCATTTAAGGTTATCTGGGCTGGGCACATTGGCTCACACCTGTAATGCCAGCACTTTGGGAGGCCGCAGGCTGAGGCGGGCAGATCACTTGAGCCCAGCAGTTAGAGATCAGCCTGGGAAAAGAGGGAGACCTCATCTCTACAAAAACCACAAAAAATTAGCCAGGCATGGTGATGTGCATCTGTAGTCCCAGTTACCTGGGAGGCTGAGGTGGAAGGATCACCTGAGCCCAGGAGGTCGAGGCTGCAGTGAGCTATGATCGTGTCACTGCACTCCAGGTGAGGTGAGAGTAAGACTGTCTCAAAAAATAAAAAATAAGGTTATGTCTGATGTTTCCTCGTGACTAGGTTCAGGTTAAGCATCTTTGGTAGGAATGTCACAGAAGTAATGTTGTGTTCTCATTATTTCCAATCAGGTAGCACATGATTTTGATATGTCCCATTACTGGTGATATTTAATTTTGATTAAGATGGTGTCTACCAGGTTTCTCCACTGTAAACTTACTCTTTTCCCCTTCATAATATAGTATTTTGTGTGGAGGAGGTACTTTAAGCCTATGTAAATACTGTTTCTCATCAAATTTTTGAATTATTTATATCATTTATTTCTATCAGTATGGACTCACAGTTTCCTATTTTAATAGATTATAATCTCTTTATTATGACATTCAAATTCCCCCAGATTTGGCCAATGGGAGTCCCCTTCAAGTCTGACATCATTTTTGAACACTTTCTAATTTCTGGCACAACAAGATGTCCCAGGTGCATCTTGTTCTTTTCTTGTTCCAGGGACCTAGGATAAGCCATTCCTCCAAGGAACCCTCCAAGCTTCTTTTTAGTGGAGAATGGTGTTTAGAGGGCAAAATCTGGGACGTATGTGTGTTCATTGCCATTGAGGCATCTCTGCTTCTAGGCCCTCTCAGTGGAAGAGCTAGGAAACACATGCATATGATACATATACACGTTTATATCTACATTTATTTCCATATATTTACTGAAATCTGTGAGTTAACATGGATACTGTAATTCCAATCCAGCACCAGAGGAACCCTTTCCAATTTTCTCCCTTTCCATATTTGTAATCCCTTTGACAGTGAGAAACATGGCTTCCATTATCTTCAATATATTTACTTACTTGATCTGTCCCATGTATATAACCAAACTTTCATTGCCATCACCTCTTACTCACAGAGATGGCTTCCTTACCTAATTTGAGGACCAATCCCCTGTGCTAGTGCTAGGTGCTTTCCTAAAAAGCCCTTCTCTTCTTATTTGGGCTCTGTTTTCACCTTGCTCTGAGGTATAGGGCTCTGAGACCCTGCACCAGGCTTCCCTCCTTTATGGGTACTTCCCTCACCCCTTGGGTTCTGAAATCCTGCACCAAACTCCCACCTCATGCAAAAGCCCTCCTCATCATGCTTGGGCTCCAAACTGCACTCTCATGCAGGTGCCCTCTTCACCCCACTTTTGTTTCAACATCCTGCCACCAAACACCCTCTTTACCATCCTTGTGCTCTGACAACCCCCTCCACAGATGACTCCTCACCTTGCACAGGCTCTGAAACCTCACACCAGGCCACTCCTCTGTGGGGATGTCCTCCTCACACAGCCTGGACTCCAACACCCCGTTCTGGGCCCCCGTGACTTCTCCACTTTGCATCTACTCCTCCTTTACCTGACTGCACCTAATGGCTTTAAGGCTGCATTAGTATTCAGAAAGGGAAGAGGAAAAACTATAAACCCATTTGTATTTATTTTTTAGCATTTATTTTTGGTTCAGGGATACACATGTAGGTTTGTTACATAGTTAAACCTGTGTCATGGAGGTTTCTTGTACAGATCATTTCATCTCCCAGGTACTAAGCCTAGTATCCAATAGTTATTTTTTTCTGATCCTCTTCCTCTTTCCAACCTTCACCCTCAAGCAGGCCCCAGTGTCTGTTGTTGCCTCTTTGTGTCTATGTATTCTCATCATTTAGCTCCCATTTTTAAGTGAGAACATGTGGTATTTGGTTTTCTGTTCCTGCATTAGTTTGCTAATGATGATGGCCTACAGCTCTATCCATGTTTCGAAAGGACATGATCTCATTCTCTCTCTTTTTTTTTTTTTGAGATGGAGTCTCACTCTTTTGCCCAGGCTGGAGTGCAGTAGCATGATCTCAGCTCACTGCAACCTCTACTTCCTGGGTTCAAGTGATTGTCCTGCCTCAACCTCCCAAGTATCTGGGATGACAGGCACCCGCCATCATGCCCAGTTAATTTTTGTATTTTTAGTTGAGACCGGTTTTGCCATGTTGGCCAGGCTGGTCTTGAACTCCTGACCTCAGGTGATCTGCCTGCCTCAGCCTCCCAAAATGCTGGGATTACAGACATGAGCCACCATGCCCAGCCAGTCTTACTCTCTTTTTTATGGCTGCATAGTATTCCATGGTGTACATGTACCAAATTTTCTTTATCCAGTCTACCATTGATGGGCACTTAGGTTGATTCCATGTCTTTGCTATTGTGAATAGTGCTGCAGTGACCATTCACAAGCATGTATCTTTATGGTAGAATGATTTATACTCCGTTGGGTTTGTACCCAGTAATATGATTGCTGAGTTGAATGGTAGTTCTGTTTTTAGCTCTTGGAGGAATTATCACACTGCTTTCCACAATGGCTGAACTAATTTACTCTCCCACCAATAGTGTATAAGTGTTCCCTTTTCTCTGCAAACTCACAGCATGTGTTATCTTTTTACTTTTTAATAGTAGCCATTCTGACTGTTGTTCCCCTCTTTGTGTCTATGTATTCTCATCATTTAGCTCCAATTTGTAAGTGAGAACATGTGGTATTTGGTTTTCTGTTCCTGCATTACTTTTCTAATGATGGCCTACAGTTCCCTACAGATGGTATCTCATTGTGGTTTTTATTTGCATTTTTCTCTAATGATCAATGATATTGGGCTATTTTTCTTATGCTTGTAGGCCACATGCATGACTTCTTCTGAAAAGTGTCTGTTCATGTCCTTTACCCACTTTTTTTTTTTTTGTGAAGGACTCTCACTCTGTCACACAGGCTGGAGTGCAGTGTCACGGTCTTGGCTCACTGCAAGCTCCGCCTCCCGGGTTCATGCCATTCTCCTGCCTCAGCCTCCCGAGTAGCTGGGACTACAGGCACCCGCCACCATGCCCAGCTAATTTTTTGTATTTTTAGTACAGACAGGGTTTCACCGTGTTAGCCAGGATGGTCTTGATCTCCTGACCTCGTGATCCACCTGCCTCGGCCTCCCAAAGTGCTGGGATTACAGGTGTGAGCCACAGCGCCTGGCCTCCTTTGCCCACTTTTTAATAGGGTTTTTTCCTTGTAAATTTGTTTAAGTTTCTTATAGATGCTGAATATTAGACCTTTGTCAGATGCAGTTTCCAAAAATTTTCTCCCATTCTGTAGGTTGTCTGTTTACTCTGTTGATAGTTTATTTTGCTGTGCAGAAGCTCTTAAGTTTAGTGAGATCCCATTCGTAATTTTTGCTTTTGTTGCAATTGCTTTTGGCATTTTCATCATGAAATCTTTGCCTGATCCTATGTCCAGAATGGTATGCCTAGGTTTTCTTCCAGGGTTTTTGTAATTTGGGGTTTTACATTTAAATCTTCAATCCATCTTTAATTGATTTTTGTATATGGTGTAAAAAAGGTGTTCAGTTTCAGTCTTCGACATATGGCTTGTCAGATAGCCCAGCACCATTTATTAAATAGGGAGTCCTTTCCCTATTGCTTGTTTTTGTCAGCTTTGTTGGAGATCAGATGGTCGTAGGTGTGCAGCCTTATTTCTGGGCTCTCTACTCTGTTCCATTGGTCTATGTACCTATTTTTATACCAATACCATGCTGTTTTGGTTACTGTAGCCCTGCAGTAGAGCATGAAGTCGTATTTTACGACTTTTTAAAAACATTGTCTTGGCCGGGCACGGTGGCTCAAGCCTGTAATCCCAGCACTTTGGGAGGCCGAGACGGGTGGATCACGAGGTCAGGAGATCGAGACCATCCTGGCTAATATGGGGAAACCCCGTCTCTACTAAAAAATACAAAAAACTAGCCGGGCGAGGTGGCGGGCGCCTGTAGTCCCAGCTACTCGGGAGGCTGCTGAGGCAGGAGAATGGCGTAAACCCGGGAGGTGGAGCTTGCAGTGAGCTGAGATCCGGCCACTGCACTCCAGCCTGGCCGACAGAGCGAGACTCCATCTCAAAAAAAAAAAACAAACAAAACCATTGTCTTAAGACATTGCTTTTGGTCCTGTCTATAATGAATGTGATTAAGCTAAATCACTAATGTAGTCTTTTTCCCTTTAAATCAAAGGATCTCGTAAATGATTGAGTTTACTTAAGACAAAGTTAATTTGCCATTTATTTATTTATTTGTTTATTTATTTATTTATTTTGTTCTGACACAGAGTCTCACTCTGTTGCCCAGGATGGAGTGCAGCGGTGTGATCTTGGCTCACCGCAACCTCTGCCTCCCAGGCTCAAGCGATTCTACTGCCTCAGCCTCCTGAGTAGCTGGGATTACAGGCGCCCACCACCACTGCCCATCTAATTTTTGTATTTTTAGTGGAGACAGGGTTTCATTATATTGGCCATGCTAATCTTGAACTCCTGACTTCAAATGATCCACCCACCTCGGCCTTCCAAAGTGCTGGGATTACAGGCAAGAACCACCGCATCTGGCCACCCATATTTTATTATTTAGTATACCACCAATTCTCCAGTTTCCCCAACATTTGTTTCAAATCGCTGCCTTTATTAAAGGTGTTTTTGCCCAAAATTAGGGTAAGAGCCAAAGTCCTCATAGAGGGCACAAGGCTTTGCCTGACGTGGCCTCCTCTCCCTTCCTTTACTCCTCAGGCTTTCCACTGGCTTGCTCTTCTCCTGTCATCTTGGGCTCTGTGCAATTCTTGAACTAGGCCAGGCCACTCTTACCTTAGGGGTGACGGCTTCTGCCCTGGTGGTCTCTCTTTCTGGAACGTTTGCTCCCTAGACATCCCCAGGGCTCATTCCAGCCACTCCAAGGTTTTGTTCATGTGTTACTTTCTTAATGAAGCTTATTCTGAAGAACCTATTTAAAATTGCAGCTACCCCGGCTCTGTTTTCTCTACTCTTTTTTTTTTTTTTTTTTTTTTTTGAGACAAGGCCTTGCTCTGTCACCCATGCTGGAGTGCAGCCTCTACTCCATGGCTCAATGCAGCCTCCAACTCTCCAGCTCAAGCGATCCTCCCACCTCAGCCTCCCAAGTAGCTGGGACTATTGGTACACACCACCATACCCAGCCAATTAAAAAATTTTTTTGTAAAGATGGGTTCTTGTCATGTTGCTCACGCTGGTCTTGAATTCCTGGGCTCAAGCCATCCTCCCACCTCAGCCTCCCAAAGTGCTGGGATTACAAGCATGAGCTGCTGTGCCTGGCCTTCGCTACTCTACTTTCTATAGCACTTATGACATTCTAACTTACTATTCTTTATTTTACTATATAAGATAAGGTTTGCCCAGGCTGGAGTACAGGGGTGCAATCATAGATCACTACAGGCTTGTAGCTGTAATATGCTATACTTCGTATTTATCTATTTATTTTGAGATGAAGTCTCATTCTTTCACCCAGGCTGGAGTGCAGTGGCACAACAAATTCTGCCTCCCACGTTCTAGCGATTTTCCTGCTTCAGCTTCCCAAGCAGCTAGGACTATAGTCGTGTGCCACCATGCCCAGCTAATTTTTGTATTTTTAGTAGAGATGGGGTTTCACCATATTGGCAAGGCTGGTCTCGAACTCCTGACCTCGTGATCCACCAACCTCGGCCTCCCAAAGTGCTGGGATTACAGACATGAGCCACTGTGCCCGGCCAATATGCTATACTTCTAAGACTACTATGTTTATTTTTTATTGTCTTTCTCCCCACCATATCTACTAACCTGTAGCACCACAGTGACAGAGAGTTTTATTGTTTTGATCATTATTTAATAAATATTTGTTGAATGAAGACAGCTGTTCCCCAAGGTAGTCTGAATCCTAAATAATTGGCGCCATCTAGTGTTCTTGGAAGCATGTGTGAATTAACCCTGAGGGTCTTATTTGCATTAGCCATGGGATAAATAGTACTGGTATAATCAATTCTGCTACTTTGTTTTTCACTGCCCTCGATGGCTCTGAAAATATTAAAATGTTTTCAATGATTAAACAGGCACAGGACATATTAATTTCCCTAAAAGCTTTTTTTTTTTTTTTTGAGACAGGGTCTCGCTGTCACCCAGGCTGGAGTGCAGTGGCAAGATCATGGCTCACTGCAGCTTTGACCTCCTGGGCTCAAGCAATCCTCCCACCTCAGCCTCCCGAGTAGCTGGGACTACAGGCATGTGCCACCACACCTGGCTAATTTTAAAATTTTTTGTAGAGACAGTCTCACTATGTTGCCCAGGTTAGTCTCAAATTCCTGGGCTCAAGCGATCCTCCCACCTCAGCCTCCCAAAATTTTGGGATTACAGGTGTGAGCCACTGCCCCCAGCCTATGAGCAATTTTGTCCCCAATGATTTGACTGTTCCTTCCAGAATTCCCATGTGGGGAAAGCATCATGAAAGTCTTCTTTTAACTTTGGGGCACCTCTACCCACTCACCACCCGCCAAAAAAAAAAAAAAAAAAAGAACAACAACAACAAAAAAACTCTCAAAAACCTCAAAATGGCAATAACCTTGGCTCTTTTGGTAATTGTTTTGGTACACTTTTCCTCCAGAATTTCAAAGTACATATTTATTGATTTTGAAATTTTGGTTTTGGCCTCAAAAGCCCCCAAATCAAAGTGATAAAACATTAGCAAGGGTAACTAATGTTATTTAAAATAGCATCAGAATTCTCTAAGGTAATAAGCCCAATCTTCTGATTTAAAAAATATTGGTTTTTTTAGGCCGGGCGCGGTGGCTCAAGCCTGTAATCCCAGTACTTTGGGAGGCCGAGGCGGGTGGATCACGAAGTCAGGAGATCGAGACCATCCTGGCTAACATGGTGAAACCCCGTCTCTACTAAAAATACAAAAAACTAGCCGGGCGTGGTGGCGGGCGCCTGTAGTCCCAGCTACTCGGAGGCTGAGGCAGGAGAATGGCGTAAACCCGGGAGGCGGAGCTTGCAGTGAGCCGAGATCGCGCCACTGCACTCCAGCCTGGGTGACACAGCGAGACTCCGTCTCAAAAAAAAAAAAAAAAAAAATATTGGTTTTTTAAAAAATATGATAGAGACCAAAAAAGCTTCCTTAAAAGCAGTAAAATGTTTTAATATTTAATAGTTGATAATGAAAGAGATAATTAGTTCATATTTACTGAATACTTATTGTGCTAGGAGCTACTGTAAAAGTTCATTAATCATCTTAACAACCCTATTAATGTAGGTTCTCTAGTATGAAGCTCCACTTTTCAGATGACAGAATGGAGAAACAGAGAAGTTAAATAACTTGACTTCAGTCACAGAGCTACTAAACAGTGGAGCCAGAATTTAAATCACAGGCCAAGCCCATGAGATCATAACCATGTTCTCATCTACCTCCCCACAGAAGGGGAATGATGCTATTTTGTGTTAAAGTTCTTGGCCTGGTCAAACAAATTAATTAAAGTGTTCTTCTAAAAAGGAATCAAGACAACCATAGATAAACAAAAGCATATACAATTTTCCTAGAATTTTGTTTTTTCTTTTTACAGTCAAGAAAGTTGAAGCTGCAGAATTGTCCCCCATTCTAAGGATGCTGTGGCAATGAGTAAAAGTGACATCAAGGTCAAGGTCAAAGGCAGAAGCTAGTTTGCAGTGGCATAATGAAGAACCAGTTGGTCCTTACTGCCCTCCCACCTCTTTTTGCAACCCATTCCTCAGAACTTTTTGTTCTACCCTCCAATTGTCCAAAGCTTCCCCCTACTCTGCTACTTGTGCTAATGTTTTAAAATAGATTAAATGACTCAAGTTCCCAAATTTTCTTGAAATCTGCTATTTCCTGAATCTGCTTTATCTCAGCTGGTATTAAGAAAATAATTGAATTATCTGTTAAAGTTAGTCCTACTAAGGAGTGATTTACTAGTAACAACCAGAATTTTTTGCATTATACATTACACTCTTTAAAAGGAGTATGGATTTCCCAGAATTTTAAATTGATGGAGTCTTTCAGAGGATATCTGTGAGTAGGTGGTTTCCAGGCTTGTTAGCCTGGAAATGATGTCCCTCTCACTATCCTCACCTGGAACCTAGGATTCCTTTTCTAAATGTTTGCTTAACTCTTTATTTTTTGTTAATTTTTTTTTTCTTTAGACTGAGTCTCGCTGTCACCCAGGTTGGAGTGCAGTGGTGTGATCTCAGCTCACTGCAACCTCCGCCTCCCAGGTTCAAGCGATTCTCCTGCTTCAGCCTCCCAAGTAGCTGGGATTACAGGAACCTGCCACCACATTTGGCTAATTTTTGTAGAGACGGGGTTTCACTATGTTGGCCAGCCTGGTCTCACACTCCTGACTTCAGGTGGTCCACCTGCCTCGGCCTCCCAAAGTGCTGGGATTACAGGCATAAGCCACTGTGCTCAGCCTATTTTTCAAAATTTTAATTTAATTTCAGTTTTTTTTTTTTTTTTTTTTTTGTAGAGATGGTGTCTCTGTGTTGCCCAGGCTAGTCTCAAACTCCAGAGCTTAAACAATCCTCCCACCTTGACCTCCCAAAGTACTAGGATTACATGCATGAGCTACTGTGCCCACCTAACTCTTTAAAAAAAATTTTTAAATACAAAGTGATCTAGGAAAGGGAAATGATCATTCTCCATCTTGGATAGAGTTTTTCCTCATGTGGTTTGTGGATTACCCGCTTCAGACTTAACTGGAGAGATTCCCAGCCCTGACTCTGACCTACTACACCAAAATCTTCCAGTAGGGCTCAGGAATCTGTATTCTGTGTGTGTGTGTGTGTGTGTGTGTGTGTGTGTGTGTGTGGTTTTCTTTTTAATTATCTTTAGTCTTGTGGTCACACATATTTTTAAAATTTGTGTATATCTCCACTACTTTAATCCCTTTAAGTTGGCAAAAGCACCATTCTCAATCACAAATACACAGTTCTATAGTTTTATAAGTTTCTGAATGGCTGTTTAAAGACAGTCCTAAATTATAACTTAGTTTGACTTAGATTGTAAAGAATTCAAGAGTGAAGTTTAACTTGCTACTATTTTAAAAGCATGTGACCTTATAGATCTATAGGATGTGAGAAGTGTTGAATCATCTTTAATATTACACATAAACCACACTAAAATGCCTTTCAATAAGTAAAAGGAACAATTTTAAATACAGGGAATTATAATTAAATTGGCATAGTTAAGGCCAAAACTCTAGACATTGCTACCTTATTTATCTTCAACTCTTGCCTTTAAGAGGCAAATGAACACAAAACACAGGTGAATCTTGCTTGGTTCTGAGACAGTGAAGGAATTTCCTCAGTATTTAAATACATTCACAAACCAGTTATATAAATCTAAATATAAAACCAATCTCCAGTAAGTTTTAAGATGGCACTCACCATCTTTGTGAAAAGTTGAACATTACTAACGAAGTCTAATCATATCTTTAGAAGGGGTAAACAGTGATAGCATTTACCGAATTGGAATTACTATTAAAATTCAAAAACTGAACATATTCATTTAACCACAAGCCAGTCTTAGTTTTAAATCAGGACTGCCCAACAAAATATTCTGTCAGTCACTCATGATCTGAATTCTGGTGTATGAGATCTATTAAAGCATGGTACACATAAAAAAGTCAGACATTTGTTTTGTAATAAATAAAATGTGGCCTATTACTCATTAGTAGCTTTTTTGAGATAAGCTATCAAGTCTGCCCTTTCTTCCTTCTTCTTAATGCCGACAAAGATCATTTTTGTTCCAGGGATGTACTTCTTGGGATTCTCCAAATACTCCATCAGTGTATCCTCTCCCCAGGTGATGCCTTTGTTCTTACTGGTGGCTGTGTAAGAGTATCCAGGGGCCTCACCTGTCTTCCGCCCGAAGAGACCATGGAGATTTGGCCCAGTCTTGTGCTTGCCTCCCTTTTAAATGGTGTAGCACTGGGAACACTTCATAATAAAAATCTTGCCTTTCTCAACATCACCCATATTTAATTCTCTTTTTAGTCGCTGGCCCGATGAAGATTCCTGCTCCGAAGCCGGATGTCCCAACTCTCTCAGGAATCTGTATTCTAACAACCTTCCCAGATGATTTTTATGTGTGCATGAAGTTTGGAAACCACTGACCTAAAGGGATAATTTTTAAAAGTAAAGAACCAGCATCACTTGGGTTATTGGATTCTTTCCTATTACAGATCACAGAGGAGAACTTCAAGGAGTATCATGTAAAAACCTAATTATAAGACCAAATATAATTTTAGGAGACTAATAATTAACAACTCTATTTACAAGACTGTATGTCCTTTTGTTGTAAATTATACGTGTGAAATGTCTCAAGGGATAGATGTGAAATGTCTCAAAGAAATCTTTGGTGGACGTTGTTTAATCCTGACTTGCCTTCCATAAAATTAACCAGTTGCCCAAAGTTTTTACTCTACTACCCACAGATGAGTCTCCAGTAACCCTTAAGGCATTCTCTGAACAAGCCTCATTTCCTGTATAAAAGAAAACTGGCTTAAAATGAACTGAGTTTAGTTAACTGCACAAAACTTAGGCTGATTAAACTGGTTATCAAAAATGACTATGAATTCTGCAGCTTTGGAGATGTTTTAACATAGGAAATACAACTATATTTTTGGATGAGCAGGGTATATAGTGGCCTAAAGCTAGAGAATCCAAATGGAAGGCTCAAACTGGATTCTAGTACAAACAGGTTAAAACTAGATTTGACTAAACCTACCTCTCCATCCAATTGAATGTGAACCTGTTTTTGTTTTTTATTTTTTCATTTTTATTTATTTATTTTTTGTTTTTGAGATGCAGTCTCACGCTGTTGCCCAGGCTGGAGTGCAGTCTTGGCTCCCTGCAACCTCCACCTCCGGGGTTCAAGCAATTCTCCTGTCTCAAGCCTTCCAAAGAGCTGGGAGTACAGGCGCGCGCTACCATGCCCAGCTAATTTTTGTATTTTTGGTACAGACGGGGTTTCCCCAGATTGGCCAGGATGGTCTTGATCTCTTGACCTCATGATCCGCCTGCCTCAGCCTCCCAAAGTGCTGGGATTACAGGCGTGAGCCCCACCGCGCCCAGCCTGTTTTATTTTTTAACCAATTTTTAACCAAGAATTCCTTGCCATTCTGCCATGATATAATGGCCTCTTGAGAATCCTTTACAGAAACACAGTTTAGATGTACATAACATACTAAGAAGGAAATCATTTAACAATACCACACCCAGATAATTCAAATACCTAATAGAATTTTTCATTCGAATTATTTGGTTTGGCCAAGTTAATTGGGTAACTTTTTTTTTTTTTGAGACGGAGTCTTGCTCTGTCGCCCACGCCGGAGTGCAGTGGCGTGATCTCGGCTCACTGCCCCTGGGCCTCCCGTCTTCAATTGAGTCTCCAGCCTCAGCCGCTCTCGAGTAGCTGGGACTACAGGCACGCCACCACGCCCAGCTAATTTTTGTATTGTTCGTAGAGACTGGGTTTCGCCATGTTGGGCAGGCTGGTCTTGAACTCCTGACGTCAGGTGATCCACCTGCCACAGCCTCCCAAAGTGCTGGGATTACAGGCGTGAGCCACAGTGCCCGGCCTTTTTTTTTTTTTTTTTTTTTCTTTCTTATACATTGTTTACACTCCTCACTCTCACTCCTGATTCTTAACAGTTGTCACAACCTTTCTTCTCCTTCATTTAAAATCTAACTCAGTTCAATCAGGAAGGTCACTTACCTTGAAAGTCTTCCTTCTTTCGAGCTGGGGTGCATGGTGTTCTTGCTGGCAGAGTAGAAACAAGGTATCAAGGAAAAAGAACCTGTAACACACTGGGAACCCTTAACTCATTGTAAGAACTGCCTCCAAATCAACTTCCTCAAAAACTAAAGAACTCTTCGAGAGAGCGAGACTAGTTGATAAACAATCTAAGGGGAGAACTTCTAAAGATTGTAACACTAAAAATAATTCCGTAAAACTACAATCCAAGTCTACCCAACAAAACTTTAAAAATATAATTTTATCTTTCCTTCAAGAGATCATGGGAAAATCTACTATTTTCGTTTAAAATATATAACTTCTATTTGTTACTGTATTTGGATTTGTGCTACCACTATTCTGGATTTGTTCCCATGTATCTGTGGAACCAAGCAGCTAATAATCTTTACTCAGCATCTCTGGGTATTTCTTGAATGAAAATGGAATGGATGGGTGGAATTAATGGCTAGATGTTTAGAAGACACTACTTTGTTATTTTCTCTGTATGATGTTGAAAGCCTACAACTATACAGAGACATAAACGAGCCAGGGTGAGAGGCTGGGAAAGATCAAGAGGGAGGAGGAAAGGATGGGCTTGTAGCCCTCATCCGGTCAAACTCCCAACTTTGAGCTTCACTTTATTGTAAAATTAGAGGCTAAAACTATTTAAAGCTTCCAAAACTTTTGATGAAACGGAAATGCCAATTAGCTACTAACATAATTAACCAGTGTATCCTGATTTTTAAAAGATGTTTTCCTTTGTGATTTAAAGGAAACATGGGAGCTGGAGTTGGGAGGCCAGGTAGGAACTGTTAAACGGGCAACAAAATCACATGTTTTCAACTGAATATACTGATATTCAAGTGTCCAGAAAAATAATTTCGAGGCTACGTTCACAAGTTTGCCAGAAAGCCCTATTGACACAGCTGCGGATCTCAGACATCTGAGTTAGCACCATTCTGCTGGAGGGGATTAAGACTGGATGCTCCGAGCGGAGTTGGGAACATTATCATCTGAGGAAACTAAAAGGCGCCAGCAGTAGGGCTTTTTCCAACGTCTCTGACAAAATATGTTGCGGGAAAAGTCAACCCGCCCCAAATTCCTCCGTGTGGCCCTAACTCGAGGCTCCGGCTCCTCGCGCCAGCAAGCTGAGGAAGAGACAGTCTCCTGCGATTTAAATACAAACACGCGCGTGCAGGGAAGGCCATCCCAGGGCAGCCACTGCCACCTCCACCGCTTCCGACGCCCGCGCTCACGGGAGAGCCTTGCGCCGCACGGGAACCTCCCGTCCACCGCCGCAGAGCGGATGGGCGTCCCCGGGAGCCAATGGACGCGCCGGGAGGCGGGGCAGGGAGGCCGAGGGGGCGGGATTTCCCTCACGGCCGCTCGGCGTCTGGAGAAGGCGGTGCGGGCGGGGACGGCGGCCGCGCCAGCCGGAGAGGGCGGGCCGGGGTCAGCTGCGGTGGGTGGGCCGGCGTGGGGAGCTGTGGGCGGCCGCTGCGTCTCCTGCCGCCGCCCTCCCTCCGCCACGATGCCGGGGATCGACAAACTGCCCATCGAGGAGACGCTGGAGGACAGCCCGCAGGTGAGGCGCGGGCGCTGGTGGGCGACGAGGGAGAGCCCAGCGGGTGGACCCCAGGTCTGGCACCTCCGCCGCTCCCGCAGGTGCCCGCCCCGGCCCAGGTGGGCGCCGCCGCCGCCGCCGCCGCCCTGGGTCACCGCCCGTCGCAGGCCGCGCCCCGGGTTGTGGAGGGTGGGCCCGCCGCCCAAGGCCCGCGTGGGCCTGCTCGGCTGGGCCGAGGGCCGCAGGCGGAGACCGAGCCGCTGGTGCTCGTGGGCCGGGCGGTCACGTACGCTCGCGGGTCTCCTTTTTATTTGACGAAAGGAGCCGTTTTTTATCGCCGTAATGTGAGGTGGTAAATCTCGACCCTGGAATTTTCTCCCCAAGAATCTCTTCAGAGAAAATGCAGAAGGGAGAGAAACCCCGGTAGTCTTATTTAATGATTTCCGAGGCTCAGCAAGCTAGGGAAGGAAATGGATTGTTTTTCTTCGGGAGAGGCTGTAAGGTTGTGTGTGGAGACCTAACGGCAAAGCCCGTGACGGGTCCCGGAGCCCAAGACCGCTTTCCCCGCCCGTGACTGTGGTCGCTGTCACTCGAGCTGTGTATGGCCAGGGATGGACGGTGCCTTCGCCGCTCCTCGACTGCTGCGCCGCTCCCTGCAGACTTGGCCTTAATAAACTCATCAAAATAAAAGCCCTGTGTTCTGTGCGTCGGAATGATGCTGGTGTGGTTGCTCTAGCTTAAGACAGTTTTGGAAAATGTAACCATTTAATATGTTTTAAGTACTGAAGAATGAAATCAGCTATATTTTTAAAAATGTTGGCAGGGGCTGTAACTTGCATAGGGAAAACTTCATCTCTAAGTCTTTTTACACGATAATTTAAACGGTTTAAGACGGTGTTGCTGGTTGGACACTATTTAGAATGAAACATTTCTGAATTATTGCTCATTTAGAAATGCAGTTGCACCATTTCGTGTGTCTTTACAGCTGAACATGGCCCCCAAAGAAGAAAAGCAGAAGAGGTCTAGATCTCCTTTTCCTGGATGACACTTCTGCCATGGATTTTATGTCAGTGTTAATTGCCAAGTTGAAATGGGGCTCTGATTGTAGAACTGATTTGTTCTTTTTTATTCTGAAAGTTATCTTCACAGACCAGTTGCCTGCTGCTAATGTACTCTTAGCCTATACTGACAAAGAGAGAAACTCACATTTAGTTTATCTTGACTGCCAGTATAGCTGGTTCAATTTTTTTCTTCATGATTTCTCCATATAAAGTTATAAACTGTATTTGTTTCAGATGATTTGCAAAAAGTTTGTGGAATTGGTCAGGCGTACTTTGTCATTTTACTTTTTATTATGTAAGATTCAACAGGTTGCCTTACCTTTCTTCTCTTACTTGGCTTTTTTTTTTTTTTTTTTTAATAGCCCATAAAGACTATAAACAGCTCAGAATGGATTGCATACTGCCCTAGATATGACTTGTGAGGCAGAGGTAAAATCTTGACTCATCTAATTTCTTGAGCTTTTTGCACAGATTAGTTTACAACTTAAGAATTGTGGTTTTTTGTTTTTGTTTTTTTTGCAAGCATGCATCATACTAGTGTCAGTTTTACAGTATATTTGTTTGTTTGTTGAGATGGGGATCTTGCTATGTTTCCCAGTCTGGAGAGCAATGGCTGTTCACAGACACTATCGTAGTGCACTGTGTCCTGGAACACCTGTGCTGAAGTGATCCTCCTGCCTCAGCCTCCCTAGCAGCTGGGAATACAGGCGTGTGTCACTGTGCCAGCTAGTTTTTTTCTTTTTCTTTTTTTTTTTCTGAGACGAGGTTTTGCTCTTGTTGCCCAGGCTGGAGTGCAATGGCATGATCTCGACTCACTGCAACCTCCGCCTCCCGGGTTCAAGTGATTCTCCTGCCTCAGCCTCCTGAGTAGCTGGGATTACAGTCGCATGCCACCACCCACCTAGTTTTTGTATTTTTAGTAGAGACGGGGTTTCGCCATGTTGGCCAGGCTGGTCTTGAACTCCTGACGTCAGGTGATCCGCCCACTTTGGCCTCCCAAAGTGCTGGGATTACAGGTATGAGCACCTGGCCTGTGCCAGCTAATTTTTAATGAAGTAGTCACATTGATATTCCTTCAATGTTTAAAGGCAATAAATTGGAACTAGGTAAAATTTACTTGGGAAAATTAATGGGGACAACTGGGATTTAGGAAGTGTAGATATTTGCAGGTGATTCTTCGGTTGAATCTGTGGCAGAATGGAAAGCCTTGGATCTAGGGTTGAGGAGATTTTTAGTCATCACTGTCACTTACTACCGTCTGCTTTAGGGCAAATCATTCAACTTCTCTGAACCTCAGCTGTTGTGCCTTAATTTTTGACCCTGATTTAAAAAAATAATAGTTGCTTGCTTCAGAAAAATTGGAAGGCCCAGAAAAGAATAACACACAATTACCTGTTGGGTACCCAGCAAAAACCTGTTAACAGTTTGGTTTCTTTATTCTACTGTTTTTTTTTTTTTTTCTTCTACATGTTTTAATGGAATTGAGATTATATTGTGCATAATGATCTTTATCCTGCTTTTAGCTTAACATTATAACTTAAGTGTCTTCATATGTTTTTACATTCTAAATAAAAAAATTTGAAGACCACACACTTCCTTAACTGATTCCACCATCCACTGCTGGACTTTTAGAGTTTTCCCAAAGTCTTGCTTTTATAAACAGGGCTGAGATTAATGCTTTGGAGCATAAATTTTCTTCTCAGTTTGAACTATTTTATTTAGAATAGAGTCCAAGAAGTAGAGCCGCAAAGAATATGAAGACTTTTAAAGCTCATGGTAAGTTTTTTGCTTTTTTTTTTGAGACAGAGTCTCACTGTCACATAGGTTGGATTGCAGTGGCTCAGCCATAGCTCAGAAACCTCAAACTCCTAGACATATGCTACCAAGCTCAGCTAATTTTATTTTATTTTATTTTATTTTATTGTTTTTGGAGATGGAGTTTCGCTCTTGTCGCCCAGGCTGGAGTGCAGTGGCATGATCTTGGCTGACTATAGTCTTCACCCCCCAGGTTCAAGTGATTCTGCTGCCTCAGCCTCCTAAGTAGCCCAACTAATTTAAAAATGTTTTGTAGAAGACTGGGCGTGGTGGCTCACGCCTGTAATCCCAGCACTTCGGGAGGCCTAGGCGGGTGGATCACAAGGTCAGGAGTTTGAGACCAGCCTGGCCAACATAGTGAAACTCCGCCTCTACTAAAAATGCAAAAAATTAGCCGGACGTGGTGGTGGGCGTCTATAATCCCAGTTACTCAGGAGGCTGAGGCAGGAGAATTGCTTGAACCGGGGAGGCGGAGGTTGCAGTGAGCTGAAATTGCGCCATTGCACTCCAGCCCGGGCAACAGTGCGAGACCCTGTCTTAAAAAAAATAAAATAAAAATAAATAAATTAAAAAAAATAATTTTTTTTTTTTAAAGACAGGGTTTCACTATATTGGCCAGGCTAGTCTTAAACTCCTGGCCTTAGTGCTGGGATTATAGATGTGAGCCACTGTACCAGGCCCTAAAAGTTTTTTATTTGATTAGTTTTTAAGTTTTTTAGATCATTTAGATCTAATCAAAAGTGACCTGCCAGTTGCTACATAAAAAAGTTAGAGTCTTGGCCTGGCACAGTGGCTCATGCTTGTGAACACTTGAGGGTGGGAGTTCAGGACCACCTAGGGCAAAATAGCAAGACCTCATCTCTACCAAAAATAAAATTAGCTGGGCGTGGTGGCATGAGCCTGTAGTCCCAGCTATTCAGGAGGTTAGGGCAGGAGGATCGACTGAGTCCAGGAGTCCGTGGCTGCAGTGAGCTATGGTCACACCACTGCACTCCAGCCTGGGTAACAGAATAAGGCTTTGGCTCTAAAAAAAAAAAAAAAGAACCTGGGAGTGATGGAAGACTATCCTGAATTATAGTTATCCTTCTTTAGTTTTGATTTATAGTAACTAGGTATTAAATTAGGGAGAATTTGCAAGTCCAAAATCCAGCTGATCAAAGAGCATCTTTTAAGGATAATGCCTGGAACCTGGAGGGGGGCGGAAAAAGCATGTTTGGAATTACCTTGCCCAAACCACACAGTTCTGCAAAAGATCATCCATTAAGCCAGAAAATCTTAAGCTTATACTAGATGCCTTGTCCATATTTATATGTTGTTCTGAAAATTAAGATCAAAATAAACCTTATTAATTACTAAAAACAGATAATGATCTTTAAAAACTTAATTGATTTTATGTGTAGATCTGTATCTTAGTGATTCATCTATGAGAGAACAGTGAAGAAAAACCCCAGTCCCAAATGGGATCTTCTTTCTTTGCATAATATGAAATACTCATGAGATGTGCCTTTCCCCCCAACATTTTAATGTCTCTGATTGGGATTCCTCATACCGTTGATGGTATGTTAACAATTGCTATCAGCCAGGTAGCAGTAGTAATGTATTTCACATTGCCTGCAAATGTACATACTTGGTTGTTTCTCTTAGTAGCATACTGGCCAAGTGTAGTCTCTCAGTGTTCAACTAACAAATCAATTTTGCCACCATTTGAGAAAGGAATATCAGTCCTGGTTATTGTCCAAAAATCTTCCTTTGACACTTGGTGAGATGTCAAATGACATCATCAAAACTTGCTTGAAGAAAATATTAGGGACAAAAATGGAGTACTTCTAAGAAATACTTATCTCCTCATGGCACAGAGAATGATAATGTATAGGAAAACATGGATATTGATGACTCTTGAGTTGAAAAGTGGTTCATGGGCCGGGCGTGGTGGCTCATGCCTATAATCCCAGCACTTTGTGAGGCTAAGGTGGGCAGATCATGAGGTCAGGAGATCGAGACCATCCTGGCTAACACGATGAAACCCAGTCTCTATTAAAAATACAAAAAATTAGCTGGGCATGGTGGCAGGCGCCTGTAGTCCCAGCCACATGGGAGACTGGGGCAGGAGAATGGTGTGAACCCGGGAGGTGGAGCATGCAGTGAGCCAAGATTGCGCTGCTGCACTCCAGCCTGGGCGACAGAGTGAGACTCTGACTCAAAAAAAAAAAAAAAAAAAAAAGAAAAGTGGTTCATAAGATTTGAACTCGATGAAGTTTTAGAAATAAGTTTATGATGCTTATATTTCCTATATTTACATGAGAGCTGTATATGATAAAATTCTGTGTGAAGGTCTGTTTCCATAAATATAAGGTAAAAAATTCAAGACATAAAACCTTAAATCATAGCTTAATTGCCAGCATTGTTTTGTTTGAGTAGTACAAAAATAAAAATGATGCATCTTACAATGGATACCGTCATAGATTCAATGAAATGGTACCATATTGATTCTATTTTTTAAGCTACTAACTTTAAACAAACAGTAATTATCCAGTGTTGAAGTTGATATTGTTAGTGTAAAATAGGGAATCTGTTTCAGCTTTGTTTGAGCTAAGAAGAGCTTTTAAATTTAATTATGCTACAAGTTTTTACATATATATGTAACTCCTTGAATTGGAATTACCCATTTTTAGAAAAAAAAAAAAAACGAAGTAGCAGATTTTTCTTAAGAATGGCACTAGCCAAACAAGATTTCCTGATGCTTTCTTTTGTACATCTTAAAATAGCACTATAGGGAATTGTAGTGGAGTGCTTGAAAAAGATTCTGTCAAATCTAAATCTCTGAGGCCTGGGGAAGTAGAAGACTGAAAATAGGGCCTTACTGGCATAATGATTTTGTGTCTTTCCCCTCCTTTATACTATATTGACTTAGCTTCCTCCTCTGAAAATAGGAAGCCAAGAAATAAGTTGATTTAAGAAAACAAAATTTCTGGCCATGTGCAGTGGCTGACACCTGACCTGTAATCCCAGCACTTTGGGAGGCCGAGGTAGGAGAATTGCTTGAGCCAAGCAGTTTGAAACCAGCCTGAGTAACATAGTGAGACCCTGTCACTACAAAAAAAATAGAAAAAAAGTAGCTAGACATGGTGGCAAATGTCTGTAGTCCCAGCTACATGGGAGGCTGAGGTGGGAGGATTGTTTGAGCCTGGGAGGTCAAGGCTGCAGTGAGCCGAGATCATGTTACTGCACTCCAGCCTGGGAGAAAGAATGAGATCCTGTCTCAAACAACAGCAACAACAACCACAACATTTTTCTAAGGCTGAGGCATAGGCCGGGCGCTGTGGCTCATGCCTGTAATCCCAATACTTTGGGAGGCTAAGGCAGGTGGATCACAAGGTCAGGAGATCTAGACCATCCTGGGTAACATGGTGAAACCCCGTCTCTACTAAAAAATGCAAAAAATTAGCCGGGCGTGGTGGTGGGCACCTGAAGTCCTAGCTACTGGGGAGTCTGAGGCAGGAGAATGGCGTGAACCTAGGAGGTGGAACTTGTAGTGAGCCGAGATCATGCCACTGCACCTCCAACCTAGGCGGCAGAGCAAGACTCTGTCTCAAAAAAAAATCTAAGGCCGAGGCATAAATTATTTTTAGAATAAAAATACAAAGTCATCTTTTAGATTTTAAGCTGCGGTTATCTCCAGTAGTTGTTGGTATTTTCATTCTTTCCCTGCCTTTGGGATGTAATGTGAGTATGTCTGCCTTGCCTTTGATAGCTTCAGCTTCCTTATCTTTGATACATTTTTATTGATATTCTGTCTTTTTTTTTTTTTTTTTTTTTTTTTTTGAGAAGGAGTCTCGCTCTGTCGCCCAGGCTGGAATGCAGTGGGCGATCTCAGCTCACTGCAAGCTCCGCCTCCCGGGTTCACGCCATTCACCTGCCTTAGCCTCCCGAGTAGCTGGGACTACAGGCACCCACCACCACGCCTGGCTAATTTTTTGTATTTTTAGTAGAGACGGGGTTTCACCATGTTAGCCAGGATGGTCTCGATCTCCTGACCTCGTGATCCACCTGCCTGGGCCTCCCAAAGTGCTGGGATTACAGGCGTGAGCCACCACGCCTGGTCTGACATTCTTAACATTTACTTATAAGCTTTTCCCCTTAAAATGAAGATAATTTAAAAAATTTTTTTTATTTTGAGACAGAGTCTTGCTCTGTTGTCCAGGCTGAAGTGCAGTGGCGCGATCTTGGCTCACTGTAACCTTCGCCTCCCAAGTTCAAGCTATTCTCTTGCCTCAGCCTCCCGAGTAGCTGTGACTACAGGCATGTGCGACCAAGCCTGGCTAATTTTTTGTATTTTTAGTAGAGACGGGGTTTCATTGTGTTAGCCAGGATGGTCTCAATCTCCTGACCTCGTGATCTGCCTGCCTTGGCCTCCCAAAGTGCTGAGATTACAGGCATGAGCTGCCGTGCCCAGCCTAAAATGAAGGTAATTTTTAAATGTGCATAGTAGAAAAATGAGAAAACAAAACAAAAGCCAAACAATATAGACGTGTATAAAGAAGAAGAAAGGAAACCCCCAAATTGTGCATTCAGAAAAACCTAGTTAGCGTTTTATATGCTGAAGAGTTGGCCATGTTGGGGAGAGTATACTGTGGTATTTTTAGATTAGGACAGGGAGGGGTTTGGCCTCTTCTAGAAAAAAACTATAGAAGAAAAGAAATAATCATACTAAATTATCCTGAAGTAAGACATTTCGCCTGGCTAATTTTTTGTATTTTTAGTAGAGACGGGGTTTCACTGTGTTAGCCAGGATGGTCTCAATCTCCTGACCTTGTGATCTGCCTGCCTCGGCCTCCCAAAGTGCTGAGATTACAGGCATGAGCTGCCGTGCCCGGCCTAAAATGAAGATAATTTTTAAATGTACATAGTAGAAAAACGACAAAACAAAACAAAAGCCAAACCATATAGACGTGTATAAAGAAGAAGAAAGGAAAACCCCCAAATTGTGCATTCAGAAAAACGTAGTTAGCATTTTATGTGCTGAAGAGTTGGCCATGTTGGGGAGGGTGTACTGTGGTATTTTTAGATTAGGACAGGGAGGGGTTTGGCCTCTTCTAGAAAAAACTATAGAAAAAAAAAATAATCATACTAAATTATCCTGAAGTAAGACATTCAAAATATTTATACTACATAGAATGCTGTTAATTTAGCTTTGAATGTTTCTGTTGATTTGTCTTATAGAATTTTTGGTTTCTGAAAATATACCTCTGTTGTTTCTCCTAAAGTTTGTGTGACATAGTTGGAAAATACCTCTGCTTTGTTGAAGTGAAACTGAGAACAAAAAAACTCTGACTTTTTAACATTACTACCAAAGAGAGAAAATAGATTAAAACTCAGAATTACTAGAACTTTAATATCCTATGATTTTTGCTTCCTTTAGAAAAAATATTTTTCCATCTGATTTGTATTATGATTAACATAAACTTACTGCTATTATTTTATACAGACAAGGTCTTTACTGGGTGTATTTGAAGAAGATGCCACAGCTATTTCCAACTATATGAATCAGTTGTATCAAGCTATGCATCGGATTTATGATGCACAGGTAAAACACTGAGGACTAACTTGATGCTTTTAAAACATGAATTTTTAAGCCTCATAAGGATAGGTAGCGTCTGTCTTGTTTACCAGTGCTTAACCCTGTACTAGGCTCCTAGTAATAAATATTTGTTGAATGGATGAATGAACATTGTGTATTACAGAACTGACATTTCAACTACTAGAGTACAGTTTGTAGTACTACAAAAGTGATAGAAGATTGAAGCATCTGCCCATTCTCCCCAAACATAGTTTGGGGGAAACCCCCCATGAAACTCACTGATAGTGATCTTTCCTAATATTTGAATGATTATCCCATGTCATCACTGGTATTTTCCCTAATCATGCTTATTACAATCTTATGGAACACTTCCCCACCCCCACTTTATTTATTTATTTATTTATTTTTTTGAGATGGAGCTTTGCTCTTGTTGCCCAGACTGGAGTGCAGTGGTGTGATCTCGGCTCACCGCGTCCTCCGCCCCCCTGGGTTCAAATGATTCTCCTGCCTCAGCCTCTTGAGTAGCTGGGATTACAGGCATGCACCAGCATGCTGGCTAATTTTGTATTTTTAGTAGAGACGGGGTTTCTCCGTGTTGGTCAGGCTGGTCTTGAACTCCTGACGTCAGGTGATCCGCCCACCTTGGCCTCCCAAAGTGCTGGGATTGTGCCTGGCCCTTTTTTTTTTTTTTTTTGGAGACGGAGTTTTGCTCATGTCTCCCAGGTTGAAGTACAATGGCGCAATCTCGACTCACTGCACCCTCCACCTCCCAGGTTCAAGCAATTCTCCTGCCTTAGCCTCCTGAGTAGCTGGGATTACAGGCGTGCGCCACTACGCCCGGATAATTTTGTATTTTTACTAGAGGTGGGGTTTCACCATGTTGGCCAGGCTAGTCTTGAACTCCTGACCTCAGGTGATCTGCCCGCCTCAGCCTCCCAAAGTGCTGGGATTACAGGTGTGAGCCACTGCAAATGGCCAACACTTCCCCTTTTTCAGTAGAGGATTTGAAAGTTGGCTGCCTCTGTCAAGTTAAAAGAAGGCACTAAAAATTAGATGTACCTTTGGAGTACAAGAAGATGAAGGGTATGACTAGGTTTTCTTGTTGACCAGGAATAAAATTTGAAGCTATGTTTGGATAACTTAATTATAAGCTTAAACAGCAACCTAGGTTCTGTGATATACTTTCTTTGGGATTAATTAAGTGTACAAGTTTTATTTTTTTCCCTTCTCATATTGTTTGCTTTCTGGCTTCACATTTTCCTTACATACTTAAAAGTTGCTATGTTGTTTAGTTTTTCCTTGTGATCAGGCTCTGAAGCTTTGCTTTCTGACCACACAGATATATGATATAATATGTTAAAGAAATGTCATATTTGTTATAGTCACTAAAAAAACTAAAAGTTTTTCATATGGCTGTGTTGCTGTATTATATGACTAGGTCAACTACATTTTGGTTGTATATTATTAAGTGCTTACTGTAGTCTAGTAACAGCATCTACAGAGAGCAATAATCAGTCATCAACGTAGACTCTCTAAAGATTTTGCTAAGGCTTTAAAGTATTTAGTGCTTAGTTTTTATTAGCAACAAACAAACAAACACCAGGAACACTGCTGAATTCCTTGAGAGTGTCTATTTTATGGTTTGAATTTTCTTTTAAAGTGCTTTAATGGTAGTACGCCTTTCCAGTGATTTAATGAAGGTTTTAAAAATATTTATGTTAAGTGATAATAAATAAATTAGGTATATTCAACTAAAACTTTTTTCTCGGTATGATCATGCTAATTTGAATGCTTTTTCCATAGAATGAATTAAGTGCAGCAACACACCTGACCTCAAAACTTTTAAAAGAATATGAAAAACAGGTATCGTATATCAAAGTTTTAAAAGCATAATTTTAAAAGTATAGTATCTGTATAGATAGACTTTCAACAAGAATCCTTAAGTTTTCTTGAATTCACAGAATATACCATCGAAATTTCATGATAGCACTTACGTTCAGATAATTTTAATGATTTAATATTAAATACAGAGGCTATCTAGTTTACCTGTGTTCTTTTTACAAATGAAGAAGTTGTGACTTGCTCAACGTTGCACCATTATTGGAGGAACTGGAGCTAAATGCTAAATCTTTGAACTTTGAGTACGGTGGAGATTCCAATATGCCATGTCAATTGGTTACTTAACAAACAATTAATGTTTATTAATTATATACATTACACAATTTTAGTTAAATGATATTTTAGAGCTTATTCAAAATTTTGGAAGTTTTTCTAAAGTTATTTAAAAATGTAAATTATAGTAATGTCATTCCCAAAAGACACGACGTTGAAACTTTACCTCATCTCTGTTTCTCGTTTTTCAGCGTTTTCCATTGGGAGGTGATGATGAAGTTATGAGCTCTACATTGCAACAGTTTTCAAAAGTTATAGATGAGGTAAACTTTTATTTTATTTTGCTTGATTAAATGGTCTTATAATTAAGTTACCCAGGCTTTTATTTTATGAGTAAAGCTCTATTACAGAGATGACTAAAGAAGAATCTTACTTCCACATCCTGGTGGCTGGCTCATCAAAACAATACTTTCTTTACCAGATTAAAACATTGTTTTCCAGGAATAAACATACAGATGTGCTTCTTCTATATGTAGTCCATGTAACATTCAGTCTTGACATGTGTCATTAGATGTAGGCAGGGAGAGAAGAGTTAGGTAGTGAGCTACATCTGGGTTCTTTGTTGTTGCTCTAAGCAACATTTTACTGTTTAGTCTTTATTAATCCTGCCATCCTAAACAGCCAAAATCAACCCTGAATTCCTCAGATCGGTCACCACAACAAATCATTAAAACAAAGACCTGAAAGCTAACAGGAAGAAAAGGTAGTGAGAGCTTATGGAGAATCAATAACTATTCTCTACTGTTGCAGTAAAATCTCTTCTTTTCACATGGACCATTCGATAGTCCTGTGTTTTCTAGAATCTTACCTGGAAAAATATTTTTTTTTGAAATATTTTAATAACCCATTATAGCAAAATGTTTTACCAGGAAATCAAGATAAAGAAATAATGTAATTTTTTTCATTTCAAAAATTGTGATAAAGTACACATAGCATAAAATTTGCCATTCGTGACATTTAGTACATTCACACTGCTATGCAACCATAACCACTGTCTGGTTTTTAGGACATTTTCATCATCTCAAAGGAAGCCTTGTGCCCATTAAGCAGTGAATTAATCTGTTTTCACACTGCTGATAAAGACATACCTGATATGGGTAATTTATAAAGAAAAAGAGGTTTAATGGACTCACAGTTCCACGTGGCTGGGGAGGCCTCACAATCCTGGCGGAAGGCGAAAGGCACATCTTACATGGCAGCACATGAGAGAGAATGAAAGACAAGTGAAAGGGGAACCCCTTAAAAATCATCAGATCTCGTGAAACTTACTCACTACCACAAGAACAGTATGGGGGAAACTGCCCCTATGATTCAGTTGTCTCCCAGGAGGCCCCTCCCACAACATGTGGGAATTATGGGAGCTACAATTGAAGATGAGATTTGGGTGGGGACAGCCAAACCGTATCAAGCAGTCACTTCCACCTCTCTGCTCCCTCAGTCCTTGTCAACCACTAATCTGCTTTCTTTTTTTGTTTTTTTTTTTGAGACGGAGTCTGGCTTTGTCGCCCAGGCTGGAGTGCAGTGGCCGGATCTCAGCTCACTGCAAGCTCCGCCTCCCGGGTTTACGCCATTCTCCCGCCTCAGCCTCCCGAGTAGCTGGGACTACAGGCGCCCGCCACCTCACCCGGCTAGTTTTGTGTGTGTGTTTTTTTTTTTTTTTTTTTTTTTTTTTTTTTTTTGAGACGGAGTCTTGCTGTGTCGCCCAGGCTGGAGTGCAGTGGCCGGATCTCAGCTCATTGCAAGCTCCGCCTCCCGGGTTTTTACGCCATTCTCCTGCCTCAGCCTCCCGAGTAGCTGGGACTACAGGCGCCCACCACCTCGCCCGGCTAGTTTTTTGTATTTTTTAATAGAGACGGGGTTTCACCGTGTTAACCAGGATGGTCTCGATCTGCTGACCTCGTGATCTGCCCGTCTCGGCCTCCCAAAGTGCTGGGATTATAGGTTTGAGCCACCATGCGTGGCAATCTGCTTTCTTTCTGTATGACTTTGCCTACTTTTGATATTTCATATAAATGAACTCATAATTTTAGAGTTTTTAATGTCTGCTTTCACTTAGCATAATGTGTTCAAGGTTCATTCGTGTTGTAATATGCCTCAGTACTTCATTCCTTTTTTGGCTAAATAAAATTTCATTGTTATGGATATATCAAGTTTTGTTTTTCTAGTCATCTCTTTATATATCTGTATCTGTTTATCTAGTCCTTGTTCATTTGTGTTGTTTCTACCTTTTAACTAGTTCAAATAATGTTGTTATGAGCATTCATATACAGGTTTTTTTGTTTTTTTTTGAACAACAGTTTTCAGTTCTCTTGAGTAGGTACCCAGAAATGGGATTGCTGGGTCATTGCATGGTAATTTTATGTTTGTTTATTTAAAAGTTAAATAATGTAGAAAACCACCAAACTGTTTTCTACAGTGCCTGCACCATTTTACATTCCTACCAGCAATGTAGGAGGGTTCCAGTTTTTCCACATCCTCACCAACAATTATTTTTGTTTGTGTGTATTTAAAATTTTTTAAAAAATTATAGCCATCTGAGTGAGTGTGAAGTGGTCTCTCATTGTGGTTTTCATTTGCACTTTCTTGATGTGTAATGATATTGAGCACCTTTTCATATGCTTATTGGCCATTTGTTTATCTTTGAAGAAGTTATACAGATCCTTTGCCCGTTTTTAAATTGGTTGTCTTTTTATTATAAGTTGTAAATGTTCTCTTTCTAGATACAAGTTATGTGTCACATACATAATTGGCAAATATTTTCTCCCATTCTGAGTTGTTTTTTTTTCTTTTCACTTTCTTGATGGTATGCTTTGATGCATAGAAGTTTTAAATTTTGATGATGTCCATTATATATTTTCTTTTGTTCCTTGTGCTTTTAGTGTCATATGCAAGAAACCGTTACCAAATCCAAGGTCATTCTGTGTTTTCTAAGAGTTTAGTAAATGGAATTTTTTTTTACTATATAATATTTTGTACTGTATCACATAATTTTTAGTGTTTGCCTATATAAAATACATCAGAACCTTTTTTGCTAGATTCTGTTTAATTTACATAACACTGGTTAAATGTCTGTGTATAGTTATTTGGCCTTTTTGGTCTTTCTTTTTCTAGCTTAGCTCTTGTCATGCAGTACTTTCAACTCAACTTGCTGATGCCATGATGTTCCCCATTACCCAGTTTAAAGAAAGAGATCTGAAAGGTATTGAAGTCAAGCTTATGTTTACTTTCATTGGCTGTAAGATCAACGCTTGTAAAATGCATATTACTCTATACCTACACCATTTCTTGACCACAACCTGTGCCACTCTTACTTTGCTCAGTTATCAAACATTTATAGGAGCTCCTGCTAGATATCAAACTAGATATTGAGAAATACCGATATGGGTAAGATATCCCCTCTTTTGAGAAATTCTAGAGAAGGAAGTGGGCACACGCATAATTACAACACTTATGTCTCTTATAATTAGGGAATGAGCAAGGTGCTGGCGGGGCTGTTAGGAGGGGTCAGCAAGGCTTCACCCAAGGATGTGACATGAGCATTGAACAGTGAAGAGGAATTTGCCAGAAGAGTCATTGTTCTGTTAGAGGGACTAGAGTGCACAAAGTATGGCTTTTAGAAACACACAGCCTATTTGACAGTAGCAAGAAACTCAGTGTGGCTGCAATGCTGGATGTGTTAGAGTGAGGCAGGAGATGAATCCAGAAACAGAGGAGATGGGAGTAGGTCATGCTAAGAGGCTAGACTTCAGTTTATGAGCAAAGGAGAAGTCAATGGGGGTCTTTAAGGAGAGACACAATTCCTTTGGAGGATGGAATAGAGTAGCCTTGTTATGTAGGAGACTAGACTGGGAAGTTGTGGGTGTCCAGTGAGATGTGACCAAGGCCTGAGTTAGGATAGTGGCACAGGGTATAGAGGTGTGTGTATGGGCCGAAGTGGCAAGAGGTAGGGGTACTGGCACATTTAACAGTCTGCAACCTGGTTGTTTGTGGGTTTTATTTTTACCCACTTAGGATTACTAGGTGATACAATGAGAGTTTTATAGAATTGGTTCTGCTTTCCCATAACTTGTAATCTCAGCCATACAGACTTACTTCCAAAATATGTAGAGAGATTAAAAATATTGAACTAATGTATCAGTAATGGTAAAGTATTTAAATTATACATGGAATACAGACAAATGCATATTATCATACTATTCTATACCTACCACCATTTCTGGACAGCAACCTGTGCCACCTTTACTCAGTCACCAATACATCTCTAATGTATTTTAAAGATGGAGTTACTAATTGTGGTTGTGATCCTCAAGAATGGTCATTTCTAAGGTCTAGAACAAGATCTCTTTTCTTCAGTGTAAGGGGACTGAATGGCATAATCTTATTAATAAGATGTTTTGTTTCTCGTTTAGCATTTGAATGTTTAGATTCATATACCAAAAATGCATGATTCTGGCACTAAATCAGAATATTTGCATATCTTACCATTTACAGTGGGTGTTTAAATTTGTTTTTCTGTCATATCACTAATTTGTAGCAAGTAGATTTTCTGGTGGTGTAACTGTTGCTAATGATAGTAAATGTTTCATAGACTAGCTGAAACACAGAATAGCTTTTTCACCCTGAATGTTGAAGTATGAAATATTATTTGGAGTTTTAATTATAGTTTAAGTAGCAGTTATTATTTTCCAAACAAATGTATTTCATAAATATGCCAAACTTAAATTATTCTTGAACTTTTTCAGAAATACTAACGTTAAAGGAAGTATTTCAGATTGCAAGTAACGGTAAGCCCTATAATTTGCATACTTATTTCTTGCAGTGATGTATTTGTTTATCAGTGCATATCTGTGGCTAGATTCTTTGTAATAATTGAAAAAAAAAAGAACCCAATTAAAAATAAGTGAACATTACTTAAATCAGTATTGCTTCTTAAATTACACTGGTTATACAGTGTAATTTAAATCTTAAGGAAATTAAGTCTTATAGGTTACTATCTTCATAATGCTTAAAGAGATGTTATAGTATTTTACCTTTCTTGTTCTTTTATATATCCCAATTTTTCATTGAGTGTTAGAGATATATATATGTATATATGTGTGTGTGTGTGTGTGTGTGTATATATATGTGTGTATATATTTTAAGATATGGGGTCTTGCTGTGTTGCCCAGGTTGGAGTGCAGTGGCTATTGAAGCCACAATCATAGCATACTGTAGTGATCCTGCTGCCCCATCCTCCTGATTAGCTGGGACTATTGGCATGTGCCACTGTGTCTAAGCTGCGTTTGCTATTTTTGTACTACAAAATACTTTAAAAAGCTTTACTGCATTAGTTTCCTGGAATTAATTTTTTAAAAACCAGTTTGAGAAGTAGACACATAATTTAGGGGAAATTTGGCTGTGGGGAAAATTTGAGTTCAGTGATCATGTGGTAGGAAATTCTTGCTTTAGTACGTTTGTGGAAAGATGCACATGTGAAGACCATTGAAAGCATTTGTAAGTTTTGAAAAGTACTGTTGTATTGTTAACACTCGTTTCTTTTTTCCAGATCATGATGCTGCAATTAACAGATATAGCCGATTATCCAAAAAAAGAGAAAATGACAAGGTGTGATACACATTTATTCCTTCAGTGTCATGATTAACAACTATTCATTAGGTGGTCTAGTTTTTCCTCTATCAAAATAGAGCCAGCAGTTACTTTGTATGTTTTGTTATATTACCCTTAGTTTTTTCTTTCCTTCTAGCTGTTCGAAACCTTTCTGATAATCATTGATCTCTTTAAACAAAATATTTTCTTCGGCCAAAATTTGATTTTATAAGTAAACATAACTATTCTGGAAATGTAACTAATACCCAGTATATAACATTGCCTCTTGTTGCTTTGTATTTCGATGACATGGCATTGGTTCTGTTTGAATATATATGTGTGTTCAAAAATGTCTTCTGAGATAGAGTGGTCAAGAAGTAGAATTGTCACACACATAATGAAATTCTGTTATGAGGCCCTCCTTATTTACAGAAATATATATCTTTTGATATTTGTTCAAGGAGTGAAATACAGAAATATTACACTGTATTTGAGGAGAAATGCATTCAAGTAAAGATCAGAGAACAGAGTATTAACAAGTTCTTCTGGGCGTGCCTTAAGATCATGTCTTTCTCCAGCACCTAGTCCAAAGCTTGATGTGTAGGTCTTTCTAGATGCTTGTGACTGAGGTGATCTCTGTGCCTGGGTGTTGGTGTCTGTAGCCTTGGCTGCAGCTGCTGTTGGAAACACAGTGACTGCTTGTGGGAATCCATAGTTGGGTACAATTTACTGTGCAACAGCTACTGTGACAAAGGAAATGTTTCTCACACAAAGTTTAGTATGAAGATTGATTTCCTTTTCGTTTTCTAATTTTCGCTGCAGACTACTACTTAATGGTGTATTGATAAAATGTATACATTTTAAGATCTCTAATAGTCACTTGGCCTTAGAGAAGTAGTCAAAGGCTCTAGGTATAAAATTTGATATATTTTACATTACTTCTGGCTGTTCAAAGTATTTTAAAAAACACTTTTTCACCAACTTCATTTTATTTAAAAATTCATTGAGTACCTAATATATGTCAAACAGTCTGTTGGGTACCTTGGGGGAACAATGGGAATAGGCTTCACTCCTGCCCTCAAAGACTGGATACTCCACATTTATTGAAGGCTACCTGTGTGAAGGCATGCAAGTCGACTAGGAACCAGAGTACAAGGATGACAAGAAGGCATGGATTAACTCTGTTATTAGTTAAATACAATAATAGGGGTTTTAATAAAATGCGGAGAGAGCACAGAGAGGGGAGCAGTTAGCTTTGATTGGTGAATTGGGAAAGGTTACACTTTTTTTTTTGAGACAGGGCCTCATTCTGACTCCCAGGCAGGAGTGCAGTGGTGCTGTCTCGGCTCACTGCAACCTCCACCTCCTGGGTTCAGGTGATTCTCCTGCCTCAGCCTCCCCAGTAACTGGGATTATAGGTGTGAGCCACCATGCTCAGCTAATTTTTGTATTTTTAGTAGAGGTGGGTGTTCACCGTGTTGGCCAGGCTGGTCTCAAACTCCTGACCTCAGGTGATCCGCCCGCCTCAGCCTCCCAAAGTGCTGGGATTACAGGTGTGAGCCACTGTACCCGGCCAGCAAAGGTTACACTTTTAAAAGGTGACATTTACATTGAAGATAAGTGGATAACACTAGTTTGGAATTGGAGATTGCTTTCCTGAAAGAAAAACAGCCTTTCAGAGGCACATGGTGGAGTTGGGAGAGTGTAAAGGTTAGGAGTACTCTGTGACAGTAAAGGAAATGTTTGGAGATATGGCAGAAAGAGTAAGAAGTATATTGGTACCAGATTACTATATTAATGACCTTGAAATTTGTGTTAGAGGGAGTGGACAACCGCCAAAGGATTCTAAGTAGGTGAATAACATCATGCAGTTGTGTTATAGAACAAACATACTAATGAAAATGTGAAGAGGACAAGAGTAGAGGGAATCCAATGAAAGGAATTGGAATAGTTTGCAAAGATATAATGAAGGCCTCAGCTAAGGTTGTTACTGAAAGTGGAGAGGAAGGAGTACTTTTGAGAGATATTTCTTTTTTTTTTTTTTTTTTTTTGAGACGGAGTCTCGCTCTGTTGCCCAGGCTGGAGTGCAGTGGCCGGATCTCAGCTCACTGCAAGCTCCGCCTCCCGGGTTTACACCATTCTCCTGCCTCAGCCTCCCGAGTAGCTGGGACTACAGGCGCCCGCCACCTCGCCCGGCTAGTTTTTTTTGTATTTTTTAGTAGAGACGAGGTTTCACTGTGTTAGCCAGGATGGTCTCGATCTCCTGACCTCGTGATCCACCCGTCTCGGCCTCCCAAAGTGCTGGGATTACAGGCTTGAGCCACCGCGCCCGGCCGAGAGATATTTCTTAAGTATGAGTTGACAAGTCTTGTGGTAATAGGAGGAATAAAAAATGAGTCCTAGATTTCTTGGATGTCTGGATGGATCCTGTAGTAATTAAGAGAGCTAAGAAACAAAGTAGAAGAACAGGTTTTGTGTACAAAACTATTTTCAGTTTTGTACATTTGTAGCACATAAACACACATAAAGAACCCAGCTGGAGATGCGTTTCCTCTGTCACTTGGGAGAGTGAGAGGGAAGAGATAAAATTTGTGAGTCATTGATATATTGGAATATTAGAATATTCTTGGTACTTGAGGATTCTAAGGAAAGGAGGAAGACAGAAGAACATAATGCCTATTACATAATAGGTATTCAATAAATATATGTTGTCTGAATAAAAGAACTCTAGGGAGCACACATATTTCAAGTATGGGTGAGGGAAGACAAGCAAGTACAAGAGAGGAAGACTGATAGGGAGAGAACCAGGAGGGGAGACTGGTATGCTGTGAACTGATCAAAGTCAAAGACTAATGGCTAACCTAATAACAAACAATTGTCTGCCCTTCCTCCATGTGGTAAGCTTTCTCTGCCATGCTTAGTTTAGTTACTGTACCATTCTTAGTTATGTACAGAATTCTGTTTTCAATATGCCTTTTTTTTTTTTTTTTTTTTTGAGACAGTCTCTGTCGCCCAGGTTGGAGTACAGTTGTGTGATCTTGGCTCACTGCAACCTCCACCTCCCAGGGTGAAGCTATTCTCATGCCTCAGCCTCCCTAGTAGCTGGAATTACAGGCATGTACCACCGCACCCAGCTAATTTTTTTCCATTTTTAGTAGAGACAGGGTTTTACCATGTTGACCAGGCTGCTCTTAAACTCCTGGCCTCAAGTGATCTTCCTGCCTCGGCCTCCCAAAGTGCTGGGATTACAGGCATGAGCCACCACGCCTGGCCTCAATGTGCATTTTGTAAATTATGTGGTTGGAAGGAAGTTAAACAGGAAAATTCGCTTAACCAGTATGTTGAAGGATTTCTAAAAGATCAGAAACAGGAACATCAATGCTCAATTGCTTGTGATACACCTTTTCCTCGGTGGGCTCTTCTCCACAGCTCCTACTGAAGATAATACAAAATTAAGTAAATAATAGTAGATTATTTACTTAATTATTTAAATCTTTTCATTCAAAGGTGAAGTATGAAGTAACAGAAGATGTGTACACGTCCAGAAAGAAACAACACCAGACCATGATGCATTATTTTTGTGCATTAAATACTCTTCAGTACAAGAAGAAAATAGCATTGTTAGAACCTCTACTTGGGTACATGCAAGCTCAGGTAAATACTGTACTGTATTTTGGATTATAACTGTCCTAAAAGCTTTATATTAAGCTTGATATTTACATTAAGTATAAAGATTTATAAACTATTTTCAACATCCTTGTTCATGTCTGTGGAAGTAATTTTAAAAAATGTCATCAGACTGTTATTTTAAGGAAGTTAGGAAGAATGGTTTTCCTTGCAAATGAAGATTTCAAATATTTTAGGGTAAATGAAACCACTTGTTCACCGTAGCTGGGGACTGAGAACAGAAAGCTAAATGAATTTCAGAGTTACACCTATTGCTGGAGCTTCAACTAAACACTTGCTTCATAATAGATCTGAAAGAGAATGAACAGGTTTGAGTTTATCCCATATTCCTTGCATACTTCCTGAGTTAAAAATAATAGATGAACTCCAGCGTGCCCCAAGGTACATCAGGAAGGGGGCTAGAAATTTGTTTTGGGTAGTATAAGACAAAGTGTCAGTCTCCTAAAAATTAAGAGTTTAAAGAAAATTGAGGCCAGGTGCGGTGCCTCATGCCTATAATCAAGCACTTTGGTAGGGCCGAGGTAGGAGAATCACTTGAGTCCAGGAGTTTAAGACTAGCCTTAGCAATGTAGGGAGACCCCATCTCTACAAAAATTGAAAAAATTAGTTGGGCTTGGTAGCATGCCTCCATGGTCCCAGCAACTTGGGAGGCTGAGATGGAAGGATCCCTCGAGCCTAGGAGGCTGAGGCTGCAATGAGGTGTTACTGTGCAGTCTGGATGACAAAGCGAGACCCTGTCTCAAAAAAAAACAAAAAATTGAATCTATTTAAGTAAAAGAGTACTTTACTGATTATTCCTCAGATAGAAAACTTATCTTTGTAGTAAACATGAAATACTTTATATAATTTGTTGGAAATACTTTAAAATTTATTTTCCAATTTTAAAAGATTGTTAACCATACATATGTATTACTTGTTCCAATTCAAAAAATATAAAAGGATATGTAGTGGAATTTAAGTCTAACTTCCTTAATGGCTCCATGTGCAGTAGAAATCACAAACTACAATGTATTTTTACACAAATGGGAATATTCCTTTGTTTTTTACCTAACCATGTATCTTAGAGATTGTTTATATGATTTACTTTAAGTATTGCTTAATGTATTTTTGTATTGTTCAATTCCCCCGACTCCCTGCTCTCCAGATAAGTTTCTTTAAGATGGGTTCTGAAAATCTTAATGAACAACTGGAAGAATTTTTAGCTAATATTGGAACAAGCGTTCAGAAGTAAGTATTTTTTTCCTTAAAATTGAAAATGAAATGATGTGAATGATAGCTTAACAGCTCAGTGATATAATGTAAAGATATTTATCATTTAATTTCCTGAGTGAATATTTTCCCTGCCATGAGAGTTTCTTATATGGTTCATGGTTACTTCTTGTTTTTTTTTTTTTTTTACCTCTTTTTTCCATAGATTGTGAACTTCGAATTTCTTAATGGTGATAATTTGATTCTAAACTCAGTTTTATGTCTGAATAAAACAGACACATAATAGTAATTCCCCATAAGTGAAATTATCTTTAAACTTGAAATTGTGGGAGTTTAATGGGAGATTACTAAATATTGTTTCCACGCCATGAAAGCTTAAAGACAGAGAGAAAGCAGTTCTCATCAGGTTCAAAATGCTGAGCAATATATGTGGTCTGTCCACGGTATGGAGAGAGATGAAAGTGATTGTTGTTTTAAAGGCACAGGACCTCTGTTTTAAAGGCGCAGTTTGAAAATTATGCCAAAATCAGGGATTCAGTGGGGCTTCATTCATTTTTTGAATTTAGTATTGTTTCCAAAATATCTAAGTTTCAAATAAACTGTAAACCTGTTTTAAAATGTATTTGTGTTGTTTTAACCACGCATGCCACATTTCCTCTCTTTAAGAAAACATATCCAAAACAAATATGCAGGTAAACATGATTAGTAAGGAGTTCTACATTGATTGTGATTTATAGTAAATAATCTGTTCTGTATCAGTGTTCGCAGGGAAATGGACAGTGATATAGAGACCATGCAACAGACAATAGAGGATTTGGAAGTAGCCAGTGATCCCTTATATGTGCCTGACCCAGACCCCACCAAATTTCCTGTTAATCGAAATTTAACCCGAAAGGCTGGATACCTTAATGCTAGGAAGTAAGAAAACTATTGTTATTTTTGTATATTGTATATCATGTAAGACAATACCAAATGAATATAATAAATAATTGATGTCTGTCATATTGTTTTGATTTTTATTAAAGGTTGAAACTTTTTAGAGGTGTTAGTATTATGTGAACTTTTTGACAGATGAGGTACGTAAATACTTTTCAGAAGTAAAATCCTACCTAGCTATTTATTGAATAATGTAGAATGATAAAAGAAGTGAAACCAAGGCTGGGCGTGGTGGCTCACACCTGTGATCCCAGCACTTTGGGGGAGACCAAGGCAGGTGGATCACCTGAGGTCAGGAGTTCGAGACCAGCCTGGCCAACATGGTGGAGCCCCACCTCTACTAAAAATACAAAAATTAGCCGAGCATGGTGGCTTATGCCTGTAATCCCAGCTACTCAGGAGGCTGAGGCACAAGAATCACTTGAACCTGGGAGGCAAAGGTTGCGGTGACCTGAGATCGCGCCACTGCACTCTAGCCTAGGGGACAGAGTGAGACTCTTGTCTCAAAAAAAAAAATGAACTGAAACTAATTTGAGTTTAAGTAAATATTCACATATGGTATCATCACATGAGAATGCTGCGAAATATCATTTATCATACTTTAATATATTTGTAATTATAGCACCAAGTCAAATGTTAGTTTTCACCTGATGATAGGATGAAGCAGGTTAACCCTAGAAATAAAATAAATTCTATTGTTTTGAATTTACTCCCTTGGAAGTTGAACTATAACCTGTATTTTATGGATCGTTATTATAACAGCCACAGTTTGATAATTTCCAGCCTTGTTTTGGAAACTGTATATACATTCACAAAAGTGAGTCAATATACATGAATTTATTTTAGAGACTGAAAGCATATTTATATTTATTTTCTTGGCATCTTGGTGCCTTTTCGGAAGCCAGTTCTTTGTAACATGCTTTATCTTGTGTCTAGCTGATGATGAGATTCAGGTATGTTGTTATTAAAGAGTGAATGTGCTTTCTTCATTTAGTAAAACAGGCTTGGTGTCATCTACCTGGGACAGACAGTTTTACTTCACGCAGGGTGGAAATTTAATGAGTCAGGCCCGTGGGGATGTAGCAGGAGGCCTGGCCATGGACATAGACAACTGTTCAGTGATGGCTGTGGACTGTGAAGACAGACGATATTGTTTTCAGATCACCTCTTTCGATGGAAAAAAGTTAGTATTTTTTCCTACTACTAATTATCTATAATATTTTAAACTTCTGAAATGTGGGATAATTCCTTTTTGTTTAGAAATTTTATGGACATTTTAGGTTCATATGTATTAAGATAAATTGCTTTTTAATCTTGTAGAAATATATTGAATTTTTGTTTCTGACTTGGTTAAATGGTTTGTTGATATTTTGAGGTTGTCAAAGAAATGTCATATAGTAAAGACCTGTGATTTCATGTTAGGGAACTGGAACTGAAAATCCTGTGTAGCATCGGGGAATACAGAACAAGTTCATGGAAAGAGTCCTAAACCTGGAGTCAGAAAGTTCAAATTCTGGATCCATTACTTACTCTGTGGTCTCAGACAGCAGAGTAATGTCTGTAACCCCTCTCAGCTCCATTTTTGTTCATGTAAAATGTGAGTGGGGGGGGTTGTAATCCCTACTTCGTAAATTGTTGTGAGGAACAGAAATTCTAACATATGTAATATGACTGACATACAGTAGGTGCTAACAACAGTGTTATTTTAAAATGTTAATCAAATATTTCTGATCAGATTATTTTTCCATTAATGTTTATAATACCATTTAAAAAAATTTCTATTACCTTTTTTTGAGGTGGGGTCTTACTATGTCTCCCTGGCTGGAATGCAGTGGTGTGAACATGGCTCACTGTAGCCCCAACCTCCTGGGCTCAAGGGATCCTCCCACCTCAGGATCCCAAGTTGCTAGGATCACAGGTGCATGCCACCATGTCTGGCAATTAAAAAAAATTTTTTTTGTAGAGATGTCTCATCATGTTGCCCAGGCTGGTCTCCAACTCCTGGACCTAAGTGGTCTTCCTGCGCTAGCCTCCCAAAGTGCTAGGATTATAGGCCTGGGCCACCACGCCCAAGCTTCTATTACTTTTGCATTAAATGAGAATCTTTAAAGTAGCATTTAAAAGAAATTTTCAAAAAGCATGGAAAGTTTAAAAAGGAGTATGAAAAAATTCTACTGTCTTATTAATCGAAAGCAACAATTAACTTTTTTGTCCATTGCCTTCCAATTTTTAACCTAAGTACATTTTTAAAATAGTTGAAGAAATACTGTAATTTGGATTTGCAGCCACCTATTAAAAACATGTTATAATGGCTATTCTATAATCTATTTAAGGACATACATTATAATTTAAACATTTTCCTAATGATAAATGTTTAGACTATCTGCCATTTTTCCCCCACTCAATTAAAATACTGCTTTTAACCTTTGAACTTTCTTAATTTAATAATCAGGAGCAGCCTCTGGGTTCCCTGAAAGTCATTTTTTTCCCCTGTATTTATGCACATTAAGATATTATACAAATAAATAAATTTGACCTTTACCCCTGAAAAAAAGATGCTATAGGCCAGGCTTGGTGGCTCACGCCTGTAATCCCAGCTCTTTGGGAGGCCAAGGTGGGTGGATCACCTGAGATCAGGAGTTTGAGACCAGCCTGGCCAACATGGTGAAACCCAGTCTCTACTAAAAATACAAAAATTAGCTGGGCATTGTGGCAGGTGCCTGTAATCCTATCTACTTGGGAGGCTGACGCAGGGGGAATTGCTTGAACCCAGGAGGCAGAGGTTGCAGTGAGCCGAGATCGCGCCACTGCCTTCCAACCTGGGCAACAGAGTGAGACTTTGTCTCAAAAAAAAAAAAAAAAAAAATATTATAGCTCACTATCCTTTATCAAAATGGTTGTTTAATTTCACATTCCTTCTACAAACATACAATGAATGCCAATATTGTGTGGATTTATCCCACTAGATATTGGGAATCACTGTATTCATTTATCAAAATTACCCACTTGTTAACATGTTACTTACTATAAGTACTTACTTTTTGTTTAATGCTTACCTGATTTCCCATTTCATATTCCTGGTGTGATGCAAAATTAGTAAAAATTATTATTTTCTCTAACTCTAATATTATATCTATAGAAAAGTGAATTAATGATATGTTAATGATTAACATTGAAATATTTGATTTAATATTAAAGGAGAAATAATGAAGTAAAGTTTTTGCTATTAGGATCATTGATGCATATTTGAAATATATATGATAAGTTCATAATATATAGGAAATATATATGATAAGTTGAAATGTATTGCCTTCACTGAAATGTAACTTTGTCATGGTCTGTCTTCTAAGGATCAGCACCTGTTTCCTTTTTGGTACATCTTGGGATAGGTAGCCAAAGTCAGAGTTGTTAAAGTCTGCATCCTGATACCTCTGGTGGTCTCCTTTTCCTAAGATACTGTTGGTTGTGTTTTGTTTTTGTTCTTTTAATACCGATTGGTTTTTATACATGCCTTTACCTTTAAAGATTAAAAAGTTCTCTCAGATTATGTTGAAAATACTTTTTTAAACAGTTGAGGCTCAAATGTCTCTTCTCTTCCAGATCTTCAATTTTGCAAGCAGAGAGTAAAAAAGATCATGAAGAGGTAAGATTTTACTTAGTTCATTTCTTCATTGACATTTAAAAATATTTCTCTGATGACAAAACATATATTAATATGTTTATTGTAGAAATTTTGGAAAATCCTAGTTAATTAAAAATCTTTCTTTTTCTTTTTTTGGTAAAGGTCTATTGTCCTTGAGCAATATTCTTGTTTCTCACAGAATTTTGTAGAGGGAGGGACCTTAGAGATCATCTCTGCTGTTTTAAAGACTCAGATTGAGAAATGACCTTGTGACTGTTGCTGTCTGGCAGGCTGTTAGTATCATGAGGTGACAGTTTAATTTACTGTCTTCTCTCACCAATCCTTTGAGACACTATTTGCTGCACTAAGAACATAGTGGCAGCAGATGTGACATGGCAAGGAAACAACTAAAGCTGAAAATCTTGGAGAAATGAAAGATAGAAAAACAAAAATTTGGGAGTCTCTGTTCTTCCTCATGAGCCTTTTCTTTTTGACTCCATTTTTACTCCTACTATATCAGATATGGAAGGTAAGGTATTAGCAATAATTGATGCTTCAAACCTTTATCTTGAGAAACATTCTTCCATGAAAATATATCTTAGCTTGATTTTTCGCCTTTTAATTTGGCATTATAATTGTGTTGGTAAAAGATAAAAGTTGGAAATGCTATAGAGATCTACCTTTATTTACTTCTTATGGAAAAGAGTAATATTAAAACTTGCTTTCGGTCTCTGAGGAACACACACAAATGTCTCTGTTCTCTGCATAATTTACCAAATAAAATATTTGTTTAGATTAGTGAGGCTCATCAGGCACTTCAATCCTCGAGAGTGAAGCAGAAGATGTAGAGTGGAGATTGTTTTCTATGCTAATTATTTATAAACTTGACAGAAGGGAGGCATGTAAAATATATTCGCCAAGAATATATTTGTCTTTTAAGTTTTTTTTGCATTTGTGTTTATGATACCTGAGTTCACACCGTCTTGTTTGGTGGGGATTAGGAGGGGAAGTGATATAAAAAGATAAATATAGATTATTAAGCATAATTTAACATGATTGCTGTATTTTTTATTTTCTTATGTGAATTAAACTTGAGATTCTTATATAAATCTACTGAATGTTTTCATATATTTAAATAATGAAAATGTTGAATGTTCTTTTATATATATTTATACGCACCCTCTTTATGAAATGTTTTCTTATAAGGAAGATAAATGGATTACTTCTAATGAAACATCTGTTGCAGTTGAGTATTGAACATTTGCCTTTACAAGAGAAGCTTTGTAGAAAAAAATTATTAATTATATTTTTCTATTTTTTTCTCTTGCAGTGGATCTGTACAATAAACAACATATCTAAACAAATATACTTAAGTGAAAATCCAGAGGTAATATTTTTATTTTATGTTACCCAGATCTAACAAAATTGAGTAATTTTGTGGCTTACATGTTTTTATTAATTCATAATTTTTCAAGTTCTGTAATTTTTAAATTTGGCCTTGAATGGGTAGATTTTTTTTTTTTTTTTTTGGAGACAGTCTCGCCCTGTTGCCCAGACTGGAGTGCAGTGGCCTTATCTTTGTTCACTGCAGTCTCCACCTCCCAGGTTCAAATGATTCTCCTGCCTCAGCCTCCCCAGTAGCTGAGATTACAGGTGTGTGCCACCACACCCAGCTAATTTTTGTATTTTTAGTAGAGACAGGATTTGGTCATGTTGGCCAGCCTGGTCTCAAACTCCTGTCCTCAGGTGATCTGGCCATCTTGGCCTCCCAGAGTGCTGGGATTATAGGTGTGAACCACTGCGCCTGGCCTGAATGAGTAGCTTTAATGTGCCATATATGTAATGAATGGTCTTCCTAGAACAATAAATTATTTCAAAAGATACTCAGCTCAGTCAACCAACAAATATTTATTGGGTGTTGACTATTTAACTCTGTGTTGAGCACCATGAAGAAAGGAAATACAGAAGAAAATTGAGCCATGGCCTCTGCCCTCTAGGAGCCTATCTGTATGGAGAGACAAAACTAAAACTTTAAGTAACATTTCAGATAAAACAGGATGTAATTGAAAGCATATGGTGATGACTAAAGGCTTAAGTTTTGAGAATAGTTTTGAGAATATTAAGATCAGTGTGGACTTTAGAGAAAACTCTGTGGAAATGGTGGAAACTTGAGTTGGGTAGGATTTGTTTGTGTTTTGAGGAAAAGAAGACACAGTGCAGATAAGAGAATAAGTACAAATGCAGAAATGGCAAATTTATGAAACTGTAGTATAATTAAAGATTTTTGTTTTTTTTTTTTTTTGGAGACAGAGTCCTACTGTGTCGCCCAGACTGGAGTGCAGTGGCACTATCTCAGCTCACTGCAGCCTCCGCCTCCCAGGTTCAAGCGATTCTCCTGCCTCAGCCTTTTGAGTAGCTGGGACTACAGGCCTGCACCACCATGCCCAGCCAATTTTTGTATTTTTAATAGAGACAGCGTTTTGCCATGTTGGCCAGGCTGGTCTCGAACTTCCAACTTCAGGTGATCTACCTGCCTTGGCCTCCCAAAGTGCTGGGATTACAGGCATGAGCCACCATGCCCAGCCAAGTTAAAGGTTCTTCATAGAGAATACAAAACTGAAATGTGCATACAAGTCACTTAGGGGTCTTGTTAAAATGCATAATATGATTCAGTATGTCTGGGGTGATACAGCGTGAATTCCCAGTTTTGCAAATTATACTTTGTGTAGTAAGGATATCAAACCAGATGAACTCTGAAGTGTAGATACAGCCATAGGTGCAGTCCAAACATACAGGTAGAACACAGGGGTACAGAGAATCCTTGAAGGAGTCAAGTGGGTACCGCAGCATAGTTGGAAAAGGACTTGACTCTAGGACAGGAGCTGTCTGACCTCTGCCACTGTTGGTGGGCCTGTCTGTGCTGTGAGAGAGAGTCCAGGCAACTCCTGGCTGATGATTTCAGCTGAGGCTGGGAGGGCTGATTTCTTTGGGAGGCTCTCACTCTTCTAAATTGTAATCTGCTGTTGATGTAATGGTGGATTAGATGGGAGGGCTAGACTAGTTTAGTAACTGATTGATATGAAGGATGAAAGAGATGAATAAGGTAAAGATGACTTCCAGGTTTTAAACCCAAGAGAAAAGAGGAATTTGGGAAAGAAAAGTTCTGTTTTTTTCTTAATGAATTTGAGGTGCCAGCTAAGAAATGCCTAGGAGGAAGTTTTGAACCATAGAAACAAAATCTCATGACCTCCAAAATACTAGTAATTATACTGTAACATATAATGTATTATAATTATGTCTAATACAATAAATTATGAGTTTAGGCCAGGCGTGGTGGCTCACACCTGTAATCCCAGCACTTTGGGAGGCCGAGGCGGGCGGATCACGAGGTCAGGAAATCGAGACCATCCTGGCTAACACGGTGAAACCCCGTCTCTACTAAAAATGCAAAAAATTAGCCGTGCGTCACGGTGAGCACCTGTAGTCCCAGCTACTCGGGAGGCTGAGGCAGGAGAATGGCGTGAACCCGGGAGGTGGAGCTTGCAGTGAGCCGAGATCACGCCACTGCACTCCAGCCTGGGTGACAAAGCAAGACTCTGTCTAAAAAAAAAAATAAATAATAATTATGAGTTTAATTACGGAAAATCCATGTTAACTATAGAGAAACCTTTTGCTTTTAGTAATTTGATCTCCTGCCAATCTAGCTTTTCCTTTTTGTAAGGTTATTTGGGAGCAACAAAAAATACCATTAAAATACAAATTAAATGATTTATTTTATCATCTAGGGAATACAGTGTTTGGATTTGAATAGTTTGTAATACTTATATAGTCTTTTCCTACCAATTATCAGAACTAATTTTTAGTTAGTATTTCTTAGGTTATCCAGAATTATTTTATCTGTGAGAATAGAAATTTTGATCAGTTTGTAGCATTGTATTGGTGATTTTGCTAACAATAAGACACAGAAATGCAAAATTGTTTTGTTATTATTTTTTCTAATTTAAAGACCATGTTTATGGAGTAGTGCCTGTTGTCCCAACTACTCAGGAGGCTGATGGGGAGGACTGCTTAAGCCTAGGAGATCGAGGGTGCAGTGAGCCATAATCATTGCACGCCAGCCTGGGCAGCAGAGAACCTGTCTCCCAAAAAAAGACCATTTAAAAAATTGTGAAAAAATCTACAAATTTACCATGTTAACTCTTTTTAAGTATACAGAAATGTTAACTATATGTACATGATTAAAACAGATCTCTAATTTAAATACCATTTTTATTCAGTCAATATTTTAAATAAAACAGTCAAGTATTTCCTATGAAAAGCTTTCTTATTTTCAATTTTTCGGTCTGAAAATATGACAACTTTATAAATTAATAAACAGATATTTCTGAGCATAAATATATTCTGGAAAATTGTGAAAACTTTACCAGCATAGTTATAAAATACTCGTATTTTGTGAGTTATTTCCTTATTCCTTCTAAATTTCTTTATTCAACAAATGTATCGATTGTCCATTGTGCCAGGCACTGGACTGTGTGCTAGCAATACAAACTTTAATAAAAAAAATCTGGTAGTTAAAAATGTAAAGAAAACAATATTTTCTTTAAAAATTTAAAGTGTGCAACACTTGCAGGGAATTTTAAAAAATTAAAGAAAAAGCAATATCTAATAATTACATATAAGTAGAAAATCAGATTTTTTGCTAGTTTATAGGAAGAGGAAATCAGTTATGTACCCTAATATTAAGGTGAGGGAATACAGAACTACTTTAGTAGCTCCAATTTATATTTTAAGTGTAACCAGAAGCATTCTAACAATTCAGAGTTACATTCAAACTTTTGGTTTGCTTACTTTACTAATATTAGTCCTTTTTAAAAAAAATTAAAATAGGAAACTGCTGCACGAGTAAATCAGTCAGCTCTGGAAGCTGTCACTCCTTCCCCATCTTTCCAGCAGAGGCACGAGAGCCTGCGGCCAGCCGCAGGGTAAGTTACCACACTGTGAGTTATTTAAAGAAGGATATGGGCTATTTAAAGTATCTGTGATCTGGGATTATGTTTGTACTGAAACATAAGACTTCTCATTGACTTATAATGTTGTGTTTTCTTTTTTCATAGTTTGTTAAATATTTAATATCCAAAAGGGAAAATTAAATGGAATGCCTTCTTGTTTTATGCTTAGACAATCTCGGCCACCGACAGCTCGAACCAGCAGTTCAGGATCCTTAGGATCTGAGTCTACAAATTTGGCTGCCCTGTCTCTAGATTCCCTTGTTGCCCCAGACACCCCAATACAGTTTGACATAATTTCTCCTGTGTGTGAAGATCAGCCTGGCCAGGCAAAAGCCTTTGGCCAGGGAGGCAGGTGGGTGATAGCATCACAGGTACATTGTGCTGTGGTCTGTAAGGCTTATAATCCGCTGTCTACATTTGAGAGTCATCTCTTATTTATCATGTACATCAGCTGTGTTGTACTTTCTTTGTTTAATTACGTAACATACTGATAGTTAGGGAAGAACCATGCAGGTTTTTCCTCTATGTCTTCTGCCTCAGTTAAGGAGTTAAGATAATTTAGTTTCAAAACATTTAATTCTGTATTGCTTATTAGGTCTACTTCTTGGATATTTGCTCTTAAAATTGCAGAAGAAAGTTGATAGCCCTGTCTTTAGGTCATGACAATTTTTTAAAAATTCTTGAGGATAATACACGTGATATGGGTTTATTAGAAAATATTATCTTATACCAGAAAAAGAAATCTTCAGGAAGTTACTAAAACATTATCACTATTATGAATTATTAATGAATCATCTTTTATTTATATAATGAATATTCTCACCAAAGCAGTTAAAATTTTTCCTTGGCTGTGGTTGAAGGAAACATGACTTAAGGCAAATCATTTATTAAGTAGAATGGACACCTAATGAATTGATCATATATTAATTTGGATATACATGGCTATGACCCACAAAAAGTCATTTACACATCACAGAAATACACTTAGCATTTGATGTAATAGAACACATACTACAGATATTAATTTCCTTTTATCTTAATGTCAGTGTTTTTTTAGAACCACTTAGCTCTCTGCTTCCAAAACCTATTTTGTTTTGTTTTGAGACGGGGTCTCACTCTGTTGCCCAGGCTGGAGTGCAGTGGCATGATCATAGCTCACTGCAGCTTTGACCTCCTGGGCTGAAGGGATCCTCCTGCCTCACCCTCCTGAATACCTGGGACCACAGGCGTGCACCACCACACCCAACTAATTTTTAAATTTCTTTGGTAGAGAGGGGGTCTTCCTGTGTTGCCCAAGCAGATCTCAAACTCCAGGGCTCAAGCAGTCCTCCTGCCTCGGCCTCCCAAAGTGCTGAGATTACAGGTGTGAGCCACAATGCCCAGCCCTTCAAAACCTACTTTGAGTTGTACTTTTCTTCCTTCACTGTGGTGTGCCACAAGCCATGCACACTAAGGAGGAAGGTAACTTCCATCTCCAGTTCACTTTTCTTTTTGCATTGTTACTTGTGCTTTGAGAAATACAGGTTTAAACTAGATTATAGCTAACTTGCAACATATACTTACAGAAGTAAGTAAAAACCTAAAAAGAAGTTTTTACAATTCCAGGACATTCTTAGCATTTTTCTCAAGCAGCTAAGATTGCAGTTAAATCAGTGTTCCTCTGTGCTGGTTTATTTAAATTCAAGAACCTTTGCAACATGGTTTATTATTATGTTGATTTTTTGTTGTGTATGGCTAAACTTCCAATTCATCTGTGTCTTCTAAAGTGCATGAACATTGATCAGTTAATGTGTGACAACAGAGGCCTTCATCATAGTAATTTAGTGATCAATAGTGTTTCTTAACAGGATGGGGCATTTTAGAGCTTTCTTTTTACAATGTTAACTCTGGTTTTAATGATTATATTCTTCTATGTGGCTCATGGTAACTGATCATTTGTTCATATTTTTTTCTGAACTTTTTAGGCGTACAAATCCATTTGGAGAATCTGGGGGAATTATAAAATCTGAAACTGAAGGTAACACAGATGTGCAGCATTCATATTTTAGAACTGCTTCTCAGCAAACTGAAGAATTTATTGTTTATATTTGTTCTGCTGCTAAGCTCAGTTTTCATGTTATCTTTACTTCAAAATTTCCTCTACTTATAGTACACTTGAAACAACAGAACTTAATCTGACTTAAGATGTTGTGATTCATACAAAACTATAGACTCACACTTGTGACCTTATAGTCAAATTCTCAGTGCCTAAGATACCTTTCAAGCTTTTCCTAACAGCTGATGTTTCACTGCTGGTACTGGAGCATAAATTTTGTTTTTCCACCACTAACTATTCATTTTAATTCCAAACTTACAGAAATGCTGTAAGAACCACCAGTTGTGTGTGTGTGTGTGTGTGTGTTAAGAGACAGGGTCTCCCTATGTTGCCTAGGCTGGTCTCGAACTCCTGGGCTCAAGGGATCCTCCTGCCTCAGCCTCCCAAAGTGCTAGGATTACAGGTGTCAACCACCACGCCTGGCCTCAGAACCACCAATTGTTGAAGCATTACTTTTAGCTATTTGAATTTTAAACCCTAATTTTCCTGTAACTTGGAATGCTGTAGTTAGGAGTTATTTTGAAATGTATCCCTTAAGTTGTTGAATTTTTCACTGGAAAATCTAAAAGGAGGCAATGTATTTTATTCTTTTGGAAAAGAAATATGGCATTTAAAAATATATAATACACCTTGTTCTGTTATAGATTCTATTCTTCATCAGTTATTTATTGTCCGATTCCTTGGTTCAATGGAGGTGAAATCAGATGACCATCCAGATGTTGTTTATGAAACTATGCGCCAAATCTTAGCTGCCCGGGCCATCCATAACATCTTTCGGATGACAGAATCGCATTTATTAGTCACTTGTGACTGTTTAAAGTAAGTAAAACCCTCCCTTAAAAAGCTGTAGAAAAAACATGTACATGATTTCAGCCTAATTAAAATTTGTTTTCCAATTTTTAAATTATTATTTTAGGTTAATTGATCCACAGACACAAGTTACAAGGCTCACGGTGAGTTCCACATGATTTAAGCTTTGTTTTAGGTCCCTTTGTATATATACACATTTTACAATTTGATAATAATCCTAATCCTGTATATTCAAGTGTGATAGGATCAGCTATGATTGGTCTTTGGCTGTTATAGTTAAGTCTGTGGCCATCTCCAAAAAGTTATCATGGAACAGTTTATGTAACTTAAAATAATTAACACAATTCTTATCATTGTGTTATCATTGAACATTTTATGTAACTTAAAAGAATTATCATTGAACATTTTATGTAACTTAAAAGAATTAACACAATTCTTTTTGTAATTTTTTAACAGTTCTTTTTGACTTTGTAAAATGTGTTAATGACTAATAAAATAAATGTAATATTCAACAACCTCTTTTTCTGCTTGTTAATTCAAACCAAATATGACATTACTTGTTTCTGCACTACCAGTCTGTTAAAATAATTGGCTTTAATATATTACAATATTTATATTTTTAGAACTTAGCTTATGAGTTTGTCACAAGTGCTGCTGTAATGACTTGTAAAATCTCATGTTTGCTTCTGATGTTTTCTGTGGCAGTTTCCATTACCTTGTGTAGTTTTGTATGCTACACACCAGGAAAATAAGCGCCTTTTTGGATTTGTTCTTCGGACATCAAGTGGGAGAAGTGAAAGTAATCTGTCATCAGTCTGCTATATATTCGAGTCAAACAATGAGGGGGAAAAGGTACATGGCTTTGCAGAATATCTCTGTCATAACTACTTACTAAGTGATTCTTACTAAGATTTAATAATTATTAAATTCTTACTAATTAAATTACTTAGTAATTACTGATTGAATTCTTTACAATTAATACAAATTTATGAGGTACATGTGAATTTTGTTACATGTATAGAATGTACAGTAAGCAAGTCAGGGTATTTAGGGTGTCCATCACCCAAGTACAATACATTTTTGTTAAGTATAGTCACCCTACTCTGCTGTCAGATATTAAATATATTCCTTCTATCATAATTTATGGTTGTACCCTTTAATCCACTTTTCTTCATCCTCCCCTTCCCTCATCACTCAGCCTTCCAAGTCTCTTATCTATCATTCCACTCTCTGCCTCCATGTGATCAATTTTTTGGCTCCCACATACAAGTGAGAACATGTGATATTTGTCTTTTTGTTCCTGGCTTATTTCACGTAAGATAATGACCTCTAGTTCCATCCATGTTGCTGCAAATGACATGATTTCATTCTTTTTATGGCTGAATAGTACTCTATTGTGTATATGTACCACATTTTCTTTATTCATTTATCTGTTAATGAACATTTAGATTGATTTAACATCTTTGCTATTGTGAATAGTGCTACTGTAAACATGTGAATGCAGGTATCCTTTTGATACAGATTTCTTTAACTTTGGGTAGATACCCAGTGGTGGGATTGTTGGATCGAATGGTAGTTCTATTTTTAGTTTTCGAGAGATCTCCATACTGTTTTCCATAGTGGTTGTACTAGTTTATGTTCCCACCAACAGTGTATGAGTTCCCCTTTTTTCTGCATTTCACCAACATCTATTATTTTTTGTCTTTTTAGTTATAGCCATTCTGACTAGGGTAAGAATGACTCATTGTCATTTTGATTTGGATTTCTCTAATGAATAGTGATGTTGAGCAATTTTCATATACCTGTTGCCTGTTTTTATGTCCTTTAAGAAGTACATATTCATATCCTCTGCATACTTTTAAATGGGATTATTTTTTTCCCTGTTGAGTTCGTTGTATATTCTGGATATTAGTCCCCAGTTGGATGAACAGTTTGCAAATAATTTCTCCGATTCAACAGGTTGTCTCTTTACTCTGTTATTTCTTTGGCTGTGCAGACACTTTTTAGTTTAAGCCCCATTTGTCTATTTTTATTGCCTATACTTTTGAGGTCTTAGGCATAAAATCTTTGCCGAGACCAATGTGCAGGAGTTTTCCCTTCGTTTTCTTCTAGTATTTTTTTTCCTATGGAAAATAACCTTTATTTTATTAATTTATTTATTTTTGAGATGAACTCTCGCTCTGTTGCCCAGGCTGGAGTGCAGTGGCACAATCTTGGCTCACTGCAACCTCCACCTCCCGGATCAAAGTGATTCTCCTACCTCAGCCTCCCGAGTAGCTGGGACTACAGGTGTCTGCCACCATGCCTAGCTAATTTTTTTAGTAGAGACAGGATTTCACCATGTTGACCAGGCTGGTCTTGAACTCCTGACCTCAAGTGATCCACCTGCCTCGGCCTCCCAAAGTGCTGGGATTACAGGCGTGAGCTGCCACGCGTAGCTGGAAAAAAAACCTTTAATAGAACAGTTATTGAGAATATCATACTAACAAAGTTTCTCAAGAGACTAAGAGCTAAAATGGTGAAAGTAGGATGATCTTTTTTTTTTCTTTTTGATTTTTGTGGGTACAAGGGGTGTGTGTGTGTGTATGCACTTTTTTTTTTTTTTTTTTAAGATGGAGTCTTGCTCTGTTGCCCGGGCTGGAGTGCAATGGTGCAATCTTGGCTCATTGCAACCTTCGCACCCCCCAGGTTAAAGCAATTCTCCTGCTTCAGCTTCCTGAGTAGCTGGGACTATAGGCATGTACTACCACGCCCAGCTAATTTTGTATTTTTAGTAGAGACAGGGTTTTTCCATGTTGGTCAGGCTGGTCTCAAACTCCCGACCTCAGGTGATCTGCCTGCCTCGGCCTCCCAAAGTGCTGGGATTACAGATGTGAGCCACCTCGCCCAGCCAGGTGTATATATTTATGCAGTACATGAAATATTTTGCTACGTGCATGCAATGCATAATAACCACATCATGGAAAATTGAGTATTCATTCCCTTAAGCATTTATCATTTGTATTAGAAACAATCCAATTATACTCTTTTAGTTATTTTTAAATGTACAGTTATTATTGACCATAGTCCTCCTGTTTTATCAAATACCAGGTTTTATTCATTCTATCTTTTTTTTTTTTTTTTTATCATTAACCATCCCCCCACCCCCCATCCCCACACTACCCTTCTCAGCCTCTGGTAACCATCCTTCTACTCTCTGGCTCCATGAGTTCAATTGTTTTGATTTTTAGATCCCACAAATAAGTGAAAACATGCAACATTTGTCTTTCTGTGCCTGGCTTGTTTTGCTTAACATAATGACCTCCATGTTCCATATATCTTGTTGCACATGACAGAATCTCATTCTTTTTTATTGCTGAATAGTACTCCATTGTATGTAAGTACCACATTTTCTTTATCCATATGTCATCCATTCAAATGACAGAATCTCATTCCTTTTTTCTGGCTGAATAGTACTCCATTGTGTATGTGTACATTTTCTTTATCCATTCATCTGTTGATGGACACTTAGGTTGCTTCCAAATTGTGGCTATTGTGAACAGAGCTGCAACAAACATGGGAGTGCAGATGTCCCTTCAATATATTGATTTCATTTTTTTAGGTATATACCCAGCAGTGGGATTGCTGGATCATATGGTAACTCTATTTTTACTTTTTTAAGGAACCTCTGAGTTTTCTCCATAGTGGTTATACTAATTTACATTCCCACCAACAGTGTCCAAGGGTTCCCTTTTCTCCACATGCTTCCCAGCATTTGTTACTGCCTTTTTGCTATAATAAGCCATTTTAACTGGGGTGAGATAATACATTGTAGTTTTGATTTGCATTTCTCTGATGATCAGTGATGTCGAGGACCTTTTCATATGCCTGTTTGCAATTTGTACGTCTTCTTTTGAAAAATGTCTATTCAAATCTTTTGTCCAGTTTTAAATCAGATTAAGTTTTTTCCTATAGAGTTGTTTGAGCTCTTTGTATATTCTGGTTATTAATCCCTTGTCAGATGAGTAGTTTACAAATATTTTCTCCCATTCTGTGACTTGTTTCTTCACTTTGTTGATTGTTTCCTTTGCAGTGCAGAAGCTTTTTAACTTGATGAGATCCCATTTGTCCATTTTTGCTTTAGTTGCCTGTGCTTGTGGGGTATTACTCAAGAAATTTTTGCCCAGACTGATGTCCTGGAGAGTTTCCCCAATATTTTCGTGTAGTAGTTTCATAGTTTGGGGTCTTAGATTTAAGGTTTTAATCCATTTTGATTAGATTTTTTTATATGGTGAGAGATAGGGGTCTAGTTTTATTCTTCTGCATATGGATATCCAGTCTTTATTGAAGGGACTGTCTTTCCCCCAATGTGTATTCTTGGCACCTTTGTCAAAAATGAGTTCACTGTAGTTGTATGGATTTGTTTCTGGATTTTCTATTCTGTTGCATTGCTCTATGTGTCTTTTTTTTTTTTTTTTTTTTTTGCTAGTACCATGCCGTTTTGGTTACTACAGCTCTGTAGTATTGTAATTTGAAGTCACGTAATGTGATTTCTCTAGTTTTGTTATTTTTGCTCAGAATAGCTTTTGGCTATTCTGAATCTTTTATGATTCCATATACATTTTCAGATTATATTTTTCTATTTCTGTGAAGAACATCATTGGTTTTTTGATAGGGATTGCATTGAATCTGTAGATTGCTTTGGGTAGTATGGACATTTTAACAATATTGATTCTTCCAATCCATGAACATGGAATATGTTTCCATTTTTGGTGTCCTCTTCAGTTTCTTTCATCAGGGTTTTATAGTTTTTTGGTTTTTTGTTTTTTGTTTTTTTTTTTTTTTGAGACAGAGTCTCACTCTATTGCCCAGGCTGGAGTGTGCAGTTGCATAATCTTGGCTCACTGCAACGTCTGCCTTCCAGGTTGAAGCAATTCTCATGCCTGAGCCTCCCAAGTAGCTGGGATTACAGGTGTGTGCCACCATGCCTGGCTAATATTTTTAGTAGAGAAGGGGTTCATTGGCCAGGCTGGTCTCAAACTCCTGGCCTCAAGTGATCCACCTGCCTGGGCCTCCCAAAGTGCTGGGATTACCGGCCTGAGCCACTGCGCCCAGCTTGTAGTTTTCATTATAGAGATCTTTCACTTCTTGGGTTAACTCCTAGGTATTTAATTTTATCTATGGCTGTTGTAAGTGAGATTACTTTATTTCTTTTGCAGATTGTTCACTGTTGGCATATAGAAATGCTACTATGTAGTATGTTGATTTTGTATTCTGAAGCTTTACTGAATTCATCAGTTCTAATAGTTTTTTGGTGGAGTCTAAGTTTTTCTAAGTATAAGATCATCATACCATCTGCAAACAAGGATAGTTTGACTTCTTCCTTTCCAATTTGGATGCCTTTTTTCTCTCTTGTCTGATTACTCATCTTCCATCTATAAGGTGGAAAGGCTTTTGGTTTTTCCCCATTCAGTATGATACTAGCTGTAAGTCTGTCATATATGGCTTTTATTATGTTGAGCTATATTCCTTCTATACCAAGTGTTTTTTAGGGTTTTTAATCATGAAGGGATGTTGAATTTTATCAAATGCATTTTCAGCAGTAATTGATTAAATAGTTTTTGTCCTTTATTCTGTTGATATGATGTAGCATATTGATTGATTTGCATATGTTGAACTATCTTTACATCCCTGGGATAAATCCCACTTGGTCATGATAAATGATCTTTTTAATGGGTTGTTGCATTTGGTTTGCTAGTATTTTGTTGAGGATTTTTGCGTCAATATTCATGAGATATATTGGCATGTAGTTTTCTTTTTTTGATGTGTCTTTGTCTGATTTTGGTATCAGGTAATACTGGCCTTATAGAATGAGTTTGGAAGAATTCCCTTCTCTATTTTTTGTAACATTTTGGGTAAGATTGGTATTAGTTCTTTAAATGTTTGGTAGAATTCAGCAGTAAAGCCATCGGGTCCTGGGCTTTTCATTATCAGGAGACTTTTTATTATGGTTTGGATCTTGTTACTTGTTATTGGACTGTTCGGGTTTTGGATTTCTTCGTGGTTCAGTTTTTAGGTTATATTTGTCCAGGAATTTATCCATTTCTTCTCGATTTTCCAATTTATTAGCATGTAGTTGCTCATAGTAGCCACCAATGATCCTTTGAATTTATGCAGTATCAATTGTAGTGTCTCCTTTTTAATCTCCAATTTTATTTACTTGAGTCTTCTTTTTCTTCGTCTGGCTAAATGTCAGTTTTGTTTATCTTTTCAAAAAAACCAACTTTTTGTTATGTTGATCTTTTGTATTGTTTTCTTCATGTCAGATTCATTTATTTCTGCTCTGATCCTCATAATTTCTTCTAGTATTTTTATAGTGTTGGGTCTTATGTTTAAGTCTTTAGTGTATTTTGAGTTGATTTTTGTATATGGTGAGAGGGAAGGGTCTGGTTTCATTCTTCTACATGTGGCTCTCCAATCTTGCCAGAACCATTTATTGAAGAGGATATCCCTTCCCTAGTGAAAGTTCTTTGTCAGCTTTGTTGACGATCAGTTGGCTGTAAACATGTGGCTTTGTTCCTGGGTTCTCCGTTCTGTTCCATTGGTCATATGTCTTATTTTTATAACAATCCTCTGCTGTTTTGCTTACTGTAGCCTTGTAATATATTTTGAAGTTAGGTAATGTGATGCCTCCAGCTTTGTTCTTTTTAAGATTGCTTTGGCTATTTGTATTGAACCTATAGATTGCTTTGGGCAATATGGTTATTTTAGCTGTATTATTCTGATCCATGAGCATGGGATGTTTTTTTGTTTGTGTCTTCAGTCTCTTTCATCAGTGTTTTGTAGTTTTTTGTGTAAATACAATTCTTATATAATTCTAAGATTTTTGGAAAAAACTCCCAAATTTTGCGTAGGCTGACTGTGCTGCTTGAGCAAAGCATCTCTGAAGAGAGCCAAGCTGATGGGTTGGGCCTTCTGACTCTACAGACTCATGTTTTCCCTGCCACTGATAGTTGGTGCAATATTTTAGCCTCTAATTTATGCTGGGAATGGAATATATTCCCAAAACCAGCCATTTTCAGATGTCTTCAGCTTAGAATAGCATTAGCAGCTGTGTGCGTCTTCCTTGTAGGCCTAACTGTGACAGTAATGAATTTGACATAACAAGAAATGGGGTATATGAAGGTGAGTGTCAGCAGTGGAAGCCTATAGACTTCAAGGAAAACATACAAAGCCTTGGTTTTGGGGCTTAAGCATTCTTAAATATGCTTTTGCTTGAAGCAATGTATTAGGATTCATTATAAAACTAGTTACATCAGTTATTTGGATACTTGACATTTTTGCTTTGTTGTGAGAACTGCCTGAATTTTTCATACTTTTTCCCTTTTTAGATATGTGATTCTGTTGGACTGGCAAAACAGATAGCTTTGCATGCTGAACTGGTAAGAATCCAAGATGTGGCTGGGCACAGTGGCTCATGTCTGTAATCACAGCACATTGGGAGGCTGAGGCGGGCAGATCACTTGAGGTCAGGAGTTCGAGACTAGCCTGGCCAACATGGTGAAACCCCGTGTCTACTAAAAATACAAAAATTAGTTGACTGTGGTGTCGTGCACCTGTAATCCCAGCTACTGAAGAGGTCTGAGGCATGAAAATGACTTGAACCCGGGAGGTGGAGGTTGCAGTGAGTTGAGATCACACCACTGTACTCCAGCCTGGGCAACAGAGCGAGACTCTATCTATCTCAAAAAAAAAAAAAAAAAAAATCCAAGATGCGTGATTTTCCAAGAATGTTAACTAAAATAGTGTATTAGCTCTTTCATATTAGCAAGTAAATAAAATGATTTTGCTAAACAATTAACAGTGGATACTATTACCAACATAGCATTTAGAATTTGGATAATTGTTTGCCATTGAATGTAAACTGTTGGTGTGCTTTCTTATGTATAAATGCAAAAAAAAATTGAAAGGTTACAAATGTGATATTAACTGAAATGTCTAAAATTTAAAGTTATTTCATGTTTAATTCATTAGTTTTATTCATCTGTTTCTTAGGATCGTAGGGCATCAGAAAAACAAAAAGAAATAGAGAGAGTAAAAGAGAAGCAACAGAAAGAACTCAATAAACAAAAACAGATTGAAAAGGTATACAGTCCTAATGTCTAGATCTTTGTGTGTTGTTTGTGAAGACTTAATTCAGCACTATGACTTTCAGATTTGAATTTCCAAATGAAGGACTGTTTCTGCTTGTTCAGCCACTTCATAAACAGATGATTCATACCATAGCAGAAAAGGGTCACATCTCTTTTTTGATACGATGTTTACATTATAGTTATGTTGACATGTAATATGACTGTTTCAAAAATATACCAGAACTTTAATATTTAAGAGGAGGTTGTCTCTGTCAAAGCAGTTGAGAGGCTGTATAGCTTTAACTGCCATTGCTGAAAGCCATTTTGCCTTCTATGGGGGGAAATAAATATATATATGTTATATGAAATATATAATGAAATATGTATTTTTAATATTGCCAGGAGTGTCAAATCATTGTCCATCCAACAGGATAATTTTAAAAGACAAATTTTGGAGCAAAACTTGAAGAATGCATTAAATGATCCATGAGATTGTAAGAACGTGTTATGGGTTGCAGATTGACTGTAGGAATAGTAAAGAGGAGACAGCTGGGATACTTAGATCAGATCAGTAAGCATTGGCTGTGGGCTATCTTTCTGGACAAAGAGGGAAGTGGCAAAGATGACACTGAAGTGAGGCTTTCTTGGTAGGCTAGGCTGAGGGAAGGTGACACCTGATTTAGCAAGATGAATTGGACAGGGATGGAGAAAAGGGCTGGAAAGGGAAAGGAGTGTGGGGTGATCCCTTTAGAGGGTTTTACTATGGTAAAAGATGATGGGCTTTATTTGGTTGTTGGTCGTAAAAAAAGAAAATGAGAAAAAATATTTTAGTTTGAATGCTGGGTTTTATAGGATGGTGCCAAAATTCATTTTGGTGTTGTATTGTTTGGGTGTAGCTTTTCTTTTTATCAAGTTGTCAGAAGTATGCATATATATTTATGACAGAAGAACTGAAGTGGCTCTCAAGATTGTATCTTAACTGCATAATTTGCCATTTGACTGCAGACAAGTAACTTAGTTTCTTTTTTGTCTTTTCCACTAGGACTTGGAAGAACAAAGTCGGTTGATAGCTGCGTCCAGTAGACCAAACCAAGCCAGTAGTGAGGGGCAGTTTGTTGTCCTTAGCAGTAGCCAGTCAGAAGAGAGTGATTTGGGAGAAGGAGGAAAGAAGAGAGAGTCAGAAGCATAAACTTAAACTTTTGGTAGATATTTCCCCCTTGGAATTTGACAGTTTCTATGGTGAAATGGCACAAGGTAACAACTGTGTTGAAATATCAAGGAGGAGACTAAGCTTTATATTTGCTTATTTGTTGTAGCTACATTTTAAAAGAAAGATTGAACTTGATGACTTAGGTTTGCATTGATCTTTTTTCCCCCTTAAACATAATGTACTATGCATTAACATCTAAAGAAAACCTGCTCATCTCCCTGAAGTAGACATTTGCTCAATAATTTTTTCCTTCAGATTGTGAACTTTTAATTCTTGCATTGTAATTGGCTATGACTGTAAGAAATCATTTACTCTTCAGGCTTAGACATTCATGGATATGCTTTTCTTTCATTACGAACATTTTGCTGGCAGTGAGGAAGCATTTAGCTGAATAAGTTTAAAGCCCTTTATACAGAGAATTCTACAAGTTTGCAAATATTTTAACAATATTAAATGTGCAATAGAACTTTTATAAAATAATTAGAACAGAGATTTTACACTTAAGGTTTCAAATTGTGGCAGGTGGTACTGTTGATCTCAGGGCACTTTCTGGGATTGCTCACATTTCGCTAATGTACTGCACTTGATGCCAGTAGGAAAGAAGCTTAAGTGTCTTCAGTTCAAGATTGATAGAGCCCTTGGCATTTTATTGTCACATTTTTAGTTCTCAGGTTGGGACTTCAATTACTGCTGCAGAGCAGTAGTGGTTAAAAATAAGATAATGGAATTTATTAGAAGATTTTTTGTTCAAATACATTTTAGATTAGGATTGACAAAGATACTGCTATAGAATGATACATTGTATTTTCTGCATTGTGTGAAATAGTTTTTATTGAAAGTCAAGTGACATTTCAAAAGAAGTTCTATAACAATTATGTTTCATGCTTAAAGTAAAAATTCCCAGAGTTTAGTTTAGAAAATGTAATCTTTTAAATTTCAGACTGTTATTCCCAGTATTTTCATAATCCCATGTTTTGATAAAGTACTGAATCACCACTTTATATCCATAAAGGCCAATAACTAATGTATGAGAATAGAATAATTTGCACTAATTATTGTAAATATGTCTACTCTTCAAATGAGAAAAAGGTCCAATTTTATGAAAGATTGAAAATGCATTGAATGCCTCGTAGAGTATAGGAGAAGTTGACCAAGGAAGGATTTAACCTGGTGCCAAGGTTAAAATAACATTTCTCTACTCCCTGTTGTCTATGTTAAACCTTAATTTTTTTTTCTGTAATCACTTTTAACACTGCTAATAGAAATTGTTTTCATGTGTTTCACATGAAAAAGTATATATATATATACAAAGTTAATATAGTGAGTAAAATACATAGTCACACATTTACAGATTTTTCAAGAGGTTAGCCACTAAGACTTTAATAATTTTACAAGGGAGAAAGCCTTTTTTTTTTTTTTTTTGATATACAGTTTTTTCTTCGTAGTTCTGCATTAGAAATGACATCTGTTTTAGGTCTCAAACTATAACTCGGCTGTTTCACACTATATGTACATTGTTTTCTGTAGGAATAGGATAATGATATATAGGATCATGATATTCCTTCTATCCATGTGCCAAATGGGTGTAATGTTTATTTACTGATGCTTTATGTTACCAAAACGTACAGTAAAAAAGTAGAAATTTATGAAATACTTTTTGATAAAAAGTTTATTTTGTGCTTACCAAAGGGAATGCTTTCACAATAGTGTATCAATTGTTTTGTTGAAGTTAGAATTTCTTCTGTTGCCAGCACTTAAGTAGTCATGGCAAGTCCTGTTTTTAAGACCTTTTGGAGACTGGAGCTTTCTGTTCCATTAAGTCTTTTGTTTATACTACAAATTGTCACCTCACTTAGTTCAGATGAAATCTGTTACTCTACACGGAAGGTGGTCATCATTAGGAGGCAGCTGTACTAAGCTGGTGCTTTGCATGGTAGCAAGTGCTGCCCTTGGTCAGCACCCTGGGTCATACTGTAGGCTAGAGTTAAGGGCACTGGCAGACTTAGGGATGCTGGACAAACCTGTAGTTTGTTTTAAGTCATGTTCACAGAAATTTCTACAATACTACACCCATCTTCATAGGTCAAATCAAAGTGCATTCCAATGTTAAATAGAAATTATGAGTGGGTTTAACAATTTTAGATGATTCAACTTCTGTTCCATTATTATTGAACTATATGAACTATTCCATTACTGCAGAGATTTAAGTATCCGTTTTAATAAGCTCTTTTTGTTATTTAAAGGCTGCCCATGGGTTTCTGCCTAGTGGTAAAGCTGATTGTTATCCTCCTTTGAAATCCCTTCTAGTTCTTGAGATGCTCTGAGGGTAATTGGATTAGATTTTGGGATATCTTTTCTCACATTCAGACTTACACTTAATGGTGTTAGAAATCAACAAAACTGCTTTTTAAACAGAAAAGATTTTAAGCCTGCCTACTTCTGCAATGCATTCTGTTAGCTGTATGAACAGTATGTTTGTAACTATGGCAATGAAGTCAGTAGATAGGAAACCAGTTAGTTATTCCCTCTCACCTTTAAAAATTTTGAAAACTTGCTAACAAGGGACTAAAGCTATTAACTTGAACAGAGTCCCTAAAGCTAGTCTAGTTTTTGCCACGTCTGCAATGATTATTGTTTAATTTCAAAAGAGTCATCAGACTCCACAATCTAGGGGTGGTAAATGTGTTTCCATATGCTTGAGAAAAGGTCAGTAGGATGTGCATCCTAGGGAAGATAAAATCGTATATGGTAAAGGCATCTGAGTTAACTTTGCATTATATCTAGGAACTGTATTATTTAAAATTTGAATCCTATTATTAATGCCAAGAGATCCTAAGAGCTAGTGTATTGTAAAACCTGCCACCTGAATAAAACGAAAATATTAATGTTGGTTCTGAGACAACCTCTTAGCATTCAGATTGTATTTTAAATATTTAAACACACCAATTGTAGAAAGCAACCCTTTATTTTTAGCAAGTTTGGTTTACTCTTCTCCCATGAGATTTCAGTTTTCTACATTAATTAGTAATACATAAAGATTTGAAACTGGAACTATGTTATACTTTTTAACCAATCTCTGTGGCTTTACTCATGAAATTTACTTCAGTTAATGTGAGACTGGGGATTAAGTTGTAACTAATGTGCAAAATTGCTTTGTATATTTGGTGATTTTATAATGTAAGTGAATTGGTTAATTCTTATTTCACTGATACTATTAATCATGCAGTGTACAATTTAAAATCATGCTATGTTTCACTTTAGAATTGGACTTGAAGAACTCGACTTTATGTGATCATGGTATTGGTATACATGTGGGGTGGAGAACTTATTTTTTCATTTTGTCACAATAGGTATTTACTGACAAGGCTTCAGGAAAAAAGTTAGATTTTTTAATGTATAATAAAGTCCATGATTTTTGTACAGTGTTTTTTAATGAAATATTTGATACTCTGAACTTTATTTCTCAAAGTAATTTCAGATGTTTGTAAAACAATGGACTCCTTAATCTGTTATGACATTATAAATAACACGTCTAGCCCAACTGCAATTCCACAGCAGCTAAAATGGAAAAAAATAATTGTCACCTTATTAGGAAAAGTTTGTTATAGAAGCAAACTAATCAATCGCTGGTGACTTTTTTTCTTTTAGCAAAGGAAAAAGACTTCATTAATTGATGTATACTTGCTACTGTTTGGTCCTACTCACAGAAATTCCTCCAATTTAAAGGGGCAGATTATTGTGCATGCCACAGTATAGCTTGGATCTGTAATTTCAATACTAATGCTTTTTCATCCCATGTGCTCTTTATAGTTTCTTATGGCAATTAGTTGGCAATTAGTTCCTTTCTTCTGGGATTTAGTGTTTTAATTTGTTTAGAATTTTATAGAAATGTACATACACTTTTAGAAGGTACAGGTAATAGATGAAATTAACTTTAGAATTATATAATTTATCTGATAGAAGTGCATGTATAGCCTAAATATATTTCTATATTGAAAGATATAATCTCTCACTTATCAGTTTGATTTAAAAAAATAAAAACTATTCATGTCAGCTATATAAATTTTTTAATGTAAAAAAACTATAAAAATAATTTAAAGTCTGTGCTTACTGAAATAGTCTATATAGCCATTAATCCCTACACCAGAAAAAAATCATATAGCTTCAGTTTCCCTAAAATGGACTCTCTAATTCTTTAAAAAGTACCAAGACTAAACATGTAAACACATCAAGGCCATAGCTGACTGGGCTGTAGTGAAAATGGACAATATCATTGTACCTGTTACCCCTATTGATGTGGCTTCTAAATGTGACACAAGTGTGGTTGAATGAATGTCTTTTTCAGTTTCTTTCCTCACTTTCCACACATAGAAATGTATACTTACATGCAGGCCTGGCACAGTGGCTCATGCCTGTAATCCCAGCACTTTGGGAGGCCAAGGCGGGCAGATCACTTGAGGTCAGGAGTTGGAGACAGCCTGACCAACATGGTGAAACCCCATCTTTACTAAAAATACAAAAATTAGCTGGGTGTGGTGGCACACTCTTGTGATTCCAGCTACTTGGGAGGCTGAGACATGAGAATCTCTGGAACCCAGGAGGCAGAGGTTGCAGTGAGCTGAGATTGCACCACTGCACTCCAGCCTGGGCAACAGGGCGGCTCTCCATCTCAGAAAAAGGAACCTATACTTACATGCAGTATGAAATATATAGAAATAAAAATTTAACATAACTCCCATCAGTGAGCCTCTTCATGTCCATTATCAGGCTAGGTTCAATACAGAAATCATAAGCTGTCAATCATTTGCAAACACTTGTAATTCCAATTCCAGTGATCATATTAACCAGTAAATGGTCAGCCATAGCCAGGGTTTTGTGGAAAGAAGGGATACACGTTTCTCATTAATAATGAAATTTCAATTGAGAGTTGTATTTCAATTAACTGAATTACCCTATCTCTGTACTTCACTCTACAAAGAAACAGTAGTAGACACTAAGCTGGTATTGGGAGTTTTCCACAAGAACAGCAAACTTCTAAGTCATGTACTGGGGTCAGTGTGTATTCAGTCCAATCACTGAGATGTACAGTAGGCCCCCTTATCCATGGTTTCCCTTTGTGTGGTTTCAGTTACCCGTGGTCCAAAACTATTAAAAGGAGGCTGGGTGCGGTGCCTCATACCTATAATCCCAGCACTTTGGGAGGCCAAAGAGGGCAGATCACCTGAGGTCAGGAGTTCAAGATCAGCCTGGCCAACATGGTGAAACCCCGTCTCTACTGAAAATACAAAAATTAGCCAGGCATGGTGGTGTACACCTGTAATCCCAGCTACTCGGGAGGCTGAGGCACGAGAATCGCTTGAACCCGGGAGGCAGAGGTTAAAGTGAGCTGAGATCATGCCACTGCAGTCCAGCATGGGTGACAGGACAAGACTCCATCTCAAAAAAAAAAAAAAAAAAAAAAAAAAAAAAAAAAAAAAAAAGGTGTTAAAAGGAAAATCCCAGAAATAAGTAATTTATGAGTTTTAAATTGCACACCATTCTGAGCAACATGATGAAGTCTCTCGCTGTCCTGCCTTGTCTCACCTGGGACCTGAATCATCCCTCTGTCCAGTGTATCCACACTATAGGGCATGCGTGTACAGTTGTATGTTGCTTAACAACTGGCTTAAAGATGTAGATACCTACTGAGAGATGTGTTAGGTGATTTTGTCATTGTGCAAACATCGTAGAGTCACTTACACAAACCTAGATGGGATGGTATACTACACACCTAGGCCATGTGTTATATAGCCTATTGCTCCTGGGCTGCAAGCCTGTACAGCATGTTACTGTACTGAATAGGCAATTATAACATATAGTAAGTATGTATTTAAACATAGAAAAGGTACAGTAAAAATAAGCATTATAATCTTATGGGACCACCATTACATATTTAGTCCAATGATGACTGAAACATTGTATGATACGTGACTGTGTAGGAAAAAAATACACTATGTATAGGGTTCTGTACTAACCCTGGTTTCAGGCATCCACTGAGGGTCTTGGAACGTATCCTCTGAAGATAAGGGAGACTACTGTATTACATATATACTTCTCTATTAAAAAGATACTGTAATGAGTTATCTTGACTTGTCAGAAGTGGCATCTATTATTTTGAGCACATAGACATTGGATTTATACACTTAATTAGAACTGGTGTATTTCAGTTAATTGAAATTTTTACTATTTGGGTTTTTTTTTTTTAAACTGCCTTGAGAATGCTAGTCATTTATATGTTGAGAGGCTATGTTCAAAGCTACTTAAAAAAAATTTGTTTTTCTTTTAGAGATGGGGTCTTGCTCTGGTCACCTAGGCTGGAGTGCAGTGGCGCGATCACAGCTCACTGCAGCCTTGACCTCCCCAAGCTGAAGCAACACTCCTGCCTCAGCCTCCCAGAGCTACTTTTTAAAGGACTTAGACTGCATTGAGATTTTAGTTGGTGGGTAAAGCAAAAAATATGAATCATACATAAGTGAAATTCTAAGGAATACAGCTGCAAAATTATACCTTTTCCATTAGAATGGTTTGATTACCAGGTTCCTGTAAAAATTCCTTGTCCATAAAGGTCGTATTCTTTGTAAAGGACATATGCTTTTAGACGATTGGGTAATGGAAGAAATGACATGAATACAGGGCAGCGCAAATGTAAACGTCCCATGCATTTCCGGATCTTTAGGCGGCACAAGTGTTTTAGGGAGCGAGGGTTTGCTAAAAAGAAAAGGCACATTATCCAAAGAGAAAAAGAACTTATTTTTTAGTATCTTAGGGTTTTGTTAGCAAATGTATTTGATAGCATTTCATTTGCTGTTACTAAATAGCAAAATCAGGGAAATAGTTTTTCAGTTCTTACTGCAATTCTTGTTGTAGATATGGTTCCAGAGCCATGTCAAGTTAGAATCCAAAGACTGGCATCAATTGTGGATCTGGCCTGTGAGATCTGAAGTTCTTAAATCTGCATGTGGCCACGCGGGGTATCTCATGGCTATAATCCCAGCACTCTGGGAGGCCGAGGCAGGTGGATCACTTGAGGCCAGGAGTTCGAGACCAGCCTGGCCAACATGGTGAAACCCCGTCTCTATTAAAAATACAAAACTTAGCTGGGCATGGTGACCATGCGCCTGTAATCTCAGCTACTCGCGAGACCAAGGCAGGAGAATTGCTTGAACCCAGGAGGCGGAGGTTGCAATGAGCTGTGATTGCGCCACTGCACTCCAGCCTGGTTGACACAGTGAGACTCTGTCTCAAAAAAAAAAAAAAAAAAAAAAGTCTGCATGTTTTAGCCCCCTCAGGGACAGGGTAGAAACTGAAGATTACCCCCCAAGGGAAATAACACAAGATAAATTATTAATTTGTCTTACATGCTACTTTGAAAGGATTTGCTTTGAAGAAAGTCCTTTTGATACCCTCAACAGACTTGGCTCTTAGCTTTTTCTCATCCTTGTTTTTATTGCCATATAATAGCTTTTCATTCCTGTGTCCATGGTGTTCTTTTGTAGCCATGGTTTAGGTGGATTGGGATGAAAGTATTACCTACCTATATAATAAGTAGTTACCTAACAGGTTTTATCTCCTCGGAAAAGGTAATAAATACAAATTAAGTGTAGTTAGTAACATTTTTTTAAGATAGGAATAGTATTTTTCTGGTTTAAGTCAAGCTTTTAACCAGAAGAGAAGGGTGTTCTAATTCTAAAACAATCAAATTAGAATACAATTAGTATTTTTGTAAAAAGTCATTCTATAAGGATACTCACTTAAGATAAAATGTATTTCTGACCAGATCCCCTGTTTTTGGAGCACAGCTTTCAACTTTGAACAGATCCGAACTTGATCAACATAATCAAGCATCACTCGAACAACCTTTCCAGAGAGGTGTTGCAGCCATGACAAAGTTATTACTTCACAGAACTGAGGGAAACAAAGTCAGAATTAGGAAAGTAAATGAAAAACATGAAGTAGCTATGGTTTAGCATAGTAGTCAAAGGAGAAGTGTTGTGATGAAGGCCAAGAGGGAAAAATGTCTCAAAAACGGGGAGGGATGGTATTAGTCAACTGTACTTATTCTGATTGTTTTTTTCATCAGAAATATGATCAAAGTAAATCATTTAATCAGTTGCTTCATTTATGAAACTTCCTCACACTGCTAGGCAGAGTTAAATCACTTTTCTCTGTACTGTTTTTGTTCCTTTTATATCTTTCTACATTGTGTTCATTTTATCATAATTATTTTATCATATAATTGTTATTATACTAGGATCTCTTCAAGCTTCTGGAGAGAATGGATGTAATCTATTTATTGCCATAGTTCCAGGGCCACAAATAATGACTGTAAGGGAATACAGCCAATACTGTGGACTTACCTTAGTATCTTTGATAACTGTAGATGTCCAGCCTTCAACAGTATAGGAAGGATGGACTTTGTCTCCATGTGGGCAATCAAAACATCGCTGTGTGTCATACCCATAGTTCAGCAGCATCCTGAGCATGACTTCATCTTTCAGAGTGTATTGCAGTGCTGATGGGAAATGTAAAGGGTTAACTCTGCAGAAGTAGTTGACATTGGCCCCATGCCTTAGCAGCAGACTGATCAGCTCATAGTTGCCCATCCTGAGGGCTATCTGGAGGCAGTTAACCGGGTCTTGGTTAGGCAGAGCTCCAGCACTCAGAAGCAGCTTGACAGAAGAGAGGTCACTGTTTGATACAGCAAAATGCAAAGCTGACTTCCTGTGGTCATCGTAGTGTTTGCTAACTCTCTGATCCAGCATGAAGTTCACATCAAATCCAGCCTGGATGAGGAGTTCCAGGCACTGAGGGTGTGCTCCTGCTGCTGCGCAGTGAACTGGACTGATCCCACTCTGCTTAATGGCAGCAAGATCCGTAACTGGAATCAGTATCTTTAGTGCTCTGAGAAAGAATTTCAAAATGCATTTCAACATTGTTTTTAAGAAGTAGCACTAACGGGCCGGGCGCGGTGGCTCAAGCCTGTAATCCCAGCACTTTGGGAGGCCGAGACGGGTGGATCACAAGGTCAGGAGATCGAGACCATCCTGGCTAACCCAGTGAAACCCCGTCTCTACTAAAAAATACAAAAAAAAACTAGCCGGGCGAGGTGGCGGGTGCCTGTAGTCCCAGCTACTCGGGAGGTTGAGGCAGGAGAATGGCGTGAACCCGGGAGGCGGAGCTTGCAGTGAGCTGAGATCCGGCCACTGCACTCCAGCCTGGGTGACAGAGCGAGACCCTGTCTCAAAAAAAAAAAAAAAAAGTAGCACTAACTTGTTTATTATTGTTTTATAGTAATACCAGATAGTATCAATATTCAGGGGGCATTTAGAACCCCCAACCAAACAAAAGCATAATTCCTTCATCCAGAAGCTCAGATACCAAGTAAAATTGAATGGAATTACTGTCTAAGCTGTAAAATTCAGAATTAGCCCAGAAACCTGAGGCTTCCCATATTGTCTAAATACCTGAGAAAAAAGTTTTATATCTCTTTGGTGGCTTCAGAGGATGCCTGGTAAACAACCATTTCTAGTTCTTGCTAGTTGGTCAAGAGTTTTTTTTTTTTTTTTGAGACGGAGTTTTGCTCTTGTTGCCCAAGCTGGAGTGCAGTGGCGCGATCTCGGCTCACTGCAGCCTCCACCTCCCAGTTTCAAGCAATTCTCCTAAGAGTTTCCCATCTTTAAAAGGTATGTTTAAGGCTAGTCGTCATGACTCAAGCCTGTAATCCCAGCACTGTGGGAGGCTGAGGTGGGTAAATCACGAGGTCAAGAGATCGAGACCGTCCTGGCCAACATGGTGAAACCCCATCTCTACTAAAAATACAAAAATTAGCCAGTGTAGTGGCGCCCACCTGTAGTCCCAGCTACTCAGGAGGCTGAGGCAGGAGAATTGCTTGAACCCAGGAGGCGGAGGTTGCAGTGAGCTGAGATCATGCCACTGCACTCCAGTCTGGCTGTAGGAGTTCGGTCAGCATGGTGGGAAAAATTATAAAAGTTATAGATAGAAGCAAACCTTTTCGGAAGGCTGGGAGGTTTTGCAAAAGCTTCAGGAAAGGATTTGGCTGAAGGCAGCTGAATTCTCTCAGAGTAGATAACAAGGAAGTGTAAGGGAATTGATCTAGATGGGGTGGGGGAAACTGTGTTAATTACCCACAAAATGTGCTGACTCAAAGCCTTTGTCATTAAATCTGTACTAAATAAATGCCTGAAGCACCAGCTTGTCAGGGCCATGGCTGCTACAACTCTTTCTGTGAGCAGCTTGGTCCCCTAGCCCACTCTTTCACTGGATACCTGTGTCTAAGTACTCCTTTCATCTGTTGCTTGGCCAGGGTCTGTGGTTCAGACCCAGCATCTGGCAACAGAGTGAGATTGCATCTCAAAAAAAAAAAAAAGAAAAAAACAAAAAACAAAAAAACAGTATGTTTAGGTTGTGGGATTGGTGATTAAAGATTATAAAGTTCCTAGAAGCAGCTCAAAATAAAAGGTAGCTATTACAATTTTTATTATTTACAATAATGTAATTGAACTTAACAGTAAGTGGCCCCTGTCAGCTGCCACATGGATGGGCAGGTGGCCTGAATTCTTAGGGATGTTGGCATCAGCTCCGTACTCCAGCAAGAGGGCCACAGCATCTGGATTTCCTCCACTCGCAGCTTCGAGTAAAATGGAAGAAGAATCAGAGGCCTGACCATGAGCATTAGCTCCTAAGAGGAGAAAGACTCTTGTCAATGCAAAAATTATTTTCCACTGTTATTTCTTGAGCAATCTTAAAAATATATCACCATCAACAAAAAGCAGTTAGTGAGCATGCACTCTAGCAAAGCACCAAGAATCAAAGTGACAAAATATATACCTCCTGCTCTCAAGTAGCTTATAAACTAGTTGGGGAAGAAAAAAAAATGGCAGTTTCTAAATTATAAGTAGGTTAGTTTTTGAAGTAATTTGATGTCCATTTGTTTGGAACTTGAAAATTCCAGTAGAAATACTGTTATAAAAGTTGCTTTTATTTCTAGACCAGCCTACAAAAGCCCACTTATAACACACATATAGGATGGTACTAACAAATCTATCGAACTATAATACCATGCCATCTAATGATACTGTTTTGGTGGAAAAGGGCATTTGTTCTGTTTTAGCTTGTTTGTAGGGGACCATAGTAAGAGACACTAACTTTTTAATTGAGGTTAGGAACTGCCAATAGCCAAAGAGATAAGTTGTTGTACAGTTATTAGTACAGAGTATCCCTTATCCAAAATGCTTGGGACCAGAAGTGTTTCAGATTTCAGGGTTTTTTAAAAAAGTATTTGTATTACACTTACAAGTTGCATTATATTTACAAGTCCCAAATCCAGAAATCTGAAATCTGAAATGCTCCAGTAGGAATTTCTTTTGAGCATCATTTTGATGCTCAAAAAGTTTCAGATTTTGGAAGATTTTGGATTTCAGATTTTCAGATTAAGAATGCTGGCCGGGCGCGGTGGCTCAAGCCTGTATTCCCAGCACTTTGAGAGGCCAAGACGGGTGGATCACGAGGTCAGGAGATCGAGACCATCCTGGCTAACACGGTGAAACCCCGTCTCTACTAAAAAAAAATACAAAAAACTAGCCGGGTGTGGTGGCGGGCGCCTGTAGTCCCAGCTACTCCTGAGGCTGAGGCAGGAGAATGGCGTGGACCCGGGAGGCAGAGCTTGCAGTGAGCCGAGATCCGGCCACTGCACTCCAGCCTAGGCAACAGAGCAAGACTCCGTCTCAAAAACAAAAAACAAAAAAACAAAACAAAACAAAAAAAGAATGCTTAACTTATATATACCCTGTACATTAAGTGTTATGTGAGTGATGTGAATAAGAGTACAGGTACAGGCAAAAGGTCTTCTAGAAGATCTAGGGCTGGGGTTGGAAGGGGAGCTGGGAGGTGAAGGAAGGAGAAAAGAGTTTGGGTCAGTTGTGGAAGTCTTCCCAGTAAAACAGGCTGTGAGGAAACAGCATTTGAATGGACGAAAGTTGAGGAGAGCATTCTGAAGCTCACATAAAAAAGATGTAGTGACTTTAACACAGTCATCAGGGTCCAGTGACTGCCCAAGAACCCCATTCCAAGAATGCCTTAAGAAGTCCAATAAGCCTCTGTTTATTGAGTGTCCACTATGTGCTGATTCCTTTATGTGTATAATTTTTAAACTTTGTAAGAACCCCTAGCAGTAGGTGCTAACATACTCATTTTAAAGATGAAGAAACTCATTGAGTTTCAGTGACTTCCCCAAAGATGCACAGCTAGTAAGCAAGGTAGTCAGGATTCTATGCAAGTATTCTAGATCCAGGGCTTATATCTCTGATGCCATGTTGCCACTCTAGCAATGCAGGGTGGTAATGTGATTTGGAATCAGACAGATGTACCTTGAAATACTAGCTCTGTCATTTACCATCTATGCCACTTGGTGCAAATTACTTTGTAAGGGAGTCACTTAAAGGAAATGCTCACTCACTGAGGTCAACTGATGCTGGTTTCTTTGCAGGGTAAAGGATTTAACATCTGTTGCTTCTCTTTCTCTGTATTTTAATCAATGATGTATACAAAAGGTTACTCTTTCCTCATAGATGAAAGACTCCAATGTTTACTTTTGCTATTCCAGCTAATGACTTTAGACATTTCTTATATTGATCATGTAAAACATCTTACTTAAAATGTCTTATGGCCATTGATTAGAAACTAGCCTCCCCCATATGACAGGAAAGATTTAGATAAGTCTAAAGAGCACAAGGTTGTTCTTAAATATAAGAGTCTCTGCCATCTAGAATATTGGAGACCAGGACCGTATATTGTTAAAGAACAAAATAATACTTCTAGACATAGGGAGGAGAATAAAGAAGATAATTCTATTATTGAGACTTTTAAAAATCTTGGTAAAAGTGTGCTTTTTTGAAAAAAAGCTTTAGATTGATCTTACCTTGCTTCATCTAACAGTGTCATCAATGAGCTCTCCTCAAAGACAGTAAAAGCCAAAGTTCTCTGAGCCAAGGGTCCCTGCCAGTTAAGCCAGCATTCAAAATGACCACAGCTACAGAGCTGGGGATAGGGGAGGGGGCATGTTTGAAGGGAAGTCCTGCAACTGGTACCATGGCTGACCCTCACTTTCCTCCAGTACAAAACGAGGATAATACCTACCTCACATGGTTTTTAAAGGGTTACAAGGCAACATGGGTAGTTTAATGCTTGTTGCTTAGACAGTAGTACCCAATACTGTAAGTTGCTTTCCCCTTCTCTTGGAGTTTTGGTTATTACTAGAGTGAAGAACTGGGACCCAAAGAGAAGAAATCAGGAAGAATTTCCTAATATCTAGTCATTTGGTAACAGATTAAACCGCCTCATGATTTAGACTTAGGCAGAGGTAACGTGTAGAGTATGTTGCAGGGTGTTTGATTTTATGATTCTAGAAAAGGACAACACCACAAAAAAGTTAAAAAACCACCATCTTCTTAGCAGGGTGAAGGAATGTTAAGTAAAAGTAACCTGCATCCTAGTAACTTTTGGAAAATTATGTCAGACCTAATAAAAAATTCAATCTTTATGTTAGGCTTTTCAGTAATCACTATTAACCCATAATTTTTATCAAACATTTATATTAGGCTTAAATAAAATATTAACTTTTATTATTTTGAAGTTCTCCATTAAGAGGAAAACCCCTGGATCATGTTACCCTTTGTTAGTGTGCTGACCAAACAGAAGATCTTGCCTTTCCGCAGTAACATTTCCATGATTTCAGTGTGTCCACTTTGGGCAGCAAGAGCAAGAGGAGTGAATCCATATGTGCTCTGTGGGTCAGGGTGTGCCCCAGAAACCAGCATAAGCTTCACCATGTCCTCTCTGCCCAGTTTGGCTGCTTCGTGGAGAGCTGTCCTCTCGTTGGCACAACGCAGATTGACATCTGCTCCATAGTTGATCAGCAAGGCAGCCATGTCATAGGAGTCACGCAGCACAGCTGGGAAATGAGAAGTGAGGTGGGCATGTTCAACGGGAAGTTAAGACCAGAGCAGCATATCTGCAAGTATCCCTCAGGCTTTCTTAAGGAGTTCTTCCCACCCACTCCCAGACCCCAACATTCTGTGTTTAGGAAACAGATTGTAAAGTAAGGCATGTATCAGATAACACTGAGAGTATTTTACATCAATGGACTATTTGTTTTTATGTAAGCCATGAGTAATTATTCATTGCTTATGTGGTTGAAACACAAATGTAAACTTTTCACTTATCTTTATTCTTCAAGAAAATGGGAACTTAATTATTCAGTACAGTCCTGGAAATGTTTGTAGCTGCTTTAAAATAAGAGAAAAAAAAAACAAACAAAAGACAGCCCAGACATGGAAACGTGCCCAAAAAAACCCACCAGAATCTACCCCAGAAAATGAATGACTAAAACACAATTTAAATATGCATGTCTGGTGGGAGTGGTTGAGGCCATAGATGATGATAGTTTTGGCCTATCATTTCTGCATTAACACATTTTAGCAACATACCAAAGTATGTTGTGCAGAAAGCCCCTTAAGGTTCTGTAAAGAAAATTGTTTTGTAGTTTAAAAAATACTAATAATAAAAGGCTTGGGAACACTGTGTGTTTGTGTATATGTGTATGTAAATATATATATCTAGGGTCTCATTCTGTCATCCAGGCTGAAGTGTTGTGGTACAATCATAGCTCCCTACAGCCTTGAACTCCTGGGCTCAGTCAATCCTCCTGCCATAGCCTCCTAAGAAGCTGGGTCTACAGGCATGCACCACCATGCCTGGCTAATTTCTTTAAAAATTTCTGTAGAGATGCAGTCTTGGTATGTTGCCCAGGCTGGTCTTAACCCCTGGGTTCAAGTGATCTTCCTGCCTCGGCCTTCCAGAGACTGGGATTACTGGTATGAGCCACTGCTCTCAGCCAGCACTGTATATTCTATCACCCTCTTCAAGATTCACTTTGCGTATTGATATATTGAAGTCTCTAAGGAATCTTGCAATGTGTTTGCTTAACTTTTTAACCCAGCATTTTCCATGACCTATCAGTGGGGACATGCTGTTTGGGTACCACAGAAATGGAATCATTTGACCTGCCAGATAGGCTGAAGTGAAGAGAGGAAAACTAGCTCTACCATCATTGTTTCAACAGGCTTCACAGCTTCATGGTTTTTACATATGTAATTTTTCTACACACAAGACAAATACTATCTTATAGACGAGGAAACAGGTTTAGAGAGGTTAGACCTGACGCAGAGTTCTTTTCACTATACAGTGCTAGGGTGCTTCGTGGTTTATGCGTGCTTTCTCAGAGAAGGCTCTTCTGCTCAGTGTTTTTCTATAAAATGCAAAGCCTTAGAAAGCATCTTCAGACAAACCACGAAGGGACCCCAAATCCTAATTTTTGGCAGTACTCTGTTGGTCTCTTTTTAATTTTCATTGTTTTTTTTGTTGTTGTTGTTGTTTGTTTTTTGAGATGCAGTCTTGCTCTGTCACCCGGGCTGGAGTGCAGTGGTGCGATCGTGGCTCACTGCAACCTCTTTTCTCCCGGGTTCAAGTGATTCTCCTGCCTCAGCCTCCCGAGTAGCTGAGATTACAGGTGCCTGCCACCACACCCTGCTAATTTTTGTATTTTTAGAGACGGGGTTTCACCATGTTGGTCAGGCTGCCCTCAAACTCGTGATCGCAGGTGATCCGCCCGCCCCGGCCTCCCAAAGTGCTGGGATTACAGACTTGAGCTACCGCACCCAACCTAATTTTCAGCTTTTATTTTGATAAAAGTTATACATGTACAGAACTTAAAGAGCCAATTACTGTGAAGTCTATCACTCTTTCCCTACAGTCTTTCTCCTTCTCCAGAGGTATCCTTTAGCTGATTCTTTGCTCTTCATGCCTGTGTTTCATAAGTAACCTGCTTGTATTGCTATTTGTTGATTTTTGGTTTTGGTATAATTTAATGACTTCTTACCATAGAAAATGATTTAACTTTTTTTCCTCCTGTCCCCACCACATGTGCACATTTCTCATCCCACCATCCTATTGTTTTTATAGCACAATTTTTGTTAGATAAATATTTACCTTCATGTATGTCATTCAAAGGTGGGCCATATTTACATTTCCTTTTCTGCACATCTTTTTGTTTTCCCTGGAGTTAATATTTGTCTTATGTTTCATTTGCTTAGTTTTCAATTTATCATTAATTGCACCCCAAACTCTCTAAACTGTCTACATCTCCCTTCAAGATGTCATTCCTAGCCCACCATGGTCTTGAAGAAGCCTCTACCTGGGGCCTCCTGACCTGTTCCAATCTGGACCTCAGTGCCTGGTCATATGTGGTCATCCTACGATCATTATTCCTCTCATCTTAGGGATCTCATTTGCCTCCCACCTGGCTTGGATCTTCTGTTTCCTGGATCCCAAGCTTTTGTTTTTCTGTTTTACTCCAATGTTGGTAGAACATTTGCTCCGTTAGCTTCCTAACGGCAGGGAGCAAGAACGTTTTTGAGATTTCGTATGTCTGAAAATATCTTTTATGTCTTTAATCTACTGTCAGATTAGAGAGTTGGAGTAAATATAGAATTTTAAGTTGGAAATATTTTTCCTTAGAGTTTGCAAAACTATTATTCACCACCAATTACTTCAAGCTTCTAGTTACACCATTGAGATGTCTGACACCACTCTGATTTTTCATCTTTTGTATATTATGTATTCCTTTTTTTCTCTCAGGAAGTCTGTGGAAACTTCTTTGTCCCTAGTGACTTGTGAGTCTTTCTCTTTTTTTTTTTTTTTAGCTTTTTATGATTTTTTATTACAATGTAAAAGAGGCTATGTTCAATAAACTTAGAGTATAGAAGTAGAAAAGTTTAATTCTACCTCTGAAATGATCTTTGTTAACATTTTCACATGTATCCTTGAATTATTTATTTCTACATATGTTACATTTTGAAGAAGTTTTTGTTACACAAAATTCTCTAATAATTGGCTTTTCTGCATTTATACTGTGAATTCACATTTAGAGAAGGATACTTAGACCCCCAAGATCCTAAAACACCTAACTTTATCCATCTCACTATTCACTCATTAATTATTGGCACCAAATGTGTACAAGGAGTCTTGCTAGCTGCTGAAGTGCTGAATCAGTATGAATTCTGCTAATAAGCATTTATAATTTGCCACAGAAAGTGCTCTCATTGCTCTAAGACTAGAAACAAAGTGCTGAGGGGATTGGGTCTTTTACAGTTCATTGAACTGGCACTTAGTATGGCCCTTTATTCTGGAAACACTTGTCCTTCATTTTAGGACATCATTTTCTTGACTTACTGCATTGGCCATATACCACCTCCATCTTGTCTGTTCTCTCATTCCTCTTATTCACATGTTGCTCCTCTTGGATCATCCAGCTAATTTTTACTTCTTTCCTATTTTCCATTTCTTATTTTATTCTTCTGGAAGCTTTCCTGAACTACATCTTCCAGCATTGTTTTGGTTTTTAAAATTTCTGCTCATATTTTTAATTTTCAAGAATATTTTGTTTTCTGATTTTGCTAACCCCTTGTTCTTATTAAAATGGTTTCTCTGAGGAAGTTAATGACAATTTCCCTTTAAATTTTATTTTCCCTAAATAATCTTAAAGTTGTTTAACTCTGTTGGTTGAAGATTTTCCTCAGATAGCCTTCAGCTATTTGCTCATAATTAAAAGTTGGAGACTAGAAAGCTGGTTGGAAATTTTAAGCAGAAGGTGGGGCTTGCGGACTGTGGGTTTAACAATAGGTTGATATGTTTGGGCCACTTACTGGGAAAGCCCCAATGTTACTATCTTTAGCTCTTTCTTCTTGGGCTGGTCAGATTCCTCCAGAGAACCCCCCTGCCTGGAGGGTAAGGGCCTGGCTGCCAGCCTTCTAGGAGGAGGGCTGGGCAGTCTCAATTATGTTTGCTTAATTCCTCCAGTATTTTCAATCTAGTACTCCCACCCTCACCTAAAGTTCCGTGGTCCAGAGACTTTCCGTTTAAGCTATGCAGAGAATAAACCTCCAGGAGTCTACTGGGGTTGGGCAGGAGTGATCTAGAGATCTATCTGCTTCTTAATAGTTTTCAACCAACTCTTCTGTTTCAGCTGCCTGCCCTTCACCCATGCTCCATGAGGTAATTCTGCTCCCCTCTGATTTCTTATATCAGAATTAACTGGCTTGATCAAGGCACCATGCAAAATGAGCTGCCCTTAATTGAGCAGAGGTTTTGCATCAGGCCACCTCACAGGGCAGCCTATAGAAACCTTCTGGAGGGTTGGTACCCATGTCTGGTCAGTTGGGAGGAGAGCGACAGTGCTGCAACTATGCACAAAAAGCTGCCTTTGAAATTTGGGGGCATGAAGGAGACTCAGTGCCACAGACTCGTTTTCAGAAACAAGGTATTCATTTACCTGTAAGAAGAGGAGAATTGCCTTCAAAATTCTTAGCATTTGGATTGCAGCCATTGAGAAGAAGAAAAGTGGCATTTTCTAAGAGGCAATTGCTGACAGCCAAAAACAGTGGCGTTTCACCATTGTGAGTGGTTTGCTCCCACAGACTGGGGTCTGAAGCTGAAATAAATTCATCATACCACACAAGTTAAGACATAGAAATGAATGTTAAATTTATCTCTTAGAAACATCAAGAAGAGTCAAAGGGAATTTACCGCTTAGGGTTATTTCCAAAATTTTCTTATTTAATTGCACTGCAGCCTTATGCAGAGGAATCCAGCCTATCTCATCTGCTTCACCAAAAGCAGAATGGTACTTGGTTAAGTGTGACAATGCATCTTCCTTACCTATTAACAAGTCAAATGAGAACAGATTCACATTTGGCACACTTACAAGGGAGCCCATATTGCTTCCTGAATTCCACCACCAAAGTTAATGCATAAGACAACAGAATTCTAGTGCCACCTTTTATGAAAGACAAATGGCATATGACAGACAGTAAGGCCTGTCATCTAGCATTCCACACCTGGGCCTGTGAATACCCCCAGCATCTTGTTACTTATGAAAAAACAGTTATGTCTAGGAAGGAACCCAGGAGCTCTTTGCTACATTGAGCTGAAGTATTTTTTTCCCAGAAAAGCCTACATCAGACTCTTGACAATAAGCTGTGGACCCCCATGGTGTTCAGCATGGAAGAACCTGCTTCTAGGCTTCCTGAGCTTCGAGGAGAAATGCTGCCAGCTGTCACCATCACATTTTTCCTTTTTTTTTTTGAGACAGAGTCTCGCTCTGTCGCCCAGACTGGAGTGCAGTGGCGTGATCTCGGTTTACTGAAACCTCCATCTCCTGGGTTTAAGCAATTCTCTTACCCCACCCTCCCGAGTAGCTGGGATTACAAGGGCCCATCACCACACCCGGCTATTTTTTTGCATTTTTAGTAGAGATGGGGGGTTTCGCCACATTGGCCAGACTGGTCTTGCACTCCTGACGTCAGGCGATCTGCCTGCCTTGGCCTCCCAAAGTGCTGGGATTACAGGCATGAGCCACTGTGCCCAGCCAATGTCACCATCCCATCTTACCACAAGTTAAAGGGGATAGAAGAGGAGGAGTACTTAACTTTCTCTATTGTTTCAACTATCTTCTTATAGTCAGCACTCAAAAAGGAATGGGAGCTGCACAGAAGAAAATACATATGTAATTCCAAAACTGAGGGGAAAAAACTGTTAATCTGATAGAAATCAAAAGGAAAGGGTAACGGTAGTAGTAGTTAATCCGGGATGCACTTTCATAGGAGGCATTGACTGAGGCGTAATAGAAATACTTCTATTTGTAAAATGTAATGTGGCCCTTAACAAAATTCTAGGGAAGCTCCTTCACCACATCTGTCTTCCGCATTCGCCTGTTAGCTTCTTTAGGGCAAGGACTGTGTGAGCCTGGATTGCAGTAGGCCTTTAATCAGTGTTGACTGAACTGAATCAAGCCTGCCTATGACTGAAATGTCACATTATCTCATGGTAAAATTTGATGGCCACTATAGAATGTCAATGATTCTAGCATAAACTATTTTTAAAAATAGTAAATAAAAATGGTGTGAGTTTTTAAAAATATTCACAGTCAGAATGTGTGCTCAGAAAACGCTATTAGCAGTTAAGTAATGTTTTTATTATTTAAGGCTTTAAATCTCAATTTATGAATCTTACATTATTTTAAAACCTAGCAAATAAGGATTGCCACCTTCCATTCTTTTTTTTTTTTTTTTTTTTTTTTTTTTTGAGATGGAGTCTCACTCTGTTGCCTAGGCTGGAGTGCAGTGGCACGATCTTGGCTCACTGCAGAGTAGCTGGTACTACAGGTGCCCGCCTCCACAGTTGGCTAATTTTTTGTATTTTTAGTAGAGACAGGGTTTCACCATGTTAGCCAGGATGGTCTCGATCTCCAGACCTCGTGATCTGCCTGCCTCAGCCTCCCAAAGTGCTGGGATTACAGGCATGAGCCACCACGCCTGGCCACCTTCCATTCTTTAACTAATGAACCCAGGTTGAGGAGAATAAATTCCCTTGGATACTCTGTCCTGTTTACAATTTGGTCAATTAAGTTATCTTAAACATTTAAACCTGCACTCATAGATTTAGGATTGTGTTAGTTTTCTATAGCTGCTGTAAGAAGTAACCATACACTTAGTGGCTTAAAACAACAATAATAAAACAAATTTATTATCTTACAGTTCAGTAGTTCAGAAATCCGAAACAGTCCTCACTGAACTAAAATCAATGTGTCAGCAGGGCTGTCTGTGTTCCTTCTGAGGGCTCTCGGGGAGAACCTATCTCACCTTTTCTAGCTTCTAGAAGCCACCCACATTTCCTGGCTTGTGGACTCCTTGCTCCATATTCAAAGCCAGCAATGTTGGGCTTAGTCCTTCTAACACTGCCATCTGCCAGGCTGTCTCTCCTGACTCCCTCTTTCACACTTAAAGATCCTGTGTTACACTGGGACCACCTGGGTAATCCAGAATACGCTCCCTATCTACAAGTCAGCTGATGAGCAGCCATAATTCCATCTGTAGCCTTACTTCTCCTTCGCCATATAAGCTTCCAGAAGTTAGGACATCTTTAGTCCCAACCATTACTCCACATGTCACAAGTATGTTCTAGTTTTCTGATTCCTTCAAGTACCTGAGTAAATCAGCAAGCCTGCCTAACTATCATACAATTCCTGCAATTCTAATCAAGTAAATGCATAACCACAGTCAATTTCAGTTTCTCTGAAACATTTCAGTACTCTACTTAGCCCAACTCTCTTATACCTTTCAACCTAAAATTATTAGTCAGTTACTCAGTTATGCAATTTAAGGTTTTAATCATAAGGTTAATATAACAGATAATCTAATAAGGCTAATTGCTTTATAAAACTTTAAATATTTAAAGATTATTTTAAAAACTAATCCTGGGCCGGGCGCGGTGGCTCAAGCCTGTAATCCCAGCACTTTGGGAGGCCGAGGCGGGCGGATCACGAGGTCAGGAGATCGAGACCATCCTGGCGAACACGGTGAAACCCCATCTCTACTAAAAAATACAAAAAAAAAACTAGCCGGGCGAGGTGGCGGGCGCCTGTAGTCCCAGCTACTCGGGAGGCCGAAGCAGGAGAATGGCGTAAACCCGGGAGGCAGAGCTTGCAGTGAGCTGAGATCCGGCCACTGCACTCCAGCCTGGGCGACAGAGCAAGACTCCGTCTCAAAAAAAAAAAAAAAAAAAAAAAAAAAACTAATCCTAAATTGAACACAAAACTATAGGAACAGTGTTGGTTAAGAGCACAGACTTTAGAATCAGACTGCCTGGCTCTTCACTTACTAGCTCTGTGACCTTGGGTAAGCCACTTAACTTTTCTGTGCCTCACTTTCTTCCTCTCTAAATAGGGATAATAATAGGACCTACCTCATAGAGAGATAATGAGAATTAGAATTTAAAAGTTAGTATTTATGAAGTGCTTAAAATAACATGACACATAGTGATCACTCCATGAGTTTATTACATTTTTAAATACTATATAGATTTGATGTGCTTCATCATGTCTCTATTTAGTTATGAAATCTCTTGGGGTTAAAATACGTTTTTCTAGTTTTACATCCAGCAGGCAAATAGAGATTACCATCCCAAGCAAACTGGTTTATCACCCCAGAAGAAATGATGGTTACTACCTCAGGAGACCAAGGTTTCTGATTGGCCAGAGAGCGCGTGAGCAGGTGTGCTTGACTGCAGACTGCCCATATCCAGGACGACTCTTCTTACACCCCACACAGGGTCCAACTGGTCCTTTTTCAGTGTTGTTCAACAAAACTCTGAATCTACACTTTCAGAAGTCTCATTCAAGTTTATGGAATTCCTCCTTTTGATTTGAGTACATCAAAGACTGGACCCCGTCCTCACCTACTCCACTAAGGTTGAAGATAGCTAACTTTCTGTGTGTCCTGGTTGGATTTATGCATTTCTTCAATTCCCAAAGACAAGATGTATTTGAGTTTTTCTCTAGCCCTTCATGTCCTCATTTCTTTCTTTCTTCTGATTTCCAGTCTGTATCACCTCACCCAGATTTGCTGCTAACCTCCTTCAGATATTTTATTGCCTAATTAAATTCTGAATTATTTCCAGATTATTCCTGTCTAGTCAGGCACAATATCTTACAGATATTTAATTGACAGCTCCTTGGAGTCTGACCCTCCTGTTTTTGTCACAACACTAGATTTAAGCTAATGACAAATGTCAGCTGTTGAATACAACACTTAATACTACATTGCCAATGAGAAAACCATTACCTCTCATCCTTAGGTGCATGTTGTGCTGTTCCTGGCTTATAAATATCCTGCAAACTCTGCTGAATGATGAACTGGGTGTCAAAGTCTTCATCTGTGTCTTCATCGCTGGTGTAATTATCCATGTGAAACGTGGACAGGTTTACTGTAAAGTCAGAGTGAATTAAGATTATTTTTCCAGTTGTGAAGAGATCAACTGCTTAAAATTACAAATGAAATTCAGAAACCTAGAAAATTGATTGGATTAACAAATGAAAAATACACAAAATTTAGGCAACAAAATATTCATTAAAAAATTTCTATAAACTTAAAAGAGTTTTCTGGACTGCCACATATTCAACAAAAATTAGAAGTTTCCATGAGTAGCCATTGACTTAAAGCTTATTCAGGAAAAAACACCTTTCAAATAAGACTTCGGTTAGTGCCACTCTAACACTGACAACACTTAAACTTGGCTTGTGAGTTCTTCACAGTGATTGTAGCACTCATCCAAAATAATATTTCCTACACACAGTGAGTGTGATGCTGAAAATAATTTTACTTAATAAACATGAAAAATAAACATGTTAAAGAAACAAATGTATTCTCATAATTACAACACAGATTCAGCAGCAGTAAAAACAAATGTATCTTACTAGGCAATATCTAAATGGTTTTAAAAGAAAAATGTCAGTTTTAGCATAGAATACGTTTGGTCACATTTCAAAGACTTTTTACCTTTTGTTTTATCCTCTAGGACAGCACTGAAGTTTTCACTGTTAAGGACTAACACATGTAAGCCTCAGATTTTTCATTTATATTTAGGATCTCCTCTCCCCTGTAGTGACCATTCCATTAATAGCTTTACTATAAATACTTCATCATAAGACAGTCTGGCACATTCTCCTTGTTTTTTACATGTGGTTTAGCTCTTTTTGGAAACATGATCTCTTTTCTTCAGTGCCACATTCATCAAATTTAAAGGATTAAACATTTTATTCCTGGAATAAAATGTTTTTGCAGGGAGTTGGCCATGCAAAGGGAATTCATTCTCTTAAGACTCATGCACATAGCTACTACAAACCACAATCAATTTTTCATTTAAGAGAACCCAAACATTTTGCTCTGACCCAATTATCCAAAGTGACTGTCCCAATGTACTAGATTCACTAGGTAGCTGTGACTACATTTTCCTTGGGTTACAGAACTGTGGCCTTAAGTGTCCTTGGAATCCTAAGGGAAGAATTCACTCTACACAAGATAAAATTTTGACCAAAATTCTGTTTTGTTGAAATATTTTTTAATCGTTAATATACACTAAAAAAAAAAAGGGACCACTTGACATTTCAAATTAAATATGAAGCAAATGCCGAGAAGCACACTGTCACTGCAGGTGTAGAAGTTCGGACTGCCCTCCAGCCATCCTACTGCCTTTGCAGGCCAGCTTTGCAGCTTTGAGTTTCCTTTCCTAGTCACAAGGATGCGGTGAGAAATGGAACCAATGTCTTAGAGGTAGGAAATAAGAGGTGTAGTTGTGTAACTGTTTTAATATTTTCCATATTTACAATTTCTTAATTTATGTATTTGAAATATTTGTGTATAATTAAGGTAGGACAGTGGAAAGTAAACTACTGAAGCTGAAGGAATGACTTAACATTTGTGAAGGAGATAATTCCTGATATTTGTTAAATTTTATCCGTTTAACCCTCAAATCTATTTTTCACATACAATCAAACTTCAAAAAGTTCTCCTCAGAGAGGAGAACAATGCAATGAGCGTTTGCAAAGACCATTTAAAAGAATAACACCAAGATACTTGGTTTTATAATGTATATATTTTAAGTAGGACAGGTTTTTTTTTTTGTAAACTTTTGGATGTTTTATAAATTTGTCCAATTTAGTCATCCAACTGACAAAGCAAAGCAACCCCACGCTTGATCCAGTGCTCAGTAGGTTGGTCTGTTTTTAACAGCATTGCAATGACAAAGTTAGTAGAATGTCCCGTAGTGGAAAGAGTTCCTTTACGTTCACTTGTCTTGTAGAGGGGACAGACATAGGCATCCGACTTTATAATCTGAGATTTTTGAGCTTGAAAAAAAAAAAAGAAACAAATTCATTTGATAAAGGGGAAAACAGCCATTAGTACTAAAAGAACTACTTATCTTGTAATAAAATGGCCAGAACTACATCTAAGATCATAATTGTGATATATGAAGGTTTTACAGCATATATACATATATCTTTTTACAGTACATACAGTATTACGATTGTGAAACAAGGCAAGTTTTTTTTTTTTTTTTTTTGAGACTGAGTCTCACTCTGTCGCCTAGGCTGGAGTACAGTGGCACAATCTCGGCTCATTGCAACCTCTGCCTCCCAGGTTCAAGTGATTCTCTTGTCTCAGCCTCCCAAGTAGGTGGGATTACAGGCGCCTGCCACCACGCCCCGCTAATTTTTGTATTTTTAGTAGAGATGGGGTTTCACTATGTTGGCCAGGCTGGTCTCGAACTCCCGACCTCGTGATCCGCCTGCCTTGGCCTCCCAAAGTGCTGGGATTACAGGCGTGAGCCACCATGCCTGGCTTAAGGCAAGTATTTCATATCGTGCATGATTCTAGGTGTGGAAGACAGGAATAGACTTTAAAGTTCTGACCGCTTAGCAGGCATGAGAAAACTCAAGAGGATTTGGGAGGGAAGAAGGAGAAGGGAGGGAAAAAGGAATAAAATACAGTATAGGTAGTGGGGGAGACGCAAAAGGAGAACTACAACTGCTTAGAGCGCTAATCCAAGAAACCCACACAGAAGAGGCTGACATTTCTATTTGTTTTTAGCAGGTAAATAATAAGAAAAACACGCCAACTTTTACCAGTTCACGAAAAGAAACTATGTACAATCCCCAAAAAGCCAGATATAAGATATTAGGAGTCTTTCCAAACTAAGGTCACATTTCTCATAGTTATTCTCATTATGAACCACATTCATAATGAGAATATTTGATAGGTTGGATGGTGATTCTGGGTGACCGGTAAATATTTTCATTTAAGAAATTGTTGGCCGGGCGCGGTGGCTCAAGCCTGTAATCCCAGCACTTTGGGAGGCGGAGACGGGCGGATCACGAGGTCAGGAGATCGAGACCATCCTGGCTAACACGGTGAAACCCCGTCTCTACTAAAAAAAAAATACAAAAAACTAGCCGGGCGAGGCTGCAGGCGCCTGTAGTCCCAGCTACTCGTGAGGCTGAGGCAGGAGAATGGCGTGAACCCAGGAGGCGGAGCTTGCAGTGAGCTGAGATTCGGCCACTGCACTCCAGCCTGGGCGACAGAGCGAGACTCCGTCTCAAAAAAAAAAAAAAAAAAAAAAAGAAAGAAATTGTTGTTATTTAAGAATTAAAACATTAGGGAAGAGAAAACAAAAGAATGAGACTTTTTTTCCAGACTTGTAGAAAGATGATGATGGTAGAAGCAGGGGAGGAGCAAGCAGTTTCCTAAGTGGGACAAAATTGGCCCCCACCCCATGTGGCTGGCAACATCTATGCCTTGGGGCACCTGGCTGGCTCCTAGGCCTAGCGGTTTCTTATAGCCAGAAAATGCTAGTCACTATCTGGAGACTGTGTCAAGCTAATCTGTGCCTCTGAGCAATGTGCAAAGGGAATTCAGAATATGGATGGGCAGCTGTTCAATCTGTGAACCCCCTTGTAGAAGTGGGGGGAGGGCTGAAAAGAATGACATATCCCATAGGCTAGGAGCATAAAAAGCAGCATGGTATTCCCAAAATAATATAAATGCCATACACACAAAGGGATAATAATTTCTAATGTAAATATTCTATCAATGTTTATTATAATTGAGCTAGATCCTAAAAGGTTTGAGCAAAAACTTATTTTGGGGAGCAGTGTATAATATCCATCCTTATTCTCCCTGAACTTCAAATAAATTTTGTTGAGAGAATATTTACTTGGTTTTATCCATATGATGGGCATCAGGTCAAACAGAAGTTTGGGATGTTGTTCAGCAAGCAATCCACTATAAAGAGAAATGGATAGAAATTATTAGAAATAACTTCTGAAATTTGCTAGAAGCAAATTGCTACTTACATATTGGCTACTTACATATTGGCATACTTACATATTGGCTTTTACTAGAAGAAAGTACTAAAGACAGAGAGAAAGTACTAGAGACAGAGAGAAAAAAATGTAAAAAAAGAAAATGAAAAAATGGCAATGAAGAATTGGGAGAAACAAAAGAAAACGATGGGACAGCAAAGGATAAACAGTGGACACTTATCAATGGCTGCCAATTTTTAATGACCGCCCATGAGGCCAGGGCTCCAAGGGAAACTTTCTCTCCTTCTCTCCTTCTCTCCTCTCTATCCCATATATTTTAAACAGGAATAGTATTGCTTAATTTCCTGAGTGAAGCAGGAAATTCAATATTTATTGTAAATATTTCTTTATTATCAAAATGCAAGAAAAGGCTTCCCATTCACTAACAGAAAGGTGAACTTCATTATAACTAACTGTAAACTGTTTAAAAGTGAGGTGGTCCTACACATTACAAAATAGAAGGCAACTGTTACAAAATGGAATAAGCAGGAAAATAATTTCAGCTAACTTTTCTACTAATAAGACTACTGAAATATTGACTAAAAATTATTCAGCACCTAAAAATAACAACTCATCAGTTGCCCCAGCTTGACTAATTATTTATGTGAGAGTTCTGATATTATTACTTGCCTTAAAAGAGGACTTTTTTTTTTTTAAAGCAACGGGTTGCTTATCTTATCTATGATTCAGCTACAAATGAAGAGGTCCTGGCAGTTAAAACCACTGACCTTTGTCGGTTCCAGCGTGCGCCATCGAGATACAATCCGTGAATATAAACACCATCATCTGGTGATGTGTCAGATGTATCAGATGGGATAACCTGAAGGGACAGGCACACACTAGCAGTGATCCTCTCCAGACAACTTCATCTCATAAAGAACACATTAGCGAAATATTCAGAACACATTCATGGAAACTCTACTGTATAATAGCTTGTTAAACTACACATTTTTTCAGCCATAGTTTGTAAAAAAGTATAAAAGTACTTCTTTTTTAAGACTTTATCAAATTTTACTGTACCTCATAATATTTTTTGCTAAAGAGAAGAACAGCATTGGATTATTTAAATCAAATATTGCAGTATATAAAAGTTCTCTCTTAGGGATAGCAAGACAAATATTCTTACAACCCAAAGAACGAAGTAAAATTGCTTACAATGGGTTACAATATATAAACTCGGTTTAAATACATGACTTAATGTAATGAAATACTGTTGACTTTAAGGAGTTACTATACCTCAAATTCATATCCTAGCAAATCAATAGGGGTGGTATATTTTCTGGCATAATTCTGCATAGCTCCAGTTAAAAAGGCCTGGGTGAAAAAGAAACCTGACAGCCAAAACACACAAGGTTTTCCTGAATTATACCAGTCCTATAAAGGGGAAACAAAACACATTATGTCAGTTTTTAAAGTTATACAAGCACCACCTGATGTACAATTCCTGATTCTGGTTTTTGCTCATGTTGTCCACATTTTCCATCACAAGGCCCTCTGCCCCGATGTCAAGCACACAACCTGCCTTGGCCCTCCCACCTCTTTCACCTTCTAGTTACTCTTCTTGGAAAACTCAAAACAATTTGAGCATTAACCTGAATGAAACATAGTTTGAAGAGTCAAATCTTCTGCAAAAGCCAAATGTAAATTATTTGATGCTTTATTATATCACCCCACTCAAAAGCAACCACGGTTAGACATCTTACACATTGTCTAATTATAGACCTCATTCGTTGATTCCAGTTCCTTAACCCATTTTTTTTTAGATGAAATCTCGCACCCTCACCCAGGCTGGAGTGCAGTGGCATGATCTTGGCTCACTGCAGCCTCTGCCTCCTGGGTTCGAGTGATTCTCCTGTTTCAGTCTCCTGAGTAGCTGGGATTACCGGCGTGCACCACCACATCTGGCTAATTTTTGTATTTTTAGTAGAGATGGAGTTTCAGCATGTTGGCCAGGTTGGTCTGGAACTCCAGACTTAAGTGATCTGCCCACCTCGGCCTCCCAAAGTGCTAGGTATGAGCCACCGTGCCTGGCCACTGGGGCTGGAGGTATGACTGGCCAGGTGTGAGCCATCGTGCCTGGCCCCAGTTCCTTAACTCTCTTAAACCCCTTGTCTCTGTGTCCACTGCCCTCACTCCAGTTCCTGGTCTTCTTTCTGTACCAGTGCATGTTGTCTTCTTGCTTCTTCCCTTTCTGTTCAATCTATCCAGAAGAATGTTGCCAGAATATAACTCATCGTGCAGAGTTTGGATCAGATGTAGCATCTTGCATAATTCTTCAGTGACCTACCAAATTGTTCAGTGACACACCAAATTAAAGCTTAAACCTCTTGGTCTCCTATTCAAGATGCTTCACATAAAGCAAAGAAACAAACCAAAAACAGAGATACTTCACAATCCAGCCCCAATGTATTTTCAGTTCTATTATATCTCTTTTACTTCCTTTCGGGCATCCTGCATTCTAATCTGGACTGGACTAAAGAGACTGGACTATTTGCTGGTCTCTGTGCCGGGTGACATTTGTTGTTTTCCTGCCTATCTTAAAGTGATATTACCCTTCTCAGTCCAAGCTTCTCAGTCCAGGCACATCTGGTGGTAGAACACCTAGGCTTGCAGGGTAGCCTGGTGATTCACACCTGGCCAGTCATACCTCCAGCCCCAGTGACTGATTCAGAAATGGACATGTGACCCAATCAAAGCCAGAGATGCAGAAACTCTTGCTGGGACTTTTGGAGAAAAGACTCACTCTCAGCTCCTCAAAGTTGTGTGGATGTGAGGCCAGAGTTGCTGTTGCTATCTTGCTACCATCAGATGAGAACCTGACTGAGAATGGAGTTTACCTGAAGGGAATGGAGACAAGAGATGAAGTGCAAGAAGCCAGGACAAGATATCCATGTTTGCACCCTGGTCAAATGTTACCTGAAGCCACTTTAGCTCCTGGAGTTACACGAGGGAACTTTATGTTTGCTTATGTCAGAATTTTTGTTACTTATAATGGAATCAATCCAAAGTGATACAGTGCCTTTTATCCCACAAGCTACATAGCAATCTCTTTTTCCTTTCTTTGCAGTATCAAAACCATTCATTCTTTAAATCCAGCTTAAATGCTACCTCATCCATGAAACAATCTCTGCTTTCTTGTGCCATAAGAACTCGCTCCCTTCTTTGAAATCGCAGAGCATTTTACATGTTGGTCTTTCATGGAACATCCCTTACTATAGTGTACTAATTTTCTTTAGATACATGGCTTGTCTCCCTGTAAGCTCTTGGCAGCGTCAGGACAGGACTTTTGTTGTAATTATGTTTTTATCACAGAACACGCAACAAGGTGCTTTGAATAAAATAAGGTCTCAATTCATATTTATGGAATGAACAGATGAATCAATGAAATGGACTTTGTCTCTGGGCAGGCAATATACTCTGGGAAGAAGCCAGTTTTGCCCCGTAGGAGGAAGAGAACAAACTGCTGCTGGAGATGCTGCAACAGTACAAGCTATCAGGTCAAGAAGAGGCACAGAAAGAGATGAAGTCTGATGAGGGCAAAACCAGGCAGAGCAAGCACCAAGCACAAGAAGGCTGTAAAGGCCCACAAGGCAAGCATTTAGAAAACCCACTCGCCCATGGCTCCCTTTATCCCAGAGTGTCATTAGTGTCTGTGGTCAGCTACTTGTACTATCTCTGAATAAGCTACCATTTACAAAGTGCCATTAGTACATGCCAGGCACTGTGCTAAGCATTTTATATGCATTGCCTCATTTACTCTATAAAATAACAGTGAGTTGAATGTTTCTCTCATTTTATGGATGAAGAAACTGGGATGCAGCAAGATGAGTAACTTGCTCAAAGTCACAAAGATAGTAAGTGTTAGATCAGGATTTATGCTGGGATTTTAGGCAGTGTGCAAAAAGGTTTCTTTTTTAAAAAAAGGCACAGGAGGAGAGAATGTGAAGATGCTATGGACTGAATGTTTGTTTTCCTCCAAAATTCACAGATTGAAACCCTCATCTCCAAGGTGATGGTATTTGGAGATGGAGCCTTTGGGAGGTACTTAGGTCTTAAGGGTGGAGCCCTCATGATAGGATTAGCACCCTTATAAGAAGAAACAGAAGAGACATTTTTTTCTCTCTGTCTTTTTCTTTCATCTTTCTCTCTCATCATGAACCAGGAGAGCCGTCACCAACAACCTGACCATAATGGCATCCTGATCTCAGACTTCCCAGCCTCCAGAGCTATGAGAAATAAATGTCTGTTCTTTAAGTTGTCCTGTCTGTTTTGCCTTTTTTATAGCAGCCTGAACTGACTAAAAAGGAAATCGATAGGGTGAACAGTGAGAGAGAAATGAGGAAAGGGTAGTCCTGATAAGTAACAACTAGGAAAGGGCCCCAGGTGAGGAAGAACAATTGTTCTGAAAAAAGTCTAATTACAGACAATCCACTAGCAAATCTTGTTTCCAAATACCTTGCTCTGCCTGTAGCCCGAGCAGCACCACCTCGTTCTGCGTAGCTCCTCTAGCACCACCCTACAAAACTTCCCTCCAGCCCCTGGTTCTTTACAGATAGCCTCTTCTCTGCTTAGCTACCCACTGCACTCTTGCAATGTATCTTCATACTTTCTCTAATAAATCTGCCTTTCTTTACCTATGACTGTCTTGGTAAATTGTTTTACTGAACATGACGCTGGCCCCAGACAGTTGCACCCAAGACAGAAAGAACAGAAAATTCAGATGACTCCTTTGCTTAACTTGTTAACTCTAAGAACCATTAGGAGGTAAAGAAGAGTACAGGAGAAAGAAAGATAATGAGAAAACTATAGCTTCTGTAAGGGTAAGAGAACAATGGAGGAAACCCTTTCAGTATTCTGTTTTATATTATTCCTTTTGTTAAACATATAATCTACATGAAAAGCTCCTATCAATTAAAAATAATACGGAAGAAAAATGGGCCTAGGATATGAATTGACAACACACACACACACACACACACAAATGGAAAGCACACATACTAAAGAAGCATAGGCTCACTAGTCATCAAAGAAAGTCAAATGGAAACAGCAAGATATGGTTGACCTAACAGATTGGCAAACATTTTAAAGGGATACAGGAGAAAGTCTGTCCCGCTACATTCTTACAAGCACTGGTTATTTTATGATTAGCTTATACAGTGAAACAAATAAAGCTTTTGTACAATAAAAAGGCAATTGAATATGGAAAGATCATATACCTTTGTGAATTTCCAAAAAAATCGTTTTGGGATTTTCCCCACCCCATACTCCTTCATAAACATCAACCATAGAATAGGGACAGGCAGTGGAGTTGAGAAGGAAAAGCAGTGTTCTGTCTGATGTTTATGCTGGGAGGAGAGCAGAGGGGGCATTCAAAATACTCATCTTTTCCCTGGTTTTCTGAGATAAGAGGCACTGATTTAAAGACAATAGCCAATTATTGATAAATCCAAGCCTCTGGCCTGTAATCCCAGTGCTTTGGGAGGCCAAGATGGGAGGACTGCTTGAGGTCAGGAGTGAGGGACCAGCCTGGGGTACTTGGTGAGACTTCATCTCTACAAAAAATAAAACTAGCCAAGTGTGGTGGCACGTGCCTGTAGTTCCAGCTATTCAAGAGGATCCCAGGATTTTGAGATTACGGTGAGCTAAGATCACACCACTGCACTCTAGCCTGGATGACAGAGCAAGACCCTGTCTCTTAAAAAAAAAAAAAAGAAAAAAGAAATCCAAGTCTCAGGATTTTTGACTTACATCAGTATTAAAATCACAAGATGGGATGCTTCCGGCCTTAGCTAAACCCATCTGGGAGGTAGGTTTGTGAGCATGAGAGGACAATCTGTACCTCAGGGACTGAAGTATGCTTATCCAGGTGGGCTGCCTCGAGCCTCGATCCCACCCCTGCGCTGGGTGTACTACAGACCTCCACATGTTGGACAGTAGGATTCAGCAGAGAATGAGTCCCACATCCTCTTTTCATCCATAAGCCACTATTCCCAACTGCTCTTCCACCTCCCATTGTCCCTATGTCTACTTTACTGCTCAATCTGGATTTTGGGGAACCTCCTCCCAAAAAGGCATTAGAAGGAAATGCCAAGCACTGAAATTTTGTCAAGAAGCGGAGGCTCTTAGAACGGAGAGGCTTTCTGAGTAAAAAGAACCAACCCCCTAGCAAGGCGCCTAAGTTGCACTCTGAACCTCCAAAGAAAGGGGAAGCTCCTACAGTGGATGGCACTTGGAAGACCCCTTCCTTCCCAAAAAAGAAGAAGACAGCTGCCTCTAGCAATGGGTCAGGACAGCCCCTGGACAAGAAAGCTGCAGTGTCTTGGCTGATCCCTGCCCCTTCAAAAAAGGCTGATTCTGTTGCTGCTAAAGTAGATTTGCTGGGGGAGTTCCAGAGTGCCCTTCCAAAGATCAATAATCACCCAACCTGCTCTCAGAAGAAGGGCTCCCAGAAGAAATCCTCTAAGAAGAACCATCCTCAGAAGAATGCCCCACAGAACTCCACCCAAGCTCATTCAGAGAATAAATGCTCCGGAATATCGCAGAAGTTGCCACAGAAGATGGTGGCAATTGACTGTGAGATGGCGGGCACAGGATCAAAGGGGCATGTTAGTTCCTTGGCTCAATGTAGCATTGTCAACTACAATGGAGATGTGCTTTATGACGAGTACATTCTTTCCCCCTGCCACATTGTGGACTACCGAACCAGATGGAGTGGTATCCGGAAGCACCACGTGGTGAATGCCACACCCTTCAAGATTGCTCGAGGCCAGATCTTAAAGATACTCACAGGGAAGACAGTGGTGGGACATGCCATCCACAATGACTTCAAAGCCCTTCAGTACTTTCACCCCAAGTCCCTCACCTGTGACACCTCCCATAGCACCCCCCTCAACCTGGAAGGCTCACTGCCCGGAGAATGCCACCATGTCTCTGAAGCATCTCACCAAGAAGCTGCTAAACTGGGATATCCAGGTTGGGAAGAGTGGACATTCCTCTGTGGAAGATGCCCAGGCCACCATGGAGCTGTACAAGTTGGTTGAAGTCGAGTGGGAAGAGCACCTAGCCCAGAATCCCCCTAAAGACTAGTGACACTGGGGACACTGGTGATATGGGGAGGCAGAGGCAGCGCCCAGGAGAAACAGGGCAGCGGACGAATGGACAGCTCCACCAGCTCCACATCTTTGGAAGATAGATTTGTGGGGAGAGAGAAGCTCTACACCAGACTTAATACCCATTGAAATTTCACCTCAGATGTTGTGTCCTGTATCTGGTTAAGTGTCCCATGGAAGGGGGAGGCCTTTACCTCAGAACCCAGCCCTATACCATTTACTTCTTAAATGGCGCTAACCACAGGTGTCCCAGCATGCTCTGTGTCAGTTAAGATTTTTAATTCTCAAGGGGCAGGGCATACTGGGAAATGTAGTTTCCCAAACTGCCTTATCACTTGGGTGGACATATGTCTCCTTTTATGCCTTTTGGTTTGAGTAATTAACAGCATCCTCTTCCACACTCAGAAATGTTCTGGTTGGTGCCAGGCATGGTGGCTCACGCCTGTAATCCCAACACTTAGGGAGGCCAAGGCAGGTGGATCACCTGAGGTCAGGAGTTCAAGACCAGCCTGGCCAACATGGCAAAATCCTGTTCTCTACTAAAAATACAAAAAACTAGTGGAGCATGGTGGCGGGTGCCTGTAATCCTAGCTACTCAGGAGGCTGAGGCAGGAGAAGCGCTTGAGCCCAGGAGGCGGAGATTGCAGCGAGCTGAGATCACGTCACTGCACTTCAGCCTGGGTAACAAGAGTGAGACTCTGTCTCCAAAAAACAAGCAAAAAAAGTGTCCTGGTTGGATAATAAATTGTGTGGTCCCTGCTGGGCGCGGTGGCTCACACCTGTATTGCTCATGCCTGTAATCCCAACACTTTGGGAGGCCGAGGTAGGCGGATCACGAAGTCAGGAGACCGAGACCATCCTGGCTAACACAGTGAAACCCCGTCTCTACTAAAAATACAAAAAATTAGCCGGGCGTGGTGGCAGGCTCCTGCAGTCGCAGCTACTCAGGAGGCTAAGGCAGGAGAATGGCGTGAACCCAGGAGGTGGAGCTTGCAGTAAGCCGAGATCGTGCCACTGCACTGCAGCCTGGTCCACAGAGCAAGACTCCGTCTCAAAAAAAAAAAAAAAAAAAAAAAAATTGTGTGGTCCCTTTCCATGTCACAGACTCTGCTTTTGGCTCAGAGTCTGTATCTAGCCTGTATCAGGATATTGCCTGTTCTTCCCACCTTGACTTCCAGAGCAGCCATCGCTGGTGAGCTTTAGTTCTCCTTAGGGTTCCAAGGCATTAAAAGTAAGAGTGTAGCTTGGAAATCAACTTTTGTGATTTAGGAAAGCTGTCTCTTTCCTAAGGTAACGGGGGTTTATTTCATTTAGGCCCCAACTGGTAGGTTTTAAAATAATTTATAAAGTGTTTTAATAATTTGGTTGTCTTTTTTACCTTGCTAAACCAAGCCTCTAAAAACTCAAATTATTCCCTTGATAAATTTTTATAATGGAAAAAAAAAAATCACAAGACAACTTTAAACTGTGGTCTTAGAGGACCACACACTTAGAATCTTGGTCTCAGAGAACTACAAACTTAGAATTTTGAAAAATATAAATATCACATATTACATTGGTTTGAAGTATGATTTTAATTTTCCACTCAATACTTTGAAATGTGTGTATTTTTCAATATTCTAAAATTTTCATCAGACTATCACGAAGCTACTAATCACATTTCATTCAACTCAGAGACATTCAAGTGACCAGAGCCAACAACGAATATCTCCCCAATTAACCAAAAAAAATAAAATTTTATATGTGTGTATATTTTACATATTTGTACATGCAATTTACACACACACACACACACACACACACACACACACACACACACACACACACACTTTTACCTGTAAAAAGTTCAGCCGGGCTAGGAAATCTGTGGTGTAACTTCCTAGTGGCTTAAGGCTTGGGTATGAACGTTTGGCCCATATTTCTGGAACCTTTCCAACAAGTAAGCTGCCGGAGAGTGCCTCCAATGCAGAATCCATCACAACCACTCCCTTAATAGCTTTTTCAAGGTCCCGCAGACTGTTACGTATAGTTATAATTAAACTGCAATGAAAGAAATTATGTCATCAACATATATGATGATATCACCATACAGTCTTTCCAGAAGAAGAACAGCAGGCATTTCATTCCCAGCTTCATGGGACTGCTTCCCAAAATGTGTCCCCTCCCATGTGGTGGTACGTGAGGTAATGTTAAGTGACACATGTATGAACATTTTTCATTCATCACATACATATTTTAAAATACAGAAAGTAATACAACTAGCATATCACAATTGTTGCTTTCTGGCTATTTTTTCCTTAGGACCTAGCTAATTTAAGCAGGGAATGACTTAAGGAAAAATAATAGGTAAATAATATTTCAGGTGACATGCAAATATGAAAAAGCTGTAATGATGTCATTCAATGGCTGAAACTAAGGAAACACTGCATGAAAACATAAATTATATATTCATTTATACACTTGCAAATACTTTACTTGCACTTAGGCCCACCTTGCTACGAACACCATAAATATACTTGTAGTGAGAGATTTTAGGCTAGAAGCCTGAGCAGCTGAGATATAGTATGTTATTATGTATATATAAATAAAACCTTTGTATAAGAAATGCTGAATTAACTAAGGCATCAGGTGCGCATATATATATATATGTATTTTTTTTTTCTTTTTTTGAGACAGAGTTTCACTCTGTTGCCCAGGCTGCAATGCAATGGCATGATCTTGGCTCACTGCAACCTCCACCTCCCAGGTTCAAGCAATTCTCCTGCCTCAGCCTCCTGAGTAGCTGGGATTATAGGCATGCACCACCGCACCCAGCTAATTTCTGTATTTTTAGTAGAGACAGGGTCTCACCATGTTGGCCAGGCTGGTCTCGAACTCCTGACCTCAGGTGTTTCGCCTGCCTGGGCCTCCCAAAGTGCTGGGATTACAGGCGTGAGCCACTGCACCTGGCCAGGTAGCAGAAAAATGACAAAAGATGTGACTACGCATAGGTCTAGCTAATGTTTATTCTGTCTCTAATTCCTAAGAAGTATCGTTAACAGATGGATGAGAAGTTATGATTAATGAATATTTTTAACCAGTAATAACAGATCTCTTTTCATCATCATTTTTACTTTTTAAAAGATACCCTCTCAGCCAGGCACGGTGACTCATGCCTGTAATCCCAGCACTTGGGGAGACTGAGGTGGGCGGATCACAAGATCAGGAGATCGAGACCTTCCTGGCTAACACAGAGAAACCCCGTCTTTACTAAAAATACGAAAAATTAGCCAGGCATAGTGGCAGGCACCTGTAGTCCCAGTTATTTGGGAGGCTGAGGCAGGAGAATGGAGTGAACCCAGGAGATGGAGCTGGCAGTGAGCCCAGATAGTGCCACTGTACTTCAGCCTGGGCGACAGAGTGAGACTCCATCTAAAAAATAAATAAATAAATAAATAAATAAATAAATAAAGATACCCTCTCTTCTGAGACAGAAGATATGGAACTTTTCTTTTTCTTTTCTTTTCTTTTTTTTTTTTTTTTTTTTTTTTTTGAGACAAGGTTTCACTGTGTTTCCCAGGTTGGAGTGCAGTGGCACGATCTCTGCTCACTGCAGCCTCCATCTCCCAGGCTCAAGCAATTCTCCCAACTCGGCCTCCCAAGTAGCTGAGACTACAGGCACCTGCCACCATGCCTGGATAATTTTTAAATTTTTGTTGACAAGGTTTTGCCATGTTTCCAAAGCTGGAATTCCAGGGCTCAAGCGATCCTCCTGCCTCAGCCTCATAAAGTGTTGGGATTACAGTATGAGTCACTGAGCCTGGCCAGAACTTTTTGAATGAGCGAAAATTCCGATGAAATGACAGGATTTAATAGTCTTTTCGGTTCAATACCATTGTGTGCTTTTATTGACTTTGGATGGTTGCCTTCTGAATCACTGGGGACATAGATCCTTACTTGTTAAATCTTTCCATTTCTTGTACTAACACAGTATTCATGCTTTCTTCATATCTCACAGGATACTTCTGTAGTGCTATTTCAATGTCGAAATCACTAGGGAGCTAAAATAATAGATTTTGAAGATCACAAATTATTCTCAGAATGGATAATTAGCTTCATTCAGCTATTACATAATAATAGCTAACACCAGATTATATATGTACATTAGCTCATAACATACATTAATGTAGGTAAGTCATATGTACATTAGCGCATCCACAACCACAGTTACTAAGAACTTATTATATGCCAGGCATTTTATAAGCCACTTTAAATTCATGATCTCTTTAATGTTCTCAAAAAGCTTTAAAAAATTGGTAGTAGTATCACCATTTAACAGATTTGGAGACTAATGCTTAGAGAGGCAAAGTTCTTCCTCAAGATCACAATGCTAGTACATGGAGTTTTCAGATTGTCATTTCAGTATCATTTTTTATTTATATTTTAAGTAACATATTTTAAACTAAGCATTACCTTGTTGAGGATATCTTTGGCAATTTCTAACAGAATCTGGTCAGTGCTTCCCGCGGCTCCTGTCTGTTTGGAGCCTCCCTGGGTGAGGAGCAAAGACTCGAAGAGGGTTTTTGTTTGTTGAAGATCCTTGGAGATATCAACATTTTCATGTAATCCAAATATCTCAGGGTGTTGAGTAAATGGAAGTTTCTACCAGAAAGCAAATTAAGCATGCATCATATTTTCCGTGGATACTGAAAGGGATGATCAGGATACGCTAGTCCAAAATATGCTACTTTGGCATGAGGGTTATGTGAGCTGAAGGCAATTAAGAATCAACAGATCCAGAAAGAGGTCTCCGCCCTCCCCTCATCTGTCTAAAAGTAGGGCATCAATTTCCCATTTTGACTTGTGGCATACATTGCCTCTTTCTTGTACCAGGATGAAGAGAATGACCCTTCTCACTGGAGACAGAACTGGCACTGAGACGAGTCTGTATAAACAGACCTCACTCAAAATAGTCCTTATCTTCCACTAGTTTCCCCCATATATTTCCTAATCACTTTCCCATGATGTATTGCCCCTAGAACTCTAAACCCCCTTTCCTTTACCTAGTCATGTCTCTACAATTTACCCGCCTCTGTTGAAATGGTAAATGCCCAAGTACAACTGCACTGTTTGGTTTTCACTCCTTTTCTGCAAAGCTCCTGTGCACATAAAAATGTTAACATTAGTACAAACTGTACTGCCTCTTCTCCTGTGATTTGTTTTTTGTCAGTTTGATTGGCAGGCCCTGGCACTGAACATAAGAGGGCAAAGTTTTTCCTTTTCTACAATACATGAATTCATAAGGCAGACATGTGCAGACCAAAAAAGGGTTAAAAACCAACATCGAATAACAGAATACTCAAAATTTTTCTAATTTTCAGTAATTACTAGAAAAAGGTTATTAAAAGTTGATAAAACCATAATACTTGTCTAAACCTATACATTAGAGAAGAACATTTCACCATTTGCTGTTAGAAAAATCACACATTAATCTAACCTTATTTTCGGTGACATCATTACCTTAATGAATTCAATGTAGTCCTCATAAGTGCCTTTAGGAGGTGCAAAATAGTTTCCACTGGGAGAAAACTTATAATGAGGGTTTTCAACTATGGACAGATTATAAAAGTCAGCCAGCATGGTTAATAGGAGACGTCTGTCCCAATCGTCTGTCACTCTTCCTCCATAATTACACTCCCCAGTCAGGTAAGATATAGCTTCAAATGGAACTGTATCATATTCATTGATAAATAACTGAAGCAAAGGAAAAACGAAACAAGAAAAACCTTGAAGTATTTCGCTTCATTTCTATTTTAAGTATGTATCTATCTATCTAGAAAGGGGGTTGAAAGAATTATCATGAGTTGTCTTTGGGTAGCTAAGATTGTTAGTTTTTTTGTTGGACAGAGTCTTGCTCTGTCGCCCAGGCTGGAGTGCAGTGGCATGATCTCAGCTCACTGCAACCTCTGCTTCCTGGGTCCAAGCAATTCTCCTGCCTCAGCCTCCCAAGTAGCTGGAATTACAGGAGTGTGCCACCACGCCCGGCTAATTTTTTGTGTTTTTAGTAGAGACAGGGCTTCACCATGTTGGCCAGTCTGGTCTTGAACTCCTGACCTCAAGTGATCCACCTGCCTCAGCCTCCCAAAGGGCTGGGATTACAGGCATGAGCCACTGCACCTGGCTGATAGCATTTTACCTTAAATTGCTTGTCTGTGTTTCTAATTTTTTCTGAAATAAAGACATACTGCTTCTGTAATGAGAAAAACATTTAACAAAAAAAGATGACATGGAAATTACCAAGTATTTTTCATATGAATTTGGATAAACCTTGTTTTATGGTACTCGCTATCAACTGGGGTTAATTTTGTCGCCCAGGTTACATTTGGCAATGTCTGGAGATAACTTAGATGGTCACAACTGTGGTGGGGGCTGGGGTGTTACTGGCATCTATTGGGTAGAGGCCTGGGCTGCTGCTAGACAATACACAGGAGAGCTGCCCACAGCAAAGAACTATCTGGCCCAAAATGCCAGTCATGCCAAGGCTGAGAACCAGGTGCCTGGTTTAGGACACTTTTCACAATGTGATTAAAAACAAAGCAATTTCAAACTTTAGTACAAGAGCATAAATCACACACTATGACACAGTTCCACTGGTAAACAATGCATAGAATTTCTAGTTTCCTTATTGTTGTAATAATAGTAATAAAAACTATCATTTGCATAGTTTTTATATTGTCTTATTCACCTCTCAATAACTCTGTGGAGTAGGAAACAGTCTGGTGAATGTGAAGTAATATGAAGGCCTGAATTTATTTCTTCCAGTTCCAGATCCCATACTTTTTCTAATATACAGGAATTTTTTTATAGTATGTGTATTGAGATGGTATAAGTTGTGGGTTGAGAGCTTTTCCTGTCCCTGAAGTTTACTTAATAGTGCAGGAATTATAGCAGAAATTATGCACAGTTGAGAAAAAAATATTTCTAAATTCTCTAGAACCAAGTTGAAAGAAGGCTTAATCCTTTAAGATGCCCACGTTTTGAAGAGTAAGAGAAGTGTCAGGAGACATGAAAGGGGACTGAGAAAGAGGGAAGGTCGTTGTTTTGGGAAATGAATTATTTGCAAAAAGAGGAAAGTTTCTCCCTGTCTCTTCTTTGGGGGAAGGGAAGGGTGTGTTCAACTGGGTCCTTTCCCTCCCAAAACTGAAGGAAGCGACTTCACGAGAATTTAATGTTAAATTTGTGGCATATGCAAGAAGTGGAGACCAACAGCTCATTCTCCGGCTGTGTATCCACTTAGCCATCAGTTTTCTGATTTGCCTTTTGAAGAGAGGCAGCCTGCTCATACCAGGTGAAGATGGCTTAAGGATTAATCCTCAATCATCTTTCCAATTTCTGAAGAAAGGAAACATAGACCCAGCCAATGCTGGCAGTTTCCAATGTTGGGGCTAGAAAGGTTGATGATATCAGAGGCTGTAGGCTGGGGCTTGGCCAGAAGGTGATTGATTATATGCAGTATGATGGTTTTGGCAAAATGTTCTTCAAGCTTAGGCTGTACCAACTAATTGGTCTAAAAAACCAATGTTTAAAATCAATGTCTTTTCATCATGCAGTTACAATTCCATAAGCACCAATCTCAACAACTGTTACAAGGATTTTCAAACGGACATTTTTATTCCAGTTAAGGTTTCTGCCCTGAAATTTTTTTAAAGACTTGATAAAATATCAACTATTTCTATACAAATTATGTGTTAACAATTTTTATTTTAAAGGTTGGTATAAATGTGATTAAATGCTTATAGCCTTACAAAAACCTACCTGACTGAAATCTAATAGCACCAATTAATTAGACTTTATCAATGCTTCTCTTTTCCCTTCATTAGGTCCTATTTCAAAAAGGCCTCTCAGAACAGCAAAAGAGCAGGAAAATATTAATATTCTGTGTTTGTGTGAAAGGCCAGCTACTCACTTTCCCAAGCTCTCTTACAGCTGAAGCCTATGCCTGTGACCTGGGCTTGGCTACTCAGATGCATCCACCTTAAACTAAGTAGGGGATTAAGGTACAGAGAAGCAAGAACAGCTATTGTGGCTCATGCCTGTAACCCAGCACTTTGGGAGGCCGAGGTGGGAGGATCGCTTGAGACCAGGAGTTTGAGATAAGCCTGGGCAATGCAGCAAGACCCTGTCTCTACAAAATACGTCAAAAAAAAAAAAAAAAAACCCAAAAAAAAACACCTACAAGGGGCTGGGCATAGTGGCTCATGCCTGTAATCTCAGCACTTTGGGAGGCTGAGGTGGGTGGATTGCCTGAGCTCAGGAGTTTGAGACAAGCCTGGGCAACATGGCATAACCCCATTTCTACTAAAAAATACAAAAAATTAGCCGAGCATGGTGGCACACACCTGTAGTCCCAGCTACTTGGGAGGCTGAAGCATAAGAATCACTTGAACTGGGAGGCGCAGGTTGCAGTAAGCAGAGATCATGCCACTGCACTCCAGCCTGGATGACAGAGTGAAACTCTGTCTCCAAACAAACTTATCTGGGAATGGTGGCCTGTGCCTGTAGTCCCAGTTACTCCAGAGGCTGAGGCAAGAGGATTGCTTGAGCCCAGGAGTTCAAGGCTGTAGTGAGCTATGATTACATCACTGCACTCTAGCCCGGGCAACAGAGCGAGACTCCATCTCAAAAACAAACAAACAAACAAAAAAATCAGTAACACCAAAGAATCTCTTTGAATGTGGTCATGACAGCAGAGGCCTGCAGTAGACTAGAGTCTATGTGGCAGCCATGCAAGCTCTGGGGTCTAATATTCAACAAGGGTAGAGATGCTGCCTTACCAGACACAGAGTGATTTTGGATTTGACTCTGGATGCCTCTTCTCTGAGCTTGGCTCTCCAGCTGTCTTGGTGATACTTTGAGCTACCCAATATCCTTTCAATAAATTACTTTTCTGCTGAAAGTATACAAGCTGTTTCTGTTGATAGAGCTAAGCTGTAGAACTGACCAAGTGGAGGAAAGTATAGTGAGGACATATGTTAAGGCAACACTGACGATGGCACTGCACAAATACAAAGAACCAGGGTCCTCGATGACAACACTGTGATGTTGCTGAATCAACCAAACCCAGAGCATGTCCTTCTTCTGCACCTCTTTATTATGTGAGTAATGAGTTTCATTGTGGTTTAAGCCAGTTTGAATCAGATTTCCCATTACTTGCAGCAGGAAGAATCCAGATAGATATAGTGTTTCATAAGCCATAGTTATTACCATCTACCCACCTGTTAGTGATGCTGGGAGAAGTGAATCAGTTATTCCAAGCAAAAGACTTGCCTAGGGCCTGATAAACAGTGATCCTTCATGAATGTTAATTTCTTGTTAGTTTTACCTGCAGTTGTCGGATACTGATGCGCAAGTCAGATTCATTAAATCCATATGGAATATTCCAACCAAGAGGACCAAATTTCTTTCTCTCTTGCACAAGGGCATGAAAAAAACAAACTCCAAACAGTAACTTCTCCCAGGCCTTTAATATAAAAAGTACACAAGAAAAAAATTCTCGTCAGATTCCATCAGTAAAATGAGAGGAATAAATGATCTTTCTCATTACAAGATTATGTGATCACGTATCTCTACAAACTTCTATTTTAAAAAAATCCTATCTAAAATAATACTTACTATAAATAGTATTCATCTTATGATTTAATTCAAATCTCCAAAGCTGGACAAACCATAGTAATATTAAGCCTTGTTAAAATGCAAAAATGGTATCATTTTACCAAAGCATTGACTAATAATACTTCGGTATTACTCGTAGATATTTACAACTTCAATACTTAAATGTTATTCTGTAAACTTGCTGGCATATGCTTGAGACTAAGTTCAGGGGAGTGATTAACCATTATAACATGAATACATCCTAGTATGTCATTCATGACTTTGTAACTTTCCATTTGAAAATCATTTTTGAAACCATTGTTTATTTCATCTGCTTTTGTGGCATCCTCACGTATGTGATATGCATGTCGCGTGGGCTTCTCACAAAATCTGTGTCAGTGTTCCAGAGGATGGTCGCCCAACTCTTTAAGGTCTCCCCAAGTAAATTTCAAGTATGATACACAGCATGTATTTTAATTTAGAACATTTCAAACATAGCTCCAAATCCAGTGAAAATCCATCCAGCTATTTTCATACAATGCAGTGGTAGACATTATTCTTTAATATTAGAAGGCAAGTACACTACGCTTTACTGGGTAGATATGTTTTTGAAATGTTGTAAGTACTTCAAAGCATATTTTAAATATACTAGATGAATGCTGTGGTGAAACATTTCATAGGGGAAGAAACTTTAGCAATAAGAACAAATATCTAATTTACATATATTTTCTACATATTTTTAAATAGTGGGTTTTCTTAAGGCTGGAACCATCCTTAAAGTTTTGGAAAATTGAATGATCACATTTGTTTCTGTCTTTGGACTTTATTTAGACTGGGTTCCTCCAAAAGTAGACCTTGAGAGAAAGACGAGGGTGAAGGTAGGTGTATGTGAGAAGTGATCCCAGGAAGCAGGAGAGGAGTAGGGAAAGAAAGGCAGAGAAAGAGAAAAAGTCAGTATCAGGAAGAATTATGGAAGTTGTTGCCGTGATGAGGACTCAGTTCTGCTGGGACAAGTGGTCCCTGAAGAGTTGAAGGTTATCCCTGGAGTTGATAATTTCTCCACATTTTTGGTCTATGCTTGTGTGTCTACAGGCCAAGAAGGCTCCTGTTACATCAGAGAAATCTTGAGGAAAGAAAACAGAAAGATGCATACTTGAGATAAGGTGCTGTAGCCTATGAAGAGTCTGAACTCACAAAGAACTATCTTCTACAGTTGTGGCTGAAATTAGATACGGACTGAAGAGCTGTGACAAAGGACATCAGTGTAGTTTGTCACAGTCCTGTTATCTAGATATTTTAAAAACCAGATATTCTTTAAAAAGCTTTTAAACATTAAAACATAATTTCTTTAAAAATAATGCCTTTCTTTTTTTTTTATGCTTGTTTTTGATTAAGCCAAGGGGGCAGTAGGATGCTGCCTTCTCTGCCTAAAGATGATACCACTGACCTGCCATCAGTGAGGGTATACATTTTAGTTTGTTTTCTATGATGTGATGCTGTTTTGTGTTGACTTATTCAAACTCCTTAGCAAGGCATGTAAAGACTTCCAGTCTTGACCCAATATTCCTTCCCATTCTTACTTCCTACCAGTTTAGCCAAAATGAGGTCCTTATTGCTCTTTCAACAACCTTGTTATAATAGTTGTACATATTAAACTTACTTCTTGTTCCTACTTCAAATATCACTTCTTCCATGAAACTTTTTTTCGATTCAGCCAAGCAGAGTTAATCACACACAAATGGAAAGAGTGAGATGTCCTGGGTACCAAATCCCACCTCCAACAATGGGCTGAGCTGTATGACTGATATCGTTTGGTTCTGTGTCCCCACCTAAATCTCATCTCAATTTGTAATCTCCATTTATCAAGGGAGGGACCTGTAATCCCTGCCTGTTGAGGGAGGGAGGTGACTTGATCATCCCCATACTGTTCTTGTGATAGTGAGTTCTCATGAGATCTGATGGTTTTATAAGCATTTGGAAGTTCTTCCTTTGCTGTTCTCTCTCCTGCCGCCTTGTGAAGAAGGTGCTTGCTTCCCCTTCACCTTCCACCATGATTGTAAGTTTCCCTAGGCTTCTCCAGCCATGTGGAATTGTGAGTCAATTAAACCTCTTCCCTTTATAAATTACCCAGTCTCGGTATTTCTTTATAGCAGTGTAAGAACAGACTAATTCAATGACCTCAATAATTTATTTAATTCATTTGAGCTTCAGTTTCCTTATTTAACAAATAGGTGTGTGAAAATGATACCTATATTAGAGGACTGTTGCAAGGCTTATATAGTTAAACTAACTGAAATCTGCTGATGGTCAATAAATGTTTGCCCCTTTCCTCCCTTCCTTTCTTTGTCCTCCTTTAGTTCATAACACTATCATGGCTGTTGAGCACAGTGGTTGCTAACTTAGTTGAACATGCAAATTTGTTTGTTTACATCATATATGTTTTAGTAATTTTCATTTTATTGTGGTAAAACATTTAACATGAAATCTACCATCTTAAATTTTTAAGTGTACAATATAGTATTGTTAACTATAAGGACAATGTTGTACAGCGAATTTCCAGAATTTATTCACCTTGCATAATTGAAACACTATTCTCATTAATAAGCAACTCCCTATTTCCCCCTCCCACAGCCCTGGGAAACCACCTTCTGATTCTATGAGTTTGACTATTTTTGATACCTTATATAAGTGGAATCATACAGCATTTCTCTTTCTGTGACTGGCTTAGTTCACTTAGGATAATGTCTTCAAGTTTTATCCATGTTGTCATATATGGCAGTGTTTTCTTCTTTTCTAAGGCTGAATAATATTTTACAAATGGGCATTTAGGATGTTTCCACATATTGGCTATTGTGAATAGTGCTGCAATGAACATTGGCCTGCTAATATCTCTTAGAGATCCTGATTTCAATTTTTTTTTGGATACTCAGAAGTGAGACTGCTGGATATGTTCTGTTTTTAATTTTTTGAGAGTCTCCATACTGTTTTCGTTAATGACTGCACCACTTTGCATTACCACCAACAGTGTAAGAAGGCTCCAATGTTGTCCTTGCTAATACATGTTGTTTTTTGTTTTTTGATAATAGCCATCCCAGAAGGTGTGAGATGATATCTCAGTGTGGTTTTGATTTGTATTTCCCTGCTGACTAGTGACATTGAGCATTTTCTCATATATCTGTTGGCCATTTGTATGTCTTCTTTGGAGAAATGTCTATTCAAATCTTTAGCCCATTTTTAATCTGGTTATTCTTTGTTTTTTGTTGTTGTTATTGAGGTGTTCCATATATTTTTTGGAAATTAATCCCTTATCTAACATATGGTTTGCAAATAATTTCTCCCATTCCTTAGGTTGGCTTTTCACTTTGTTGATCATTTCCTTTGCTCTGTAGAAGCTTTTTAGTTTGATTTGATCCTACTTTGTTTTTGTTGCCTGTGCTTTTGGTGTGATATCTATGAAATTATTGCTAAGATCAATGTTATGAAGCTTTCCTTCTAAGTGTTCTTCCAGAAGTTTCACAGTTTCAAATCTTACATTTAAGTCTTTAATCCATTTTGAGTTGATTTTTATGTATAGTGTAAGATATGAGTTAAATTTCATTCTTTTGCATGTGGATATGCAGTTTTCTCAATACCAGTTGTTGAAGAGACTATACTTCTCCCATTGTATATTCTTGGCACCTGTATCAAAGATCAGTTGACCTTATATGTGTAGATTGATTTCTGGGCTCTCTATTCTTTTCCAGTGGTCTGTATGTCTGACTTTATGCTAGTACAGGTTGAGCATCCTAAACCCAAAAACCAAAAATCCAAAATGCTCCAAAATCCAAAAGTTTTTGAGTACCAACATGATGCTCAAAGGAAATGCTCATTAGAGCATTTCAGGTTTTGTATTTTTGTATTTGGAATGTTAACTGGTAAGTGCAATGCAAATATTCCAAAATTTTAAAAAAAATCCCAAGCATTCAGATAAGGAATACTTAACCTGTACCATATTGTTTTAATCACTGTAGCTTTGTATTATATTTTGAAATCAGGAAGTATGATGCCTCTAGCTTTGTTTTTTCTCAACATTGATTTGTCTATTTAAGATCTTTTGTGGTTCTATATGAATTTTAGAGTTTTTTTTCTATTTCTGTAAAAAAAACCAAGTCATTGGGATTTTGATAGGGATTGCTAAATTAAATCTGTAGATCACTTTGGTTACTTTGCGCATTTTAATAATATTAAGTCTTCCAATCCATGAACATGGGATATTTTTCCATGTTTGTGTCTTACTTTAACTTACTGCATCAATGTTTTATAGTTTTCAGTGTATACATCTTTTACCTCCTCAGTTGAATTTATTCCTAAGTATTTTATTGTTTTTGGTACTATTATAAATGGGATTGTTTTCCTAATTTCCATTTCATATAGTTTGTTGTTGGTGTACAGAAATGCAACTAATTTTTATATGTTGATTTTGTACCCTACAACTTTACTGAATTCATTGATTAGCTCTAACAGGTTTTTCTTGTGTGGAGTTTTGTGGTTTTCTATATGTATAAGATCACATCATCTGCAAACAAGGACAATTTTACTTTTTCTGCTTTGATTTGGATACCTCCTGTTTCTTTTTCTTGCCTAATTGTTCTGTCTAGGACTTCCAGTCTAGACAGAAGTAGGAAGAGTGGGCTTCCATGCCTTGTTTCTGATCTTACAGGAAAAACTTTCAGTTTTTCCATGGTTGAGTATAAGTTGTGGTATTTTCATATTGTCTTTTATTATGTTGAGGTAATCTTCTTCTATTCCTCATTTGTTAAGAGTTGTTTTTGTTTTGTTTTGTTTTGTTTCTTCCTGAGATGGAGTCATGCTCTGTTGCTCAGGCTGGAGTGCAGTGGCACGATCTCAGCTCACTGCACCCTCCACCTCATGGGCTCAAGCAATTCTCCTGCCTCCTCCCGAGTAACTGGGATTATAGCCACACACCACCACACCCGGCTAATTTTTTTTTTTTTTTTTTTTTTTTTTTTGTATTTTTAGTAGAGACAGGGTTTCACTATGTTGGCTTGGCTGGTCTCAAACTCCTGATCTCAAGTGATCCTCCTACCTCAGTCTCCCAAAGTGCTGGGATTACAGGGATGAGCCACCATGCCCAGCTGAGAGTTTATATTATAAACAAGCATTGAATTTTGTTGGATGCTTTTTCTGCATCTAGTGAGATGATCATGTGATTTTTATCCTTCTTCTGTTAATGTGTATTACATTAATTGATTTTTATAAGTTGAATCATTTTAGCATCCCAGGGGATAAATCCCGCTTGGCCATGGTGTATATATGATATGCTATATTTATGCTTGTTCTTGAGCCTTACTTCAAAGTTAGTGAATCAGAATTCCAGAAGTGTGGCACTGACATCTGTAGCTTTAACAAGTCCCCCAGGTTTGTGGGAATTACAGTTGAGCTTGCCTTCCATAGGTTTCCTTTGACTAAAATGTCAGCTCCATAAAGATAGGAATTTTTACATGTTTTTATATATTTATATGTTCATTGCCATATTACCAGTTCCTATAAGAATGCCTTGCACCTAGTAGGTACTCAATAAATATTTGCTGAATAAATAAGTGAAGATACAGAAATGTATCCCTACCCTTAAGGAGAATAAAGTGAGTACAGGTGACAGACCTATAGACCGACAACGAACGTCTTATCATTGCTAGGTAATTCAAATGCCAAGATATCAACAACCTGTGATTTAAAAGATCATATTTACTTTTAATGGCCAAATGATGATAGTTCAAATTGTTGCTGGCCTAATTGTCAGAAATTAGCCTTATCAAAAGGCATTCCAGCTATTTCTGGAAGCCTCAGTGGAATTTCACATATGTCTACAAACCAGTCACCTGCAGAAACTGGAAGGCAATGGTTTTCAAAGTGTGATTCCAGGACCAGTCACATCAACATCACCAGGGAATTTGTTAGAACTATAAATTCTTAAGCCCCACCCCAGATCCACTGAATTAGAGACTCTGGGGATGGGACCCAGCAAGATGTGTTTGAACAAGCCCTCTAGGAGAATTGGATGCATATTGAGAACCTACGTCACAGGGCATTTACATTCTTTTACTTCTCTTACCCCAGCTTTCATTTGTTTGTACTACCAGAGAAGTTGCTTGGTGAAGCCTTATCTATTACCACTGTTCATCACAAAAATAATGATACATGGCAAGGATACTGACTTCAGATATCCCAACAAATCCCAATACTTAGTTGCTTGCTCAATGTTGTAATACACGGGGAATGAGAATGCTTCTTCTCTAACTTAGCACCATTTTTATTTGAATAATCTGAGTCCCAGACTAACTCTGCTTGAGCTTAGAATCTTTCAAAGTTTCTCTTCTCTCTTGCCCTCTCTCTTTTAATTGCAGGAGCTCAAACTCTGGATGGGGATCAGACACCATACTATCTTCTCCATTCTACTAAGCTCCTTTCTCAATAAAACCACAAAATATCCTCTCTTGTTCTAAGATTTGCAAACAAAAGTATGGTGCAGAACTAGGGTACACAGAAAGTATCATTAAGCAGAGGGAAAATACCTGACTTTCAAAGAATTTACTATTTTACCTTCAGTATCATTTTTTCTAGCTTAAACATGCAAATATGATAAACAGTACATGTTGGGGTGAGGGCAGGGGATGATTTTCCCTCAGTAACGTTTCCTTTCATGTGCCCAGTTAGTAACGTAACACGCTGGACTTTTCTCCATTCTTGTACTTACTTGCTGCAGGAGAAGGGAGTGACCTACCTGACTGGTAAATTTGGGGAAAATTAACCAGATATGCTCGGCCCAGCTTCTGTCTTTTCTTTCTTAGAAGTGAGCTTCTTACAGGGACCTGGGTTTTCCTTTACTCTTCTGGGTGGATAAATTTGCTTAATTTTAGGGTTCTGTAATATGAAACCCATTTGTTCACAGATATAAGCTATATCTTCCAATCTAGCCTATATCAATAATTAAGCTTATGCTTTGGTTACCATACATTTATACTTTTCCCTGTTTCTCAGTTGGTAAGAATTTAGGCAGGGAAATGAGTACTTTGTACTGGGATCCTTAAACTCCCCAGTACTGTAAACAAACTGTTTTAGGTGGATATATGGAAAAGCACTATTAACATGCTTAACATTATTACTAGAATTTAAGTTCCATCAAGGCAGATTTCTTTGTGTGTCTATTTTGTTCTCATTGCTTTATATCTACACTACCTAGGAGAGGGCCCAGCACACACACTTGTTTAAAAAGAATAAACAATGGGAAAATAGATTTCTACTCTCGGGTCCTAATCAAAAACATTATTGGGCTTTGGCTTACAAACTAAGATTCATTCATTCAACAAGTATTTATTTCAATGTCTACTATGTGGGAAGTGGAACACAAACTATATTGAATAAAATGGTGAACAAGATAAGTACAATTTTTGTCTTGTTAGGAAATGCTTAAAGTTTTAAAAACATTAAATAAAAATTTTATAAAAGCATTATTAAATAAAATTTTACACTTCCATATTTGATCACTATAAAACACATTTTAAAAGTTCCAAAAGATGAATATTACCAGTTCCTTCCCACGGCATCCCTTGAAAAACTCAGGATCAGAAACTGGATCAGTGAGATACGATTGAAGGAGATTCAGCCGAAGACCCGTGGGAGGTTCATTAGTCATTTTTACTCCATTCTGTAGAATTGTTACTGGGAACTAAGACAAAATAAATGGAGAGCATCATACAAGATAGCAAGTGGAGGCTCTAAAAGTGCATATACAAGTGGCTTAAAAAACAGGCATAATGGAGGACTCCAGAAATATTTAAAAACCTCTTAAGGTTAAGCATCTAAGGCTTGATTAAGATATGCAGACAGCTGGCCAGGCATGGTGGTGCGCGCCTGAAATTCCAGCACTTTGGGAGGCTGAGGCGGGTGGATCACCTATGGTCAGGAGTTCTAGACCAGGCTGGCCGACATGGTAAAACCCCGTTTCTACTTAAAAATACAAAAATTAGCCAAGCATGGTGGCATGCGTTACTAGTGGCATGAGCTACTACATGGTGGCATAATCCCAGCTACTAGGGAGGCTAAGGCAGGAGAATCGCTTGAACCTGGGAGGCAAAGGTTGCGGTGAGCCGAGATTGCGCCACTGCACTCCAGCCTGGGAGACAGAGTGAGACTCCGTCTCAAAACAAACAAAACAAACAAGATATACAGATAGCTAAGTAAACGTACTGAACTGTACAAGGAAATAAACATACTTTTGGAGATGGATAGCTTGTCAGCCAAAGCCTAAAGGATGAGTTACAGGTTTCAGAGGTAAAATCTTCACATATTTTTTCCAACATGGGCATCCAGGAGACTGCAAGGTGGCAATTCTGTAGGCACACCCAAGTTCCTTCTTCTATTGCTGCTTTAATCATTTTTGCTGCAATTGGTCCTTGTCCCTGTCCCAGTGAAATAGCTTGAAACTTATTTCCAGACATAGATTTATCATTTGCAAATTTCAGCAGGCCTATGAGAGGCACAAAAAAATAGTCACACTACTTACTCTAAAATTATAAAAAAGTGCCTTATGTATAGTTGTTTTATCATGAAAAATTCTAGTTACATTTCTCTGTAAATATTGGATTTACTAAATGATTTATAATCATATAAGAAATGAGTATTGAACAAGATTTATAATTTCTTAAAAGTTTACAGTGTATGCACTTACTGGCCATAGGATCTGCTCCTGGAGATAGAACAAAAATTAAGGGAATGGTGCAATTTGAATCCAAGTAACTCTTTGTCAAATCAAATGGTGGAGGCTCTACAAACTTTTTCCCTAGTTTGTCAGTTACATAGTTTGTTATAGCTGGGGTTATCTGTTGAAGAGAAAAGATATGATCTTTAGAGCAACTTTTATTTCACGTAACAGATTTGATTATTACTGAAAAATAACAAAGAATACAATTTGAGTCTAACGGTCAAAAAAAGCATGTAGCATCACAGACAAAGCACTAATTTCTCTAATAAATAAAAACTATATACATTTATAGGAGAAGACTAATTATCCAAAAGAAAAATAGGCAAAGGAGATGAACTGCTTAGAGAAAATGAAGTATAAATTGATCCTAAACATATGAGGGATGCTCAATGTCACTCATTATAGCAGAGGTTGCATATTGTCCCACTTATTTGTCTCTGTTTGGTATTAGAACCCCAAGTTTTCCTGGCATTTCTTGCAGGTAATGTGGCCATGTGACTAAGTTTTGGCCAGAGAGATAGAAGTAGAAATTATGTATGGATCTTCCAGATTATATTTTAAGGAAGCTATTTGCCTTCAACATTTTCTTCTCTTTTCAACAGTGTTCACAAGCCGGCTTCCATTTTGCTGATGAGGACCACACTGTAAGCATGAAAGAACCTGAGTTTCTGGGTGATCTCAGGAGCCAAGCTTCCCTGTCAGCCCTTAATCATTTGCCTCTGAGCTGTTAAGAGACAGAGAAATTAACTTCTATTTGATTTAAGCCACTGTACTTTAGGTCCCTTTGTTACAGCAGCTTCATTTATACTCTAATACTTATAATAATAAGAAGAAAAATACAAATTATAACTATACTTAGATACCATTTTTAACCTATTGAATTGTTATATAAATGAGTCAAAGATGGCCTGTAAGACCATGATATCCTGATATTTGGTCAAATAGCAGTCTACATGTTGCTGTGAAGGTATTTTTGGATGAGATTAATATTCAAATTAGTAGATTTGGAGTAAAGCAGATTGCCCTCCATAATGTGGTGGGCCGCATACAATCAGTTGAAAGCCTTAAGAAAGAAGAAAGCCTGATTTCTCCTGAGAAAGAGGACCTTTTGCCAGCAAACTGCCTTTGGACTCGAGTTACAACATCAACTCCTCCTTGAGTTTCCAGCCTGCCAGCTTACTGTGCAAATTCACCAGCTTCCACAATCACACCAGCCAATTCCTTTCAGAAAATCCAATCAATCGATCAATCAATTCCCCTCCCCTTTTGTTTTATTTCTGGAGAACAGAGGGAAAGAAGTAGAAGACCTGAATAATATAGGCGTTAATTACATTTAGTTTAACTCAATTCAATTCAACTTAATTCACAGACATTTGTTGAGCTTCTACCATCTGCCAGACATTGCTCTAAATCCTGGTGATATAGAGCAAAATAATATATGAGTCTTGACCTCAAGAAGCTCATAGTCTAGTGGGAGGTCCTAAAACATAAGCAGACAATTATTGTACATTCTAATGGGTTAAGTGCTATGGTATATAAGCACAGGCTTCCAGACATGGCAGACGAAGCAAAAACCCTACACGTGGTATTGAAACAATATCTCTACTGCCCATCAGGGAGCCATTCTGTAAAGTGAAAATAGGCAGGTGTTCCCAGATACAAAGCTATTAAGTCTTCACCATGAACAAGGGAGGCTACTGGTGATAATGAATAAAGCATTGTTTAGGGGCTCCAGGGACTTAAAGGGACTCTCTAGTGAGAGCAGAACAAACATACACAGACACATATGCACACACAACTAACTATCTGGGAAGAATGAGGTGAGTATTAACAATGTACAAAGGTCTTTGGGAGTCAGGGTAAGGGGTAAAACATGTAGGCCTCTGTTTAAATCTACTCAGAGACAGAGCATTAGATAATGTTCCTTGTGAGACTTTACTAAAACTGTAAATTTTTTTTTTTTTTAAAGAAGGAAGAAACGAAGGGACTATTGCAATCACTTTCAACACCTTCATATTTTTCATGGTGTAGGTGAAGTGACTTACTGGTAAAGATTCTTTCCTCAAACAAACCTTCATTAGACAGGCTTCTCTGAGCCCTTTTTTCTATGAGGACTGTCTTCAAGAGCCCAGTTGTAGCAAGAATCCTGCTAGCCAGTTTAGTGAGAGTCCCCCACACTCTCCATCTGATCATCCTCCGTATCTGGTCAAATTCCTCATACCCTGCCATCACCCAGGTGGTGTCTCATCACCCTGGCCTGCTTTCAGCACGAATTCTGTTAGGTCAGTGTAGCAAGAATTCCCCCTATCCTTGATGTCTCTTCTTAGTAATTTCCCCCCACCCTGCTCCTTGACTATAAATCCCCAACTGTCTCTGCTGTATTTGGAACTAAGCCTGAGCTCTCTTTCCTACTGTGATAATCTTGAACAAAGTCTTCCTTACTGCTTTAACATTTGTCATGAATAATTTTTTTTAACATTACTCAAAGTTTAAACTAGATGTATGAACATGGTTTTTTGTTTTCTATTACAAAATTATCCTTTTGTAATACTATGATCACCTTTCTTAAATTTGTGAAAACTGGTATCAACCTACTTATCTTACCTTTAGAAAGATTTCTGTGCATGTTTGAACTAATAAAATTGTGACATGTACAAAATTTTCTGCCATCGTCTACTTTCAGCTATGATGTGGTTATAGGGATTGGATTTACTCTACCACCACAAACAACTTAAAAAACAGGCACAATTAATGAAACAACCATTTTTGCATAGGGGGCAATAGGTGGTGTACGACTGTGATCACTGAGAAAAAGAAAACAAAGTGAACGCTATCCTCTCAGCTTTCTTCTTGGAGGTATGCTAGACTGTGGAACAGGGAGAGTGACTAAGGCAGAGCAATGCAGTGATGCTGAGTTGGGAAAACAAGAAAAAGACTACAAAGGGGCCAAGGCTGCTGAAATTGCAGAGTTCTAATTAGGATAGAACTGCCCAGGAAGAGTTCAGAAATCTACTCACAGTACCTCTGAATCCTTGCTGAACACTATGGTGTGTATGCATGAGACCAAGCAAAGAGCATCTGAGGAGCTGTAACCAGGAGATCTGGGGAGCTACCACTCTTCATGAAGGTTGTGACTCATTCAGGTTCCCAAAAGCCATAGAGAGTCCTTAGTGATCGCCTGGAGCATTCAGTAAAGGCCCCAGACAGGTGGCACTTTAGTAGAGCTAAATTAATGCATTGAATAAAGGCTATTCTAGACCAGTCCTAACAAATCTTAAACAATATTTGAAAGGAACAATTCAAACTTCAGTAATTTAACTACATAACCACAGAGGTTGACAAACTTTCTATAGAAGGCCAGATAGGAAATATTTTAGGTTTTGTGGGACATATACAGGTTCTGTTGCATGATTTTTAAAATTATTTTTTATGAGACAGAGTCTCTCTCTGTCACCCAGGCTGGAGTGCAATGGTTTGATCTCGTATCACTGCAACCTCTACCTCCCAGGTTCAAGAGATTCTCTTGCCTCAGCCTCCCCAGCTCAAACTGCTGACCTCGTGATCTATCTGCCTCAGCCTCCCAAAGTGCTGGGATTACAGGCATGAGCCACCGTGCCTGGACGCATGTTCTTTTTAAGGCAACTTTTTTTTTTTTTTTTTTTGAGACAGAGTCTTGCTCTGTCGCCCAGGCTATAGTGCAGTGGTGTGATCTCTGCTCACTGCAACCCCCGCCTTCCCAGTTCAAGTGATTCTCCTTCCTCAGCCTCCTGAGTAGCTGAGACTACATGCATGCACCACTATGCCTGGCTAATTTTTGTATTTTTGGTAGTGACAGGGTTTCACCATCTTGGCCAGACTGGTCTTGAACTCCTGACCTCAAGTGATCTGTCCTCCTCGGCCTCCCAAAGTGCTGGGATTACAGGCATGAGCCACTGTGCCCAGCCAAAACTACTCTTTAAAAATATAAAAAACATTCTCAGTTCATGGGCCAGGCCAAAGAGGTCATGGGGCTAGATTTGTCCCACAGGTGTTTGTTGACCCCTGATCTAGCAGGACAGAACTCAACAATCTTTATAGGAAAATGAAATTAACTCATCAACAATGTGATATTCACAATGCCCAATATCCAATCAAACATTATTAGACATGCCAAGAAGCAGGAAAACATGTATAACTAAAAGTAAAATCAGTCAATAGAAATAGATCCAGAAATTATGGAATTATTAGTCAGTAATTTAAAAACAGTTCTTATAACTGTGTCCAACTCTTTAGAAGAAAATATTAGCAGATTAAAAAGAGAAATAGGATACAGAAAAAGAACCAAACAAATTTTTTAGAGATGAAATATACAATTACTAAAATTTAAAAATTAATCGAATGGGATTTGTAGCAGATTAGACAATACAAAAGAAGAAATCAACAAATGTAAAGACAGCAACAGAAACTACCCAGACTGACGCAAGGAGATACCAAGGCTTGAAAAATAATTAACAAAGTATCAGTTACATTATATTACATTACATGGCATCATATTAAGCAATCTAATGTATATGCAGTTGAAATCCTGGGTGGGGTGAAATAACATTTGAAGAAATAATAACCAAAAACATTCCCAAACTGAGGAAAACAGTAATCCCACAGATCCAAATCCAAGGAGCTCAACAAACTGTAAGCTGGATAATCAATCTGAGAGTTAAAGAATCAAATAACAGTAATTTTAAGCCTAGTACTTCATAAATGGCAAATTATCTGGGTTCCAAATAGAACACATTGGTCTTTTACCTTATCGGGTCTTAAACACCGAAGAATTATTATTTTCTGTAGTTCCTTTAGGTTCTTATCCATTGGTGCTGGAAATTTAGCATTATGTGGCTCTTTACTGTCATAGATTTTCCGCCATTCATCTATATGTTCACAAAAATGTTGCCTAATAGAAAAAAGCTTAAGAATTATTCTTTTTATTGGGAAAAACTTAAAAGAGATTGTTGAACAAGGAGTAGAAACCAGACAGCTATAGGACCATTTAAAAATCACTAGATTGAAGAACAAGTTTACCTATTGCCATTCAGTGATAAATCATCAAATTTAACAGTTACCTGAGCCCTCTGAAGGCAGGAAATTCACTTGCACGACAAATTTCCTCCCAGCTTTTGTCCTGTAGCCAAGTTGGATCAGGATTTTTCTCAGCACTTTTAAGACTTACCCCTCCAGTTAAAAGAAACATCAGTTCCTGGTATTCAATCTCTTTCCTTGCCCTGTATTCCCAAAATAAGGACTGTTATACAATTGTTGGTTTTAAAATTGAATATCAATTTCTGCTTTTATAATCTGGATAGAATAACTTAGACTGTACTTACCCACCTGCTGTAAACAACTAGAAAACTGGACAAAATTAATGAAACAACTGTTTTTTGAAATTGTACAATAGCCAGTGCAGGACTGTGGCCTCTGAGAGAAGAGAGATGAATAAGGTGACCCCTGTTCCTCAGCGGTGTGCCTAGAGGCACTTTCTAGACTACAGAACAGGGAGGTGTGATCAGAATCAGAGCTTTGCAGTATTGCTGAGTTGAGGAAACCAGCATTAAGTTCTCCTCAACAGTATCGCTGAGTTGAGGACATCAGCATTAGGGAAAGCTTAGGTGCTGGAGTTTGTGAGCAGAGGAGGAAGAGGAATGGAAAAGGTGAATGAACATCTTAAACATCTACAGAGGTGCTCTCTTGGTTCTACTGATAAATACAGCCAGGCATTGCTCATAGAATTCTTAGTCACACATTGTAAGAAGTGCGTTGTTAGGTGATTTCATCATTGTGTGAACACCATAACGTGTACTTACACAAATCTAGATGGTGTATATGGTATAGCCTGTTGTTCCTAGGCTATAAATCTGTACAGCATGTTACTGTACTGAATGCAGTACACAGCTGTAACATAATGGCATGTATTCATGTATCTAAACATAGAAAAGAACAGTAAAAATATGGCATTATTATAATCTTATGGAACCACCATTGCATATGCACTTTGTTGCTGACTGAAATATTGTAATGTGGCACATGACTGTACTAAGGCATGCATCAGTAAGGTAAAATTCTAGGAAGCCAGCAAAAGAACATCTAACGGGCTATAAACTAAATAGCTCCTAGAGATCACACAAGACTAGGAAATATAAGTTCTTGCCAACCAGAGTTGAGTCCTTGTTCAACACCAGAGGAATTCAGGTCTCCTTAGTAGTGAAGCTAACATAGCCTTAGAGTAAAGGTTACTCTAAAACTACTATAAGAAAGTTTAAATACAAGTTGTCTTTTTTTTTTAATTTTTTTTATTTTTTTATTTTTTTAAGAGATGGGGTCTTGCTCTGTCATCCAGCCTGGAAGTGCAGTGGTACAATCATAGTTCACTGCAGCCTCAAACTTCTGAGCTTAAGCAATCCTCCTGGCTTAGCCTTCTGAGTAGCTGAGATTAGAGGTGTGGGCCACTGCACCTAGCATAAGTCTTGAAAAGATCAAACTAACCCAGTAGTAATTTAACTACCTGAAAAGTGAAGTCTAAAGCTCTTTAAAGGAATACAAAATTTCCAGCATTTACCAATATAAAATTCACAACATCCATAACCAGGAAAAAAATTGGTCTTAGATGTAGATGTAGAAGTGAAAGAGACAATTCAACTAGCCAATGAGAATGTTAAAATAGTTATTATAAACATGCCAAAGGAGTTAAAGCAAAGCATGAACATAATAGAAGAAATAGGCAATATTAAATAGACCAAACACAACTCCTAAAAATAAAAATACATAATCTGTTACAGGAATAGAAAAAAAACCCTAAAGATACAAATATAAAAATTGAGATATTTACTTATTTATTTTCCAGATGTATAGATATTGAAAAGATTCATTACAAGTAGACCTACACTACAAGATATCTTAGGGGAAGTTTCAGATAGTTGGAACTCTGGATCAACACCAAAGAATAAAGAACAACAGAAATGGTAACTTTGTGGGTAAACATAAAATATTTTTTAAAAAATCATTAATATTTAAGTGTCTGTAAAAGATAATGTCAGGAATTTGGAAGTCATCACTCACATCCTCACAATAAGAAAAAAGCTGAACAAACTGAAAATCAGCAACTTTTCTTAGATGCATCAGAGAACTGAGGTCATACAGCTAACTCACTACCTCCTAACTGGGAAGAGACGGATAAATACAGAGAATCCTAAATTACTTGAGCAGAAGCTCAGGTTATTATCAATAATAACCTTGAATGTAAACAAATTAAATCCCCCAATTAAAATATATAAACTGGCTAACTGAATAAAGAATACCCAACTATATGCTGCCTACATGAAACTCACCTCACCTGAAAAGACAGAGACTGACAGTAACAGGATGAAAAGAGATATTCCACACCAACGAAAACCAAAAGGAAGCAGGAGTATCTATATTTACATCAGAAAAAACAGACTTTAAGTTAAAAAGTACAAAGAGACAAATAATAATATTATATAATAATAAGGGGATCAATTCAGCAAGAGAATATAACAACTGTAAAAATACATGCACCTGGCCAGGCGCGGTAGCTCACGCCTGTAATCCCAGCACTTTAGGAGGCCGTGGGCAGCAGGACTGCTTGAGCCCAGGAGCTCCAGACCAGCCTGGGTCACATAGGGAGACCCTCTATTTTAATAATAATATTTTTTAATCTATTTTGTTATTTTTTTTATTTTTATTTTATTTTATTTTATTTTGAGACAGAGTCTAGCTCTGTTGCCCAGGCTGGAGTGCAGTGGCCGGATCTCAGCTCACTGCAAGCTTCGCCTCTCGGGTTCACGCCATTCTCCTGCCTCAGCCTCCCGAGTAGCTGGGACTACAGGCGCCCACCACCTCGCCCGGCTAGTTTTTTGTATTTTTTAGTAGAGACGGGGTTTCACCGTGTTAGCCAGGATGGTCTCGATCTCCTGACCTCGTGATCTGCCCGTCTCGGCCTCCCAAAGTGCTGGGATTACAGGCTTGAGCCACCGCGCCCGGCCAATAACATTTTTTTAAAAGAGAAAACTTTTCAGCCAGGCACGGTGGCTTACAACTGTAATCCCAGCACTTTGGTGTGGGCAGCAAGCCACCCAGGTACTGAGGCAAGAGACCGAGGGCACGAGCTGTTCCAGTATAATAAAATATATAAAATAACAAGTTATACTAGATATAGATCATAGATATGATTATATACAAGTATCACTAATCATTAGTTTGTAGTAATTACTCTTTATTCCAATATTATAATAATTCTTGCTCTACAATCATAACCTAGGAAAAACCAGGCCATACAGAGATAGGAGCTGAAGGGATATGGTGAAAAGGGACCAGAAGACAAGAGTGTGAGCCTTCTGTTATGCCCAGACAGGGCCACCAGAGGGCTCCTTGGTCTAGCGGTAATGCCAGCGTCTGGGAAGACGCCCGTTACCAAGCAGACCGTGGTCTAGCAGTAGCATCAGTGCCAAGGAAAAGCACCCGCTACTTAGCAGACTGGGAAAGGGAGTCTCCCTTTCCCCGGGGGAGTTTAGAGAAGACTCTACTCCACCACCTCTTGTGGAGGGCCTGACATCAGTCACGCCCGCCTGCAGTTGTCTGGAGGCCTGAACATCTCCCTGTGATGCTGTGCTTCAGCGGTCACACTCCTGGTCCACTTTCATGTTCCTGTATACCTGGCTCTGCCTTCTAGGTAGCAGTAGCAGAATTAGTGAAAGTATTAAAAGTCTCTGAAATGCAGAAATAATGGCATAAGCTGTCTCTCCTCTCTCTCTCTCTCTTTTCTCTCTCTCTCTCTGCCTTGGCTGCCAAACAGGGAAGGGGCCCTGTCCAGCGAACACGTGACACACATGATCTTACCTATCATTGGAGATGGCTCACACTCCTTACCCTGTCCCCTTGTTTTGTATCCAATAAATAAGAGCGCAGCCTAGCATTTGGGGCCACTACTGGTCTCCATGTCTTGGTGGTCCCCTGGGCCTAACTGTCTTTTCTTTTATCTCTTTATCTTGTGTCTTTATTTCTATGATCTCTCATCTCGGCACACGGGGAGAAAAACCCACAGACCCTGTAGGGCTGGTCCTTACACTTTGGGAGGCGAAGGTGGGCAGATTACCTGAGGTCGGGAGTTCGGGACCAGCCTGACCAACATGGAGAAACTCTGTTTCTACTAAAAATAGAATATTAGCCGGGCATGGTGATGCATGCCTATAATCCCAGCTACTTGGGAGGCTGAGGCAGGAGAACCACTTGAACCTGGGAGGCAGAGGTTGTGGTGAACCAAGATTGTGCAATTGCATTCCAGCCTGGGCAAGAAGAGTGAAACTCTGTCTCAAAAAACAACAACAACAAAAACCAAAACAAAAACCAACACCAGAGCACCTAGATATATAAAGCAAATATTATTAGATCTAAAGGTAGAGGTAGACCCCAATACAATAAGCTGGAGACTTTAACACCCCACTCTAGGCAGAAAGTCAACAAAAAAACTGCAAATTTGAACTGTACCATAGACCAAAGAGACCTAAAAGACATTTACAGAACAATTCACAGTAGTTGCAGACTACACATTCTCTTCATCAGCACATAAAACATTCTCCAGGATTGGCCATACGTTAGGACACAAAAAAGAAACCTTAAAAGATTGTTTTAATTGAAGTAATACCAAGTATCTTATCTGACCACAATGGAATAAAAGTATACATCAGTAACAAGAGGAACACTCAGAACTATACAAATACATGAAAACTAAACAACACACTCCTGAGCAACCAATTGATTTTAAAAAAGAAATTAAGAGGGAAAGTAAAAAATATCTCACCCCTGTAATCCTAGCACTTTCGGAGAATGAGGCAGGCAGACTGCTTGAGCCCAGGGGTTCAAGACCAATCAGGGCAACATAGCAAAACCTTGTCTCTACAAAAAAAAAAAAAAAAAAAAGCAGAAAAAATTAGCCAAGTGTGGTGGCATATGCCTGCAGTCCCAGCTACTCGGGAGGCTGATGTAGGAGGATTGCTTGAGCCCAGGAGGTTGAAACCACAGTGAGCTGTGATCATGCCATTGCACTCCAGCCTGGGGGACAGAGTGACACCCTGTCTCAAAAATAAAAATTCCCTGAAGCAAATGAAAATAGAAACACAGCATACCAAAATGTATGGGACACAACAAAAGCCATGTTTAGAGCAAGTTTATAGTAAGTATAGCAAGAGGCAAGTTTATAGCAATAAATGCCTACATTAGAAAGTAGAAAGATTTCAAATCAATAAGCTAATGATGCACCTCAAGAAACTAGAAAAGAACAAACTCAAAATTAGGAAAAGGAAAAACATAAAAAGCAGAAATAAATGACATTGAGACTAAAAAAATAGAAAAGATCAATGAAACAAAAAGTTAGATTTTCAAAAACATCAACAAAATTGACAAAGCATTAACTAGACTAAGAAAAAAAGAGAGAAGACCCAAAAAAGGAAAATCACAAACAAAAGGAGACATTACAGTTGATACTGCAGAAATACAAAAGATCATCAGACACTATTATAAACAATTATAAACTAATCAATTTGAAAACTTAGAGAAAATGAGTAAATTTGTTGATACATACAACCTATCAAGATTGAACCAAGAAAAAATAGAAAACTTGAACAGATCAATAATGAGTAATGAGATTGAATCACAGTAATGAAAAGGAAATCAAGAAAGAAAAGTCCAGGACCAGATGTCTTCACTGCTGAATTCTACCAAACTTTTAAAGAACTAATATTCTTTAAAATTCTTCTCAAACTATTCCAAAAAATCGAAGGGGAGGGAATTCTTCCAAACCCATTTTACAAGACCAGCATAACCCTGACACCAAAACCAGATAAAAACAACATAAAAAAACTACAGACCAATATCTCTGAACATAAATGCAAAAATCCTCAACAAAATATAGTAAACCAAATTCAACAGCACATCAAAAATATCATACACTATAATCAAGTGGATTTATCCTAGGGATGCAAGGATTATTCAACCTACACAAATAATGTGATGCATCACAACAGAATGAAGGACAAAACCAATATGATCATCTCAATAGATCCAGAAAAAGCATTTGATAAAATTCAATATCCCTCATGATAAAAACTCTCAATAAATTAGGCACAGAAGCAAGTACCTTAACACAATAAAGGCCATATAAGACAAACCCACAGCTACCATCATACTGAACTGGAACAGGACAAGGATATCCACTCTCATCACTCTTATTCAACATATTAATAGTATTAAAAGTCTTAGCCAGAGCAATTATGCAAGGGAAAAAAATGAAGGGCATTCAAACTAGAAAGGGGGAAGTCAAATTGTCCTTCTTTGCAGATGACATGATTTTATATATAGAAAAACTTAGACTCTACCAAAAAACTCTTAAAACTAATAAATTCAGCAAAGTTGCAGGATATAAATACCAACATACAAAAATTGGTCATGTTTTTATATGAGAACAATGAACTAGCTGGAAAAGAAATCAAGAAAGTAATCCCATCTGCAAAAATTACAAAAAGTAAAATACCTAGGAATAAATTTAGCCAAGGAGGTGAAGGCTCTCTACAAGGAAAACTTTAAAAACACCAAAAAACAATGATGAAAGAAATTGAAGAAGACACCAAAAAATAGAATGACATCCCATCTTCATGGGCTAGAAAAATTAATATTGTTAAAATGACCATACTACCCAAGGTGATCAAAAGATTCAATGCACTCTCTTTCAATATACCAATGATGTTCTTCATAGAAATAGAAAAAAAAAATCCTAAAATTTGCACGGAACCACAAAAGATCCCAAATAGCCAAAACAATACTAAGCAAAATGAACAAAGCTAGATGCATCACAGTACCAGACTTCAAAATATACTACAAAGCTATATTAATGAAAACAGCATGGTACTGGCATATGATCAGACACATAGACCAGTGGAACAGAATAGGGAACCCAGAAATTAATCCACGTATCTACAGCCAACTGACTTTTGAGAAAGGTACCAAGAACACTGATTAGGGGAAGGACAGTCTCTTCAGTAAATGGTTCTGGGGAAAATTGGATATCCATACACAGAAGAACAAAACTAGACCATCTCCTCTTATTCTATACAAAAATCAACTCAAAATGGCTTAAAGACCTAAATGTAAAACCTGAAGCTATAAAATTACTAGAAGAAAACATGGGGAAATGCTTCAGGACATCAGTCCTGGAAAAGATTTTATGAATAAGATCTCAAAAGCACAGGAAACAAAAGCAAAATACAAATAAGTGGGATTATATCAAACTAAAAACTTCTGCACACCAAAAGACACAATCAACACAGTGAAAAGACAACCTATAGAATGGGAGAAAATATTTGCAAACTGGCCAGACACGGCGGCTTATACCTGTAATCCCAGCACTTTGGGAGGCTGAGACAGGTGGATCACAAGGTTTGAAACCAGCCTGACCAACATGGTGAAAACCCGTCTCTACTAAAAACACACACAAAAAATTAGCCAGGCATGGTGGTGGGTGCCTGTAATCCCAGCTACTGAGGAGGCTGAGGTAGGAGAATCACTTGAACCCAGGACGTAGAGGTTGCAGTGAGCTGAGATCGCGCCACTGTACTCCAGCCTGGGCGACAGACTGAGACTCCATCTCGAAAAAAAATAAAATAAAAGAAAAAGAAAAAGAAAAAGAAAATATCTGCAAACTATTCATCCATCAAGGAATTAATATACAGAATATACAAGGAACTCAAACATCTCAACAGAAAAAAAAAAAAATCTAATTTTTAAATGGGCAAATGAGTCTAGCATGGTGGTTCATGCCTGTAATCCCAGTACTCTGGGAGGCCAAGGCAGGTGGATCACTTTAACCCAGGAGTGCATGACTGGGCAACATAGCAAAACCCTCTCTCTACAAAAAGAAAAATACAAAAATTAGCCAAACGTGGTAGCATGTGCCTGTGTCCCAGCTACTTGGGAGGCTGGGGTGGGAGGATCACCTGAGCCAGGCAGGTGGAGGTTGGAGTGTGCCAAGAAAGTGCCACTGCACTCCAGCCTGGGCGACAAAGTGAGACTCTGTCTCAAAAGAAAAAAAAAAGGCAAATGATCTTAACAGACATTTCTCAAAAAACAAAACAAAACAAAACAAAACAAAAAAACCACACACACACACACACACACACACACACACACAAATGGCCAAAAACACATGAAAAAATGTTCATAATCACTAATAATTAGGGAAATGCAAATCAAAACCACAATGAGATATCATCTCACCCCAGTTAGAATGGCTATCATCAAAAAGCCAAAAAATACAAATGCTGGTGAGGATGCAGAGAAAAGGGAACTCTTATGCACTATTGCTAGAAATGTAAACTAGTAAAACCAGTATGGAGAACAGTACGGAGGTTCCTCAGAAAACTACAAATCAAACTACCGTATGATCCAGCGATCCCACGACCAGGCCTTTATCTAAAGGAAAGCAAATCATTATATTGAAGAGACATCTGCACCCTGATTTTTTTTGGTAGCACTATTCACAATAACCAAGGTATGGAATCAACCTAAGTGTCCAACAACAGATGAAGGGATACAAACAATGTCGTATACATACACAATGGAATACTATTCAGCCATAAAAAGAATGAAAATTTCTCATTTGTGGCAACATGAATGAAACTGAAAGACATTATGTTCAGTGAAATATGCCAGGAACAGAAAGTTAAACACCACATGTTCTCATAGGTAGAAGCTAAAAAAAGTTGATTTCATAGAAGTAAAAAGTAGAACAGAGTATACTAGAGGCTGGGAAACATAGGGAAAAGCAGGGAATAGGGAGAAATTTGTTAAAGGATACAAAAGAAGTTCTAGTATTCAGTGGCACTGTAGGATGAGTATAGTTAACAATAATATATTACATTTGACTCTTGAACAACCGACACGGAAGTTAAGATGCTGACCCCCCATGCGGTCAAAATTCATGTATAATTTTTGACTCCCCCAAAACTTAACTACTAATTGTCTATTGTTGACTGAAAATCTTACTGATAGTCAATTAGTATATATTTTACATGTTATATGCATTACATACTATATTCTTATAATAAAGTACACCAGAAAAAGAAAATATTATCAAGAAAATCATAAGACAAATGCATTTACAGTATATACTGTATTTATCGATACTATAAGTTTACATAATCTGTTTACAAGATGAAATGTCTGTCCGAAATGGTGGGTAACTATGGCTGCAGACCTCAACTTATGGTAAATATCAAACAATTCCATTTTTTCTTGTAATGTAATGGACTCTTCTCTGTCTCTTGGGAGAACTTCCAGGAAAACTACAAACCAAAATCTCTCATGAAAATAGACACAAAAATCCTCGACAAAATATTAGCAAATCAAATCCAATAATGCATACAAAGAATTATACACTAGTGGCACTTTGTTCTATGTTATTCCAAGTTTGTGATATTGTACTAAACACAAAGAAAAATACACGAGAACCATGAAGAGATCACTTTTTACTGCTATACCCAATGTACTGAAGAGATGAACTGCTCTTGAGATGATGAGCATCACCTGACATTTTAAGTGGATAATCATAACACTTAAGCTCACATCAACAGCAACAGGATGGGGCTACAAAATTATCACAGTAGTACAGTGTGTGCTACAGTTAATTTTATGCAATTATGATTTGATACTGCATCTTTATATTTGTTTACATTTCTTGACTGCAAATGATGCCATGCATGGACTGTAAGTGTGTGAGTTTTGATAAATTTTAACTTTTTATAATAGATTTGTGTATATTTTATGGTAGTAAATGATAAAAATAGACTAGTATCTACAAGTATTTTATGTATTTATGACATACCCAATCTTAAGTTTTTGAGTGTTTCTGGCTAGGCAGCTCATCTGTGTTTTTCCAAAGTGTCACAAATCTTAAAAAATTTTTTCCAATATATATATTTTTTAAATCCATGTATAAGTGGACTGGTGTAGCTGAAACCCATGTTGTTCAAGGGTCACTTGTATGTATTTTCAAATAACTAGAAGAGAGAATACTGAATGTTCCTATAGCACAAAGAAGTGATAAATGTTTCAGATGATGGATATGCTCATTACCCTGATCTGATCACTATAACCTGTATGTTCTGAAATAGTACTATGAAACTGAAAAATACATACAATTATTATGTGCTAATTAAAAGATACAAAAATGAAAATAACAGCTGTGCAAAATAATAATAGCAACAATGTATTTGATGACTATGGCTATGGATAAGTGAAATGAATGACCACAATGTTACAAGGGAGAGTGGGAGGGGAAACTGGAGTTACAAAGTAATTGCAGGAAGTGGTATAGTGTTATTTGAATGAGGACTTAGATAGATTAGTTGTAAATGTACATTGCAAACTCAAGGGCAATAACTAAAAGTTTTTTTTAAGAAGCAAGTATAATTGATCTGCTAAGAGAAGAGAAAAAATGAAATCATACCAAATAGCTAAAACCAGAGAAGACAGAAAAATAGAAGATAAAAACAGTAACAACAACAACAGAACAAGGGTAATGAATAGGAAACAGTAACATATATGGTAGATATTAATCCAACTGTATCAGTAATCAGTTTAAATGTCAATGATCTAAATACATCAATTAAAAGACAGGTTGTCAGAGTGGATCCAAAAGCAAGACCCAACTATATGTTGTCTACAGGAAGCCCACTTTGAACCATATAAAAACACAGATACATTAAAAGTAGAGATAGAGAAAGATATACCATGCTAACACTAATGAAGGGGAGGTAAGGTAGTTATATTGATTTCAGACTAAGAAGACTTCAGAGTAAGGAAAATTATTGGGAATTAAGAGGAGCATTACATAAAGATAAAGAAGTCACAGTCTCCCAAAACTCTCACAAGGAAAAATAGATAATATGAATAGACTTGTATCTATTAATGAAATTGAATCAATAATTAATAATCATCTAAAACAGAAAGCACCAAGCCCAGATGGGTCCACTGAAGAATTCTACTAAACGTATAGGAAGAAATTAAACCAATTCCACCATGTCTTTCAGAAAATAGTGGAAGAAATACTTCCTAACTGGTTCTTTGAGGTCAGTATTACCTAATACCAGAGCCAAGCAAGACATTACAAGAAAGGAAAACTGCAATTCAAAATCTTTCATAAAAACAGATGCAAAAATCCTCAACAAAAGGAGCATAATATTAGCAACAAAATATTAGCAAATCAAATCCAATAATGTATGGAAAGAATTATACACCATGATTAAGCAGGATTTATTGTAGGTATGAAAGGCTGATTTAACAAGTAAAAATTAATTAATGTAATTCATCATAGCAAGAGAGTAAAGAAGTAAAACCATATGATCCTATCAAAATATGCAGAAAAAACATTTGCGAGCTGGGCACAGTGGTTCACACCTACAATCCCAGCACTTTGGGAGGCCAAGGCAGGCAGCTCACTTGAGGTCAGGAGTTCATGACTAGCCTGGCCAACATGGTAAAACCCTGTCTCTACTAAAAATACAAAAATTAGCCAGGCTTGATGGCAAGTACCTGTAATCCCAGCTACTCGGAAGGCTGAGGCAGGAGAATCAATTGACCCCAGGAGGTGGAGGTTGCAGTGAGCCGAGACGAGATAGAACCACTGTACTCCAGCCTGGATGAGAGATCAAGAATCTGCCTCAAAAAAAAAAAAAAAAAAAGCAAAAGACCTGAACAGACATTTCACCAAAGAAGATATATAGTTGGCAAATAAGAATAGGAAAAGATGCTCAACATCACATTTCATTAGGAAATTCCAAATTAAAATGAAATATCACTAAACACTATTAAAACGGCCACTTTCCAAAATAGGCAACATGAACTCTTATTCATTACTGGTGGAGATGCTAAATGTTACGGCCACTCAGGAAGACAGTTTGGTAGTTTTTTACAAAACTAAACATACTCTTACCATACAATCCAGCTGTTGCACACCTGGTACTTACCCAAAGGAGTTGAAAACTTATGTTCACACAAAAACTTACACATGAATGTTTGTAGCATATTTATTCATAATTGCCCAAACTTAGGAGCAACTAAGATGTCCATCAGTAGGTTAATGAATAAACTGTAGTACATCCAAACAATGGAATATAATTCAGCACTAAAAAGAAATAAGCCATCAAGCCATGAAAAGACATGGAGGAACCTTATTACTAAGAGAAAAAAAGCCCATCTGAAAAGGCATACATAGTGCATAATTCCAACTATATAACCCTCTGGAAATGACAAAACTAAACCATGGAGATAACAAAAGAATCAGTGATTGGCAGGGTTGAGGGGAGGGAGGGCTGAACAAATAGAACATAGAGGATTTTTAGAGCAGTGAAACTATAATGATAGACATATGACATTATACACTTGTCAAAATTGATAGGTACATAACACCCAGAGTGAAGCCTGATGTTAGCTATGAACTTACTTATGAGTGACAATGATATGTCAATGAAAGCTCATAGATTCTAACAAATATATCACACTGGTAAGGGGTTTTGTTAGTGTAGGAGGTTGTATATAAGAAATCTCTGTGTCTTCTGCTCAGTTTTGCTGTGGATCTAAAGTTGCTCTACAAAATAAAGCCTTTTCAAAAAAAAGGACGGGCAAGACATAGAAAACTATGAAACATTATAGAGTGAAATGAAAAAGAACTAAGGAAAATGGAGTGACATATTATGTTCTTAGACTGAAACACTCAATATTATAAAATTGTTAATTTCCCACAAACTGATTTACAGTTCCAATGCACTCCTAATCAAAACTTCAGCATATTACTAGGTATCTTTCCACTTTGGACTTGACCGGATGATGCTAATATTTATATGGAAATGCAAAGATCCAAGAATAAGAAAGACACTCTTGTATAAAAGAAGAACAAACAAATGCAACAAAAATAAAGATAAATAGATGGGACTTAATTAAACTAAAAACCTTCTGCACAGCAAAAGAAATAATCAGCAGAGTTAACAGATAATCCACAGAGTGGGAGAAAATCATCACAATCTATACATCTGGCAAAGGATTAATATCCAGAATCTACGAAGAACTCAAACAAATTAGCAAGAAAACAACAACAACAACAACAACAAACAATCTCATTTAAAAAGTGGGCTAAGGACATGAATAGACAATTCTCAAAAGAAGATATATGGTCAACAGGCATATAGAAAAATGGCCAACAAGCATATGGAAAAATGCTCAACATCACTAATTATCAGGGAAATGCAAATCGAAACCACAACATGATACCACCTCACTCCTGCAAGAATGGCCATTAAAAAAAAAAAAAAATAGATGTTGGCATGGATGTGGTGAAAAGGGTACACTTTTACACTGTTGGTGGGAATGTAAACTAGTACAACCACTATAGAAAACAGTGTGGAGATTCTTTAAAGAGCTAAAAGTAGATCTACTGTTTGATCCAGCAATCCCACTACTCAGCATCTACCCAGAGGAAAAGAAGTCAGTATATGAAAAAGACACCTTACACGTGTTTATAGCAGCACAATTTGCAATTGCAAAAGTATGAAACCAGCCCCAATGTCCATCAATCAACAAGTAGATAAAGAAAATGCAATATATATATATATATATATATATACACCACGAAATACTACTCAGCCATAAAAAGGAACAAAATAATGGCATTTGCAGCAACCTGGATGGAATTGGAGACTATTACTTTATTTATTTATTTTTAGACAGAGTCTCACTCTGTAGCCCAAGCTGGAATGCAGGGGCGCTATCTCGGCTTACTGCAACCTTTGCCTCCAAGGCTCAACCGATTCTTGCCTCAGCCTCCTGAGTAGCTGGGATTACAGGCATGTGCCACCACGCCTGGCTAGTTTTTTTGTATTTTTAGTAGAGACAGAGTTTCACGATGTTGCCCTGGGTGGTCTTGAGCTCCTGAACTCAGGTGATCCACTTGCCTCGGCCTCCCAAAGTGCTGGGATTACAGGCATTAGCCACCACACCTGGCTTGGAGCCTATTATTCTAAGCGAAGTAACTCACTTCACTTACTGTAATGTAAAAGCAAACTTCTTATGTTCTTACTCATATAAGGGAGCTATGCCATGAGGTCATAAAGGCATAAGAATGGTACATTGGACTTTGGGGACTTGGGAGAAACTGTGGGGGGGGGCGGTGGAGAGGGATAAGAGACTACACATAGGTGCTCTGGTGATGGGTGCACCAAAATCTCAGAAATCACCACTAAAGAACTTATTCATGTAACCAAACACCACCAGTTCCCCCAAAAACCAGTTGAAATAAATAAAAAATTAAAGAACAAGATGAAACACTATCAGACATCAAGATTAATTACAGACAAACACATTAATGGAACTGAATAGACAGTCCAGAAACAGATCTAGACATATGAATTTATTATTTATGGCAAGGAAGGCACTACAGAGCAGTAGGGAAAAGGCCAGTCTTTTCAACAAGTGGAGAGCTACATGGAAAAAATGTAAAATTTGACATTTCCTTAGACCATGCACACACATCAGTTGCATGTGGCTTGTACATCTAAATGTGAAAGGCATAATAAAGCTTCCAGATGGTTATATAGGAGAATACCTTCATAATATTGGGCTGTGAAAAGAGTTTTCACAAAGCAAGAACCATAAATCAGACTATATTAAAATTAAGAACTTGTGTTCAGCAAAAGGCAGCATTAAGAGAAAGAGAAAGCAAACTAGAGTGAGTGCCAATTTGTCACACAATTAAATAATTGTCAAGGGATTTGTGTCTAGAATATATAAAGAACTCATACAAATCCCTAAGAAAAACCCCATAAATAGGCAAGTGATGTGAACAAGTACACTAGAAGATTTCCAAGTGGCCTATAAACATGAACTAGTGTTCAACTTCATTAGTCATCAGAGAAATATAAATTCAAACCATGATTCAATAATATGTACCACATACCAAAATAGATTTCTTTTAAACAATATAAAACATTGGTGGGGGCCAGGCGCGGTGGCTCACACCTGTAATACCAGCACTTTGGGAGGCCGAGGTGGACAGATCACGAGGTCAGGAGTTTGAGACCAGCCTGGCCAACATAGTGAAACCCTGTCTCTACTAAAAATACAAAAATTAGCCAGGCATGGTTGTACACACCTGTAGTCCCAGCTACTCTGGAGGCTGAGGCAGGAGAATCACTTGAACCCAGGAGGCAGAGGTTGTGGTGAGCCGAGATCCCACAACTGCACTCCAGCCTGGGCAACAGAGCGAGACTCCATCTCAAAACAAACAACAACAACAACAACAAAAAGAACAAAAATAAAACGTTGGTGGGGATCTGGTGCAATGGAACGCTCAAATTCTGTTAATGGGATGTAAACTGGTACAATCATTCTGGAAAACAATTTGTAACTTTCTTTCTAGGCATCTTCCCAAAAGAAATGTGTGCACGTGTGCCCCTACATTTATACACAAGATTGTTCATAGCACCATTACTTACACTAGTGCCAAACTGGAAACAACCCATCTGTTCATTGAGTAGACAGGTAAACATCAATGTATTCTTCTAATGGAATACTGTAAAGCAGTCACAGCAAATGAACTAGCCTCATGCTACGACACGGATGAGTCTCATGAAAGTAATGTTGAGGAAAAGAAGCCAGATAAAAGAATAAAGAATACATATTACTTGCTTATATATGTCAAACTAAACTGCAGTGTTTTAAGTGAGTATAGTAGTTACCTTTTTGGGGAGTAAGGAGGTGGTAACTGAAAGGAGTACAAGTGCTTCAAGGATGGTGGGGAAATGTTCTATTTCATCACCAGATCTTCCCTTTGTAAGAATTTGTTGAACTGTACATTAATACTCTGTGAACTTTTCTGTGTTATGTAAATTTTAAAAATTAAATAAACACCAATACTATTATAGAAGCTATTGTTATCAGTGAAATGCACAAGTAAAATCATGACTTAAGCAAAGAAAAATATAGCCTTCTGTGAGAAGATACATTTACAGATTTGATTTTCCAGGGAGGTTTTAAAAATAAATAAGTTATGGAAAAAGCAAGTAACTTACAGAAGAAGATTGGCACATAATAAAAAGGAAAATAACAGCTTGTCCTTCTCAAATAGTGATCGGCATATATTACAATATAAGTTGTATGTGAAGTGGTCATTTAAATATCGTAGGCGCTTTTCCAAAATCTTGGATTTGTTACTAAAAGTTAAAAAGAAGGAAAATGTATTGTCAAACAAAACTAGGAAAATATAAGCAATGTGAATTAACATATGCACTTTTTATTTTACGAAAGTATCACTATTAAAAACATATAAAGACACACACATAAGGGCACGTAAAACTGGTGAAATCTGAATAAGCTCTATGGGTTGTAACCATGTCAGTTTCTTGGTTGTACTATAGGCAAGATACTAGCATTGGAGAAACAAAATGAAAGGTACATGAAACCTCTCTGCACATATTTTTCTGTGTGCAACTTGTCATGAGTCCATAAGTATTTTAAAATAAAAAGTTTTAAAATGTAGGGTATAATTTTCTGAGAAAGTGAAATATGGCTTATACCATCTCTCTATTTTCCAAATCCTAAATATCTTATTCTGCCTCACAGTGACTGAAAACAATCAGTTAATTTAAAAAAACATGCCTATTAAATCTCTATTAGTGTAAGGCTCTATGCTAGGGAGGGAAGTGTAAGAGACAAAGAATTATGAAACATTTGCCTGCCCCAAATAAGCATAAAATCTAGAGAAAGATCCACATATTTTAAAAATGCATGAAAAGGTCAGGCACGGTGCCTCTTGCCTGTAATCCCAGCACTTTAGGAGGCCGAGGTGGGTGGATCATTTGAGGTCAGAAGTTTGAGACCAGCTTGGCCAACATGGTGAAACCTCATCTCTACTAAAAATACAAAAATTAGCCACAGGTGGTGGTACAATCCTGTAATCCCAGCTACGAGGGAGGCTGAGGCAGGAGAATTGTTTGAACCCGGGAGGCGGAGGTTGTAGTGTGAGATCACGCCATTGCACTTGAACCTGGGTAATGGAATAAGACTCCGTCTCAAAAAGAAAAAAAATACATAAAAAGTCAGAAAACATATGGATAAATGTAATTACTGGATGGAGTTATGACTGATATTCTTTATACTTTCATATTCCAAAAAATGTTTATAATAAGCATATATTGCTTTCAATTTTTTTAGTTCAATTTAAAAATATAATACCTATGGGAATATAAAATGATGTAGCCATTCTAAAAAATAGTTTGGCATTTTATTATTATTATTATTATTTTGAGACAGGGTCTCACCCTGTCACCCAGGCTGGAGTGCAGTAGCATGATCACAGCTCACTGCAACCTCTACCTCCTGGGCTCAAGTAATCTTCCCATCTCAGCCTCCTAAGTAGCTGGGACTACAAGTGCATGGCACCATGCCCAGCTAGTTTTTTTTTTTTTTTTTTTTTTTTTTTTTTGTAGAGATGGGGTTTCACTATGTTGCCCAGGCTGTCACTTTCTTTAAAAAATTTTTAAAAACTCAACTAAAGAGCTTCTGCACAGCAAAATAAACTATCAACAGAGTAAACAGACAGCCCACACAATGGGAGAAAATATTTTCAAACTGTACATCTGACAAAGATCTAATATCCAAAATCTATAAGAAACTTAAATTAATTAACAAGCATAAAACTAACAACCCCATTAAAAAGTAGGCAAAGGACATAGACACTTTTCAAAAGAAGACATACACATGGCCAAAAAGCATATGAAAAAATGCTTAAAATCATTAATCATTAGAGAAATGCGAATCAAAACCACAATGAGATACCATCTCGCACCAGTCAGAACGGCTATAATTAAAAAGCAAAAAAAAAAACAAAAACAAAAACAAAACAAAAAAACAGAAGCTGGCAAAGTTGTGGAGCAAAGGGAATACTTATACACTGCTGGTGGGAATGTAAATTAGTTCACCATGGAAAGCAGTTTGGAGATTTCTCAAAGAGCTTAAAACAGAACTACCATTTGACCCAGCAATCCATTATTGGGTATATACACAAAGGAATATAAATTGTTCTACCATAAAGACACATATACGTATGTTTATCACAGCACTATTCACAATATCAAAGATCTGGAATCAACCTAGATGCCTGTCAATCGTAGACTAGATAAAACTAATGTGGTACAGATACAACATGGAATACAACACAGCCACCAAAAAGAATGAACTCGTGTCCTTTGCAGCAACATGGATGGAGCTGGAGACCATTATCCTAAGCAAACTAATGCAGGAACAGAAAACCAAATACTGCATGTTCTCACTTATATAACATGAGTACACTTGGACAAAAGGAAGGGAACAATAGACACTGGGGCCTACTCAAAGGTGGAGAGTGGGAGGACGGTGAGGTTCAAAAAACTACCTTTCAGGTATCATGCTCATTACCTGAGTGACCAAATAATCTGTATATTAACCCCCTGTGACATGTAGTTTACCTGTATAACAAACCTGCATATGTACCCCTGAACCTAAAAGCTTAAAAAAAGAGTCCTCAATAAACCCTATGTCTTGTTTGCAAAAAAAAAAAAAAAAAAAAAAAATCTAAACAAACAACTGCTACATGACCCAGCAATTGCACTCCTGGGTATTTATCTCAGAGAAATAAAAATTTCTATTCACAAATATATGTACATGAATGTTTATAGCACTTTTATTCATAGTAACCCCAAACTGGAAATAATTCAGAAGTCCTTCAACAGGTAAACGATTAAACAGATTTTAATCTGTGGTAAATTCATGCTATGAGATATTTCTCAGCCGTCAAAAAGAGCCAAATATTTATACACATAGCAACCTGAACGAATCCCTGGAGAATTATGCTGAGTAAAAAAAGCCAGTCTCAAAAAGTTACATGCCATATGATTCCATTTACATAAAATTTTTGAAGTAACGAAAGTATAGAAATGGAGAACAGGTTAGTGGTTGCCAAGGGTTACGGAAGAGGTAAGGATGGGAAGGAAGTGGGTATAGCTATAAAAGAGCAACACAGATATCCTTGTGGTGGTAGAAATATTCTGTATCTTGACTGTATTAATGTCATTATCATGGTTGTGATATTGTTCTACAGGTTTTCAAAATGTCACCATTGGGGCAACTGGGTAAAAGGTACATGAGATCCTTATTATTTCTCATAATTGCATGTGAATCTACACTTAACTCAAAATTAAAAATTTGATTTTTAAAAAGTAATACATAAGACCATGGGAATGGGATGAAAGGGATGGTGGTATTGACACTTCTCTGAGTAGATCTTTTTGTACAGGATTGAATTTTGGAGTCATTAATGGTGTCTGTACTCAAACATATAATAAAGTTAAAGTCAACAAAGATGAAGAAAAATCCTAAAATGAAACATAAAAATAAACAAATGAACTTAACTGTATTTCACATGAATAACATCTCATGTTGAAGGCGGAAAAACTAACCCAAGTAACTTGAATATAGCATTTTATGCCTAAATTTTTTTTAACTTTAAGTTTTTGTGTGAACATATGCAATCAATTCTCTTGGGTATATACCCAGGAGTGGAATTGCTGGGTTACATGGCAAATCTAGGTTTAATATTTTGAAGAACTTCCAAAGTGGCCACATTATTTTAAAATCCAACCAGCAGTGTAAGAGGGTTCCAATTATTCCACATCTCACCAAAACTTGATACTGACATTTTTATGTCAATTCTTTAACTTGAATTTCCTTCATCATATGGGTTGCATAAATTCAAATTCCAAATGCCAACTGAGAAGGGATTTCAATCACTCAGCAGAGGTTATTCTACCAAGAGTCAATGTAGAAATTTCTTACAGCATACATGATTAGCTCAAGTTGTATTTTTATTTTACGTAAAAAGTACAGCAGTTACTAAATACCAGACATTGTTATAAACACTTTATAAATATTATCTCATTTAATTCTCAAAAACTCAAAAGGTAGCTACTATTATTATCCCAATTTTATAGATAAGAAAAATTACGGCAATTACCTCATGTTAACGAACTTGCCTGTAGGCATGCAGCTAGTATGTGGCAGAACTGAGGTGTAATCCTCAACTCCAGTCTGACTCCAAAATTTGCATACATTCATTAAGTGATTAAAGTGCAAATATCCAGAAAACTATTAGAAATGTGGGGCCAGGTGCAGTGGCTCACTCCTGTAATCTCAGCACTTATGGAGACTGAGTCAGGCAGATTTCTTGAGTCCAGGAGTTCGAGACCAGCCTAGGCAACATGGTGAAACCCCATCTCTACAAAAAAATTCAAAAATTTGCCAGACATAGTGGTGTGCACCTGTACTCTGAAGGCTGAGGTGGGTGGATCACCTGAGCCCGGGAGGTTGGGGCTGCAGTGAGCTGTGATTGTGCCACTGCACTCTAGCCTGGGTGACAGAGTGACACTTGTCTCAAAAATAAATAAATTAATTAAATTAAATAAAGAAAAAAGAAATGTGGGACTGAAGCCTTTTAGAGACCTCAAGGTTGGAGAAAGATACACTAGAGTTGCGAGGAAAAACAAATCATGCGCCTGCCTCACTGAAATATTTAAAAGAGACAAGAAAAAAAACTAGAGTTTATCCCTCCATGCCTAAATCTTGAGTAGGAGTGAAACAACAACTTAAAATAGAAAGAAGATTTTTATTATCTTTCATATGTCTTTTTTTCTTTCACTTTTCCACTTTTTTATATTTTTAGTTTTTGAGACAGTCTCACTCTGTTGCCCAGGCTGGAGAGCAGGGGTGCCATATTGGCTCATTGCAACATCCACCTCCTGAGTTGAAGCGATTCTCCTGCCTCAGCCTCCTGAGTAGCTGGGATTACAGGCACCTGCCACCATGCTTGGCTAATTTATGTATTTTTAGTAGATATGGGGTTTCACCATGTTGGCCAGGCTGGTCTTGAACTCCTGACCTCAAGTGATCTGCCTGCCTCAGCTTCCCAAAGTGCTGAGATTACAGGTGTGAGCCACTGCACCTGGCCATTTTTTCAAATTTTTAATGTTCTGTAATGAATATACATTATGTAAGTTTTTTTAAAAAGTTACTTTTTAAATGGAATTACTTTTTAAATGGAAAGGGCTGTGAAAATCCAACCTTGGGAAGATGAATAAAGTGAGAGAATGTTTACCTGTCATGAATAGAGTTGATATAAAGGTTGACAAACCAGGTAAGAGAGTACTGATACATGGGATCAATATTAGCCAGGTCTGCAATGCTAAAGAATAATACCGATGAGTGTTTGGCGATGGGTCTATAGCCTTCTCGAGACTCTGCTATTTTGAGTTCTGTCTTTTCTGCAATCTAAGAGAAGAACAGAAAAAGCAAGATTAAGAAATAGGAAGAGTATTTTAATTATGTACTTTTCATATAATGAAGTTTATATATTTTTTTAAAATCTCAATTCAATAACATTATATGAATTTAAATATGGTTTACAAGAGAGGGCTTTATCATACTGAAAGCCAGAAATAAAGAAAACAAAAGGGGATGAAGGAAAGAACTAGGGATAGAGGAAAGGGGAAGGAGAGAGAGGAGGAACGAGAGAGGAAAAAAGAAAAAATAAGTTTAAACTTTAGATTAACAGTTTGATCAGCTACCAACCATCTCTTTCTTGAGACATACCAAATAAGAAAACTTTGCTTATTCTTTGACTGACTGATCAGTGTCTACCATAGTCATTCACCTTCTTTTAACAGGTCAGAGATAAAGAGGGAGAGAGGGATGGAGAGCAAGTTTACATGTTTGTATACTTACGGTGTTAACTCATGTACTGGAACCCTGCACAGTCTGGCAAAGTAGGTATTCAAAACTATTTGTTGATTGATGGTTTTATACCCAAGGATGCTTTTTCAACTAGCTTCTCATATGTTTAATTTTCTAACTTAACAGGGCTGTAGATATTCAACCCCCAAGGAAAAATGTTCTCCAAGATAATAGCTCTCCAACTCAATCTGATAGGTTGATATTCTATAGAAAAAATGTTTCGAGCACTATTCCAACTCACTCTTCCTTCTTTGGTAATGCTATCCACAGACTCTGATGAATGGTACGCCTATGTAGTCATGTTTATATCAAATCCTGTTTGTTGCTAATTTAATCAACAGGCAGGCATAAAACCAGATCCAAGATAAGGTAATCAAAAATTTCCCTAGAGAATTAAGACTTTAAAAGCCTCAGAAACTGAAGTTAGGTGGCATCGGCATTAGGAGTAAAAGGTAGTAGGACTTTTTCTACATGTTGGTTCCTACATGCTAGATAAGTATATGAAGGAAGAGATTAAAAAGTCTTAAAAGAAATTGGTCTTCAGTAGAGGGAAGCACAGAATGACCACACAGCCCCGGAAGTAGAGGAAGAGATAGAGAGCACAGAAACTTAAGGTCTTCCATTCATCCTTGATGTCTGGATGTATATCCTATAATTGGGAAAATAAATTATTCCCTTGTATCTTTCTTATTTTAGCTAATTCAAGTGGGTTCCTGTTACTTGCAAACAAACTTTCCCCAAAATTATACTGTATAACCACAAATGAACTAAAAATAAGTTTGGAATCTCAGTCCTAACTATAAATAAGTAAAACAAAGTTATTGACAATGGGAATTAATGACATCTTATCTAAGAAAGCATAATTTTAGTATTCTCATTTAAACCTTTTGCTATTTAAACTTTGACTTTCAATTCAAATGCCATTTTGCAACTAACAGCAATAGCAAGCAGAAACAAACAGCAGATATAATTTTTATTTATTTTTATTTTTTCAAGAGGGAGTCTTGCTCTGTCATCCAGGCTGGAGTGCAGTGGCACGATCTCAGCTCACTACAACCTCCACCTTCTGGGTTCAAGCAATTCTCCTGCCTCAGCCTCCCAAGTAGCTGAGATTATAGGCATCCACCACCACACCTGGCTAATTTTTGTATTTTAGTAGAGATGGGGTTTCACCATGTTGGTCAGGCTAATCTCGAACTCTTGACCTCAGGTGATCCACCTGCTTTGGCCTCCCAAAGTGCTGGGATTACAGGCATGAGCCATTGCACCGGGCCATAATTTTTAAACATTAAATAATAACTTAATTCATATTCCATGGTTTGATCTATGTATACTTAAAAACAGTGTTTGCTAAACTTGAATCTTTAGCATGAAATGCTAGGCTTAAGAAATATAAATACATTTTAAATATCATTTACCATTAATGGCCTAAAATCAAAGAACAAGATATTTTCTAAGAAATAAATACTGTGAGTTGGGCGCAGGGGCTCACGCCTGTAATCCCAGCATTTTGGGAGGCTGAGGTGGGCAGATCACCTGAGGTCCGGAGTTTGAGACCAGCCTGACCAACATGGAGAAACCCCGTCTCTACTAAAAATACAACATTATCCGGGCGTGGTGGCGCATGCCTGTAATCCCAGTTACTCCGGAGGCTGAGGCAGGAGAATGGCTTGAACCCAGGAGGCGGAGGTTGCTATGAGCTGAGATCGTGCCATTGCACTGACTCTGGGCAACAAGAGCAAAACTCCACCTCAAAAGAAATAAAGAAAGGAGAGAGAGAAAGAAGGAAGGAAGGAAGGAAGGAAGGAAGGAAGGAAGGAAGGAAGGAAGGAAGGAAGGAAGGAAGGAGGGAGGGAGGGAGGGAGGGAGGGAGGGAGGGAGGGAGGGAGGGAGAGAGGGAGGGGGGAGGGAGGGAAGGAAGAAAGAAAGGAAAACACTGTGAGTATATGTTAAGATGTTAAAAGAGGGCAACTCATTACTTGTAAAACTTTTCTGGTCTGTGATATTTATATATATAATACTTTCCAAAAATAAAAAAGACTAAACTTCAGTCAGGAAATCATTGGAGTAGCAGTAGGGGTAAACTTTGAAATCTCTAGAATAAACTCGTAAGGTTTTGTTTGTGTTTGTGTAATCTTGCGGGTTTACAGAAAAGGCAAAAGCAGATTTTGACTATGTTGGAGAGCCTTCCCTGCAGATGTTTTTTCTTACATTAGGTGGGTGGAGAAAGGTAGACTAGAAGTCAGGGTCAAATATGGAGTATGTTTTAGCTCAAACCATATAATGAATTTAAAACTGTGTTTGCAATGATCAATGGGATCCAGTCAGAAAGGTACTATAATTTATTATGTTTTTCTCATTGTAAGATAAAGTACTTGAACAAATAAATAATTATATCACCCTTTCTCTTCGAGTCTTAACAGGAAATAAGGCAATAAATGCTCCCTATCCTCTTTACCCTTTGAAAACTAGTTTGGTGAGGGAGCAAGAAGTAGCTTGTTCTGCTCTGATGGACAGGTATTGGGAAAGAAGACATGATAGAATATCTCAGCCATGGTCCCAGACTGGGGGCTGCCACAGAATATTACTCTAAGACCCTACTCCTTTGGCTCCCCCAAGATGAAAAACCCAAAACAAAACAAAACACCAAATAGTACAAGTGACCAGAAAGAATGATTACCATCACATTCATGCAAAATAAATCTATCCAAAAGGGAAGGGTGCCTAGACCTTTAGAAAGTCCTCTGTCCAGCCGGGCACGGTGGCTCACGCCTGTAATGCCAGCATTTTGAGAGGCCAAGGCAGGGGGATCACCTGAGGTTGGGAGTTCAAGACCAACCTGACCAACACAGAGAAACCCGTCTCTACTAAAAATACAAAATTAGCCGGGTGTGGTGGCGCATGCCTGTAATCCCAGCTACTCGGGAGGCTGAGGCAAAAGAATTGCTTGAACCCTGGAGGCGGAGGTTGTGATGAGCCAAGATGGCGCCATTATACTATAGCCTGGGCAACAAGAGCGAAACTGTCTCAACAACGACAACAACAACAACAACAACAAAAAAGTCCTCTGTCTCAGAGCAAGAGTGCATTGTGGGGTGGGAAGCAGTGGAGAGATGCTGAGTAATTAGTGCAATCTCTGTTTAGGTTTCTTTTTATTTTTTAATTACCCTAAAGTGAAGGAGCACGTAACTCATTTGGTGGGCCAAGGAAAACCAAAAGGCCTGAAGATCAATAACATTAGCTTACAGAAGTCATTCTGTAATACCATTTAATTGTGTAAACTTGGGCCTCAGCCAACCTTTCTGGGCCCTAGTTTTCTCAACTATGAAGTACAAAAAATAACTGCTTGCTAATGCCTTTTCTGTTTATAACATTGTATTATTTTATAAAAAGAGAAGTAGTATAAAAATATCATTCAGGGCCGGGCATAGTGGCTCATGCCTGTAATCCCTGCACTTTGGGAGGCCGAGGCGAGTAGATCACCTGAGATCAGGAGTTCAAGACCAACCTGGCCAACATAATGAAACCCTATCTCTACTAAAAATACAAAAAAATTAGCCCGGCGTGGTGGCGGCCACCTGTAATCCCAGCTACTCAGGAGGCCTGAGGCAGGAGAATTACTTGAACCCAGAGGTGGAGGTTGGAGTATGCTGAGATCATGCCATTGCACTCCAGTCTGGACAACAAGAGCAAAACTCTGTCTCCAAAAAAAAAAAAAAAAAAAAAATATATATATATATATATATACATACACACACACACACACACAAAAATATATATATACACACACACAATATATATATACACATTATATATATACACACTCTCTCTCTCTCTCTCTCTCTCTCTACATATATATATATATCTCATTCAGCTCTGTTAGGTGATTTGCAATAAATCCATTATTGGCTGTAGACTACTTGCTCTCTTCCTCCACCTGCCACCCTCAACTCTCATACCTGTCTTCCTGACAAATGACAAGATAATGATGGAATTAATGTCTAAGAATCTCTATTTATTCCTAGAATCCCTTATTGTTCAATCAACTAACAACTACCTCCGCCAAGAACTCCAATCAGGAACAGAGGTAAGACAAACTCTCAAATTCAGTTTTCCAGAGAAGAGTCAATTAAAATCTGAATGAACCCAAGTTGCCTGCTTTATCTATCCAATAATAATACCTATCTGATACTTCTAATAATACTTTACCTATCCAATAATAATACCTATCCGATACTTCTAATAATACCTTACCTGTGCAATAATAATACCTTTCCAATTCTTTTTTTTAAATTATACTTTAAGTTTTAGGGTACATGTGCAGGTTTGTTACATATGTATACATGTGCCATGTTGGTGTGCTGCACCCATTAACTTGTCATTTACATTAGGTATATCTCCTAATGCTATCCCTCCCCTCTCCCCCCACCCCACAACAGGCCCCGGTGTGTGATGTTCCCCATCCTGTGTCCAAGTGTTCTCATTGTTCAATTCCCACCTATGAGTGAGAACATGCAGTGTTTGGTTTTCTGTCCTGGCCATAGTTTGCTCAGAATGATGGTTTCCAGCTTCATGTATGTCCCTGCAAAGGACATGAACTCATCCTTTTTTATGGCTGCATAGTATTCTGTGGTGTATATGTGGCACATTTTCTTAATCCAGTCTATCATTGATGGATATCTGGGTTGGTTCCAAGTCTTTGCTATTGTGAATAGTGCTGAAATAAATATACGTGTGCATGTGTCTTTATAGCAGCATGATTTATAACCCTTTGGGTATATACCCAGTAATGGGATGTCTGGGTCAAATGGTATTTCTAGTTCTAGATCCTTGAGGAATCCCCACACTGTCTTCCACAATGGTTGAACTAGTTTACAGTCCCACCAACAGTGTAAAAGCGTTCCTATTTCTCCAGCATCTGTTGTTTCCTGACTTTTTAATGATTGCCATTCTAACTGGTGTGTGATGGTATCTCATTGTAGTTTTGATTTGCATTTCTCTGATGGCCAGTGATGATGAGCATTTTTTTCATGTGTCTGCTGGCTGCATAAATGTCTTCTTTTGAGAAGTGTCTGTTCATATCCTTTGCCCACTTTTTGATGGGATTGTTTGATTTTTTCTTGTAAATTTAAGTTATTTGTAGATTCTGGATATTAGCCCTTTGTCAGATGGGTAGTTTGCAAAAATTTTCTCCCATTCTGTAGATTGCCTGTTCACTCTGATGGTAGTTTCTTTTGCTGTGCAGAAGCTCTTTAGTTTAGTTAGATCCCATTTGTCAGTTTTGGCTTTTGTTGCCATTGCTTTTGCTGTTTTAGTCATGAAGTCCTTGCCCATACCTATGTCCTGAATGTTATTGCCTAGGTTTTCTTCTAGGGTTTTTATGGTTTTAGGCCTAACATTTAAGTCTTTAATCCATCTTAAATTAATTTTTGCATAAGGTGTAAGGAAGGAATCCAGTTTCAACAGACTTAAAGACCAACGGAACAGAATAGAGCCCTCAGAAATAACACTACACATCTACAACCATCTGATCTTCGACAAAAACAAGAAATGGGGAAAGGATTTCCTATTTAATAAATGGTGCTGGGAAAACTGGCTAGCTATACGTAGAAAGCTGAAACTGGATACCTACCCAATACTTCTAATAATACCTTACCTATCCAATAATACCTATCCGATACTTCTAATAATACCTTCCTTACCTATCCAATAATAATAAATATATTTTAAAACGTTCATTCTAAATTTATTTCTTCTGTGTATAGATACCATATAGATCAGACCAGGTTTTAAATAATTTAACAGTAAGATATTCTCTTAAGAGTTTAAATTTATGTTTTGGTATTTTATCATTTTCTTTTTCCTTTCCAGCAAGGCTACTCCAGCACCTTCCCTGGGGGCTGGAAGAAAATCGGAATCTTAAGATTTCTTAAGAATCTTAAGATTTAAATCAAAAGATTTCCAGGATTCTTTTTTCACCTGCTGTTTCTTTGTTATCTCATTGGACATCATTTTGGCAGAGTCTAAGACTTTAATTGCACTTTCATCTTCTAAAATGTTTCCTTCTGATGATGATAATGTTTCTAAAATTTTTTTCTCTATGTCTTTCAGCTGTTTCTTGTTAGCTGCAGACTGAAGAATAAGGGCATTTCGTTCCTCTTCTAATTCTGGTCTAAAAAGATAGAAACATTTAGTCCAAATTTGTAGTATTTTATCTAAATTTACATCTAAGTGTTACATATCACAAATTTGTAGACATCTAACACAAACTAAGGTGATTAACTGCTTTATTTTAAGGGAAAAATACTTTCACACACATAACTATTTGAGAAGTTCAAGCAAAAAAAGCATTAATTGTATGCATGTAAAATGTGGCAATAACATGTGCCACAGTAAGTCTAAGAATACATTAGACTTATCCATACGGCATAGCTGGTATGCAAAAGTAAGAACTGGAGAAGAAATTCAAAGTATGAACTTCTTATTTATTTCTTGATTTTGTCACCACTAAGTCTCATTTTCATCATATTTTCTATAGTAGCAAACATTGAAAGGATGACTGGTCATAAAACTGACTCTTTAAGTGAAAGACAAAATTGGCATTTATGTCGAAACACTTATGTCAAACAAAAATGGGATGAAACTTCAAAATAACACAGTCTACCACGGAATAGAATATGTTATGACATGGTTCTGCATTGGACACTCTACAAGTGGGATTTAAATATTGGAAGAAACACTTCATAGTTAAATATTTTCACTTTTAATTCGATTTCATTTACTAGACCACTTGATAATGTTACATTTAGATTCAAGTGAGATCAGATTTCCTTCCAGAAGCAATTCTTTACTAGTAGCCCTCCCAGGTACCATAGTGTTTTTCCTCATTTTAAAAAAAAATACATATTTGTGGTTTTACATTTAAGTCTTTAATCCTTATTATAGGCACAGGCAAAGATTTCACAACAAAAACATCAAAAGCAATTGCAACAAAAACGCAAATTGACAAATCGGATCTAATTAAACTAAGGAGCTTCTGCACAGCAAAATAAACTATCAGAATGTACAGACAACCTACAGAATGGGAGAAAATGTTTGCAATCAATCCACCTGACAAAGGTCTAATATCCAGAATCTACAAAGAACATAAACAAGTTTACAAGAAAAAACAAACAACCCCATTAAAAAGTGGGCAAAGGACACTTCTCAAAAGAAGATATTTATGTGGCCAACAAACATATGAAAACAAGCTCAACATCACTGATCATTACAGAACTGTAAATCAAAACCAAAATGCGATACCATCTTATGCCAGTCAGAATGGTGATTACTAAAAAGTCAAGAAACAACAGATGCTGGTGAGGCTGCAGAGAAACAGAAACACTTTTACACTGTTGGTGGGAATGTAAATTAGTTTAACCATTGTGGAAGACAGTATGACGATTCCTCAAAGACCTAGAACCAGATATACCATTTGACACAGCAATCCCATTACTGGGTATATACCAAAGGAATAGAAATCATTCTATTATAAAGGTACATGCACGTGTATGTTTACTGCAGTGCTATTCACAATAGCAAAGACATGGAATCAACCTAAGTGCTCATCAACTATAGACTGGATAAAGAAAATGTGGTACATATACACCATGGAATACTATGCAGCCATAAAAAGGAACAAGATCATGTCCTTTGCAGAGACATGGATGGAGCTGGAAGCCATTATCATCAGCAAACTAACACAAAAACAGAAAACCAGACACTGCATGTTCTCACTTATAAGCGGGAGCTGAAAAAGATGAACACATAGACACAGGGTAGGGCACAACACACACTGGGGCCTGTCAGGGTGGGTAGGAGGAGTGAGAGCATCAGGAAAAATAGCTAATGCATGCTGGGCTTACTACCAAGGTGATGGGTTAAGTGCAGCAAATCACCATGGCACACATTTACCTATGTAAGAAACCTGCACATCCTGCACATGTACCCTGGAACTTAAAATAAAAATAGTACATATATAGAGTATAAAGAAAACGATAAAAATTACCCATAATCTTACCACCAGAGAGAATTACTTTAACATTGAAGTGTATTCCTTCCCAATCTTTTTTTAATTCTTTTTATATATGTAGATAAACATCCATCTTTTTTTAAACAAAATATTACATATTCTGGATATAGTTTTATATGCTGCTTTTTCCCTCTTTTGCTAAGCATTTTCTTATTAATATCCTGTGTATATGTATATAAATGAATATATTTCTATTTACAGTCACAGCATAGATTCCTAGGGGTGAAATTTCTGGCTCATTCAGATGCAAGTCAGAAGTCATGGTGTCAGAGGAATTTGAACCACAGCAACTCCATCTTGAGTAGGGGGTGGGTAAAATGAGATTAAAACCTACTGGACTGCATTCCCAAATAGTTGGGCCTTCTAAGTCACAGGATGAGATACGAAGTCAACACAAGAAACAGGTCATAAAGACCTTGCTGATAAAACAGATTACAGTAAAGAAGCTGGCTAAATCCCACCAAAACCAAGACGGCCACAAAAGTGACCTCTGCTCATCCTCACTGCTACACCCCACCAGTGCCATAACAGTTTACAAATGCTATGACAACATCAAAAAGTTACCCTCTATGGTCTAAAAAAGGGAGGCATAAATAATCCACCCCTTGTTTAGCATATAACCAAGAAATAACCATAAAAATGGACGACTAGCAGCCCTCGGGCTGCTCTATGGAGGAGCCATTCTTTTATTCCTTTACTTTCTTAATAAACTTGCTTTCACTTTACTCTGTGGACTCGCCCTGAATTCTTTCTTGCACAAGATCCAAGAACCCTTTCGTGGGGTCTGGATCGGGATCCCTTTCCTGTAACAATGGCATGTAACCTGAACCCAACTGCCCATACTAAAAGCCCAATATAACACAGTTGGCTTATAACTTACTTGTTACAGATGGCTATTTTAGAGGATTATGTGATTATTTATAGTAACAAAGTATAAAATTTGACAAAGTTTTAAAAGATTCACAAAACAAAAATATTAATGGCCTACAAATGTTCCTTTTTAAACCGTCTAGAAGCATCTAAGAAAATACATACCTCTCCTTTGCAACAACAATACCTAGTAATTGATCTTCAAGTCCTTCTGGAGTTATCATGAAATTGAGCAAAGACACTTTTGTAGCCAGCTCTGGCATATAGTGTGGATTTCTTAGTTTTGTGGTGATATAAAATTTGAAATCAAAGGAATACTCAATAATGACCTCACCAAGTCTGATGCAATCAATGCCACCTATAGTTCAGAAAACAAATGCATAACAAGTGAGCTAGTTACATAGCCCCTCACACTATGTACTTCTCTGGCCTTGCCTAGGTTACAAATAAATGGTCCTAAAGTAATTTAAAATAGAAAACAAGGCCAGGTTCGGTGGCTCACACCTATAATTCCAATACTTTGGGAGGCCAAGGCAGGTGGATCACTGGAGGTAAGGAGTTCAACACCAGCCTGGCCAACATGGTGAAACCCCATCTCTACTAAAAATACTAAAAAAATTACCTGGGTGTCGTGGTGGCACACACCTGTAATCCCAGCTACTTTGGAGGCTGAGGAACAAGAATCACTTGAACCCAGGAGGCAGTGAGCTGAGACTGCACCACTATACTCCATCCTGGGCAACAGAGCAAAACTCTGTCTCAAAATGATAATAACAACATATAGAAAACAGGAGAGGCAAAAGTCACAGACACAGCAACAAGTAAGCAGTTATACAGCAGGACTCTTTATGGGTTAATATAGGACATTTTCTTTGGTTGTCATAGAGCTTTGTAAATCAAGATTTCTCTTGAGCTTTCTTCCTCCATCAATTTTCAATTATGATTCTAAAATATATGTAAATGACTAAAGTTCTTAAAGGTAATAGCACTTGGCAGAGACAAATTTTTATAAACAGAAAGATATTAGGTGGACAATGTTTACCTAAACTCAACTCAGGCCCACATTCACAATCACTATTCATGGTGGCTAATTCCTATAATCCCAGCACTTTGGGAGGCTGAGGGAGGAGGATCACTTGAGGCCAGGGGTTTGACACCACCACTATTCATAACAATAGACTTTTTGTGGTCAAGGGTCACAGGATAAAGGAATTTCAAGCTGGCTTCAACTTCTTTATGTTCTCTGACAGTCTAGATAACAGTGGTTAAGGCAATGAAGAGAGGGCAAGGTATATATCTGGTTAAGGTTCATTCCTGATAGCTTGTTCCAAATTTCCTTTCACTCATAACAATGAACCAGAAGCTCTGCATTATTAACATTATTATTAAATTTATGTAGTAGGCTTCTTTCATGCCTCCAAGATAATTCAATCATCTTTCAGTTCTACAGATTAATAGAAATTGCTTTATACCTTGTTTAAAAGTTTGTCTAAGTAGTAAAGGCTCCAAAGATGGATCCAGTTCTTCACCAACATTTTCTAATAGAAGTGGAGTTCCAAACTGAATACAGTTTTCCAACGTTCTCATATAGTCTGAATCTGATAGCTTAATAACACTAAGCTGATTTTCTTTTTCAGAGTTTTTGATCCACTTATTGGCTTGACCCTGGGGGTCAATCATTAAAGGCCTAGAATATAATAAGAAAAATTCTGAGAGGAAGACATAAACGTTGAGATTTCTTTAGAATTATATAAATAATAAATATCACCATCAATCTATACAAAGTATTTCATATACATTATCAGGATTACTCTTCACAAAAGTCCTATGAGAAAAAAGTGAAAAGGAGTTTTTTTTCTTTTTCTTATTTATTTTTCAAATGAAGAAATTCAGTCTCAGGAAGTACTCTGCTCAAGGTTCCAAGGTTCCAAAACTAGTTCAGTGTTAGAAGTAGTAGGACCTTGTGAATCTCTGAGCTCTGCTCTTCCCAATATAATATGCTGTCTTCATGGTAACTTTAATACATGACATCTGTTAACATAATATGAAAGTAATACTATAAAATATTTGATAAACATTTAAAACAAGAGATCCACTAGCATATAAGGGATTTCCTCAGATTATAAGTAGAATTACAAATTATGTCCAAGTTTAGGGTGGTATATATCTGAGATCTATTTAGGAGTTTCTTCTGAGTTAGCACAGTAAAGACTGTGTTCAAGAATATATGATTCATGGTTCAGATGTGTAATATATGATGTGCTTTTTGCTCTTCCTCATGGATGATGCTCACTGTCCTAGGTTTCTCTTGTATCCAGTACGGTACATTAAATTTTCTTTTAAAAATATAGCCCAGAGGCCGGGCACGGTGGCTCAGGCCTGTAATGCCAGTGCTTTGGGAGGCCAAGGCGGGCAGATCACCTGATGTCAGGAGTTCAAGACCAGCTTGGCCAACATGGTGAAAGCCTGTCTCTACTAAAAAAAATAAATAAATAAATACAAAAATTACCCGGGTGTGGTGGTGGGTGCCTGTAATCCCAGCTATAGGGGAGGCTGAGGCAGGAGAATCGCTTAAACCCGGGAGATGGAGGTTGCAGTGAGCTGAGATCGCACCACTGCACTCCAGCCTGGGCAACAAAGAATGAAACTCCATTTAAAAATATATATATACACATATATAATTTTATTTAATTATATATAAAAAATTATATATATTTAATATTTATATATATTTAAATAGATATATATACATATCACAGAAAAGGGAGTTTTTGTCCCATGTCACGTCAGCTTTCCCATTCTCTTTCTATTCCAACAGATTCTAGGGCTAGAGCTAAAATCCCCTTTCCCTATAAGCTCTTTAATTTACTCTCAAATAACTGTGTTCTTTTAGTTTCTGTCTTTCCCCAAAGACTAAACTAGACGACTGGACGTTTTCTTTCTTGGCTCTAATTGTGCTGAAATCCTACTTAAAGTACAAAAAGGTCCAGACGGTGCTTAAAATCTACTTTTCCTACCACAGCAAAGAAAGCAAAGGCATTCTGCAAACAAAGTTATTTTTTCATAGACGTTACCTAGTAATTACACTAGTAGATGCTTTTGGTACCTTTCAAGGCCCTGTTTAAAGAGACATTATTTTCTTCCTTTCATGTCCTTATTATTGGAAAAATACAGTATGTGTTCATTCCCTCACAAAATGCAACAACACCTATAAATTAACATTCTAATGTTAATAAACATCCTTGGTAATGCCTAAATAAATGTTCTTGGTTACCCAATAATTAGAGATTCTTGTCTACTCTGAAAGAAATCTGACTCCTATTTAATATAACCTTATGTGAATACTGGAAAATTGGATTGTTGTGTCCATCATAGAAATAAGGCCAGGCCATGGAATTTGCATTCTAAGTATACCTTACTCTAGGTATGAAAATAATACTAGCCTACATTTGAGATCTTTGAGCAGTTTGAAGAAAGCAGCATTATCCATCTACGTTTCTGACAGAGGTGGTAATTTGGAGGAAAATAAGCTTTGCTGTTAAGTAGCCAGAGCAATGTATAAACACTAAAAAAGGAACACACTATTTTGCATTTTATTTTTTGTCTCCTACCTCCACCTAGGAGACACAGTAAGCGTTTTCATCACGGTTGAAACATGGCAAAATCAGAACTTAAGATATAGACTAGAGTGAGATATTCAAAGATAATTACAAAAAACTAACATTTCTTGAGCACTTATGTGCTAAGTGCTTTCTCACAACATTTCTATGAAGTAGGAGTTATTTTCATTCACAGATGGGGAAACCAAGGCACTGAGAGGTCAAATATGTTACCAAACTCTCAAGACAGAAAGTGAGGAAGTTTGAACCCAAATGCCCTCACTCCAGAGTCTGAACTGCTCTCAACCATTGCACAATATTATAAACAGACAAACTGCTAGAAACTATAAAGAGCAAGCACAATGATTAATTATCAACTACAGTCACAACAGCATGACTGGCTAAAAATCCTTCTTCCTCCTAGTGCTGATGGATAAAATATGACATTATTTTAAATGCACAGGTTAGTTGAGGCATGCATTTAAAAGACACATACATGCATTCACACATATCTAATACATAGGTACAGAAAAACACAGGTGCCAAAACAGATAAAACTAAAATCCAGAATAGTAAGTTTGTGAGCTAAACTGACAGCTGGACTTGGGAAGAGTGTCAGTCTGATAATCTAGAGGCTCACTGGGTCCATACGTGGGGGGAGGCTGGAACTGAGACCTTTGTATTAAGCTGAAACTCACAAAAGGCTTAAAGAAGTCACTGATAGAAAAAATTTCAACCCTATGCATAAAGAGACAAGAAGGAAATGTTTTGATTCCCATCTCATATCTGGCTAGGAAAAAGTGTCCCCTCAAAATGTGAATGTGTAGCTGTGGGTCTATATCTCATACAGGTTTAGGATATAAATTTATACCATCTACATGACTGAGGAAACTCCAAGCTGGAAAATTAACAGTTTGTGGCCAGTAATACTCCAAAGAATCCCAGAAGAAGTAAAGGCAAAACACACACTGCAGCTGAAAGTAGATTTGAAAGTTTACCCCTATTGCCACTCCAGTGGTTCCCTAACTGAAGTTTAGCCTTTTTTATTCTTGGAAAGCATTATATATATATATATATATATATATAGCATTATATATATATATTTATATATATATAATATATATATATTTTTATATATATATATCTCAAAGATCAGAAAAATTTTAATGAAATGTCTTCTTTTAACATCTTAACATACACTCACAGTATTTGTTTCTTAGAAAATGGCTTGTTCTTTGATTTTAGGCTATTAATGGTAAATTTAAAATGTATTTGTATTTCTTAAGTGTAGCATTTCATACTAAAAATCGCTGAATTGTACAATTTAAAAGGGTAAATTTTATGGTACATGAATTATATATCAATACAGCTGTTCAAAATGATGGGAGGTGGGGGCACTATACTCACCTGTAGTTCCAGCTACATCAGGAAGCTGAGCCCAGGAGGTCAAGGCTGCAGTGGGCCATGATTGCACTACTACACTCCAGCCTAGGTGACAAACTGAGACCCCGATCTCAAAACACACATACACACACAAACACATGTGCATACACACCTGGACACATCAAACTGCTGAAAACTAAAGAGAGAAAAACTGGAAATTTTCCAGAGGAAAAAAAGGTATATTATATAAAGAGGAACTAAAGTAAGACTTAGAGTAGACTTCTCATCAGACTATGCAGGTCAGAAGCAATGTAGTGACATCGTGAAAGAAAAAACAATAAGCCCCAAAACAGAAGCAAAAAACAACTGTCAACCCAAAATTCTAAACTCAGCCAAAAAAAAAAAAAAGAAAAATCTTTCAAAATGAAGATGAAATAAAGACTTTTTTCAAGGTTGGTTAATAGATACAGAAATACAGTTATGTAGAAGGCATAAGATCTAGCATTTGATAGTGCAGTAGGGTAACTATAGTTAACAATAGTTTATTGTATAGTTCAAAACTTCTAGAAAAGAAGAATTAGAATATTCTCAACATAAAGAAAATATAAATGTTTGAAGTGATGAATACCCCACTATCCTGACTTGATCACTGTACATGGAATAAATGTATTAAAATATCACATATATCCCTGAAATAGGTACAACTATTACATACCAATTTTTTTAAAGATTGTTTTTTTAGACCAGAAAAAGAAAAAAGCTGAATTCATTGCCAGTAGACCTGTTCACATGAAGTGTTAAAGGACATTCTTCAGGCAGAAGAAATGTGAAACCAAACAGAAACTAAGAAATTAAGAGGTCCCAAAATGGGAAAAAGATGAAGGTAAACATAAGACTTTTTTTCTTATATTTAATCACTCTAAAAGATAAATTATTGTCTAAAGTAAAAATAAAGAGAATCTATTATAGAATTTATGGCATATAAAAAAGTGAAATATGTAACAGCACAAAAGACAGACAAGAGATAGAATTATACTGTTGAAAGATACACTATATATAATAGCATAAAATTATTTGAAGATATTCAGTAATAAACTAGAAACGGATGATATTATAAACACTAGCACGAACACTAAAAATAAGGAGCATTTAACCAATAAGCCAATGTGGACATAAAATGGAATCATAAAAAAAATTCAGCTAATCCAAATCCAAGTAGAAAAAGAAGAAAAAAAGGAACAAAGAACAAAGGAGACAAATAAAAAAGAACAAGGTGGTAGATTTAAATCTAAGTGTATCAATAATTCCATTAAATGTAAATGATCTAAATACTGGGATTAAAAGTAGAAAGAAAAACAAAGCATTTTAAAAGCAGTTCACAAGTCCTCACTAAAGTTAGAAAGACTAAAGGGACAAAGCAATGAGGAAATAATGGATAACTCAACAAATAGTGCTGGAGTAAATGGCTATCATTATAAAAATAAATAAAATTACCTTTTGTCATGTCCAAAAATGCAAAAGAAGGAAGCAAACATTTGAGTCCTAATTGTAAAACGTAAGCTACTTTTCCAGGTCATGACTCTTCTTCTGAGAGCTACACTCTGGGTCTTCAATACTCATGGTTGTTACTCTGGCTTGGGCCCCACAGCTATAAGTTACTAAACCTAAGGTGAATGTTTGTCTCAAGCTAGACCAATCAGATGTTTTTCACAGGAATTAGAATTTGGACTCAGTGGTTATAGTTAATCTATACTACTCAACTGATTTTTTTTTTTTTTTTTTTTTTTGGAGACAGAGTCTTGCTCTGTCACCCAGGCTGGAGTGCAGTGGCGCAGTCTTGGCTAACTGCAACCTCTGCCTCCCAGGTTCAAGCGATTCTCCTGCCTCAGCCTCCTGAGTAGCTGGAATTACAGGCGCATGCCACCATGCCTGGCTAATTTTTTTTTTTTTTTTTTTGTATTTTCAGTAGAGATAGGGTTTCTTCATATTGACCAGGCTGGTCTTGAACTCCCTACCTTGTGATCTGCCCGCCTCAGCCTCCCAAAGTGGTGGGATTACAGGCATGAGCCACCGTGCCCAGGCCACAACAGCATTTTCTAAACTGCAATTTAAATAATCTGAATGGTCACAAAACACATGGAAATGGGTTCTAAAACAGAATTAACAGACTCAAGGGTCTAATATTCTGTTAAACAGAATGATCCCTGCTCTACCACAGAACACGTTTTTTATAACTAAAACATATTCTTTTTCAGATTATATTAAATTTTGCTTATTGCTTAGAAGTTTCAACTTAAGTATCTTCGCTCTCAAGTAAAGTTTTGAGTGTAAACTCAATATATGATTATATACATTCTTATTTTATTAAAACAATACTGCCAATATAAACAGGAGTTAGTTGTTTTGAAGTTTCCAGAAAGATTTGCAGAGAATATAAAACAAACAATAACTCAAACTTTCAGGATGTTACATTTTCTTATATCTTTAATTTATCTCATCTCAAAGAAGACCAAAATTTCCATTATGGTTTTAAAGGCAGTGAGTATGATATCCTATTCCACAATTCACTCCAGCATAGTAATTAAGAGCAAGGATTTGAAAATCAGATTGCCTGGATTCAAATTCTGACTCTATCACTTATTCGCTGTCTTTACTAATTTAAAATTACTAAATCATTCTGGGCTTCAATTTCCTCATCTATAAAATGGGATAATAATAATACCTAACTCACAGGACATTGTGAAGATGTTGGGCACTTAGAATAAATAGTACCTGATAAATCTAAGAGCTCCATAGTATCTATCACAGTATATTTGAGATACAGTCCCATGAAAAGACTTTTAAAATTAGATGACACTGTCACTACATAACCATTATAGAAAACTATTTCTCAAAGGAAAGTAATTTTCCAAGTTTTTCAAAGTGATATGAATAAGAGGATAACAATAAAGACATTTGAAAAGTTTTTATAGTTATCAGACTATCAATGATAGCAAATAAAAAAGGTACCCATGAAATTGCATAAATTATCAAGTTATAATATCTTGAAGATGGATAGCAATACCTAGTTAAAATTAGTACATTGTATAGACAGAAACTAGAAATAGCCCAGATGTCCATCAATAGAATACATCAACAGTGATACATTCATAAAATGGAACTCAGCAACAAAAAATAGGAACAGAGTACCAATGTATGCAATAACATGGATAGATCTCAGAAAAAAATATGCCAAAAGAAGCCTTACCCAATAACATATACATTATGATTCCTTTATATGAAATTCTAGAAGTAATCCATACAAAAATAACCTAGGCAAAACTAACCCATGGTGGGAAATAATCAGAACAATGATTTCTTGGGGTGGGATGAGGGTAGGGATATACGAAAGGAACATAAGGAGACTTCCCTGGTGGTAGTCATGTTTTATATCTTGATAGAGATTTGGGTTACACTAGTTTATATCTTCGTTAGAACTCACTGAATGGTATGGTTTTGTGTATTTCATGTATGTAAATTTTACCTCAAAAGAATAAAAACATAAGCAAATAGTGAACTTTAGTTGATGATATGCATGCTGAAGTATCTGGAAGGAAGTATACCTATGTCTGCCATTTACATGGAAATGCATTTTAAAAGATGGGTTGATGGAGTGATAGAGGGAAGGACAGGTACATGATAAAGCAAAAATACTAAAGTGTTAACTGCAGAATCTAGGAGGTGGTAGTTATATTGGTGCTTATGATAAAATTCTTTCAACTTTTCTATATGTTTGAAATTTTTCAAATAAAACAACGGAAAAAATAAACAGTTTATATTTCTTACCAACGCCTTGAGTTGTTAACGATCACTCCATTATCTATGGAAAACCTATCTGTTGGTAATCCAGCAATATTCCAAGCTCTAATTTGTACTGGATCACCCAGGGTTTTACTCAACAAGAACTCCTCTGAACATGGGATTTTTTTCTTCTGTAAGAAATAAACAAAAATCTGTTTTCTTTCATCTTGTTAATTGAAATATTTTTTAAATTAAAATATCAGTTTAATTGTCACTAGGTAGTATTTAATAACGCTAAGGAACGGAAAGAAAAGAAATTAAAAGTTGAACTGTGGAACTATTTTACTGATGAACCAAGAAGCAAAAAAAGAAAGACCCCATGTTTTCAGTTATTTCTTCTTTTTGTCCTTGTTATCATCCTTTCCCCCAAAATATCCCAAAACATACTTTGGATGTTCTAAAACAAGACTTAAAAAATATAAAACCATTACCTTGCACAACATGCTCCAATCTTTTGTACATGTTTCTCGAAAGCCAGAAGTGAAAGCACCAAGGTAAGCTATGACTCCTGCTGATACCAAGACATCGCCAGTTAAATTTTCATATGTTATCTGAAGGTCATCTGCAGCTTGGGCCCATCTGTGCCATCAACCAAAGGCAAAATCGATTTACAACAGAGAATGATGGGAGACAGTAATTGAAAGGGCAAGGGCTTCCAGTCCAACTGTGTAACAAAAAGCTATAAAATGTGGGACACCTGCTTATCTGTAAAATGAGGTTGGAACCCTTCTAGCTCTTATGTGCTATAACATGTATCTATGTTATGTGAATGACAATCTTCCTTTCATTATTAGAATATTAGACATTTCTTACAGGACTTGGCCCTTCACAAAAAGCAAAAAATAAACCAAAAAACAAAACAAAACAAAAACCCAAAACACCAACATTTTGCCTAATAATTTTCTCTTGGATGATTTGGTCTAGTGGATGTGCTATTTGTTTTAGTATTTATTGTTAGACTGTAAAACACAGGAACATTTGCAATTCATTGCCAAAAATTACATTTAAGCTGTATAGAAGCTGACATACTAAGAATGGTATTTTTTCCATTTAATGAAACCCATACAATAAAAAAGTGTATTCCAAAACTATCTAATCTGTACTACAAAGTCTTGTCAAACTTTATCGTGCTATTCATTCAACAAATAGAATAAATGAAATAGCTGGCTGTCCAATCCAAGTAAATACATTAGAATAAAGCTTACTGGCTTTGTTAGATCAAGCCAGTTATATCTTCGTTAACATAAAATTTAACCAATGAACCATGCATTCACTACTCCCTCCAAACATTGTATTACAAAAAATTTTAAACATACATAAAATTGGAAAGAACTGTACAACAAACAACAACATACTCACCACTTGGATTAAAAAAATTGTTACCATTTGCCTTATTTGCCTCTTTTAAAAGACCATGTGAAAGCAATTTGTAAACACCATCCTCAAGACTGATATCCTTGTTTGGAGAAGCCTGGCCAGGTGTCTTCCAAAATGTCCCATATTCTCAACCAGCCATTGTAAAATCAGTAATTACAATAAACACCCAAAGAAGGTCACATATTCAAGCCTGACATTCCTAAATCTTGTTAAAATAAATAGAAATCTGACCTTGATTTTTCTCCACCCAGTCCTCCAATTAATTGTGAGGCTCTTTCAAGTTTCTTAGCACAGAGTTCCACCTGGTCTTCTAAAGCAGCCTTTTCCTCTGTTTTCTCAAGAAATGTCATTTGTAAATTTTCCAAATGATGTTCTACTTCTGCCAGTTCTGCTCTCTTCTGATTCAAAAGCTCCATTGTCTCAGCTAAAGACTTCTGAGCTTCTGTTAAGCGAGCTTTCTTAGGAGCCACTACCTTTTTGGGAACAATATATGCAGATATGATGTGTACTATGTAAAATTGATATCTGTATAATTCCTCCCTTATAGATATTATGGATTCGAAATGCATTATAATAAATTACATAAACATTTTGCCTTAAATCTTCTGTTTTTACATACAAAGTAAAATATACCTATATATATTATAAAATAGATAAATCTGGACTAGCAAATTGTTACCTATAAAATGATAATTTACACTGGGCTAACAAAATGTCGAAATATGTAGCAAAAATGTCACAAGATGTCTCAAAATAATGAATAGGTGTCACTCAACTGTCGTCAAATAACAGAGAAAAACATATAACATGAAATAATAAGTGTTTGTTTAAACACATGAATATGCTTTGGGTGTTTTTTTTTTCCTTTCCAAGCTTGTGATTTTCTTCCTAGTCAGATTGAGGCTTACATCTGCCTTGCCAGGATTAGAGCTGTGATGGTGGAAATAAAAAGGAAGAAAACCTTGATGCTCAGTTTCACTACCAAAACTGAATTTTCCTCAACAAATCTTGAAAAGTCACATTTGAATGACAAAAAAGGGATTTCCTAAAGTTGTTTTGTTATGCCCATCAGCATATCAACAATGCAGTTTGGCCAACTGGATCACTGAGCGTCCTCTAAGCCCTTGGTATAAAGAATGTAGAAGATGACCAGAGAGAGTCTGCGCCTATTAGAAAGTAGAGAGACCTAACCCTTCTAGTAAATTGCCATGAAAGAAGCTGAAGGCAAGGACGGACGAGAGAGAGAGAGAGAGCAGTGTATCAGACACAAAATGCCCTGCTTTCTCTCTGCTACATTGAAATCATGAAAGAAAATGTGTTAAATAAGTAGACAGAAAGCACATGAAAGAAAATGTGTTAAATAAGTAGACAGAAAGCAGGAAGCTCCCTTTTCTGCTTCTGACTTCAGAGAAGACATTACTGCATATTTCCCTCCCATGCTTCTGTATCAACATGGGGCAGCTTGTATCAGAATAAAAACGGCAGTGTGGAAGTGTAGAGTGGGAAGGCAGGAAAAAGCCTGAATGCCTTGGCTTCTCTGCTTTGTAGAAAGGATCCACAAGATTCTACACATCTGTGGAACATGTGGAAATTAGCTGAGCTACCATGAGACTACCGTGTGAAGGGACAAGATGTTTAATGGAAAGACATCCTAGATAAAATTAATTTTATTTCTTTAACAGGTTTTTTCAGGTCTGCTCCCTTGAAACTAACAAACTCTCTACCTCTCTCTAGGTACATGTATGTATATCATTTAGGAAGACCTTCCTAATTATTACAGCTTGATCATTTATTCTGTCTTCTGAGTTTGTTTTAAACACATGCTACCACATATTTTCATCTACCTTTTTATTTATATTTCTTTCTTCCTTAGGTAGAATTCTGCAAGCTGCGAGGGCAAAGCCTTTGTTGCCCTGGTCCTTTGCTAGCCAGATTTACAAAATGCTCTTAACTATTCTCTGCTCTCCCAGAAATTTGGACCCGGTGGGTATTCCATGAAAGGTTCTGTGTCAGTGCATGGTATTGTTTCAGGGGATCTTTCCATGCTCTGCCTCTTAACTCTACTGGATCCTCTTACTTCTGATCCTTGGAATCAACTTTTTAATCTGGCACTTTCCCCTTGATGGTTTAGATTTTTCTTTGCTTCTGCCTCATCAAACCTTAATTCCCCTTTGTCCTGGGTCCTAAAGCTACAAGTAAATCTGACTAATTTTACTCATCATCCCTGCTCCTGCATCACTACCACCCACACCAGCCCCAACCAGGTTATGTTATGCACAAATATTCTCTTTGTCTACTAGGTATGCAATCAATATATGATAATATGCTACAGCAGGACAAATTCTCTCTGTGGTCACTTTGAGAAACTTCTTAACCAGTAAATATAAGTACAGATTTTAATTCCTGGGAATATCTTAGTAGAATACAGACGTGCTAATCTTCAAAATACCTTTGCAACTCTGTCGTACACTTCCATGGCCATAATCCACTTACACAGACCCTCAGCTGCAGAAGAAGCTTTAGCAACCTTAGGGGGATCAAATTCAGGGTTCGTTAAGTATTCACTACGAATCTTCTGCATAACAGTCACCTATATAACAAAGATTTAAATTTTAAAATTTCAATATAGATCGCACAATCATCAGATGAAAAAATCATATACAATAAAAACATTTGTATAAAAAAGTAATGTTGGCTTTAAAAGCCAAAATAAGTATTTTGAGATAATTTAAAAATAAGCATAATTGTAGCAGAAATACATCACATTTGTGAGCAAAATATGCAAATGTATTACAGATATGAAGGCAAAATGTTTCTTCCAAAAATATTAAAAGACTTACAAGTTTAGGCCGGGCACAGTGGCTCACACTTGTAATCCCAGCACTTTGGGAGGCCAAGGCTGGCAGATCACTTGAGACCAGGAGTTTGAGGCCAGCCTGGCCAACATGGTGAAACCCCATCTCTACTAATAGTATAAAAATTAGCTGGGCGTGGTGGAGGGTGGCGGGTGCCTGTAATCCCAGCTACTCAAGAGGCTGAAGCAGGAGAATTGCTTGAACCTGGGAGGTGGAGGTTGCAGTGAGCCGAGATCATGCCACCGCACTCCAGCCTGGGCTACAGAGCAAGACTCCATCTCAAAAAAAAAAAAAAAAAAGACATACATTGAGAGGACAAACGGAAACAATGGAAAAGAACAATTAAACATTAAGAATAAGAATTTGGATAGAAAATAATGTGCTATACTTTTTAAATCTTACATAAATTTGTGTATCAGATTTCTTAATTTGTTATAAGAAGACAGACAACTCTTTCAAGTCAATTATACACTAAAAGAGTAACTTATTTAAATAACTTTTTAATTATCTGAGACAGGAATGGTTTTAAACATTATGAAAATTCATAGTATCATTAATAAATGTAATATCTCTATTATGTTAATCCTAAAATGGACTATTTCTATATGTGTTGTAAACTATTGCATAATATTAAAGTTTTTAAACATCTTAACCAAGTCACATTTATAGAAAGAAACCCAATGCAACTCACTGGAATGTTGTCCTTGTCATATTCTTTCAAATCTCTTAAGAAATTCATATCTCCCAGAAGTTTTTTGCTAGGTCCCCAGTAATCTAATATCTACAAATAAAATTTATGGAAATTTGTTAAATTTGCAACTAAAAATGCTAGATGTAAAATTTTTCTTCTTGAAGTTTAAGAGGTATTATCAAGAGAAACTAATCGTATACTTTTTGTTTGTTTTGAGATGGAGTCTCACTCTGTCGCCCAGGCTGGAGTGCAGTGGTGCAATCTTGTCTCACTGCCTCCCAGGTTGAAGTGATTCTCCCACTTCAGCCTAGCTGGGACTACAGGCATCTTCCACCACACCTGGCTAATTATTGTATTTTTAGTAGAGACGGGGTTTCACCATGTTGGCTAGGCTGGTCTCCAATTCCTGACCTCAAGTGATCCACCTGCCTCAGCCTCCCAAAGTGCTGGGATTATAGGCGTGAGCCATGACGCCCAGCTATCAACTTACATCTCCTTGGAAATTAAGACTTTCCTCAAGTACATGTTAAACATAAAATATTTTTAAATATGGAAATGCATTTATAGGCTGAATTTGTTTAAAAAAGTAAACACTGAAAAGGAAATAATGTGATTATTTCTTTTGAAAACTTCAGCAACTTGAGTAAACGCTATCACAATTTCATATAAGAAAATAAATTTTTATTACTTCAAAATTTACTTTCCTGTATTCTTTGACTCTTTTAAATAAGAAAAGTACCAAACTTTTTCTTAAAGACAAACTCCTCACTTACCTAGACTCTCCAAGTGAAATTAAAGGAGAAAGCAGAAAGCCAAAGAGTGAGTACACGTTGCTCTGCCAACCATAGGGTAAAAGCACATGCTACTTATACTGGCAAAAGAGCTGAAATAACCAGCTGAAAGTTCTTTTTCCTGCTTCTGGAAGCCTGATAGGGAGGTGTGTGTGTGTGTGTGTGTGTGTGTGTGTGTGTGTGTGTGTGTGTGTGTGTATGTGTGTGTGTGTGTGTAAATAAGAAAAACTTAGTAAGAGCCTATTTATTTTCTCAATGAAGGACAGAATGGCCAAAAAAAAAAAAAAAATCTAATTCTTTAATTCAGGAATTTAAACCCACGTATTAAAAAAACCTGAAGAGAAAATTAGCCTGTACATTCAGTTTAGAATGGATATTATGCCTTCCTTTTTAAGGGACGTATCCTTGAATAATAATTGTAATAATAACAGCTAACATTTATTGTGCACTTACTGTTTGTGAGGCTTTACACCTAAAAACTTTATATGTACTAACTAATCTAATTCTCTCATTAGCTTTATGAGGTAGATATTATGAGTACCCTCTTTTTTTATTTTTTTTTTTTATTTTTATTTTTTATTTTTATTTATTTTATTTTATTTATTATTATTATAATACTTTAAGTTCTAGGGTACATGTGCATAACGTGCAGGTTTGTTACATATGTATACTTGTGCCATGTTGGTGTGCTGCACCCATCAACTCGTCAGCACCCATCAACTCGTCATTTACATCAGGTATAACTCCCAATGCCATCCCTCCCCCCTCCCCCCTCCCCATGATAGGCCCCGGTGTGTGATGTTCCCCTTCCCAAGTTCAAGTGATCTCATTGTTCAGTTCCCACCTATGAGTGAGAACATGTGGTGGTTGGTTTTCTGTTCTTGTGATAGTTTGCTAAGAATGATGGTTTCCAGCTGCATCCATGTCCCTACAAAGGACACAAACTCATCCTTTTTTATGGCTGCATAGTATTCCATGGTGTATGTGTGCCACATTTTCTTAATCCAGTCTGTCACTGATGGACATTTGGGTTGATTCCAAGTCTTTGCTATTGTGAATAGTGCCGCAATAAACATACGTGTGCATGTGTCTTTATAGCAGCACGATTTATAATCCTTTGGGTATATACCCAGTAATGGGATGGCTGGGTCATATGGTACATCTCTTTTTAATGGAATCCCACACGTTAAATACCTTAACCAAGGTCACGCTGCTAGTGGGGCTGGGATTTCTGAATACAGACATTCTAGCTCCAGAGCACATGCTTTTAACAACTTCACTATACTGCTTAACTCAGCAGATTTGTTGGAATACCTAGAAAGAATCTTAGCTGGAAAAGTACAAGTACCTCAGTGTTCATTTAGTTCCAAGCCCATGGTAGTGGAGAATTCTGCATAGACAGAAAAGGAGATGGAAGCAACTAGAACCATTTTTTTTTTTTTGAGCTGGAGTCCCACTCTGTTACCAAGGCTGGAGTGTAGTGGCACGATCTTGGCTCATTGCAACCTCTGCCTCCTGGGTTCAAGCAATTCTTCTGCCTCAGCCTCCTGAGTAGCTGGGATGACAGGTGCCTGCCACTGCATCCGGTTAATTTTTGTATTTTAGTAGAGACGGGGTTTTACCACGTTAGCCAGATTCATCTGGAAACACATTTTTTTGACACTACATTGTCTTAGCTTTACCCTAGAATATATACAGACAATATCTGGAAAACAATGTTTCTTCCCTAATTTGGGTACTGTTGATATTTGATAATAGTTGCTGCTGACAAGTTCTATACATTCATGAATATGATTCAAATCTGTGTCAAGTTATTACCTTGCCTCCAGTCCCTGAAGGATCTGAAATTTTTTCTGGTTTTATATCTTTCATGACACAAACAGCAGCCATAACTAGTTTAACACCAGATGGAGGATTCTTCATTGATTTCACAATCGTAATGTCAGCTGGCTAAAAGAAAAAAACAAAAACAAACAGGACATCTTCAGAATGTTTACTTTTAAATAATGAAAAAATTTTAAAGTAATGTTGGAGAATAATGAAAGCACTCCTTTTTATTTGAAATCAAAGTTTTGTTGTTTTTATTTTTTATTTATTTATTTTTTTACTTTATGTGGTTATGAAACAATTAGCAAAAGAGAATTCAGCACAGATTAAGACTAATGGTTCTCAAATGTTGGGAGGGGTCAGTCATAGATACTTATGAGAATATAATGGCAGCTATAAATCCACCAGAAAATATAGTTTTTCGCATATACAATCACATACCACACCCATTTGTGGAACCTAGGTTAAGAATCCTAATTTAGATGAAGATTTAATTCTGTATTTGCTTATATATATTAGTTGTATTGAAGATGAAAGAAGAGGTAGGTCCCAATTCCAAACCTATTTTCTAAAAAGGTATACATTTTTATAATAGATAGTATAGATTCATTTACCCACACCAATATATTTCTGACATTTCTTGCAAGATGCAAATGCTGGAAAGCTAACAACTATATATCTTAGTTTTTCATGCAACTAGAGTTCTGGGTGAGAATTCGATTCCAGATCACTTGAGTGGTACTAGAATTCAGACAATAAATGGGGAGAGTGGCAGGGTGCAAGACATCCATTGTGACAATGTAGATTATAGTGGAGGTCATGTGGCACTGTAGGAAGGCTCTGCAGGCTTCCTACTCAGAGGGACAGCTGCTCTGGTAGACCATTTCTGCAGTATGTCTTTGTGAGTCATTCCTGGAGGCTCAGCCTCTTCCAACAATTCTGTAATCCATTTATAAAATTCCCTAAAAAATCTTTGTCTGCTTATACTAAATAGAGTTAACTCTCTTCTCTGTAACTGAACTCTAACTCAGGTAATACAGCATTTGATATCAGGAAGGGTATAAGCAACAGACTCTCAATGAAAGGGGACCCTAGTATTTTTTCTTTTTTCTTTTTTTTTTTTTTTTTTGAGACGGAGTCTTGCTCTGTCACCCAGGCTGGAGTGCAGTGGCCGGATCTCAGCTCACTGCAAGCTCCGCCTCCCGGGTTTACGCCATTCTCCTGCCTCAGCCTCCCGAGTAGCTGGGACTACAGGCGCCCACCACCTCGCCCGGCTAGTTTTTTTGTATTTTTTAGTAGAGACGGGGTTTCACCGTGTTAGCCGGGATGGTCTCTCGATCTCCTGACCTCGTGATCCACCCGTCTCGGCCTCCCAAAGTGCTGAGATTACAGGCTTGAGCCACCACGCCCGGCCGGGACCCTAGTATTAATGACCTAAATTGAAGGCATCAAGAATCCTATATCAGGGGATGGAGTGCTGAAAGTTCATGGAACATAGAGAGAAGTTACTTACTTGAGAGTTACATGAGAGAAGTTGCTCATGGTCACCTAGAATGGAGTGCCTCTTAAAACAAGGCTTTGTCAAAATAAGTAGCTGCTGTAATAAATCTCTAAGGAGAGAATGCAGAAAGATCACAGGGTAATAAGTGACTCTTAAATGTGCCAGAAATTAGCCAGGCATGGTGTCACGTGACTGTAGTTCCAGCTACTCAGGAAGCTGAGTCGGGGGGTTGGGGGGTATTACTTTAGCCCAAAAGTTTCAGGTTGTGGTGAGCTATGATCACATCGCTGCACTCCAACCCGAGTGACAGAGTGAGACCCTGTCTCAAAAAAAAAAAGAAAGAAAGAAAGTACCTGAAAGCATGAAGAAAGAACATAATAAGCTCAGCGTTTTAAATTCCTGATTCACAGCGCATTGAGAGCACTAGGAAATTTCTATAAATGCCCTAAAATAATCTCTTGTCTTATAACTACAGGGCTGATGTTACTGAAAATCAGAGAGTTTGATTCTGTGAAATGCTGAATTACCCACAGGTTGAGTTTACAGTCTTGTCAGGTCTGTTACATGAAAGAAAGAGTATTGATTAGGAAAAAAGGCAAAAAATGGGACCTGAATACACTGTTGACCCCCTAGTCAACAGATGCTGTCTCTCCCGCTGTGCTTGGTGCAGTTGTTCTGGTCTTCCCGAAAGACCTGTAAAAAGTTGTGTACAACATAATGTGGTACAGATGGTGCCACTCACAGCTGTACTGGAAATGGCCTTTAAGTTTTTCTGTGTATGCAGGTCCAGGAGGCTGCAGAAGACTAGCTCCACACTGTACTTAACATATGCCTGCTGGTCCACATACAGAACCACTTTGGCCTCTTGGAGTCTATTCGTCTCATTCCACTAGAATATCCTGAATGAAAATTATAAATAATATACAAAAAGCAAAAATAGGCCAGGCATGGAAGCTCATGCCTATAATCCCAGCACTTTGAGAGGCCAAGCTGGGAGGATCACTTGAGCCCAGGAGTTTGAGACCAACATGGGCAACATAGGGTGACCCTGTCTCTATAAAAAAAAAATATTTAAAAAGATTAGCCAGGCATAGTGGTGTGTGTCTGTGGTCCTAGCTACTGAGGAGGCTATGGTAGGAGAATCATTTGAGCCCAGGAGATGGAGGCTGCAGCAGGCCATGACTGCACTACTGCACTCCAGCCTGGTCAACAAAGTGAGACTCTGCCTCAAAAATAAATAAATAAAATAAAATAAAATAAAAATAAAATAAAACAATATATCAAAGGCAAACTGTTAAGAGGCAAGTTTCATTTGATTAGAAAGAAACAAGATAATGCCACCTACCGAAATACAGCCACTTCTAATAAGCCAAATACCCATATTCAACTTCCCTCTGTTGATGAAACACAAAGTAGTTAATTCAAACACGTGCCTTAAGTGTATCCAGTGCAGACAGAGCTGCTTCCAAGGCTGGAATTGCCTCAGCTAGGTCACTTTCACACTCATTTTTCAGAGCTTGGGCTTCTTCAGCTTTCCCACTGGCTACCTCTTCATCCAATTTCACAAATTGTCTTTTCGCTTCCACTTGTACAGACTCTATCTCAATAACCTAAAGAAGTGAAAGATGAAGACAATTTCTCAAACACCCTATTGCTTTTTCAATCCTAGACAAAAGAATATTTGAAAATCAGGGAATCTAACATATCATTTTGAAGGATAGAAGGGTCTATAATAAAATCAGGAGAAATACAAATACATGTGAACTAATTTGGAAATCGGCTTCACAAATTCCTTCAAAAAAGACAGAACCCACATTGGACCCAATGAGACAGCCAGTCAATGGGAAAGGGTAAAGTCTCTAAAGTCTAGTGGCAAAAAATTAACTCTTACTTTCTAGGCTAATTTTACATATTTCAATTGTCCTTTGACATCAAAAACATTCAGGATACTCTACCTGCATCATATTTGCATTTTCAATTTTAGCTTCCTCCAATTTGGGCTGTAATTCAACAAGCTCCATTTGCATTTCACCGACCTAAAGAGACAGTTTATAATATGATTAAGTTTCCATTGCTGTAATTGCTATTGAAACCAAATGCAGAAAATATAAATTTAAATGTATCCATAAAAGTATTGGAGCAGAAAATCTCAACTTTTTCTGCTAGTTCTTTGCATGATAAACAAAACTATGAAAGTGTGGGCCAGGGCCAAGCACAGTGGCTCACGTCTGTAATCCTAGCACTTTGGGAGGTCGAGGCAGGTGGACTGCCTGAGCTCAGGAATTCGAGACAAGCCTGGGGAACATGGTGAAATCCCGTCTCTACTAAAAATACAAAAAAATTGCCAGGCGTGGCAGCGTGCACCTGTAATCCCAGCTATTCGGGAGGGTGAGACAGAATTGCTTGAACTTGGGAGGTGGAGGTTGCAGTGAGCCAAGATTGTGCCATTACACTCCAGCCTGGGTGACAGAGTGACACTCCATCTCAAAAAAAAAAAAAAAAAAAAAAAAAGGCGTGGGCCAGTTTTCTTCACAGAAGACCTCAGTAGGAGAATGCAGTTGCCATGGAAGAAATGTAGATTGAAAACAAAGCAGCATCTCAGAGTATTCCTGGTATACTATGTGCATGACATATGATACAAAGATCAGCCAACCAAACCTCTATTACTTATGTTGAACTAACACTAATTATTACTAGCACTTATTAAAAAAACCACAAATCTCATATTTAACCAGCTTTTATAATAAAAAGCGACCTAAACTTATATTCTCTTAAATGGCAAAAAATTAATTAAAAATAAAACATGATCTATTTGAGCTGTGTGGTCTAGGCAACTTACTGAACTTCTATAAAACTTACTATGCTCATTTGTAAAATGAGGATCATAAAAGTGTCTACCTTATAGAGTTGTTATGAAGAATAACTGAAGGAATAGATGTGAAATACATAACAAAGAGCCTGGCATATCACATATTCTCAATAAATTATAGCTTGTATTATTATTTCTTATACTTCTCAGTATATATTATCATTCTGAGCAGCTCATCAAATTTACCTGAGACTCAGCAAAAGCTAATTTGTCAAGCCCATTCACGTATCGCTGTTTTGCTTCCATGACAGCTTGTCGCTTCTTTGTCAAAAGCTGTCGAAATGAGCCAATGAGTTCAAGATAAGAAGTAGCAGTAACATAGTTATGTCGTCCTAACTCATGCAAGAACCTAAAAGAGAGGCAGATAACATACTTCACTATAAGTAATGGATTCCACAAAAAGGTAAATTCAACATACCATTAACAGACATTTAATAAAGATTACATTTTATATAGAAGTTAGTGAGTACTTGAACATTGTAAGACTCTAGAATCCTACATATTACCACATTATAATTTCTTGTCTCTAAAATAACAACTAGTGGTGACATATTTAAAAGGCACAAATCAAGTGAGATCCTATCTTTTAAAAAACCACAGATCAACAAATATGTCTATAAAAGATGAACTACAGCAAAAAAGAGTCAGACTATTTCACATGTTTCATAAGCCAGGAGGATCTAACTTGGTAAGTGACCCAAGATATCACGTAAACCAGGTAAGTACAGTAGGAAAGGGGATAGCAGATAAGATAGCAAATACATGTGAATTAATTTGGAAATGGGCTTCACAAATCCCTTCATTGTCATTTTAAAATTTACTAATATTAACCTTTCTGAAAGATCCATAATGGAGGTGTGAAAGTGTTTACAGATTGGAACTATCTCTTGTCGTTCAACCTCAGTAAGCTCCAGTGTTTCTAAGAATTTCACAGCTACACGTTCAAGAGCATCTTCAGGCCATGACTAAAAACAAGAAAAAGAAAAACTCTTGAAATTTAAGATGAACAGTAGTTTCATTCCAACTCCATAAGTTAATGCATAATAAGTTGCATGACTTCCTATGGGAGAATAATTTGGTTTTGAGAAAATTAAAATTTTAATGAACAAAGCAGAATAAGAGAGACTGAGGTCTCTGAAAGACCTAATATTCTTATATACTAAAATGAAAAAAAGGATAATATAAAGGATCAATGAAGTTTTATTTATCAAAGATATATTACACTGCCTTCCCAACTCTTCCACTTGGATGTCTAGTAGGCACCCCAAATTTATCATGACAGTGGCAGAAGCTGCTAGTTGTCCACCCAATATCTACTAGCCCTTTCTTCCTTGGGACTCCAATTTTATTCTAGATAGCAATATATCCAGCTAAAAGACTAGATTTCCTAGACTCCTTTGGAATTCAGGATGGCCAATGACACATAAGCAGTTGTTGGGTGGGGACTTCAGGGTAGAGCTAGGACATCCTTTTTGGCCTACTTTCATTCTTCTACTTCTTGTTTGGAACACAATTGTGAACAATGGCACTCTAGCAGCCACCTCACCTCCCTAAGTTACTTTGAGAATGGAAGTCGCATGCTAAGGATAGTAAAGCAGAATAACTTGGGATCCTCATGACTTTGTTAAGCCACAAAAGCCCCACTCTGCTTACCTTTAGATTTTTTTTTCCTATGAGAGTTAAAAAACCCAATGTGTTTGGTTTGGGTTTCTATTACTGGGAGACCATCACAATTTCTACTATAACATCCAAAGGTGATTTTTAAATTTTCTTCCCTACAAATTTGCTTCCTAGCCAGTCCTCTCCATCTTAGTGAAATGGTTCCTTCCTTGGCTTTCCTGCAATATGTCAAGCATGCTCCTACCTCTGGGTCTTTGGACGTGCTTTTCCCTCTGACTAGAACCCTCTCCCTCAGACCTCCATGTGGTTCATGCTCTCACTTCCTTCACATCCAAGCTCATATACCGACTTATCAGGAAGGCCTTCCCAGAGCACTCTTTATAAAACAGCATTACTTCCCTCATTACTCTGCCTTTTATACTGAGTTTTCTTCTCAGCACTTACCAATACATGGCATATCATTAATCTTCATTTGCTCACTAGAGTATTTTCCAGGTTTCCTTTCATTTAGTTTCAATACTATGCTTATAATTTTTTTTCCTTTGTAGCAGATAATACGCATTTTAAGACCAATTTTTTTTTGGTGTCTAGCCTAAGCACATACTGCCAGTGTATGCATTTTTTATTAATAGATTGTTATATTCATGTGATCCAATTGTACCAATACATATTTTAAATCTAAGAGAGACTTCTAAAGAACTATTAAGATTAGTGAAATTTTATAAAATGCCAGGTTAAATGTCATATAACTTACATATCATTAAAAAATACTATGGAGGCTTATCTTTTTGTTCTGCATGCTTCATTTTTAATCATCCTGCTAATTATCATGCATATTTAATACTATCTGTAGCAGTTAGGATATTTATGACTAAAGAGGCAGAAAACCAGTCTTACTGTATCTTCAAAAAAGAGAAGATGCATATTCTTATAGAGTAATACCCAGAAGTAGGGTATTTCCAGGGTTGCTTCATTTAGAAGCTCAACTATATTATCAAGTATTCACGTTTTTTCCATCTTGTTCCTTTCTCAGTGCACTTTATTTCATCCTTGGGCTAGTCCCATTATGGTGACATGATGACTGCTGCAGCTATGGGCATCACATTCTCAAGCAACAAGATTGAGAGACCAAAAAAAGGCCCTTTTATTACCATGTGACTCCTTTTATAGTGAAAATACTTTTTTTCCCCAAAGCTCCCCAGGACCCACTGGCAAGGAATGGTTCATACATGGGCTCAGGCATAAAACAATCACTAGCAAGAGAAATGAAAGCATATATACACACACACACATATACACACACACACACACACATATATACACATACACACACACACACACACACACACACACATATATATCTTTTTTTTGAGACGGAGTTTCACTCTGTTGCCAGGCTGGAGTGCAGTGGCACAATCTCGGCCCACTGCGACCTCCGCCTCCTGGGTTCAAGCAATTCTCCTGGCTTAGCCTCCTGAGTAGCTGGGACTACAGGCGTGCAGCACCACACTGAGCTAACTTTTATATTTTTAGTAGAGACGGGGTTTCACCATGTTGGCCAGGATGGTCTCCATCTCTTGACCTCATGACCCACCCGCTTCGGCCTCCCAAAGTGCTGGGATTACAGGTGTGAGCCACCGTGCCTGCCTGAGAGCACCAATATTGGCTTAGGGCTGGGCACAATGGCTCATGCCTATAATCCCAGCACTTTGGGAGGCTGAGGTGGGAGACAAGCTTGGACGACATAGAGAAACCCTGTCTCTATAAAAAATTTAAAAATGAGTTGGGCATGGTGGCATACACCTATAGTCCCAACTACTCTGGAGGCTGAGGTGGGAGGATTGCTTGAGCCCAGGAGGCAGAGGTTGCAGTGAGCTGAGATTGCACCAGTGCACTCCAGCCTGGACGACAGAGATCCTGTCTCAAAATATATATATATATTGACTTAGACCAACCATGATTCAATCCCTCTGATACATAGCTACATGGAGGGTGATTTCCCAAACAAAACCAGAATGCAGTTGATAAGAATTAGGCAAAGAGAATAAAACAAATCAGTACCAGAAACTAATTTTTTTAAAAAAATTATCCAGGGTCAATGCACAGTCCACATTCTATTGCACATAAAACAATCAAATAGAAGGTACCATGAGTTACTGTTCTCAAAAGTATGAATACCAAATGGTTTTATACAGGCAGTGGCAGTCTGTCTTAGGTGAGGCAGTGGCCTTCATCATTTGCTTCCAGCTTGACTGAAATTGTTGCCTAGCTGGTTTTCCTGTCTCTTGTTTTGCCCTACTGTAATTTACCCACCACACAGCTTCCAACTGTTTTGGTTTTTTCCTAAATACAGATTATCTAAAAATATGTTGATGCCACTGTGATGTCTCTGGTATAAAACCAAATTCCTAGGAATACCTTGCCAATCTCTTTGTAACCTGATACGTGCCCAAAGCTCCAACTCAACTGCTGCTGCCCTTAAAATGCCAGCCAGCTATACCAAACAACTTTCAGTGGGGCAGACGAGCCAACCTCTTCCCACCCTTCTCCTTTTCCATGTACTATTCTCTAATAATGGTTCATTTTATGTGTCAACTTGACTGGGCCATGAGGTTCCCAGATATTTGGTCCAACATGATTCTGGGTGTTTCTGTAAGAGTGTTTTTACATGAGTTCAACATTTAAATCATTATAGACTGAGTAAAGCAGAGTGCCCTCCCTAATGTCAATGGACTGCATTCAGTTGTCCTTGTCCAATTTTGTTCAATCCAACGCAACACAAATGCTGATCCTCCCCCAAATTCCTCCTGTATGATTGTCTTCAAGCTGAGACATTGGTTCTTTTTCCCCTCCCTTCAGACTTGGACTGAATTGGCTCTTCCTGGCTCCTGAGCCTGCCGGCCTTCAGACTGGAACTACATCACTGGTTTTCCTGGGCTTTCACCTACCAACTGCAGATCTTGGGACTTTTTAGGCTTCGTAATCATACGAGCCAATTCCTCATAATAAATTTCTTTACATACAAATTTCCTATTGATTCCTAATACACTCCCCCTCTATGTAACTAATTCATCTTCATGCCTCAGAAATTCACTGCCTTTGTATGTATACCCTTTGCACATCAACATTATGGCTCTCTTATATAATCATGATTGCTGACTGCTTTTTCTATCTTCCAGTCTATAGTGTAAGCTCCTTGTGAGGATCATGTAGTCCTATCAGTCTCTGGTGCTGAACATTACGCCTGTCATTACAGTAACTGATCAAGAAACAAACACTTGCTGAATGTATATTAATGAAGTTTTTCAAATATTTCACTAAAATTCCAAAAGAGTTAGTTGCCTCCCCCTCCAACCAAGAAAAATGACAAACCTGAAACCAGTCAATGGTACAGCAGTTGATGAGTGATGGGAACTGTCTCAAGCGATTTCGAAAGGCATCTCCAATGGGGCTAAAGGCCACCACGACATGAAGATTATCTTTGCAGCGATTCACGAAGAAAGCAAACAGGGCTAAGGGGCTGAGTTCATCATGTTTACTGCCAGCCTGAGCTACTGGACGAACACCCTAGGGAATATCAGAAAATAAAAACCTTGTAAATAAAAATAGATAAGCTGGCAGTGAGATTGGTGGATATTAGAATATGAAGAAGTTTTATTGCTCCCTGTAAATATCTGTAAAATTTTGGTTTCATATCAATAGGATGACTTTGACATAGTTTAAATGTAGAAAACCTCTTCCAACTCAAAATTCTACAATTTAAAAACAAGTATCTGCCAAGAATTTACCTTATAAAGATAATCACAAAAGTTCACAAAGATGTATAGAGACATAATTTTACATTTTTTTTTTTTTTTTGAGACGGAGTCTCGCTCTGTCGCCCAGGCTGGAGTGCAGTGGCCGGATCTCAGCTCACTGCAAGCTCCGCCTCCCAGGTTCACGCCTTTCTCCTGCCTCAGCCTCCCGAGTAGCTGGGACTACAGGCGTCTGCCATCTCGCCCGGCTAGTTTTTTGTATTTTTTAGTAGAGATGGGGTTTCACCATGTTAGCCAGGATGGTCTCGATCTCCTGACCTTGTGATCCGCCCGTCTCGGCCTCCCAAAGTGCTGGGATTACAGGCTTGCGCCACCGCGCCTGGCCAATTTTACATTGTTTTTAAGAGAAAAAATGTAAACAGCTGAAGTAGCAATCAGTAAGGAAGTAGTTATAAATGTAAAAGATCCACATATTAGCATTTTATACAACAGTTAAAAATAATAAAGTGGTGTCTCATGCCTGGAATCCTAGCTTCTTGGGAGGCTGAGGTAAGAGCCCAGGAGTTGGAAGCTGCAGTGAGCTATGACTGCACCACTGCACTCCAGCCTGGGCAACAGAGCAGTGAGACTTCATCTCTAGAAACACACAGACACAGACACACACACACACACACACACACACACACAGTGTATTTTGTGCTACAAGAAGATAAGCAAGATAAAATAACTAAAAAAAAAAGTTTTGCAACAGTATATTGAATATGATACTGTTTAAAAAATATAGATGTATATAAAATAGCAAATATATAACAGAAATAGTGAAGAAATGGAAAAGTTTAGTAGCAAAGTGATGGGAATGAAAGATAGATAATAGCTAAAGTAGCAGGACAGCCTAGCAAAGCTTAGGAAATTCCATTTCCCAAAGGTGACTATTCCTTGAATGGGCATATGGACGATGCATTTCTCCTATAAATCAGGAGAATACCACTAATTCGCAGCCTTGGTCACATCTCTGACATATCCCAGATAAAAGCAAAGAACATGGGTTTTTGTTGTGTTGTTTTGTCCTCTTTTCTCCTTCCACACTCCATACTATGAACTGGTAATGCACCATTTACTGAGGGCTGTGTAAGTGCCTGACACTACATAAGTGCTTTATTTTGTTTGATTCTCAAACCTCACAGCAACCCCATGTGGGAAGAACTCTTATCTGTGCTGCCATTTCATGGAACACAAAAGCAGAGTACTTGAAAGTGTGAGTCCATTTCACTCCAGATGTTATGGCTGGAGGTGGGGAATTAAATATCCAGGTGTGAGTGATATATTTTGTGGGTAAAAGTGATTATGGTAATGAGAAAGTGTGACATTACTTTCATCTTAGAAATGAGGGTTAAAGTATGTGACAGTAGTGGACATGTCACCGTTGTATTTTTTGTCAATTAAATCACAAACAAGACTTTCAGAGGTATCAAACCTATAAGATAGTTTCATTAAAACTTTTTAAAAATTTACTAACCAGTGTAAACGACAAAGACTAATAAAGTAGCATTAAAATCATGCTTTCTTACATCAATGTAACCTTAAGAGATGATTTAAAATTCTCTAATCACTCATAAAACATGCTAAATAACATTAAACAGGTGAAACAAACTGCCATTATTATGAAGATAGGAGTTACAAAACAAAAATTATTCCTCATAACTATGGTTGAAGCAATTTAAAATTCACCAAACAATGATGTATTTAACTAATATACTTAAAATTTTTAATTACCCCCAAAATCATATGTACAAACTATATTTATCCTGAAGAGCTGAGAAAAGGTTTCAAGAAATAAAGTTTTGTGCTAGGAGCAGTACTTTCCCAAAAGTGTTTACCTCCATCACTTCTTGTTTCTCATCTGCTGCAAAAATGTTAGGCACTTCTCCTGTGTTGAGCACACTGTCAATATCCTCTAGAAAAGCTTCCTCTTTAATCTGAGTGTCTGTGATGAGAAAGACGGTCTTCTGGCCCCTCATGCCCACATTCCTTAACAGACCCTTAAAAAATAAAAATGTACTTGTAAGCAGAATATGGTAGACATCTGTTGGTTTTGATTTCCCTCACTTTCTCCTTCTTTTGATAATAACACTTTGATTTTTAGGGCAGTAACTCTCCCCACTTCTACTGGGGCTGTCAATCGGGGCCTCCACTGCCTCTGTCCCCTGGGTGGGAAAGCCAAACTGGTCAGTTTCCCCAAACCCCTAGACATAATCACTGATTCAGAGGAAGGCATATGATTTAAGCAGGGCCCAATCATAGTCTTACTTCAGGGATTGAGACAGACTTGAAACAGAAAGAATCCTGGCTGTTCTGAGATGGAATATATAAAGGCCAGTAACCTTAATTACTTGGAGTTAACTGTTTGCCTCATGGAATGAGCCTGCTGGAGAAGGAAGCCAAATGGAGGAGAGTTGTGTCAGGAGATAGAAAGAGTAATTACTAAGGACATAATTTGATACCCTAAATTCAGCTTTGTGAAAAGCCTATCTACCTCTAGACACTTCAGTGTAGACAGGCTGGGGTTTTTGTGCAGGGGTCAACAGCAACCCAAATTCCTAATATAAGATATGGGCTCAGTAGTGTGCTGAAACTGACTTGTATAAGCTTGTTAGAACTGACTGTTAAAATTTCAGGCACTTGTCAGAAGTTTGTAAAACATAGCCAGGATTTAAAAATTGAATTATATAAACTTACAATTATACAAAAATCTAGTTATATTTAAAAGGGAGGTAAATGCTTAAATCTCATCATCTCCTATTTTATTATGTTACTATTATCTATACTCTGGAAATTTTTTCAATCTATTGTATCAATACAGTAAAATACCATGTCATGGTGTTCTATGCATATCTCTTTTCAGTTCTGTTCTCAGTGACAGCATGTTGGGAGCTTCAGATCAGCCATGGGGCAGTTTTTACATCACGGAAATTGGAAAATCTACCATCAGAGGCTCCCTCTCACCCCCAGTCCTCGAAAGCTGGTTGTTAAACATTTGTCAGCATACAAACTGACTGTAGTTCACAGTGAAATAGCATTACAACTTCTGTAAGTTCTTTTTAAAAATAACCTTCTACCTTGTAAAACCATATATTTTAAATCATTAAATATTAACTAATATTTTCACTCCATAAAATAACTGGTGGATTTTTATATTGTACACAACTACGTCCTTTTCCCATTACAGCCATCTTCCAATATGAAGGCTGTTTTGTTCTTAGAAATAATTTTCTGTCATCAAAACTAGGGAGTCTAGTTTTTAAAGTAGTATTGTATCAGGTTTATAATTATTAATATTATATCAAAATAAATCTTAGGCTGGGTGCAGTGGCTCACCCCTGTAATCTGAGCAGTTTGAGAGGGTGAGGCAGGAGGATTACTTGAGCCCAGGAGTTTGAGAGCAGCCTGGACAACATAATGAGAGACCATCTCAAAAAAAAAAAAAAAAAAAAAAAAATTAGCCAGGCCTGGTGGTACATGCCTGTAGTCCCACAGGCAGCTACTAGGGAGGGTGAAGCGGGAGGGTTGCTTGAACCTGGGAGGTTGAGGCTGCAGTGAGCTATGCTCATGCCACTGTACTCCAGCTGGGGTGACAGAGTGAGACACCTCTCCAAAAAAAAAAAAAAAAAAAAAATCTAAAAATTTTAATTTGTGCTGGGTGCGGTGGCTCAGGCCTGTAATCCCGGCACTTTGGGAGGCCCAGGCAGGTGGATCAACTGAGGTTGGGAGTTCGAGACCAGCCTGACCAACATGGAGAAACCCTGTCTCTACGAAAAATACAAAATAACCTGGGCATGGTGGCACATGCCTCTAATCCCAGCTACTCGGGAGGCTGAGGCAGGAGAATCGCTTGAACCCAGGAGGTGGAGGTTGCAGTGAGCCAGGATCGTGCCATTGCCCTTTAGCCCTGGCAACAAGAGCAAGCCTCCATCTCAAAAAAAGAAAAAGGAAAAAAAAAAAAAAAAACCATAAAAATTTTAATTTAAAATAAACTTTACAATACAATATACACAAACATATTTAACTTATTGTCATGAGCATCATTGTAATTTGGTTTTTTTTTGTTTTTTTTGAGACAAAGTCTCGCTCTCTTGCCTGGGCTGGAGTGCAGTGGCACGATCTTGGCTCACTGAACTTCTGCCTCCCAGGTTCTAGCGATTCTCCCGCCTCAGCCTTCCAAGTATCTGAGATTACAGGTTCATTCCACTATAAATGATTCTCCTGCCTCAGGCTCTTGAGTAGCTGCAATTACAGGTCCGTTCTACCACACTTGGCTAATTTTTGTATTTTTAGAAGAGACAGAGTTTCATCATGTTGGCCAGGCTGGTCTCAGACCTCTGACCTCAGGTGATCCGAGACCAACTTGGTTAACATGGTGAAATCCCATCTCTAGCAAAAATACAGGAAAAAAAAAATTAGCCAGGCATGGTGGCAGGCACCAATAATTCCAGCTACTAGGGAGGCTGAGGCAGTAGAACCACTTGAACTCGGCAGGTGGACGTTGCAGTGAGTGGAGATTGTGCCACTGCACTCCAGCCTGGGTGACACAGTGAGACTTCATCTCAATAAAAAAAATTGATATTAATTATATGTCAGGAATATTAAGAAAACCCTATATACATTATATAATTTAACCATAATAATCTTTGAAATAGGTGGTATTATCCAAATTTTACAAATGAAGAATCGAGAAAGTGACCATCAGCAAGATAATGGGCTAGGAAGCTCTAGACCCTTTTCTACCCTGAAGACACTGTATTAGCAATATATAGAACACAATTACCTTTGTGAGAACTTTGGAAACTAGTTAAGTGGCTGCAGCACCCAGAAAAGAGCATGAACAAGAGAAGGGACTGTTCCCAAAAGGGTGAGACAGTACCTCATATTTTTCTCACTCTAGCCCCTCCCCCAACTGGGCATAGTGTGGGGAGATCCAGAGAATACCATCCAAATCCTGGCTCCTTCCTCAGGACAGAAGGAATATAGTTGAACTTAAGCCCAGAATACTGGCTTGTGTGGGGGCTGTTCCACCTGCCTTCAGGTGCTAACAGGAACAATGGCCTATTTTGGACACCAGGTTGGAGGCCACTGAAACAGGGTGAGTTCCCTGGTGGGTTAGAGCAGCAGAAGCTGCAGTTCTACAGGCAGGCACCAGGGAGAGCAAGAGATCAAGGGCGGAGGAATACAACGGAATCAGCAACTGAAAGCCCCTGAGAAGAAAGAGCAAATTAAGACAGTCAAAAGCACTCATACATGCAACAATAAAAGCACACGTACAACCTCAAAGAAGACACGTCCTCAGAAAAGGTCTGAAAGGTCCCAGAACCTCTAGCTAGGTTGATTGGTGAAGGTCTTCCCTGAATGAGGCCAGTCATAATGATTGGGAGGGGTGGCTTTATTTCAAATGGTCAACTCTCAAAAAGATCACAAGGGATGCAAAGAAATAAGGAAATGTGGCCCAATCAAAGAAACAAAATAAAGTTCCAGAAACCAACCATAAGGAAATGCAGATCCATGAACTGACTAGCAAAACATTTAAAATAACTACCTTAAAGTTTCTCAGTGAGCTGAAAGGAACCCAGAGCTAAATCAGGAAAACAATGCATGAACAAAATGAGAATTAACAAAGATATAGAAACCATAAAATATAAATAGAAATTCTGGACCCAAAACATAAAACTGAACTAAAAAGTTATCTAGAGGGGTTCAATATTAGACTTGATCAGGCAGAATCAAGAGTCAACCAACTTGAAAACAAGTAATTGAAAATCACCAGGTTAATGGAGCAAAAACTAAACAAAGACAATAAAGGAAGGTGGAGCAAGCCTAAGGGATTTATGGTACACCATCAAGTGGACCAATATATGCATTATGGAAATCCCAGAATGAGAGACAGAGGAAGAGAGGACAGAGAGCTTTTTCAAGAAATAATGGCTGAAAATTTCTCAAATCTGAGGAAAGAAGTGGATATAAAAATTCCATTTTATGGAAGATCAATGAATTCCAACTAGGATGAAGTCAAAGAAATCCACACTAAAAAACAATATAATCAAACTGCCAAAAGTCAAATACAAAGAGAAAATATTGAAAGCAGCCAGAGAAAAGCAACTTGTCATCTACAAGGGAACTACCTTAAGATTATCAGTGAATTTCTCAGCAGAAAATGTACAGACCAGAAGGAAGTAGGGTGACATATTCTAATTGCAGAAAGATAAAAACCTGTCAACCAAGAACACTGTATCTGGTAGAGCTGCCCTACAAAAATGAAGGTGAAATTAAAACCTTTCCAGATGAACAAACACCGAGGGAGTCCTTATCACTAGATCTGCCCTACAAGATACGCTAAAGGGAGTCCTTTAAGCTAAAGTTGAAACAAAAGAACCTAGATTACTACTAAGACAACGTTAATGCCATCATCATCATCATCAGGTTCATGTTTAAATCTGCTAGAAACCATATCTGAAATAAGTCCTCTCTGAACTGGAATAAATATATAGTCAGTGGCATAAGCCAGGCACAGAAAGATAAACATCACATGTGCTGACTTACATGTAGGAGCCAAAAATTTGACCTCATGGAGGTAGAGAGTAGAAAGACAGTTATCAGAGGCCAGAAAGGAGATGCAGGCAGGGGAGGATAAAGAGAAGCAGGTCAATGGGTATGAACATACAGTTAGAAGAAGTTGTAGTGTTCAATAGTACAATAGCGCAACTATATTTAACAATGTATTGCGTATTTCAAGATAGAAGATATGCAATGTTACCAATACAAAAAGATCGATGTTCTACATGATGGATATCCTAAATGTGCTGACTCCATAGTTATTCATTTTATGCATGTATCAAAATATTACATGTACCTCATAAATATGTACAAATATTATACAACAATTTTTTTAAAGCAGCAGCCATGGTAATAGCGTAGTGGATAAGACTTGAGTTAGAAAGCCTTGCTCTGTTGTGCATCACATGTCACTCAGCTTCAGTAAAACACAGAGACAACCCACCTGCTGCATTGCATTGCTGTACCTATAGAATGAGATCATGTAGGTAAAAGCTAGGTAAAGCACTCAGGACAGAACTCAGCACACACAGTAGATGCTCTATGGACAGTATCATCATCATCATCATCATCATCATCATCATCACTGGAGTTCAGTACACAGCTACACAGGCTGGTTCTCTCTTTACAAGTAAAAGAATGTACTGTTTTCATTTTAGATACTAGGCTTCTTCATAATCTTACCTTCATATCCTCTCTCCATTCATTCATACCATAGCTCTTAGAAATTTCTGGTTGGAAAATATGCATTTTTGCCATGGATGTAGCCAGACGAGTTAAAGATTGACGACCACTTCCTCCAAGTCCGACAAGCAAAGCATTTCCACCAGACTGCTTTAGAACTCGACATATTCTTGATAAATGTTCCAAAACATACCTACCACAAAATAAAAATTTTATTAATGCATTACAATAAAAATGTAAATGTATATTTACATGTAACTACTGTTTTACTTTCCTAGAAGAACATGACTTTGCTGTCCTATATGTTACTATCCCAGTTTTAAAGAATTTACTATCAAAAACTGTGATTTTTTCAAAAGCAGTCACAACTGGATCATTCGATGTAGGGGAAAACTAATTAAAAGTTCAAATTCAGGAAACTTGATATACAAGTTATACAAATAAAATGAAATATTAACTAATACTGGCAGTATCTTATCACTTTTATTAAATATGTTTCTTCAGTGTCTTAAGATTTCTGTGTGAGAAAAGATCGTTACCTATAAAACAACAAATTCAGAAAAGGTGCTTAGCTTCACTGGTAATTAGGTTAATTAAAATTAAAATGATAATGAGATACCATTTCACTCTCCTTAGACTAGAAAAACTTACAATATCTGTCAATCCTAAGCATCAGCAAAGGTAAAGAACAATGGAAGCTCTCAAAAATAATAATCATTTTTAAAGATGTTTTGGCAAAATTTAGTAAAGTTGAAGATGCTTATATACTATGACATGATAATCCCACTTATAGGAAAATAGCCTAGAGAAATTCTCACACATGTACCCAAGGAGACACGCATGAGAATTTTCAAAGCCTTTCTTATAATAGCAAAAACTAGAAGTCACCTAAAATTTGTCTCAGAAGAATGACTACACTGTGGTACAATTATATAATAGAATGCAATATAGTGGTAAATATTCATTTTTCTTTGACTCTCACAATATGGAATAAACCAACTAGTAGCAGAAGATTATGTCTAGTATTATACCATTTATATGCAGTTTTAAAATATGCAAAATAAGACTGCGTATATGTTTAGGAATACACACATGTATAGTAAAAGTTCTAAGAAACACAAGTTTCAGCCAGGCGCAGTGGTTCATGTCTGTAATCCCAGCACTTTGGGAGGCCAAGGCGGGCAGATCACTTGAGGTCAGGAGTTCGAGACCACCCTGGCCAGCATGGTGAACCCCATATCTACTAAAAATACAAAAACATTAGCTGGGCGTGGTGTTGCATGCCTATAGTTCCAGCTACCTGGGAGGCTGAGGTAGGAGAATTGCTTCAACCCAGGAGGCAGAGGTTGCAGTGAGCTGAGATTGTGCTATTGCACTCCAGCCTGGATGACAGAGCAAGACTCAGTCTCCCAAAAAAAAAAAAAAAAAAAAAGTTTCTTTTCACTGCTACTCTTAGGACACCAGATGCAGTGAGAGAGTGTGACTATAACAGGGAACTTCAAATAAATTACTAATATTTTATGTCTTATGCTGGATAATGGGGACAAAGTTATTCACCGTATTTTTCTTTACACCTTTTGGTACATTTTAAACATTTCATAATAACGTTTTACAGGTAGCAATTTCAAGCATCAACATCATATATAGGTACCTAAAAATGACAAGATTCATTCTTGTTTTGTGTGTTTGATTATACTCATCTAAGCACTGGTCCACAACATCACTAAAATGAAGAATATTTGGAATTTCAATATAAACTCTATCATCTCCTTCAAGGTCAGGATTCATATAGTCACCAAACATGAGATTTCTTAAGTCTTCTTCAGTTACCTATGGAAAGGAAATCAACAAATTATAAAACTTAAAACATTTAAAAAATAAATTTAAGAAAATGTTGTATAAAATTTTTGTTTCATCCATGTTATAAAGTAATTTTTTTAAACATTAGGGTAGTAAATAATATACTTACAAAATTAGTACCTGAGATTACATCCTTAGGATATAAAAAGAAAAGTAAGATCTTCTATCATATACGTTTTATTGTTGTTAGGCTACAGAAGTCATTCTGGGTGACTCCCATTTATTGAGTAGTTACTAAGTGATGGTCATCATGTTAAGCACGTTATATCTATTATATCATTTATTCCCTACCACATAAGGTGTTATTCTTTAAATAACTTCTATGTTGCATACTTTCCTATGAAGATAAATCTTCTCAAAACAAACACCTATTTACAAGGAATGCTAAAAAAAAAGTTCATTATAGCGGCCGGGCGCGGTGGCTCAAGCCTGTAATCCCAGCACTTTGGGAGGCCGAGTCGGGCGGATCACGAGGTCAGGAGATCGAGAACATCCTGGCTAACACGGTGAAACCCCGTCTCTACTAAAAATACAAAAAACTAGCCGGGCGAGGTGGCGGGCGCCTGTAGTCCCAGCTACTCGGGAGGCTGAGGCAGGAGAATGGCGTAAACCCGGGGGGCGGAGCTTGCAGTGAGCTGAGATCCGGCCACTGCACTCCAGCCTGGGCGACAGAGCGAGACTCCGTCTCAAAAAAAAAAAAAAAAGAAATGATTTTTTAAAATATAACTTAATTGTAACAATTTATATATTGTACTGCTTTAACTCAATATGTTCTTAATCACTGTACTCACAGGTGCATTTTGTTTCCTCAAATGTGAAAAGATACTGTCAAATGATTCTTTAAAATGGTCCTTTATAACAGTTTTAGTTAACTGGAACAGCCATCTTCGATCATCATCATTAATGAGGCGATCGTAAAACACTCGGAGAACCTCATGCACAAACAGACGGATCATAGTGTGTTTGCTCGCCACAGCATCTCTTTCAATGAGTAAACAGCCCCGGATGACACGTGAAAAATCACGCAAGTTGAAAGTATAATGGGATTTTGTGGGAGTGGGTAAAAGATTTTCCACAGATTGTTTATATATCTGAATATGAAAAAAGCAACAAAGTAAAAATAAAATGCTTATAATCAGCAAAGTCATGTAACCAATGGAATGTTACACAAAATATTTTATTTACTCTATCAGATTATAAGGGCTTGGACTGAGCACGGTGGTTCACATCTCTAATCTCAGCACTTTGAGAGGTTGAGCTCGGCAGATCACCTAAGGTCAGGAATTCGAGACCAGCCTGGCCAACATGGCAAAACCCCGTCTCTACTAAAAATACAAAAATTAGCCAGGTGTCGTGGCACATGCCTATAATCCCAGCTACTCAGGAGGCTGAGGCAGGAGAATGGCTTGAACCCAGGAGGTGGAGGTGGATGTTGCAGAGAGCTGAGATCGCGCCATTGCACTCCAGCCTGGGCAACGAAGTGAGACTCTGTCTCAAAAAAAAAAAAAAAAAAAAGAAAAGAAAAAAGAAAAAAGATCATCCTGGCTTGGAAAATTGCACAGTACTAAGCCTAGCATGGGATATATGTTTATTTTGGCTTATAGCACTCAACCAGGCATTATAAAGCTGAGGGAACTTAACATCTGATTCCATCCAAGCCCATCCAAGTAGAAACCTGTTTCTACTTTTATTTCCCAGTTATTATGGTTATGCCATTTAAAGGTGAATAATCTGAGGTTAAATAGTGAAAAACAAAATCTTTTATAGAAAGTGAAATCAGATAACTCAGCTGAATCATTCCAAAGAAGATGACGAAATAATTTTCTTGTTACTACAATCAACTTCAAAACAAATCAATTTGTTCTCTCTCTTCCCTTCTATCTCTTATTCCCTCACTGCCTTCTTCCTTATATCTAAATTGGCTATAAGGAAATGAAGTATATTTTTACTATGTACTGAATTCACCAAATGAAGTTTAATGTTCTCTTAAAGGCAGGTGAATTAAGCCTTTTATAATATAGTCAAAAAAGGAAAACTAAACAACTTTTTTTTTTTTTCAGATGGATTCTTGTTCTGTCGCCAGGCTGGAGTGCGGTGGCACAATCTCGGCTCACTGCAACCTCCGCCTCCCGGGTTCAAGTGATTCTCCTGCCTCAGCCTCCCGAGTGACTGGGACTACAGGTACGCACCACCACACCCAGCTAATTTTTGCATTTTTAGTAGAGATGGGGTTTCACCATGTTGGTCAGGATAGTCTCAATCTCTTGACCTCATGATCCACCCACCTTGGCCTCCCAAAGTGCTAGGATTACAGGCATAAGTCACCACGCCTAGCCAACATTTTTTATTTGTATGTGTTCTGTGATTCATCTACCTACTCCAACCTCCACACATGGTAGGTCTACAATGCTTCAAATACAGAAAAACAGAAAAAAGCCGGGGGTAGGGTGGTGGCAGGGATGCTTTCTGTATCCCCTTCTATCTGACCAATACCCCTGTATTTTCCAGGACATGACTGAAATAGAAATATTATATTTATAAATAAAAGCACTTTTCTGTATCAGAATAAATGTACTATCTCTTCGCTCATAATTTCTTTACTTGAACAGCACACACTTTCCACTGAAACAAGAGGAGAATTTTAGAAGATAAGACTGATGTTCTTGGAAATGGATGGAAGGATTCTAGGGAGCTTTTTGCTTCCTGTTGCAGTGATCACAAAATGAAACTTGCTTTTTCAAGCTTCTAGAAAATGTAGTTTGGTAAGATCATGACTGACATGCCTTTATATATATTGTTTCCCATTTACCATTAGAGATGAGGCTGGCTCTAGTCTCTGAACTGAGGCAAATAACACATCTGAAATAAGTTAAAAACTGTTCTTTGGGTATATGAGGAGTCTTGTTGTCTGTTTCTACCCTTGTATTTCTCTTTCATAATTATTTTTTCATTGCTACTTATAAATTATATGGTCTAAAAGTAATGTATTCATAAGCTGCTTAAATTTCTTTAAGACAAGCATGAAAAATGGGAGGGAAGACAGAAGAAACTTGACAAATACCAGAGTAGGAACCTAACAGCAAAATACCTGTGATGTGGCAGATACTAGTTTTAGATGTTTTCCTTAAACAACCTTGTGAAATAGGTGTTTTATTCCATTTTAGTCATTAAATAAACAGCCTCTGGAATGTCAAATTACTTGCTCAAAGTCATATAGCTAGGAAATAGCAGTCAAGGCTCAACCCAAGTTAGATTCCCTCATTTCAAATCCTGTGATCTTCCTATTCTCTGGTCTTCCAAACAGTTTCTCTGACACCAAAGACCAAAGCAGATAGTTAAGTGGGAAACAACGCTAAAAAAAATAAAATAACGGACAAATGAGGGAAATATGCAATACTAAAACATTTACATTGCATTATTGACTGACCTCCATAGTCCCATTGACTATCTGGTTCCCAATTACAAAGTACTCTGGAGGAAATTCACGAGTTCTCAGGTAGAATGCTACAATAGATGAGAAGATTCGGACCATGGTTTCATCACTAAAAGAATTAATACTGCAGACATTGAAATGTCGAATACAACGGGGAGTAACTGGATTTCTTCCACCACCTGGAGGGCCCATTGCAGCAATCAGCTCTATGTCCACCAGTGTGATTTTACTTGTGTCCTTAAGGTCATACCTTAGAAAGCACACACACAAAAAACTTAGATTATCTGTTATAAAGACAGTAAAATGGAATGAAATATAGATCTCTCAAGAAATTTAATCAGACTTTAGCTTCTCTAAAAGGAATAACTTCAGATAACACTTTGAGTAGGAGAGAATTTTGTTTTAAAGCAGAATTTGGTTTCTCCCCTCAGTGACTGATTCTGTTACCCAGATTCTGGGTATCTAGAACGAATCTTCCTCTTACTTTTCCCTCTCTTTCCTCCTACTCTTCCTTACAGTTTGACTCTCCATTTCTCCTTTCTTATTCCAAATCTAGAAGCATGGATGAGTGATCAATCCTATTTGTAGCCGTTCAAAGATAAGGTTACCATGTATCTCATTTTACCTAGGACAATTCTGGCTTGTGCTTATTGTACTGAAGTAATTATTAATAACACTCCCCTTTTACTGTCAGAAAGGTCACAGTTTGAACACTAAGTTATGTAGTCAAACTGGTTATAGCGATGTCCTGATTTTCTTTTTCTCATCTCAAACTGTATCTTCAGAGTGGATAAGGATGTCTAAATAGGATCTATACATTTTGTTATAGAAAGGGACCCATTAGGGAAAAATGAAATTTCAAGGAAGTTTTAATCAGAAAGAAGTATGAAATGACACAATTTAGTTGGAACCACTCAGAGTAAAAGGTTGCTATTGTCAATAAGCCAGCAAGTCTTTAATACTGAAGCTATTGCACACACACAGACATACACATACAGAGGCTGGGGGAGGAGTCTGTCTAGCCAGTCCTTAGGCTAAAAGCATGCTAGAAAGTATGAAAATATGGTTTTTGGTAACAACCCTAATAATCATCAATGGAAGACCAGCTAAGTAAATTACAGCAACATCCACATAATATTAAAGCCAATAAAATGAATGAGTAGACAAATATGCACTGATATGGCTATTCAAGATAAATATATAAGTGCAAAATAATTTACAAAACATTGCATGTAATATGAGCCTATTTTTAAACATAAAAATACTTATATAGAAAAAAATCACTGAGGAATAGTGATTATCTCCTGATAAGCACTAACTCAGGAGAGTGACTATCTCCTGAGATAATTGCAGTTATTATCTCAACAATGGTTATCTCCTGAAAGCAGAATTCCTAGGGCCTATAGTAATAACAAAAATGCATCTGTAAAATATGACTTAGCTTTGAAATTCATCTACCCTTGTCTTGAGATAAAAATCATGGCATACTGAAGAATAGAAAAGTACATTTAAGAGGAGGAAAGGAAGAATTATTAATACTAATTAAAAGGTGCTGTATCTTGCATGTGAGAAACTAACCATGTCACCATAAAGTGGTGTGGGGAGAATAGAAGGGTTATCCATGAGATTGCTGTCAAATATAGCCATCTCCAAGATATGGTAGGTAGTTCCAAGCAGCCACAGAAAATATACAGTTAAAAACATGGTAGAAAAATAGGGTGCTGATTATAGTTACTTAGGCTGGACACTACCCACAAATTATTGATTTAGGGGAATGGTACTTGGAAGGATGTAACCTGTAAGTTATTTTCAATAATTGAAACTAAGTTGAAAAGTGCAGGCATACCGCATTTTATTTCACTTCACTTCATTAAGCTTCGCAGATACTATGTTTTTTACAAACTGAAAAAGGTTTTTAGAAACCCTGTGTTGAACAGGTCTATAGGCACCATTTTTCCAACAGCATTTGCTTACTTCCAGTCTCTGTGTCACATTTCGGTAATTCTTGCAATATTTCAAACTTTTCCATTATTTTTATATCTAGTATGGTGATCTGTGATCAGTGATCTTTGATGTTACTATTGTAATTGTTTTGGAGCACCATGAATTGCACCTATATAAGAAGAAAAACTTAACAGATAAATATTGTGTGTGTTCTGACTGTTCCACTGGCTGGCTGTTCCCCATCTCTTTCTCTCTTCTCAGACCTTCCTATTCCTTGAGATACAACAATATGGAAGTTAGGCCAATTAATAATCCTCCAGGCCGGGCATGGTGGCTCATACCTGTAATCCCAGTGCTTTAGGAGGCCAAGGCGGTGGATCACTTGAGGTCAGGAGTTCGAAACCAGCCTTGCCAACATGGCAAAACCGTCTCTACTAAAAATACAAAAATTAGCTGGATGTGGTGGTGTGTACCTGTAATCCCAGCTACTTGGGAGGCTAGGGCATGAGAATCACTTGAACCTGGGAGACGGAGGTTGTAGTGAGCCAAGATCACGCCACTACATTCCAGCCTGAGTGACAGAGCAAGACTTTGTCTCAAATAAAGGCAAAAAAAAAAAAAAAAGCCAAAAATCTCCCAGTAAACTAGGAATAAAGGTAACTTCCTCAACTTGGTAAGGAATATCTATAAAAACTCTACAGTTAACACCATACTTAATGGTGAGAATCTCCAAGCTTTCCCACTAAGATCAGGAACAAGGTAAGAATGTTCCCTCTCACCACTTCTTTTCAACATCATAATAAGGGCTAGAAATAAGAAAAAAAAAAAAGGTATACAGACTGGGAAGAAAGAAATGAAACTGTCCTTGTTTGCAGATAACATGATGATCTATAAAGAAAATCTGAAAGAACTACAAAAAACTTCTGGAACTAATAAGCGATTATACCAAGCTTGTAAAGAGTTACCAGGTAAAAGTCAATCACCTTTTTATATACCAGCAATAAACAAGTGGAATTTGAAATTAAAAGTACAACACCTGGGCCAGGCACAGTGGCTCATGCCTGTAATTCCAGAATTTTGGGAGGCCAAGGAAGTTGGATCACTTGAGGTCAGGAGTTTGAGACCAGCCTAGCCAACATGGTGAAAACCTATCTCTACTAAAAACACAAAAATTAGTTGGGCATGGTGGCACATGCCTGTAATCCCAGCTACTTGGGAGGCTGAGGCAGGAGAATCTCTTGAACCCAGAGGCAGAGGTTGTAGTGAGCCAAGATCATGCCACTGCATTCCAGCCTGGGTGACACAGTGAGACTCTGTCTCAAAAAAAAAAAAAAAAACAAGTACAACACAATTTACATTAGCACCCACCCCCAATGAAATACTTAGGGATATATCTAACAAAATATATAGAAGATCTACATGAGGAAAACTATAAAACCCTGATGAACTAAATCAAAATACTAAATAAAGAGAGGTATTCCATGTTCATGGATAGGAGAACAATATTATGAAGATGACAGGCTTTCCAAACTTGACTTGTAGATTCCATGCAATCCCAATCTAAATCACAGCAAGTTATTTTTTGGATCTTGAGAAACTGATTCTAAAGTTGATATGGAGAGGCAAAAGGCCCAAATTAGTCAACACTATTGAAAGAGAAGAACAAAGTCAGAGGACTGACACTACCCAACTTTAAGGCTTACTATAAAACTACAGCAGTCAAGACAATGTGGTACTGACAGAACAGACAAATAGGTCAGTGGAACAGATTAGAGAGCCCAGAAATAGACCCAATAAATATAGTCAACTGATCTTTGACAAAGGAGCAAAGGCAATATTATGGAGCAAAGATAGTCTTTTCAAGAAATGTTGCTGGGCACAGTGGCTCATACCTGTAATCCCACCTACCCAGGAGGCTAAGGCAGATGGAATGCTCAAAGCTAGAATTTTGAGAACAGCCTCAACAACATAGCAAGACCCCTGTCTTTTAGCAAAAGACAAATACTATTAAACAATTGGACACACACACGCAAAAAATTGACCTATATACAATTTTACCCACCCTTCACAACAATTAACTAAAAATGGATCACAGGCCTACATATTAAATGCAATACTATAAAACTCCTAGGAGATAGCAAAAGTAAACCTAGTTGAACTTGGGTATAGCAATGACTTTTTCAGACACAACACCAACGGACTGGTTGGAAAAACTGGACTTCATTAAAATTAACAACTTCTGCTCTGCCAAAGACAAAGTCAAGAGAATGAGAAGACAGGCCTGACTTGGAGAAAATAATGGCAAATGACACATCTGATAAAGGACTATTATCCAAAATATACAAAGAACTCTTAAAACTAAATGATAATAAAACAAACAACCCAATTTAAAAATGGTCAAAGACCCTAACAGACACCTCACCAAGTAAGATACACAGAGGGCAAATAAACATATTAAAAGATGCTTCTTACCATATGTCAGGGAAATGCAAATTAAAACAATGAAATACCACCACACACTCATTAGAATGGCCAAAATCTAGAACACTGACAATACCAAATGCCAGAGAAGACGTGGAACAACACTAACTCTCATTGATTCCTGATGGGAATGCAAATGGTATGGTTATTTTGGAAGATAGTTTGGTGGTTTGTTACAAAACTAAACATATTCTTACCACATTGTTCAGCAATTGTGTTCCTTGGTATTTACTCAAAGAAGTTGACAACTTATGTCCATGTAAAACCTGTGCACAAATGTTTACAGCAACTTTATTCATAATTGTTGAAAACTTGGAAGCAACCAAGATGTCCTTCAGTAGGTTAATGGATTAATTGTGGTATAACCAGACAATTGAATGTTACTCAGTGCTAAAAAGAAATGAGCTATCAAGCCATGAGAAGATATGAAGGAAACTCAAATGCATATTACTAAACGAAAGAAGCTAATCTGAAAAGGCTATATACTGTATTATTCCAACTATATGACATTCTGAAAATGGCTAAACTATAGAGACAGTAAGATCAATGGATCTCTTACAAAGGGGCTGAAGTTGGGGGAGGAATGAAAAGAGAACAGAGGATCTTTACAGCAGTGAAAATACTCTCTATGATATTATAATAATGGATACATATCATATACATTTCTCCAAACCCATAGCATGTACAACACATAAAGCAAACCCTAAAGTAAACTATGGACGTTGGGTGATTGTGATATAGCAATGTAGGCTTATCAATTGTAACAAATGTGCCAATTTGGTGGGGCTGATGAGATTGAGGAGACTATGCATGTGTTGGGGGCAGGGAGTATACAGGAAATATCTGTACCTTCCTCTCAATTTAAAACAGTCTTTTTGAAAGATATTAGAAAGCCTTCATGTACAGGAAAATCTGAGCAATCATTCTTTTCCTTAAATATCTCAAAAAATATATTATTTTACTTAAAAAACCTAAAATAAAAACTGAGATATAACTTCAGCATAACTTATCGAATTAAATAGTTACCAATGTCCACAGTCAAAAAATTGTCGTAATAATTCAATAGGAGGTTGAGCTCCATACTTCTCCAATGCAGGCATATTCATATCATCTATAAAAATTATACACTTCTTTCCCATAGGTGGTCCAAAGACTCCTTTGCGTCTTTTATCCAATCTAGCCATGATAATGTTCTAAAATATAAAGGAAGAGTGGTATATTTACCTATAACTGAATTAGGAATTTATTTTCATACTTATGTTAAATCAGTATCAACAAGTACAACAACCTATTTTGCCAGAATCCATGGGATTTTTACCAGTAACAATGACTATTTGCTTAATTTATCAATGATTAACTTAACATAAAATACCATATTTAACATCAGAAAAAAAAAAGTTTAAGTTTCTGTAGGGAAATCATATCAAGTAGCATTATATATAGTGTTTGTTTTTATTTATTCATATTTAGGGTGATACTAAACTTCACAATCAACATCATTCAAACATTTATTGAAATCCTATGCACTCACAATTGTTACACACATATATTTATGTATTATATTTGTATAGTATATGCATGTTTCTACAATATTTCCACAAATGTCACCAAAATTTCTACAATATTTTCCTCATTGGACAAGCAACATATTTTCATTTTTTTCTTCACTGAATAATTTTTCTTTCCAACTTTTATTTAGGTTCAGGGAGTACACATGCAGGTTATATGGGTAATTGTGTGTTGCGAGGGTTTGGTGTACAGATTATTTCATCACTCAGGTAATAAGCATAGTACCCAATAGGCAGTTTTTCAATCCTCACCCTCCTGCCCGGCTCCACTCTCAAGTAGGCCCTGATTTCTGTTGTTCCCTTCTTTGTGTCCATCTGTACTCAAGAATGTATCTATTAGCTAAAACAAATGTGGATGCTTTCTTATAGTTCTAATGCTTTTGGAACTCACTTGTCCATTGGAAAAATAAACTGAAATTATTTTCATTCAAATAAAGCTCCACAGTAAGTGTTCTAAATTTGTAAGATTTTGAAGCTCAGTGAAGCATATAGACTTAAAACAACAGAAATGAGGCCGGGAGAGAATGGATAGGCATAAATTTAGGAATGGATGATGAAAATGGCAATTAGAAAAGGTTTCATGAAGTAGTTTCACCTTGACACATTTGAAGGCAAAGGGTGGGATGCACTCACGTGGTTCCTGTCACAGGCCCATGGTATGAAAGGTCCAGAGAGCAGCAAATGCCCCTAAGGCCCATCCAGGAGGGTCTTGAGAGAACAATTCAAAGTTCTCTCATTTCTCCCTGGATCTCCCCACCCCCGCCCCGCCCTGTGTGTGTGTGTGTGTCTTTTATACTCCCTTCACCAGTTAAGAAATCAATTGTTGCTTCTTCTCAGGCTAAAAAACAGAAACAAAAACAAAAACAAAACAAAAAAAAACCAAACAAACAGGTAATAAAGCTCAATAACCCACTATTAATGTAAAAATGTCCTCTGAAACTTTTCTCATTAATTTCAAAAACTTGTAATTCCTCAAACATTTGAAAGTTTTATTTAAATTAATAGATTTACACAGTTGCTTATTTAATGTACAATTTTAAATACTGAGCAAATAAGACAAAATATTAATGACAGACCCACGTTTCTGTCTTTAAACTAACCTGAACCTGATTGGCACTGGTCCGTGCAGATAAGTTAACATAAAAAGGAAAGTATTTGTCCTTTTCCAAGTGATTCATTAGCTTATCCTTCACATACACAGATTTTCCTGTACCCGTTGGACCCACAAAAAGGAGTGGCCTTAATGAAAACAATGAATATATTATTCAAAATGGAAAAAAGTCAGAATACATTTCTACTAAAGGAGGTGGTAGTTAAAAGCTTACATAAGAATCAAATCATCTTCATTAAAAACTCATTTTTTACCTATAGTTATTATTTCATGAGAGACAGATAAAAGTAATGATTGGCATACATTTTTACATAACGTTGCGGAGACTTTATTTTGTATCTTTTTATTTTATTTTATTTTTTTGAGACAGAGTTGCACTTAGTTCCCCAGGCTGGAGTGCAGTGGCGTGATCTTGGGTCACTGCAACCCCCACCTCCCAGGTTCAAGCAATCCCCCTGCCTCAGCCTTCCAAGTAGCTGGGACTATAGGTGTGCACCACCACATCCAGCTAATTTTTGTATTTTTAGTAGAGACGGGTTTCACTCTGTTGGCCAGGCTGGTCTCCAACTCCTGACCTCAAGTAATCCACCTGCCAAAGTGCTGGGATTACAGGCATGAGTCACCATGCCTGATCTATTTTTATTTTTTGAGATAAAGTCTCACTCTGTGGCACAATCATAGCTCACTGCAGCCTCAAACTTCTGGGCTCGAGTGATCCTCCTGCCTCAGCTTCCCAAGTAGCTAGGACTATAGGTGGCATGTCACCACACCAGGCTAATTTTTTTTTTTTAACTTTTAATGTTTTGAAGAGACAGGGCCTGGCTATGTTGCCCATGCTGGTCTCAAACTCTTGGCCTCAAGTGATCCTCTCATCCCAGTCTCCCAAAGCACTGGGATTACAGACAGGAGCCACTGGGCCTGGCCTTGCAGATACTTTAATAGTAATAAGCTCTTATTTGAATAGATGTAATGTCACTTATACAAAACACTTACGAAACAAGTAATAATATGCTTAACTTTTCAGAGCAGAAAGTCAAAATCTGTCTCTTCAGAAAAGAGCTGTATTTGTCCTTTTACTGTAGAGACATGGGGGCAGCATGTGAATAACAAGGGAATGACAGTAAGACAGCTGTAAGCTGTTTCCCAGTGATCTCAATAGCCAAAGGTTTTGTGAGAGATGGAATGACAGTGAATTCTAAAGCTAACAGTTATGTATATGTATACTGTTAATAGCATTTTTAAATGAATTCAATTACTAACTGAAAATATTTGTCTAAAAGCAAACACTAAGGAATTCCCCATTCAGTGAGGCTTCAAGCAAGGTTTCCCATTCTTAAGTGATCACAACTAATTTTAAGGGGAAAAGTAGTCATATGAGTTTATGTTCACAAAACTCTGGACAATCCCAGTTTGAGAAATGCTGCATTAAAAATAAAATACTATCATTTTGAGTGATAACTTGTTAATACACAATACATAAAGACAAACACAGGCCGGGCACGGTGGCTCATGCCTGTAATCACAGCACTTCGGGAGGCTGAGGCAGGCAGATTACCTGAGGTCAGGAGTTCGAGACCAGCCTGACCAACAATGGAGAAACCCCATTTCTATTAAAAATACAAAATCAACCAGGCATGGTGGCAAATGCCTGTAATCCCAGCTACTTGGGAGGCTGAGGCAGGAGAATCACTTGAACCCGGGAGGCAGAGGTTACGGGGAGCTGAGATTGTGCCATTGCACTCCGGCCTGGGCAATAAGAGTGAAACTCTGTCTAACAAAAAAAAAAAAAAAAGACAAACAGAAAGGCACTGAAACTGAGTAGTAGCCATATTCAGTTCTAAGGGGTCATCTAAGTGAGCCAAACTATGCCAGTATTAATTTTGAAAATTGTTACTGAAATATGATCACAAAATTAAAGTTCTTTTAGAACTAGAGTGACCCCTGAGAATTCATCTACATGTTCCAGTCTAACACTAGCTCTATGAAAATCTATTTATTAAAATAATACTAATAAATTTCTGTTCTTAACTTGGGGTCCATGAACCAACTAAAAACATTCGTAGAATTCAGAGAATCTGTGAACTTGAATGACAAAAAGTTTATACCTTTACTTTTGCTATCCTGTAACTAAAATGTAGCAATTGTATGAGTAGTACCTGTGTCTTTGTCACCAGTAGAAATCATAGCTATTATCCTACACATTACAATTCTTACAGTATCTCAAAAATATCACTCATGCCCATTCCTTCTTCAAAGGTATTATAGTCATCAGATCCACTGACAGATCTTGTTATTTAATGTGTTAATAAACATATATATTTACTACTACAGCCCAAATATGTTCAATATTTTAATAAATGTATTTCAATACAAAAAGAAAAAAAACAGGCTGGGCACAGTGGCTCAAGCCTGTAATCCCAGCACTTTGGGAGGCCAAGGTGGGTGGATCACTTGAGGCCAGGAGTTCAAGACCAGCCTGGCCAACATGGTGAACCCCCGACTCTACTTTTTGTATTTTTAATACAAAAAATTAGCCGGGCGTGGTGGCAGGTGCCTGTAATCCCAGCTACTCCGGAAGCTGAGGTAGGAGAAGTACTTGAACCCAGGAGGCAGAGGTTGCAGTGAGCAGAGATCACGCCACTGCATTCCAGCCTGGGAGACAGAGTGCAAGTGACTCTGTCTTAAATAAATGAATAATAAATAAATAAATAAATAAATGTATATATATGGTTTACTTTATAATTCTATTTGTACTTATTTATTTAAAAGTATTATTCTGACAAATGGTTCTTGGCACGAAAGAACTGTATTGCCAGGCACGGTGGCTGACACCTGTAATCCTAGCACTTTGAGAGGCTGAAGCGGGTGGTTTGCTTGAGCTCAGGTGTTCAAGATGAGTCTGGGCAACCTGTCTCTACCAAAATAAAAAATAAAAAAAAAAAGCCAGGCATAGTGGTGCATGCTTATAGTCCCAGCTACTTGAGAGGCTGAGGTGGGAGGATCGCTAGAGCCTAGGAAGTCAAGACTGCAGTGAGCCGTGATTGCACCTCTGTACTCCCGACTGGGTGACAGAGTGAGACCCTGTCTAAAAAAAAAAAAAAAAAAAGAACCGCTATACTAGAAATGTCACAGAATTGGCAACTGTCTTCCTTGCTTAGCTTCTAAATGCAAAAATGCAACTACGGACACAAAGTAGGGGTAAACTAATTTTCCCTCATAAGCTATTTTTCCTTTTTTTTTTTTTAAAAACAAGGTAAAATTGGTTACAGAATGCATTCAGAAACAGGTTCTTTATCAAAAAATGACATTTATGATTACATAAACTTGTTTAGTTTAAATAGTATGAATTATAAATTATGCCTTGTGTTTTAAAAGAAAAGTAACTATTAAATGTTATTAAGAAAGTCGGTATGGATATGCAAACAGTACATATCTAGGCTTTTGATCAGCTTCATGTGTCTTTATTTTTGATGGACTCTTCTGAGTTTTTAATATTCATCTTAAGTTATAGAATCCAGAACTAGCATAGGACATACATGAAAATGCTAAATGTAATAGGAGAATGTGGATCATGGTTACTTTGATGTCTCAGGAGTACACTGAATCTTTAAGTAGACTGCATACCTTTTTAACAGTAACACTACAGCAGACTTTCAGTGTGCTGTTACAAATCAAAAATGTAAGGTGACTTATGAGGCAGCAAGGTATGATGGCAAGGGCTTTGGAGTGGGCAATGGGAAATGTGCATTCCAGGTTTGCCAATAGCAACAGATGTCACTTTCAACATGTCAACAAGTCCCCCAGGATTTCAGTTATCTGAAAAAGGATGATCTTAAATACTTCAAAATTTGCCATAATCCTATTAAAATGGTACTTTTACATTCAAAATGCTTGTTTATAGCAGAGTTCCTTACTTTGCATAGGTAATACTCAAATCCATTAGAAACGTATATCTAATTGTGTCCATCGTAGGGACTATGATATCTTGAATCTTGATTTGTTTATCTCCTAAATTAGTATTTTTAATTAATTCATTCCAATGGACCCAGCGACCTTTGTTTTTCAACTACAAGAAAATATAAGTTTTAAAGTATTAAAACCATGTACTTGCCGTATCTGAAAGGCTCTTTTCAACACTTATACTATTAAATTAGCTTTTAAAAACTTTAGTCGTCCCCCTTTTAATGAAATATTATATTCATATAAAAGAACACATATAGCATATTTTAAGTCCTAAGCAGATTAATAAAATAAGCATTCATGAAAACACCACTCAATTTTAAAAATACATATTTTCAATTTTCCTTTTTAATAACCTGAAAAACATAATATAACTTTTATTATCACATATTCAACATATCTAACATTTCAGATACTTTTGCCTTTATGTCTCCTTAACACTCCAATATTCCCCAAATGCCTTCAAGATGTCCTTCTGCATACATCAAGTATTTATTTGAAAGCCACTCTAATGTACCTCAAGTCACAATTTCCTGGATTTTGGCTTTACCTTTTATATTTTAAAATAAATGGGCAATAATCTAACTAAAAATAAAATATCACATAAAACCACTGTATTTGTTTCTCTAACATTATTCTCTTTGGCATTTTGATCCAGACTGAAACAACCAGGATATATATCAGCATAGTTGTATTAATTGTTATGATACCGAAATTCTTCTGAATCACTGGCTAAATAACTGCTGTCCTGACACCTCTGAGTGTCTCCCAATCTTCACTCCACCCCCAACCATTATCTTCTTCTCCAGGTTGTTTTGACCCCTCCCTGGAGACCCCCAGCCCTTCCACTATTAAGTAAAAAAACTTTTAATACCTGCCAAAGTAGCCCCCTAGGACCCTATTTCAGAGCTGTGACTGGAATCTCAAAATCTTTTCCTATTTTTGAGCAAATTGTACATGTATGTTATATGTTTGAATTATGGTAACTGTAAGTTTGGGTGAATGTTTCTTTAGGAATTCATATTTGTATTTTTTTAAGTTTTAGCTTTTATTTTTATCAACATCATATATGTACAGATTTTACAGTCAAAAGATGTATAAGGTTAAGAAAAACAGCATTTCCCTACTGTCACTTTCCCCTTCCTAGAGACCTTTACCTTCTCTAAGCTGGATAGTTTGGTATTTATTTTCGATTCTTAAAGAATATTCTTGTGTTACCACCTCTTTTTCACTTTTATTGACTTCCTGCTATGGCTAATGAGGATGAAACTCTCTTTCTGGCCATATTCTTAAAATTCTGTGTTAGTATGATTTTGGGGAAAGGGTCCTGCACTATCAGGAGAACTTGTGTCAAGTTCTGGCTCTGCTAGTCACTAACCTTTTTAGGTTTACTTCCTTATCATAAAACTTGAGATTTAGATGAAATTACAACTAATGCTCTATCTAGATCTTATGGAGAATGAAATAAAATTTGTGTGAATCAAATAATTATTCAAATACTTGCTGTTTAAAAAATACTTTGGGGACTTATTTAATAAAATTGAAAAATAAATTTAATTTAAATATGAAATTATAAAAATTTTATTAAAGCAAATTTATTTATACAGCCAACAAGTTATGGAAGGTGAAACTAAAAAGAAGGGAGCTTAAAAAGCTCACCACAGGAGTCAAAATAACTCTAGGATGGAAACCCAGGAGCTTTGTCTGCTGATCCAAGCCTTTGTGTTTTATCTTACCATACCAAGCTACATCATACCTCATACATGTAGTCATAGACCAGGCCTTTTTCATCAAATGGGCATTCCCATTTACCCACAGAATCTGGCACTGGGTTTTCTTCATCTTTTCCCAGTATGATTAATCGTATGAAAGCATCAAAAACACGACGGCCATCTGTATCACAACTTCCTCCAATCGACCAAATCAAAGAGAATATAAAGCAAGCCTGTTGGTGGAGAAAAATGTTAACTTATAGCAATTATTTTAAAAGGCATTTTAGAAGAAATGTAACCAAAATTCAATATATTAGGATGTGCTCAACCTACTTGAACAAGGTCATAAATGTAAATAAAGTGGAATGGAGCACCGCTAAGCCACATAATAATTTCTCTGGCAATTTTTATCAAAATACATGTCTTTCTTTCTTTTTTTTTTGAGACAGGGTCTCACTCTGGTTGCCCAGGCTGGAGAACAGGGGCACCATCTCAACTCACTGCAACCTCAACCTCCCCAGTTCAGGTGATTCTTGTGTCTCAGCCTCCCAAGTAGCTGGGACTACAGACATACACCACAAAGCCTGACTAATTTTTTGTTTTGTTCTTTAAGTAGAGATGGGGTTTTGCTATGTTACTCAGGCTGGTCTTGAACTCTTAGACTTGGCAATTCACCCGCCTCAGCCTCCTAGAGTGCTAAGATTACAGGCATAAGTTACCATGCCTGGCCCAATATCTATTTAAAAAAAAAATTTTTTTTTCTATTTTGAGATGGAGTCTCACTCTCTCACCCAAGCTGGAGTGCAGTGGTGCGATCTCAGCTCACTGCAACCTCTGCTTCCCAGGTTCAAGCTATTCTCCTACCTCAGCCTCCCAAGTAGCTGGGACTACAGGCGCCCACGACCATGGGGTTTCACCATGTTAGCGAGGATAGTCTCGATCTCCTAACCTCGTGATCCACCCACCTTGGCCTCCCAAAATGCTGGGATTACAGGTGTGAGACACTGCGCCCAGCCTCTATCAAAATTTTAATGCCCATACTGGCGGGGTAGAGTGGTTCACACCTGTAAACCCAAAGCTTTGGAAGGTAAAAGGATTGCTTAAGGCCAGGAATTTGAGACCAGCCTGGGGAACATAGTAAGACCCCATCTCTACAAAATATTTTTAAACATAAAAATAAATAAATAAAATGTCCTTCCCAAATAACCTAGGAATTTCTCTTGTGGGAGTTTATACTCAAATATATTTCCACCTGTGAAAATGATACATGTACAAGAATATTCACTGCAGCACTATTTGTAATAGCAAAAGATCAAAAGCAACCCAAATTGTTCTTCAACAATGGTCTGCTTAATTGGATTCTAATACACTGAAATACACACAGCTGTTAAAAAAGAAGGTCACTCTATAAGCACTAATATGAAAATGACATATTACAATGGAGAAATGATGCAAATCAGTACATAATGTATGCTAATGTATTTTTAAATGTATACATGTAAAAGAGTGTGTGCATAAAATACTTCTAGAATTCTATATAGGGCACTGGTAATATTAGCTGCCTTCAGTGTGGCTGGGGGACTGCTATGGAAAAGTGGGGAAAACCCACTTTTAGGCCGGGCGCGGTGGCTCAAGCCTGTAATCCCAGCACTTTGGGAGGCCGAGACGGGCGGATCACTAGGTCAGGAGATCGAGACCATCCTGGCGAACACGGTGAAACCCCGTCTCTACTAAAAAATACAAAAAACTAGCCGGGCGAGGCGGCGGGCGCCTGTAGTCCCAGCTACTCGGGAGGCTGAGGCAGGAGAATGGCGTAAACCCGGGGGGCGGAGCTTGCAGTGAGCTGAGATCCGGCCACTGCACTCCAGCCCGGGCGACAGAGCCAGACTCCGTCTCAAAAAAAAAAAAAAAAAAAAAAAAGAAAACCCACTTTTGCCTTTTGAATTGTACTCTAGGTACATGCCTTATCTAGTCCAAAAGTAAATATATATTCAGAGAAAAATTTCACCTAGGTATCAATCTATATAACTCTCTTGAAGTGATTCTGAACCACTTAAAACATTTAGGTTTTAGGTTTACCAACAGAATAAAATGTTCAGGAAAAATGAAACTTGAAGGTTATACAGGTAAACTGTTCCCGTGATACTTTTATAAACGGTAACACTGACAGATATGGAAGAAAGCTAAAACACTAGTTTTGGGATTACAGGCATGAGCCACATCACCCGGCCTACTCCTGGTCTTTCATAGCTAGCTTTTACGTTGTCTACATGCTGGTTTAACATTAATTAATTAATAAAATTAATTCACCTAATGTCCAAATTTGTTTAATATTACATCATCTCATTGTTGATAAAATTGTAATCTTTCACAAATAATAGGATAGTTGGCTGGGCGTGGTGGCTCACGCCTGTAATCCTGGCACTTTGGGAGACCGAGGTGGGCAGATCACCTGAGGTCAGGAGTTTGAAACCAGCCTGGCCAACATGGTGAAACCCCATCTCTACTAAAGATTAAAAAAATTAGCTCGGCTTGGTGGCATGTGCCTGTAATTCCAGCTTACTCAGGAAGCTGGGGCAGGAGAATCGCTTGAACTCAGGAGGCAGAGGATGCAGTGAGCCGAGATCACATCACTGCACTCCAGCCTGGGCAACAGGGCAAGATTCCGTCTCAAACAACAAAACAACAAAAACAAACAAACAGGATAGTTGCCAGGCGCAGTGGCTCACACTAGTAATACCAGCACTTTGGGAGGCCAAGGCAGTTGGATCACGAGGTTAGGAGTTCAAGACCAGCCTGGCCAAGATGGTGAAACTCTGTGTCTTCTAAAAATACAAAAATTAGCCAGGCACAGTGGCAGGCACCTGTAATCTCAGCTACTTGGGAGGCTGAGGCAGGAGAACCAATTGAACCTTGGGGAGAAGGGCGGAGGTTACAGTGAGCTGAGATCACACCACTGCATTCCAACCTGGGTGAGAGTGAGATTCTGCTGTCTCAAAAAAAAAAAAAAAAAAAAAAGGATAGTTTTGGTTCCTTCTGACATTTTAATTTCTTTAAAGTGCTTTTTAATATCAGAATACCAGGTGTCAGGGCAACTTTAGTGTCTCAAGCTATTCTTTTAATACTCACCAAAAAAACCAGCTTTGGATCTTATCATGTTTTTCTCAATAGAAACATCATGTACCAGAAGCATAATTTATTCTGTAATTTAAAACTACATAAAGTATAAAACCAACCATAATCCAAACACGAATGTGCTTGCTAGTAGGATCATTTTCTACCACATTACAAAGTAGCACTTCAAAGAGGCGTGTGAGAGATACAACCACATTGCTATTGCTGGTAGGAATCAGTTCCTGCAAGGTGAAAATAAGATAACTTTCTTAATTTTCATCTTATTTAGAAAATAAGAAGATAAACATTTTATTTTTAAAAACTGATAAAGGCATACATGGTTTTAATAAGGTCTTTTTTTTTTTTTTTTTTTTGAGATAGGGTCTTACTCTGTCACCCAGGCTGGAGTCCAGTTGCACAATCATAGCTCACTGCAGCCTCCAACTCCTGGGCTTAAGGGATCCTCCTACCTCAGCCTCCTAAGTAGTTAGGACTATAGGTGCACACCACCAGGCTAATTTTTTTTTTTTTTTTTTTTTTTTTAGATAGGGTCTCACTCTGTTACCCAGGCTAGAGTACAGTGGTGTGATCACAGCTCAGTGCAGCCTCAACCTCCTGGACTCAGGCAATCCTCCTGCCTCAGCCTCCTAAAATGCTGGGATGACAGGCATGAGCCACCACACCTAGCCTCATAAGGTCTTTATAATATTTAAACTTAAAAACTTTAAGTAGGCATGATAAAACATTTCTAAAATATTTTAGTTTCCCATATTACATTATACAATTATACATAACTATACAGTTGCACATAACATATTCTAAATTCTCTGATAAATGAAAACTAGCTACTGTAAGAGAATAAACAATGTTCTAAGGAACAATAACAATGTTCTAAGTCTCTAAGAGCCATTCATTCATTTATTTATTCAACAAACATTTATGAAAAACACACTATACCTATGTGGCAAGCTAAGAGATATGGAAATAAAAGATAGAATCCCTAAAAATGGGTGATATTAAAATTAAATAGACAAAAATAATATAATAATGATTGACAGAGAAAGTCTCAGGGTAGGAGGAAGCTACTAGAGTGCTTGGGATAAACAATTGGAGGCGTACAAAAAGAGGAAAACAGGAGAGAGATACATCAAGGAGGGCTTCCTGGAGGAAGTAATAATAGCTGAGCCGAATTTAGAAGGAAAATGTAAGTTTGCCAGGTGAACAAGGGAAGGATATTCAAAGCAGGGGAATGTATACAAAGAAATGGAGATGTGAGCAGACACAGATTATTAAGGGGATTCTGTAGATTATGAAAATAGGGTATGAAGGAGGAATGCCCCAAAAATAGGCTTGAGAAATAGACAAGAGTCAGATCCTAAAAGGTTTTTATATGCTGTTTTCAGGACTTAATTACAAGAGGAAGACAGTTCCAACGGAGGATTTTAAATAAAGGAATAGACAGAAAGGATTTGTGTTTTGGGAACTTCATTCTGTAGCAGGATGTAGACTGGACCACAGCAGCTCTGTTGTATTGATTCAGGTAGGAAGTGATGATGGTCAGAACTGGGATACTATAATGGGAAGGGTGGGGCGAGGAGGTGGCCACAGAAACATGGATGGAAAGAAGACAGGTATAAACATTATCAAGAAGGGAAAATCAATAGATCCTGGAGCCTGGGCCAAGTGGCTCATGCCTGTAATTCCAGCACTTTGGGAGGCTGAGGTTGGCAGAATGCTTGAGGCCAGGAGTTCAAGACCAGCCTGGCCAATGCAGCAAAACCTCATCTCTACAAAAAAATACAAAAATTAGCCAGGTGTGGTGGTGTGCACCTGTAATTGTGCCTGCAATCCCAGTTATCTGGGAGGCTCAGGCACGAGAATCACATGAATCTGAAAGGTGGAGGAAAGGTGGAGTGCCACTGCACTCCAGCCTGGGAGACAAAGACTCTATCTCAAAAAAAAAAAAAGTGGCTCACACCTGTAATCCCAGCCCTTTGGGAGGCCAAGGTGGGCGGATCACGAGGTCAGGCGATCGAGACCATCCTGGCTAACACGGTGAAACCCTGTCTCTATTAAAAATACAAAAAATTAGCCGGGCATGGTGGCGGGCACCTGTAGTCCCAGCTACTCGGGAGGCTGAGGCAGCAGAATGGCGTGAACCCGGGAGGCGGAGCTTGCAGTGAGCCAAGATCGTGCCACTGCACTCCAGCCTGGGTGACAGAGCGAGATTCAGTCTCAAAAAAAAAAAAAAAAAGTCTGGGGACTGACTGGATGAGAATGAACTATGAGAAGAAAATCCATTACTCATTATGTGGAAAGGTGAAGCCTATTTTGTATTATTTACAACATATAGCATTAGAGCTTTAAAACTGCAAGGAACTTTGTCTATTTTCTCTATGAAGACACTATACAGCCTCTTCATAAAGTGGAGTTGTTCATTTTTTCTTTTAAATGGCACTTTTTTCTATCCCTAAAACAACAGTTTAGGATAAAACCGAGTATCTCTTTTCCCGTCTCTATATCAATATATTTATTTACATGTAAGAAGCTAATATGTGTGTGTGTGTGTGTGTAGGTGATGGTGGTAGTGGTTGAACAATGGTCCCCAAAAAGATATTTCCATGTTCTAATCTGAGGAACCTATAAATGTGATCTTATATGGAAAAAGGTCTCCGAAGAAGCAATTAAGTTAAAAATCTCAGGAGGAAGACATCATTCTGGATTATCTGGTGGGTGCTACATCTAAGTCCTTATAAGTGTCACATGGAGAAGAGACATGTGAAGTAGAAAGCCGTGTGAAGATTGGCCAGGTGCAATTGCTCATGCCTGTAATCCCAAAATTTTGGGAGGCCGAGGTGGGTGGATCAACTGAAGTCAGGAGTTCAAGACCAGCCTGGCCAACATGGAGAAATCCTGTCTCTACTAACAATATAAAAAAATTAGCTGGGTGTGGTGGCACATGCCTGTAATCCCAGTTACTCAGGAGGCTGAGGCTGGAGAACTGCTTCAACCTGGGAGACAGAGGTTGCGGTGAGCCAAGATCGCGCCACTGCACTCCAGCCTGGGTGACAGAGCAAGATTCTGTCTCAAAAATAAATAAATAAAATTAAAAAAAAAAAAAAAAAAAAAGAAGGCCATATGAACATGGAAGAAGAGGTTGCAGTTGTGTAGCCACAAGCAAAGGAACACCTGAGGCTACCAGAATCTGGAGGAGGTAAGGAAAGAGTCTCCCTTAGAGCTTCTGAGGAAGTATAGCCCTACAAACATCCTGATTTTGGACTTCTGGTCTCCAGAACTGTGAGAGAATCAATTTCTGGTTTTGGGGTGTTTTCTGGGTTTTGGGGGTTTTTTTTGAGACAGAGTCTTGCTCTGTTGCCCAAGCTGGAGTGCAGTGGCGTGATCCTGGCTCACTGCAACCTCCATCTCCTGGCTTCCAGTGATTCTCCTGCCTCAGCCTCCTGAGTAGCTGGGATTACAGGCATGCGCCACCACACCTGGTTAATTTTTATACCTTTAGTAGAGACAGGGTTTCACCATATTGGCCAGACTAGTCTCAAACTCCTGACTTCAAGTGATCTGCCCACCCCGGCTTCCCAAAGTGTGCTGGGATTATAGGAGTGAGCCACTGTGTCTGTAGCTTTAGCCATCAAGTTTGTGGCAATTTGTTATGACAGCCCTGGGAAGCTAATACAATATGTAAAGTTTTTTCATAAAATACTAAATATTAAATAACTCATAAACTCACTAAATATACAAGTGAGTTTTTACAGGCACATACTTAAAATAATTTGAAATACGAAAAGTAATTAGAATTTGTAAAGCTTCAGACACTATGGTTATATACAAATAGTTTAGCGGGAATAAATTCAACCCCTGAGTTATTCGGCTATAACTTGAGCAATATAAAATCAACAGTGGATAGTAAATGCATAAGGACAAACTGGTTTTAGTTATTCATTCTACCAACCACTGTGACTTTAGACTTAGTCAAGTTGAATGGAAACAAAGAAACTTGAATAGGTCAGAGAAGTATAGGATTACCTTGCATTTTTTCTTACGCTGCTTTAAAGAGGGTGGTATTAACCAGGCAAAAAGTCCTTTCAGAAGAGCTTGATGTTCTGGTTCACACAGAGGTCCTTTCAGTGAATTCAACCAAGAAGACACAAGCGGTTCCCATCCTAACTGTGAGGGCTCCAAATAAATCATACCACAACGGCTTACAGTGGCAGGCTAGGGAAAAAAGACACAATTTTCTTTTTGCACAGTTGCTTTTATACCAGTGGCACCTGGCAATTATCAACTACTTCTTAGGATGACTTATGAGATCCTTCATAATCTAGCTCCCATCTGCCTCACAGAGCTTCACACAGTCTAGACGTTCCCCATACAGAAAACTATTTGCAGTTCAGTTCCCCAGACATGTAAAGGCTCCATATCTTTAAACATTATCTTGATTTGGAAACGCCTAGGATTTCCAAATCCAATCTCCCTGGAGAAATCTTACATCTTCCTCAAAATCAGACCAAACACTCAGTTACCTTCCATGGTGCTCCTCTATCCATCCTCCTCACAGATGCTCACTCCTCTCCACACTTTTTTTTTGTTTTTTTGAAACGGAGTTTTGCTCTTGTTGCCCAGGCTGGAGTGCAATGGCCCAATCTCAGCTCACTGCAACCTCCGCCTCCTGGGTTCAAGCGATTCTCCTGCCACAGCCTCACGAGTAGCTGGGATTACAGGTATGCACCACCACGCCTGGCTAATTTTGTGTTTTTAGTAGAGACGGGGTTTCTCCATGTTGGTCAGGCTGGTCTTGAGCTTCCCACCTCAGGTGATCTGCCCAAAGTGCTGGGATTACAGGCGTGAGCCACCGTGCCCAGCCATCCTCTTCACACTCTTAAAGCACTAACATGTAGCTGTGTATTGGGATTATTTATTAACATGCTTCTCATTCTCCCTAAACAAGTATAAACTATGTCTTATTCATCTTTGTATTCCCAGTGCCTAACCCATTTTCTGACATATAATAAAAAATACTTATTGGCTAAATTAAAGAATGAAGAAATGAACAAACTGCTATTGTATTAAATTATGAACTTACGGACGCCTGGGAAAGGTCCATTGTTTCAAAGATGAGGCTCATCTGGGGGGACATCTGAATGATTTCTCCACTCATAAGGCAAAGCTAAAGGCAATTATTTTTCAAACATTTATTTTTTTAAATTTCAAGCTTCTCAGATAACAATTTATACTATGTATAAGATAAAGTAGCTCCTGTGATATAATGGACTAAGAATTAGAATGGAAGCCAGAAAATCTTAATTCTAGGTCTAGCCCTGTTAATTATTACTGTTAAGCAAATACTTAACATCTCTGAGTCTCAGTATAATATACTCTCTTGTATAATATCTCTCTTGTATAACTGTGGGAAGGGGGACTATAAGACAAAGTCCAAAACCTATAAAATCCTATACAAATATCAGCTATTAAGAAAATTAAGTGAAATACTCCTGAATTTATAAAGTGACCATAGACCTTTTTATTAAATTAAAGAACAGAAAATAGAGAATAGAGAATAGCATGAGTACTCATATACCCAGCTCCTAGATTTAATCAATGTTAAGATTTTGCCATACTGCCATTGCCCTTTTAAAAAAACATTTTAAAGAGCATTATAGACATCATGGCATTTCACATACAAGTGCCAATGTCTCCAAAAAATAAGTATATTTTCTATGTAATCACAATAACATTATCACACCTAACAAAATTAATAATTCTTTATTATCATCTAATACTCAGTCAATATTCAAATTTCCTCAGTTGAAAGCAAAATTCAATCCAAGACTATGCCTTGAGTTTTTTATGTCTCCTTGGTCTCTCTTAATCTAAAACATTTCTTCTTTTATCAAACACGTCAAAAACTGAATTTATCCACTGCTTCCTTTCCCTCGAATTTCTATCTTGTCTATTATTAAAGCCATCCTATCTCCTCAATCTGTCTGGCTTGCACCTTTGGAATTATCATTAACTTTTAATAGTATTAATAATTATTATTAACTTGATACCTAAATTAACTTATTACTAAGTCTTTTAAATTCTTCTACATTTAGTTTTCAGTGCTTCCTTTCTGCTTTTACAATCATCACTTTTAGTTCCAGTTTTGCCCCTATCTAATCACATGTCAACAATGAGAAATTTAACATTTGTGGATTCCGTTTCTTAGCTGTAAAATAAATGAATGATCTAGAGGTGGATTGTCCAATATGGTAGCTGCTAGCCATATGTGGCTATTTATATTTAATTTTAACCAAAACTAAATAAAATTTAAAATTCAGTTCTTCAACTGCACTAAGCCACACTTCAAATGCTCAGTAGCCACATGTGGCTAGTGGCTACCTTCTCAGAGAACGCAGATAGTTGCAGTATTGTAAAAAGTTCTACTGGACGTACTCGTCTAGAATACTTTCAATCTTTGACCAGATTATTTCAGCAGACATCCTCCTAACTCTCCACAAATGTGAAAGGTAGGGTCAGCATTCTCCTCACTGCCCTGTGTTGTTTCCCAACTACTTCTATTCCACCCCAGTTACCACCCTTGACAACCCCTGCTTTTTTCCTGCCACTCAACAGCACCCAATGATTCCCTCCTCAATAGCTAAAGTCCTTGGAACTTGGCCTAATCTCTTTCTCTACTATAACTCTGGCCTGATCTGGTATTTATAAAGACTGAGAATCTCAACACAGCAGCCCATCAGATTCTTGACCACCTTGTTCCACTCCAGCTGTCCACTTTATGTATCTGGGACCTTCTCTCCAGAAATACTACACAATTCTGAAATATTAAATTCAAGTATCTCAGTCTCTGCCCACAGCCTCCAATCCATCCAGTTATTTCATTCATTGTCTCCTACTATACTTGCTCATTTTCACAAGATTTTTCACATCCCTGATGTTTTCACTTCTTTCATTAGGCAGCTTCTGTCCTGTGGTCTAGTGCTTCTACCATTCTCATGTCAATATCTTTAAAGTCTTACTATATTTCCAGGCCTGCAATATTACCTACGCCTAAGCTGCTTAGACTGGCAGAGAGTATCTCAAAAAGGCAGACCTTGGTACTACTAATAATAACTTATGGTCTTCTACTCAATCAGGCTCTCAGTGCTAGCCAGAAATCCTTCTATGTTTTCCTAGATAGCTCTCTTTCCCATCTTCCACAATGGCTAATTTAAGTCTCTTCCTTTATCCTCAATTTTGCAAAGAACCAAGGCCCATCACTTCACGAAGAAAAGAGAAATCATCAGAAGGATTTGCCTTCAAATTTCCACGATCAAATCTATACACTCACCTATAACTGTCTTTTCATAATTCCTTCTCATGCAGTAAGAGACAATCCATCCACTTGGCTCTGAACCCTTAGACTTCACTCTACAATTAGAATAACCTTCCTGCTTCTTCATTTACTTTCCACCCTCAGCTCAACCAATATTACTGAATGAATGAAAGAAGGAATGTGAATGACTAATCACCTATGACAAAGTACTTCAGTATATCTTTTTTTTTTTTTTTTTTTTTTTTTTTTTTTTTTTTTTTTAAGACGGAGTCTCACTCTGTTGCCCAGGCTGGAGTGCAGTGGTGTGATCTTGGTTCACTGCAACCTCTGCCCCTGGGTTCAAGTGATTCTCCTGCCTCAGCCTCCTGAGTAGCTGGGATTATAGGCACGCGCCACCACACCCAGCTAATTTTTTTTTTTTTTTTGTATTTTAGTAGAGACAGGGTTTCACCATGTTGCTCAGGCTGGTCTCGAACTCCTGACCTCAAATGATCCACCTGCCTTAGCCTCCCAAAGTGCTGGGATAACAGGCGTGAGTCACCAAGCCCGGCCTTGAGTATATCTTTAAATGCTAATTAAATGAGTTTGCTTATTTAGTAGGGCAGTCATTTCATGTAAGTACGGAAATAATTTGTGATATATTCACACACTAGGATACTAATATAGACATAAAAGAAAAAAGTTAACAAAACTGAACTACAACAATATGAACATCACACATACATTGATTTAAAAAAAACACTAAAGAGTATGATTCCAATATATGAAGTTCAAGAGTTGGCAAAACTAATTCATCATAGAAGTCAGAAGAGTGATTATCTCTGGAGGAAGATAAACAAACTAGGAAGGAACATGAGTGAAACTTGTAGGGTATAGGAAATTTCATGTGTCATTTTTTGGGTGACGATTATGTGAGTGTACAAACACATTTAGAAAATCATAGAATCTACACTTGAAATTGGTATACATATTATACCTTATATATGTTGTCTTTCAATTAAAATAAATATTAGAATACTTTCACTTTCTAGTTCTTTTGTATATCTCATAGCGCCTAAGGTGATATACTATATATAAACACTGAAGCATTCCATGTTTTCAAAAGGAATTAGGCTTTTGTTATTTTATCCTAAAATATTAAAGTTCTATAAGAAACCATAAGACTGAAGTCTCTTAACAACTTATTCTCACCCTAGATTACTATGTCTTCTGGCTAACACAGTAATTTTAATACACTATACTTTCATTCTATAAAAAAAATTAAGCCAAGGACTTACTATAGCACAGTTTTCATTGAAAAGAGAATTTATAAACCTACTCAACTTGCTGCATCCTTTATTTTAAATAGAGTCCTAGTTGATTAATTGTTGAACATATAAAATTGCTTAATCATGGCTGAATCTGCTTCTCTTTTGATCATGATTTACCTTTTTATTATCATCCAATACTGTGTTCATGCTCTCTATCCACAAAGTGTCAATAGGACCATCAAATACAACCCATTTCCGGTCAGATGTTTCTGATAAGGCAAATTCTCTAAAAGTGTTAGCCACAATACCATCAGTCCACTGAGGGGAAAAAAAGAATTAGAAAGCTTGACTCATAAAATTGGATTTAGGAGTGAAACTATGAAAATACTTCACATTTCTTGTTTTAACACGCACTTCCCATAAGAGAGTTGGGAATACTTATATTTAGTTTACCTCATGAGACACTGGGTCAAACTGTCCAAAAAGTTGGCCCATAGTAATAGATTTGGGGTTTACAGTTCTATAAATGACCTTTTCTTCCTCTCCATAGCCATGTTCATTCATTAAACTTAGCGTATCCGCCAGCACATGCAGAACTTTTGTCTTAGCAGCAAAAGGCTCTCCTACTAACATAAATCTATGAAGGAAAAGAAATAATTATACAATAAGACTCTTTAAAAAGTTAAATAATTTATATCAGTATATAAAACTTTACCCTGTGATAATTACTACTTATAATTTTTGAAAGCATATGAATTTTTCTCAGACATAAAGAAAACATATTTAATTTCTGAACTGGTGACTCTAAATCAAATTCTTCACACTAATATTTTCTCCAAAAGGGAATGTAATAAAGAATCTTCAAATGGCAATGAAAACTTAATATCTGTGTACTCTTAAAAAAAACAAACCTGAAGCCCCCTAAGGAGTGAAATGGGAAAGATTTATATTCCCAAAGTCTTCATTTGCCATAAAACTGTTAGTGTTCTTTACCAACTACTTCTGGATCTCCTCCCTCCTGGCACATAGGATTTCTGGCCCTCTTGTGGAAAGACTAGGTAACTAGTTCTAACCAATGAGTAATAAATGGAAATGAAGGGCATTACTTCCAAGCGGGGATAGGTAATTGCCAGCTAGAGACCTCACAGAGCTCCCTTTTCCCTCTAGCATGGCTGTGACCCACAATGTTGAGGTGGTGCTTACTCTAACAGCCTGGGCCCTGAGTGGTCATAATGAGCAGGGCTGCCCTCGTAACCTACTGTGTATAAATGAGAAATAAATCTTTGTTTTTTAAATCACTAACATTTAGGTGTTGACAGTTCTTACAGAATATCCTCGCCCATAGAAATTGGTACCTAGAAGGGGGGAGGGTGTTCTTGCCATAATAATAATAATTTTAAAAAACCTACTGTGGCATTGGCTTAAAGGCCAGGTTATGAGTGACAAATTAACTGTTATCAGAACCTAAGATATGGACAATTATTGTTATGCAATGAATGATGAAACATTTGGTAAATGTATTCCTTGAGATTACCTGGAAGATAGCTAATTACCTAAGGAAATTAGAATTTCAGGTGAAAAAGATAGTAAACAGAATGTTATTAGTATATAATGGCAGGTACTAGTTTCATTTAAAAAAGAACTATAACAAAGAAATGAGCCCAGAAAAAAAACATGGCCAGTTTGCAAGCAGGAGTGAAAAAGGGAGTCCAGAAATTCAGGGACTTCTAGAATTGAATGTATCAAGTTATTCTCATTCGCAATTGGTAAAAGATAAAATTAAGAAAATCTTTAAACAAAAATCTATTAAAACTCAGTTTGGCATCAAGGATCAAATCAAGGGTAGGGTTGTTATATCATATTATTAAAACCCATGAAGAATTAATATGGGCCGGGTGGCTCATGCCTGTAATCCCAGCATTGGGAGGCCAAGGTGGGTGGAACACTTGAGGTCAGGAGTTCAAGACCAGCTTGGCCAACATGACAAAACCCTGTCTTTACTAAAACTACCAAAATTAGCTGGGTGTGATGGCATGCCCCTGTAGTCCCAGCTACTCAGGAGGTTGAGGCAAGAGAATCACTTGAACCCAGGAGGTGGAAGTTGCAGTGAGCCAAGATCTTGCCACTGCACTCCAGCCTGGGTGATAGACCAAGACTCTGCCTCAAAAAAAAAAAAAAAAAAAAAGAATATAATTCCCAGTAATCATTATTTCAGGAGGATAAAATGATTCATGAAAAACAGACTAAGATTATGGCTCCCTCCATAAAGCCTGATAAGGTCAAGGATACTTCAAGGAAATTTTCAAAGGCATGGCTTAATAAGGGCAGTAGTTATGGATATAGGAATATGGAGCTGCCTAGAATCAAATAGATAAAAAGCTGATTGTCTTTGAGGGAGTTTACTGACCAAAAAAACTGTGAGTCTAGTCTAAAACACATGTGAATGTTCAAGACTTAAATAATCCTTGGGAACTAGGTGTGGTGGTGCGCACCTGTAGTCCCAGCTACTCAGGAGGCTCAGGAGGGAGGATCGCTTGAGCCCTGGAGTTTGAGACCATCCTGGGCAATATCAACAGACTACATCTCAAAAATACATAATCAATAATTTTTCAAATGATCCTTGGGTATTGGATGCATAAGGGTTGATTGTACTATTCCCTCTATTTTTGTATTTGTTTAAAAATTTACATAATGTTTTTGTAACCCTACCTTTAAAAAAATTTGTGACCATTGAGATCCCAACTTTCTACAGGCAGGAAGCAGGCTGAAAACATTTCTCAGCTCCCAAGAGCAGTGTTTTCTCTATTGCCTACTTCACATGTGCCCAGAGAAGAAAATGGAAATGGAAAGATCTCTCAGAAGGTTAAACTAAGGCCCATGAAGAATTAAACTGGAAAGTCCCTCCTAGGTAGCAAAAATCAAGCACAAGCAGATCCAGATTTTAAGAAAGGTGGCTAAGTAAATTTAAATATACGTATACACACACACACACACAAAAAAAAACTTTACTTATGTAACATATATAACTTTTACTTATATAATTATAAATACGAAATGCCCATAGCCACTTTAATGACACCCTGTATAATAAATCACAAATACAAAATGCTTATGGCTCCTTGGATGAGGCCCTACAAGTGAGAGGTCCTGAAGTTTAAACTCTATTAGTTTCACAATCAATCCATCTCTAGAACTGGGACCCTCACGTGACCAGCTGGATTTCAGAATTGTCACAGAATGTGTTGGCTGTGTCTTCTATTCTTCGATTTCTGAATGAGAGTGTTTGCTCTGGTAATCCTGTTCTGGTAAGCTCACTATTGTGCACTGGGTTTGTGGAGAAAAGATAACTTGTCTTTCTAGGTTGTAGGTCTCTGGATCAAGAGGAACAGCTTCCAGATATGATACAAAGGCTATCATGCATTGTCACCTAGGGATCCTGAACTTTGAGTCTGGTTCATTTATTGATTAGAACTTTTAGGTGCCTCCCTGGGAAGGGAAGAGTATGTTTTTATGCAAATGGTGGTGTTTATTAGTGCTAGCTCACTGAATGAGCACTTCTTACCAACCCTTGTTGGACATGTAGTATGAGAAATAAACCTTTGCCTTTTAAGCCACTGAGGGGCTGGGGGGTGGGCGGGGGTTGCTCTCAAGCTCACCTAATCAGTTTGCCAAGTCTTTGGTTCATGGATTTTAGTTGTTTTAACAGTTTAATCAAGAAATAACATCTAACTATAGCAATATATAATCTTACCCATGTCTAACAATCATCATTTCATATGTTTGAATTATTTTTTCAAGAAAAAATTTAACAGGCTGAAGATTATGTACATTGCAGGCTTCATGAGCACATTCTAAAAATTCCTGAAAAAAAAAAAAGTAATGCATTTCTACCACACAATATTATAAATCATGTCATACTGTCTTACAAGTGTAGATTTTAAATTTACTAGTAAAAAATCTTGTTTATTATTTCTTAAAACTTTATTATTTTTTCAAATCAAGAGGAGAAACGTATAGACTCAAAACACTTTTAATATATTAGTCTTCCCTATTATAAGTTATGAATGATCATAGCTTCATAGCACTGGGTGTATACTGCATGAAAACAACTCCTTTTAATAGTGTTTCCCAGAATTTCACTTTTGGTTAGGATATAGAAAGACATGCCAGACAATCCTTCACACTGTAGTAACCAGAAATAAACAAGTAAGTTTTTATTTTTTTATTTTTTTTATTTTTTTATTTTTTTTTTTTTGAGACGGAGTCTCGCTGTGTCTCCCAGGCTGGAGTGCAGTGGCGTGATCTCGGCTCACTGCAAGCTCCGCCTCCCGGGTTCACGCCATTCTCCCGCCTCAGCCTCCCAAGTAGCTGAGACTACAGGCGCCCGCCACCACGCCCGGCTAGTTTTTTGTATTTTTAGTAGAGACGGGGTTTCACCATGTTAGCCAGGATAGTCTGGATCTCCTGACCTCGTGATCCACCCGCCTCGGCCTCCCAAAGTGCTGGGATTACAGGCTTGAGCCACCGCGCCCGGCCGTAAGTTTTTAAAATTATAAAAAATTTAAACACACAGAAGTACTTTGGATGCAAATAAATATAAAAGAACTCAGTTGCAGAAAGGGATGATGAACCTTTCCTAGGTAAGCACAAAGCAACAGCTGTTTTCACCCCAGGGACATTTTCTAAGTCTGGACATGGTAGATACTGGATTGGGCCTGCTATAGACAGAAGGACATAGCCAAAGTAAGAAGAAACCAATAGAGATTTTAATGGTTGTGTGGGCTTATGTGACATGTTTGAATTTGGAGGAGCCCAAATGCCAAGCTGGTTCTCCCCACTATCCATGCTTTTGCTCAGCATGTAGTGCCACAAGAGACCAAGGGCTCAGCTGGAAAGACACACAGAGAGATGTCTTTAGTTTCAGAATGCTTAGATCCCAAAATCCTACTACAGGGAAGGGCCAATCACATGGCAGGACAACTCTTACTCTGAAGACATTTGAAACCAGAAGTAAACTACAGCTCAATAATGCTGTAACAAAACTCTGACTTAGGTCAACTCTCAATTGAACTGATTAGCAATGCAACCTAGCTACCTGAAATAGGGGGGAAAAAACCATGATTTTTCTGCAGGAAAATTATACCACCTGGCCAGGTACGGTGGCTCACATCTGTAATCCCAGCACTTTGGGAGGCCAAGGTGGGCAGATCACCTGAGGTCAGGAGTTCATGACCAGCCTGCCCAAGACGGCAAAACCCTGTCTCTACTAAACATACAAAAAATTATCCGGGCACGGTGGCGGGCGCCTGTAATCCCAGCTACTCAATAGGCTGAGGCAGGAGAATCGCTTAAACCCAGGAGGTGGAGCTTGCAGTGAGCCAAGACTACGCCACTGTATTCCAGCTTGGGCAACAAGAGCGAAACTCCGTCTCAAAAAAACAAAAAACAACAAACAAACAAACACCTTAGCCTGTATAATTATGTTATACACAATGTTTAACATACAATCAAAACTTAAAGTTGGAAGTGCTAGCCAGAACAATCAGGCAAGAGAAAGAAATAAAAGGCATTCAAATAGAAAAAGAAGTCAAACTATCTGTCTTCTCTGACAATATGATTCTATGCCTAGAAAACCCTAAAGACTCTGCCAAGAGGCTCCTGAAACTGATAAATGACTTTGGTAAAGTTTCAGGAACAAAACCAATATACAAAAATCAGTAGCATTTCCACACACCAATAGCATTCAAGCTGAAAGTCAAATCAAGAATGCAATCTGGCCGGGTGTGGTGGCTCATGTCTGTAATCACAGCACTTTGGGAGGCCGAGGCAGGTGGATCATTTGAGGTCAGAAGTTCAAGACCAGCCTGGCCAACATGGTGAAACCCCATCTCTATTAAAAATACAAAATTAGCTGGGCGGTAGTGGCATGCACCTGTAATCCCAGCTACTGGGAGGCTGCAGTAAGCAGAGGTTGCACCACTGCACTCCAGTCTGGGCAACAGAGACTCTTTATCAGAAAAAAAAAAAACAAAAAAGGAAAGCAACTCCATTTACAATAGACATACACACACACATACATGCACACACCCTAGGAATATGTGTAACCAAAGAGGTGAAGATCTCTACAAGGAGGACTACAAAACACTGCTGAAAGAAATCACAGATGACACAAATGGAAAAACATCCCATGCTCATGGATTGGAAGAATCAATATTATTAAAATGGCCATACTGCCCAATGCAATCTACGGATTCATTGCTATTCCTATCAAGCTACCATGATTAGTTTTCACAGAACTATAAAAAAATTATTCTAAAATTCAGATGGAACCCAAAAAGAGCCTGAATAGCCAAAGCAATTCTAAGCAAAAAGAACAAAGCCAGAGGAATCACCTTACCCAACTTCAAACTATAAGATTACAGTAACTAAAACTGTATGGTGCTGGTACAAAAAGAGTGACACAGACCAACAGAATGACTAGAGAACCCAGAAATAAAGCTGCACACCTACAACCACCTGATCTTCAACAAAGTGGACAAAAGCAATGGAGAAAAGACTCCCTATTCAATCGATAGTGCTAAGATGGCTTGCTAGCCACATATAGAAGAATTATTGGATCCCTACCTTTCACCATATACAAAAATTAATATGGATTGAAAAGTTAAGATCTCAAACTATAAGAATCCTAGAAGAAAACCTAGGAATCACCATTCTGGACATTGGCCTTGGGAAGGGATTTATGACTAAGTCCTCAAAAGCAATTGCTACAAAAACAAAAATTGACAAGTGGGACCTATTTAAACTAGAGAGCTTCTGCATGGCAAAATAAACTATCAACAGAAAAAACATACAACCTACAGAATGGGAGAAAATACTCACAAATTATGCATCCAGCAAACGTCTAATATCCAGAATTGATAAGAACTTAAACAATTGAACAGGGGGAAAAAACATTTAAAAATGGGCAAAAGATATGAACAGACACTTCTCAAAAGACATGCAAGCAGCCAACAAATATATGAAAAAATGTTCAACATCACTAACCGTTAGAGAAATGCAAATCAAAAGTACAATGAGATACTATCTCATACCAGTCAGAATGGCTATTACTAAAAAGTTAAGAACAACAGATGCTGGCAAGGCTGCAGAGAAAAGGGAATGCTCATATGTTGTTTGCAGGAATGCAAATTAGTTCAGCCACCATGGAAAGCAGTTTAGAGATTTCTCAAAACACTAAAACAGAACTACTGTTTGATCCAGCAATCCCATTACTGGGTATATATCCAAAAGAAAATAAATTGTTCTACCAAAGAGACACATGCATGCATTATGTTTACCACAGCACTATTCACAACAGCAAAAACATGGAATCAACCTAGGTGCCCATCAACAGTAGAATGAATAAAGCAAATGTACATATATACCATGGAATACTATGCAGCCATAAAAAAGAACAAAATCATGTCCTTTGCAGCAACATGGATACAGCTGGAGGTTACTCTCCTAAGCAAATTCACACAGGAACAGGAAACCAAATACTGCATGTTCTTACTTATAAGTGGTAGGCAAACATTGGGTACTCATGAGCATAATAATGGCAACAACAGACACTGGGGACTACTAAGGGGAAGAGAGAGGGAAAAACTAACTATTGGGTACTATGCTCAGTACCTGCATGATGGGATCAATAATACCTCAAACTTCAGCATCATGATTATGCCCATGAAACAAACCTGGGCATGTACCCCTTGAATTTAAAAGTTGAAATTCCTTTAAAAATAAATAAATAAATAGGCCTGGAGCAGTGGCTTAAGACTGTAATCCCCAGCACTTTGGGAGGCCAAAGTGAGTGGATGGCTTGAGCCTAGGAGTTCAAGACCAGCCTGGGTAACATCACAAGACCTCCTCTCTACTAAAAATACAAAAAATCAGCCAGGTGTGGTGGTACATGACTATAGTCCCAGCTACTCAGAAGGCTGATGTAGGAGGATTGCTTGAGCCCAGGAGTTGGAGGCCGCAGTGAGCCGTGATTGCACTGCTGTACTCCAGCCTGGGTAACAGAGCAAGACCCTGACTCCAAATAGTCACTTCAAAACAGAACCAAAAAAATAACAAAGTCATGAGACGTAGCTGATGACCAAGAGAAAAAACAAACAAAACAAACTTATAGATGACCCAGATGTCATAATTAACAGATAATAATTTGACAATACATTTACAAAGTATAAAAAAGAATAGATTATAAGATAGAAAAAATAGAGGAAAAAATATAGAATTTTAGCAGAAAAAAGGAATCTCTAAAAAGAACCAATTGGACACACTAGAACTAAAAAAATCAAAATATGTGAAATTAAGAATTCATTGAATGGGCTTATCAGCAAACTGGACAAAGCCAAAGAAAGAACCACTAACCTTGAAGATAGGTCAATTAGTAAGTATTCAAACTAAAGTACAGAGACAAAGTAATGAAAAACAAAAGAAAAAAAAAAAAGAGCCATGAGAGACACGTGAAACTATATAAAATGGTCTAATATACATGTCACTGAAGTTCTGGAAGGAGAAAGGAGAAAAAATTAGGACATAAAAAGATAATTACTGATAATTTTCTGGCCGAGTACAGTGGCTCATGCCTGTAATCACAACTCTTTAGGAGACCGAGCCAGGAAGACTGCTGGAGCCCAGAGCTTGATACCAACCTGGGCAACAAAGTGAGACATTGTCTCTATGAAAAATAAAATAATTAGCTGGGTGTGGTGGCACGCACCTGTAGTCCCAGCTACTTGGGAGGCTGAGGTGGGAGAATTTCTTAAACCTAGGAGGTTGACAATGCAGTGAGCTTTGATCATACCACTGCACTCCAGCCTGGGTGAAAGTGAGACCTTGTCTCAAAAAAAAGAAAAGAAAATTTTCTGACAAAACACATCAACACACAGATTCAAAGAGTATAGCAAATCCTAGGCAATAAAGTACAAAACAAAACTTGGCACATAGTCAAACTGCTCAAAACCAAAAAAAAAAAAAAAAAAAAAAGAATATTAAAACAACCAGAGGAGCATAAATAAGAAAAATGCCGGACTTCTAAGCACAACACTGAATGGCAGAAGTCAATGAAGTAACATCTTTAAATGCTGGGGGCGGGGCAGGCTGGGGAAGAGATGCCTTGACAATCTAGAATTCCATACCCGTGAAAATATTCTTCAAAAATAAAGATTAAATAAAGACATTTCAGACAGACGAAAGGTGAGAGAATTTGTTGCCAGAAGACTCACATACACACAAATACTACAGGATGTTTTTTAGGTTAAAGATAAAAGACCCCAAATGAAAACATCTATCTGCTGGAAAGAATAAAAGCACTAGAAAAGCGTAAAAGGCTTTTTTTTCCCCCCAAATACTAATACTTAAAGTAGAAAACAACAACAATGTATTGTGGTGTTTACAGAATATATAGAAGTAAAATATATGACAACAATAGCATAATGGGCAGGAGTAAGTGGATAATGAAACTATACTATTTAAGGTGCTTATATTTTTTGTTAACTGGTAAAATACTAACTGTAAAGTTGTAATAAGCCAAGGATATATACTGCAATCTGTGGAGTGACCACTAAGGTAAAACTATAAAGCCAATAGAGAAGATAAAATGGAGTGACAAACATTTTTTGAAACCTAAAAGTCAGTAAAATAAATATAGAACACATTAAAAAGCAAGAAGGCAATTTAGCACTATTTTTCCAACTGGAATCTATGGATTCATTGCTGTATTCATAAGAGTATATAAGAGTTCTTCAAGAAAATATTAAAATTTTGTGTTTTCATTCTGGTGTTTAAAAATCATACTAGCACATCCTGAATCATCTTGATAGTCACCTTAACCTGCCATAAAATGCATATTAGTATTTGAGCATAAGAATTTAAAAAACAGACAAAAAAAATAAAGATAGCTTTAAGTTAAGTGATGTCTTAATGATTTGACAGCTCAAACAAAAAGATGTTGCAGTCCTATCAGTAAAGAGAAGATGTGGAAGAATTGAATCATCACTTGGCAAAAGGTGGTTTATGAATGCTGAACTCAAGAGAATCTTCACTGTATATTTCACAATAGAAGTTCCCGTAAAGTGACAAATTAGTTTCAACCACATATCAAATTCAGTTTGAGATTGTTTTGTTTGTAATGTTATTTTGTTATTTCTAGTTTAAGATGGAGTCTTGCTCTGTCACCCAGACTGGAATATAATGGTGTGATCTCGGCTCACTGCAACCTCCGCCTCCCGGGTTCAAGCAATTCTCCTGTCTCAGCCTTCCAAGAAGCTGGGACTACAGGCATGCACCACCATGCCCAGCTAATTTTTGTATTTTTAGTAGAGACAGGGTTTCACCATGTTGGCCAGGCTGGTCTCGAACTCCTGACCCCAGGTGATCCACTTGCCTTGGCCTCCCAAAGTGCTGGGATTATAGGTGTGAGCCGCCACGCCTGGCCTGTAATTAATTTTAAATTGTATTTTGGTTTTCTATAACAGCCATAAGCAGCAGATGAGTATATACATATTTAGGCTTCATTATAATATGTATAAATTACATGAAGTTGGAAATGTGAGTGGTTTGTGTCTTTTTGTTATTTTTAATTTTTAATTGACAAATAAAAATTGTATACATTCAAGGTGCAACATGATGATTTGACAAACATATACATTATACAATGATTACCACAATCTAACATATCCATCACTACCCAGTTACTGTGTGTGTGTGTTTGTGTTAGGACTGTTTCCTTTAAAAATAAAGTGAGTGTACTACCTAAATTTGAGAAATAAAGCTTTATTATGTTACCTACAGGACGTTTTACTACTTTCATTTCTACCTAATATAATACACAATAGTATTTAGTATGCAATACTATATATTACCCAATAGTGTAATATACTATTACAGTACACATACTAGTATCTTAAATCACAAGATAGAAAATAAAATCTTTTTTCTCAGCCAGGCACAATGGCTCAAGCCTGTGATCCCAGCACTTTGGGAGGCTGAGCTGGATGAATCACCTGAGGCTGGGAGTTCAAGACCAGCCAGACCAACATGGAGAAACCCCATCTCTACTAAAAATACAAAATTAAAGCTGGGCATGGTGGTGCTTGCCTATAGTTCCAGCTACTCAGGAGGCTGAGGCAGGAGAATTGGTTGAACCCGGGAGGCAGAGCTTGCAGCAAACCAAGATTGCACCATTGCATTCCAGCCTGGGCAAAAAGAGCGAAACTCTGTCTCAATAATAATAATAATAATAATAATAATAATAAATACTTATTTTTTGTGTGTGAGAAAAAGTCACTCTGTGGACCAGGCTGGAGTGCAGTGGTGGGACACCACCATGCCTGACTAATTTTTTGTATTTTTAGTGGAGACGGAGTTTTGCAATATTGGCCAGGTTGGTCTCAAACTCCTGACCTCAGGTGATCTACCCATCTTGGCCTTCCAAAGTGCTGGGATTACAGGTGTGAACCATTGTGCCTGGCCTGTTTAACCTACATCTTGACAGGTTAACTTTGGTATCATATAATAGAAGGTACCCAAATTTACTTATTGTTATTAACAATAAGTGGTCAAAATAGGGGATTTTCCTCAAAACAGAATAATTTCACTCATTTAATAAATCTTGGTAAACAATTGAGTCATCAGACGAATAATGCCGAATAAGTCTTTCTCATGTCTTTACTTACATGATAGTCAGCTTCAGGAAGTTTAATACCAGGAAATAAGTCACTAGTTATTCCATTAAATAAAGGTATATCATGTGATAAAAACTTTGGTTCATTTACATCTTTAATTGATCGAAGAAGCTAAAATTACCCAAAAAGTGCAATGTAAGTTAGTTGCCAGCATTTGCAACCCCACTTCTCCCACCCCGCCCCGACCCGACCCACCGCACCCCCCAGCCAAAAGTCAAAGTTTATTTTACATTGCTTTATGGAATCCCTATAATAAAAAGCCAATACTATGCTTATCGAGCCAAAAAGTCTTCATATTCATATGAAGTATAACAATAACATAACCCAAAAAACTACCATTTCGACCTCATATGAAAAGACAAAGCACACCCTCTCAAGTGCCTATTTGTAGTTCCTGATTAACCTCACTAAAGAAAATTATCTTTCTACTGAAACTTTCACAATGCTTATATCTAATACTTACAAGTATATCTTCATTTTCATTCGGGTATTTTAGTTTTAGATTGCCAGCAGCCACTAAAACGGCTTTTACTGCTCGCATTCCATAGTCATAATGAAATTGTGATGAGAGCTGCTCTGAGCAAAGCCTATAGGTCATTACTATTTTCACAGACAGAGGTTTTGCATTCAAAAATCCGTAGGAGTAGAGAGATATTTCTGCTATAAGGGCATAGTTTGGAACCATCATAGCCACTGTTCTAAAAAGAACCTGAAGTATAAAATAAATGAAATATATCACTTACATAAATGAAGCTGTTTTTAAGCTGAGCATAAGCATTCAAGGTGTGGTGTTGTCAAGTTTATTCTCCAAATGCAGCACCTTTTTCTAAACTATAATTTTTTTTGGTAGTACTTTTAATATTTTTATGCAGTTAGTATTTTTTTGGATGTCTAAATAAGTTTTGGGAGGGAAATTACAATGTTATGAAAAAAATATCATTTTGAATGGATTATGCTGGTTTTTTTTTAATTCACAAACTTACTCTCTTAAAAAATATTGGCTGGGGTACAGTGGCTGACGTCTGTAATCCCAGCACTTTGGGAGGCTGAGGCAGGTGAATCACGAGGTCAGGAGATCCAGACCATCCTGGCTACCACGGTGAAACCCCGTCTCTACTAAAAGTACAAAAAATTAGCCAGGCGTGGTGGCATGAGCCTCTAGTCCCAGCTACTCGGGAGGCTGAGGCAAGAGAATCACTTGAACCCGAGAGATGGAGGTTGCAGTGAGCTGAGATCATGCCACTGCACTCCAGCTTGGGCAACAGAGCGAGACTCTGGCTCAAAAATATACATACATACATACATACATACATACATACATACATAAATGAATGAATGAATGATATTACCTTAAGATTGTCCGGCAATTCAGAGCGTCCTGCATAACCAGGATTCATGGTAATAGCTACAAAGCAATTCGGATTGAGCTTAAGTTCTGTCCCTTCAAAAACAAACACATCCAACTTCTGTTGAATGGCTCTCTGAATGCAAAGGATCTGTTGAGCTACCACTGACAACACTTCCAACTCAATTCGATTGAATTCATCAAAGCAAGCCCAAGCACCAGAAGAAGCCAATCCTTTAAAAAACTAAGGACAAAGAAAAAAGGAAAGTGAACTTTTTCTCAGGAAAGGATATCATCTCTTAAAACAAATATCTAACACTTTAAGTCAGAATTGAAAGTTAAATTCAGTAAAAGTTTCAAGGATAAAAACAATGTCTTCACTCCTAAAATGCAAGTCCAAATAATATTCAAACCACATTCATAGGTTTAAAAATGAGTTTGCTTCCATTTATCCAATTAGACCTAGATTATTGATTCAGCAATTTAACTACCTTTCCCATTGCTAGATAATCTAGCCCATCAGAACAGTTGAACACCACACACTGCACAGCAAGAGCTTTAGCCAAGTCCTTGGTGGTTTCAGTTTTTCCTGTGCCTGCTGGCCCCTCTGGAGCACCTCCAAGGTTTAAATAGAAAGCACCTATCTGAAATGAAAAATACATGTGAAAAGAAATCCATGCTTAAATTTAAAAAATCAACAGACACTTGTTTACCAAATGGATTTAGTCTGTTCCGTAGCTTCAGAGAAGCCATTACATAATTACATTGTTCATTTAATTTTTAGCACAAATTTTTCTAGCTGCTCAAAGAGAAAGCATTTTAAAATGTTCAAAAAAGTGAAAAGGTATCAAAACTTCCGTGTCTTCTGACACTTTCATAGGTATCCCATTTGCCTTTAAAAACAAAGAAAATCTAGCCTTGTGGGGGTAAAATTGGTTCAGAAAGGTTTTAATTAGAAGTGTTTGTGGAGATGGTTGTGGAGGACAATAATGACACATTCTGGATGGCTCGCCGCAAAGAGGGTAAAACACCAGAAAGTGAGATCTATAAATGGCACCCATCATTGGGAAAAGAAACAGATGACTTATTATATAATTTTGTCTATAATTTGCCTGGCTATTGCCTTTTACACTTGATATGTTCTCCATTTTCTATTTTCCCATAAAACTGTTCTGTATTTCTCATTACTGGTAGTATCACTTTCTACCTTGTATTATACTTAATTACGTACATTTTTTTTCTCATCAATTAGTCTTTAAGGCGCTTAATGACAATATCAGCAGAATTTGAATTATTCCTGGGTCCCCAAAATGACTGGACTAGTGGCTGGAAATTTTTAGAAACATAAATTACAGTCAGCTCTAACTATGGAGTCCATTTCATGGGAGTTTCAAATTTAACTTCTTTTAGAAAAAGTAGGGCTAAGTGACGAAGGCTGCGCATATAAGTGGGGCAGGGGAAATAAGAGAACTCTGTACTTTGCTCTTAATTTTGCTATGAACCTAAAACTGCTCAAAAAAAGGTCTATTTTTGCTTTTCTGCAACGGGTTTGCCGCCAGAACACAGGTGTCGTGAAAACTACCCCTAAAAGCCAAAATGGGAAAGGAAAAGACTCATATCAACATTGTCATCATTGGACACGTAGATTCGGGCAAGTCCACCACTACTGGCCATCTGATCTACAAATGTGGTGGCATCGACAAAAGAACCATTGAAAAATTTGAGAAGGAGGCTGCTGAGATGGGAAAGGGCTCCTTCAAGTATGCCTGGGTTTTAGATAAACTGAAAGCTGAGCGGGAACGTGGTATCACCATTGATCTCTCCTTGTGGAAATTTGAGACCAGCAAGTACTATGTGACTATCATTGATGCCCCAGGACACAGAGACTTCATCAAAAACATGATTACAGGGACATCTCAGGCTGGCTGTGCTGTCCTGATTGTTGCTGCTGATGAATTTAAAGCTGGTATCTCCAAGAATGGGCAGACCCGAGAGCATGCTCTGCTGGCTTACACACTGGGTGTGAAACAACTAATTGTTGGCGTTAACAAAATGGATTCCACTGAGCCACCCTACAGCCAGTAGAGATATGAGGAAATTGTTAAGGAAGTCAGCACTTACATTAAGAAAATTGGCTACAACCCCGACACAGTAGCATTTGTGCCAATTTCTAGTTGGAATGGTGACAACATGCTGGAGCCAAGTGCTAACATGCCTTGGTTCAAGGGATGGAAGGTCACCCGTAAGGATGGCAATGCCAGTGGAACCACGCTGCCTGAGGCTCTGGACTGCATCCTACCACCAACTCGTCCAACTGACAAGCCCTTTAAGCCTGCCTCTCCAGGATGTCTACAAAATTGGTGGTATTGGTACTGTTCCTGTTGGCTGTGACTGGTGTTCTCAAACCCAGTATGGTGGTCACCTTTGCTGCAGTCAGTGTTACAACTGAAGTAAAATCTGTCGAAATGCACCATGAAGCTTTGAGTGAAGCTCTTCCTGGCGACAATGTGGGCTTCAATGTCAAGAATGTGTCTGTCAAGGATGTTCATCGTGGCAACGTTGCTGGTGACAGCAAAAACGACCCACCAATGGAAGCAGCTGGCTTCACTGCTCAGGTGATTATCCTGAACCATCCAGGCCAAATTAGTGCTGGCTATGCCCCTGTATTGGATTGCCACACGGCTCACATTGCATGCAAGTTTGCTGAGCTGAAGGAAAATATTGATCGCCGTTCTGGTAAAAAACTGGAAGATGGCCCCAAATTCTTGAAGTCTGGTGATGCTGCCATTGTTGATATGGTTCCTGGCAAGCCCATGTGTGTTGAGAGCTTCTCAGACTATCTACCTTTGGGTCGCTTTGCTGTTCGTGATATGAGGCAGATAGTTGTGGTGGGTGTCATCAAAGCAGTGGACAAGAAGGCTGCTGGAGATGGCAAGGTCACCAAGTCTGCCCAGAAAGCTCAGAAGGCTAAATGAATATTATCCCTAATACCTGCCACCCCACTCTTAATCAGTGGTGGAAGAACAGTCTCAGAACTGTTTGTTTCAATTGGCCATTTAATTTTAGTAGTAAAAGACTGGTTAACGATAACAATGCATCGTAAAACCTTCAGAAGGAAAGGAGAATGTTTTGTGGACCACTTTGGTTTTCTTTTATGCATGTGGCAGTTTTAACTTACTAGTTTTTAAAATCAGTACTTTTTAATGGAAACAACTTAACCAAAAACTTGTCACAGAATTTTGAGACCCATTAAAAAAGTTTAATGAGAAAAAAAAGGTCTATTTTTAAAAATAAGTAAACCACAAAATGATAAATATTTTTTACTTTATTTTAAAAATCCAAGAGAGACAGCTAGTGTAAAAAATGCAATATCAGTGATACTTCATCCATTTTATTTTATTTTTTGAGACAGGGTCTCGCTCTATTGCCCAGGCTGGAGTGCAGTGGTGAGATCTTGACTAGGTGCACCTCTGCCTCCTGGGCTCAAGCAACCCTCCTACCTCAGCCTCCCGACTAACTAGGACTACAGGTGTACGCCACCACACTGAGTTTATTTTTTGTATTTTTAGTAGAGAAGAGGTCTCACTATGTTGCCCAAGCTGGTCTCAAACTCCTGAGCTCAAGCAAGCCTCCCGCCTTAGTCTCCCAAAGTCCTAGGATTATAGGCGTGAGCTACCACACCTGGCCAACCTATTTTAAATTTATAATGGATGCCATATTGTTAATGCCCATTAACTTGATTGCTGAAAACCTCGGGCTCTTCCTTTTAAATTTTAAGAAAATGTTCACAAACATGTTCCCTTTATTATGAATAATAAATATATTAGGAGACTTTTTCTCAATGTCTAGTGTTGTATTCAAGCATTTAATATGATTCCGGGTGGGCACAGTGGCTCACACCCGTAATCCCAGCACTTTGGGAGGCATAGGCAGGTGGATCACTTGAGGTCAGGAGTTCAAGACCAGCCTGGCCAACATGGCGAAACCCCGTCTCTACTAAAAATACAAAAATTAGCCAGGTGATTACAGTGGCACACACCTGTAATCCCAGCTACGTGGGAGGCTGAGGCAGGAGAATCACTTGAACCTGGGAGGCAGAGGTTGCAGTGAGCCAAGATCACACCACTGTACTCCGGCCTGGGAGACAAAGTGAGACTGTCTCAACTAAAAAAAAAAAAAAAAAAAGTGACCTGGTGGGGTGGCTCACGCCTGTAATTCCAGCACTTTGGGAGGCCAAGGTGGGCGAATCACCTGAGGTAGGGAGTTTAAGACCAGCCTGAATAACATGGAGAAACCCCATCTCTACTAAAAATACAAAACTAGCTGGGCATGGTGGCGCATGCCTGTAACCCCAACTACTCAGGAGGGTGAGGCAGGAGAATTGCTTGAAGCAGGGAGGCGGAGGTTGCGGTGAGCTGAGATCCCACCATTGCACTCCAGCCTGGACAACAAGAGCGAAACTCCTTCTCAAAAAAAAAAAAAAAAAAAAAAGAAAAGGTGTTGAATATGATTCTGATTTTTACAACTCAAAGTTGTTAACCTCCACCTTACAAGCATATCACAGCTTCTGACTTCACAGAGGTAACAGATATGACATCCTATCTTGAATTCATCTGCTCAACAAATATTTAGGGATAATGTGTCCTTGTTCAGCACTAGAGTAGAGAACAAGACAGACATAGTCCCTGCCCACAGGCAGCTACCCAAGAAAATAAAGAGTTTGGTGAAATCTTTTCTCCTAGACCCATTGTTGCCCTACCCAGAGCCCCTTTACCCAGCCATTGCATTCATCCATTTGCTGTGTGAGTTGCAAATAGTTCACAGCTGCTCTTTTCTCCTTATCAGCAAGAAAATGCCTGAAAGCTTACTCATATCCCTGCCCCAGGGGTGACCCTAGTCAATGAAATTAAACGGGTACAAAAGCCAGACCCTGCTGGCTTTGAAGTGGAATAACTCATGCCATTCATGCTTCAGAGCACCCTGTGAGATCAGGCTGCAACTGTACGTCTGTTGAAACCACACCTTTGCTTAGCTTTTTACTGTCCCATCCTGCTGTCCTTGTTTCCCTACAGGTTTTTACTAAGAACATTACCTAATCCTTTGCACAAGAATTGCCACTTCATTTCTGTTTTAAGAGAACTCATTCGAAGACACTTCAGTTTCACTTACTCAGCACAGGTAGAGTGGTACTTCTTGATGCTCCTTCTCAATTCCCGTAGGTAGGGTTGCCAGATTTAGCAAATAAAAATACAGAATGCCCAGTTAAATTTTATTTCAGATAAACAGCCAGGACCAATGGCTCATGTCTGCAATCCTAGCACTTTGGAAGGCTGAGGCAGGCAGATGGCTTGAGCCCAGGAGTTCAAGAACAGCTTGGGCAAGCAACATGGCTGAAACCCCATCTCTATTTTAAAAAGTACGAAAATTAGCTGGGTGTGGTGGCATCTGCCTATAGTCCCAGCTACTTGGGAGGCTGAGGTAGGAGGATCTCCTTGAGCCCAGGAGGCAGAGGTTAAAGTGAGCCATGATGGCACCACTGTATTCCAGCCTGGGTGGCAAAGTGAGATTCTCAGAACAAAACAAAACAAAGCAAAACAAAAATTCAGTTACAGTGGGTAGCTAGTCAGGTATGAGCAGAGCCGGAAAGCGCTCCCCACCCCACACACGCCAGGAATGTCCGGTGACCACCAGGTGATGGTCAGGGGTTGTTAACTGTCTCGCTGAAGTAATAATTGGTCACAGCTGATGCCAGGGATGGGCAGTTTCCTAACAAATAGAAAATACCTGAAACTGGTGATCAGCAGCTTCCCCATAAGATCTCAGGAGCTGGGTGAGTGGGGAGAAGTAATGCAAGATCTAGGAAGTATGCCAATGTATAAAAGTCAAAAGGTCAAGCTGCATACTTGATCTCTCAAGTCACCTGCTTGGGCCTCCTCGAAGTGTACTTTACTCCCTTTCGTTCCTGCTCTAAAGCTTGTTAATGAACTTTCGCTCCTGCTCTAAACCCTGCCTCAGTCTCTTTCCGCCTTATGCAACTCAGTCAAATTCTTTCTTCTGAGAAGGTAAGAACTGAGGTTACTGCAGTCTCGTACTGATACAGATACGCTCCACAGGCAACATATTTTGGTGTCATGTGACTTGGGTAATTTCCACTGCTACCATTCAGATAAACAATGAATAATTTATTAGTGTAAGTATGTCCCATGCAATATTTGGGACATAGTTACTTAAAAAATTATTTGTTGTTTGTCTGAAATTCAAATTTACCTGGGAATCCTGTATTTTATCCAGCAACCACATTCCCAGGGTTTTCATAGTTACAGCTCTGTCTTCCATACCTTCAGCTCTGGATCTCAGGTCTCAGCACCACACCCATACATTTCATCTCTCCATCCTATTTAACAGCACTAATTTGGTGTCCTAAGGCCCAAATGTACTTTCCTCATCTTCCTGTCATCTCTCCCAAGACTCCACTGCAAAAACTGATACCATTTTCCAAAGCTCCAGTTTAGTCATTATATTGTCAATACTTCCCTTTTTCTAATTACCCCCAATCAGAGTGACTCACAACTTTCATACGATAAAATGTAAACACTCTTGTATGCTACAAAAGCACCCAGAAGTAAATATTCATTATTATAATTTTGCATAAAGAGAATTTGGGATTAGAAAGGGATAACTGTATTCAACTACTGCAGGTAAGACAAGTGAGAAAAGATGTCGTTACAGCAAAAAGTAATTGTTAATGTGTGAATTAAGATAATTTAAAAGCATACCAATGTTCTGTAACACCTGTCAGTTAGAGGTGTAATGACAAGTCGAGGTGAGTTACCAAGATATTCATAAGCATATTTTACATTGCAATTAATGATACGAACTCGGGCATTCTCATTTTCCCAATAATATCGGAGCTGAGCAAGCCACTGGAAATCTGTATCATGTGAGACACCTAGAAAAAATAAAGTAAAATAAGAGACATGATCCTTACATGGAAATAATTTTTAAAATAAGTATTTTATCTTTTATAACAGCAAATATTTAAAAATCATGTTTGCCAACTTATAAAAAAAATTCTGTTGAGAGAAAAATACATAGAGTACAAGTATTTGTTTCCAGATGCTATCAACATTTTATCTTTAAAAATCAAAGAAAAAGTCACCTACCCATTTCAATCATGTCCATGACCACATCTCTAGCATGGACATCAATAGTAACCAAAGCCCCCAGAGTGGTCCTGGTCTGCTTAGACAACTTTCCTCTTACCAGCTCTACAATCTCATTCAGTTGGTTCTGAAGTTCCTTATAATACTTCTTTAATCCCTACAAAATAAAAAAAAAGCAATCTAATTGATGTCATATCATACTTAAAACATGTGTTTTATATATTTAGCCTTTTATAAAACAATTCTGACTTCTTAATCTATCTCAATATAGAAATGAGTCCAAGCGCGGTGGCTCATGCCTATAATCCCAGCATCTAGGAGGCTAAGATGGGAGGATCTTCTTTTTTTTTTGAGACAGAGTCACTGTTGCCCAGGCTGAAGTGGCAGGATCTCAGCTCACTGCAAACTCCGCCTCCTGGGTTCAAGTGATTCTCCTGCCTCAGCCTCCTGAGTAGCTGGGACTACAGGCATGTGCCAATAGGTCTGGCTAATTTTTTGTGTTTTTAGTAGAGACGAGGTTTCACTATGTTAGCCAGGCTGGTCTCGAACCCCTGACCTCAAGTGATCCAACCGCCTCGGTCTCCCAAAGTGTTAGGATTACAGGCGTGAGCCATGGTGCCAGGCCCAAGGTGGGAAGATCATTTGAGGACACGATTTCAAGACCAGCCTGGCAAAGCAGAGAGACCACTGTCTCTATAAAATTTTTTTTTAATTAGCCAGATGTGGTGGTGTGTGCCTGTGGTCCTAGCTATTCAGAGGCTGAGGCAAGAGGATAGCTTAAGCCCAGGAGTGTGAGGAGTGTGAGGTTATACTGAGTTATGACTATGCCATTGCACAGCCTGGGTGACAGAGCAAGACCCTGTCTCTAAATACACACACACACACACACACACACACAGAGAAATGAATTTTGTGAGTGATTTTGTCTAAGCCCAGTAAAATATTAAGAACAAGTTCTCGGGCCAGGTGCAGTGGCTCATGCCTGTAATTCCAGCACTTTGGGAGGCTAAGGCAGGCGGATCTCCTGAAGTCGGGTGTTCAAGACCAGCCTGACCAACATAGAGAAACCCCATCTCAACTAAAAATACAAAATTAGCCGGGCGTGGTGGCACATGCCTGTAATCTCAGCTACTTGGAACAAGGCTGAGGCAGGAGAATTGCTTGAACCCAGGAGGCAGAGGTTGCAGTGAGCCAAGATCGTGCCATTGCACTCCAGCCTAGGCAACAAGATCATAACTCCATCTCAAAAAAAAAAAAAAGAACAAGTTCTCAATGAAGTTATAATTTTAAGATTATATACAGAAACTGACAGATGTATTGTCTTTGCAAACAATAGATAAGCTAACTAAGAAACACGGGATGGGGTCAGGCACTGTGGCTCATGCCTCTAATCCTAATACTTTGGGAGGTTGAAGTGGGAGGATTTCTTGAGGCCAGGAGTTCAAGACCAGCCTGGACAGCACAGCAAGATCTCATTTCTAAAAACAATAAAATAAAATAAAATAAAACAAAACCTGGAATGAAGGATGTTACTTAAAAGCAAACAATGCTTTACCTCCGTCCCACCACTTATAACTTCCTGTGTCTCAGATGTCCAGAACATTTGAGAAACACAAAGCACAACTTGGCCAGGCCACTCTCGAACCCAGTCTCTTCTTGCAGATTCTGGATAAGCCTGAACAATTAAAATAAATTTATAACTTTAAAAGGCTGCATGAGAAAAAGTAACTAAATGTCTAGCAATAGAGAAGTGCAATATTTGGTACCTACATAGGCTAGAATATCATATAGTCATAAAATTGTTAAATGACTAAAAGACTCCCTCCAAATTTTATAATTATTATGTTTTAAAAATATTTATTTATAAAAGAATGGAAAGATAAACACCAACATGTTAATAATGGGCAGATTTAACTGTTGATTCTTCTGGAAGTTGATTTCTATGTAATTTTTATGTTCCTTTGCTGTGGAGAGTTGTCAAGTTTTCCATATAGAATACCTTTTACTCCTATCATAATAAAATACAAAAATTTTAGTAAACTTAAAAAAACTAGTCAAGGCCGGGTGCGGTGGCTCACACCTGTAATCCCAGCACTTTGGGAGGTCGAGGCAATGGATCACCTGAGGTCAGGAGTTCGAGACCAGCCTGGCCAATGTGGTGAAACCCCCCCCCTACTAAAAATACAAAAAAAAATTTGCTGGGCATGGTGGCGGGCACCTGAAATCCCAGCTACTGGGGAGGCTGAGGCAGGAGAATCACTTCAACCCGGGAGGCAGAGGTTGCAGTGAGCCAAGATCACGCCACTGCACTCCAACCTGGGTGACAGAGTGAGACTCTGTTTCAAAAACAACAACAACAACAAACTAGTCAAATAGATTATGTATATTGATGCCAATATTTAATTGAAAAGGAGACTATACAATATAGTTAAAAACTGCACTAATAGTGCCCTTGTATTATTTATCCATAGCTTTTCTGAAAACCTATATGACCAGGGCATATAATTTCACAATTATATATTTGTTCAATTATGTACAATTGAACAATCTGTAGTTTTGAATTCAAGGTATACTTTCATTTTTTCTAACACTTTGATATTCAAAATGCATTTAAATGTATTTATGGAGGGAGAGGTTTAATCATTTTAAAAATAGCTTTTTTTTTAACAGTAAATGATTTTAGCAGATCGAACTGTAAATTGAAAACAACTACAGAATGAATTTTGAAGCTGATGCTAATGCAAATTATATTTTCAATAAAATAAGATCATCTTATATATATAAGAATGTTAAAATAGGATATCAGTATTGTTATAAAATGCTTCTTAGTCATATTTAGAAATAAATGCAAATGATAAGCTGACCTAAGCTTCAAAGAAGGATGAATGGTGACTGAGAGCCATTGCCAGGTACACAGAAGGTCGATTTCTATACTAATTAAGGAAATACTTTCATGGACAATGGTGGTTCTTTCCTATGTGTTTTAGTTTGCTTTGAATCATAAATAGTAAAAGGAGAGAAAAAGTCAAGATTTATCTGTAGGAACACTGAAGCTGAACAGAATAGCCACCACAAGAAGATGAGCTTCATAGGACTCTTGGTGAAAGAAAAAGAACAGTCACTCACATATAGTGAGTTGCTGAATATAAAGCTTCAATGCCTTTTAAAACTATTCTACTACTTTACAACTGCTCCTTTGTGGTCCTAAAGGCAGAAATACATGTGTTTATCATTCAAGATTAGGTTAACTGAATTAACATAAGTGAGATACATGTAGTGCCAAGTGTTATCTTTCTTTCAAATTTATTACATAGCCCCCTTTAATGTTTGTTCATCTTATTTGAGTTCTTAAGTAGTTGTTTAAGTGTAAAATGCAGTACGTGAACTAGGTCATGCATTTACCACTCATATCTGAAGAGAACTGTCCTGCAGATCCGCATGTGCTAATGTGCAGGATTGTTTGCCTATGAAACATATCCACTAGCCTAGCTCATAGCATTTCAATTTTAATATATCTAAAATTGAGCTCTTGATCTTCCCCTAAGCCTCCACAAACCTGCTTCTCCTCCAGGAATCACCCAGAGTAAATGCCACCCATATGTTCAAATCAGAAGCCTAAAAGTGATTTTTGAGACCTCCCCCTGCTTACACTTGTATTCTACAACCAGTTCATCATTAAGACCTGTTGAAATTAACTACAAAATTTATTTATAATATTCTACTTTGCTCTATATCTTCTGCCATTTGCCTAGAAACAGACCACATCTTTTTTCCTTTATTTTTGGTTTTTATTTTTTGAACCTGAATCTCTGGCAAACCAGCCCACATCATCTTTCATCTGAACTAATCTGAGTCTCCTAATTTGCCTTCCTGTTTTCACACCTCCACTAATCTATTCTTTATACCATAGCCATAGTGGTATAAAAATATAAATCAGACTATGTCTCTTCCCTGATTAAAATATTTAGATGGTGTTCCATTGCATTTAAAATAAAATGCAAACTCCTAACTGCCTTCCTTTCCAACCTCATGTCACTTTACTCTCCACTCTGCTTACTCTATCCAGACATATTTGTCTTCTTTCAGGATCTCCCAAATCCCCAGTTCTCTCTGATCCCAGGGCCTTTACATAGGATACCTAGATGCTCTCTCACTTGCTCTTTACCTGGCTAATTCCTACCTATCCTTTGTATCTCAGTTTCAACATCACCTCCTCTAATAGCCTATCACTGGACCTTCCCCCATTCTAAATTATATACCTCTTATTTTTCTCTCTCATAATACCTTTCCTCTTTTATAACAATCATATACTATTATCAATTCATAGCAATATTGTTATATTAATAATAATGTTAGAAACAAAGAAGTAAAGAAAATAAATGATTTAAAATAGTAAGAGCTTTAAGTGTTAATTTACTGGTTTTCAAAACCTCTTAAACAAAGCATTTGCAGAATATAGGGTATACATCAAATCCTAGAAAACACACCAGCCTGGCTGCAGCGATCACATCATGAATACTCCGGAGCATTAGGTCTTCCACTTGAATGAGCCACTTTTCCACAGCACCCCGCGCTGCAGACGTGGAAATGAGTGCAATCAGCTCCACTCGCTCGCTCTCAGAGCTATACATGGCTTTAATGTCCAAATTGGGAAGGAACTCCAATTTAGCAATGCCCTCAAAGCATTTTTTTAAATGTGGCTGAACTCTAAGAGGATCTTTAGTCTCTGATAAAATCTCTAACATTTCATCGTTAGATAAGAAGAAAAACCTAGGGAAAAACATGCAAATACAAAAGTTTTAGTTATAATTCATCACACATAAGAAAATGCTTTTAATTACAGCACAATTGATTGTCTATCATACCGAGGGAAGAAAAGACGTTTCTTTTCAAGATATGCATTAAGACCTTTCATAATTTTCTCCAAAAGTTCATTGCAGTTCTGCAGTTTTTCCAATAAACCTGTTAAAGAAGTGGCAGCAAGAACCTAAACGAGACACACTCATTCAAGTCAGCACTTTTATGCCAGATATAAGACTTAAATATCAATCTATACTATACATTAAAATCTTTTAATGTTAAAAGGTTTACCAAAAAAGTCAAAGGTTTATAAAATTTGCAGTGAAATTTTTTGCAATGTAAAAACTATTAAAATTCAATGAGTTATAAATATTTATCCAAGGACACTAGTTAAAATGACAAGTTGTGATTGTCATGCATATTGTCATTTCTCCTATATTATTTTGAATGATGTGAGAAAAGTCTGTTTGGCTGGTGCTCGATTTAATTCTTACTTTTACTACTGTCAACCATAAATGTAACAATCTACAGCAAGGAGTTGGCAAACTATATCCTGCAGACCAAATCCAGCCTGCTGTCAGTTTTTGTATGGGTTGTAAGCTAAAAATTATTTTTACACTTTTGGAAGTTAAGAAAATCAAGAGAAGAATATTTTGTGACATATGAAAATGTCAGTGTCCATAAAATTTTATTGTAGCACAGAAACAGTCATTCATTTTCATATTATCTCTGGCTGCTTTCTCACTGCAACAGCAACAGAATTGAGTAGCTGCAAAAAATACCTGTCCTGCACAGCCTAAAATATTTACTACTTGGCCCTTAGCAGAAAAAAATTGCTGACCTCTGATCTACAAGAAATCATGTTTCACAAAGATTCTAAAGTCAACAGGTAAAGCAAAATCCTTAACACTCATGAATTTCAGTGCGCTACTGACTCGCAGTAAGTCCAGCACAGCTAGTTTTTCATTCAGCATGGGAATAAATTGTTATTTCTTAAATTGAATGCCAGATGAAAAAGTGGATGCATATCTATGAACTATGTGCACTGTGTGTATGAAAAATATATAGTCTGTTTTTCAACATTTACTGGGAAAGACATAGGAATTGCAACCAATGGAGAGAACAGCAGATTCTTCCCCATCACTCCGAGTATACAGAGTCACTAGTAGAATGTCAGTTGAGTCACCTACACTATTCATTCTGTCTCCCTCTCTCTTGTTCTCACTCTCTCCTCTCCCCATTTGATTTGATTTATCTATTTATTTTATGAGGAGGAGAGCAGTGCGTGTTTATAGTAGAAGGTGTGTGAATCAGATGTACATTTGAAGCAACTCCACTAGGTATACTAAAGAGTAACAAGCAGTGTATCTTATTAATTGAAAAGTAAACTTATTTTAATACTTTTATGCTTTCTCATATTTTTCTGAACTTTCCAGTTTGTATACAATGAGCAAGTTTAATTTTTATAATCAGAAAAAAGTCACATGTTTTACTTAATTTCCAAAAACAAAGGTTCACCTACTGTGAGAGAGAAAACAAACACTTCACCTTTGGATCTTTTGCACAAAACTTCATGATATCCCTCCAATGTCTGTCTACTGTCTGAAATTGACGCCCTTCTTCTGGCATCTGTTGCATAATATCCTCAGAACAAAAGATGGGCTCTAAGTACAGCCATTGAGCTTGCACTTTTAACCATTCATCAATTGTTTCTTGTATTCGAATCAAGCGGTCCTCCCAGGCCTTAATGAAAAGTATACTGCACTAAATTCTAGTTATTAAAGAAAGGTTATAAATTATAGCAAGGAAAATACATTTTAAATTTACTATTATTTTTAAATAAGTGCAAACATCTTACAGCTTAAGGTTACTTATGTATGTCTCACAAAGGCTTAAAAAAAATTCTAAGAGGTCTGAGGTTTTCCTAAATCACTGGAACTCACAATTGGAAATGACTGTAACGTTATTTTTATTTTTATTTTTTATTATACTTTAAGTTCTAGGGTACATGTGGATAACGTGCAGGTTTGTTACATGTGTATACCTGTGCCATGTTGGCGTGCTGTACCCATCAACTCGTCAGCACCCATCAACTCGTCATTTATATCAGGTATAACTCCCAATGCAATCCCTCCCCCCTCCCCCTCCCCCCTCCCCATGATAGGCCCCGGTGTGTGATGTTCCCCTTCCCGAGTCCAAGTGATCTCATTGTTCAGTTCCCACCTATGAGTGAGAACATGCGGTGTTTGGTTTTCTGTTCTTGCGATAGTTTGCTGAGAATGATGGTTTCCAGCTGCATCCATGTCCCTACAAAGGACACAAACTCATCCTTTTTTATGGCTGCATAGTATTCCATGGTGTATATGTGCCACATTTTCTTAATCCAGTCTGTCACTGATGGACATTTGGGTTGATTCCAAGTCTTTGCTATTGTGAATAGTGCTGCAATAAACATACGTGTGCATGTGTCTTTATAGCAGCATGATTTATAATCCTTTGGGTATATACCCAGTAATGGGATGGCTGGGTCATATGGTACTTCTAGTTCTAGATCCTTTAGGAATCGCCATACTGTTTTCCATAATGGTTGAACTAGTTTACAGTCCCACCAACAGTGTAAAAGTGTTCCTATTTCTCCACATCCTCTCCAGCACCTGTTGTTTCCTGACTTTTTAATGATTGCCATTCTAACTGGTGTGAGATGGTATCTCATTGTGGTTTTGATTTGCATTTCTCTGATGGCCAGTGGTGATGAGCATTTTTTCATGTGTCTGTTGGCTGTATGAATGTCTTCTTTTGAGAACTGTCTGTTCATATCCTTTGCCCACTTTTCGATGGGGTTGTTTGTTTTTTTCTTGTAAATTTGTTTGAGTTCTTTGTAGGTTCTGGATATTAGCCCTTTGTCAGACGAATAGATTGCAAAAATTTTCTCCCATTCTGTAGGTTGCCTGTAACGTTATTTTTATCAGTTTCCTAATCTCTAGATGAGCCATCTGGAGTCCCAAAACCATCCAAGAATATATCCTGCTCTACAGCAGTGGTTATCAACCACGGGCAATTTTGCCTCCCACCCCAGGGAACATTTGACAATGTCTGTAGACATTTTTGGTTGTCACAACTGATGGGGGAAGATGCTACTAATGTCTAATGGGTAGAGGCCAGAGATGCAGTTACACAACCTATAATGTACAAGACAGCCTCCCATCACAGAGAATTATAGAGCCCAAAATATCAACAGTGACAGGTTGAGAAATCCTGCTCTATATCAATACAATTTGGAGAAAAGTGAACTGAAATGAAAAATAAAATGAAATAAGTCTCCTTATTCTCATAGATCCCCTAGAAATGACAAGATATTTCATTAGCCCAAGACCATTAATATAATATCTCTCTTTGGTTCTTAAATATATGCCTAAGGTCTAAGTGTCAAGAGATTAAGTCCATATCTTCAATTTTTAAAAAATCTCTAAGACAGCTTTTAAATTTGTCTTCTAAATTCTTCTTGTTAGACAAGTAAATTTCTACAAAAAAGTAATATCTTATCAGGAAAGGCTAGGTTAGCCTGCTTCTTGGGATAATGTCCAGCCTTATGTTCTCTTGGAAGAACATTACTCTGCTTTCTCCAAATAATGACAGCCAAAATCTTCTATAAAACACGATTTATGCTCATATTAAAACCAAATTGCCTCAGTTTGAACCCCAGCTCTGTCACTTATTAGCTAGATGAACTTAGGAAAATTACCTATCCTATATGTTGGTTTCCTTGTCTATGAATACAGATAATAATAGTGCCTACTTTGAAGGCCTGCTGCAGGGATCAAGTGGGTTAATAAGTGTAAAGTTCCTAAAGCAGCATCTGAAACATAGTTTGAAATCAATTGATATCAGGGTAAAAAATCCAGTTGTCTTTCCCCAATTTATATAGGCCCCAGTTAGAACAGTTTTCATATCCAATAAGATATGAAATAATCTTGGAGCCTCAAATACCATTCGTTTTTCTCAAGGGAACAATAATTCATTAAATACTCTAAAAGATCCTCATGCTAGCTGTTTACAACTATAATTAAAGCATGGTTACTACAAGTTTCAAGAATGCAGCATAAAACAAGGTTTAGGTTTTCTTAAGTTAGAATAAGTAATACCACCTGTTTTCCTCTCGAGTCTATCACTGCCATTGGAGAAGATTTTAATAAGACATTTTTCTTTTAAAAATAATTTATGTCTCAGATGTATATATTTCTATATTAAATTTTGAATAGCATTTTGTATTTTATGAAATAAAATATCAAGATTATAGGTCTATGATTTGAATAAACACTTAAAAAGCCATTCAATCGGCTACTTATTACCATGAGAGCATATATGTAACAGGATTGCAATCTGTATAAATGACCAAGAGCTGATTATTATATTTAACACACCTTGATCTCATGTTCAAATGGTTTGATGAAAGGTGAGCCTCTCATTGTCTGAGTTTTTATAATTTGATCATCAAGGATGGCCTGAATCTCATCCACTGAAGAAAGAATACAAACTCCAGTGTCACGATATAGACTTATATGAAAAGCAATATCATCCCAAGTTCCTATCATTGTATTCATGGCTTTCTCTAATGAAAATTCCTAAAAGGAAGGAATGAAGAAAGAATGGGAGGGTGAAGAAAGGATCTTATTTACTATATTGACTTTCCCTAGTGAATTCAGTAAGCATTTGATGTATTACATTATCATTTCCTTAAGATAATCTGTGACTACAGTATAACTTTTTAAGTTAGAAGGTTTTTCAACAATTTAAAAATTCCTAAGAAGAACGACTACATAGTTTTAAAAAATTCACTTGCTATGAAAACTACTGCTGTCAATATTAAAAAAGGACAAGAGAATAAAATACCTGTAGGACTTTCTCTGAAGTGGCCTTTCTACAGGCAGTCCATAGTCTGAAGATGTTTTCTGTGTACTTCAAGAACCCATTCTTTAGGGCCATACTTACCCTGCTAGAACACACACATATCACATGCCACACATACAACAGTACTCTTAATGAAAAAATTATGTACCAACACTAGCACATCATCCAACAGCATCAGAATGTGGCAGAATTAAGAGGAGGTCAAAGGAGTCATTTCTCATCTGGATTCAGGACAAGTAAGCACACACTTTGTTGGGGGGAAAAGAGTGTTTTGTTTTTGAGACAGAGTTTTGCTCTTGTCGCCCAGGCTGGAGTGCAGTGGCATAATCTCAACTCACTGCAACCTCCACCTCCCAGGTTCAAATAATTCTCCCGCCTCAGCCTCCTGAGTAGCTGGGATTACAGGCACCCACCACCATGCCCAGCTAATTTCTGTATTTTTATTAGAGACAGGGTTTTGCTGTGTTGGCCAGGCTCGTTTTGAACTCCTGACCTCAGGTGATCTGCCCACCTCGGCCTCCCAAAGTGCTGGGATTACAGGCGTGAGCTACCATGCCCGGCCAGAGAGTGGTATTCTATTACTCTCCCCCACCACCTCCCGTTGCTATCCAGTACTGTACACATTCAACCCCAACAAAAACTATGATTACTTGATTAACAAAGTCATCACATAAAGTATTTCAGTTGATCTTTATGTTTACCTTGCTTGCACCTGCACTTATCACTTCAAATTGTTCCAAGTATGGGGTAAGGTTTAATTTTAAAACTTTTCTCAGTGTAGTTCCAGAGTCTGGAGTCAAGTCATAGCCTACAATTTCTGACATCTGTTTCCAATGACGAGCTCTCATTCCTGGATTGCACAGAATGGAGACAGTAGGAATATATTCCTAATGGCAAAAATATAAACAAAATGAGTCATTCATTTGACTTCCACACACACAGATTCCATAGATGAAGCCTTGATGGTATAAGGATCACATTTCTTCAGTTTATTTAATACATTTCTATCAGTACAATCAAAACATCAATTAGATTTGGAAGGAGAGAGATACTAAGAAAATGAACCTAAAGTTTACCTGCAAAAATAAGCATGTAAAAATAGCCAGGAAAATTATAAGAGTAAAAAAGAAGAATGAAGGGCCAGACGCAATGGTTCATGCCTGTAATCCCAGCACTTTGGGAGGCTGGGGTGGGAGGATTGCTTGAGCCCAGGAATTTGAGGTTACAGTGAGCTAAGACTGCAAACTGCACTCCAGCGTGAGTGAGAGAGAGACAAGAGGCCTTGTCTCTATTTAGGAAAAATAAAAATAAAAAAGGTATTATTTCAGAAATTCAAATTCATTATACTATTTGCAGAAATATATAATATATAGTTATAAACACACACACATAGCATGAATGGGGAAAATATCTGTGCCAAAATCCCAAAATGTAACAATGTTTTATCTCTGCTGAGTGACCCCTGCCTTGGCCTCCCAAAGTGCTGGGATTACAGGTATGAATCACCATGCCTGGCTCCCTATTTTATATTTATATGAGTCATGTTTTAACTTTGTAAAAGTAGTAACTTAATATGGTAAATTTTTTTAAATTGGAGGACCATAAACTAGCACACTTTTTGTTTTGCTTAGTTAAGGACTTTGTTTTAACCTTCCATGGGTTATCACCATCATGTTTTTGCTTTTCATCACATATTCCCTAGAATTTGTCAGAACATAATATAACAGGCACTCAGTAAGTATTTTTTAAATAAATGAAGTTTCAACATCTAAAAAGTAGAAAGAACATACTCTTTATTTATTTATTTAGACAGAGTCTTGCTCCGTCGCCCAAGCTGGAGTGCAGTGATGCGATCTCGGCTCATTGCAACCTCCACCTTCTAGATTCAAGAGATTCTCCTGCCTCATCCTCCCAAGTAACTGGGACTACAGCCTCCTGAGTAGCCTCCTGAGTAGCTGGACCACACAAAAGTGAAAAAACTCTAAGCAGATGAGCAGACAGTAAGAGAATGAGACTTCCACATCTGCAATGCCCCTCCCTCTATTCTGTTAGGTACCAAGAGGGCAGAAAATTTCCCCCCAACTCACTGTTTCTACCCTGATAAGAACAAGGTCAAAGTGGACAACCAGCTACCCCACCACCTTGGATTCCCTAGCAGGAGATCTGTCCTGCCTTAACCCACAGGAAGCATCCCCAGTGCCTGAAAGGATAAATAATTCCTGAGGACAAGCAGAGACAAAGGGAGGAGGTAGGACTACCATCCCCAGCCCTGGAAACGTTACTCTGTAAGCCACAGGAGATGCCAAATCAGAGTGGCTATTCTGCAGCACCACTCTGTAGGAGGTTTGTCCCACAGGTCCCCTGGGCACAAACTCCTAGCCAGCTTCCCACATTGCCAGAATATAACCTGTGGTACTGTCCCCATTCAGTAAGGGCAGCGCTCCCATCAGGTACTAGAGCCAAGCCAAACCTGGGCTTAAGGTGCCACTTGGAGCTGAAAAGGAAGCAGTGACCTAACAGTACAGAAACTCTAAGCAAATATATCCAATATAAACCAAAACAAGCCAGAGAAGAAACACTGGAATAAATAATACTTCAATGCAAAGACACTGATGTACAACCAGCAAAAACAACAGCAAACAGGGAACCATGATCTCCACAAACAGAAGAAGCAAAGAACCAGTAAATAACTCTGACAAGACAGTGATACATGAGCTCTCTGACCAACAATAAACAACTAAATTCCTAACCAGACTGATTAACAAAAAGGAGAGAAAATTAAAATAATCAATATTGAGAATTAAAAAGGAGTTAGCACTACAGAATCTACAGACATTTAAAAGATAATGAATGTTATTAGCAACTTTATGGCGACAAAATCAATGACTTAGAAGAAATGGACAAATTCCTTAAAAAATACAGTCTACCAAAATTAAACACAAAATCTGAATAGCGCCTATGTCTATTAAAGAAATTATCTTTTCCTTCCTCTAGAGGGGGAATTGGCACAGGACTTGCTTCAGCCAATGTAATGTGGGTGGATATGAAGTATTTCACTCACAGCTGAGTAGATCTAAACTTAGGTACACGGTTTAGCTCAGCCCTTGCTCTTTCTCTATAACACGAGATTGGCCCACATTAGCTCAGGGCACAGCCTGTGTCCTGGAACTTAGAAAACTCAGAAGCAGAACAGGACTGCAACTGGAAGCAGAGACTCAGCTAACCTGTGGTCCTCATGGAATATGAAGAAGAAATAAATTAGTACTTGAGAAATATATATAGAGAGAGTCTGTTTTCAAAACCTTTCCTACAAACAAAACGTCAGGCTAAATGGTTTCACGAGTGAATGTTTCTCTAAAATAAGAAAGAAATAATACCAATTTATAAAAAACTCTTTCAGAAAATAGAGAAAATAAAACTTCCCAATTTGTTTTATAAGGCCAACATAACCCTGATACCAAAATCTGACAAAGACATTACAAGAAAACTAAGACCAAGATCCTTCCTGAACATAATCTCAAATATCCTAAATAAAATATGAACAAATAACAAACTATAAGAGTATTAGAAAAAAATATTTTGGCATGGGGAAGGCATTTTAAACTACAGTTCAGAACCCAACAGCCATAAAGGAAAAGAATAAAAATAATTACATAAAAATAAAAGGCTTCTGCCAGGCAAAAGCTATCATAAGCAAGGTTAAAAAGCAAATAATAAATATTCACATCACAGACAAAGCCTAATCTATATACACAGGAAAAGAAATCAGTAAGAAAAAGGTCAATAATTCAACAGAAAAATAGGCAGAGGTAAGTTAAAGCAGTTTACAGGAAAAGAAATATAAAACACTCTTAAATATATGAAATAGATGAAAATATGCTTAAAATTTTACTTGCAAGAAGAGAAATGAAAATTCTCCTAGTACAGTAGCAAAAACCTAAAGTTTGATGATATTTTGTTATGAAGGTTGGTGAGAGTATATATTGGTATAACCTGTATGGAGGGTAATTCAACTGTTGATTTTAACTTGGCATTTACTCTTCCACAGTTTACCCTGCAGTCCCACCTTCAAACACATGCAATTTACACACACATACACACATTAGTCACACATTATATAGGTGTGAAAAAAAATGAAGAAGCTCCCTATATATAACAAGAAAAGGTCTCCAAGATAAATTAAGCAAAACAAGGAAAGAAAATAGCAGAAGCAGTTCCAAGATGGCCAAATAGGAAGAGTTCCAGGCTACAGCTCCCAGCGTGAGCGACACAGAAGATGGGTGATTTCTGCATTTCCAACCAAGTTACTGGGTTCATCTCACTGTAGCGTATCAGTGGGTGCAGGACAGTGGGTGCAGCCCACCAAGCGAGAGTTGAAGCAGGGCGAGGCATCGCCTCACCCAGGAAGTGCAAGGAGTAAGGGAATTCCCTTTCCTAGCCAAGGGAAACCATGACACACAGCACCTGGAAAATCGGGTCACTCCCATCCAAATACTGCACTTTTCCAAGGGTCTTAGCAAACGGCACACCAGGAGATTATATACGCCTGGCTCAGAGGTTCCCACGCCCACAGGGCCTCCCTCATTGCTAGCACAGCAGTCTGAGATCTAACTGCAAGGTGGCAGCGAGGCTGGGGGAGGGGCACCCACCATTGCTGAGGCTTGAGTAGGTAAACAAAGTGGCCAGGAAGCTTGAACTGGGTGGAGCCCACTGCAGCTCAAGGAGGCCTGCCTGCCTCTGTAGACTCCACCTCTGGGGTCAGGGCATAGCCAAATAAAAGGCAGCAGAAACTTCTGCAGATTTAAATGTCCCTGTCTGACAGCTTTGAAGAGAGTAGTGGTTCTCCCAGCACGGAGTTTGAGATCTGATAACGGTCAGACTGCCTCCTCAAGTGGGTCCCTGAGCCCCCTGTAGCCTAACTGGGAGGCATCCCCCAGTAGGGGCAGACTGACACCTCACACGGCCAGGTACCCCTCTGAGACGAAGCTTCCAGAGGAACGATCAGGCAGCAGCATTTGCTGTTCAACAATATTCACTCTTCTGAAGCCTCTGCTGCTGATACCCAGGCAAACAGGGTCTGGAGTGGACCTCCAGCAAACTCCAACAGACCTGCAGCTGAGGGTCCTGACCGTTAGAAGGAAAACTAACAAACAGAAAGGACATCCACACCAAAACCCCATCTGTATGTCACCATCATCAAAGACCAAAGGTAGATAAAACCACGAAGATGGGGAAAAAACAGAACAGAAAAGCTGAAAATTCTAAAATTTGGAGTGCCTCTCCCCCTTCAAAGGAATGCAGCTCCTCACCAGCAATGGAACAAAGCTGGATGGAGAATGACTTCGACAAGTTGAGAGAAGAAGGCTTCAGATGATCAAACTTCTCTGAGCTAAAGGAGGAAGTTTGAACATCTCAAAGAAGCTAAAAACCTTGAAAAAAGATTAGACAAATGTTTAACTAGAATAACCAATGTAGAGAAGTCCTTAAATGACCTGGTAGAGCTGAAAACCATGACACGAGAACTACGTGATAAATGCACAAGATTCAGTAACCGATTCGATCAGCTGGAAGAAAGGGTATCAGTAATTGAAGATCAAATGAATGAAATGAAGCAAGAAGAGAAGTTTAGAGAAAAAAGAGTAAAATGAAATGAACAAAGCCTCCAAGAAATATGTGACTATGTGAAAAGACCAAATCTACGTCTGACTGGTGTACCTGAAAGTGACAGGGAGAATGGAACCAAGTTGGAAAACACTATTCAGGATATTATCCATGAGAACTTCCCCAACCTAGCAAGGCTGGCCAACATTCAAACTCAGGAAATACAGAGAACACCACAAAGATGCACCTCAAGAAGAGCAACTCCAAGACACATAATTGTCAGATTCACCAAAGTTGAAATGAAGGAAAAAATGTTAAAGGCAGCCAGAGAGAAAGGTCGGGTTACCCACAAAGGAAAGCCCATCAGACTAACAGCAGATCTCTTGGCAGAAACTCTACAAGCCAGAAGAGAGTGGGGGCCAACATTCAACATTCTTAAACAAAAGAATTTTCAACCCAAAACTTCATATGTAGCCAAACTAAGTTTCATAAGTGAGGGAGAAATAAAATCCTTTACAGACAAGCAAATGCTGAGAGATTTTGTCACTACCAGGCCTGCCATACAAGAGCTCCTGAAGGAAGCACTAAACATGGAAAGGAACAACTGGTACCAGCCACTGCAAAAACATGCCAAAATGTAAAGACCATCAATGCTAGGAAAAAACTGCAACAACTAACGAGCAAAATAACCAGCTAATATCATAATGACAGGATCAAATTCACATATAACAATATTAACCTTAAACATAAATGGGCTAAATGCTCCAATTAAAAGACACAGACTAGCAAATTGGATAGAGTCAAGACCCATCAGTGTGCTGTATTCAGGAGACCCATCTCACGTGCAGAGACACACACAGGCTCAAAATAAAGGGATGGAGGAAGATCTACCAAGCAAATGGAAAACAAAAAAAAGGCAAGGGTTGCAATCCTAGTCTCTGATAAAACAGACTTTAAACCAAAAAAGATCAAAAGAGACAAAGAAGGCCATTACATAACGGTAAAGGGATCAATTCAACAAGAAGAGCTAACTAACTACCCTAAATATATAGGCACCCAATACAGGCGCACCCAGATTCATAAAGCAAGTCCTTAGAAACTTACAAAGAGACTTAGACTCACACACAATAATAAGGGGAGACTTTAACACCCCACTGTCAACGTTAGACAGATCAACGAGACAGAAAGTTAACAAGGATATCCAGGAATTGAACTCAGCTCTGCACCAAGCAGACCTAATAGACATCTACACAACTCTCCACCCCAAATCAACAGAATATACATTCTTCTCAGCACCACGTTGCACTTATTCCAAAATTGACCACATAGTTGGAAGTAAAGCACTCCTCAGCAAATGTAAAAGAACAGAAATTATAACAAACTGTCTCTCAGACCTCAGTGCAATAAAACTAGAACTCAGAATTAAGAAACTCACTTAAAACCGCTCAACTACATGGAAACTGAACAACCTGCTCCTGAATGACTACTGGGTACATAACGAAATGAAGGCAGAAATAAAGATGTTCTTTGATACCAATGAGAACAAAGATACAACATACCAGAATCTCTGGGACACATTTAAAGCAGTGTTTAGAGGGAAATTTATAGCACTAAATGCCCACAAGAGAAAGCAGGAAGGATCTAAAATTGACACCCTAACATCACAATTAAAAGAACTAGAGAAGCAAGAGCAAATGCATTCAAAAGCTAGCAGAAGGCAAGAAATAACTAAGATCAGAGCAGAACTGAAGGTGATAGAGCCACAAAGAAACCCTACAAAAAAATCAATGAATCCAGGAGCTTGTTTTTTGCAAAGATCAACAAAATTGATAGACTGCTAGCAAGACTAATAAAGAAGAAAAGAGAGAAGAATCAAAATATGCAATAAAAAATGATAAAGGGGATATCACCACTGACCCCACAGAAATACAAACTACCATCAGAGAATACTGCAAACACCTCTACACAAATAAACTAGAACACCTAGAAGAAATGGATAAATTCCTAGACACATACACCCTCCCAAGACTAAACCAGGAAGAAGCTGAATCCCTGAATAGGCCAATAACAGGCTCTGAAATTGAGGCAATAATTAATAGCCTATCAACCAAAAAAATTCCAGGACCAGATGGATTCACAGCTGAATTCTACCAGAGGTACAAGGAGGAGCTGGTACCATTCCTTCTGAAACTATTCCAATCAATAGAAAAAGAGGGAATCCTCCCTAACTCATTTTATGAGGCCAACATCATCCTGATACCAAAGCCTGGCAGAGATACAACAAAAAAAGAGAATTTTAGACCAATATCCCTGATGAACATTGATGCAAAAATCCTCAATAAAATACTGGCAAACCAAATCCAGCAGCACATCAAAAAGCTTATCCATCATGATCAAGTGGGCTTCATCCCTGGGATGCAAGGCTGGTTCAACATATGCAAATCAATAAACGTAATCCAGCATATGAACAGAACCAAAGACAAAAACCACATGATTATTTCAATAGACGCAGAAAAGGCCTTGACAAAATTCAACAGCCCTTCATGCTAAAAACTCTCAATAAATTCAGTGTTGATGGAACATATCTCAAAATAATAAGAGCTATTTATGACAAACCCACAGCCAATATCATACTGAATGGGCAAAAACTGGAAGCATTCCCTTTGAAAACTGGTTCAAGACAGGGATGCCCTCTCTCACCACTCCTATTCAATATAGTGTTGGAAGTTCTGGCCAGGGCAATCAGGCAGGAGAAAGAAATAAAGGGTATTCAATTAGGAAAAGAGGAAGTCAAATTGTCCCTGTTTACAGATGACATGATTGTGTATTTAGAAAACCCCATCGTCTCAGCCCAAAATCTCCTTAAGCTGATAAGCAACATCAGCAAAGTCTCAGGATACAAAGTCAATGTGCAAAAATTACAAGCATTCTTATACACCAATAACAAACAAGCAGAAAACCAAATCATGAGTGAACTCCCATTCACAACTGCTTCAAATAGAACAAAATACCTAGGAATCCAACTTGCAAGGGATGTGAAGGACCTCTTCAAGGAGAACTACAAACCACTGCTCAATGAAATAAAAGAGGACACAAACAAATGGAAGAACATTCCATGCTCATGGATAGGAAGAATCAATATCGTGAAAATGGCCATACTGCCCAAGGTGATTTGTAGATTCAATGCCATCCCCATTAAGCTACCAATGACTTTCTTCACAGAATTGGAAAAAACTACTTTAAAGTTCATATGGAACCAAAAAAGAGCCCGCGTTGCCAAGACAATCCTAAGCCAAAAGAACAAAGCTGGAGGCATCACGCTACCTGAGTTCAAACTATACTACAAGGCTACAGTAACCAAAACAGCATGGTACTGGTACCAAAACATAGATACAGACCAATGGAACAGAACAGAGCCCTCAGAAATGATACCACACATCTACAACCATCTGATCTTTGACAAACCTGAAAAAACAAGAAATGGGGAAAGGATTCCCTATTTAATAAATAGTGCTGGGAAAACTGGCGAGCCATATGTAGAAAGCTGAAACTGGATCCCTTCCTTACACCTTATATGAAAATTAATTCAAGATGGATTAGAGACTTAAACGTTAGACCTAAAACCATAAAAACCCTAGAAGAAAACCTAGGCAATACCATTCAGGACATAGGCATGGGCAAGGACTTCATGTCTAAAACACCAAAAGCAATGGCAACAAAAGCCAAAATTGACAAATGGGATCTAATTAAACTAAAGAGCTTCTGCACAGCAAAAGAAACTACCATCAGAGTGAACAGGCAACCTACAGAATGGGAGAAAATTTTTGCAATCTACTCATCTGACAAAGGGCTAATATCCAGAACCTACAAAGAATTCAAACAAATTTATGAGAAAAAAACAAACAGCCCCATCAAAAAGTGGGCAAAGGATATGGACACTTCTCAAAAGAAGACATCTATGCAGCCAACAGACAATGAAAAAATGCTCATCATCACTCGTCATCAGAGAAATGCAAATCAAAACCACAGTGAGATACCATCTCACACCAGTTAGAATGGCGATCACTAAAAAGTCAGGAAACAACAGGTGTTGGAGAGGATGTGGAGAAATAGGAACACTTCTACACTGTTGGTGGGACTGTAAACTAGTTCAACCATTGTGGAAGACAGTGTGGGGATTCCTCAAGGATCTAGAACTAGAAATACCATTTGACCCAGCCATCCCATTACTAGATATACACCCAAAGGATTATAAATCATGCTGCTATAAAGACACATGCACATGTATGTTTATTTCAGCACTATTCACAATAGCAAAGACTTGGAACCAACCCAAATGTCCATCAGTGACAGACTGGATTAAGAAAATGTGACACGTATACACCATGGAATACTATGCAGCCATAAAAAAGGATGAGTTAATGTCCTTTGTAGGGACATGGATGCAACTGGAAACCATCATTCTCAGCAAACTATCACAAGAACAGAAAACCAAACACCGCATGTTCTCACTCATAGGTGGGAATTGAACAATGAGAACACCTGGACACAGGAAGGGGAATATCACACACTGGGGCCTGTCATGGGGTGGGGGGAGGGTGGATGGATAGCATTAGGTGATATACCTAATGTAAATGACAAGTTAATGGGTGCAGCACACCAACATGGCACATGTATACATATGTAACAAACCTGCACGTTGTGCACATGTACCCTAGAACTTAAAAAAATTAAAAATAAATAAATAAATAAAATCATATACATTGTATGCTACAGTTTATCTAAAAAGATAGAAGGATAAGAATATATATTTGCATTGTTATATATGTAATAAAACTCTGGAACTATACACAAGAAGGTAATAACATTGATCACTTGAGTTATACAGGTGAGAACCATGAGGAGACTTTTCAGATACATCTTTCTATATTTTTTAGACCATGCAAGTATATTCAACATTGCAAATAATTTTTAAGTTAAAAAAAATCAGGCAGTCATGGAATCTCTGAGATGACTAGACACAGACAGGAACAGTGCTTGCATCCAATCACAGAGTTTGCACTCTGGGCATGTTGACAGTGGAAATTTAAGGATGTATTACTGACTGTCAAAAAAAACTGTTCTTATTCTCTCTTTATAAATGAGAGGACCAAGGCACAAGTGGCTAAATATCTTGCTCAAGGTGTGCCACTGCCAAGTGGAGAACTGTGTTATAACTAAGCAGTGTGGTTCCAAATCCTTCCCAATAAACTGTTACCCTGTGTTGCTGTACTTAGTGTAGACTAAGTGGTCTGCCCTAGTAAATTTATGCCCCTTTTTTTTTTTTGAGACAGGGTCTCACTCTGTTGTGCCCAGGAGTGTGGCGGTATAATCATAGCTCACTGCAACCTCAAACTTGCACCTCAGCCTCCCAAGTAGCTGGGTCTTCAGGTGCAGCTGAATTCTTTTTTACCATGCCTGGCTAATTTTTTATTTTTTGTAGAGGTAGGGTCTCACTATATTACCCAGGCTGGTCTTGAACTTCTGGCCTCAAATGATCCTCCTACCTTGGCCTCCCAAAGCACTGGGATTACAGGTTACAGGTGTCATCCACTATACCCAGCCTGCTTCCAAACCTTTCTATTTCTCTTCATTAACACTTGATGATGAGAATAGCTCTATCGAGCCTTTCTTGAGTAATTTTGGAGTCTTGCTCTGTTGCCCAGACTGGGCATGCAGAGGCATGATCTCAGCTCACTGCAACCTCCGCCTCCTGGGTTCAAACGATTCTCCTCCCTCAGCCTCCCGAGTAACTGGGATTATAAGTATGTACCACCATGCTCAACTAATTTTTGTAATTTTAGTAGAGATGAGTTTTCACCATATTGGCCAGGCTGGTCTCGAACTCCTGACCTCAGGTGATCTGCCCACCTCAGCCTCCCAAGGTGCTGGAATTACAGGCATGAGCCACCGTGCCTGTCCTTGAGTAATTCTTAAGATTCAGAATTCATAGGTCAACAATTTATCTGGACTCAAAAGCCTTCATCTAAGCATTTTGCAAATGCTAAAATTTTTTAATGTATTCATCTAGAAAAAATAGTTATAACCTCACTTCGAAGTTTGGATTATGCTTAATTAATGGTAGGCTATTTATTCTGTTTGTTTAGTTTTATTATACTAAATTATAAACAATGGTGTACTCTTCCTATTTTCAGGAAGTATGCAATCTGCCCTAATAGGTCTAAGCAATCTTCTGCTGCCTTTCTTGGGCCAGAGGAACTCTTTCCCCCAGTTTTGCCAGATCTGGCTTTATATGTATATTCTCCTTGATCTGCCCCAAATATGGCTGCCATTCACCACCCAACCAGCCTTTCCTACGCTCCATAGCGGTGCTTCATGATGAGGAGCTAAAGTTGTGGGAATGAGACACCAAAACATCAAAGATGCAAACAGATGTAATTTGAAAGATGAGAGGAATAAAGTGCCCTCTCTTGCCCTTACCTCTTCCTCCCAAAACCAATCACTCAGCTCTGTCACAAATACCCACGCCTAGAACAGAGGTAGGAGTGAGTCAGAGCTTGACCAAGAGGCTGAGGCATAGCAGAGGAATTTAAAATCTTATTTTTTCTGATTGTTTCTCCTCAGTACCTTCATTTGGCCATACTCCTTTGATTACAAGTGACAGAGACCCAATTCATTAGCAAAATGGGAAGAAATAGTGTCTTCTTCTTGAGCCTACGAGTCTGAGGCTGCAGGGAGCTATGACTGTGCCACTGCACTCCCACCTGGGCAACAGAGTGAGACCCTATCTAAAAAGTAATAATAATAGGCCAGGTGTGGTGGCTCATGCCTGTAATTCCAGCACTTTGGGAGGCCAAGGTGGACAGATTGCTTGAGCACAGGAGTTCAAGACCAGCCTGGGTAACACAGCAAAATCCCATTTCTTCAAAAAAATTAGCCAGGCATGGTGGCTGTATTACCAGCTACTCAGGAGGCTGATGTGGGAGGATTACTTGAGCCTAGGAGGTGGCAGTGGCAGTGAGTCACCACTACACTCCAGCCTAGCCAACAGAGCAAGACCTGCCTCAAAAATTATTAATAATAATAAATAATAAACATGTAAAACCAGAAGATAGGCTTTATAATTTATATATCAGGCAACAGAAAAGTTGAGAAGATAGCTATAATATTAAAATGTTATTATATACATTTATACCCTAAAAGCTTTTATCTGTTCCATGACTGTACTGCACATAGTAAGAGTAGGATTCTCTTTTGGTTCTTCTTCAATTTTCTCTTCTTCCAAAGACCGTTTTCTTGCTGCCTTTCTTTTTTCTTGCAATTCTTTCTTTAGCTTCGTTTGGAAAAACTTTAGTGTCTTAAAAATTTCTCGGGAAAACTCTTCCACATCAGCCTCCATGCTTTCCCCGTTGAGGTCCAAAAACCCTCCATCCATCCACCTGAATTGAAAGAAAAAATACTATTAAACTCAGACTTTTGGAGTTTGAAGGGGTCTTAGAGATCCTTTAGGCTAGACCCCTTGTTTTAAGAGAGAAAAATGAGGGCAAGAGCTGTTAACAGTTTTTCTCAGGCACCCAAGTAGAGCTGATGGTAGAAAGACAGAACTAAAATAATCATTTTGACTATGCTGCATGTGCTAAAATATGTATCAGATTATAAATGGAGGACTAACAGTACCCAAATAAAATGCAGATTCACATTACAGAAATGCAAATCAAACCACAATGAGAGACCATCTCCCATCAGCCAGAATGGCTATTATTAAAAAGTAAAACAAAAAAACAAAAACAGATGCTGTGGAGAAACGGGAATGCTTATACACTGTTGCACTGTTGGTGGGTCTGTAAAGTAGCTCAGCCACTGTGGAGAGTAGTTTGGAGATTTTTCAAAGAACTTAAAACAGAACCACCATTTGACCCCGCAATCCCATTACTGGGTATATACCCAAAGGAAAATAATCATTCTACCAAAAAGACACATGTACTTGTCTGTTCATCGCAGCACCATTCGCAATAGCAAAGACATGGAGTCAACCTAGGTGCTCATCAACAATGGATTGAATAAAAAAAATTCGGTACATATACACCATGGAATACAATGCAACCTTAAAAAAGAATGAAATCATGCCCTTTGCAGCAACATGGATGCAGCTGAAGGCCATTATCCTAAGCAAATTAATGCAGGAACAGAAAACCAAATACCTCATTTTCTCACTTTGAAGTGGGAGCTAAGCCCTGGGTATGCATGGACACAGAGATGGGAACAACAGACACTGGGGACTACTAGAGGTGGGAGAGAGGGAGGGGAGCAAGGGCTGAAAAACTACCTATTAGGTGCTATGCTCACTACCTGGGAGATAGGATCGATCATTTGTACCCCAAATCTCAGTGTCATGCAATATACCCATGAAACAAACCCGCACATGTTTCTGAATCTAAAATAAAAGTTGAAATTATAAAACAAAAATAAAAATAAAATGCAGATTTGACTCCGTACTTCTAATTTTCGGGGTAAACATTAATGAAATTAATCTATTGTATTAAAAAGGGAATTGACTCTCAGAAACCAAAATGAAAACTCATATATTATATATACATTTTTCATGTCAGAAGGGTAATGTGCTGACATTGTAACAACGTTTGAGGGAGGCCACACCTCTCACACATGAGCATGAAAATCCAGTCATTACACTCATAAACCAGAAAAGGATCTCAGATATTGTATTAGTAAGGTTAGTGGGACCTTAGCAGCACTGGATGCTTCTCCTATATGGTACCTGATTCTCTTTCAAATGGACATAAAAATCCTACTTTTAAACACTTAACCAAAAAAAAAAAAAAAATCAATTTATATTTTACAAACTCTTTTCTGTCATTTGCTGGATTTTTACTACATTACCAGCAATTACCGTTTTTCTGATCGTTGCCACTTCAAAACAAAATTAAAAAACTTCTGATAGGGCTCAATGTTAACTTTTAATTTATCCAGTTCAGGATATTTTGTCAATTCCCACTTGAAAAGTTCCTCTTCTTTATTGATAAACTGCACTGCTTCTTCAGATTCCTGAATACGTTTTTGTAGTTGTCTTACATCTGTCACGTACTGAAAGCAAATAATTTTTTGTCTTAAGAAATATTCAAGTAATGTTACAAAAATAAAATCATATGATACTGTGTACAATATGTCCTTGCATTTATACAACAACTTTATTTTTAGGCTGGAGTGCAGTGGCATGATCTGGGCTCACTGCAACCTCCGCCCCCCTGGTTCAAGTGATCCTCCCGCCTCAGCCTACCGAGTAACTGGGACTACAGATGCCGAGCACCACGCCTGGCAAATTTTTGTATTTTTAGTAGAGACAGGGTTTTGCCATGTTGGCTAGGCTGGTCTCAAACTCCTGACCTCAGGTGATCTGCCCACCTCTGCCTCCCAAAGTGCGGGGATTACAGGAGTGAGCCACTGTGCCCCGCCTATACAGCAATTTTAAATATTAACTTCACAACATAACTATGATTGAGAGCAAAAGGTATGATGACATCTACTCTACAAATAGAGAACTAAGTCACAAGAAAGACAATATAGCTCCAGTTCTGGGCCTAAGAGTCAGGTCTTTGTTTGCCAGCCTGGGCAACATGGCAAAACCCCATCTCTACAAGAAAATACAAAAAATTAGCCAGGCATGGTGGCACACGCCTGTTAGTCCAAGCTACTCAGGAGGCTGAGACTACATATAAAGTGTTTAAATAAATATTTATGTATTTTACTATATATAAACACATTATATAAATGTATATGTATCTATGTAATATATAGAAAAATATATAGAGTAGACATAAAAAAGTAAACTTGCATTTGTCTATATTTTTAAATTTATGTTAACATGCCCTGTATGACTCTATGGGCTGGCCATAGCTATCGTCTTATATATTTATCAGACCTGTTGCATGCGCTCCAGCTCTGCAAATTCTGTAAACTCTTCCATGCGGCGTGATTCCTTTTCTATTTCCAAAATAAGTTTCTCTCTCTTGGCCATTAGTTCATTTTCTTTTTTATGTTTAGCATTCTCAATTAGCTTTTTAAAAGACAATTTAATCATGTTAGTTAATCTGTAACAAAGAATTACCAAGTCAGAAATCTAAATACTGTGTATAATCATAAAAACCATCAGAGAAGTAAAAATGAGCACAAAAATAAAACAATGTCTATAATTATTGATATAAAAATGCAAAGAATAATAAACCACACACAAAAACATTCCTCGATCTCCAAAGTGACTTTAACAACTTGTATTCATTAATTAAAATTTATTTTAATTTGTTTATTTAACAGATTCTGGGATACTAATAAAATTACCATTTATTGAGCATGTGCCATGTATCAAGAACTATTAAATACCTTACCTATATTATTACTAGTATTATTATTCTCATTTCAGAGAAAAGAAATTGAATCTTACGGAAGTCATGTTCATGTTCACAAAATCATAAAAATCAAAATCTGGATTAGAATCTTGGTTTATCTGATTGAAGGCCACGCTTTTTATTACAATACCATCTTACCTCCCAATTCAGGATAAACTGGTTTATATTAGGACTTTTTCAATATCTGAAATACATTCAGTCTGATATAAAATTGTAAATCTTATCACTGTGATTTTGAACTATTTAATTTCTCTGAGTCTCATATTTCTCATCTATAAAATAGAAGAAATGGGAGCACGTGGGATTTTTATGAGTTAAATAATTGAATAAATGGAGAGCATTTTCTCAGTTAAGTGCTTCTATTATTAATTTATATAATAGTTCTGACTTTCTAAATGTCAGCCCCACTACTTACCAGACCTTGTGAGTTAAGCCTAACAGCTTGTCTTAAGCCTAGAGGGCCATAAGTGTGGCCAGTCTCAAACTCATATTGACACAAAAAATTACTTTTAAAGTTAGATGGCCAGTAGATATGAAAATTAAATGTGAATGATGTGCTCGAAATGTCAGAATACAAAAAAAAATGAAAAATATATTTACCTCATCATTTTCATCAAAGATGGGATTAATTTTCTTAGGCCACATGAGGACAGTTGCATTTAAAGCTAAGTCTTCTTGAGGAAATAGAAAAACATCTAAAAAGTAACTCATTTGGCGTTTAGATTCCTACGAAAGAAACTCTGGATATAATATGTCATATAGAAAATCTAAGTCATTACGAAAAAGAGAACAACAATCTCTAATACTTTTTCAGATTGAAATTTGACTCAGATTATAAACTGATATTTTATATATCGACCAAACCAGACAGGTATTTCAATAGCTACAGTATTTATCTTGCTTCATGCCACATAATTGTATACTTTTATGCTAGAAACAAGGCTTTTAAAAAGTTTTCACTTGCAGTTGATTTAACATAAAGGAACTTTTGGTCCTCCCTTGTTTATGACTGAAAAACATAATTAAATCTTCAGTAATCCTTTAACTTTGATTTTAAAAGATTTTAAATTATTTTATTCTTATAAATTTTTTTATTTTTGTATCTTTGATGACAATGATTTTAGTATCTTTTGTTTTGTATCTTCAGTGACATCACCACCATTTTTGCCTACTTCACACATTGCTGTACGCAATAGTCCAGAATATTACGGTTTGTAATAGTTCAGAAAGAGTTGGAGGTGAGTAGGCCGGGTGCAGTGGCTCACACCTGTAATCCCAGCACTTTGGGAAGCCGAGGGAGGTGGATCACCTGAGGTCAGGAGTTACAGACCAGCCTGGCCAACATGGTGAACCCCCATCTCTAATAAAAATACAAAATTTAGCCAGGCGTGATGATGCACGCCTGTAGTCCCAGCTACTCGGAGGCTGAGGCAGAAGAATTGCTTGAACCCAGGAAGCAGAGGTTGCAGTGGGCCGAGATCGTGCCACTGCACACCAGCCTGGGCAACAGAGTGAGACTCCGTCTCAAAAAAAAAAAAAAAAGGAGGTGAGTTGCAAAGAAAAAAAACTCTTAAAACAATAGATTTATCTGAGTAGAGAGATTGAATATTTTTACCCTCTATATCTTTCATTGTTCTATAAGCTGTACTGTAGCACTAATTTTTAAGAACTGAAATACAGATTCAAAGGCAAATTTAAGGTTTTTGATTTTATATTATATGTATGTATTTTATATATTATATATCATATAGATATAAAATTATGTATTGAAAATAACATTAAATATGCATTTTGTACATTCTATATATTTTATATATACAATGCACATAGAAATAAAACTTTAAAATAAAAAACGATCCATGTAATTCATTATACTAACAGATTAAAGAGAAAAAGCATATGATCACCACAATACATGCAAAAAAGGCATGTAGTGAAATTCAAAGTTCACTCATACTAATTTTTCTTTTCAAAAAACCTAGTAGCACATCAGCAATAGAAGGGAATTCATTAATCTGGCAAAAGTACCTGTATAAAACCTACGACAAATGTCATACTTAATAGTGAAATATTCCCAGCACTTTGGGAGGCCGAGACGGGCGGATCATGAGGTCAAGAGATAGAGACCATCCTGGCTAACACGGTGAAACCCCGACTCTACTAAAAAATACAAAAAATTAGCCGGGCGAGGTGGCGGGCGCCTGTAGTTCCAGCTACTCGGGAGGCTGAGGCAGGAGAATGGCGGGAACCCGGGAGGCGGAGCTTGCAGTGAGCTGAGATCTGGCCACTGCACTCCAGCCTGGGTGACAGAGCGAGACTCCGTCTCAGAAAAAAAAAAAAAAAAAAGAAAGCTTTCCCCTTAAGGTTGGGATAAAGATGGGAAAACTGTCATCCACTGCTATTCAACATTGTACTAGAGTCCCAGACAGTCCACTGTTGCAAAGAAAATAAACAAAGTTTTGCAAATGTGTAACATTTGGTCATGAAAAACAAAACTGTCATTATTTGCAAGTTATATAATGAATGGTACATGCAGACATTCAAAAATAATCTTCAGATAAAGTATTAAAATTAAGAAGAGAAATTTAAAATATATAAAAATAGTAAAGTTAAATTTTTTTTTTTAGAGACGGAGTTTCACTCTTTTTGCCCAGGCTGGAGTGCAATGGCGCAATCTCGGCTCACTGCAACCTCCGCCTCCCAGGTTCAAGTGATTCCCTTGCCTCAGCCTCCCAAGTAGCTGGGATTACAGGCATGTGCCACCAAGCCTGGCCAACTTTTTGTATTTAGTAGAGATGGGGTTTCACCATGTTGGTCAGTCTGGTCTCGAACTTCTGACCTCAGGTGCTCCACCTACCTCCGCCTCCCAAAGTACTGGGATTACAGGCATGAGCCACTGCGCATGGCCTAAAGTTCAAAGTTTTAAATAGAAAATGTTGAAAGAAAAATTGAATGATGGGTATTAAATTAGTATATAAAAATACATTTTGGCAGAGCATGGTGGCTCATGCCTGTAATCCCAGCACTTTGGGAGGCCAAGTCGGGCGGATCATGAGGTCAAGAGATGGAGACCATCCTGGCCAACATAGTGAAACCCCATCTCTACTAAAAATACAAAAATTAGCTGGGCGTGGTGGTGCTAGCTGGGCATGGTGGCACGTGCCTGTAGTCCCAGCTACTTGGGAGGCTGAGGCAGGAGAATCTCTTGAACCCGGGAGGCAAAGGTTGCAATGAGCTGGGATTGCACCATTGCACTCCAGCTTGGTGACAGAGTGAGACTCTGTCAAAAAAAAATAAACAAAAAAAGGCCAATGGAACAGAACAAGCTGCCTCAAAACAGATCTATACATATATGGACACAGTGGGGATGGTCTCTTCAGTAAATGTGTAATTGCTCATCTATATGGGAAAATATTTAAATTGGACCTCACATTATTTACAGAAATAAATTTTCAGGATTGAAACCTAAATCTGAAAAGCAAATCTAAACAGCTTCTAGAAAAGGGTGGAAGAAAAATATCTTTGAACCAAGGTAGCAGAGGATTTCTTAAACAAAATACAGAAAGCACTAGGTATAAAATAAAAGATTGCTCCTTTTAACTGCATTAAAATTAAGGCAACATGGCAAGACCTTGTCTCCAACAGAAAAGAAAGAAAGAAAGGAAGAAAGGAAGAAAAGAGAGAGAGAGAAAGAGGAAGGAAGGAAGGAAGGAAATAAAAAGTTCCTCCGTTTATTATAAAATAAAAGATTGCTTCATTTAACTGCATTAAAATTAAAGACTTCTGTTCATCAAAAACACCATTAAAAAATTAAATTACAGAGTGAATAAAAAGATACCTAATAATATATTTAAAATTACTACATTGAACTGTACACTTAAAAATGGTTAAAATGGTAAATGTTGTGTTATGTTTATTTTGCTGCTCCTTAACTGCTACAAATCAATAAGGAAAAGGTACATAACCCAAAAAATAAACGAGCAAAATATATGTACTATCATTTCACAAAAGAGGCACTCCAAATGGCCAATAAACATATGAAAAGTGTTCAAATTCATTTCTTTTTAGGAAAATGCAAATTGAAAATACCATAACTTTCACCCAATAGACTGGCAAAATTTAAACCATCTCACAATTGCAAGTAAGAATGTTAAAATAATAGACATTTTGTACACTGCTAATAGGAGTCTAAAACTGGAACTACTTAGAAAAGAATTTTGCCTTAATTAGTAAAGGTGAAGAAAAGCATATCCTATAACACCTGGAAGAAATGAATGAATGTGTGCACTGGGATACATGTATAAAAATGTTCTCAGAATCATTGCCAGTAATACCAGAAGCAGAAATAACCAAATATCCAGAACAGTAAAATTTTTAAAATAAATTATTGTATACAATGTGGAATGGATACAATATGGAATGGAATACTAGACAGCAATGAAAATCAGCTAAAGTTAAGGAACAATGACATTACTAACATAACATTGATGAGAGGCAAAAGAATATAAATAGTATGATTCCCTTTATATAAAGACCAAAATCAGAAGAAATTAACTATATTGATTAGAAATACATGTTTAAGTTGTACAACTATAAAAAAGAACAAGGAAGTAATTACTATAAAAATCAGAATTGGCCAGGCGCAGTGGCTCATGCCTGTAATTCCAGCACTTTGGGAGGCCGAGGTGGGCGGATCATAAAGTCAGGAGTTCAAGACCAGCCAGGTCAATATGGTGAAGCCCAATCTCTACTAAAAATACAAAAATTCTCCGGGCATGGTGGCGGGTGCCTGTAGTCCCAGCTACTCGGGAGGCTGAGGCAGGAGAATCACTTGAACCCAGGAAGCAGAGGTTGCAGTGAGCCGAAATCTTGCCACTGCACTCCAGCCTGGGCGACAGAGTGAGACTCCATCTCAAAAAAATAAAAAATAAAAAATAAAAAATCAGAATGCTGCTAGCATCCAGAAGACGAGGGATTATGATGCGTTTCTAGTGGGTCAGCAAGGTTCTATTTATTTTCCTATGTGGCAATTACTGGCAGTTTACTTTAGAACATTCTAAATTGTACAGTTTGTATTTTATATAATTTTGGTATATGTGTTGTTTAACATTTTTTAAAGTTTTTTAAACAAAGAATAAGAGTGAAATATAGGTAAATAGGTACATAATCTTGTGCTGGAAAAGGTATAAGCATACGATTAAATGCAGAAACTATAAAAAAAATTTTTTTAATATATATTGTTTAAGGACATACACACAATTGGTGAAACTAAAGAAATTCAAAGCTATGATTACTGTAAAAATCAACTGCTAATCTCTAGAGGAGGACAGAGGAGGAGAGGCATGGCGATCAGAAAGTTATATGCAGAGTCCTAGGGTGCTGACAATATCTTATTTCTTGACCTAGGTGGTGGCAATATAACTGCTCAATTTACAACTACTTGTGTAACTATATATTTTACACATCTTCACTATGAATATCATATTTCAAATGAAAACAAACCAAAATATGTAAATTAAAAGTTTCTTACCTGGATCCTTAAAATCAACTCTTCGATTCCTGCAGTCCGGGCTTTTTCTACATAAGATATCAGATCCATCATCTCTTCTGTTGTTTCAGGGACTTTTAATGCATGTTCTTTAATTGCTTCAAATTCACTGCAAATACTGACATAAAACTCCACCTTAATAGACTGATGTTAATTATTGTTATATCATATTCAATAAATGTGTGTTATGATGATTATTATAAAATAAGAACGGCCGGGAGTGGTGGCTCACGCCTGTAAGCCCAGCACTTTGGGAGGCCGAGGGGGGCGGATCATGAGGTCAGGAGATCGAGACCATCCTGGCTAACACGGTGAAACCCCATCTCTACTAAAAATACAAAAAAAATTAGCCGGGCGTGGTGGCGGGCACCTGTAGTCCCAGCTACTTGGGAGGCTGAGGCAGGAGAATGGCGTGAACCTGGGAGGTGGAGCTTGCAGTGAGGTGAGATGCACCACTGCACTCCTGGGCAACAGAGCAAGACTCCGTCTCAAAAAAATAAAAAATAAAAAATAAGAACTATGATATCCTAAAAATAATTGCTCAATTCACTAAATTACCTTAAAAACATTTAAGCTTGGCCAGGTACAGTGGCTCACACCTGTAAACAGCACTTTGAGAGGCCAAGGCAGGCAGATCACTTGAGCTCAAGAGTTCAAAAACAGCCTGTGCAACATGGTGAAACCCTGTCTCTACAAAAAAGATACAAAAATTATCTGGGCCTGGTGGCACATGCCTGTAGTCCCAGCTACTTGGGAAGCTGAGGCAGGAGGATCACTTGAGCCTGGGAGGTTGAGCTGCAGTGAGCCATGATTGCACACTGCACTCCAGTCTGGGTGACAGAGTGAGGCACTGTCTCAAAAAAAAAAAAAAAAAAAAAAAAAAAAAAAAAAAAAATTAAGCTTATCTGCTATAACTCAGTATATACTATACATCAATAAAACCTATAAAATTAAGGTAATAATTTCATGCAAAATTATGGCATATTAGAAAAAATTTTAGCGACCTCTTCAACTCTCTTAAATACCCAGGTAACATTCATCTTTCTGGATTGTTGCAAAACAATAATGAATGTAAAGGGTCTAGCATATAGTACACTCTATTTACTGATAACTATAATCATTAATATAATCATTAGTTTTTTAATTATTATTAGTGCCTCTTGTGAAACATGACAGTACAGCAAGTAAACAGATCACCCCTTATACATAGTTTCTTTAATTAACTGTTCTCTTAGAATATCCCATGTAGGATATGAGCCTAGATATCCTACAGCATTATTGAACTAAAGTTACATTTCATAGAATTATTTCCTGAGCTTTAAAATATCTGGGCCAAACTAATCTTTGATAAAGCATATAAAAACATAAATTGGGGAAAGGACACCCTATTCAATAAATAGTGCTGGGAAACCTGAATAGCCACAGGATCCCCATCTCTCACCTTATACAAAAATCACCTCAAGACGGATCAAAGACTTAAATCCAAGACCTGAAACCATAAAAATTCTAGAAAATAACATCGGGGCCGGGCGCGGTGGCTCAAGCCTGTAATCCCAGCACTTTGGGAGGCCGAGACGGGTGGATCACGAGGTCAGGAGATCGAAACCATCCTGGCTAACACGGTGAAACCCCGTCTCTATTAAGAAATACAAAAAACTAGCCGGGCGAGGTGGCGGGCGCCTGTAGTCCCAGCTACTCGGGAGGCTGAGGCCGGAGAATGGCGTGAACCCGGGAGGCGGAGCTTGCAGTGAGCTGAGATCCGGCCACTGCACTCCAGCTTGGGCGACAGAGCGAGACTCCGTCTCAAAAAAAAAAAAAAAAAAAAAAAAAATCGGAAAAAAGCTCCTGGACATTGGCCTAGGCAAAGAATTCGTGACTAAGACCTCAAAAGCAAACACAACAAAAACAAAAATAAATAAATGGGACCTAATTAAACTGAAAAGCTTCTGCACAGCAAAAGAAATAATCAGCAGGGTAAACAGACAACCCACAGAGTGGGAGAAAATATTTGCAAACTCTGCCTCCAACAAAAGACTAGTATCCAGAATCCACAATGAACTCAAACAAATCTGCAAGGAAAAAACAAATAATCTCATCAAAAAGTGAGCAAAGGACATGAATAGGCATTTCTCAAAAGAAAACAGACAAACAGCCAACAAACCGATGAAAAAATGCTGAACATAACTAATCATCATGGAAATGCAAATTAAAACCACAATGAGATACCACCTCACTCCTTCAGAAATGGCCATAATTTTCAAAAAACAATAGATGCTGGCATGCATGTGGTGAAGAGGGAACATTTAAACTGCTTGTGAGAATGTAAATTAGTACAACCACTATGGAAAACAGTATTGAGATTCCTTAAAGAACTAAAAATAGAACTACCATTCAATCAAGCAATCCCAAAGGAAAAGAAGTCATTATATGAAAAAGATACCTGCACAAGCATGTTTATTAGCAGCACAGTTCACAATTGCAAAGATACAGAACCAACCTAAGTGCCCATCGACCAATGAGTGGATAAAGGAAATGTGGTATATAGACACCATCAAATACTACTTAGCCATAAAAAGGAATGAAATAATGTCCTTTGCCATAATTTGGATGGAGCTGGAGGCCATTATTCTTTTTTCTTTTTTCTAAGACAGAGTCTCACTCTGTTGCCCAGGCTAGAGTGCAGTGGTACAATACACCACAACCTCCACCTCCCAGGTTCAAGCCATTCTCCTGCCTCAGCCTCCCGAGTAGCTGGGATTACAGGCATGTGCCACCACGCTCGGCTAATTTTCGTATTTTGAGTAGAGATGGGGGTTTCACCATGTTGGCCAGGCTGGTCTTGAACTCCTGACCTCGTGATCCACCTGCCTTGGCCTCCCAAAGTGGTGGGATTACAGGCATGAGCCACCGCACCCAGCTGGAGGCCATTATTCTAAGTGAAGTAACTCAGGAATGGAAAACCAAATATTGTATATTCTCATAAGTGGGAGCTAAGCTATGAGGATGCAAAACAGTAATACAATGGACTTTGGGGACTCGGTGTGGGGAAGGCTGAGAGGGAGGTGAGGGTTAAAAGACTACATATTGGTACAATGTACACTGCTTGGGTGATGGGTACGATAAAATCTCAGAAATCACCACTAAAGAACTTACCTACGAGGCGCAGTGGCTCATGCCTGTAATCCCAGTACTTTGGGAGGCCCAGGCGGGTAGATCACTTGAGGTCAGAAGTTCCAGCCTGACCAACATGGTGAAACCCCGTCTCTACTAAAAATACAAAATTAGCCAGGCATGGTGGCACACACCAGTAGTCCCAGCTATTTGGGGGGCTGAGGCAAGAGAATAGCTTGAACCTGGGAGGCAGAGGTTGCAGTGACACTCGATCTCAAAAAAAAAAAAAAGGAATTTACCCATGTAACCAAATCACTTATACCCCCCAAAACTATTGAAATTTTAAAAATTAAATTAATTTTTTCTTTAAGAAAAAAATATCTACCCCAGACACAGAGGCTCACGCTTGTAACCCCAGTACTTTGGGAGGCTGAGGTAGGAGGAGCTCTTGACTCCAGGAGGTTGAAATCAGCCTGGGCAACATGGCAAAACCATGTCTCTACTAAAAATTTTTTTTTAATTTTAAGTTAGAAATCTGTATTGTCATGCTATTACTAGAAATATCAGGAAAAAACATGTAAAAACAAAGTGTAAAAGAGGTAAATGATTTTTTAGTTCATGCAGGAATTTGGAGAAATACGTGAGAAATTATACTTGCTCATTCACTCATTTAATAAATAGCTGAGTACCTACAATATGCTAAGGAAAATTCTAAACATTGTAAACATAGCAGTAAATGAGACCCTGCCCTCATAAAGCTGGTATTGAAACTGAGGAGAGAGACAAAAGCACACAAATATGTACTCTGTTAGGTAGCAAAAAAAAATGCTGGCCAGGCGCGGTGGCTCATGCCTGTAATCCGAGCACTTTGGGAGGCCGAGGCAGGCGGATCACGAAGTCAGGAGAGCGAGACCACCCTGGCTAACATGGTGAAACCCCATCTCTACTAAAAATACAAAAACAAATTAGCCGGGCATGATGGCAGGCGTCTGTAGTCCCAGCTACTCAGGAGGCTGAGGCAGGAGAATGGCGTGAACCTGGGAGGCCAAGGTTGCAGTGAGCCGAGATTGCGCCACCGCACTCCAGCCTTGTGAGAATGTAAATTAGTACAGAGCAAGACTCCGTCTCAAAAAAAAAAAAAAAAAAAAAAAATGCTGAGGATCCCTTGAGCCCAGGAATTCAAGGCTGCAGTGAGCTGTAATTGTGCTACTGCACTTCGGTCTGGGCATTATAGTGAGACCCTGTCTCTAAAGAAAAAAAAAAAAAAAAAAAAGCTATGAAGAAAAATAAAGCACCATAAAAGGAAAAAGAATGATGGAGTGTCAAGAAGAAGCCGCTATTTTACACAGAGGGGCCAGAGAAGGCCTTTCCAGGGAGGTGATATTCAAGGTGAGTGAAAAACAAATGAGTTGTCAAATACCAGGAAAAGAGATTCCAGGAAGAAAAAACAGCAAGGCCATAAGGTGCTAATAGGCTTGACATACTTTAGGAATGGCAAACGAAGTTGAAGTGGTGAGCAGAAATCAGATAATGTAGGACTTTATAGTTAATTATTGAATATCAGAAATACAGGAGGAATGTGCCAGGCACAGTGGCCCACACCTGTAATTCCAACACTGGGAGGCTGAGACGGGAGGATCACTTGAGTCCAGGAGTTTGAGAGCAGCCTAGGCAACATGACAACACCTTATCTCTAATAGAAGGAAAGGAAAGGAAGGGCAGGGAAGGGGAGGGGGAAGGGAAGGGGAAGGGGAAGGGAAGGGGAAGGGAAGGGGAAGGGGAAGGGAAGGGGAAGGGGAAGGAAGGGGGAAGGGGAAGGGAAGGGGAAGGGGAAGGAAGGGGGAAGGGGAAGGGAGGGGAATGGGAAGGGAGAACTATTCGTTACTGGGCTTAATACCTGAATGACGAAATGATCTGCATTTAAAAAGGTATCAAACAGTATCAAACAAAAAGAAGCAAGCCCAACGGGACTACAAAGGCACCTCTATAGGAGGCAGCTATGGAGAAAAAGTTGTAAGTACTTACATATTTTAAGCTTTTGTTTTTAAACAGGAATTACTTTAGCAAAGTATTTCTTTTAGCCATATAATTCTGAGTTTGGGAATTAATTCTACTTACCGTTCATTTTCTTTTCTATATTTTGAAACTATGTCATTTAATAATATGTTTGCAAAGGCTTTTGCTTTATTTGTCAGGCCTGTCTTCAAATCTTCACAATCCAAGCGCACCATAGGGTAATGAATCCACTGAGGCAAAAGCATTATTTCTGAGGCAAGACTGAAAAATTTTTCTATAAACTTGAAAAAAAGTGTTCAAATGAAAAAAACGTTTAGAACTTTCAGTGATTTTATAATATTGTATTGTTATGAGTCTTAATTATATAATATAAATACAACTTTATTTTTTGCTAAGTGACTAAAATTTTTTCCCTTGTTTCATACATATTTTTTCACCTATTCTTTCATTAAGGAATTTGCCAATCTACCAGTAAATATCGAATACGATACCATTCACAGTATCAAAATCTGAACATATCACAAGGTAAAATTTCCCTCAATAATTATTTCTTAAAACTATCCCCAGAGTCAACCCATTTCTCTGTTTAGAAACAAACATATATCATGTAACAATTTGCATAGTGGATAAATATTTGCTTTTGCCATTACTGATAGCTCATTAAAGATTCTATTTTTTTCACTTTACATCCACATGGTCAAGGATTCTAATTCAATCTTTAGGAAAAAAGAAAAAATATATATATATATATATATAAGGAACTTATTGGTTTTTGTTAAAATACTCCAAGCCAGGCAAGATGGTTTGAGCCTATAATCCCAGCTACTCTTAGGAGGCTGAGGTGGGAGGATTGCTTGAGTTTAAGGTTGCAGGCAGCTATGATGGCACCCTGCATTTCATGCTGGGTGACAGTGTAAGACCCTATCTGTTAACAAAATAGTAATAATAATCCAGCAACAGATGCCCTGCAATTACCAAGATCCAAGATATTGGAATGTATGTCAACTTCTTAGTACCCAAACACTGGGGTAATTTTTAAAAATTAAACAAAGTAGTATCAAGAAAATCTGACAAGATATGTTGTACTTGGTAAAAGTGAAACACACTTACCAACTTTGAACTAACTTTGACTTAATTTCACAATCCACCTTTAATGTTTCTATCTGCCTTCCTTCTCGCTCGATCTCCACTCTCTACCGAAATGGCCTATTCCTTTTATTCTTCCTTCAGGAGAACTTTCCTTTATGTTTCTCTCTCTCAATGCTGTCCTATTTTTCTAGAGTATCTAGGATGTGGTGAATTGGGTTTAAATTTTTCAGTGTTCAAGGGGGAAGATAATAATTAATTGATTCAAAGACTGTCTTAAGCACCTGCCTTGTTCTTGGTTGGAAATACACCAAATAAGGCCAGGCACAGTGACTCACGCCTGTAATCCCAGCACTCTGGGAGGCCGAGGCGGGTGGATCACCTAAGGTCAGGAGTTCGAGACCAGCCTGGCCAACATGGTGAAACCCCGTCTCTACTAAAAATACAAAAATTAGCTGGATGTGGTGGCACACGCCTGTAATCCCAGCTACTCAAGAGGCTGAGAATCGCTTGAACCTGAGAGGTAGAGGTTGCAGTGAGCCGAGATCACACCACCGCACTCCAGCCTGGAATACAGAGCAAGACCCTATCTCAAAAAAAAAAAAAAAAAAAAAGTTCCATCAAATAAAGGGTAGACAGAACTCATGGCATTGAAAAAAGATGAATATGGATAAATTTTACCATGATGAAAGAAGAAAAACACAAAAGAATATATACAATGCGATACTTTTCATACAAACTTACCATGGACAAAACTAAACTATATTATTTAAGTATACATACATAGGTGGTAAAACCATAAAGGAAAGCAAGAAATGTCAGGATAATAGTTACCAATAAAGACAGAAGAAAGTTATAATTGGGGAGAGGCACGTGGTGGCTTCTGGGTGTTGCAAAGTTCTCATTCTTAAGCTACGTGGTTATTACCACCTAGGTTATAATTACCTATCTGTCTATACATATGTACTATGTATGTTATATTTCACAATTATATTAGGTTTTTTCATGGAACATTTTAAACATACAAAAATAAACAAAATGTACCCATCATCCAGTTTCAACAATTAGCAACTCATCACCAACCTTTTTTTAACTATACTCCTAACCACTCCCCTGTCCTGTTTTATTTTTACACAAATCACAAGCATCCTATAAATTCATCTGTATAAGCCAGGCATGATGGCTCATGCCTGTAGACCCCCCCAGCATTTTGGGAGACTGAGTCAGGAGGATTGCTTGAAGCCAGGAGTTCGAGATCAGCCTGAGCAACAAAGTGAACCCCCAATCTCTACAAAAAAAAAAAATTTTTTTTTAAATTAGCCTTTCAGCTTGGGTAACATGGTGAAACCCCGTCTCTACAAAAAATACAAAAATTAGCCAGGTGTTGTGGTGCGTGCCTGTAGTCTCAGCTATTCAGGAGGCTAAGGTGGGAGGATCACTTGAGCCCAGAAGGCAGAAGCTGCGTTAAGCCATGATCACACCACTGCTCTCCAGCCTGAGTGACTGAGACTCCGCATGAAAAAAAAAAAAAATTAGGCATGGTGGAATATGCCTTTAATCCTTGCTACTTAGGAGGCTGAGGTAGAATGATCATTTGATCCCAGGAACTTGAGGCTGCACTGAGCTATGCTCACATCACTGCACTCCAGTCTGGACAACAGAGACCCTGTCTCTAAAAAAATAAATTAAATAATAAGCCGGGCGTGGTGGCCCATGCCTGTAATCCCAGCACTTTAGGAGGCTGAGGTGGGTGGAGCACCTGAGGTCAGGAGTTCAAGACCAGCCTGACCAACATGGAGAAACCCCTTCTCTACTAAAAATACAAAATTAGCCGGGCATGGTGGCGCATGCCTGTAATCCCAGCTACTCAGGAGGCTGAGACAGGAGAGTTGCTTGAACCCAAGAGGTGGAGGTTGTGGTGAGCCAAGATTGCACCATTGCACTCCAGCCTGGGCAGCAAGAGTGAAACTTGGTCTCAATAAATAAATAAATAAATAAATAAATAATAAATAAGTTCATCTGTACAGATGTTACAGTTCATCATTCTTAAATTTCCCCCCAAATAGGCATACTAACCACAACTACAGTATATCAGAAACTGACAAAGAAATCCAGGAATATGTTACTAAATCTAAAAGTAAATTTTCAAATAGTTATATAAACTATCCCAAAATTATTACAAAATTCTAGAAAATGTCACTACAAAATAATAGACCTAAGGAAATAATCATTTTAAAAGTTAATGAGGTGGGGTGCAGTGGCTCACACCTGTAATCCTTGCATTTTGGGAGGCTGAGGTAGGTGGATCATGATCAGGAGGTTGAGACCATCCTGGCCAACATGGTGAAACCCTGTCTACTAAAAATACAAAAATTGGCCAGGTGTAGTGGTGGGCACCTGTAGTCTCAGCTACTCAGGAGGCTGAGGCAGGAGAATCGCTTGGGCCCAGGAGGCGGAGCTTGCAGTGAGCCGAGATGACGCCACTGCACTCCAGCCTGGGTGACAGGGCGAGACTCTTTTTTGTCTTAAAACAAAAAAAACAAAAAAACAAAAACAAACGGAAAAAAACTTTAATGAAACATATGCTTGGTCTTGATATTTAGGGCTTATAGATACTACAGGTTATACCCAGGCCACAAAAAATTTAGCTGGTAATTCATAGAACATTTATTGTGTCTATTCTCTGCATAGCACTGTATTGAAATATATGGTAAAATACAAATGAAAGAGAATACACTTGGCCCTCTGTATCCACGGGTTCCACATCTGCAGATTCAACTAATGGCAAACTGAAAATATTTGAGAAAAGCCATAAAAATAACAATAAAATAATTCAAATAAAAAACAATACAGTATAACTCTTTATATAGCATTTATGTTGCATTAGGTATTATAAGTAATCTAGAGATAGTTTAAAGTATACTAGAGGATGTGCATAAATTATATGCAAATACTACACCATTTTATATGAGACTTGAGCATCTGCAGATTTTGATATCTATAGATGGGTCCTAGAACAAATACCTGCAGCTACCAAAAGACAACTATATGCCATCTCTGAATTTGTGAAAGTAATTATGCATTTATGCATTCACAAAATAGTTTCATGAAACCATATAAACCAAATAAGGTAAAAAGTATGCATATTAGAAAAAAACCCATAGTCATCTCAATAGATGCCAAAAAAGCATTAAACAAACTGGTCTAAAGGTAGTGAGTTATCTCATTTGATTGTTCACAGTTAATCACAGATCAAACTGCTTGTTCTACTCTTTCCCCCTTTCTCACTATTGGGTACTTGACCAGTCAAAAAAGAAAAAAAAAAAAAAGCATATAACGAAACCCAACACTCTTTCATGGTAAAAACACAAACTAGGAATAGAAGAGAACATCCTCAACTTTCATAAGGCATGTCTAGGAAAAACCTACAACTAACATTATACTTAATGATGAAAAAATGAACATTTCCCTCTAAGATCAAGAACAAGATAAGGGCCAGGCACAGTGGTTCATGCTTGTAATCCCAGAGCTTTGGGAGGCTGAGGCAGGAGGATCACTTTCATCCAGGAGTTTGAGACCAGCCTGAGCAACATAGTGAGACCCCATCTCTACAAAAAATACAAAAATTAGCTGGGTGTGATGGCACACGCCTATTGTTCCAGCTACTTGGGAGGCTGAGGTGGGAAGATGGCTTGAGCCTGGGAGGTCAAGGCAGCAGTGAGCAAGGTTCTACCACTGCACTCCAGTCTGGATAACAGAGTGAGACCTTGTCTAAAAAAAAAAAAAAAAGAACTTGTACTACAGTGGCTGGGCACAGTGTCTCATGCCTATAATCCTGGCACTTTAGGAGGCTGAGGTGCATGGATTACTTGAGCCCAGGAGTTTGAGACCAACCTGGGCAACATAGTGAGACCTTGTCTCTACTAAAAACAAAAAAATAACTTAGCTAGACGTGGTGGTCTGTGCCTGTAGTCCCAGATACTTAGGAGGCTGAGGTGGGAGGATCACTGGAGTCTCGGAGGTTGAGGCTGCAGTGAGCTGAGATCACATCACTGTACTCCAGCCTGAGCAACAAAGTGAGACCCTGTCTAAAACAAAACAAAACATTGTACTACAGATACTAGCCAGTGAAATTAGGCAAGAAAAATAAACAAAAGGAACTCAGATTAGAAAGGAAGTAAGACAATCACTATTGCACATGACATGATATTGTATACAGAAAATTCAGGGCCAAGTGTGGTAGCTCTCATCTGTAATTCCAGCACTTTGGGAGGCTGAGGCAGGTGGATCGCTTGAGCTCAGGAGTTTGAGATTGGCCTAGGCAACATGGCGAAATCCCTTCTCTCAAAAAATACAAGTTATCCCACCATAGTGGCATATGCCTGTATTCCCAGCTACTCAGGAGGCTGAGGCAGGAGGATCACTTAAGCCTGAGAGGTTGAGGCTGCAGTGAGCTGTGACAACACCACTACAACCCAGTCTGGGCGGCAGAGCAAGACCCTGCCTCAAAAAAAAATTTAAAAAAAAATGTTGCTAGAGATAAAGAGAGATATTTTAAAATAATAAAAGGGTCAGTCCATCAGAAAGATATGACATTTACACATATATAACAGAGTACCAAAATATGTGACACAGTAAATGACAGAAATAAATCATACTTTTTGATAGATTATATAATATTTGATTTTGATTGATTATATAATATGTGAATTACATCTCAATAAAGTTGTTTTGTAAAATAAAAGCTAGAGTATCAGTATCAGTAAAAAACTTCAGAATAAGAAACATAATCAGGGGCCAGGCGCGGTGGCTCACGCCTGTAATCCTAGCATTTTGGAAGGCTGAGGTGGGCAGATCACCTGAGGTCAGGAGTTCGAGACCAGCATGGCCAACATGTTGAAACCCCATGGCTACTAAAAAATACAAAAAAATTAGCTGGACATGGTGGCAGGCACTTGTAATCCCAGCTACTCAGGAGGCTGAGGCAGGAGAATCACTTGAACTCAGGAGGTAGAGGTGGCAGGGAGCCGAGATCGTGCCATTGCACTCTAGCCTGGGCAACAAGAGCAAGACTCCATCTCAAAAAATATATATATTTATATATTTTTAAATACATATTTGATATATATTTATATATAAATTTTATAAACATACAAATATATTTTATATTATTTTATATATTTTTATATATTTATATATGTATTTTAATCCCTGATTTTATATATATAAAAGATCAGGGATTTAAAAGGTTATTTTATAATAATAATGTTCATCAAGAAAATATAACAATCCTAAATATCTATGTATCCAAAACCAGAAATTCAATAGCCTGTGGCAAACCAAATCCTGTCAATGACCACCTGAGTGAACTTGGAATGATTCTGCCCCTAGTCAAACCTTCATAAGAACATAGCCCCAGCTGACAGCTTGACTGCAACTTTATGAGAAACTTTGAGCCATAGGGACCCAGCTGATCCAAGGCTGGATTCCTGACCCACAGATAGTATAAGATAATAAAGTTTGGTATTTTAAGGCACTAAATTTTGGGGGTAATTCAGGTTTATTCCAGGAAAACAACATTGGGTTAATATTTGAACATCAATAAATATAATTCAAAATATTAACAGAAAAAAAGAGAAAATCCATGTGATCAATTAAATATGTGCCAAAAAATACTTGACAAAATTCAGCACCCTCCCATTATAAAAACTCTTGGCAAACTTGGAATAGAAGGGAATTTCATTCACATGATAAAGGGCATCTACCAAAAACCCAACTCTTAACGTATTTAATGATGAAAATCTGAATATATTTCCCACAACACTATAAACACAGCAAGGATGCCCTATCTCACTGCTGCTATTCAACACTGTAATGTAAATAAAAATTGCTATTAAAAATACTATTTATGGCCAGGTGCAGTGGCTCATGCCTGTAATCCCAGCACTTTAGGAGGCCGAGGTAGGCAGATCACCTGAGTTAGGAGTTCAAGACCAGCCTGGCCAACATGGCAAAATCCTGTCTCTACTAAAAATACAAAAATTAGTTGGGTGTGGTGGCAAGTGCCTGTAATCCCAGCTACTGGGGAGGCTGAGGCAGGAGAATTGCTTGAACCCAGGAGGCAGAGGTTGCAGTGAGCCGAGATCGCACCATTACACTCCAGCCTGGGCAACAAGAGTGAAACTCTGTTTAAAAAAAAAAAAACTATAAGAAAATCAGGTAAACCTGAAACATTTTAAGGGACAGATTTAGGAAAATATTTGCAAGAGCTGTACAGTGCAAACTACAACTACATTGCTGAGTGAAATTAAAGAACGTCCAAATAAATTTAAATACATACTATGGTCATGTACTGAAAGCTTCTATTTCAAGATGGCAGCTCTTTCCAAATTGATTCAGAGATTCAATGCAATCCTAACCAAAATCCGAGCTGGCTTCTTTAGGAATTGATAGGTTGATTTTAAAATGTATATGGAAATGCCAAGCACCTAGAACAGTCCAAATAATTTTGGAAAAAGAACAAAGTGGGAGAACTTGCACTACTTGATTTTACAATTTACCATTAAACTACAGAAATCAAGGCAGTGTGGTACTGGCATAAGAATAGATATATAAATCAATGGAAAATAGAGAATCCAGAAATAGACCCACAGATATAGGGTCAATTGATTTTCAACAAAGATGGCAAGATACTTTAATGAGGACAAGACAGTATTTTTGACATATGATGCTGGGGCAGCTGGATGTCCACATGAAAAACATCTGAACCATGACCTATATCCCACACCACATACAAAAGTTAACTTACAAAGGGCATAGACCTAAATGTGAAAGTTACAACTATAAAACTTCTAGACGATCACATGTGTTGTTTAGGGATTCTAAGAAAAGCTTCTAGAGTAAAATATAGGAACGAATCTTTACGATCATGGAGTAGGAAAGATTTGTTAGGACACAAAAAGTATGAACCTCAGAAGAAAAAAGTGATAAACTAGAATTAATTATAATTTAAAATGTCTGCTCCTTGAAAGACATCGTTATAAAAATAAAATGTCAAGGCATAAACTATGAGATAATATTTGCAAAACTATTTCAGATAAAGAACTTTTACCCAGAATATATAAAGAATTCTTAAAACTCCATAACATTGATTATAACAATATAGTCCAATAAAATACATCCATTATAGCTCCACAATAAAACATAAAAACCCAATTTAAAATGTACAAACAATTAAGAGACACTTTATTTTTATTAATAAAAAGATACACAGATGGAACGTGACATGTTAAAAGATGCTAAACATCATTAGTCATTAGGGAAATGCAAATTAAAACCACAATGGGATACCAACATACACATGAAATTAAAAAGGCTGGTAATCTAGATGTGAAAGTGCAGTGGGAAAAAATAAAACAATAATAAAAAGTAAAAGACTGATAATCCCGAAGGCTGAAAAGGATGTAGAAGAACTGGACATCTCATACACTGCTGGTGAGATTGTACATGATATAACAACTTTGAGAGAAATTGAAGTTTCTTCTGTTTTTTGAGACAAGAGTTTTGCTCTGTCACCTGAGTTGGAGTGCAGTGTCATGATGATAACTCACTGCAGACTCGAACTCCTAGTCTCCGGTAATCCTTTCACCTCAGCCTCCTGAGTAGCTGAGACTACAGGTGCAAGCTACTATGCCTGGCTTAACAGTTTCTTTAAAAGTTAAACATACACTTCCCATACCACGTAGCAATCCAACTCCTAGAAAGAGAAATGAAAGCATATGTCCACACAAAGACTTATAAACAGAAGACCATAGTAACTTTATTCATAATAGCCAAAAACTGGAAACATCTCAAATACCCATCAAAATGTGAATGAATAAAGAAACTGTATATCTATACAGTGAAATACTACTAAGCAATAAAAGAAATAAGCTAGGCTGGGCGCAGTGGCTCACACCTGTAATCCCAGCACTTTGGGAGGCCGAGGCAGGCGGATCATGAGGTCAGGAGGTCGAGACCATCCTGGCTAACACGGTGAAACCCCTTCTCTACTAAAAATACAAAAAATTAGCCAGCCGTGGTGGCGGGCGCCTGTAGTCCCAGCCACTCGGGAGGCTGAAGCAGGAGAATGGCTCGAACCTGGGAGGCAGAAGTTGCAGTGAGCCGAGATTGCACCACTGCACTCTAGCCTGGGCGACAGAGCAAGACTCCGTCTCGAAAACAAAAACAAAAACAAAAAACACATATACATACAAAAACAAAAACAAACAAAAGAGGAATAAACTACTGATACGCACAACATAGATAAATCTCGAAAACTTTATGCTAATAAAAGAAATCAGATGCAAAAGAGTATGTATTTATGATTCTATTTATCTGAAACTTTAGAAAACAAAAACCTAATCTATAGTAACAGAAAGCATGCCAGCAGTTTCCTGAGGTCAGAGTTGGGGAGAATTGACCAGGACGGGGTATAAGAAAACTTTCTGAGGTAGGAGAAGTGTTCTACATCTTGATTCTGGTGATGGTTACATGAGTATACACATTTGTCAAAACTCATATAACTGTACAATTAAAATAGGTACATTTTATTGTATATAAACTAAATCTCAAGTTGATTTTTTAAAGTTAATTTCTCTTGAAATTAATAAAGAATTTTTTTTTTTTTTTTTTTTTTTTTTTTTTTGAGACGGAGTCTCGCTCTGTCACCCAGGCTGGAGTGCAGTGGCCGGATCTCAGCTCACTGCAAGCTCCGCCTCCCGGGTTCACGCCATTCTCCTGCCTCAGCCTCCCGAGTAGCTGGGACTACAGGCGCCCGCCACCTCGCCCGGCTAGTTTTTTGTAGTTTTAGTAGAGACGGGGTTTCACTGTGTTCACCAGGATGGTCTCGATCTCCTGACCTCGTGATCCACCCGTCTCGGCCTCCCAAAGTGCTGGGATTACAGGCTTGAGCCACCGCGCCCGGCCAATAAAGAATTTTTAAAAGGGATGGAATGACAAATAAATATAGCAAAATCCTAGAATGTAGGTGGTATGCTTTGTAAAATTCCTTCAATTTATTTGTACAGGCTGGGTGTGGTGGCTCATGCCTGCAATCCCAACACTTTGAGAGGCCAAGGTGGGAGGATTGCTTGAGTGTAGAAGTTCAAAACCACCCAGGGAAACGTAAGGAGACCCCATCTCAAAAAAAAAAAAAAAAAAAAAAACTTTAAACAAAAGTTAGCCGGGAGGTGTACGCTTCTAGTCTCAGCTACTCGGGAGGCTGAAGTGGAGGACTGCTTGAACCCGGGAGGTTAAGGCTGTAGTAAGCCATGATCATGCCACTGCACTCCAGCCTGGGCAATAGAGTGAGACCCTGTCTCAAAAAAAAAAAAAAACCTGTATATGTTTAATATTTAAGATGTTAGAAAAATTAAAATGTATAAAATATACATTTAAAAATCTAAACAGTCAATAGAAAGAAGGAAAGTGAAGAAATATTAGGCTAGTTTTAACCAATAGAACAAGGTCCCTTGAGGAGGTGGGAGTCTTTTCTCTTTCAATTGCCTTTTCCCCACTACTACCAGAATTTTTTTTTTTTTTTTTTTTTTTTTTTTGAGATGGAGCCTCACTCTGTTGCCCAGGCTGGAGTGCAGTGGCATGATCTCTGCTCACTGCAACCTTCGCCTCCCAGGTTCAAGCACTCCTACTCCTCAGTCCCCCTAGTAGCTGGGATTACAGGCATAGACAACCATGCTTGGCAAATTTTTTATTTTTAGTAGAGATGGGGTTTCGCCATGTTGGCCAGGCTGGTCTCGAACTCCTGACCTCACATGATCCACCTACCTTGGCCTCCTAAAGTGCTGAGATTAAAGGTGTGAGCCACTGCACTGGCCCAGAATTATCTTTCTAAAACTCAGATCCAAATAGATTATTTCCATGGCTAAAAACCTGCAGAACAAAGTACAAACTCTTGAGCAAAGATACTTCAGGATTTTCCCATGTGGCTCCAACTTACACTTCAAACTTCATCATATTCTAAATCTTCCATGTACTGTGTCCCTGTTACCTATTATTTAACTATTTTCATTCATTTATGTTCTCTGAACACCTTGGTTCATGCTACATCCCCTCCCTTCTCCACTTATAAAATCTACTTCAAAGCCCAACTCACATTTCACTTCTTGTGTAATATCTTCACCAATTTCCCAAAGCAAACAACACTTTGTCCATATCTCTATTCTAGTACTTATCTAATACTTCATAGTTGTTATTTCCATGTCAGGCTTCCAGGCCAAATATAAGCTCCTGAAGACAATAGTTGTATATATTTTTTTAAGACAGGGTCTCGCCCGGTTGCCCAGCTGGAGAACAGTGGTGCAATCAGAGCTCACTGCAGCCTCAACCTCCTGGGCTCAAGTGATCCTCTTGCCTCAGCCTCCTGAGTAAGAAGGAATACAGGAATGCACCACCATACCTGGCTAATTAAAAAAACAAACAAACAAAAAAAACTTTCATATAGACAGGGTCTCACTATGTTGCCCAGGCTGGTCTCAAATTCCTGGGCTCAAGCAATCCTCTTGTCTTGGCCTTTCAAAGTGCTGGGATTATAGGCATGAGCCACCATTCCCACCCTATCATTTATTTTTGCATCACCAAATCTTGCTAGGTGTCTGAATGTGATAAGGAAATTTTTATTGAATTAATAAATGAGTAAATGAATGACTAAAGAAATTATAAGGTAAGACAATGAGTTTTGTTGAAATTATATTTTAAATAAGAAATTATATTTAAACATTTACTTTTAGAATGGAAAGATCCTAATGTTACAAAAAATTCAAAACACATTAATAAAAACAGAATTACCACTTACCTCTGTATATTCATCAAAAGTATGATCTTCTGTCTGAAAAGTCTCTATATTCTCAACTGCGGTCCCATCAAGGAGCCAGTTATATTTTTCAACTGAAAATTAATAATCTAATTAAAATCTCAGTAATACCCTTTTTAGAAGATAAAACACTTTTTATATGATCATGGAATGGGGAACCTACTCAATTAAATATTATTATTAATAGAGTATTAACATATATGATTTACTATATTTTAAGAAAATGGGTAGAATAAAAGCAAACCAAGTTAAACACAAACATTTTAAAACAAAGGTAATAGAGTATTTGAGACTTTTAAGAATGACTTAGGGGTACAGATACACCAATTAATAGAAGATGTTGGTTAATAGAATGTCAAAGAACAACCATACATCCTGACCTCACACATACATGAGGAGACTTCAGACCAATAAAATTGAGCTACATCCTCTTTGAAACTATTCTCAGAAATTACCTTGCTTTTACCCTTGAATTATTCCAACATTTCTTCTCTCTGCCTTTGACTTTACCACCCCGCTCCAGTTCACACACACCCTTTGGACTGGACAACAAAATGTATTGGGTTTGATTCTTGACTCTGCCAAAAGCTACGCCTATGCTCACTTCTGGCTCTCCCTGTTCTTTCATGGCAGCCCCAGACAAACAGACACCTGACCAAATTCTAGCACAAATAAAATGATGACAAATGGTATAATATTATATATATCATACACACCATATGTCTCATAATGTTTTCTTGCACCTTCTAAGTTCCGATGTATTGCTGCCTTCAGTGTGTCAACAGCCCAGTGTAACACGTGTTCAGGAAGTTCTGTGTCAAGATTTACTGGTGTTGAAGTTCCTGATAGCCAAGAGGGGATTGTTTGGACATTCTAACGCAAAAAAAAATAATAACAATGTATATAATAAATATCTAACTGTATAATTAATCTATATGTAGATTTTTTTTTTTTTTTTTTTTTTTTTTTGAGACAGAGTCTTGCTCTGTCACCCAGGCTGGAGTGTAGTGGTGCGATCTCAGCTCACTGCAACCTCCGCCTCCCGGGTTCAAGTGCTTCTCCTGCCTCAGCCTTCTGAGTAGCTGGGATTACAGGCGCACGCCACCACACCCAGCTAATTTTTGTATTTTTATACAGGGTTTCACCATGTTGGTCAGGCTGGTCTCGACCTCCTGATCTTGTGATCCGCCCGCCTTGGGCTCCCAAAGTGCTGGGATTACAGGCATGAGTCACCGTGCCTGGCCTATTTTTTGTATTTTAGTAGAGATGGTGTTTCACCATGTTGGTAAGGCTGGTCTCGAACTCCTGAGCTCAGGCGATCCGCCCGCCTCGTCCTCCCAAGGTGTTAGGATTACAGGCGTGAGCCACTGCGCTGGGCCTATATGTAGATCTTATACTATATTTTTTAACATTCTTTTCAGATTTCAATGGCCGAAGAAAAAATAACTTGATACAAAATAATGATTTAAAATTGTATAGTTTGTAGTCTAACGTAAAACAAGTTGGGCCAGGTGCAGCAGCACATGCCTATTGTCCCAGCTACTTGGGAAACTGAGGCAAGAAGATCACTTGAGCCCAGGAGTTTGAGGCAGCAGTGTGCTATGATCATGTCTGTGAATAGCCACTGCACTTCAGCCTAGGTCAATAGTGAGACCCTGTCTCAAACAAAACAAAACAAAGAAAACCTTAAGTTGCGTTAGTTTTTTATCATTCAACAAATATTTATTGACTAATTATTTATTGACAAATAAATATTTAACAAATATTTATTTATTTATCTTTTTTTTTTTTTTTTTTTTTTTTTGAGACAGAGTCTTGCTCTGTCGCCAGGCTGGAGTACAGTGGCATGATCTTGGCTCACTGCAGCCTCCAACTCCCTGGTTCAAGCAATTCTCCTGCCTCAGCCTCCTGAGCAACTGGGATTACAGGCACGTGCCACCACGCCCAGCTACTTTTTGTATTTTTAGTAGAGATGGGGTTTCACCATGTTGGCCAGGATGGTCTCGATCTCCTGACCTCGTGTTCCGCCTGCCTCGGCCTCCTAAAGTGCTGGGATTACAGGCGTGAGCCACTGCGCCCGGCCGACAAATATTTATTGACTAATATTTATTGACAAAGTAATTATACCAGAAAGCTCTAGAAAGAACAAATATTAATTAGATCTTGTTCTTAAGAAGCTCACAACTCAGTAGAGATGAGACATGCCAAAAAAAAAAAAAATCAATTCATAGCTACAAGAAAAGTTCTAAGAAAGAAGATGTCATCTCCAGCCAAGAGACTTTTTCAAAGAGAAAGCAATTTCTAATTTAAAATAATTGAGGGAGGAAAATAACACAAAGAGTCATAACATTTTATGTACATATACACTTCATAGAGATTCGACTCAAATAATTTAAAATTCTTTAAAAGAGCCACATAAAGAAACCCGATGGGTAAAGATGTAATACCTGCAGAGCTTCGGCTATTCGTTCTACCAAACTCAAAATATTATCTTCCAAATCTTGAAAGGTAGGATAAAATTCCATTTTGTCATCATCAAATGTCAATTCTATCTTAAATATTGGCAGCCTTTCTTGATCTTTTGGGTCAAAGAGTTTTACAAATCCTTCTACAGTTCTCCTTAAGAGATCCTTTAGCTGCATGATATAAATCATTATTACTTTAGAGAGTACAAATTCAACTTTTAACTAACATCAGTAAACTGATTAGAATTGTCTATATCTGATTATAATCTTCTATAATTAAAACATGCTATCAATCCGTTTAGTCTTGAAAATTACTTCATTCAGCATACTATATATACATGTGTATACACACACATACACACACACACACACATATATACATATATATATATATATATATATATATTTTTTTTTTTTAAGACAGTGTCTCACTCTGTTGCCAGGACTGCAGTGCAATGGTGCCATCATAGCTCACTGTAACCTTGAACTCCTGGGCTCAGGCAATCCTCCTGCCTCAGCCTCCTGAGTAGCTGGGACTACGATGCATGCCACCACACCCAGCTAATCAGCATGATATGTTCTTATTAATTTTTAATATTTGTGGGTACATAGTAGGTGTATATAAAGGTTACATGAGATATTCTGATACAGGAATGTAATGTGTAATAGTCACATCAGCGTAAATGGGATTTCCATCACTTCAAGTATTTATCCTTTGTGTTACAAACAATCTAATTATACTCTTTTAGTTATTTTGAAAGGGATGATTAAATTATGTTTTGCTGTAGTTACCCAGTTGTGCTAGTAAATACTAGGTCTTATTCATTCATTCTTTTTGTTTGTTTGTTTGTTTTTTGTTTTTGAGACAGGGTTGCCCAGGTTAGAGTGTAGTGGCAAGACCTCCACTTACTGCAACCTCTGCCTGCTGGGCTCAGGCCATCCTCCCACCTCAGTCTCCTGAGTAGCTGGAACTACATGCACATGCTACCACGCCTGGCTAATTTTTGTATTTTTTGTAGAGGCAGGGTTTTGCCATGTTGCTCATGGCTGGTCTCAAACTCCTGAGCTCAAGTGACCCACCAGCTTTGGCCTCCCACAGTGCTGGGATTGCAGGTGTGAGCCACCACACTCAGCTTATTCATTCTTTCTAACTTTTTCGTACCCATTAAATATCCCCACTTACCACCCCCTGCGCTCACTTCTCCCACTACCTTTCCCAGCCTCTGGTAACCATCCTTCTACTCTTTATCTCCATGAGTTCAACTGTTTTAATTTTTAGCCCCCAAATAAGTGAGAACATACATTAACAAATATAACCTAAAACAATAAATAGAACATTATATGCAAAACCTAATTTTGTTTTTAGTTTTGGTTTTTTTGGTTTTGTTTTTGTTTTGAGACAGAGACTCACTCTGTCGGCCAGGCTGGAGTGCAATGGCACGATCTCGGCTCACTATAACCTCCGTCTCCCGGGCTCAAGTAATTCTCCTGCCTCAGCCTCCTGAGTAGCTGGGATTATAGGTGCCTGCCACCATGCCTGACTAAATTTTGTAGTTTTAGTAGAGACAGGGTTTCACCATGTTGGCCAGGTTGGTCTCAAACCCCTTTCCTCAGGTAATCCACCCACCTCGGCCTCCCAAAGTGCTGGGATTATAGGTGTGAACCACTGTGCCCAGCCTATTTTTGTTTTTTAAGACTGGGTCTTGCTCTGTTGCCCAGGCTGGAGTGCAGTGGCACAATCATAGTTCACAGTAGGCTCGAGTTCCTGGGATGCGGGACTCAAGCAATCCTCCCACCTCAGCCTCCTGAGTAGCTGGGACAATAGGCATAAGCCACCATGCCTGGCTAATTTTTTATTTTTTTTCTAGAGACAGTGTCTCACTTTGTTTCTCAGGCTGGTCTTGAACTCCTGGGCTCAAGTGATCGTCCCACCTTAGCCTCCCAAAGTGCTGAGATTATAGGCGTGAGCCACCACACCCAGCCAAACCTTAATTTTTTAATAGAGTATCAACAATCTTAAAATGGCGACTCAGAATTTTTCACATTCTTTAGTAATTCTGTCCCTGGTACAGAAAATGTTCCAAAAGATCAAACAACATGGTAAAGACTGAAGGGAGGGGAGGCGTGACAAGCAGAGGTAAGGGTGTAATGTGGGGACATGCACATGGAGTGAGGTACAGTGGAATGCCAGAGCTAGCTCCTGTTCTCTCAAGAGTCAATTGTTAAATATTCAAGAATTTTGTGACCAGTTGTTAAACTCTTAGAAGCTCGAAATTTACCATGGTGGGAATATTTACACCACAGAAGTCAACAAACACTACAAATCAGGGTAATTTTCTTATTTATTTATTTATTTATTATGTTGAGACAGAGTCTTACTCTGTTGCCCAGGCTAGAATGCAGTGGCACAATGTGGGCTCACCACAACCTTCGCCTCTCAGTCTCAAACTATTCTCGTGCCTCAGCCTCCTGAGCAGCTGAGATTACAAGCATATGCCACCATGCGTGGCTAATTTTTGTATTTTTAGTAGAAAGAAGGTTTTGCCATGTTGACCAGGCTGGTCTTGAACTCCTGAGCTCAAGTCATCCACCTGCCTGGACCTCCCAAAGTGCTGGTATTATAGGTGTGAGCCACTGTGCCCAGCCTAAGGGTGATTTTCTTTTCTGGAGAGCCATATTTCTAGCACACTACTGGGTGAAAGTAAAGTCACTGGAACTTAGAAATGTGCACAAGGAGCTTCTAAAGTACGAATAACGCTTTCTTATAGAGAACCAACTGTTGGGAATTTACCCCAGCAGACAAACATGGTTCTAAATGATCTTCAAGACATTCCTCATCTCTTTTATTAAATAATCACAGTCCTCTTAAGAGGGTAAAGGTAGAAAGGAAACCATGTATATTAGTTACAGCATTACATACTAGATATTAAATATGTATATTATCCTTTTAAATATTCAAGACAAAATTCATGGAATTGTTGGAGGTCTTTACCAAAAGGGCAAGTTTTTCTTCAAAACTATTTTTCTAGAATTGTATATCTACAATAGTAAAAATTTGGGAAGGCCATAAATATAATTTCATAAAATTAAAAATTCCCTATTTGTCATTTAAAGATTATCTATAACTTTAAAATATTTTTCCACCGTATACCTCTTATACAATGATCAATAACATTTTAAACCAAGATTTTACTGAGAATGAAATGAGAATCAACCAACTCTAAATTTAATAAATTCAAAAATATGTTACTAGAATAATTCTTTTGTTAACATACTCTAAATAAAGCTATAATTAACTTATATATCCTTTAGGCATGAGCCAAGTAATTACTCATAATACTAACATATACTTCTAGATTTCCTTTCATTTTAGATAGTTTCAGAAACTCAGTATTTTTCTGCTAAAATTATTTAAATAAAATTGCAGTAGAAATATTTTAATTTATTTCAAAATAATTACTTAGCACTATGTTTACATAGAATTCTATTTAAAATACTGAACTAATTTTAATAACATTATCATTTGATATACATAAAGTATATTTACCTGATTTGACATAAGTGTGGAAACACAGCTATAAAATGCATCCAATTTTTCAGGTTTAACACCTTCTAGTGCCTCCTTCTTAGTAAAGAGATTTATAACCTTTGGATACCATGTATTCATTATCTTCTCTTCTGCTTTTCTAGTTTGTATTGATAGATCAGTTTTCAGTGATTCACAGTCAATTGGACCTTTAGCTCTATTTATGAGAAAAAGAAATATGATTTGAAGCAAATGATACATATTGGTCTTAAAACACAATTGTTAGGCCGGGCACGGTGGTTCACACCTGCAATCCCAGCACTTTGGGAGGCTGAGGCAGGCAGATCACGAGGTCAGGAGTTCGAGACTAACCTGGCCAATGTGGTAAAACCCCATCTCTACTAAAAATACAAAAATTAGCTGGGCGTGGTGGTGTGTGCCTGTAAGAAAAGTGTTGAAGATTTAGGGATCTGTTTTAAAAATTATACAGTCAAAAATATAGACTCAAGCAAGGAGACATTCAAATTTTAAATTTAATTAATAAATACAGGATTTTACCTAATTCCTGTAAAGTCCAACAAAACTGTATCAGCAAATGTTGTATAACCAAGGTCCAGTAACATTTTCATAGTTGGATGAACAATGTGCAAATTAGAGAATATTTGATTTCTTGCCTGCACATAGCTAGAACGCCAAGGATTAGAATAATCCAGGCCTCTGGAAAAGCAAAACACCATATCGAACATGATTATAATACACCCTAAACTTTAGGAAATAATGCTTATAACATGAAATTAGTATTGAAGTGAGAAAAGTGGGGCTTGAGAAGAGGGAAATGTGGTCAGCAATGGGAACCTTAAGATATATGCATTTAATAAAAACACATCAAGAACTCAAAACTGCATTATCTTCAGAGGGAACAGAAATAATTTGTGAGTAAGGCAGACTGATGGGCCAGATCTGAGAGCTCTGCTAACTTCCACTGTGCTTTGGCTCAGGTATCCCAGGCGAAAATGAAAGAACACAGTCTTTAGGACTAAAGAAAAGGGCTGGAGAAATCTGTCTGGCATACACCAAAACTTACTCAAGGCTAAGTTAAGCTATGCATTCATAAAGATCTCTCCAGTTATGTATGCAGAACTAAACAAGCATAGTAGAGAGGGTACCTCTGGGGGAAAAACAAGAGTACCTTTTTTTTTGGATGTGTTCAAAATACCTTTGAGTATCACAACTGTAGACTTGAATATAACATCAGTTTATTTTTAATCTATATCAAAAATTGGATGAAGTACTGTTTGTAAACTTATTTACTCACACAGGAGATTCAGGTAAAGGACCTCCTTCATCTTCAAGCCATTTAACTGGTGGTTTCACAAGAACGCTCTGCACTAAAATACATGGATATATTAATGCTTCTTGAAAATCTCTGCACAATCTATTAATATCGAAGTTTCTAACTTTTGATTTTGGATGGTATAGTTTACTATGCATTAAAAGGAATGTAAGAAAAAACTCCTTTATTTGAAACAAAATCAAGTTATTGGTACTATTTTGGCCTTACTTTAGAGGAGAGTTCAGATAAATAAAAGCTTTAATAAGATCTCAGTTTTTTGCATTCCATCTACTCAAAAGTCACTAGCATGGCCACTTAAAAAAAGTGCATTTCATGGTGGCTACCAGGGACTGGAATGTTAGTCACAGGCTACAAAATTTCAGTTAGATAGGAGGGAACAAGTTCAAGAGATTATATAACATGGAGGCCGAGCACGGTGGCTCATGCCTGTAATCCCAGCACCTTGGGAGGCAAAGGAGGGCAGATCACCTGAGGTCAGGAGTTCGAGACCAGCCTGACCAACATGGTGAAACCCCATCTCTACTAAAAATACAAAAATTAGCTGGGCATGGTGGCAGGCACCTGTAGTCCCAGCTACTCGGGAGGCTGAGGCAGGAGAATCGCTTGAACCTGGGAGGTGGAGGTTGCATTGAGCTGAGATTATACCACTGCACTCTAGCCTGGGCAACAGAGTGAGACTCCGTCACAAAAAAAAAAAAAAAAAAAAAAAGAAAGAAAAGAAAAGAAAGAAAGCAATTATACAACATAGTGACTAGTTAGTAACAATTTATTGTATCCTTGAAAATTGTCAAAAGTAGATTCTGTGTTCCCACCACACACAAAAAATGGTAAATATGGGGAAAAAATGCATCAGTTAATTAGCTCAATTTAGTTATTCCACAATGTTTCATATTTCAAAATGTATTGTACATAACTATATGCAATTTTTGTCAATTTTTAAAAAGGAAAAGAATTTATTCTAAAAAATAGCAGATTATACCCCTAATAAATCTCCCAAAACACGTTAGTATTTTCTAGAAAACCTATAAATAGTATAGCTAAACTCATAAAGTAAAAAGTCAAAAAGATGTTAGCTAATTTAAAAAAATACAAAAAGTACCCTTAAATTGTAAGGATTTTGACTTAAGTATAGGCTCAAAATAAAAACTTTAAATAAAAATCATATCTAAGAACTACAAATAGTTTGGGCTGGCCTGAGTGGTTCAGTCTGTAATCCCAGCACTTTGGGAGACTGAGATGGGCGGATGGCTTCAGTCCAGGAGTTCGAGACCAGCTTGGTCAACATGGTGAAACCACATCCCTACCAAAAAATAAAAAAATCAGCTGGGCATAGTGGTGCGTGCCTGAAGTTCCTGGTACTCAGGAGGCTGAGGTAGGGGAATCGCTTCAACTCAGCAGGCGGAGGCTGCAGTGAGCTGAAATAGCACCACTGCACTCCAGCCTGGGCTACAGAGATCGTGTCTCGAAGAAAAAAAGACAAAGAAAAGAAAAAAATAGATATAGTTTAAATATATAGTGTTCATTATTCATTTTGCTTATTTCTATTTTTGATTCAGTGGGGTTGGGGGGAGGCAAAGGTGACAGAAGCGTGGTGTGTGTTAGATGCTACTTACCCAAATATCTCTTCATGCTGTTTTCAAAGTCACTTGACACCTCATTTATGAGACTTTCAAGGAGTTCTTCTCTTTCTTTCCCTTCCTTTAAAGACTCAGGTATCAGCCTTAACATGTGATCCAGCCATTCCTGCTGAATAGGTACTATAGGACTACTTTCTACACATTGCTTCATATAAATGTAGTTGAACTGAGAACATAAGAAAAAAACTAAACGTTCTGCATGGTTGTATCATTTCAGTGTAACTCCTGAACTCTCTCTTCCTAAGACAACATTTTTTCAGATTAAAAATATTCTGAAAAATAACATTTTCAGAATAAAAACTGTTTAATCCAAAAGTACATCCTACAAAGAAACCATTTTATCTTTTTCTTTATTTATGATTAATTCTTGCCAAATTAATATTCTTAGCAGAGTCTTCATTTTCTCAAGGCAAAACAAAGATTCTTTAACTTATTATTCCTTATTATCTAACTTATTATTATAATATATCCACTGATTCAACAAATATTCAGACATTGTTCTAAACGCTGAGTACATAGTAGCTGAACAAAACAAAGCCCATGCTCTCTTGAGATTATATTCCAGTACAATAGCAGTATAATATAATTTCACAAATTCTCCCATAAGAATGAATAGTCTGACTAAAAATAGACATGAATGAATGAAAAGACACTTGATCTTAGTAAAGACATTTTAGCATCATGAAAATTTCAGTTTTCCCAAAATTAATTTAACACAATACCAATAAAAATATCTACATACATTTTTATGGAATTAAATAAGTTGATCCTAAAGTTCATGTGGAAAAATAAACATGCAAGAACAGCCAAGAAAACCCTGAGAAAGAAAATCTGCAATGGAGGGCTAGCCCTAGGAGACATTAGAACATACCAGAAAGTGTGGTGTAGCACAGGTGTATGAATAGACAGACCAGTGGAAAACAACAGAAAGTCCAAAAATATACCAGTATATCAGAAAATTTAGCACATGATAAACATGGCATCTCAAAACACTGGGAAAAATATGAAGGTTTTAATAACTATTTGGAACAACTGGTTAGCCATTTGGAAAAAGATAAAATAATTCATACCTTCCATCATACATAAGACTAAACTCCAGAATTTAACTTAAACAATGAAACTATACAAGGATCATGAAGAAAAACGTAGATGAAGTCTTTTATAATTTGAGTATAGGAAAAACCTTCCTAGTTATGATTCAAATACTAGATACAAAAAAAGGAAACAAGTGATAGATTAATTTTTACTACATAAAAACATAAAGGTTTGCATAACAAAAACAATTTAAAATGTCAAAAGACAATTGACAATTTGGCAGAAAATATTTGCAACATACATCTCAAAGTGTAAACAATGCTTTAAAATTTAGGGGATGGGAGAACCTTAAGGACATCATGCTAAGTGAAATAAGCCAATCACAAGAAAACAAGTATTGCATCATTCCACTTATATGAAGCATTTAAATTTATAGAAACAGAAAACAAAATAGTAGTTGCCAGGGGCTACGGGGAAGAGGAAATGGGGAGTTGTTATTTAAGAAGCATAGAGTTTCAGTTTTGCAAGATGAAAATGTTCTGGAGATTCGCTGCACAAGAATGTGAAAATACTACTAAACTGTGCTCGCTTTGGCAGTACATATACTAAAATTGGAATGATACAGAGAAGATTAGCACGGCCCCTGTGCAAGGATGAACACAAATTTGTGAAGCATTCCATATTTTTGAGACAAGAGATGCTGGCGAGGCTGTGGAGAAATAGGAACGCTTTTACACTGTTGGTGGGAATGTAAATTAGTTCAACCATTGTGGAAGACAGTATGGCGATTTCTCAAGGATCTAGAACCAGAAATACCATTTGACCCAGCAATCCCATTACTGGGAATACACCCAAAGAAATATAAATCATTCTACTATAAAGACACATGCACACATAGGTTTATTGCAGCACTATTTACAATAGCAAAGTCATGGAACCAACCCAAATGCCCATCAGTGATAGACTGGATAAAGAAAATGTGGTACATGGCTGGGCATGGTGGCTCACGCCTGTAATCCCAGAACTTTGGGAGGCCGAGGCAGGTGGATCACAAGGTCAGGAGTTCAAGACCAGCCTGGCCAAGATGGTGAAACCTCATCTCTACTAAAAATACAAAAAAATTAGCCAGGTGTGGTGGTGAGTGCCTGTAATCCCAGCTACTCAGGAGGCTGAGGCAGAGAATTGCTTGAACCCAGGAAGCAGAGAGTGCAGTGAGCCGAGATCACCCCACTGCACTCCGGCCTGGCAACAGAGCAAGACTTCATCTCGGGAAAAAAAAAAAAAGTGGTACATATACACCATAGAATACTACACAGGCATAAAAAGGAAGGAGATCATGTCCTTTACAGGGACATGGATGAAGCTGGAAGCCATCATCCTCAGCAAACTAACACAGGAACGGAAAACCAAACACCGCATGTTCTCACTCATAAGTGGGAGGTGAACAATGAGAACACATGGACACAGGGAGGGGAACAACACAAACCAGAGCCCATTGGGGGATGGAGGGCAAGGGGAGGGAACCTAGAGGATGGGTCAATAGGTGCAGCAAACCATCGTGGCACATGTATACCCATGTAACAAACCTGCACATTCCGCACATGTATCCCGGAACTTAAAATTTAAAAAATTACAATTAAAAAAAAAGAAAATACTACTAAACTGTGCTCGCTTTGGCAGTACATATACTAAAATTGGAATGATACAGAGAAGATTAGCACGGCCCCTGTGCAAGGATGAACACAAATTTGTGAAGCATTCCATATTTTTGAGACAAGAGATGCTGGCGAGGCTGTGGAGAAATAGGAACGCTTTTACACTGTTGGTGGGAATGTAAATTAGTTCAACCATTGTGGAAGACAGTATGGCGATTTCTCAAGGATCTAGAACCAGAAATACCATTTGACCCAGCAATCCCATTACTGGGAATACACCCAAAGAAATATAAATCATTCTACTATAAAGACACATGCACACATAGGTTTATTGCAGCACTATTTACAATAGCAAAGTCATGGAACCAACCCAAATGCCCATCAGTGATAGACTGGATAAAGAAAATGTGGTACATGGCTGGGCATGGTGGCTCACGCCTGTAATCCCAGAACTTTGGGAGGCCGAGGCAGGTGGATCACAAGGTCAGGAGTTCAAGACCAGCCTGGCCAAGATGGTGAAACCTCATCTCTACTAAAAATACAAAAAAATTAGCCAGGTGTGGTGGTGAGTGCCTGTAATCCCAGCTACTCAGGAGGCTGAGGCAGAGAATTGCTTGAACCCAGGAAGCAGAGAGTGCAGTGAGCCGAGATCACCCCACTGCACTCCGGCCTGGCAACAGAGCAAGACTTCATCTCGGGAAAAAAAAAAAAAGTGGTACATATACACCATAGAATACTACACAGGCATAAAAAGGAAGGAGATCATGTCCTTTACAGGGACATGGATGAAGCTGGAAGCCATCATCCTCAGCAAACTAACACAGGAACGGAAAACCAAACACCGCATGTTCTCACTCATAAGTGGGAGGTGAACAATGAGAACACATGGACACAGGGAGGGGAACAACACAAACCAGAGCCCATTGGGGGATGGAGGGCAAGGGGAGGGAACCTAGAGGATGGGTCAATAGGTGCAGCAAACCATCGTGGCACATGTATACCCATGTAACAAACCTGCACATTCCGCACATGTATCCCGGAACTTAAAATTTAAAAAATTACAATTAAAAAAAAAGAAAATACTACTAAACTGTGCCCTTAAAAATGGTTAAGATGATTTTATGTTATGTGTATTTTATCACAGTTTGTAAACATTTAGGGGGAAATAACACCAAAACTACAACAGAAATATGGGCAGAAGATATAAACCAACATTTCACAATAAAAATATAATTGAAATGGCACTTAAACCATATTTTAAAATGTATAATCTTACTCATAATTACAGAAAGCAAATTTAAACTACCCTGAGATACCAGTTGTCACATATCAGACTGACAAAATTTTTTAAAAATATGACCCCCACATTCTTTTGTGAAACTATGGGGAAGCAAACACTCTCATAAATTGCTAGCACATTTTGGAGAGAAATTTTGCAATATCTAACAACACTACATATTGAAATCCCACTTAGAGAAATTAAAACGATACCTCCAACAGTATGAAAACACACATATACAAGGTATTCATTGCAGCAAAATACTGGAAACATTTAAGAGTGGCTGATGCATACATTCGTGTTCTGTGCAGCTAATGGTGAAAAATGAGAAAGATCTCTAAAAATTGATGTGGAGCGATTTCCAGGATACATTATTAAGTTAAAAACGAAATGCGGCCAGGCGCAGTGGCTCACACCTGTAACCTCAGCACTTTGGGAGGCTGAGGCGGGCAGATCACCTGAGATTAGGAGTTTGAAACCAGCCTGGCCCACATGGTGAAACCCCGTCTCTACTAAAAATACAAAAATTGGCTGGGCATGGTGGCAGGCTCCTGTAATCCCAGCTACTCAGGAGCCTGAGGCAGGAGAATCGCTTGAACCCGGGGGGCAGAGGTTGCAGTGAGCTGAGATTGTGCCATTGCACTCCAGTCTGGGTGACAGAGTAAGACTCTGTCTCAGAAAAAAAATAAATAAATAAATAAAAAAGAAAAAAGAAAAACAAACAAACAACAAAAAGCAAAATCCAAGAGTATCTACAGTATGATGCATTTTGTATAAGATAAAAGGAAATAAGAAAACATACCTGCTCATTTGTAAAAAATTAAACACAGAAAGGATAAATCAAAAATTAATGGCATTGGTTATATGAAAGAGTAGCTTGGAATAGATAGAAAGTATGGGGGCATGGGAATAGAGTAGAAGGGATGGGAGATGCTTCTCTGAGGTGTACTTTTGGTATAGTTCTGATTTTAAATCTTGCTGTTGTTTTACCTGCTCAAAGTATAAGTAAAAAATATCAACATAAATAAGGGAGAAAAGAAACTCCAAATGAAAACAAACGAACCACTGAACCTACCTGAATTTCAAGTTATTAATAATTACTTAGCTGAAAATGTATTCATAATTACCTACTGAAAAGGAGTGTAGAACTAACCAATACTGAACACAATATTTTAACCATATATCCTTATGCTAAGTACAAAAGACTATAGATGAAATTAAATTATGGTGAGCAGGTTTGTTTTTCACAGTAGTACGAGTCAGTAATTTTGAAATTATTTATGTATACTCTAGGATTTAACAAAATAAGTAAACCTTGTGGCTAATGGATGAAAGCCAGATTCCTCACTGTCAGAGAAGGGAGCTATGCATAGAGAAAGGGGGACAGGCTAGAATGAACCCTGGGGTGTTACTGGAATAGGAGGTATCAGTATGAATCCATGGGTTTTGAGAGAGAGAGAGAGAAATAATTATTTTCTGGATCTTCTGCTGAGAAAGCCAGGAAGCAATGACACTCGGTATCGAGGAGCACATTTTACACACATATCATGGTTTTTAAATACCATTCTCCACCAAAAGGAGCCAAAAATCCCTGGAGAAATTACTGATTACAGGGCTAGAATAGAAAAAGTATATATAGCATAATCCTGGAACATCTTATTGTGCCAGAAAGTAAGGACGTGCTCAAAGAATGATGGGCTATGTAAAAAAAGACGAGAGTCAACTTTAAGGGCTCCCACTGGTCAAAGGTGGAACAATTGAACTTCAAAATTAATAATAAAGCCAGGCCCTGTGGCTCATGCCTGTAATCCCAGCTACTCAGGAGGCTGGGGTGGAAGGATGGCTTGAGCCCAGGAGTTCAAAGCTGCAGTGAGCTATGATCACAACACTGCTCTCCAGCCTGGGCAACAGAGCAAAATCCCATCTCTAAAAAATAATAATTATTATTAGTAATAATACATTATAAGTTAATGGTTAAAAGAAAATCTATAGTCCACACTGATCTAAATGAATGAATAAATGAAGAAAAAATTAAAAGTTCTTTCTTACTACAGAATTCCAACAAAAAATGTAAAAGAAATGATAGAAAAATTACTATTTGGCAACAACCACAGTAATCACTGTTACAGGCAAAGACGTTAACATTATGGGAACAGATAAAGCATACAGGGGAATTCTTTGTACTCTTTTCTGCAACTCTTTTGTATGTCTAAAATTATTTTGAGATAATAAGATTTTTTAAATGTGTAGCCTAGATGGACATTTTTTGTCTCTTTTATTTTTTTTCAATTAGTTGCTCACTCCAAAATTCTTACAGAAAGACATTTTCTATGTCCACTCCATTAATGTACTGCTTAATCTTTTTTTTTTTTTTTTTTTTTTTTTTTTCAGATGGAGTCTCCCTCTGTTCCCCAGGCTAGAGTGCAATGGCGCAATCTCGGCTCACTGCAACCTCCACCTCCTGGGTTCAAGCGATGTTCCTGCCTCAGCCTCCTGAGTAGCTGGGATTACAGGCGTGGGCCACCATGCCCAGCTAATTTTTTTCTTTTTACTAGAGATGGGGTTTCACCATGTTGGCCAGGCTGGCCTCAAACTCCTGGCCTCATGATCCACTCGACTCGGCCTCCCAAAGTGCTGGGATTACAGGCATGAGCCCCCATGCCTGGCCCATGTACTGCTTAATCTTAAAAGTCTTGTGATAGTCCCCAATCCCTCACTATATCAATGGGCTGACCTCTGTCTAGCAATGAACTCGGTCCTCTCGCTACTCCAGCTCTTCCCTCCTCTCTAGATGATCTTAATAATAAGTGTCACCAATTACCCTGCAAAATCAGACCAAAGCCTAAGAATCATCCTTGGTTCCTCTTTTCCTCACCCTCCACATGCACCCTATCTGAAAGTCCTGTCGCATTTACATCCAAAATATATCCTGAGTCTAACAATTTCTCTCTAGCTCTATTGCTATCACTCTAGTCTAAACTATTCTCTCTCACCTAGACTGTTATCTTGTACAACTACCTGGTTCTTCTTTTATACTTTAGCCATAGCCACAATCCATCTTCTAAAGAATCTAAGTGGGCTTTTTCATATAATTGTCAAAGTGACTTTTTATCATTAAAAGTAAATCAAGTTATGTTATCCCCATGGGTAGAATCCTCCAATGACTTCTGATTGCCACTCTGAGTAAAATCCAAGCACCTTACCATAGCCTATAAAAGGCCCTCATATTTGGCTCCTGATCCCCTTTTCAAGTTTATTTTATACCTTCCCATGAGTTCAATCAGCATGCTCTAGCCAAGCTGGCCTTCTTTCAGTTCCTGGAACACACCAAGTTGTTTTCTCCTTCAGGTAACTTAAACTAAGCTGTTCTCTCTGTTGGGAAATTCTCAACCCCAGGTCTTTCCATGGCTCGCTCCTTCCTACCATTCAGGTTTCCATAAATGTCACCACCTCAGGGATACCTTCTCTAACCACCTGCCTAATATGGCCTCGCTCCCTCACCAGTCACTATCGACCATATTACCCTGTATTTTCTTCAAAGTACTTACCACAATTTTATTTATTAAACAAAATAGAAAAATTTTGTTTATTTGATTATTATATGTCTTCCTCATTAAAGTATAAGCTTCATAAGGGCTTATATGTCCATCTTGTCCATCAATCTTCAGCATCTAGCACAGGATCAAGTATGCATGGATATTTGTTAAGTATCTCACGAATAAATAAATTATACAGACAAAGATGATATTTTCTCAATACCCCAAACCTATAGCAGTTCTAGAAAGCAGGTAAGGGTCAAGCACTGAAATGTTATATAGAAAACTAAGCTTGAATAAAATTATTATATGACTATATAGTGAAAGGAAATTTATTGAATGTGGTTTTTGTTGCAGAAAAAAGAAAAAATGAAATTTAAATTCATTATTCTAATTACGTATATTTAATTTATACCTTTCTAAAACCATTTCATCTCCTAAAATAAAAATATGTTTGACCCTTAGAATTAAAGTATATAATCTTCCTTAGCAAAACACTATCTAAGTCAAGTGATGTACTTTCAAAATTTTTCTTGAAAACTTCCTGGCCTAGCATGGTGGCTCATGCCTGTAATCTCAGCACTTTGGGAGGTCAAAGCAGGTGGATTCCTTTCAGCTCAGGAGTGAGAGACCAGTCTGGGCAACATGGGGAAATCCCATCTCTACAAAAAAATAAAAAATAAAAATTAGCTGAGCGTGGTGCCTCGCACCTGTAGTCCCAGTTCCTCAGGAGGCTGAGGCTAGAAGATCGCTTGAGCCTGGGAAGCAGGTGTTGCAGTAAGCCAAGATCACTCCCCTGCACACCAGCCTGGGTGACAGAGTGAGAAACTGTCTCAAAAAACAGAAAAAAATTTTTTAAAACTTTCTATATTATGCCCTCACTGTAGTCTCTTCACACTTCTATTATAACAGTTGTTATATTTTACTGAACATGTGTTTTTATATTTATTCATTCATCAATCATTCATTAAGTAACTATTTTTGGTGCTCAATATCATAGTAGTTGATTAAGAAGCAATTCCTGGCCGGGCATGGTGGCTCATACCTGTAATCCCAGCACTTTGAGAAACTGAAGCAGGTGGATCACTTGAGGTCAGGAGTTTGAGACCAGCCTAGCCAACATGGTGAAACCCTGTCTCTACTAAAAATACAAAAATTTAGCCAGGCACGGTGGCATGTGCCTGTAATCCCAGTTATTTGGGAGCCTGAGGCACAAGAATTGCTTTAACGCCGGGCGCGGTGGCTCAAGCCTGTAATCCCAGCACTTTGGGAGGCCGAGGCGGGCGGATCACAAGGTCAGGAGATCAAGACCACAGTGAAACCCCGTCTCTACTAAAAATACAAAAAATTAGCTGGGCGCGGTGGCGGGCGCCTGTAGTCCTAGCTACTCAGGAGGCTGAGGCAGGAGAATGGTGTGAACCCAGGAGGCGGAGCTTGCAGTGAGCCGAGATTGCGCCACTGCACTCCAGCCTGGGCAACAGCGTGAGACTCTGTCTCAAAAAAAAAAAAAAAAAAAGAATTGCTTTAACCTGGGAGGTGGAAGTTGCAGTGAGCTTAGATTGCTCCACTGCATTCCAGCCTGGGTGGCAGAGCAAGACTACTCTGTCTCAAAAAAAGAAAGAAAAGAAAAGAAAAAAGAAAAGAAGCTGCTGTTGGCTACTGTGGTCAAGATGAGATGAAGCTTTAAGCTAAGGCTAGGACAAGAAAATTACTGTTTTGAGAACTATATAGAGCTCTTGGGGACTAAGTATATGGGAGGGAGGTAGTTGGGGAGGGGGAAAAAGAAGTTCAGATTCAGGTATTTTAAGCATGAGTAACCGGATAGATGGTGATAACAACTAGAATAGAAAATGAGCAAAAAGAGTCTTATGGAGGAAGCTTGTGGTCTTATTTTTTTGACACGTTGAATCTGATGTATTTGTGCAAAAAAGTCTCCAGGAGTCATCAATATATGAAAGGTGGTTGAAATCAGAAAAGGAGAGAATCATCCAGGGAGGTTCAAGGAAAGAGACGAGTGACTACAACCAGTCAAGGAAGAGGAACCCATGGAGATAACAGAGAAATTAATAGAGAACCAGATGAATAAATACAAGGGAATGTTAGAAAGGAAATAAATGGTCAGTGGTGTCAAAAGTCAGCTGAAATTGTCACTGTTTTTTATTTCAGCCATTCTAACAGGTATGTAGTGAAAATGAATCATGGTTTTAATTTGTATTAGCATAACAGCTAATGATGTTGAACATCTTTTGCATGCTTATTTGCCATCCATATATCCTCTATGGTAAAATGTCTATTCATATCTTTCTTTTTTTGGGAGGAGGCACTTTATTTGTTACTATAACATTCTTTTTTTTAACAGATCAACCATAAGCATGCAAAAAGTTCTCCTCTGAATGAAACTGCTTCCACAACCTGTTGTATAGAAATGGGTAAATTACAAAGGTGATTCAATTTGGAGTTCTCTCCTTTTTTATAGCACTTCTAAGCTATGTGTGTGACACATACCACAGAGGTAGAAAGGATCATCTTTAATAAATCATATTCTTAATTGCTGAGAATTTCTGAAAATAAAGCTGGCAAAATGCTAAACCAAGCCTTTGATGAGTCCCAAAGGACCACAGATCCATCGACTCCTATTTGAAGAATTAATCCCCTGGAGTGTTCTAGCCTTCCAAGGGCACTTGATAACAAGATCCACCAGGCTCTGAACAACTGCACTAAGAAGGCTTCTAACCACTCTCATCTGCTGATTCTTTGGGCCACCCAGTTCTGCTGGCAGAGAGGGCAGCGATTGCTCTGTTTCACCCACAGGGACATGCAGCAGTTGCGGAAGGAATGATTACATTCTCCCACGACCACAACACAGTCCTCTTGTTTGTTTTCAGCTTGACATCTGAGATAGGCATCCATCACCTGGACTCTGCAAATGGCGCACGTAACACACTCCCCGTCCCAGCTCCACACGGCCACCGCGTTCCACTTCTTGAGCTAGAACATCTTGTCGCCCCCCGACTTGGAGCCTGCGCTCCTGGACTGAGAGGTCAGAGCGTAGGGTTCCTCGCCGTCTTCCACGTCTGCCGTGGTAGCGCCGCGGAGCCGATGGCGGAGACATTTGGTTGGGGAAAGCTGGAGGCTGTGGCGGCTCTGTGGGGCCTCCCGACGGGCTACAGCGTCACCCTATTTTTCTTTTACCCATTTTATTTTCCTTCCTTTTTTGAGACGGAGTTTCGCTCTTGTAGCCCAGACTGGAGTGCAGTGGCGCAATCTCGGCTCACTGCAACCTCTGCCTCCGGAGTTCAAGCGATCCTCCTGCCTCAGCCCCTCTAGTAGCTGAGGTTACAGGTGTGTGCCACCACACCCAGCTAATTTTGTATTCCTAGTAGCGACGGGGTTTCACCGTGTTGACCAGGCTAGTCTCGAATCGCCCTCCTCGGCCTCCCAAAGTGCTTGGATTACAGGCGTAAGTCACTGCGCCTGGCCGTTTTTACCCATTTTCTAATCAGATTTTTTGCTTTCATACTGTTGAGTTTAAAGAGTTCCTTATATATTCTAGATACAAGTCCTTTGTTGGATAGGCGATTTGTGAATATTTTCTCCCAGTGTGTAGCTTGTTTTTTCATCCTCTTAACAGGGTCCTTCACTGAGCAATAGCTTTTAATTTTGATGAAGTCTAATTTACTGAGTTTTTAAAAATTTTCTGTGGGAGGCTGAGTCAGGAGAATCGCTTGAACCGGGGAGGCGGAGGTTGCAGTGAGCCGAGATCACGCCATTGCCCTCCAGCCCGGGTGACAAGGTGAGACTGAGTCTCAAAAAAAAAAAAAAAAAAAAAAAAAAATCTGGATTGTGCTTTTGAGGACATACCTAAAAACTCTTTGCCCTAGGCTAGGTTTTTCTAAAAGTTTTATAGTTTATGTTTCTCCTATGCCTTTTTCTAATTTTTTTATAGTTTTATGTTTTACATTTACATCTATGATCAACTTTAGTTAATTTTTGTACAAGGTGGGGGGTTTAGGCTGAGGTTTTTTTATTTTATGGATATCCAATTGCTTTCCCCCCATTCGTTGAAAAGACTATTCTTCCTCCACCGAATGATTTTCGCAACTTAGTCAAAAATTGGGGGGATGGTGGCATGCTCTTGTAGTCCCAGCTACTCAGGAAGCTGAGGCAGAAGGATCACTTGAGCCCAGGAGCTCAAGATTAGCCTGGGCAGCAAAGAGAGACCCCCATCTCTAAAAAAAAAGAAAAAGAAAAAAGAAAAAATCAGCTGGCTATATACACTTGTGTGAGTCTATTTATGGGTCATCTATTCCGTTCCACTGATCAAAGTTTTTTTTAAAGACAGGTGGAGGCTGGGCACGGGGGCTCCTCCTGTAATCCCAGCACTTTGGGAGGCCAAGGTGGATCACCGGAGGTCAGGAGTTCAAGACCAGCCTGGCCAACATGGTGAAACCCTTTCTCTACTAAAAATAAAAAAATTAGCTGGGTGTGGTGGCAGGCGCCTGTAATCTTAGCTACTCAGGAGTCTGAGGCAGGAGAATCACTTGAACCCAGGAGACAGAGGTAGCAGTGAGCCAAGATCGCGCCACTGCACTCCAGCCTAGCTGACAGAGGGAGACTGTCCCAAAAAAAAAAAAAAAAAAAAAAAAAAAAAAAAAAAAAAGACAGTTGGAGGTCCGAGAGAGAGGTATAGAAAAAATATCTTTTGGCCAGGCAAGATGCCTCACACCTGTAATCCCATCATTTTGGGAGGCTGAGATGGGTTGATTACCTGAGGTCAGGAGCTCGAGGTCAGCCTGGCCAACATGGTGAAACCCCATCTCTACTAAAAATACAAAAATTAGCCAGGCGTGGTGGCACATGTCTGTAATCCCAGCTACTCGGGAGGCTGAGGCAGGAGAATCACTGGAAGTCGGAAGATGGAGGTTGCAGTGAGCCAAGATTGCACCACTGCACTTTAGGCTGGGAAACAGAGTGAGATTCCATTTCAAAAAAATAAATAAATAAAATAAAAAATATCCTTTGAATTTGGCAGTTAGTAGTTACTGGTGACATTCATGATGAAGTGATGGAATTCCTAGAAGCCATATTGCCAAGAGCAGTGGGCTCAGTTGTGAATTACTGTATGCCTGGCTAGGAACAATGAGGATACTAAACACATACACAAAAATATTAAATACATTTGGCAATTTATACATTAAATATTTATTAATGTTTTGGGATTGTTGTGTATCAGTAATTATACCTAGTAAAAAGAAAGATCAACATTCAAATTCTCCAGAAATGTTGGGTGGCCAGGTAAGGAGGAAGAAGAGCATTTTGAAAACCAAAACCAAAACCAGGAAAAGCTAAAAAGAGTTTCTTCCAAATCTCCTAAATTCATAGAGGCTGAATTCACATCTTCAGTCTCTATCCCCCAAAGTGAATTTTAAGGGACTTGAGAAGCTTATATCCCATCTGAAAACATGCTGCATGATTTCCTCTTTCATGTCTCCAGCTCCGTATGTTTCTGTTATGCTTTGCTAGTAAAGAAATTTTACGTTTTTGTCTTTCCACCAATCATATCATAGTCCCCTGTTGTCACTCATGCAGTCAGTGTCTTTTTCTTTTTTTTTTAATCTCTAGCACCTAGCATGTAGCTAGCACATAACAGATTCTCAATACATATTTGCTGAGTGGCTACTATATCATTATATCAATATTAGAATACTCAATTATTACCCTAATGAAAAAGAGAGATGGATTTCCTTTATAACTGCCACTTTGAGTTTTTTTCAGTTGTTTGGAATAAGAATGAAAATATTTACATAACTAATCTGCAAATAGTGAATGCCAACAAAAATGTAATTCTTAAAACCCATATTGGTTGGGCACAGTGGCTCACACCTGTATTTCTAGCAATTTGAGAGGCCAAGGTGGGAGGATCACTTGAGTCCAGGTGTTCAAGACCAGCCTGGGCAATATAGTGATATCTCATTTCTACAAATAATTTTAAAAAGTATCCAAGCATGGTGGCATGTGACTGCAGTCCCAGCTACTCAGGAGGCTGAGGTGGGAGGATTGCTTGAGCCCGAGTGGTGGGGCTGCAGTGAGCCAAGATCGCACCACTGCCCTCCAGCCTTGGTGACAGAGCAAGACCCTGTCTAAAACAAAACAAAACAAAACAAAAATCTATATTGCCATATTGTTGTTCATGCCATGTTTGTTCCCTTGGGAAAAGAAAATAAAAACCTCAGTTTCTAAATTTATTTGTTTTCTAGAATGGGACTTAGCAGGTGGTCTTAGAAGAAACTACTTTGCAATAACTTATTTTAACATTTTCAAACAAGAAATATAAAAACTTGAACTCACTCCTTTTTTTTTGATTTCACTGGTCATCTGTCAAAAACAAACAAGATATAATTAAATCAAGGAGAACATTTTAAAATTAATTTAAATTGTTTAAAAATTAAATATATAGTTTTAAATATATTTATTATTCCTTTTAAAAACACCAGTTATATTGAGATTGTCTTAACTACAAATTAAAATGATCTAAGGATAAACTTTTTAAAGAGAAAACATAAACTTACAGTTTGAGGATAATCAGGTGGTGGTAATAGAGGTGTTCTTTTATCCAGTGTTCTGTCTAAATTTCTTTTGGCTCCATCAATTCTGAAATTTATAGTTAGAAATATGACTCTCTTGATAACATTATCGTAAGTTACTAAAACATTACAATTTTAGCATTTTTCCAACTATACTAAGAGATATTCAAGAGTTATCTTACTGTATTTTTTTATGAGAAACAAATCCCAATAGACATTATCAATGAGACCTTAATTTTTAAATAATGCATATATATGTAACAGGGTGAGAATAAAAATCAAAATCAAATTTTTTCAAGTATAACTTACTGACCATTTTTAAATTAATCCCAATGGATAGTGGGCTCTTATATGTATCTCTGTTCAAATGTCTGCCAGTCTGTCAGAGAAGCCTCCCTGTATCCCCTATGTTAAGTAGCACCTCCTTCGTTATCCATCCATTTTATCCTCATTTATCTTGCTTCAAAGCACTTACCATCATTTTTATACAATATTTTGTAAACTGTTTTATTCACTGTGGTTATCCTCAGTGCCTAGAACAGTACCTGGCACATAGTAGCTGCTCAAGAAACAGTTTACCTTCAAAACTGCTTATAGATTTTTTACATCCATAAGATATAATTTTCTCTTTAAATTAAGTTGTATAATCCTATTGTGTAATCCATTAATCTGTCAATAAATATTTACTGAATACCTATATTATGCAAATAACAATACTAGATCCTATTAAAATATAACAACAAATCTCAAGGACTGATGAACTGACTGAGAAGAAAAACAGAGTGCCATACAGGTACCCTGTGGTTCAGAGAGGGGACAAGTTCACTTTCATCTGTGAAGGCCACATACACATGTTACCATTAGCAATGAGCTTTAAATGAAAGAGAGGATTTCAGGTGGAGACATAGTTTTCCTGGGATCTAAAAAACAAAGACCCCAAGGAACAGGAAGGCAAGGAAAGGATCAAAGGAGGAAAAAGGAAGCAGGGGTCGTCCAATCCACCCAAAGGTGACAGTGTCAAGTGGAGATAAGTCTGGAGAAGTGGATTGAAATATCCAGCTAAAGGCCTCAAAAACAAGCTTTTTAATCCAATAGACAATGGCGAGTAATCAAGAGGTTTTGAGCCTGGAAACATATTTAGGAAGACAAATCTAATAGTCTATAAGGCTAGATATACTAGAAGAGATGGCCAAAGAAAAAAGCATACAAGGGAATTTAAAAGAATTCAGAAAAGATTGGACGGTGTCAAGTATGACAGGAATGAGGAAAAACAACAATTGAATGAGCAAAGGAGATACCATCAGATAGGTAAGAAGAGAACCAAAAGAAAAAAAAAGAAAAAAAAATCTGAAGGAAAGGGCATCCACTGGAGCCATAAAACCATAGATTGGTAGATGGCATAAAGAAGGACCATGTCTGTTTTGCTCACTGCTTTCGCCACACCACTTAAATAGTATCCATCAAGATGTAGGAGCTCAATAAGAATCTGTTGAATGAATGATCAGAATAGCATATCTGGAAATGATCTTGCATATCTAGTTTAGTACCTTACCTGATAGATGAATCCTCTCAGCAATATCAAGCTGTACCCTTGGGACTCGAGGGGCACAGCTTGAGAGAACCATGAGAGTACTGTGAGATGGGCGGGGATGTTGGAAGAGAGGTGGCAGTCATGACTTTATTTTTTAAATTTTTGTGGGTACATAGTAGGTGTATGCATTTATGGGTTACATGAGATGTTTTGATACAACCATGCTATGCATAATAATAATATCAAGGTAAATAGGGTATCCATCGCCTCAAGCATTTATCCTTTGTGTTTCAAACAATTCAATTATACTCTTTTATTTATTTATTTATTTTTTTATTTTTATTTTTATTTATTTATTTTTTTGAGACGGAGTCTCACTCTGTAGCCCAGGCTGGAGTGCAGTGGCCGGATCTCAGCTCACTGCAAGCTCCGCCTCCCGGGTTTACACCATTCTCCGGCCTCAGCCTCCCGAGTAGCTGGGACTACAGGCACTCGCCACCTCGCCCGGCTAGTTTTTTTTTTTTTTTTTGTATTTCTTAGTAGAGACGGGGTTTCACCCTGTTAGCCAGGATGGTCTCGATCTCCTGACCTCGTGATCCACCCTTCTCGGCCTCCCAAAGTGCTGGGATTACAGGCTTGAGCCACCGTGCCCGGCCCAATTATACTCTTTTAGTTATTTTAAAATATACAATTAAATTATTTTTTATTATAGTTACCCTGTCATGCTAGCAAATACTATGTCTCTTTTTTTTTGAGACAAGAGTCTCGCTCTGTCCCTCAGGCTGGAGTGCAGTGGCATGATCTCGACTCACCAAAACCTCTGCCACCCAGTTCAAGTGATTCTCCTGCCTCAGCCTCCCAAGTAGCTGGGATTATAGGCTCAGGCTACTAGGCCCGGCTAATTTTTTGTATTTTTAGTAGAGATGGGGTTTCATCATGTTGGCCAGGCTGGTCTCAAACTCCTGACCTCAAGTGATCCACCTGTCTCGGTCTCCCAAAGTGCTGGGATTACAGGCGTGAGCCGCTGTGCCCGGCCCTTTTTCTCTTTTTGTACCCATTAACCATCCCCAATTCCCTCCCCTCATCTCCCCGACTACCCTTCACAGTCTCTGGTAACCATCCTTCTATAATCTATCTCCATGAATTCAAAGAGTTTAATTTTTAGCACCCACAGATAAGTGAATGAGTTTAATTTTCAGTGCCCACAGATAAGTGAAAGCATGCAATGTTTGTCTTTCTGTGCCTGCCTTATTTCACTTAACATAATGACCACCCATGTTGTTGCAAATGATAGGTTCTCATTCTTTTTTATGGCTGAATGGCACTCCATTATGTGTATGTACCACATTTTCTTTATCCATTCATCTGGGTTCTTTGTTTTTGTTTTGTTTTCTTTTTTAAAGCAAGTTTATTAGAGAAGTAAAGAAACAAAAGAATGGCTACTCCATAGACAGAGCAGCCCATTCATCTGTTTATGGACACTTAGGTTGTTTCCAAATCATTTTTTTGTTTTTTGTTTGTTTTGTTTTTGTTTTTTGAGACGGAGTCTGGCTCTGTCGCCAGGCTGGAGCGTGGTGGCGTGCTCTCAGCTCACTGCAACCTCCGACTCCCTGGTTCAAGCTATTCTGCCTCAGATTCCCAAGTAGCTGGGACTACAGGTGCGTGCCACCACGCCCAGCTAATTTTTGTATTTTTAATAGAGATGGGGTTTCACCATGCTGGCCAGTATGGTCTCAATTTTCTGATCTCGTGATCCACCCGCCTCGACCTCCCAAAGTTTTTTTTTTTTTTGAGACAGAGTCTCGCTCTGTCACCCAGGTTGGGGTGCGGGTAGCACGATCTCAGCTCGCTGCAACGTCTGCCTCCCAGGTTCAAGTGATTCTCCTGCCGCAGCCTCCTGAGTAGCTGGGATTACAGGCACCCACCACCACGCCCAGCTAATTTTTGTATTTTTAGTAGAGACAGGCTTTCACCATGTTGGCCAGGCTGGTCTCGAACTCCTGACCTCAGGAGATCCACCCCTGTTTGCTATTTTCATGTCTTCTTTTAAGAAATGTCCCATTTAGATCTTTTGCCTATTTTTAAATCGGATTATTAGTTTTTTTTCCTACAGAATTTGTATTAGGCCATTCTTGCATTGCTATAAATAACTAAGACAGGTGTGGTGACTCATGCCTGTAATTCCAGTCCTTTGGGAGGCCATGGCAGGAGGATTGTTTGAGCCCAAGGGTTTGAAACTAGACTGGGCAACTTAGTGAGACTTTGTTTCCAAAAACAAAAAAAGAAAAAGGAAATTTTAAAAAAAGAGCAATACTTGAGACTGGGTAATTTATAAAGAAAAGAGGTTTAATTGGCTCCTGGTTCTGCAGGCTGCACAGGAAGCATAGCAGCATCTGCTGTTAGGGAGGCCTCAGGAAGCTTATAATCATGGTAGAAGGTGAAAGAAGAGCAGGCATGCCACATGGTGAAAGCAGAAGCAAGAGCAGGGATGGGAGGCACACTTTGAAGCAACCAGATCTCATGAGAACTCACTATCGTGAGGACAGCATCAAGGGGATGGTGCTTAACCATTTATGAGAAATCTACCCCCATGATCCAATCACCTCCCACCAGGCCCCACCTCCAAAACTGAGGAATACAATTCAACATGAGATTTCAGTGGGGTCACACATCCAAACTTATTAGAGTTGTTAGAGCTCTTTATATATTATGGTTATTAATCCCTTGTCAGATGGGTAGTTTGCAAATATTTTTTCCCATTCTATGGGTTGTCTCATCACGTTGTTATTTCCTTTGCTATGAGGAAGCTTTTTAACTTGATATGATCCCATTTGTCTATTTTTGCTTTTGTTGCCTATATTCATGGGGTATTACTCAAGAAATCTTTGCCCACTCCAATATTCTGGAGAGTTTCACCCAGTTGTTTTCTTGTAGTAGTTTCATAGCCTTAGATTTAGGTCTTTTTTTCTCTTTTGAGACAGTGTTTCAATCTTGTTGCCCAGGCTGGAGTGCAATAGCATGATCTTGGCTCACCGCAACCTGCGCCTCCTGGGTTCAAGCAATTCTTCTACCTCAGACTCTTGAGTAGCTGAGATTACAGGCATGCACCACCATGCCCAGTTAATTTTGTATTTTTAGTAGAGACAGGGTTTCTCCATGTTGGTCAGGCTGGTCTCGAACTCCCGACCTCAGGTGATCCACGCGCCTTGGCCTCTCAAAATGCTGGGATTACAGGCGTGAGCCAGTGCACCCGGCCTAGGATTGTTTCATCTATATCTGTGAAGAATGTCATTGGTATTTTGATAGAGATTGCATTGAATCTGTAGATATTTGGGGGGTAGTAAAGACACTTTAACAATATTAATTCTGTTGGGCTGGTCACGGTGTGCTCCCAAAGTGCTGGGATTATAGGAGTGAGCCACCATGCCTGGCCTGGGTCTTGTTTTTTTATCCATTCAGCCATTCTGTGTCTTTTAATTGGAAAGTTTAGGCCATTTACATTCAGTGTAATGGCAGGACTTACTCCTGCCATTTTGTTATTTGTTTTCTGGTTTTGTGATCTTCTCTTCCTTCTTTCCTTCCTTCCTGTCTTCCTTTATTGAAGGTGATTTTCTCTGGTGGTATGATATAATTTCTTGCTTTTTATTTTTTGTGTATCCATTGTGAGGTTACCATGAGGTTTGCAAATACTAAAACCCATTATGTTATGCTGATAACAACTTAATATTGCTTGGATAACAAACAAATAAGCAAAAAGAAGAAAAGTAATAAAAACTTTTTTTTTTTTTTCTAGACAGGGTCTCATTCTGACACCCGAGCTGGAGTACAGTGGTACGATCTTGGCTCATTGTAACCTCTGCCTCCTGGGCTCAAGCAATCCTCCTTCCTCAGCCTCCTGAGTAACTGGAACTACAGGCATGCACCACCATGCCCAGCTAACTTTTTGTATTTTTTGTAGAGATAGGGTTTCTCTATGTTGCCTAGGCTGGTCTCCAACTGCTGGACTCAAGTGATCCACCTGCCTCAGCACCCGAAAGTGCTGGAATTACAGGCATGAGTCACCATGCCCAGCCAGTAATAAAAACTCTACACACCTTGATTTCATCACCCTGCTTTTTAACTTTTTGTTGTTTCTATTTATATCTTATGATACTTTCTATGTCTTTTTTTTTTCTTGTTACAGAACAATAAACACCTTTATTACATAAGCAAAGACAGAAAGGATGAGGATTTATTTGCCTTTCTGGGCCTTGATTTTCCAAAGATAAAACTCCAACTCCCAGGCCTCTAGCACATAGCCATCTGCTGGGCCCCACTGTTCTGGCCTTGATGTGATGCACGCAAGACGCTTGCCCTGCTGGAACTGTTCCTCCAGAAGACTGCTGATTTTGGCATTCTTTTTATTTTCATCATATTTTTCTTCTAAATTTTTTTAGATTGTTTTTTATTGAAAATCTCTTCCTCCTCAGGAGTCAGCTCGGCCCCCTTCTTGCTGCCCAGGGACAATGCACACTGGGACTTGCACCACTGTCAGTAGAGTGTGCTGTCACTGAGCATGATGCAGTTCTTCAACAGCATCTTGGTATGGACCAGTTTGTTATTGGACACATTGTAGACAACACTGATAATCCTTGTTTTGTATCTACAACACTCTGAGCCCTAGGAGAAATTCCCTACATCCAGCCTCAAGGTATGGTATTTCTTGTTACGTCCCTGCACACGGACTGTGTGGACGCAGCGGGGGCCAATCTTGTTGTTGGCAGCGGGGCACTCCAGATAATACTTCCACTTCTTGTGGGAGGGCTTACTCTTGCCCCTGTCTTGCAGCACTTATGCCAGATGTCCTGAGAGAAGCCCATTGCTTGGCACCTGTACTGTCTATGTCTTGGAAAATTGTTATAGTTATTATTTTGATTGGTTCATCTTTTAGTCTTTCTACTTAAAGAATAATTTACATACCACAGTTACAGTGTTATATTCTGTGTTTTTTCTCTGTACTTAATATTACCAGTGAGTTTTGTACTTTCAGATGATTTCTTACTGCTCATTAATATCCTTTTCTTTCTGATTGAAGTACTTTCTTCAGCATTTCTTGTAAGACAGGTCTGATGTTGATGAAATCCTTTAGCTTTTGTTTGTCTAGGAAAGTCTTTATTTCTCTTTCATGTTTAAAGCATATTTTTTCCAGATGCAGTAATCTAAGGTTCCTTCAGTACTTTAAATATCTCATTCCACTTTCTCTTGGCTTGTAAGGTTTCCACAGAAGTCTGCTGCCAGACATACTGGAGTTCCATTGTATGTTGTTTCTCCTGCTGCTTTTAGGATCCTTTCTTTCTCTTTGAGCTTTGGGAGTTTGATTATTAAATGCCTTGAGGGACCAGGTATGGTGGCTCATGTCTGTAATCCCAGCACTTTAGGAGGCTGAGGGAGGTGGATAACTTGAGGTTAGGAGTTCGAGACCAACCTGGCCAACATGGCAAAACCCCAACTCTACTAAAAATACAAAAAAATTAGCAGGGTGTGGTGGCATGTGCCTGTAATTCCAGCTACTCAGGAGGCTGGGGCAGAAGAATCACTTGAACCCAGGAGGCAGAGGTTGCAGTGAGCTGAGATCGCACCACTGTACTCTAGCCTGGGTGACAGAGCAAGACTCCACTCCATCTCAAAAAAAAAAAAAAAAAATTCTTCTTTGGGTTAAATGTTAAATCTGCTTGATGTTTGATAACCTTCTTGTACTTGAATGTCAATTATCTTTTTCGAAGTTTGGGAAGTTTTCTGATACTCTCTCTTTGAATAAACCTTCTATCCTGTCTCTTTCTCTACCTCCTCTTTAAGGCCAATTACTCTTAGATTTGCCCTTTGGAGGCTATTTTCTAGATCTTGTAGGCATGTTTCATTCTTCTTTATTCTTTTTTTTTTTTTTTTTTTGTCTCCTCTGTGTATTTTCAAATAGCCTGTCTTCAAGTTCACTAATTCTTTCTGCTTGATCAATTCTGTCATTAAAACTGCTATTAAAAGAACGCTGATCCATTCTTCAGTATTTCAATTGCATTTTTCAACTCCAGAATTTCTGCTTGATTTTTAATTATTTCAATCTCCTTAAGTTTATCTGATATAGTTTGAAATTCTTTCTCTGTGTTATCTCGAATTTCTTTGAGTCTCCACAAAACTGCTATTTTGAATTATCTGTCTGAAAGGTGACATATCTTTGTTTCTCCAGGATTAGTTCCTAGTGCCTTATTTAGTTTGGTGAGGTCATGTTTTTCTGGATGGCGTTGATGCTTGTAGAAGTTCCTCAGTGTCTGGGCACTGAAGAGTTAGGTACTTACTGTAGTCTTCGCAGTCTGGGCTTATTTGTATCTGTCCTTCTTAGGAAGGCTTTCCAGGTATTTGAAGGGACTTGGGTGTTGTGATCTAAGCCATCTCTGCATTAGGCTTAGATCACAACACCCAAGTCCCTTGGTGTTACTACCCCAAGCCCAGTAACATCGTGGTTCTTGCAGACTCATAGAAGTATCACTTTGTGGTCATGGATAAGATCCAGAAGTATTCTCTGGATTACCAGGCAGAAACTCTTGTTTTTTTCCCCTTACTCTCTCCCAAACATTCACAGCCTCTCTCTGTGTGCTGGGCTGCCTGGAGCTGGAGGTGGGATGACACAAGCACTACTATGGCCACCACCACTCAACCGTGCTGGGTCAGATCTGAAGCCAGCATAGCACTGGGTCTTGCCCAAGACCCACTGTATCCACTACCTGGCTACCACCTATGTTCACTCAAAGCCGTAGGTCTCTACAATCTGCAGGTGGTGAAGCAAGACAGGCTTCTGTCCCTCCCTTTCAGGTGGTGAGTTCCGCAAACCCCAGGTGGGTCCAGAGATCCCAACTGGGAGCTACGGACTAGAGTCAAAAACCTTAGAAATCTACCTGGTGTCTTATTATACTGCCGCTGGGCTAGCACTCGAACCATGAGACTCAGTTCTTCCCACTTTTCCCCCGCCTTTCCACAGGCAGAGGAACCTCACCCCATGGCCACCAACACCACAGGCCCATAGGGATCCCTGCCAGGCTACTCCCAATGCTCACTTAAGGCCCAAGCGCTCTTCAGTCAGTTTGTGGTGAATGCTGCCTGGCCTGGGACTCACCCTTCAGGGCAGTGGGCTCCCCTCTGACCCAGGGCAGGTCCAGAAATGCCACAAGAGCCAAGGCCTAGAATCAGGGACCCCAAGAGCCCACTTGGTGCTCTACCCCACTGTGCCCTACCTGGTACCTAAGATGCAAGACAAATTTCCCTTTACTTTTTCCTCTGCTTTTTTCAAGCAGATGGCGTCTCTCACCATAGCCAACACAGCTGTGAATGTGCTTGGCCTTACCTGGATAATTTCAGACAAGCCAGCTTGTCTCAGAGTCTCACTCAAGGCCCACAGTGTACTGCCTGAGTATTGCTGATGGTTATTCAAGGCCCGAGGGTTCTTTAGTCAGTTAATGATGGGTCCTGCTATGACTGTGTCTTTCCCTTCAAGGCAGCAGTTTCCCTTCTGGCCAACGATGTGCCAATAAATGCAATCCAGAAGCTAGGGCCCAGAATGGGGACCTCATGACTCTGCAGGTGCCCTATCCTACCATGACTGAGCTGGTATCCCAGATGCAAGACAAAATTCTCTTTGCTCTTCCCTCTCCTCTCTTCATACAGAAGAAGGGTCTCTTTTGGAGCTGCAAACTGTGCAGCCTGGGGTTGGGGTTAGGACAGGAGTGGCACAAGTACTCCCTTAACGGCACCTGCTGGTGTCTCAGTAGGTCATGTGCCCCTGCAGTCCACTGGATATGAGCTCAGCTCAGCACTAGAATTCACCTAGGAGTTGCAGTCCTTGTGGCCTAGACTGCCTTTCAAGTTTATTTAGGGCCCCAGGGTACTTTAGCACTCCATGATGAGGCTTGCCAGAGCTCAAGTTTTGACAACTGAGATGTGCAATTCTCCTCTGCCTGGGGCTGGCCTATATGCTCCCTCTGTGGCCAGGTATCAGCTGAGTTCAGCTCAGTTTTGCTTTCCACTGTGTCAGGGCAGCATTGAGTTCAATGCAAAGTCTCACGATCACTGCACTCTCCCTCCCCAAGTGCACAGATTCTCTCTCCGTGCCACACAGCCACTGCTGGGATGGGAGGTGATTGGTGTCAGCAATTCAAGACGGTCTTTCCCGCCCGCTTCAGTGCCCCTTTCAGTAATATGAAGTTAAAACAAGGTATTGTGAGTGCTTATCTGATTTTTGGTTCTTACAAAGGTGTTTTATTGTACATAGACAGTTGTTAAATTTTGTGTCTGTTGGGGGGTATGTTCAGTGGAGCCTTCTGTTACACCATCTTGCTCTGTTCCCCCACCCCACTACCATGATCACTTTCTGAGGCAACCCAATTTATTGTCAGCAAACTCTTTTTTTTTTTTTTTTGAGACAGAGTCTGGCTCAGTTGCCCGACTGAAGCGCAGTGCTGTGATCTCTAATCATTGCAGCCTCTGCCTCCCAGGTTCCAGTGATTCTCCTGCCTCAGCCTCCGAAGTAGCTGAGATTATAGGCATATGCCACCATGCCTGGCTAATTTCTGTGTTTTTAGTAGAGACGGGGTTTCACCATATTGGATAGTCTGGTCTCGAACTCCTGACCTCTGATGATCCACCTGCCTTGGCCTCTCAAAGTGCTGGGATTACAGGCATAAGCCACTATGCCTGGCCAGCTAGCTCATATTCTTAGAAACAAATTTCTTATATTGAGCTGTATCTTTGTAACTTCTAGTGTCTGAAGCTATACAGAAAAAGTCATATTCTTTGTCCATGTTTACTTATCTGGTTCCTTTAATTATTCCTGTCAATGAATTACTGCTTATTATGAGTTTACTATGTTTTAGGCATAGGCTTAAGATCTTTATATGCATTTAATTCTCACAACATTCCTAAAACATACACACTATTTATATCTCCATATTACAGATAGGAACATGAAGATAAATTACATAACTTGCCAAATTCACATGGCTAATAAGCTGCAGAGATGGTATATGAACTCAGGCCTGATTGATGGCAGAGGCTATACTCTAATTAAGTGAATCAGCTTCCTTCAAATTTCCTCACTCTCCTCTTGCGATGGTTTAAATGTGTCCTCCAAAAGTTCACGTGTTGGAAACTTAATGCCTCTGTCCTCATGAATGAATTAATGGATTAATGAGGGCTGTGCCCTCATGATTGGATCAATGTCACTATCAAAGGTGTGGGCTTATTATCATTGGAATGGCTTTGTTATAAAAGCAAGCTCTCTCTTGTCCTCTCACCATGTGATGCTTTCCACCATGTTATCACTCAGCAAGAAGGCCCTTACAAGATGTCAGCACTATGCTCTTGAACTTCCCAATCTCTAGAACTGTGAACTAAATAAACCTCTATTCTTTTTTTTTTTTTTTTTTTTTTTTGAGACAGAGTTTTGCTCTTGTTGCCCAGGCTGGAGTGCAACGGTATGATCTCGGCTCACTGCAACCTCCACCTCCTGGGTTCAAGTGATTCTCCTGCCTCAGCCTCTCAAGTAGCTGGGATTACAGGCATGTGCCACTACACCCAGCTAATTTTGTATTTTTAGTAGAGATGGGGTTTCTCCATGTTGGTCAGGCTTGTCTTGAACTCCCGACCTCAGGTGATCCTCCTGCCTCAGCCTCCCAAAGTGCTGGGATTACAGGCATGAGCCAACACACCCAGACATTTTTTTTTTTTTTCTTTGAGACAGAGTCTAGCTCTATCACCCAGCTGGAATGCAGTGGCTCAATCTCAGCTCACTGTAACCTCTGCCTCCCGGGTTCAAGCGATTCTCCTGACTCAACCACCTGAGTCGCTGGGATTACAGGTGCCTGCCATCATGCCTGGCTAATTTTTGTTTTAGTAGAGATGGGGTTTCACTGTGTTGGCCAGGCTGGTTTTGAACTCCTGACCTCATGATCCGCCCGCCTTGGCCTCCCAAAGTGCTGGGATTACAAGTATGAGCCACCACACCTGGCCTAAACCTCTATTCTTTATAAATTATCCAGTCTGTAGTATTCAGTTATAGTAATAAAAAATAGACTAGGATACCTCTGCAGCTATTCTGGTTTATCAATGTCCCTCCTTTTATTTTATGTGGAACACCTCACAAATTTGTATGTCATCCTTGCGCAGACACCTTATGAATCTTCTCTGTATTGTTCCAATTTTTGTGCATGTGCTGCCAAAGTGAACACTCAAAGTCCCTTTTAAAGTGTGACCCCAGAATTCCATATGTTTGACCAGTGCAGAGTGAAAATTTTCTCTCCCATTTCCTATACATGCTACATTTATTAAAGTATCCTAAAACTGAATTCGCCTTTTTGAGCAGCCTCATTTCCCTGTTGAATCTTACTAAACCTGTACTAAACTAAAACTCCTAAGACTTTCTCACATGATGTGGGGAAAAGAGAGATCAGCCTGTTACTGTGTCTATATAGAAAGAAGTAGACATAAGAGACTCCATTTTGTTCTGTATCTGAGATGCTGTTAATCTGTGACCCTACCCCCAACCTTGTCCTTGCAAGAGGCATGTGCTGTGGTGACTCAAGGTTTAATGGATTTTGGGCTGTGCAGGATGTGTCTGTGTTAAACAAGTTCCTGAAGGCAGCTTGCTGGTTAAAAAACCTGCCCGTCCCTGGGCAATGGAATATCTCCGTGTGAGACCCGATTGTATGCTCTGTTTACTGAGATAGGAGAAAACCGCCTTACGGCATAAGGTGGGACTTGCTGGCGGGACTTGGTGGAGCAATGCTGCTAAAAGATTTATGGAGATGTTTGCATATGCATATCAAGGCACAGCATTTTCCTTTGAACTTATTCATGTCACAGAGATCTTTATCCATATGACTTACTGCTAATTTTCTCCCTTCAATGATCCTATTGTCCTGCCACTCCCTTATCTTTAAGATGGTAAAGATAATTATCAATAAATACTAAGGGAACTCAGAGACCGGTGCCAGCGTGGGTCCTCCGTAAGCTGAGCGCTGGTCCCCTGGGCCCACTTTTTCTTTCTCTATACTTTGTCTCTGTGTCTCATTTCTTTTCTCAAGTCTCTCATTCCACCTAACGAGAAACGCCCACAGGTGTGGAGGGGCAGGCCACACCGTCAACATGAAGTAGAAAATGTGCCTGGATATCCTCCTCCTTTCTTTGTTAATCTTCAAGACCTTGGCCAGGCTTCCCTTCATCCATCATTTCTCCCTAAAGAGTCTAGCTCTCAGTGATTGCTGCCTTCAAGGAATTTACCTTATACTTTGGTATGCTAGTTGGCACTAGTCATAGTTAGCCTTGCACTGTAATTATCCCAACATAAATATGCCTGACTTCCTGTTCTTTATATATAAATGCCACCCTTTAACATAGCAACAATTTCTGGAGTGTGTTTTCTCCTACTGGCTATAAATAAAAAGAGCTGGGAAGAACATACAAGTGAGCATTTTCACTCCCTGACTATTTTTGATTTGTATATTAGCAATTACAAACAGGCTGGGCACAGTGGCTCCCAGCACTTTGGGAAGCCAAGGCAGGTAGATCACTTAAGTTCAAGACAAGCCTGGGCAACAAGGTGAGACCTCGTCTCTACAAAAAACACAAAAATTAGCCAGGTGTGGTGGCGCACACTTGTAAACCCAGCTACTCAGGAGGCTGAGGTGGGAGGACTGCTTGAGCCAGGAAGGCAGAGGTTGCAGTAAACAGAGATCCCACCACTGCACTCCAGCCTGGGCAGAAGAGTGAGACCTTGTCTCAGAAAAAAAAGGAGAAGGGGCGGTGGCAAAAGCATGAACAATCATAGCTAAACTAAAACAAAAACATTTTGTGATAAAATCAAATAAATAAATAAAAACTTCATAATTTCAAATGACTGGGTGAGAAACCACATGCACTAAAGGAGAGAAACTGGCTTGAATCAAGAGGTGAGGTAGTAGCCAAGGAAGAAGGCAGGCTCCTTCTTGAGACTCTGGAAAGCTACAAAATGTTACTGGCTCAGCCAAGCATTCCCAGGGACTGGTCCTAGTAGGGGGCCCACTTCTGCCCATGACTCTTTACATCCTACCTCACCCCAGGAACTCCTTCTATCCACAGACTTCATTCCACCTTTGAAATAGGGAAGTCTGTGCTCCTATCATCTAACAGGAGTAGATAGCAAGGGGATGGAGAATCCCAAAGTCCATGGCCATCTAGAAAGATATGTTTCCAGTTTTTTTTAAAAACTTTAATTTTATCAGGTATTTTTTAAAAAATGGTTTCTGAAAGGTTTTTTTTGTTGTTGGTTTTGTTTGTTTTTGTTTTGTTTTTTTGTTTGTATTTTTGTTTTTTAAGACAGAGTCTTGCTCTGTCGCCAGGCTGGAGTGCAGTGGCGCCATCTCGGCTCACTGCAACCTCCACCTCCCGGGTTCAAGTGATTCTCCTGCCTCAGCCTCCTGAGTAGCTAGGACTACAGGCACGCACCACCACGCCCAGCTAATTTTGTATTTTTAGTAGAGACAGTGTTTCACTATGTTGGCCAGGATGGTCTCAGTCTCCTGACTTTGTGATCCTCCCACCTTGGCCTCCCAAAGTGCTGGGATTACAGGCCTGAGCCACCATGCCCGGCTGAAAGTTTTTGCATTAGACCTTTGGCCAGCTAAAAATGAGTTTGAAATCCAAGGAGAATAAACCAAATATACTTAAAGTTTTTGAAAGTAGCCAAAAGAAACACACACAAGATAAAGTTAGTTTTCAAAGAATGAGCTTATTAATAAGGAGAAGGAAAAAAAAGAAGTGCAATTCAGTAAGAGGTAAAGTTTAGCAAAGTGAGCGCTGACTGAAGTAACTTTTTTTTCTTTTAAATGAACCTAACATTGTGAACATATCCAGGAAAAATAAAACAAAACCAATAATTCAAAATGCATTTTTCCCAAAGAAATGCATAGCAATTCTTATCTCAGTATTAATACAGCACTATGCTTCAGGTAATTTTGAGGCAGTATTTTTAAATTAAGCACCAAAATAAAAGTTGTACTACTTACAGATCTGTATAAAGCACAATAAGGCAAGGATCTTCCTTAAATATTCATTCATCCCCTCATTCATTCGTCAACAATAGCATGCCAAACCCTGTGATTCGTGTTGAGATCCCTCTCCTTAAGCATGCCAAAGTGGAGAAGACAACAAAGAAAATAAAAGTACATTGTGTTACAACATACTCTGTGCTTATGACATCCTGCTCTTCTGCTTTTCCTCTTGTCTTATCAGTCATACTTACACTACCTGCTGGTTGACTTTTCTCCACACATCTAACCTTTCGCCCTAGGCCTTTTGCCTTCCTTAGCTCACTTGCTCACTTGTGCTCTCCCCTGTGTTCTCTCTTGCCTAGCTCTCGCTCTTGCTCTCTCTGTGATTCCAACAATTCCCTATAGCTTTAAAAATCATCTACATGCTGGTGACTCCCAAATTTTTACATCTCCAGCCTAGTCTTCTCTTATATATCCAACTGCTATTAATGTATTTCCCTTTAAATGTTACACAGGCACTTAAGCTCCAAAAGAGAATTATTGCTTTTTACCTCCACCTCCTGGACTTCCTCAATTCTCTATAAATGGCACTACTATCCACCTAGCTACCAAAGCTAACCCAACAGCAAATCCTACTGATTCTGCCTCTGACACACATCTCTTCTAAACCTACTTTCATCCTCCACTGTCTCCAGCCTTATCCAAACCACCATAAGTTCTCAACCATGCTACTGTAGTGGCATCCTGCCTGGTCTCTTTGTGTCCCCCTATTCCTGCTCTCTTCCCCTCCACCTCAGTCTATTCTTAATAGCAGGAGTGATATCTTTTAAACGTAAATCAGGTTCCATGTCACTTCTTTGATTGAAACATTTTAGTAGCTTCCACTGGACTTAAAAATAAAATCTGAATTCCTTGTCATGGCCAACAAGGCCCTACACTATCTGCTCCCACCTCCCTCTCCATCTTCATCTGATACTACCTTTCCCCAGGCTCATGATACTCTAGAGATGTTGGCCTTTGTCAGTTCCTAGAATGTACTGAAAGCATTCATATTTCAGGGATTTCATGCTTGCTATCCCCTTTGCTAGAGAGCTTTTCTCACGTTTACTTAGATTACAGTCTTCTCATTCTCTGGATCTCTACTTATATATTACCTCCACAGGCCTTTCCTGCTCCTGGGAAGATCTTCTCTCTATCCCACTGTCTTATTTCCTTTTTTTTTTTTTTTTTAGATGGAGTCTTGCTCTGTCATCCATGCTGGAGTGCAGTGCATGATCTTGGCTCACTGCAAGCTCCGCCTCCCAAGTTCAAGTGGTTCTCCTGCCTCGGCCTCCCGAGTAGCTGGGACTACAGGTGCCGGCCACCACACCCGGCTAATTTTTTGTATTTTTTTTTAGTAGAGACGGGGCTTCACCGTGTTAGCCAGGATGATCTTGATCTCCTGACCTTGTGATCTGCCCACCTCAGCCTCCCAAAGTGCTGGGATTACAGGCGTGAGCCACCGCGCCCGGCCCCACTGCCTTATTTCTTCATAGCATCTATCATCATCTAAAAGGTTAACATGCCCTTTTTGTTTTTTACATGTTTACTACCTGTTTCCTCTCACTGGCATACAAACGACTTAAAGACACAATCCTCTCTGTTGTGTTTTCTTTTTTTTTTCTTTTTTTTTTTCTTTTTGAGATGGAGTCTCACTCTGTCGCCAGGCTGGAGTGCAATGGCTTGATCTCAGTTCACTGTAACCTCCACCTCCCCAGTTCAAGCTATTCTCATGTCTCAGCCTCCCAAGTAGCTGGGATTACAGGTGCCCGCCACCACGCCTGGCTAATTTTTGTATTTTTAGTAGAGACAGCGTTTCGCCATATTGGTCAGATTGGCTTCGTACTCCTGACCTCAGGTGATTGACCCACCTCGGCCTCCCAAAGTGCTGGGATTACAGGCGTGAGCCACCATCTGTTGTGTTTTCTATGGTCTCCTCAGTAACAAGCATCTATGTAACAGCAGATACTTACTATCTGCTAAATAAACTGATGTGAGAGAAATGCGTATATGAAAGGGATTAGGAGAAGGCTTTCTAGAGGAGGTGATCCATAAACTAAACCTGGAAGAACTAGGATAAGTATTCAGGCAGACAGTGCAGTGAGGGAAATTGCAGAGCACATCTCTAAACTGTATACAGTTTATTTGTGTATAAACTGTAATACAGTATATTTGTATATTTTTGAAATACAGTATATTTGTGAAACTGCAAGTAGTTCAACATGATAATGCAAGATAATGAAAAGTTATGGAGTAAAAACAATCTAGGCCTGATGCAGTGGCTCATGCCTGTAATTCCAGCACTTTGGGAGGCCAAGGCAGATGGATCACTTAAGCCCAGGAATTTGAGACCAGACTGGGCAACACGGCGAAATTCTGTGTCTTCAAAAAATACAAAAAATTAGCCAGGTGTGGTGGTGCATGCCTGTAGTCCCAGCCACTTGAGAGGCTAAGATGGGAGGAGCACGAGAGTCCAGGAGGTGAAGGCTCCAGTGAGCAGAGATAGTGCCACTATACTCCAGCCTGGGTGACAGAGCAAGACCCTGTCTCAAAAGAAAAAAAAAAAAAAAAAAGGGAACAATGTATAATTCCTAGAGAACTCCCTTCTCTACTCTAAATCTACTGAAACACTGAATAGAATCTTACGAATGAAGGAGGACTTCATCTCTCTCTCTTTTTTATTTCTTTTTTCTTTTTTTTTGAGACGGAGTTTCGTTCTGTCACCCAGGCTGGAGTGCAGTGGTGCGATCTCAGCTCACTGCAACCTCCCCCTCCCAGGTTCAAGAGATTCTCCTGCCTCCACCTCCTGAGTAGCTGGGATTACAGGTACCTGCCACCACACCCAGCTAATTTTTTGTATTTTTGGTAGAGATGGGTTTCACCATGTTGGCCAGGCTGGTCTCGAACTCCTGACCTCAGGCAACCCATCCACCTCAGCCTCCCAAAGAGGTAGGATTACAGGTGTGAGCCACTGCACCTGGTCTCTCTTTTTAAGACTATTTTTGTTTGCTTGTTTGAGATAGGGTCTCATTCCATTGCTCATTGCTGGGAGTGCAATGATGCCATCACAGCTCACACACTACAACTTTGACCTCCTAGGCTCAACCAATACTCCTGCCTCTGCCTCCCGAGTAGTTAGGACCACAGGCACACCCCACCACACCTGGCTAATTTTTTTTTTTTTTTTGGTAGAGATGAGGGTCTCACTACCTTGCTCAGACTCGTCTCAAATTCCTGGGCTCAAGCAGTCCTCCCACTGTGGCCTCCCAAAATGCTGAGATTACAGACACGTAATCTTTTTTTTTTTTTTCTGTCTAAGGCTTGAATACGTAAGCATCCCCAATAGTACATGCACTGATATTAGTTTATATACCCTATAAATGTATATTTAAATATGAGTAAATTATTGCTGGACTAATACAAATGTAAAGTTAAAGAAGTTATGTGATTAATAGACCTGCTTAATTGTAAGGAAAGTAAAATTAGCAAAAATTAAAATTATTAAATTGGCAACGATACTTAGCTGCAAAAAATGTTTTTAAATGAGGCCAACCAAGAAAGGAAAGAGAATGTAGAAAGGGAAACAGAAATCCACCAGAGAGAAAATTCTCATTTTATAGTTTAAGTGTTGGCTTGGAATTTTGTAAATGAAATCCATGTATTTTTATTTATCCCTAGAAACCAGCAGAATCAGGTGTCTCAGAAATTCTCAGTAACTAGTTGAACTGAACCAACCTCATCACAGCCTTTGGCAGCAGGTACCTAAATTATCTTTAATTTCCACTAAATTGGGGGTTGGGGGTGAGTAGGATGTTGAACTATGTTTCCTTTTGTAGCAAAAAAAATTTCAAATATAAGTAGTTTCAAGATATTTTATTAACTCTTTGTTCAAATTGTAGAGGTTCAGTTATTTGATTTTACTTTCAGGGATCAGTATGGTTATAATACATTGAGAGGAGGAATAGTGTGGTGCTTAAAGAATGTGAACTTTAGAACCAGACCAACCAGGTCCAAATCCCAGCTGTGCAACCTTAGGCAAGTTACTTAAATTCTCTATACCTCAGTTTACTCATGTAAAAAATGGAGCTAACAATAGTACCTACCTTATAGGACTGTTGTAAGAAGTATAGGCGATAAGAACAATGTCTGTCAGTGTACAGTGTATAATATTTGCTACCATTACAATTACTTTTCAATTGTTTTTCTAATTAACTTGAAAATAGTATTTTACCCATGAACAACCTCCACAGTTAAAACTTTTTATGAGAATATGAACACTAATCATTTTACTTGAATTCCAAGCAAGAATTATCTACTAATATGCTACTTACACTAACTGATTAATTTTCTGCTGTTGCTCCTTGGATCTTCTGTATTTTAGCAGCTTACTTTGTGTTGGTGTATCAACGCCTATGTTTTCTGGGAGATGGACAATGGGGGATAACTTCAAGTTCAGAGCTTCCTTTTCTGCTGCAATGGCAGCTTTGTTTGCATCTGACATCTTGATCTCCCAAAAATTAAAATACTCTGTACTCTGAGGAGAAAAAGTTCACAAAGCCATTATTATGTCAGCAAGCCTCGACATATTCATAACATATCTAACATATCAATACCAAAAATAAAATTCTAGACACTTTTGGATCTTCCTCCCAAGTATGGTATTAGTCTAAAGAATGACAGTTGAGGTAAGTTGGCAGGGATTCCTGTTAGAACTCTACAACCCACTTATGAAGCAATGAGCCAGTCAGTTCCCCTTCAGGGCTTGTTTCCTAATGGATGAAATTAAGGAATTGAATTAGATGCTCTGTAAATATCCCTACAGCTCTAACATTCTGGGTTCAAAATTTTCCCTAGATGCAAACCACCACCACCACCACCACAAATCCAGTTGTTAAGGGATGATCCCCTTCCCAGTAAAAGCTGATATTTAACATCATTAATGGTTTGTGTTTTTTTGTTGTTGTTGTTTTGTTTTTGTTTTGAGACAGAGTCTTGCTCTGTCGCCCAGGCTGGTGTGCAATGGCGTGATCTTGGCTCACTGTAACCTCCACCTCTCAGGTTCAAGTAGTTCTCCTGCTTCAGCCTCCCGAGTAGCTGGGACTACAGGCGTACAACCACGCCCATCTACTTTTTTGTATTTTTAGTAGAGACAGGGTTTCACCTTGTTGGCCAGGCTGGTCTTGAACTCCTGACCTTAGATGATCTGCCCGCCTCGGCCTCCCAAAGTGCTGGGATTACAGGCGTGAGCCACTGCGCCCAGTCAATTATTAATGTTCTTAAACATCAATATGATATCTTAGTCTTGCTGCCTTCCAAGAAAGTGATGCTATGATCAAGCGTGGTGGCGGGCGCCTGTAATCCCAGCTACTCCAGAGGCTGAGTCACAAGAGTCGCTTGAACCTGGGAGGCGGAGGTTGCAGTGAGCCAAGATCCCGCCACCGCACTCCAGCCTGGGCGACAGAGCGAGACTCCGTCTCAAAAAAAAAAAAAAAAAAAAAAAAAAATTGTACTGTGATAACAACTAAATTTGTCATGAATACCTACAGGATTTGGAGATTCCTGCCTTTAGAAAGTGTTTAAGTTGGCACCCAAATCGCGATACCTGCCCTGGGAGGGAAAGGAAGAGAAAAGCAGAGAACAAGTACCTGATTGTTTCTCACTACTTCCCCGTTGCGCAGACGACAGGGAGAGAGAGAGACAGTCAGAGCCTCTCCTCAGGTGGAAGGAAGGGGGATAACGAGGGAGAAACGTCCGGAACGCCACCGGCTCTCAGTCGAGTAGCTGGAGAAGGGCGGTCGCTGACCGGGTGGAAACAACGCCGTCGCCATGGAAACTGTGGCGGCCCCAGCTGGAGGGCCTGGGTGAAGGTTGCCAGGAGAGGCAGTTGCTGAGCTGCGAGGGATTAGGATTACCTGTCACAACAATAATTCATTACTCAAATAAATCGGGCGTATTTTCTGTTTTCTGTTTTTTTTAACCTAACTGCCTTTCCTTGGAAGGGGACCAGGAAATCAGGATCTTCAAATTATGGAAAACTGCAAGACTGGAAATTTAGATCTGTTGGAAAACAGATTCATGGAAACACTCTCAGCAAGAGAATTAAGTCTTCAAGTGTCCCCTAGTGACAATAAATATTGTAACTAATCAGCAATATAATTTATCTTGCTTCTAGATTTGCTATTTGTTAACACAGCACTTCTAGGAATTATTTGGCAAAACCAAACAAGTTAAGGTGTGTGCATTTAGTGAGTACCCTGGGAGAAAGATGTGCAATTTTGCTGTTTGAAGCTGCACAATGCATACTACATCTAACGATAATAGCCTACAAGAATACTATGTGCCAAAATTAAATTAGGGAAGTGAATAAATTCTACTGGTGTGTTAACAGCATATTCATTCAACAAATATTTCAGCACCTTCTATGTGTCAGTTGCTACGTAATTTTTTTTGTTTGTTTTAATGAGAGTACAGCCTACACTATTGTGTCTGGCACACAGGAGGTGCTCTAAAATGTCATTTAAGTGAGTGAATGAACAAGTAAAACTTCCTGGTAGTTTGTAAAAGCAAATTATCTTTCTGTAGAAAATAAAATACTTGTATAAATAATGTGACTTTTTTTTTTTCTTTTTCGAGACAGAATTTTGCTCTTGTTGCCTAGGCTGGAGTGCTTACCACAACCTCCACCTCCCAGATTCAAGCCCTCCCGAGTAGTTGGGATTACAGGCATGCACCACCAAACCCAGCTAATTTTTTTTTTTTTTTTTTTTTTTTTTAGTAGAGACAGGGTTTCTCCATGTTGGTCAGGCTGGTCTTGAACTCCTAACCTCAGGTGATCCACCCACCTCGGCCTCCCAAAGTGTTGGGATTACAGGCGTGAGCCACTGCACCATGCCACCTTTTCTTTTTTAAACTTTAGTCCTATGACAGATTAGACAGGTTTTTTTAATGTCAATTTGTTAGGGTTATTTTTTAGAGACAGGGTCTCTCGCTCTGTTGCCCAGGCTGGAATGCTGCTGGAGTGCAGCGGCACCATCATGGTGAAAGGAGTCAGCTAGCTTTTGCCTTAGGTAGATAGCAAGGGAAGGGTCCTCACAGAACCCCCAGCCCATAGGTCAGTGCCTCATCCCCACTTAACATAAAAAGCAGCCTGGGAAAAAATTCAAGCTGCAGGCACCGATAAAAGAACTAGCACAGGGTGTTGTGACTGGAGATATGCCCACAGCTCCACAGATAGAAAAACCTCTGGCCCATTTGGACAAAAACGTGCACAGACTTCCTCCTCACTCACATAAAGGAACAAAGAAATGCCTTTATCCATTGTATACTCAGTGGGCTCCTAGGAAAGAAAAAAAAAGTTTATTTTCCTTTTGTGGGCATGGGCACAGTAGGCTCCAGTAGGTTCCGGTGGGCACTCTACTTTCCTTTATTTGGATTGTAAATCTGGCTTCCGGGAATCATCACGTCAGCTCCTGATTGGTCCCGGGCCAAGGTTCAGGGCCAAGCTTTCACTTCAGCTCCTGATAGGTCCTGGGCCAAGCCAAGCAGCATCTATGAATCATCATTTCAGCTCCTGATTAGTACCAGGCCAAGGCTCCAGGGTAGGGGGGTTGAGGGACAAAGCACATTCCTTCCCCTTCCCAGTCCATAAAACCCCTGGACCTCAGCCTCATAGGGAGCACCCCATTCAGGTCCCCCTCTCTGCTGGCAGACAGCTTTCTTTTTTCGCTTATTAAACGTTCGCTCTAAACTCAACTTTGGGTCTGAGCTCCTTAATCATCTTGGAGGTAGGACAAATAACTCCAGGTGTTATCTCAGACAATGAGAAACTGTTACATCTTGGTGCATTGCTGAGACTACAGCAATAGCTCACTGCATCCTTAAACTCCTGGGCCCAAGGGATCCTCCCACCTCAGCCTGAGTAGCTGGGACTACAGGCACACAGCACGACATCGGCTAATTTTAAAAAATATTTTGTCGGGACAGTGTCTTACTATGTTACACGGGCTCATCTCAAACTCCTGGGCTCAAGCAATCCTCCTGCTTCAGCTTCCTAAAAGTGTTGGAATTATAGGCGTGAGCCACCATATCTGGCCTGAATGTCAATTTGGTTAGGCTAAACTAGGACTAAAGAGAAGGCAGCAATCTTGTGTACGATATACCCACCTTCTCCCAGTCATTAATCAAACACTAATCTAGGACTGCTGTGAGGAGATTGCAGCTCAATTCAAGTCCCTGGTCAATTGACATTGGTCTAAGGAGATTATCCTGGGTGAGCCTGACTCAATCAGTAGGAATCCTTTTAAAAAGATTTAGGCCTGGAAAAGTGGATCAACCCTGTAATCCCAGCACCTTAGGAAGCCGAGCCAGGCAGACTGCTTGAGGGAGTTTGAGATCAGCCTGGGCAACATGGTGTAACTCTGTCTCTATTTTTAAAAATTAAAAAATTTAAAAAATAATAATAAAGAGATGGGCATGCCCTGAGTCAAACTCCAAACAGCAGCTGGGTCTACAACTGCTCTGCCCTACAGACCTTGGACTTGCTTAACCAGCCCCCTCCATTGCATAAGCCAATTCTTAGTAAAAAAAAAAAAAAAATATATATATACACACACACACACACACACACACACACATATAGATGATATATATTATCTCTTACTGGTTCTGCTTCCCACTTTGAACCCTGACTGACACAATGTACATCCTTTTTTTTCACTTAAAAAAAATTTTTATTTTAGAGACAAAGTCTCACCATGTTGGCCAGGTTGGTCTTGAACTCCTGGCCTCAAGCAATCCTCCTGCCTTGGCCTCTAGATGTGCTAGAATTACAGGTGTGAGTCACCACGCCTGGTCGATGTACATCCTTTTTAATAGCCATGTTTCCAAAAGTGTGTTCTTTTACAAGAACAGAGTCCTCTTGAGCTTATACAAATAAATATATTGCCATAAAACAACAATACTCATGAATAGTTTCCTAATTCTGGAGATACCAGGTAGACATAAAGATACATATTTCAATTTTACTCACAAAATATACCAAAAAGTTACCAAATTGCTATAAAACTACAGATAATGCAGAGAAAAAAAGTTTTCTTAACTCTGAAAGAAAATAATAATAAAAAGTCAGCAAAGTTTCAAGCAAAAAAGTCATTAAAATCATTTCAGTCCTAATCAGTTCCACCCCATGTAATTAAGTTTTGTTCTACTTGATAAATTAGCAATTTTAAGTCTAGTTTTACCATTGGAGTTTCTAAAGTTCTTACTCAGTCCAATTGAATAATCAACAGAGGACTGTATTCCAGAGTATGTATCAGAGACTTTTTGTCCTTTTCATAAACCTCTTTGAAGACACAATGCTTTAGGATTATATTTGCTTGCAAAAATCATTTAGTAACATTAGAATAAAGCAATTTACTATGAACAACAAGATTTAGAATGGCTATGGTGAAAGACCTGGTAAGAGTTTACAACAATGATGTGATTGACAAGGAAATTTGTGTTTTTTCTGTAGTCTATAACAAGTTTATGTAGTAGCCATAATTATGACTGATAACATAAACAAAGACACATCAGATTTTTAGGAATCTCATATACTTTTAAAACACATATTAATAACATGTTCATATAAATGTAATGCAAAGGTTTCCTGTATAATTTACGTATCAAATAAATGTCTCTCTTAGGCTTCCAGGGGCCATTCTGGGATAACCTAAGGTTAGTTTGAGGCCGAAAATACTTAATTTAGAATTTGAAATTTGACTTTGGGAAGCCTGTCAAGTATGTCAAAGGATAAAAACACTCAATTAAAATAGAAAAGGCCAGGCTCAATGGCTCAAACTTGCAATCCCAGCACTTTGGAAGGCCGAGGTGGAAAGATCACTTGAGCCCTGGAGTTTGAGACCAGACTGGGCAACATAGGGGGACTCTGTCTCTATAGAATATTTTCAAAAACTTAGCCAAGCATCGGTGGTGTGCACTTGTGGGCCCAGCTACTTGGAAGACTGAGGTGGGAGGATTGCTTGAGCCTAGGAGGTCGAGGCTGTGTGAGCCATGACTGTACCATTGCACTCCAGCCTGGGTGACAGAGTGAGACACTGTCTCAAAAAAAAATTTTTTTTTAAATGAAAACAAACTAGGAAAGTTTTAAGACATTTGATCAAAAGAAGATCACAGGTTACTGTAAAGTAACAGTTATTCATTTAGCCAAAGAGAGAATTTAAAAGATTTTACAAAGCAGTGCTCATTTCAGCAGCACAAAATACTAAAGCTGAAATGATACAGAAAAGATTACCATGGCGCCTGCATAAGGATGACACACAAATTTGTGAAGCATTCCATAGTTTTTAAAAAAAATATTTTATAAAGCAAAATCCTTCATTTTTTGATAGAAGACTCAGTTTTCCAAATAATGAAAGATCTAACAAAGAGAGCAGGGCCAGATGCAGTGGCCTGTGCCCATAATCCCAGGTACTCAGGAGGCCGAGGTGGGAGGATCACTTGAGCTCAGGAGTTCAAGGCTGCAGTGAGCTATTATGGCAGCACCTGTGAATAGCCAATGCACTCCAGCCTGGGCAACAAAGTGAGACTATGTCTATAAAAAATGTTTTTAATTAAAAAATTTAATCAGGCCAGGTGCAGTGGGTCACACCTGTAATCCCAGCACCTCAGGAGGCTGAAGTAGGCAAATCACTTGAAGTCAGGAGTGCGAGACCAGCCTGGCCAACACAACCTGGTGAAACCCAGTCTCTACCAAAAAATACAAAAATTAGCCGGGCATAGTGGTGTGCACCTGTAGTCCCAGCTACTTGGGAGGCTGATGTGTGAGAATCGCTTGAACCCAGAAGATGGAGGTTACAGTGAGCCAAGATCATACCACTGCACTCCAGCCTGGGCAACAGAGTAAGACCCCCCAAAAAATTTTTTAATTGTTTAAAGACAGCATGAGGTACACAATCTGTTTCTCTCTCTCTCTCTGTCTCTCTCTCTCTCCCCTTTCTTTTGCAGTTTACTCAAAAAGTAAACAAAATCTTTTACTATATTTTATTTTATTTTTTGAGACAGGCTGGAGTGCAATGGCGCAATCTTTCACCCAGGCTGGAGTGCAATGGCGCAATCTCAGCTCACTGCAACTTCAGCCTCCCAGGCTCAAATCATCCTCCCACCTCAGCCTCCAGAGTAGCTAGGACTACAGGCATAAACCAGCATGGCCAGTTAATTTTTGTACTTTTGGTAGAGACAGGGTTCTGCCACGTTGCCCAGGCTGGTCTCTAACTTCTGGGCTTAAGCAATCCTTCTGCCTTGGCCTCCCAAAGTGCTAGGATTACAGGTGTGAGCCACCATGCCTGGCTTACTATCTTTTATTAATACTACCAGAAAATCATGTTCAAATGAGAGAACCAAATTTTACTTTTGTATCAATATATTACTAATACTAAAGCAAATCTCAATAAAACCATATGGCCAGGCATGGTGGTTTACGCCTATAATCCCAACACTCTGGGAGGCCAAGGTGGAAAGATCTCAAGGCCAGGAGTGCAAGACCAGCCTAGGCAACACAGCTAGCGAGACCCCATCTCTACAAAAAAAAATTTTTTTAATTAGCCAGGCATGGTGGCACATACCTGTAGTCCTAACCACTTGGGAGACTGAGGCAAGAGGATTGCCTGAGCCCAGAAATTTGAGATTACAAACGAACTATGACTATACCACCACACTACAGCCTGGGTCACAGATGAAGACCCTGCCTCTAAAAAACAAAACAAAACAAAACAATGAATAAATAAATATTAATAATAAAACCTTATAAACAAATAGATCCAATCTCAGTCAGCTTTGACCACATAAGAAATCCATAAACCTTTTATAACCTCTTACAGTTTTTAAATTTTTTTCTCCAACTTTTTATATCCATTTATTTTTGTGTACATTTTTCCATACATTTTTATTTTTTGAGATAGAGTCTCACTCTGCCACCCAGGCTGGAGTGCAGTAGCACCATCTTGGCTCACTGCAACTCCTACCTCCCGGGTTCAAGCGATATTCCTGCCTCAGCTTCCCAAGTAGCTGGGACTACAGGCACGCACTACGACGCCCGGCTAATTTTTTTTTTTTTTGTATTTTTAATAGAGATGGGGTTTCCCCATGTTAGCCAGGCTAGTCTCGAAGTCCTGACCTCAGGTGATCCACCCACCCTGGCCTCCCAAAGTGCCATACATTTATTCTAAAACAATCTTTAAATAACCTTTACTTAGCCAAAAGTTTTTCATTTTTTTTGTTATTGTTTCAGTGGCTAGAAACACTTTTTTTTTTTTTTTTTTTTTTTTTTGCGGGGGGATGGAGTCTTGCTCTGTAGCCCAGGCTGCAGTGCAGTGGCGCCATCTCGGCTCACTACAAGCTCCACCTCCTGGGTTCACACCATTCTCCTGCCTCAGCCTCCCGAGCAGCTGGGACTACAGGCGCCCACCACCACGTCTGGCTAATTTCTTTTGTATTTTTAGTAGAGATGGGGTTTCACCGTGTTAGCCAGGATGGCCTCGATCCCCTGACCTCGTGATCCACCCGCCTCAGTCTCCCAAAGTGCTGGGATTACAGGCGTGAGACACCACGCCCAGCCAAAACAAAACTTTTTTAACAAAAGCACATATACTCATGACTTAACTTTTCCTCACTAAAAATATATGTTGCTTTTATTGTACTCTGTATACAAAAGTATTGATTGATTGATTGATTGAGATGGAGTCTCACTCTGTCGCCCAGGCTGGAGTGCAGTGGCGTGATCTCAGCTCACTGCAACCTCCAACTCCCGGGTTCACACCATTCTCCTGCCTCAGCCTCCCTAGTAGCTGGGACTACAGGTGCCTGCCACCACGCCTGGCTAATTTTTTGTATTTTTAGTAGAGATGGGGTTTCACCATGTTAGCCAGGATGGTCTCGATCTCCTGACCTCGTGATCCGCCTGCCTTGGCCTCCCAAAGTGCTGGGATTACAGGCATGAGCCACCACACCTGGCCACAAAATTATTTCTTACTTTTAGTAGTTTTAATTACATATATTAATTTGAACTTTAACTCTTAGTAACCCTAATTTCTAGTGAAAACCCAGGAAGTCAGTAATTTTGAATTGTTTTATATCAGTATTTACAGACAAGAGCCACTTAATAATTTCTAAAAAGATATGTTTTCTCAATATGTTATTTATTAATGGATCCAAATACATTTAGCTTTCTATATCATATGAAACAAGACATCAAAAAAATGAAAACAGAACTTCAGAATAAGTGGGAAAAATGAAAAAAAAGATGTCGAAGTATATAAACTTAAACTTACGTTTAATAATTAATGTTTCAGTGTTTTCACTTACTTAGAAATAACTCAGACATTTTACTTTTTTTTTTTTTTTAAGAGACGGGGTCTTGGGCTGGGCACAGTGGTTCACCCCTGTAATCCCAGCACTTTGGGAGGCTGAGGTGGGCATGTCACAAGGTCAAGAGATCGAGACCATCCTGGCTAACACGGTGAAACCCTGTCTCTACTAAAAAATACAAAAAAATTAGCTGGGCGTGGTGGCAGGTGCCTGTAATCCCAGCTACTCAGGAGGCTGAGGCAGGAGAATGGTGTGAACCCGGGAGGCGGAGCTTGCAGTGAGACGAGATCATGCCACTGCACTCCAGCCTGTGCGACAGAGCAAGACTCCGTCTCAAAAAAAAAAAAAAAAGAGATGGGGGTCTCACTATGTTGTCCAGGGCTCAAATGATCCTCCCATTTCAGCCTCCCAAAGTGTTGGGATTAAAGGCATGAGCCATTGTGCTCAGCCAATACAATTTATAATTATCTATTACTTCATTTAATACAGCATGACTTTAAGATTTTAAATTACTGAAAAAGTTTTTGAAACCATGACAAGTTTATTTGTAGATGCTTATCACATTCACACTTATCTAATGTACTTGTTCTTAACTATATTTCACTTGCTTATGGAAAGCAAAACTAGTCATTTATTTAATTAATTAATTAATTTATTTATTTTCATTAAGCCCCTTCCATTCTAGAAAGTTATTTATTTTGAAAAAACAAAGCCACCAGGTATAGTGTCTCACTGCTAATTTCAGCCCTTTGGGAGGCTGACGCAGATGGATCGCTTGAGCCCAGGAATTTGAGACCAGCTTGGGCAACATAGTGGGATCCCCCATCTCTACAACAAATACAAAACAATTAGTTCAATGCAGTGGCGTGTACCTAAAGTTGGAGACAAAGGAGTTCAAGGCTGCAGTGAACTATCATGTTGCCACTGCACTCCAGCCTGGGTGGCAGAGTGAGACTCTGTCTTAAAAAAAATAAAAAGTGGCTGGGTGCGGTGGCTCAGGCCTGTAATCCCAGCACTTTGGGAGGCAAAGGCAGGTGGATGACCTGAGGTGGGGAGTTTGAGGCCAGCCTGACCAACATGGAGAAACCCTGTTTCTACTAAAAATACATTAGCTGGGTGTGGTGGTGCATACCTGTAATCCCCGCTATTCGGGAGGCTGAGGCAGAAGAATCGCTTGAACCTGGGAGGCAGAGGTTTTCAGTGAGTCAAGATCATGCCATTACACTCCAGCCTGGGCAACAAGAGTGAAACTCCATCTCAAAAAATAAATAAATAAAATAAAGAGCAAAGAAAACACAAAACTAACCTAACCCTGCATCAGCCAGTCTCATCTTAACCAAGGTCTTTCAGATATTGGACGCAGGTACTTTTCCCAATATCCCTTGCCCTTCTCCAACCCCAGTCATCCTGTTCCTGAGTATCCATGTGGCATCCAGGACAGCTATGAAGGGCAGAGCCCATCTATGTCCTGGATTTACATACCAGGTATAGAGGCCAGTACAGAGGATAAAGCTGTGAAGATGATGGTGGAGGTTCCAACCCCTCCCAACATGACAAGGATGCAGAGTTGCGCCAAGGAGGACAGGGCAATACTGCACTCAGCTTTACACGCAGCTGGTGGTCCAGGTGATACAGACACACGTTTCCAGGCTTCACCATGGCCACCTGTCTACATCTCAGAATCCAGAGGCCTAAAGCCAAAGACAAAAGCTCATATCAAAATGTGCGCAAGGTTTCAGGGGAGCCCAGCAGCCAGTCCTCATAGTTTTAACTTATACACAAATCAAGCCAAATATTAAAAATATCATGGAAGCAATAGTTTTATGACTTTAAAATATCTAGCAAAGAAAGCATAAATCTGTCTGACCAATTGATGCAGGCAAAATGTCTAAATTAAATTCTGAAGATATATATATATATTTTTTCCAAGACAGGGTCTCACTCTGTCTTCGAGGCTGGAGGGCAGTGGCACAATCTCGGCTCACTGCAACCTCTGCCTCTCGGGTTCAAAAGATTGTCCTGCCTCAGCCTCCTGAGTAGCTGGGATTACAGGTGCCTGCCACTGCGCCTGGCTAATTTTTGTATTTTTAGTAGAGACAGGGTTTCACCATGTTTAGTAGAGATGGTGAAACCCCATCTAACTTTTGCATTTTTAGTAGAGACGGCATATCACCATATTTAGTAGAGATAGTGAAACTCCATCTCTACTAAAAATACAAAACTTAGCCAGGCATGGCAGTGCACACCTGTAATCTCAACTACTTGGGAGGCTGAGGCATGAGAATCACTTGAACCCAGGAGGTGGAGGCTGCAGTGAGCCAAGATCACACCACTGCACTCCAGCCTGGGTGGCAGAGTGAGGCTCCATCTCAAAAATAAAGAAAAATTAAAAAAATTTATATGGCGGCCAATGACAATTACAGTATCAAACACCTTTTTTTCCTGCAATTAAAACCAAATGTTTTTAGCTTTTCCCCTTTCAAGAAAATGAAAATTAAAGCTTTTGTATAATTGCAAGCAAAACAACTCTAATGGCCCTCTTAGAAGAAATCCAGAACTTCATACTATGGCTTAGAATGCACTACACAATCTGGTGGATGCATATCTTTCTTATCTGCTACTCTCCCCTGGTCTCACCGTACTCATCACACTGGACCTTTCTGGTCTACAGGTAAAGCAATTCATTTGTTCTTCAAGGCCTTTTTCCTTTTTTTCTTTTTCTTTTTCTTGTTGCCCAGGCTGGAGTGCAATGGCGCGATCTCAACTCACTACAACCTCCGCCTCCCAGGTTCAAGCGATTCTCCTGCCTCAGCCTCCCTAGTAGCTGGGATTACAGGCGTGTGCCACTACGGCCAGCTAATTTTTTGTACTTTTAGTAGAGACGGGGGGGTTCACTATGTTGGCCAGGCTGGTCTCGAACTCCTGACCTTAGGCAACCCACCCGCCTCAGCCTCCCAAAGTGCTGGGATTACAGACATGAGCCACTGCGCCCGGCTTCTTCAAGACCTTTGAAAGAAATAGCAATGAAGTGCACGATTCCTTAGGCCAGGGGAGGCGGTTTTCACTTGTTATCCCAGAGATTTGGGAGGGTAAGGCGGGGGGCTTGCTTGAGGCCAGGAGTTCGAGACCAGCCCAGGCAACATGGTAAAGCTCTTCTCTACTAAAATACAAAAATTAGCTGGGCATGGTGGTGTGTGCCTTGGGAGGCCCAGTTACTTGGGAGGCTGAGGCACAAGAATCGCTTGAACTCTGGAAGCCGAAGTTGCAGTGAGCCAAGATTGCACAGCTGCACTCCAGCTTGGGCGAAAAAGCAAGACCCTACCTAAAAAATAAAAAAATAAACAGATAAACAACTATTTCTTAATATAAGTATGCCCCATTATTATTCCTTATCTGAAATTCGAATTTAACTGAGATTCTGTAATTTTATTTGTTAAATGTAGTCACTCTAAATAGAGTTTTCCCATCTCTTTACTAACTAAAAATAAACACTGGGTGGCTCTTGCCTATTTGTACTTGGGAGGGTGAGGAGGGAGGATCACAGGAGCCCTAGAGTTCGAGGGGGCAGTGAGCTACAAGGCCACTGCATTCCAGCTTGGGCGTCAAAGTGACAACCCGTCTCTAATAAAAAATAACAAACAGGCTTCCGCAGTTTGTCAGTACTATTTGTTTCTGCCAATTAATAGTTGGGTGACCCTGAACAGGTAATATCTCGGGACTCCGCATTTGTAAAGCGATGGATACAGACCCACCTCATAAGAACTATGAGGCTTAAATAAGATAGTGTGTGTAGCGTTTCTCTTATAGCCTGCGCTCACTAAATGGAGTTATTGTATATCGTTCGTTATTAACTACCACAAAGGCTCTGCTCAGTGCGTAGGCGCTGGCTCAGCCTGGGGTGAACCCACCACGCCACCGAAACGAGCGATCAGGGTCGGCAAAGCTGTGGAGATGAAATAGGCAACACCTTCCACACTGCGAGTAAAGCTCGCAATCCAGGTGGAGGCTTCCACGTCCTAGCGCAGTCCAGCCTGGTGCGCAGGGAGGAGAGTTCGCCAGCCAAGATTCCAACACCGACGCCCACCTCATCTAGCAAAGCGGAACACGTGACACCGCCCCATCCACTTCCGGCTTGGAGGGCATGCCCTACCGTCACTAGCATGCACTTTCGACAAAACCGTGGAATCTAGTATTTTCCTCTGATACCTTTATATTTTCTTCACTTCCCTATAATTCTGACCTATCTTGTAGATAAAAATTAATCTTCAGACAATTAGAAACATGAGTGCCCACGCGCCTGGCGAAAGTGCGAGGCGGAAGCACTTCATTCTCTCTGTTCGCTAGCCGGAAGTCGCGAGGTCTGAATGAGTCAAAGCCGGCGGCCTCTGCTCCTCAGCTCCACCTGACAGTAGGCCGCTGATCGGCCGCGGGTCTCGTCGACCGCTAGGCCACCAGGTTCATGTGGAGGCTCCCAGGCGCCCGCGCCGCGCTTCGGGTGATCCGGACGGCGCTGGAGAAGCTGAGCCCGGCTGAAGCGCAGAGCCAGACAGCGGCGGGAGCGATGGAGCGCGCTGTAGTGCGCTGTGTACCCTCGGAACCCAAACTGAGCCTGTCATTCGCTTTGGCTGATGGCAGCCACAAGAACATGCAGCGCGACCAGAGCGAGCCGCTGGGTCGAGTCCTCAGCCGCATCGCTACCAATGCCCTAAAGGGTCACGCTAAGGCGGCCGCCGCCAAGAAGAGCAGGAAGAGCCGGCCAAATGCGAGCGGCGGTGCGGCCTGTTCAGGGCCGGGGCCTGAGCCGGCTGTGGCCTGCGAGCCCGTGGTAAAGCTGTACTACCGGGAAGAGGCAGTGGCTGAGGACGTGCTCAACGTGGATGCCTGGCAAGACGGTGCGGTGCTGCAGATCGGCGATGTTAAGTACAAGGTGGAGCGCAACCCGCCCGCCTTCACGGAACTGCAGTTGCCGCGCTACATCATGGCTGGGTTCCCTGTGTGCCCCAAACTCAGCCTTGAATTTGGGGATCCCGCCAGCTCCCTTTTCCGCTGGTATAAGGAAGCCAAGCCCGGAGCGGCGGAGCCCGAGGTCGGTGTCCCGTCGTCATTGTCTTCCTCCTCACCTTCTTCTTCTTGGACTGAGACTGAGGTGGAGGAGCGTGTCTACACCCCGTCCAATGCCGACATCGGGCTAAGGCTCAAGCTTCATTGCACCCCAGGCGATGGGCAGCGCTTTGGGCCCAGCCGGGAGTTGGAAAGTGTGTGTGTGGTAGAGGCTGGTCCTGGCACCTGCACTTTTGACCACCGGCATCTCTACACGAAGAAGGTGACGGAGGACGCTCTCATCCGCACTGTCTCTTACAACATCCTGGCAGACACGTACGCGCAGACTGAGTTCTCGCGAACGGTCCTGTACCCATACTGTGCCCCCTACGCCCTGGAGCTCGACTACCGCCAGAACCTTATCCAGAAGGAACTTACCGGCTACAACGCCGATGTCATCTGTTTGCAGGAGGTTGACCGCGCAGTGTTTTCTGACAGCTTGGTACCCGCCCTAGAGGCCTTTGGGCTCGAGGGGGTGTTTCGAATCAAGCAGCACGAAGGCCTGGCCACTTTCTACCGAAAGTCTAAATTCAGCCTTCTTAGCCAGCATGACATTTCATTCTACGAAGCCCTCGAATCCGACCCACTTCACAAAGAACTGCTGGAGAAACTAGTTTTGTACCCATCAGCGCAGGAGAAGGTGCTCCAGAGATCTTCTGTTCTTCAGGTAAAGTAGCTCCGCCCATCTCTTCACATACTGTCCCACTTTTAGGGGCCAGGAAGGCAAGGAATGAGGTGGGGGTTAAAACTGCGACGAAAGTATCCAGATACTGTTGAAAGGTGTGTTTGCCCTGGTATCTTTAGCACAAAGTTTACTCTTCATTCATTCAGCAGATTTTTTTTTTTTTTTTTTTTTTTTTGAGACGGAGTCTCGCTCTGTCGCCCAGGCTGGAGTGCAGTGGCGCAATCTCGGCTCACTGCAAGCTCCGCCTCCCGGGTTCACGCCATTCTCCTGCCTCAGCCTCCCGAGTAGCTGGGACTACAGGCGCCCGCCCCTGCGCCCGGCTAATTTTTTCTATTTTTAGTAGAGACGGGGTTTCACCATGGTCTCGATCTCCTGACCTTGTGATCCGCCCACCTCGGCCTCCCAAAGTGCTGGGATTACAGGCGTGAGCCACCACGCCCGGCCTCAGCAGATATTTTTTGAACACTCTCGTGTGCTTGCCACACTGCAGGTTGCCTTGAACAAGACAAGCAGGGACTTTTACAGTGCTTACAATCTAGCGAGAGGGACACATGCTAAATGCAAGAACAATAGTAGCTAATGTTTTTTTACTACTTGCCAAGCACTGTTCTGGCACATTTTAAAGTACTTAAAATTTAAGAGCGTGGTGTGTTTTGAAGTGCTCCATAAATATAAACTAGTTTTTAAATCATAGGCTCATTGAATCTTCACAGTAATTCACCTGTTCCCATTTTATAGATGTCATTTGTGTGTTAAAGTTTTTAAGTAATTGATTTTGTTCATAGCAAGAAGAGCATCTACCATTTTTTGAGCACCTAAGGTGTTTCATGCACCATATAAGATCATTTAATTGACTTCACACAACAGTCCATGAGGTGGATGGTATTGTCAGTGATTACCAGTACGAAAGTGGCTAGAGCCGGGCGCGGGGGCTCAAGCCTGTAATCCCAGCACTTTGGGAGGCCGAGACGGGCGGATCACGAGGTCAGGAAATCGAGACCATCCTGGCTAACACGGTGAAACCCCGTCTCTACTAAAAAATACAAAAAACTAGCCGGGCGAGGTGGCGAGCGCCTATAGTCCCAGCTACTTGGGAGGCTGAGGCAGGAGAATGGCGTAAACCCCGGAGGCGGAGCCTGCAATGAGCTGAGATCTGGCCACTGCACTCCAGCCTGGGAGACAGAGCGAGACTCCGTCGCAAAAAAAAAAAAAAAGAAAAAGAAAGTGGCTAGAAAAGCATCTTTCTGCAGGTCACATTGCTATAAATGGTAAAATGAGTATTCAAACGCAGGTCACATTGCTATAAATGGTAAAATGAGTATTCAAACGCAGGTCTGCCTGACTCCAAAGCCTGTGCTTACGCTTGAAAACACTTTCTCCAGTCAAAGTGTTGTCATGTAAAATGTATTGTTTATATTACTAGCTTTATATATTGGACTATTATTATTATTATTACTATTTTGAGACAGAGTTTTTGTCACCTAGGCTGGAGTACGGTGGCGCGATCTCGGCTCACTGCAACTTCTCCCTCCCGGGTTCAAGCGATTCTCCTGCCTCAGCCTCCCGGGTAGCTGGGACTACAGGGGACTGCCACCACGCCCGGCTAATTTTTTTTATAGAGACAGGGTTTGGGGTTTCACCATGGTAGCCAGGATGGTCTCGATCTCCTGACCTCGTGATCCGCCCGCCTCAGCCTCCCAAAGTGCTGGGATTACAGGCGTGAGCCACCGCGCCCGGCCTATATTGGACTATTATTAAAACATGTTACACTGAACCTAGTCATGTAGATCCTGAAACTTAAATAACAAGTCGGATTTCATGATTGCAGTCCTAGTTAATCACGGGAAGGAGATGGAAGAAAACGTTAGTTCGCCATATAGTCTTAGATAAAAACAGGTGGGGCGTGGTGGCTTATGCCTGTAATCCCAGCACTTTGGGAGGCCAAGGCAGGCGGATCACGAGGTCAGGAGATCGAGATCATCCTGGCTAACACGGTGAAACCCCGTCACTACTAAAAATACAAAACAATTAGCCAGGCGCGGTGGCAGGCGCCTGTAGTCCCAGCTACTCGGGAGGCTGAGGCAGGGGAATCGCTTGAACCCGGAAGGCGAAGGTTGCAGTGAGCCGAGATCACACCACTGCACTCCAGCCTGGTTGACAGAGTGAGACTCCATCTCAAAAAAAAAAAAAAAAAAAACCAACCAAACGAACAAAAACATTCAGGAGATTTGCAAATGCCAACTGAACTCTTGGCACTTTCCGTTTATTTTAGGTTTCAGTTCTTCAGTCTACAAAGGACTCTTCTAAAAGGATATGTGTTGCTAATACCCATCTTTACTGGCATCCTAAAGGTAGGTTTTATTTGGTATCACAAGTGACTTAAACGCGCTTAAGGTTGTTTAAAGCTGTTTTACACAAATATATATCTTGAATGTCACCCAGAAATTGTAATTTGTGTAGTTTTTCCGTTTTAACTTAAAGACAACTTTAAAAAATACTTACATTAATGTTTTTTATATTCATAGGTGGGTATATTCGCCTCATTCAAATGGCAGTAGCCTTGGCTCACATTAGACATGTTTCATGTGATCTGTATCCTGGCATACCAGTTATATTTTGTGGGGACTTTAATAGTACACCATCAACAGGAATGTATCATTTTGTCATCAATGGCAGCATTCCAGAGGATCATGAAGACTGGGCTTCCAATGGGGAGGAGGAAAGATGCAACATGTCTCTTACGCATTTCTTCAAGCTGAAAAGTGCTTGTGGTGAACCTGCTTACACAAATTATGTTGGTGGCTTTCATGGATGTCTAGATTACATTTTCATTGACTTAAATGCTTTAGAGGTTGAACAGGTGATTCCATTACCTAGTCATGAAGAAGTTACCACCCACCAGGCCTTACCTAGTGTTTCCCATCCCTCTGATCACATAGCACTTGTATGTGATTTAAAATGGAAATAGATGTGTGTTTAATGGAATTGAAGTCTGAAAAGGAAGTAGTTATTTTAGCAGAAAATTTAATATGAATCAAAGCTTATATGTAACCTTCAAAGAGGAATGGTAAAATGTTCAACCCTCCTAGTTATGTTCCCGATGTCTTCATTAATGAAACTGTTGATAATGTTTGCATCATACAGCTTCTCTTTCCTCGTTTTCCTCTACACTTGGAGGAGAAACAAATATATTTATTACTAGCAAGATAGAAAATTATATTATTTTTCTCCAATTTAAGACTCTCAGAAAAAGAAGATTGAATTATCGTGGTTTTTTGTTTGGTTTTGTTTTTTGTTTTTTTTTTTTGAGACAGAGTTTTGCTCTTGTTGTCCAGATTGGAGTGCAATGGCGTGATCTCGGCTCACTGCAACCTCCGCCCCCTGGGTTCAAGCGATTCTCCTGCCTCAGCCGCCCAAGTAGCTGGGATTACAGGCATGCGCCAACACATCTGGCTAATTTTTGTATTTTTAGTAGAGATGGGGTTTCGCCACGTTGGCCAGGCTGGTCTCGAACTCCTGACCTCAGGTGATCCACCCGTCCCGGCCTCCCAAAGTGTTGGGATTACAGGCGTGAGCCACCGAGCCTGGCCCTTGTGTATATTTTTATAAGAGAATTTTTTTAGCTAGTAGTTCAGAATTTTTAAAGTACCATTTGAATGATCTTAATTTTTCTTTCATGACAACACATTCCAAAATGAATCATGCTTATGTACTAAGAGGGAAAATGTATGTAAGTTAAGGGTGAGAGACTTAAGTTACAGGTGACCTTAGAGACCTAAGGTGGAGAGACTTGACACATGGAAGGAGTAACATTAGGGTCTACCTCTACCTCAATTTAGTTAGTGATTTACTACAATTTCAGAGCTTTAACAAAAGATAAAAATAAATCGTCACCAATTGTTATTGCTTCTCATCTTTCATTTCTCAATGAACAAGTAAGGTATTTTCATTCTTATTTTTAGGATTTTAGTTTTTAGTGTATGGAACAAATGAACACAGTTTATATTCTAATTCTTACTGCAGCTCATTTTAATTTTTAGGATGCAAGCACAATTTAGTATTCAAAGTCAGTAGCAACATATCCAACTTGATCCTATTGTCTTTAGTTACTCTTGCCCATGAAAAATATTCATAAATGAACAGGGTATTTGACCATATGATATTAGAAAATACAGCACAATATATTCATTTATGAGAAACTACCTAATGATATGGGCTTGAAATTTTGGGTGAATCATTGAGCATTTCTACGCTAGAAGTAATTTCAAAATTGTTGGTTTTTATAAACAAGAAAAAGGGTGAGTAGTGGGACTTTTAAGCATCTCTGAAATAAAAAACCTATTCTTTTTATAGACAAGCATTATAGTTTGAGTTACAGACAACAGTGTGTATATATGTAATATATATATAGTAAAAGGAAATTTAAATATGAAGCCAAACTTTTTAAAATTAGAAACTACAAATGGTTATACTGATTAGTGTCTAGCCTAGAGTGGTAACCAGGCTTTACTAATCCAATTATCAAACACATTATTTATAATGCATTAGCTGTATTAGCTGTTGCTTTTTTGATGTTCAGGATAACTATGTTATCTCATTTCTGCATTTAATTAATAGCTCGAGTATTAAAAGACCACCCCTTCAAGAAAAGCTTTGATTTTCCCCAGTCATGAAAGCCCTTGTTTCAAATTCTTTAATCTCTGAACCCAGTATCATAAAATTTTCCTCTTTTGGTAATATCTGTACTTTCATATTCTGCTCACTATCAAATGTATTGTTAACTCTTAGTAAGTTTGAAAATGACGGGGTTTTATCTGCACTTGACATTGAACCTTGAAGTACTTTAAGTACTCCAAGGGAAAAATTAAAGTGGAAGTTTCTTGGGATCTTGTTTAGAAAAAACTATAAATAAAAAATTGATGCTACCAAATTGTGCCTTCCTAAATAACATTTTTGATAGCATTTTAACAGCAGTTTACAAATATGTAAATAATAGATTAAAACCAAAACTTGATTCTCTTGTGAATTTTTTTTTCATTTTAAAAATACATTTTTGGTCTGCTTTCAAACAAAGATGTTGATAGAACCCTTAGAGTGACTTGGGAGAAAACAAAGTGTGACATCAAAAAGTTGAGATACATTTTGAAAGAAAAAATTCAAACATGCCCATGAAAAAAGCATACAGGTTCCACATTAGCACTGGCTAAACTGTAGTCAGAAAACTCAGCACTTAACAGACATTCCATGTCCTATATCCTTAATTTTGATATTTTCTGACTAAACAATATACTCAGATTGTATACAGGCATTTCAGATTATTAGGACATGGAATGTTATTGTGAAGTGCCATACACTCTGATCAAATCTCCAATATACAGATAGGTTAAAATGATTGGAGTCCAAAGGTAGAGAACACTAAGAAAATGTATAAATAGCATACACATTTCTTTGTACTCACGAGTTAGAAGGCAGTGTTATTCAGAAATATGTTTAAAGCACCTGTGTGATTGCATTTTTCTATTACATTTGGATTTTTTAGTACATTTAATTTTAAGAAAACATGGGAAATCTAGTGACTTTCTATGGTAAACCACATTTTATAATGTCACAAGTTCTTGCTATAGGAATTAACATTCTAAAATTTTATATTGATTATAAAAGAGTATTTCAGAACATATTATTCTGTTAAAATGAACTCTTACACAGTTGCCGCTACAGCACATGTGTCTGCCAATAATCATAATTCATTAGTGAACAATCGTTTCTGGCTGTATGTTCTTTTTGAAATTCTGAATGCTAAAATCAGTTGTTTCAAAATTTCAAGAATTTCACTGAGTGGTGACTTTTCTGAGTACTAAGCTATGATCCCATCAGAATGTGCTAGTTTCAGTCTGAGATAGATTTCTGAGGAGCCTAACACAAGGGAGAGAAGGTCCAAAGAACGCTACTGTGGAAAGTTCTTACGGTAGAAATTGGCATCTTTTGTATGTCATTCTCCAGCCGTGAAATAAAGGCAGAGGGTTCCCTGCAAACTAGTTTGGTTGGGATAAATCCAATATTTATATATAATGAAAAATAAAAGTTTGCATTATTAGTTTATCACAAGACCCATGTGACACCTCAGAAAATATTCTCAGCATAATTTTTTTAAGAAATAGAGTCTTACTGCTACCCAGGCTGGAGTGCAGGGGTGCAGTCATAACTTACTACAGCCTCAAACTCTTGGGCTCAAGTGATCCTCCTGCCTCAGCCTCCCAAGTAGTTGAAATTACAAGCCCAACCTTTCATACCTGAAAACTAATTTTCTTTCTTTTTTTTTTTTAAATGATACTTTAAGTTCTAGGGTACATGTGCCCAATGTGCAGGATTATTACATAGGTATACATGTGCCATGTTGGTTTGCTGCATGCATTAACTCGTCATTTACATTAGGTATTTCTCCTAATGCTATCCCTCCCCCTGCCCTGAAAATGAATTTTCTAAACACCAATAAAAACTATTTCAATGTTTTGAGAATTTTAATAATTTGCTTTAATATAGTATGGGAAGGCAACACTGTATAGAGGGACAGGCATAGTGGCTCATGACTGTAATCCCAACATTTTGGGAGGCTGAGGCAGGAGGATCACTTGAGCTGAGGAGTTCAAGACAAGCCTTGACAACATTGTGAGACCCTATATCTGCAAAAACTGAAGTTAGCCAGGCATGGTGGTACATGCCTGTAGTCCCAGCTGTTCAGGAGGCTGAGGCCAGAGGATCACTTGAGCCCATGAGGTCAAGCCTGCAGTGAGCTATGATCAAGGTGCCACTGCACTCCAGCCTGGGTGACAGAGCAAGACCCTGTCTCCAAAAAACCACTCTAGATTTCATTTTGTAGGGGGTAGGGAGGACAATTTTTAACAGCTCTAACTGACATGGGTAATATATAAGTTCTGTGTTCTCACTTTATGCTAAAGTACTTTTTTAAATGTTGAAAATACTAGAGCTGTATTAACTTGATTTTTTTTTTCTTAGCACTAACTTCAAAATAACCATACAGTACTGCTTGTAATTTTTGTATTTTTAGTAGAGACAGGGTTTCACAATATTGGCCAGGCTGGTCTTGAACTCCTAACCTCAGGTGATCTGCCTGCCTCAGCCTCTCAAAGTGCTGGGATTACAGGCATGAGCCATGGTACCCGGTCTAAATTTTAATTTTATATATAAATGGCAAAATAATCTTAAACATACTAAATCTGTTCACTTATCTGCTATGCTAGTAAACTCTGGGTTGTCAAAAATACATGTTCATATTGTCAGTGTTAGATTTTTATTCATAATTTAAAATTTCCTTCCAAAATTTCACAGAAAACTGAATTATTCATCTCCATCTTCTGTCCAATTTATGTATTGATTGTATGTCAAAGCATTTATGTAACAGTCCATTTTGCCCAGTAATTCACTTTAATGATGTTATCATGAAGTGTTGACGTACTTTTTTTTTTAGTGTATTGAAGTATTCCTAGGTTGCATTTGTGCTAGTTTCATACCATTTGTGTTCCTTATATATTGAGGATGGTTCAGTAGGGGAATTGGATAGGCTTTATTTAGTTGGCTTTCTTATACTGGATAATATAAACATTTTTTTTTTCTTTTCTTTTTTGAGACAGGGTCTGGCTTTGTCACCCAGGCTGGAGGGCAGTGGTGCCATCACGGATCACTGCAACCTCCACCTCCTGGCCTTATGCAATCCTCCCACCATGGCCTCCCCAAATAGCTGGGACTACAGGTACGCACCACAACACCTGGCTAATTTTTGTATATTTTGCAGACAAAAAAAAAAAAAATGGTTTCACCACGTTGCCCAGGCTGGTCTTGAACTTCTGAGTTCAAGCAATCCACCCACCTCGGCCTCCCAAAGTGCTGATATTACAGACATGAGCCACCCCACCCAGTCAGCACATATATATATATTTTTTAATAAGACAGAGTCTTATTAAAGCCTGTTGCCCAGGCTGGAACACAGTGGCATGATCATAGCTCACTGCAGCGTCAAACTCCAGGGCTTAAGTGATCCTCCCACCTCAGCCTCCTGAATAACTGAGACTACAGGTGCATGCCACCATGCCTGGCTAATTTTTTAAATTGTTTGTAGAGATGGGCGTCTCTCTATGTTGCCCAGACTGGTCTTAAACTCCTGGGCTCAAATGACTCTCCTGCTTCAGCCTCCCAAAGTACTGGGACTATAGGTGTGAGCCACCACACTTAGCCCTTTTCTAAAATAATTAAAAACAAATTTTTTCTCCAGAAAAGAACATATTTAGCAATTTTTAAAAACATGGGCACATAGTAGATGCATATATTTATGTGGGACATATTTCTTTTGATAGAGTAAATTGAGTATCCATCACATCAAGCATTTATTTGTGTTACAAACATTCCAATTGTACTCCCTCAGTTATTCTAAGATGTGATATACACACTTTTAAAAGGATTTATTGTGCTGGGTGTGGTGGCTCATGCCTGTAATCCCAGCACTCTGAGAGGCTGAGGTGGGTGGATCACGAGGTCAGATCGAGACCATCCTGGCCAACATGGTGAAACCCCATCTCTACTAAAAATACAAAAATTAGCTGGGCATGGTGGTGCGCACCTGTAGTCCCAGCTACTTGGGGAGGCTGAGGCAGGAGAATCGCTTGCAGAGGTTGCAGTGAGCCAAGATTGTGCCACTGCACTCCAGCCTGGCAACAAAGCGGGACTCTGTCTCAAAAAAATAAAATACAATAAAATAATAAAAGGATTTATTGCATATAATTCTTATATCCCCTGTGGAATAGTTTGGAAAAATGGTACATCCAAAGATAAAATCAGTTAGAAATAAACAGTGGCCTTCCTCAGAAAAGCTGGGTTAAGTATAATGTTTTGGGTATCTTAAACCAAGAAAGGGTATTTCTGTCCAAGCTGTAGAATTTTTAATAATTCTATTATAAATAATGGAATCAGGCCAGCGCAGTGGCTCATGTCACATAATCCCATTCTCCTTAAGAGCTTTTTGTCACTGCATATCAACTCAGTTGACAAGGACTGGCTCCCAAAAGAAGCTGCATACTCACTTGGCAGTCACTCCCTATTCCCCCTAGCTCCTGGCAGCAACTTAAGCTGTTTCTGTGGATTTGCCTATTCTGGATATTTCATATAAATTGAATCATATAATTTATGTAGTCTTTTGTGACTGGCCTCTTACGTAGGATGTTTTTAAGGTTCAGGAGTTTGTTTTTATGATGAATGTTCCATCTTATGGGCATACCACATTTGTCCATTCATTAGTTGACAGACATTTGAATTGCTTCCACTTCCTGGCTTCTATGAATAATGCTGCCATAAACATTTGTTTACAAGTTTTTGAGTGAATATGTGTTTTTGTTTCTCTTGGGCACACAGAAGGAGTGGAATTGTTGGGTCCTATGATAACCTTTTGAGGAACTGCCAAACTATTACTGAAAGCAGTTGCACTATTTTGCGTTCCCATCAGCAATATGAGGGTTCCAATTTCCCTCCATCCTCATCAACACTTTATAAATCTTTTTGATTATAGGCATCCTAGTGTCAAGTGGCATCTTACTGTGGTTTTGATTTGCATTTCCATGATGGTTAATGATGTTAAGCATCTTTTCCTGTGCTCGTTGGCCATCTATATATCTCTCTGGAGAAATGTCTTTTGAAATACTTTGCCCACTTTAAAATGTTATTTGTTGTTTAGCCACCCCTCCTTAAAAAATACATAATAATCCATCATCCCTTGCCTTTTCAGGGCCATCCAGGAGGCAAATCTTTCTTAGTCTGTGCTTCATACATCCCTTTAGTTCCCAGCCTAAAAAAAAAAAAAACACTGTGACCAAAATCTGGTGAGTTCCCAGAAAGCAGGGGTAAGCTGTCCAACACCAAGTACTTACATGCCCAATAAAATTGAAAATGTGGCCGGGCACAGTGGCTCATGCCTGTAATCCTAGCACTTTGGGAGGCCAAGGCGGGCAGATCACTTGAGGTCAGGAGTTTGAAACGAGCCTGGCCACATGGTGAACCCCCATCTCTACTAAAAATACAAAAACAATAGCTGGCTGTGGTGGTACACGCCTGTAGTCCCAGCTAATCCGGAGGCAGAGGTTGCAGTGAGCTGAGATTGTGCCACTGCACTCCAGCCTGGGTGACAGAGCACGACTCCGTGTCAAAAAAAAAAAAAAAAAAATGAAAACGTATCATTTGAACAATATAGAAAAATGACAAGGTCAGGAAGGAACCTAACTCCGCTGCCCTCTAACACATGAAGCCATACTGGCAGGGATCCAATAGTAGAGCTACCTTAATTTTTCTTTGCCTGTGTCTAGATAAGCACTTTTGCTATTCATTTCTCACAATCTTATTAGAATTTAACCGTTTAAGATAAAGGGATAGTCCTCTAAAAGTAGCATAGTAAGAAACAGCAGCAGCCAAGCAGCCTTCCAATAGTGGCCCATGAATGCAAGGTCACATGTATATATTAGTAGAAATATATTTTCCCTGTTGGATCCTCAGGTAATGAACTTACAGACTATTGTTATTCAATCTAGTTTTCATACTAATTCTACCAAAGCTGATAACCAATATTTACATTATTGAAACATCCAGAAGTACAAGCTACCAGAAGGTACAAGCACTTGTTTTCTCTCCAGTTTTTCTCCATTGAAAAGCACTTGGCTGGATGTGGTGGCTCACACCTGTAATCCTACCTGAGGTCAGGAGTTCAAGATTAGCCTGGCCAACATGGTGAAACCCCGTCTCTACTAAAAATACCAAAAATTAGCTGGACATGGTGGTTTGTACCTGTAATCCCAGCTACCCAGGAGGCTGAAGCAGGAGAATCACATGAACCCGGGAGGCGGAGGTTGCAGTGAGCCGAGATCACACCATTGCACTCCAGCCTGGGTGATAGAGTGAGACTCCATCTCAAAAAAAAAAAAAAAAAAAAAGTAAAGCAATTATTTTCAATAACAAGTTAGAAGTCACTTTCTTTTTTTTTTTTTTTTTTTTTTTTTTTGAGACGGAGTCTCGCTCTGCCGCCCAGGCTGGAGTGCAGTGGCCGGATCTCAGCTCACTGCAAGCTCCGCCTCCCGGGTCTACGCCATTCTCCTGCCTCAGCCTCCCGAGTAGCTGGGACTACAGGCGCCCGCCACCTCGCCCGGCTAGTTTTTTGTATTTTTTAGTAGAGACGGGGTTTCACTGTGTTAGCCAGGATGGTCTCGATCTCCTGACCTCGTGATCCGCCCGTCTCGGCCTCCCAAAGTGCTGGGATTACAGGCTTGAGCCACTGCGCCCGGCCTGTTTTGTTTTTAGTTTTTTAAGTAGAAACAGGGGAAACAGGGTCTTACTACATTGCCAAAGCTTTTCTCAACTCCTGGTCTCAAGTGACCCTTCTGCCTCAACCTCCCAAAGTGCTAGGATTACAGGCGTGAGCCACTATGCCAGTCCCTCCTTTTACTCTTGATCTGACTTCTAAGTTTTTAATAGTGTTCCCCATGCTGTTATACACATGAAAACAACCCATATCTCCACTTTATACAATTAGTAACCTACCAGTGGGATCTGTATTACTGTTCACAGTACATAAAATATGCAAGCAGTTTGCTAAATAGAAAATACATTTCAAATACCTTCAAGACTCAAAAAGAACAAACACAATTACGTATTTTTTCATTTTATTAGGAATAATTCCAAATGGGTTATGCAGAAAATGTATTCATCAAATTTGATGAGTTTTCCAAAAACTCTTAATGAAGGTATGTCTGCTCAATAAACAAAACATAGCAGAACTCTCATATACTGAGCAAAAAATCAGGCTGATAACAAAAGCAACATGCAACATAAAAAAGACACAATATAAAGGAAGACAATCTGCTGAGTATTTAAAACCATCTAAATCTCAATTCTTTGCAGCCAGCACAGAACTAATTAGCTATCAAATCCAAACCCCACCAAGGTATAAGTTTAGCTGATGTAGGCCAGGAGTCAATGTAGGGGGAAAAAATTTCCTCAGTGCAAGAGAGCTGAGTAGTGTTTTGGATCTTTCTGTGGCTGGTACAAGCAGTATTAGAAAATCTTTTTGGCAAGAGAGAGAAATAAATACAAATGGAATGCTACATTTTTAAATTAGCAGACTGTCTCAGGAATGATAAAGGTATCAGTAAAGTAGCAAGGGGATAACTTTAAAACATTATTTATCTGGGGCTTAAAAAGCACTCAAACCAATTTATTTAAAGGTTTCACAATAGCTATGTCCAGGCATTTACACTTATGGGAAGTAAAATTTAAAAAGGATACTTTTTTCCCAAGGAGAATTTCTTTAAAACCAAGCACAATTGCTAAATAGCAACATTATACTTGGTAAACAATAATTGGCAACAAAATAATATTCTGCCCAAACGAGTCCCAGATACTGTTTAATAACCAAGATACAAACTAATTTTGTTGTAACAAGCCTAGGCCAATTTTATCAAACATGTCCTTGGTTAGATATCCAGTTTCATTTAACGTTTTGAAAGCTCATTTGACAGCCAGTCAAGTCCTTCATACAGACCAGTTCCTTGTGTTGCACAAGTGGCTTGAACATACCACTGTAAAGAAAAGACAAGAAAATACTTCATTAACAAAGTTAATATATAACACCAGTGTTTAAACTGTCTTAATCAAACTTAAGAGTCTTCTCACACCTCTTGCTTCTCACAAAACTCTACCATATTTAAAGCTACTTATGGCTGGGTGTGGTGGCTCGCACCTATAAATCCCAGCACTTTGGGAGGCGGAGATGGGAGGATCACTTGAGCTAGTGATCCTCGAGCTTATAGTTCGAGACCAGCCTGGGCAACATAGTGAGACCTTGTCTCTACCTTTTTAGATTATTTTTTAAAAAATAAAGCTGCTTCTACCTATTCTGGAGGTTGCAGTGAGCTGAGGTTGTGCCACTGCACTCTAGCCTGGGCGACAGAGTGAGACTCCGTCTCAATCAATCAATCAATCAAGCTACTTCTACCTATTCATTATATTTAGACCAGATTTTCCCCCCTCAGTCATTCAGGTTTTTTTTCAGTACTAGTTTTTGGTTCCCTTTTAGTAAACTTTCTACCACTTAATCTGAAAAGAGAAATCATGGGGAAATTAGTAACTAATAAACTATCCATCTGGTTTTTATAACTCTCGTTTCCCATAAAACTAAACTCAAAAAGGCAATTTTTGAAAGAGTAGGGTTTGTTGATATTTTAAAGGCAGGCTTTTCAGATAATTTCACTATCTTTAGTCTCATGCATTCCAAAAAGTTCTTGTTTTTAGATGGTAATGAATCTTATCTCTACTAACTGTGTGAAAGTATCAAAAAAAAAAACCTAGAAGACAATTTACATTTAAGATATAGTTTACTTTTATTAATTTTTTTGACCAGTTTAACGCTGCAAGGCCACTGCAGGTATACCATGATGCCAATTATTTGACTACCATATCTCAGTAACCTAGGAGGCTGGGGAAAGGCTCAAATTCATACCTTCACAGCATGGAAAACTTGTATTATTTACAGTTAGTGTTGCTTGCTTATTTACTGATTGATTGATTGTTTTGAGGCAGAGTACTCACTCTGTTGCCCAGGCTGGAGTGCAGTGGCATAATCTCAGTTCACTACAACCTCCGCCTCACAGGCTCAAGACATTCTCGTGCCTTCAGCCTCACAAGTAGCTGGGGTTACAGGCATGCACCACCACGCCCAGCTAATTTTTGTATTTTTAGTAGAGACAGGGTTTTACCATGTTTGCCCAGGCTGGTCTTAAACTCCTGGTCTCAAGTGATCCGCCCACCTTCCCCTTCTAAAGTGCTGGGATTACAGGTAGGTGTGAGCCACCACACCTGGCCCAGTTTATGTTCTTCAAATCAGCCTGAGATACCTCAAACAGGCAACAGGTTCTTTTTCTTTTTCTTTTTTTGAGACAGAGTCTCACTCTGTCACCCAGGCTGGAGTGCAGTGGCACGATCTCGGCTCATTGCAACCTCTGCCGCCCAGGTTCAAGTGATGCTCCTGCCTCAGCCTCCAGAGTAGCTGGGATTGCAGATGCCTGCCACCACACCTCATTTTTTTTGTAGTTTTTAGTAGAGACGGGGTTTCATTATCTTGGCCATGCTGATCTTGAATTCCTGACCTCGTGATCCACCCGCCTAGGCCTCCCAAAGTGCTGGGATTATAGGCATGAGCCACTGCGCCCAGCCTGCAATAGGTTCTTTGTTGTTTCATTTTTTACCACAGCCATAGTATTTGCCTTATTTACAGGTTAATGCAAAACTACTGTAAAAAGCCTATGACACTAAGTTTCTGATAATTTATCTCCATCACTGAATCACTGATCTAAAATAACAAGCAATTTTAGAGAAGTATAATTTTTTTTTTTAAAGAAACAGTCTTGCTCTGTCACCCAGGCTGGGGTGCAGTGGGCACAATCACAGCTCTCTGCAGCCTCCAACTTCTGGGTTCGAACAGTCCTCCCACCTCAGCCTCCCAAGTAACTGGGACTAAAGACGCATGCCACCACACACAGCTAATTTTTATTTTTGTAGAGATAGGGTTTCACTTTGTTGCCTGGGCTGGTTTCGAACTCCTGGCCTCAAGCAATCCTCCTGCCTTGGCTTCCCAAAGTGTTGGGATTGCAGGTGTGAGCCGTGGTACCTGGTCTCCTCCATAAGCTGTTAACAAGCAGACAAGGCTGGGCACCATGGCTGGAATCCCAGCGCTTTGGTAGGCTGAGATAGTGGGAGGATTGCTTGAGTCCAGGAGTTCAAGACCAGCCTAGCAACAAAGTGAGACCCCATCTACACTTTTTTTGAGACCGAATTTCGCTCTTGTTGCCCAAGCTAGAGTGCAGTGGCGCGATCGCGACTCACCGCAACCTTCACCTCCCGGGTTCAAGCGATTCTCCTGCCTCAGCCTTCTGGAGTAGCTGCGATTACAGGTGTGTGCCACCATACCCGGCTAATTGTGTATGTTTAGTAGAGACAGGGTTTCTCCATGTTGGTCAGGCTGGTCTCAAACTCCCGATCTCAGATGATCCGCCCGCCTAGGCCTCCCAAAGTGTTGGATTACAAGCATGAGCCACAGTGCCCAGCCCCCCATCTCCACTTTTGAAACAAGCAAACAAACATTACTGGATCCTTAGTAAGAGAGCCAGATTTCAAAATATTTGCTGTAGGGTTATTTAAAAGATACAAAATTAAAATTAAGACTATCGATAATCTTCTTTCCGTTCCTTCTACCTCCCCCTTCCAAAAAAAAAAAAGAAAAAATAGACTATCAATAATCTTTAGACCTATTCTACAGCAGTTTTCTATATCTTTACAAAAATGAAATAAAGGTATTTAAAGTTTATTACCATATTTTTAAATAAATGATGTGCTTATTATTTGTCCAAAGGAGATAATAAATGTTTAAACTGAATACTAGCTTACACAACTATCCTAGTAAGTCTTAATAGTCAAGAGGTTAATATCAACCTCCAAATACTTACTGTTCTGTTACGAAGAGACTGAAGCCCTAGTTTATCTGTCATTTCACTGATGGCCATAGCATTTGGCAAATCTTGTTTGTTTGCAAAAAGCAGTAGCACTGCATCTCTCAACTCATCTACCAGAAGCTGGAAATAAAAGGTAAGGCATTAGCAACTACCAACCGGAATCTGAGTTTTGAAACTAACTGTCTTCCTATATATGCTTTACTCAGCATTAAATATACTATTAAACATTAACCTAATTTCTCTACACAAAGTTCACTCTTAACAACTGAAGTCTCATATCCTTCAGTTTTTAAATCCAGAGCAAACAATCATATGCCTTCAAGTAAGACAGAACTGTTTTTCAAGTCAATCATTCTACACCCCATTAAAGCAAATCACTCATCATTCAGCCTTCATGATCACCCATTGTCAGGACTGATAAGGGCAAGAAACACATATGGGAATAAAATGTTTATGGTAGGATCTTATGGTACTTAGTAGCAGAAGTACTCAGATGATGATTCTTTTCAGACTTCTATCCTTTCCAACAACAGTGGGACAATAACACAATTATCTGGGCGTTGGCAGTATCATGAAAAATACAAAAAAAAGTACCAAGAACAGAAGTTGTACTGGTGCATGATACAATATAGATGAACCCTGAAAAATTACGCTAAGTGAAAAAAGTCAGTCACAAAAGAACACATTGTATGTTTTCATTTATATGAATGTCCAGAATAGGTGACTGTATAGAGACAGAGTAATTAGTGGCTGTCAGAGGCTGGGAGTGTGGTGTAGGAGGAAGGAAATGGGAGTGACTACTGATGGTTCCAAGATTTCTTTGGGGGTGATGAAAATTTTCTAGTATTAGATTGTGGTGACGGTTGTACAACTCTGTATACTAAAAGCCACTGATATGCACATTTTAAAAGGATAACATTTATAGTATGTGAAGTACGTCTTAACAGTTTTTCTTTTTTTTTTTTTTTTTTAAGAGGGAAAGCTGGTGACATTTGACTCAGGCAAAAATCCAACAATGACTTAGTTACACATATACTGGCACAACGGTTTTACAAACTGCCCTCTAGTCTTAGGAGGAATGAATGATAATTAAAATTTCATTTCAGTAAATATTTTATGGCTACAAGTTTAAAATCATGACAAGGATTCTCAGCAGTCTTCCTCCATTTAGTACATTTAACACCACAAACACATGAAATCCAATATATGGCAAGGCTGCAAAATGCCACTGTGAACCAAACGTTTGTCTCTACTTTCAGAAGAAATTCCTTATCCTTAAATGGTTACTATTAAAAAACATTTCTGAAATAATTATTGGCACAGCATAGAGAAAATGGAACCGATGACCTTGGGAACAAAACATTTGAATCAAGATTCCTAGGGTCAAAACTGCTATAGCACTATAGATTTGGTACCTGTAAAATAAGGGACTGAGCTAAATCAGATATCCTCAGCCAGAGAAAGGCATCAAGATTACCCATGAGGCATTCTAAAAAAAAAAAAAAAAAAGCTGCTCTGCCCTTCCTCCCAATTTACTGAAGTACTCTTCCATGTGTTTTTCAAAATGCTCTATAAGAGATTTTGAAGTACATTAAGAACCTGTGGATAATAGAGTTTCTTAAGTTTATTTCTAGCCCCCCAAATCCACTTGTGTAAACTAATCATAATAATAAATTTAAAGTATATTCTTACCATTTTCTGCAGCTCATCTGCTACTTCCTGAATTCTTTCACGATCATTGCTGTCTACCACAAAAATAAGTCCCTGGGGAAAAATTGTTTCAGTAAATTTTAACAGTTAAATGACATTCTCTATATGAAACAGAAGTGTAGGCAGCAAAATGGTACCAATGGTTAGACATTAGGAAGAAAATATCTCATTAAAAGTAAGAACTTAAAGCTGTAATGCTAAAAGCTTATTTGAGAACTATTTGTAAGTTTAATTTATTAGTGCTATTTCAAATCTAAAAACTTTTTATTCTTCACCAATTAACTACTTTTCTCAACTACCCTAAGAATAAATTGTATCTATTTTCCCCTCTTCCCTCTGTACTCTCACATTTAAGTGCAGGTACCAAAATAGCCACAAAGTAGGAACAAAAAGAAAAATAACAAATCAAGGATCCTAAAGAATTGTGAATTTGGCCAGGCATGGTGGCTCATCCTGTAATCCCAGCACTTTGGGAGGCCGAGGCAGTCAAGGGATCAGGCCTGAAATCGCTTGAACTCAGGATTTGGAGACCAGCCTGGGCAACATGGCGAAAGCCTATCTCTACAAAAAAATACAAAAATTAGCCAGGCGTGGTGGTGCACTCCTGTAGTCCCAGCTATCTGAGAGACTGAGGTGGGAGGGATCACTTGAGCCCAAGAGATGGAGGTTGCAGGGGGCTGAGATCACGCCACTGCACTGCAGCCTGGGTGGCAGAGAGAGCCCCTATTTCAAAAAACAAACAAACAAATAAAACCATGAATTTACTAACTGAATTAGCTTATTGTATCAAAGGCATGTACAGAGTGTAATAAAAGGGGGGTGGGATAGCGGGAGTGGGTGCACTACAGTTTTCATCTGCTTTATCATGGAAGGAAAAAATTAACTTTCTCCAGAATGCTGCCTGCCAACTCTAGAATCAGGAGGACATCTTAAGAAAAAGATAGCAAGAAAACTCCAAGATTGGGCGCAGTGGCTCACTCCTGTAATCCCAGCACTTTGGGAAGCCAAGGCAGGAGAATCATTGGAGCCCAGCCGTTTGAGGCCAGCCAGGACAATATGGCAAAACCGTATCTCTTGAAAAGAAGAAAGAGAAAGGAAGGAAGGGAGGGAGGGAGGGAAAGAGGAAGAGAGAGAGAGAGAGAGATTTACTTGATTAAGACATTCTTTAAAAAAAAAGAAGGTAGTATCAATTCTCAGAGATAGAAATATTACCTTCTTTTCAGACAGGGTCCCAACTCTGTTGCCTAGGAGCACAGTGGCGTAATCTTGGCTCACTGCAGCCTTGACCTCCTGGGCTCAAATGATCCTCCCACCTCAGCCTCCCAAGTGGCTGGGACTACAGGTGCGTGCCACCACACCTGGCTAATTTTTCTATTTTTTGTAGAGATGGGGTTTCACCATGTTGCCCATGTGGTCTTAAACTCCTGGACTCAAGTGATCCACCCATCTGGGCCTCCCAAAGTGTTGGGATTACAGGCATGAGCCATGGCACCTGGCCCATTATTAGAATTCTATACTACAAGAGAAATGGAAGGAATTAGGAAGCAATTAGTTGAACTCTTTTTCTAAAAACTTTCAAATGGGAAATTACAGAATTTTCAGTTAGAAAAAGGGAGCAAAAATAAAAATAATAAAATAATAAAAATAATAAAAAGGAAAAAAGATAAACCCTGACCCCGAAAGTACTTTTGATCATGTCACTTATCACAGATTGTCTTGTACTACTGATTTATTTAAGTAACTAGGCTGGGTGCGGTGGCTTTCACCTGTAATCCCACTATTCTGGGAGGCCGAGGCAGGTGGATCACCTGAGATTAGGAGTTTGAGACAAGCCTGGTGAAGCCTCATCTCTACTAAATATACAAAAATTAGCCAGGCATGGTGGCACGCCTGTAATCCCAGCTACTCGGCAGGCGAAGGCTGCAGTGAGCCGAGATTGTGCCATTGCACTCCAGCCTGGGCGACAAGGGCAAACTACATCTCAAAAAAAAAAAAAAAAGTAACTAGATTAACATTCACGGAAGGCAAAGGACTATACTACATCTTTTTTTTTTGAGAGAGTCTCGCTCTGTTGCCCAGGCTGGAGTTCAGTGGTGCCATCTCAGCTCACTGCAAACCCCTCCTCCCAGGTTTAAGCAATTCTGCCTCAGCCTCCTGAGTAGCTGGGATTACAGGTGGCCACCATTACACCTGGCTAATTTTTGTATTTTTAGTAGAGACGGGATTTTACTATGTTGGCCAGGTTGGTCTTGAACTCTTGACCTCAGGTGATCCACCTGCCTTGGCCTCCCAAAGTGCTGGGATTACAGGTATGAGCCACCGTGCCCACCCCCATCCTACATCATTTTCTATTTACCTCTCAGGATTATCACAGTACTGGGCTCTCCAGGGGTATCTAACACTTATTTTACATCCACTTAACGACAATTTCCTTTGTTTTAGCAAATTATAAGTCCATTTCCTTTATCTCTGTTGGAAACCATAACTTAATTTTTTTTTTTTTTTTTTTTTTTTTTTGAGACGGAGTCTCGCTCTGTCACCCAGGCTGGAGTGCAGTGGCGTGATCTCCGCTCACTGCAAGCTCTGCCGCCTCCCGGATTAACACCATTCTCCTGCCTCGGCCTCCCTAGAAGCTGGGACTATAGGCGCCTGCCACCATGCCCGGCTAATTTTTTTTGTATTTTCAGTAGAGACGGGGTTTCACCGTGTTCGCCAGGATGGTCTTGATCCCCTGACCTCATGTTCCGCCTGCCTCGGCCTCCCAAAGTGCTGGGATTACAGGTGTGAGCCACCGCGCCCGGCCAATAACTTTTTTATCTTATTTTACATTGCATCTACACCACCTGGAAAACCATCACTTTAAATATCTATCCTTTGAAAAACCTTTTGGCTGGCATGGCACCTCTAATCCCACCACTTTGGGAGGCTGAGGTGGGAGGATCACGTGAGGTCAGGAGTTCAAGATCAGCCTGGGCAGAGTAAGACACTGTCTCTACGAAAAAAATTAAAATTTTAGTAGGGCGTAGTGGCACGTGTCTATAGTCCTAACTACTTAGAAAGCTGAGAAGGGAGGATCACTTGAGCCCAGGAGGTTGACTGAAGCTGCACTGAACCACGATAGTGCCACTGCACTCTAGCCTGGGCAACAGAGAAAGACCCCATCTCAAAAACAAAAAATAATGTTTGATGCTTGGAAACACAGACTCAAATTCAAATCTTACACTACTTGTTATAATATTACCTAATCCTTGAATATGCCTTGTCTAAATAAAATAAAAATACTACTAACTTCATAAGCTTGTTAAAGATTAAATGCAGTCAAAGAGAAAAGAGCTATCATTGTGCTTGGCTTATCACAGGCATTTATTTACCAAATCTGTCTCTTCCTTTTCATATTTCAAAAGCTACTCCTTTTTAGAACCAAACCTTCCATTTTTTTCAAAAAAAAGGCAAGGAGTACAGAGGCACAATCATAGCTCACTTGGGCCTCCACCTCCTGTGTTCAGGTGGTCCTCCCACCTCAGCCTCTCAAGTAGCTGGGACTACAGGAGCATGCCACCATGCCCAGGTAATCTTTTTTTTTTTTTTTTGGTAGAGACAGGGTTTCACTCTGTTGCCTGGACTAGTCTTGAACTATTACTGGCCTCAAGTGATCCTCCTGTTATGGCCTCCCAAAGTGTTGGTGTTTCAGGCACAAGCCATAGTACCCGGTCCTGAAACCTATCCTTTACAAGAGGTAATGCCCTTAAAAGGGACCTAATTTTATCTTGACTACCAACTTTCCATTTTTATTCTTTTTTTTTTTTTTTTTTTTTGATGTAAAGACAGGGTCTTGCTATGTTCCCCAGGCTGGCCTCAAACTCCTGAGCTCAAGCGATCCTCCCGCCTCAGCCTCCCAAAGTGCTGAGAATACAGGCATAAGCCACTGCACCCAGCCTTTATTTGTTTTAAAACGCAAATAATGCTATCAGTCCCAAAGTAACATTGAGAAGGAGAATTATTTTAGGAATTAATCCCTAATTATTTTCTTCCTGGAACAGCCTAGAATCAAGAATGAAGAAAAGCTAGGATTCTACAGATAAGCCCAGCTGCTATGAGATTATTTTAAAAGCCAAATATTTGCTTAATTATTTAGAATGGCAAATTAGTTGGAATTATCTAATAAGAGGAATTTACTACACACTATGCCATGGTTTGTTAGTATAGGTTAGAAACATGGTTAAAGCTATAGTTTCTTTTAAATTTTATAGCTAGAAGAACTGATCAGTAATGCTGGGAATGCAAGCTAAGAGCTCAGCTTTGATTCTATCAGGTAACACATAAAGCTTTCCCCAGCTAGCATGAACTCCCTGGGAAGTAGTACTTGGACTTTTAATTCTAAGGTGGTCCAAAGAGGCCAGAATTGGGTCTAATCTCAAATTAAGAACGCAAAGTAAATTACAAAGCATTCTAAAGAAATCTAGGGATAAACCCAGGGTTACCCTTGGTCAAGAATTATTAGGCTTAAGGATTAGCAAGGTTTTACTTCATATCTAACTCTTCAAAATATATTGGCCAGGTGTGGTAGCTCATGCCTGTAATCCCAGCACTTTGGGAGGCCTAGGCAGGGGGATCACATGAGGTCAGGAGATCAAGACCAGCCTGGCTAACATGGTGAAACCCCATCTCTACTAAACATACAAAATTAGCCAGGTGTGGTGGCGCATGCCTGAAGTCCCAGCTACTTGGGAGGCTGAGGCAGGAGAATCACTTGAACCCGGGAGGCGGAGGCTGCAGTGAGCCAAGATTGCACCGCTGCACTCTAGCCTGAGTGACAGAACGAGAACTCCATCTCAAAAAAAAATTAAAAAACAGTCCAGAGGGTAGAGCACATTAGAGATGAATATCAAATAACACAGCACTGGTTATATCCTGTTAACTGAAGCTGCATTATATATACATGTGAGTTTATTATGCTATTCTCTCTACTTTTATGTATACAGATTGAGTTTCCTTAATCCAAAAATCCAAATGCAAAACTTTCTGAGCACCAACATGACAAAGGAAAAACTCCCTGCAGTATATCAGATTTTGGATTTCTGGATTTAGGATGCTCAACTGGGTACAATGCAAATATTCCAAAATTTTGAGATCAGAAACAGTGGTTTCTGGTCCCAAGAATTTCGGATAAGCAACGTTCACCTTGTATTTAACATTTTCCATAATGAAGCTTTTTAAAGCATGTGCCTCTGTATCAAATATCTTTTCTAGTCATAGCTGTATATTGATGACCATAAACATTCTTTTTTTGTTTTTTTTTTTGTTTTTTTTTTTTGAGACAGAGTCATGCTCTGTCACCCAGTCACCCAGGCTGGAGTACAATGGTGCAACCTCCGCTCACCACAACCTCCACCTCCCGGGTTCAAGCAATTCTGCCTCAGCCTCCTGAGTAGCTGGGATTACAGGTGCACGCCACCATGCCTGGCTAATTTTTGTATTTTTAGTAAAGACAGGGTTTCACTGTGTTGGTCAGGCTGGTCCCGAACTCCTGACCTCGTGATCTGCCCACCTCAGCCTCCTAAAGTGCTGGGATTACAGGCGTGAGCCACTGCACCTGGCCTAAACATTCTCATTTTTAAATAAAAAAGTATACCACTTATTTAATATGACATACTATGTAAACCTGGTTGTCCCAGCCACTCACCTAAGGTATTCACTGCCACCTGATGGCAATAAACCCCACTTGTATGCAATATTTTAAGAGCTGGATAACAAGATGACATTGCAAATCTTAAACATATAAAGTGGCAGTGATATCCAGTTAAAAAATAATTACCAAGTAGTAAACAAAAACTGACAAATTCCTTGGGTGGTAGAAAAAACAATTGAGGTGGGACCAGGTTAAACAAAGGAAGAGTAAGAAGAAACTCTCCTGTCTTGGGTAAGTCATTACAAGTTTCAGTTTCCTCATATGTAAGAGAGTTAGATTAGAACGGTGGTTCTCAGCAGGGGACAATTTTGCTCCACGGGATATTTTGCAGGTGTGGAGAGATTTTTGGCTGCTAATTGAGGGGAACTGCTATTGCCATCTAGTGGGTAGAGGACAAGGATGCCACTAAACAACCTACAATGCATAGAGAGCCCTCCCCATACCCAACAACAAAGAATAACCCAGCCCAAAATGTCAATAGTGCTGTTGTGTAAGATACCAGACCAGTAGTATCAGCACAACCCAAGAACTTGCTAGAAATACAGAATCTCAGGCCTTAGCCAGGACCTACGGAATTAATGTGTATTTTTAACAAATACCCAAGTGATTGATATGCATTATTACAGTTTAAGAAACACTACTGTACCTGGATTATCCCCTGAGATTCTGATTCAAGTGGTCTAGGGGATGATCTAGGTCTTGGGATTTTTAAAGTTCCCCATGTGACTCTTAAGTGCCACCCCCAAATTTGAGAACTCTTGTTCTATAGGATCACTCACTAAAGTCTCTTCCATGCCAGTATTATATATACACACTATGTGGCAATATAAAAATATCTTACAAATCAATGCAGCGAACTGACCTTAATGTATTTTTTTTTTTTGAGACGGAGTCTCGCTCTGCCGCCCACGCTGGAGTGCAGTGGCCGGATCTCAGCTCACTGCAAGCTCCGCCTCCCGGGTCTACGCCATTCTCCTGCCTCAGCCTCCCTAGTAGCTGGGACTACAGGCGCCCGCCACCTCGCCCAGCTAGTTTTTTGTATTTCTTAGTAGAGACGGGGTTTCACCGTGTCAGCCAGGATGGTCTCGATCTCCTGACCTCGTGATCCGCCCGCCTCGGCCTCCCAAAGTGCTGGGATTACAGGCTTGAGCCACCGCGCCCGGCTAATGTATTTAATAAAGTAAACAAGTAACTGAGCTAAACAAAGGACTATCAATTGTCTTACATTCATCAGAAACTACAATGACAGTTTATACAGACCTTACTTTCTAAACTAAGATGGAAAGCAAAGAACTATGGATACGAGACCTAATTCATTCTTGAGAAGTACACCAGCACCCACCCCATCTTCCAAACACTTACCGTAATTGCTTTACAACTCTTCCACCCTATATAAGTTAGCCTTCGAGGCATACGTGAGAGTCCACTGAAGAATGTAGAAGTGGTGATAAGACAAATGCCAACTCATAGTAAACACCAATATCCAAGTAAATACTAGATACTAACATAAACTTTAGAGCATGAAACCCACAGAGAAAAGTTATAAAAACATATAGTATCCCTTACCTGGGTATTCTGGAAGTAATGCTTCCAGAGAGGCCTAATTCTATCTTGACCACCAACATCCCATACTGTGAAACAAATGTTCTTATATTCTACTGTTTCCACGTTAAAACCTACAAAGAAAAACAAAAATGACCGCTGTGCGGCGTCATTAAGAAAATAAAACCTTTTATTGTGGAATTTTCTTAGTGTTTTAAAAGTACTTCTTTTTATTTAAAAAAATATATTTAAACCTAAACATCAACAGAGACAAGGACTCAATATGTTATGCAGGCTGGTCTTGAACTCCTGGACTCAAGCGATCCACCCACCTCGGCCTCCCAAAGTGCTGGGATTACAGGCATGAGCCACCACACCCGGCCTGTTTTAAAAGTACTTCTAAGATAATCAACATGCTTAACAAAAAGACAGTCTCAAAACGAGACTGTATATATTTCACTTTACAACATATCATCATGATATAAAGTCATCTGTAAACTTTCTTACCAATAGTAGGAATGGTGGTGACTATCTCCCCTAACTTCAGTTTATACAGAATGGTTGTCTTGCCAGCAGCATCCAATCCAACTAGAAGAAGACATTATAGATTTAAAATCCAGACCAAAAGCACACTCCAAGAAATAATTTTACAGTATAAGTCAAAAGTAGAAGTTGTCTAAATGAAATGATCTTATTTCTGATTCCCAAAGGCAACACTTCCTACAGAAAGCCTTTCCATTCTTCTTTCTAGACCAAGAGAGACAGCATGTACTAGTAAAAGGAAACGAGTATATAGCTGACTTAGGCTCTAATCTCTAGCTTTGCCACAAACTATTTGAGTGACTTTAGGACACTGAGGAAAGAGAAATTAGCCATAAATAAAGGGACTGGATCAGATCATCTAAGATCTCTTCCAATTCAAGACTTTATTCTATGAACTACCAGCATTTTTGCGGGGGGGCAGAGGAGGGGGGGGACATACTCTTGCTCTGTTGTCCAGGCGCCCAGCACCACGCCCAGCTAATTTTTGTATTTTTTGTAGAGATGGGGTTTCACCATGTTGGCCAGGATGGTCTCAAACTCCTGGCCTCAAGTGATCTGCCAGTCTGGGCCTCCCAAAGTGCTGGGATTATAAGCGTGAGCCACCGTGCCCAGCCATACTACCATTTTTTAAAACACAGATTAGAAGTTGATTCAGAGAACACAAAACTCAATAAAGAATTATCTTAAGATTTGTAAAAATATTTTCTCTTATTTACAGAGTACAATTTGGGTAACAGATTTTGATGCTAAGGGGTAAAAATACACTGGTATAACTATGTCCTAGTGGTGTAACTATGTTCTAGTGACCTTCTATAACTATGTCCTAGTGACCTTATAATGATAATAAAAGAAGATGAAGCCAATTTTACCCCTGCTTAAATCCATTTCAACATTAAATGTGCCAAAATGAAAACCAAAGTCTGATTAACCTGTGTTATAAAAATGGCCCTATCACATTCATCTACAATATTAAGTAATATCTAAATTTTTGTTGTTGTTGTTGTTGAGACAGAGTATCACTCTGTCACCAAGGCTGGCGTGCAATGGCATGATCTCAGCTCACTGCAACCTCCATGTCCCAGGTTCAAGCAATTCTCCTACCTCAGCTTCCCGAATAACTGGGATTACAGGCACGTGCCACCACACCCCAGCTAATTTGTATTTTCAGTAGAGACGGGGTTTCACCATGTTGGCCAAGCTGGTCTTGATCTGCCCACCACAGCCTCCCAAACTGCTGGGATTACAGGTGTGAGCCACTGTGCCCGACCTAAATTCTTAAAATGATTCATTTGAGGCAGAAGTACAAGTAGGGAGGAATGTGTTTGCTTGTGAAAAAAAATCCACACTAGAACAAGAGGCTATACCTCTTTATTAGGGTGACAGTGAAGAACAAATTAAATGCTTGTAAGTATGAATCTCTCAAAACCTGAATATTCTGCAGTGTTTGTTAAAGCCCTCACAAATGAAAGATCAATATCTAATAACCTCATTGAATTTATCATTGTTCTTAGGATATCGTATCTGGCTACCTGGATTTATCACAGATTTTTATATCAATTCAATTGAGTATTGATTTAAGCAAGGACACTTTCTTAATATTTAAATCAAAGCATGACTTAGCACATAAAAGCAATGCTAGTAAGTTAAAAAAAGAGCTGAAATTATCTCACTTATCTAATTTACATTCCTATGCAAGTAAGTCTATCTTTTATCAGTTAGTCCAAAACAGAATTGAAGGCTACAGGCAATTCCGATTCCTTCCACCCTCTTAACAACCCTTTCTGCTCTGTACCCTACCAACAATAACTTTAAATTCTTTTTGGAGACTCAAGCCTTTTATTCCTTTGTCCCGTAAAACCCTGTTCCCCACTTCGTACTGGGATACAGGTTTATTTCTTCCCAAATACTAGTCAGTGTGATCAGCCCACATCAAGCCCTCATTCATGAGCATAATAATAAAAGCCAACTGTTACACAAGTGTTTTATTTTTTGAGTACGGAACAGTATCAAAAAGATCAGAAAACGTAATTCTAAAAAATACATAAAAAGGAGCTATTAAGTTTGGCATCTTTAGTAACAAGATATAAAACAAAGGGGGGGTGGCAAAAAACAACTGGATCTTTAAATGGTTCAACAAAGCTGTCTGTTGAAAGCATCAGATTTTTAAGTTAACTAAAATTAACCTTTAAGTTCAAATATGATTCAGCCAAGTCAGAAATGAAACAGACGCTGATTAGGAAACACACACACACACGCACACACACAAAACTATGGTACCTGCCAGTTACCACCAGAGGTCCAACTGGACCTCAGACTGCCAATTAAAAACAATGTAAGGCCTGGCGCCATGGCTCATGCCTGTAATCCCAGCACTTTGGGAGGCTGTGGTGGGTGGATCACCTGAGGTCAGGAGTTTGAGACCAGCCTGGCCAACATGGTGAAACCCTGTCTCTACTAAAAATACAAAAATTAGCTGGATGTGGTGGCACATGCCTGTAATCCCAGCTACTCTGGAGGCTGAGGCAGGAGAATCGCTTGAACCCAGGAGGCGAATGTTGCAGTGAGCCAAGATCATGCCATTGCACTCCAGCCTGGGCAACAAGAGCGGAACTCGGTCTCAAAAAAAAAAAGTAAATCCAAAAATATTGACAAAGAATGGAAGAAATCCAAGACAAATCATGATTATATTATTTTAAATTATACAAAAGCATGTAGGTACTCCAAATTTTCTTTTAATAGGTTTTATATGTGCTTATATGAATAATTGTTTCCTTGCTCCTCTACTGATAGGAATTTTTTTTACCCAAAAAACATGTATTACTTTTATGAAAAGAGAAAAAAATTGTCCAAGTAGATTTTTTTAATTAAAATGTTGGGCTGTTTACATTTCCTGATATATCTTTTTGAAGATGACTCCTTGAGGGCTTTAAATATATAGTATTTTATATACTCATTTTACTTTTTCAAAAAGGGAAGTGTTTACAAAATCATGCAACCATTTCTAGGTCACCCCAGAATTCCAGGGGAAAAATAATTTACCCACAATGACTTTTAAGCATCCACAAATTATTTTCTAAATATAAATTACAAGACAACAGTTTAATGGCTCACAGCAACACAGAATGTATCTTATGCAGTTGTATCAAAAATAACAATGCTATATAAATGCAAACTAAGAGTTTTTTAAAAAGCTATTTCTAAGCTTTAATGCACAAATTAAACATATACCGTCGTCACTTAAAACTTACAGTTCTTTGCTCAAAAACATATTGGTCCAACAACTTCGAGCCACTTTAGTCATTTCTTATGTATTTCCTTAATGGTGCAATATTTGGCAGTGAAATTTCTCCACAAAATGAAAACTATTACCAATTTTCAACTAGCCAAGATAAGACTAATCTGTATAGCCCAGCAATGTCCTCCCTCCCCTTCGTGTCCAGAAACAAGCAACTGTACTGAAAGATGTACTAGAATAATACTTGTTCTCCTTAACTAGACCTGCACTTTGACCAAAGTGTTAATATAGCAGGAAAACTACCTCAGAAATCTTTGCTGGCCAGGCAGTCACTCGCGCCTGTAATCCTAGCACTTTGGGAGGCGGAGGCAGGCGGATCGCTTGAGCCCAGGAGTTGGAAACCAGCCTGGTCAACAGAGCGAGATCCATCTTTTAAAAAAAGAAAAATTAAATTAGCTGGGAAGCTGTGCATGGTGGCTCACACCTGTAATCCCAGCACGTTGGAAGGCTGAGGCAGGTGGATCGCCTGAGCTCAGGAGTTTGTGACCAGCCTGGGCAACATGGCAAAACCCTGTCTCTACAAAAAATACAAAACTTTGCCAGGTGTGAGTGGGGCATGGTGGCTCATACCTGTAATCCCAGCACTTTGGGAGGCCGAGAAGGGTGAATTGCCTGAGGTCAGGAGTTTGAGACCAGCCTGACCAACATGGAGAAACCCCGTCTCTACTAAAAATACAAAATTAGCTGGGTGTGGTGGCGCATGCCAGTAATCCCAGCTACTCGGGAGGCTGAGGCAGGAGGATCCCTTGAACCTGAAAGGCGGAGGTCGCAGTGAGCCGAGATCGCGCCATTACACTCCAACCTGGGCAACAAGAGCAAAACTACATCTCAAAAAAAAAAGAAAAATTTGGCCAGGTGTAATGGCACATGCCTGAAGTCCCAGCTACTGGGGGAGGCTGAGATGGGAGGATCACTTGACCCCAGGAGGTCAAGGCTGCAGTGAGCTGTGACCACACCACTGTGCTTCAGCCTGGGCAACAAAGTTGAGACCCTGTGTCAAACAAAAAATTAGGGTGGTGTGCATCTATATTCCCAGCTACATGGGAAGCTGAAGAAGGAGGATCCCTTGAGCCCAGGGGATCGAGTCTGCAGTGAGTCATGATCGCACCACTGCACCTCAGCCTGAACAACAGAGCAAGACCCCGTCTCAAACAAGTCCAGGCGCCGTGGCTCACGCCTGTAATCCCAACACTGTGGGAGGCTGAAGTGGGCGGATCACATGGTCAGCAGTTCGCAACCAGCCTGGCCAACATGGTGAAACTCATCTTTACTAAAAATGCAAAAATTAGCTAGGCATGGTGGTGGGTGCCTGTAATCCCAGCTACTTGGGAGGCTGAGGCAGGAGAATAGCTTGAACCCGGGAGGTGGAGGTTGCAGTGAGCCCAGACGGCACCACTGCACTCCAGCCTGGGCAACAGAGCGAGACTCGGTCTCAGAAAAACAAACAAAAAAATCCCCACAAAACAAACCTTTGCCCATAATTAGGGCAGCAAGAAATACTTATATTTTAAAGAAGTTAGATCCGGCCAGGCACGGCGTCTCATGCCTGAAATCCCAGCACTTTGGGAGGCCGAGGTAGGTGGATCATAAGGTCAGGAGTTCGAGACCAGCTGCCCAAGATGGTGAAACCCCGTCTCTACTAAAAAATAAAAAAATTAGCTGGGCACGGTGGCAGGCGCCTGTAATCCCAGCTACTCGGGAGGCTTGAGGCAGGAAAATGGCTTGAACCCGGGAGGCAGGGTCTGCAGTGAGCCGAGATAGCACCACTGCACTCTAGCCTGGGCGACAAAGCAAGACTCTGTCTCAAAAAAAGGAAAAAAAAAAAGTTAGATCCAATGATCTCAACTTTGAGGGAGAAAAAAATATTGCAGAAAGGAGTAAGACTGGAAAGACAAAAGAGTATTTTCAGATGGATAAAAAGATTTTTCATGTTTTCCTTTATCTTTCAAATTATCTACAAGTTTGAAATATACCTTCATTATTTTAAGTGTGTGTGTGTGTATATATATATACATTTTTTTTCGAGACAGGGTCTCGATCTGTCACCCAGCCTGGAATGCAGTAGTGCAAACACAGCTCACTGTAGCCTCAAACTTCTAAGCTCCAGCAATCCTCTCACCTCAGCCTCCCCAGTAGCTGGGACTACAGGAGCACGCCACCATGCCCAGCTAATGTTTAAAATTTTTTTGTAGAGATGAGGTCTTGCCATGGTGCCCACGCTGCATAATAATTTTAAACAATAATTTAAAATTGAATATTTACTGCATTCTAAGCATAGTACTAGGTGATTCCATACATTTTTGGAATTTAATCCTCACAATAACCTTTCATTTTACAGATGAGACATTTAATGTCCAGAAATGTCCCCCATAATCACAGAAAAAGAAGAACAGATATTTAAAAACCTAAGTCTTGCAGAGAAATTAGAACCCTCATACATTGCTAGTGGGATGTAAATGAGGATGTAAAATGGAAACGTTTGTCAGGTCCTCAAAATGTTCAAGACAGTTACCATGACACAATTCCGCTCCTAAGTATTTATCAAAGAATTTAAAACACATGCCCACACAAAAACTTGTTCATAAATGTTGAAGAGCTAGAAAGTGGAAATGACCTAATTTTCATCAACTGATGAATGAATAAATAAAATGTGGTTTATCCATCAATGTAATTACTATTTGGCCATCAAAAGAAATGAGATGCTTATGTGAATTTTGTGAAAAGGAAAAAAATGAGAAGAATGAAGGACTAATATACGCTATAATATGAATGAATTTTTTTCTTTTCCTTTTTTTTTTTGAGACGAGTCTCGCTCTGTCGCCCAGGCTGGAGTGCTGTGGCCGGGTCTCAGCTCACTGCAAGCTCCGCCTCCCGGGTTCACGCCATTCTCCTGCCTCAGCCTCCGGAGTAGCTGGGACTACAGGCGCCCGCCACCTCGCCCGGCTAGTTTTTTGTATTTTTAGTAGAGATGGGGTTTCACCATGTTAGCCAGGATGGTCTCAATCTCCTGACCTTGTGATCCGCCCGTCTCGGCCTCCCAAAGTGCTGGGATTACAGGCTTGAGCCACCGCGCCCGGCCTATTTTTTTTTGAGATAGTCTCACTCTGTCGCCTAGGCTGGAATGCAATGGCACAATCTCAGCTCACTGCAACCTCTGCCTCCCGGGTTCAAGGGATTCTCGTGCCTCGGCCTCCTGAGTAGCTGGGACTACAAGTGCCTGCCACCACACCTAGCTAATTTTTGTATTTTTAGAATAGACAGGGTTTCACTATGTTGTACAGGCTGGTCTCGAACTCCTGACTTCGTGATCTGCCCGCCTCGGCCTCCCAAAGTGCTGGGATTACAGGCGTGAGCCACTGCGCCCGTCCACTATGAATGAACTTTCAAAACATCATGCCAAGTGAAAAAAGCCAGACATAAGAGGCCATAAATCATGATTCCATTAAATGAAGTGTCTGGAATAGATTAACCCATAGAAACAGAAAAGAGATAACTGGCTGCCAGAAGATGGGAAGAAGGGAGAATGGGAATTACTACTAATGGGTATCAGGTTGAGGGATGATGAAAAATTCTGGAATTAGACAATGGTGATGGTTACACAACTTTGTCAATACATATACTAAAACCCACAGAACTGTACACTTTAACAGGGTAAATTTTATGGTATATGTATTATATCTCAATTTTTTAAAAAAATTTCTAAAAAGCCAGAACCAACAAACCCTAGTTCTGATGCCAGAGACCTCAAATACTATTTACATACTGCCATCCTGACTTTAGGTTTTTCTGGTGGACATACTGTATCTTGGTTGGGCATGGTGACTCACGCCTGTAATCCCAGCATTTTGGGAGAGTGAGGCAGGTGGATCACCTGAGGTCAGGAGTTCCAGACCAGCTTGACCAATATCGTGAAACCCTATCTCTACTAAAAATATGAACATTAGCCAGGCATGGTGGCAGGGGCCTGTAATGCCAGCTACTCGAGAGACTGAGGCAGGAGGATTGCTTGAACCCGGGAGGTGGAGGTTGCAGGGAATGGAGATTGCACCACTGCACTCGAGCCTGGGTGACACACTGAGACTTTGTCTCAAATATATTTTATCGAATTCATCAGAGGCTTGACCATCCAAACTGAAACTGAGGCCACCAGGTATATGGAAAAATGTGAACTTAAGTTCTGCTTCTATGCACGGATGAGAAACATCTGCATTTTTATCAGTTAATTAGCAGCAAATTATCAAAGTTTCTTACAGCCTATTGCACTACTATAATAATGCAAAAGGGTGCATCTAAGGATGGCTGTACCTATCAACCAGTGGCATGAAACAGGATTTTTGCCTTTTCCATTTCCTATATTCACATAATGAGAAGAGCCTGTTTTTTCAAAGGTTGGCAGTTATATGTTCAACCAATAACCTCAGAAAATGCTTGTAATAAGCTAAATCAAAAAGAGAGGACACAAAACTAAATATCACAACTACAATTTTAGAGGAACAAAAACTTCCTCTTAAAAGGCTGACTGAGCATGTACCAGGTGTGGTGGCTTACACCTGTAATCCCAGCACTTTGGGAGGTTGAGGCAGGAGGATCTCTTGAGTCCAGGAGTTTGAGATCAGCTAGCAACAGAACAAGACCCCCATTCTCTACAAAATAATTTAAAAATGAGCTGGGCATAGTGGTGCCTGTAGTCCTAGCTACTCCAGAGCCTAAGGTAGGAGGGATCGCTTGAATCCAGGAGTTCAAGGCTACAGTGAGCTATGATCATGCCACCTGTATGTGCCCCAGAGTATGGTTGACAGAGCAAAACCCTGTCTCAAAAAATAAAAATAAAAATAAGGCTGAGAGTAAATATGACAGAATAGTGGAATTACAGATAGGTAATTATCACTTTATTCTTTTACCTGTTTTCTAAATGTAACAGAAGGAACATATACTACTTTTAGAATCAGGAGGAAAAGGCCAGGCGCGGTGGCTCAAGCCTGTAATCCCAGCACTTTGGGAGGCCGAGACGGGCGGATCACAAGGTCAGGAGATCGAGACCTGCCTGGCTAATACGGTGAAACCCCGTCTCTACTAAAAAATACAAAAAACTAGCCGGGTGAGGTGGCGGGCGCCTGTAGTCCCAGCTACTCGGGAGGCTGAGGCAGGAGAATGGCGTAAACCCGGGAGGCGGAGCTTGCAGTGAGCCGAGATAGCGCCACTGCACTCCAGCCTGGGTGACAGAGCGAGACTCCGTCTCAAAAAAAAAAAAAAAAAAAAAAAACAGGACAATGCAGCCAGGCTCAGTGGCTCACCCTGTAACACCAGCACTTTTCGAGGCCAAGGTGGGGGGATTGCTTCAGCCCAAGAATAGGCAAGATAGTGAGACCTTCTTGCTACAAAAAAATTCAAAAATTAGCCAGGCAGGTCGAATGGCATGTCCTTGTTGTCTCAGCTACTCAAAAGGAAAAAAACATAATTATTTTAAAAATATATACAAAATACAGAAGCTGGCCGGGTGTGATGGCTCATGTTTGTAATTCCAGCACTTTGGGAGGCCAAGGCAGGTGGATCACCTGAGGTCAGGAGTTTGTGACTAGCCTGGCCAACATGGTGAAACCCCGTCTCTACTAAAAACACAAACATTAGCCGGGCTTGGTGGCAGGCGCTTGTAATCCCAGATACTCAGGAGGCAGAGGTTGCAGTGAGCCTAAATCGTGCCATACTGCACTCCAGCCTGGCAGACAAGAGTGAAACTCCATCTCAAAAAAAAAAAAAAAAAAAATTAAATTAAATTAAATACAGAAGCTATTGCTTTATTTTTATTTTTTTTCAAATAGAGATGGGGTCTTGCTAAATTGACCAGGCTGGTCAAAAACTCCTGGCCTCAATGCAATCCTCCCAACCTGGCCTCCCAAAGTGCTGGGATTATAGGTGTGAGTCTATGCTGCTTTCTAACTCAAGCAGCATGGGCAATACCATCACTTGCGTAACTTCCCCTTATAACTAGTACATAATTTCTGTCAATCAATAGTCCAGATTATGTTAAATTTGATACACTGTGTTGGTTTTTTAATTACAGTTAACTACAAGCTGACTTCCAACATCTTTTAAAGTTACTTGAACTTTTGGAAGAACACCAGGTGTAGGAATTAAATTTAAAACTTCTCCACAGTAGTTTGGCAAACCCGAGACATCAGCTAACTCCTATCTCCTTTATACTTTAAAATGGTAAAGTCTGAAAAAAGTCTGACTCAGGAGGGCATGAATCTTATCTAAGCTTTATAAAGAAAAAAGAAGCACACTAATGTAAAACATTAACCAATAATTCCAACAGTTGAATGGGGTAGAAAAAAAAAAGTGATCTATTATTTTTGCGGTCAGTCACTCATAAAGCCAGACAGAAAAATTAAGAATTATCAAACTTCCAAACCACCTTTTTCCCTGTTCATGCACATATCTTCCTCGTACGTTGATACCTCCTTTGATGAGTTACCATAAATGTTGATCTTGTGACTGAAGTGTTTTTAGTCAAGGAAAACTGATTATCCCAAAATTAAAGTGCAAAACAATAGCATGCCTGAGTTAAACATTCAAAACAAGTAACTCCTAAATCCTCCGCACAAATGCAGAAACTTCAATATTTTTTCTCTCCCATTTTCTTCAAATCTAGCATACTTCTATCTTCCTTGCCCCTCTGATACTTTCATCAATCACAAAAGACTAAGGAAACGAAAAATAGCAATTTATTTACAATAAATCTTAAGTAAAAAGACCAATATACTACGTGTTCTGGAACACAACCATATATTGTTAAATCTCTTTAAAGAACAGGCTGGAAATTCATTTATCGCAGTCCAAAGTCCTCCCATTAACTTCCGATCCTTTTTCAGACTGCCAACTTTCAGTCTTAACTTAAATATGCTTGCCCTCCTAAAATAATTCTGTTCTCTTGACAAAGGAAATCTAAGAAACTTTGAAAAAGAAAACACTTTATGAATCATAAACAATTGTTTCACAAAATGTAAATACGATAAGTTGAGGAAAATTAAACGAGCCAATGTATATACTGTTACTCTTTATATACCTTGAAATATTACAGAAGCTTGTGTTTGAAAGCTTTCGATGGTAGTACAGTTCCAAAATAAAACCTCCGGCCCGGCATGGTGGTTCACGCCTGTAATCCCAGTACCCTGGGAGGCCCGGGTGGGTGGATCACCTGAGGTCAGGAGTTCGAGACCAGACTGGCCAACATGGTGAAACCCCCGTCTCTACTAATAATACAAAAAATTAGCCGGGCGTGGTGTTGCATGCCTGTAATCCCAGCTATTTGGGAGGCTGAGGCAGGAGAATCTCTTGAACCCGGGAGGTGGAGGTTGCAGTGAGCGGAGATTGCGCCACTGCACTCCAGCCTGGGTGACAAAAGCAAAACTCCGTCGAAACAAAGAAAAGGAAAGAAAGGAAGAAAGAAAATAAAACCTCCTCTGGTAGAACACAAGCTAATGAACCAACAGGTTTCAACGTTCAAAGTTAGAGGGGCTTCTTTCAGCGTTATTCTAGTCCATGGAGCTCAGCTGTGATGTAGGCTGGTCACAGTAACCGGGAGCGGTTGCTTACATCAGCCAACTGACAGCCCTTCTCCCTTAGCTGAGCAAAAACACGCCCCCTAAAAAGCAGTTTTTTAAAAGTCAATTTTCTAAAAAGAAATTTTAAAAAATTGTAGTTACTATTAACAAGGCTACCTTAAAATTCAGCGTCATGATGTTCTGTTCAGTTCAGTTACTGAAAATTTATCAGGTATTTTTTAAAAATTCGTTTCTAATTTTTTTTTTGCATTAGACTTTAAGCCGGCTAAATAAGTTTGAAAACCTAGGAGAACAAACCAAATACATTTAAAGTTTTTGAAAATAGCCAAAGAAATAGAAGATAAGCTTGGTTTTCGGAGAATGAGATTAACAAGGAGGGAAAAACTTGAAAGGGAATCCAGCGCAGGCCAAGTTTAGCAAAGTGGGCGCTGAAGGACTCCAGACTCTTAGGAAACCTTGGGTGCTCCCTGGCCACCGCAACTTCCTGCCCCGGGCGACTCCAGGCTCCGGGTGGCCGCTGGCTCACATACCAACGGACTGTGCAGGGACTGTACACGAAGCGCAGAGTGGGAAGGAAAAGGCTAGAGTGGCTCTGCCTTCCCCCTGACGGCTGTCCACACCCGGGCAAGAAGGTATGCAGATCGCACCCCCAGAAAGGGCCTCGCCAAGTGTTTGCTTCCCAGAGTTGGCTTTCCCCACATCTCTGCCTAATGTTGTCCAGCTTTCAGTAAGATCAAGGGGAAAAAGTCAAGTCCAGAAAGAAGAAACCTTGCCCAAAACCCTGTCGCTGCCTCGTCTGGCAACAGATCTGGGGAGGGATCGCTCACCCTCCGCTCCATTGTTCCCCCTTAAGAATTCCTCCCGACCCCCGACCCGGCGCCCCTCCCCCACCACGGCGGGCGGAGAGAAAAACAGGCCCAGAGGCCACCTGAATTGTAGAGATCCTGCCTTTCCCAGGTCCCGCCTCGACTCGCAGCCCTTCACTCACCCATCAAAATGCGCATCTGCTTCTTGCCAAATAGTCGGGAGAAGAGGGAGGAGATAGTGAGGCCCATGGCGGTAGTGGCACTTGTGATGGGCAGAAGCAGAAGGGGTTTGGGGCGACCCCGTGCTTTCTCCTTTCAAGCTCCCAGGCAAACTAAAAGAGAGGGAAGAGAAAGAGCGGAGGAAGAAAGGGGGAGGCAGGCCCGTCTCGCTGGCCGCTGTGCTGATGAAGCTCCGGCACAGGAATAAGCCGGTAGAGGACCTGCTAGGCGACTGGCGCGGCAGCTCCGGCTCTAGCCTTTAGGATCTGGCTGTGCCACGTCACGCGGCGGCCGCGGCGACTCCAGCAGCGGCCCGGCCCCTCCAACGCGGACAGAATCGCGTCACCGCCTCCCCATCCCCCTGCGCTTCCGGTGCGCCCAAGCCACTGCGCTTGCGCGCTCAGGGGATTGGCCAGTTTCGCTGACGTGCATCTCTCGACGACGCCACCGTCTGGACGTGGCTCCAAGAGTCGGGAGACGCCGGCTGGGGCACATGCGTACTGGGTGACGGACAAAGTCCCACAATACCTCGCTTCGTCACTTCCAATCAGACTCAGGACGAGACGCTTCCGCTCGGATAAAGGCATTGTCGGGGTGATAGTACTTGCTTCCGGAAAGGCGAGCTGAGCATTATGGGTTAGGTGAGGAACCTCGCCGTCTTCTATTACGGTACGCGCGATGGGAATTCCCTGATGCCATGAACTTAGACGTCTCTCACACGGGGCCAGACGCTTGCCTTAGTTAACGCGTGAAGACCGGCCTGGCCTTTTGCGGAGAAAAGTGGTTAAAAGCCGACTTGTGGGCCGAGAAACTGTGGCATCCTAATGAGCTAAGGCGAGACGCTTCGACCACCACGCTAGGTTATTCTGAAGATCTTTAATTCTATCAAGGCGAGAGCGCTCCAAGACATGTTCATCGGCTATTGCTTTTTAAAGAGAAGGCAACGAGGAAGTCTTGCTTTTCTTGTACTTTTTCTCCTAGAAGCAGCATGAAAGACTTACTCCTTAGGTTGAGGAAGTGGAAAGCCTCTTGATCAGGCCTGGCGCGGTGGCTCACCGTGCCCGGCCTGCTACACCTTCTTAAATTCACAACAATGATTAATTTATTAGACTCATTGCCAGGATAAAGATTTAATCTGTTTTTCTAATAGTGCCGTCCTTTGTGGTTCTGTAGTTGCTTATTCCAACTGGCATATTTCCATAGGATGGGGTTGAATAAGAAAAACTTGCAAACTTTCAAAAACAGTAAGCTATTTTTGTATTTTTGAAGGCTTGCTGAGTAACGCTTCTCTTGGTACCACTACCTTATCTACCCTTCAGAGACTGTTGTTTCTTAGGAGTGGCCCTGGGCAATTAAAAGCAAAAACTTCTGGCCAGGCACAGAGGCTCAGGCTTGTAATCCCAGCACTTTGGGAGGCCGAGGTGGGCGGATCACGAGGTCAGGAGATCCAGACCATCCTGGCTAACACGATGAAACCCCGTCTCTACTAAAAACGGAATACATTAGCCGGGCGTGGTGGCGGGCGCCTGTGGTCCCAGCTCTTCGGGAGGCTGAGGCAGGAGAACGGCGTGAACCTGGGAGGCGGAGGTTGCAGTGAGCCGAGATCGCGCCACTGCACTCCAGCCTGGGCGACAGAGCAAGGCTCCGTCTCAAAAAAAAACAAAAACAAAAAAAGAAAAAAAAAAAAAACGAAAACTTCTTTACTCAGAAGTACCCTCCTTTGCACTGGAGATACATGTAAAGAGTTGCTTAGCAGTTGAATAACCTAAAATTGCATTTTGGAAGCTTGCTAAATGACAGACCTTCTTGTATCCTTTTGTGAACCCCCAAAATCTGAGACAGGTCCCAGCTAATTTAGAAAGTTAATTTTGCCAAAGTTGAGGACACGCGCCCGTGACACAGCCTCAGGAGGTCCTGTGTAGACATGTGCCCAAGGTGATCAGAGCATGGTTTAGTTATATACATTTTAGGGAGACATGAGACATCAATCAACATATGTAAGATGAACATTGGTTCGTTCTGAAAAGACGGGACAACTCAAAGCAAAGGCAGGAAGACTAATTGGGGAGAGGGCTTCCAGGGCATAGGTAGATAAGAGACAAATGGTTGCATTCCTTTGAGTTTCTGATTAGCCTCTCCAAAGGAGGCAATCAGATACGCGTTTATCTCAGTGAGCAGAGGGGTGACTTTCAATAGATGGGAGGCAGGTTGGCCCTAAGCAGTTCCCAGCTTGACTTTTCTCTTTAACTTAGTGAGGTGGAGGCCCCCGTCTTCAACTGATTCTTAGGGTCTTCTTAAATTGACTAAATTTCGCAAAAGACAAATCGTATGAGCCCTCCTCCCTGTAACTTATTCCAAATCTTAATCCATGTTTTCTGTTTAGTTATGCAAAATAAATCTAAAGAATTCTTTTCTCCATCTCTAGCCTCCAAAACCTGAACCAAAACAAAAGTTGTCAAAACAGATTTTTCAGTAAGAATACGCTACACATCAAGTGGTTAATGTAAATTACAAAACAGGATGTTAATGGCAGACTATAATATCTCTATTGTACAGATAAAATAATAAGGGTCAGAGAGATTAAATAATCTGCCTAAGGTCACACAGCTAAAAGCAGTGGAACAGGTATAAGAATCCATTTCTTCTAGTATTAACACTTTTTTTTTTTTTTAAATAAGTGGATTCAGGCTGGTCTGGAATTCCTGGGCCCAAGCGATCCTTCTACCTCGGCCTCCAAAGTGTTGGGATTACAGGTGTGAGCCAGTGCACCCAGCCATTAACACTCTTAACCACTATACTATACTACCTTCTTACATTTATTTATTTATTTATTTATTTATTCGAGACAGGGTCTCACTTTGTCACCCAAGCTGAAGTGCAGTGGCATCATCTCGGCTTACTGGAGCCTCAACCTCCTGGGATCAAGTGATCCTCCCACTGGAGGCCTGAGCCACTGTTTCTGGCCAAATTTCTTTTTCTTTCTTTCCTTTCTTTCTCTTTTTTTATTTCCTTCATCATTCTCTCCCTTTCCCTTCCCTTTTCCCTTCCCTTCCCCCTTCCGTTCCCTTTTCCCTTCCCTCCCTTCTCCCTCCCTTCCCTTTTTCCTCCCGCCTCAGCCTCCCAAGTAGCTGGTACCACAGACATGTCCCACCATGCTCAGCTATTTTATGTATTTTTGGTAGAGTCGGCGTTTGGTAGAGACCAGCATGTTGCCCAAGCTAGTATCCAACTCCTGAGCTCAGGTGATCCACTCACCTTGACCTCCCGAAGTGTTGATAGTAGAGGTGTGAGCCACCGTGCCTGGACCCCAGATTTGTTTTTATTTTATTTTATTTTTCTAGGTCAGGCACGGTGGCTCACACCTGTAATCCCAGCACATTGGGAGGCCAAGATGGGAGAATCACTTGAGCCCAGAAGTTCCAGACCAGCCTTGGCAATATAGAAGATGCCATCTTCCATATCTCTTCCTTTTTTCTTATATCTCTTCCTTTTTTCTTTCCTTTTTTTTTTTGTTTTTTTGTTTTGAGACAGTCTCGCTCTGTTGCCCAGGCTGGAGTGCAGTGGAGCTATCTTCAGCTCACTGCAATCGCTGCCTCCTGGGTTCAGGTGATTCTCCTGCCTCAGCTGCCCAAGTAGCTGGGACTACAGGTGCTCACCACCACACCCGGCTAATTTTTTTTTTTTTTAGTAGAGATGGGTTTCACTATGTTAACCAGGCTGGTCTTGAACACCTGACCTCCAGTGATCTGCCCGCCTCAGCCTCCCAGAGTGCTGGGATTACAGCTGTGAGCCACTGTGCATGGCCCTCCTTTGAATTTTTTAAAGCATTTGAGCAGATATATTCTATAAATAGTGGTACTATTTAATAGCAATAAGTGGTTATTGAGCACTTACAATACGCCAGTCATTGTACTTAATGTGCATTATCCCATTTAATCCTCTCAACAGTTTAATCCATGCCACTCACCTTGTTCTCTGCAAGACTGATTCAATTCTGTGTTAGTCCCCTTATTCATTGCACGACAATATAATTTTTGCCATTTCCTCCTAACCTTTGTAAACTCTACTTTGATCTCATCTGACTGTAATCCACCACTGCTCTTGTTTAAAGTTCATATTCTCTAAACATTGTTATTTATCTGCACAGTACAAGAATATCTGTGCTTCTACAGAGAGTCTTGTCCACCCACTTTCCCTTCCAGAAGGGGAGTGGTATGTGAATTCTGAGTGTTTAGATCATTTGGCCCAACCTATTACCTCTCAACAACTCAAGCCATGTAGTTAAAAACCTTCCCTTACGTTCAGTGCCCTTTATTGTCTCTTTTTTTTTTTTTTTTTTTTTTGAGACAGAGTCTCGCTCTGCCGCCCAGGCTGGAATGCAGTGGCATGATCTCAGCTCACTGCAACCTCCACCTCCCGGGTTCAAGCGATACTCCTGCCTCAGCTGGGACTACAGGTGCGCGCCAGCACGCCTGGCTAATTTTTGTATTTTTAGTAGAGATGGGGTTTCACCATGTTGGCCAGGCTGATCTCCAACTCCTGACCTCAGGTGATCCACCCACCTCAGCCTCCCAAAGGGCTGAGATTACAGGCATGAGCCACTACGTCCAGCCTACCATTTAGCATTTATAAAAGTTTCACAGTTAGGCCAAGTGCAGTGGCTTGTGCCTGTAATCCCAGCACTTTGGGAGGCTGAGGCAGGTAGATTACCTGAGGTCGGGAGTTTGAGACCAACCTGGCCAACAGAGTGAAACCCCGTCTCTACTAAAAACACAAAAATTAGCCAGGCGTGGTGGTGGGCGCCTGTAATCCCAACTACTCGGCAGGCTGGGGCAGGAGAATGACTTGAACCCGGGAGGCAGAGGTTGCAGTGAGCCGAGATCGTGTCACTGCACTCTAGCCTGGGCAACAGAGCGAGACTCCGTCTCAAAAAAAAAAAAAGTTTCACAGTTGAAGAAATTAGGTAGCTTAAAGCTAAATATCCAAGACTATTTGCCATGTACCGCTGCAACATTAATGAAATAAGGTTATTTCACAAAATCTTCCTCCCCTTGCCCAAATCTCCATCCTTCCTGGCTGTACAAATATTTTCATGTTTATTTTTTATTTTTATTTTATTTTTTTAAAGACAGAGTCTTATTCTGTTGCCCAGGCTGGAGTGCAGTGGCATGATTTTGGCTCACTGCAACCTCTCCCTCCCAGGTTCAAGTGATTCTTGTGCCTCAGCCTCCAGAGTAGCTGGGACTACAGGCATGAGCCACCACGCCTGGCTAATTTTTGTATTTTAAGTAGAGACAGGGTTTCATATGTTGGCCAGGCTGGTCTTGAACTCCTAGCCTCAAGTGATCTGTCCACCTCCCAAAGTGTTGGGATTACAAGCATCAGCCACCATGGCCAGAAGTGTATATATATATATATATGTGTGTATATATATATATATATTTTTTTTTTGAGATGGAGTTTTGCTCTGGTTGCCCAGGCTGGAGTGCAATAGTGCGATCTCAGCTCACCACCCCCACCTCCTGGATTCAAGTGATTCTCCTGTCTCAGCCTCCCAAGTAGCTGGGATTACAGGCATGCACCACCACACCTGGCTAATTTTGTATTTTTAGTAGAGGTGGGGTTTCTCCATGTTGGTCAGGCTGGTCTCAAACTCCTGATCTCAGCCTCCCAAAGTACTGGGATTACAGGCGTGAGCCACCGCACCCAGCCCAGAATTTTTTTTTTTTTTTTTTTTTGAGACAGAGTCTTGCTCTGTCACCCATGCTAGAGTGCAGTGGCATGACCTCAACTCACTGCAGCCTCCGCCTCCCGGGTTCAAGCAGTTCTCTGCCTCAGTCTCCCAAGTAGCTGAGATTACAGGCATCTGCCCCCACACCTGGCTAATTTTTGTAATTTTAGTAGAGACAGGGTTTCACCATCTTGGCCAGGCTGGTCTTGAACTCGACCTCGTGATCCACCCGCCTTGGCCTCCCAAAGTGCTGGGATACAGGCATGAGCCACTATGCCTGGCAGAAATTTTTTTTAATGTATCACAATTACTTAAATATCTTCCAAGCTACAAAACATAGAAAAGAGATTAATCTACAAATTTTTTTCCTCTAAAAATTAGATTTACTGATTCATGTAATACTGTCTTCATGATAAATGGTGGCTGATAGTGTTAATGAAATAATCACCTACTGTTAAATTCATGTATCTATATGGTTCTCAAATTTTAACAGAATTCTCAAACAAAGCCTGAGGGTTTGTTAAAACTGGAATGCTAAAAACTGGGCATGGTGGCCCACACCTGTAGTCCCAACTACTTAGGAGGCTCATTGGAGCCTAGGAGTTAGAGTCTAGCCTGGACAACAAAGCAAGACCTCATGTGTCATGTCTTTCTTTTTATTTCTTTCTTCCTTTTTTTTTTTTTTTCTTTTTTGAGACAGAGTGTCACTCTATTACCCAGGCTGGAATGCAGTGGTATGATCATGGCTCACTGCAACCTCAGGCTCTTAGGCTCAAGTGATCCTCTTCTCCTGAGCAGCTTGGACTATAGGCATGTGCCCCCATGCCTGGTTAATATTTAAAGTTTTTTTTATAGATGGGGTCTTGCTTTGTTGCCTATGCTGGTCTTGACCCCCTGGCTTCAAGCAATCCTCCCACCTGAGCCTCCCGAAGTATTGTGATTAAAGGTGTGAGCCACCATGCCAGCCAAGACTCCATCTTTTTTTTTTTTTTTGAGACGGAGTCTCGCTGTGTCACCCAGGCTGGAGTGCAGTGGCGCGATCTCGGCTCACTGCAAGCTCCGCCTCCCGGGTTTACGCCATTCTCCCGCCTCAGCCTCCGAGTAGCTGGGACTACAGGCGCCCGCCACCACGTCCGGCTAATTTTTTGTATTTTTAGTAGAGACGGGGTTTCACCATATTAGCCAGGATGGTCTCAATCTCCTGACCTCGTGATCCACCCGCCTCGGCCTCCCAAAGTGCTGGGATTACAGGCTTGAGCCACCGCGCCCGGCCGACTCCATCTTTTAAAACAAAATAAATTGCTGGGACTGTCACTTCTAGCCAAGATGAAGTAACAAAAACCAGATTTACCCACTCACCTAAAATAAACAGAAACAAACTAGGCAGCAAATAAGAAATAATGGTTTTTGAAGACACTGGACATCATGTATCAAAGGACAATAATCCCTAAAAGAGAGAACACAAATGCAGGGAGCCGGGAGATTGCCCCAGTTTATTGCCTTGGGAATGTGTCTAAGTTGCAGCACAGAAACGGGGAACAGAGTTAGCCTGGTGGACTCTTTGAGCTGAGAGTCTAGGGAAACCAAACCTTAGGACAGAATTCCAGAGAGGAGAGAGCAGCACAGAAAGAGAGAAATCTGCAGAAGTTTCCTTAGAATATTCAGCAGAGTACTTATTAGCACATGAATCTGAGCAAACTACCCAAAACCACGGGGAAAATCGACAGGTAAGGTTAGAGGAAACAGTGCCCAGGGTTGGCTGGAAACAATGCCTGGTCCTATCAGCCAGATTGAAAAAATCCCATAACCTGTGGGACAGTGGGTGGAGTACTCAAAAAGGTCTTGCCTCACTGATGAAAAATAATTCTAGATTGAGCACTACTCTGGATCTACCTAACAAATTATTAAAAACCTGAAAAGATCAAATTATTTCCCAGTCATTTAACTACATCCTAGAACAAAGCTCACAAGGATTTAAAGTAAAACAAAAATACACAATATCCAACAAGGTAAAAATCTGGCATCTAATCCAAAATTACTGGGCATGCAAAGAGGAAGGAATACATGACCATCATGATGAGAATAATCGATCAATTGAAACCAACATAGAACTGACAGAGATGTTACTTTAAATAAGTAAAGACATGTAAGATATTTTTTAAAAGACTTGAGCATCTAGAAATAACTACAATGTCTGAGATGAAAAATACACTAGATGGAATTAATAGTAGATTAAACTACACAGAAGAAAAGATTAATAAACTCATAGAAATAGGAGCTATTCAAAATGAAATAGAAAAGTCTCAAAAAGGAAAAATGAAGAGCATCAGTGAGCTGTGAAATAGCCTCAAGTAGCCTAATACATGGGTAACTGAAGTCCCTAAAAGAAGGGAAGAGGGACAGAAAAAAATATGTTAAGAAATAATGACCAATGATCCACATTTTCCCAAATTTGGTTAAACCACAGGTACAGATGCTTTACTAACCCCAAGCACAAGAAACATGAAGAAAATTATATCAAAGTATATTGCCATCAAATAAGTCAAAACCAGTGATAAAGAGGAAATCTTAAAAGCAGTCAGAGAAAAAGAGACTTAGTAACCATATAGGAACAAAGATAAGGGTGACATCATATTTCTCACTGGAAACACTGCAGGCAAGAAGACAGTGGAGTAACACCTTAAAATAGTGAAAGTAAAAAAAGTCACCCTAGAAATATATATCCAGCAAAAATATCTTATAAAAAGAAGGAAAAATAAAGATGCTTTCAGACACGCAAAAGTTGAAAGAATTCCTTGACAGTATACCTATACTACCAGAAATGTTAAAGGCAGTGTTTCAGGCAAAAGAAAAATGATACCATATGAATCTACCCAAGGAAATAGCACAGGAAAAGATTAAGTATAATAGTATATATGTTAACTTTTCAATTTAAAACTTTTTAAAAAAAAAGATAACTGTTTAAACAAAAATAACATACTGTGAGAGTTTTAACACACAAAAGTAAAATTTATCAACAATAATGTAAGGACTGGAATAAAAAAATGGAAACATTATTGTAAGATTCCTATTCTATACAGGAAGTGGTATAATATCATTGAAGGTAGACTAGTTAAGTTAAACATGTATACAATATACCTTAAAGTAACCACTAAAATAATAAAAGAATTATACCTAATAATCACTCAAAAGAGAGAAAGTGAAACCATTAGCAATATTCTATTACAGTGGCTCACGTCTTAGTCCCAACACTTCAGGAGGCCGAGGCAGGTGGATCACAAAGCCAGGAGATTGAGACCATCCTGGCCAACATGGTGAAACCCCGTGTCTTCTAAAAATACTGATATCTTGACACTGTACTTCAGCCTGGTGACAGAGCGAGAGTCCACCTCAAAAAAAAAAAAAAAAAAAAATCTATTAATTTGAAAGAACCCAGGAAAAAAAGGAAAAAGAGAACAAAGAGCAGATAAGACAAATAGAAAACAAATAGCAAGATAATAGACTCAAACCTAACTCTATAATGAAATGATATAAACATACCAATTAAAAAGGCAAACGTCTGAATAAAAAAGCAAGAATGAACTATATGCTACATACAAAAAAAACTTCTTTTTTTATTTTTTTGGAGACAGAGTCTCGCTCTGTCACCCAGGCTGGAGTACAGTGGTGTGATCTCAGCTCACTGCAACCTCCGCCTCCCGGGTTCAAGTGATTCTCCTGTCTCAGCCTCCCAAGTAGCTGGGATTACAGGCGCCCACCACCACAACCAGCTAATTTTTTGCATTTTAGTAGAGATGGGGTTTCACCGTGTTGCCCAGGCTGGTCTCAAACTGCTGAGCTCAGGCCATTTGCCTGCCTCGGCCTCCCAAAGTGCTAGGATTACAGGCATGAGCCACTGCCCGGCCATAAAAAAAACTTTTTTTTTTTTTTTTTGAGACACAGTCTTACTCTGTCACCCAGGCTAGAGTGCAGTGGCACGATCTCGGCTTACTGCAACCTCTGCCACCCAGGTTCAAGCGATTCTCCTGCCTCTTGGCTCCCAAGTAGCTGGGATTACAAGTGCCCGCCACTGCGCCTGGCTAATTTTTGTATTTTTCGTAGGGACAGGGTTTCACCATCTTGGTCAGGTTGGTCTCAAATTCCTGACCTTGTTATCTATCCACCTCAGCCTCCCAAAGTGCTGGGATTACAAGCGTAAGCCACCACACCCGGACTAAAAAATTTCTAAAATATAAAGACATAGACGGCACACCTGTGACTCACGCCTGTAATCCCAGCACTTTGGGAGCCGCGGCGGGTGGATCACGAGGTCAGGAGATCGAGACCATCCTGGCTAACACAGTGAAACCCCATCTCTACTAAAAATACAAAAAAATTAGCCGGGCATGGTGGCAGGCGCCTGTAGTCCCAGCTACTCGGGAGGCTTAGGCAGGAGAATGGCGTGAACCCGGGAGGCGTGAACTCAGTTTGCAGTGAGCCAAGATCATGCCACTGCACTCCAGCCTGGGTGACAGAATGAGACTCCGTCTCAAAAAAAAAAAAAAAAAAAGGATAAAAGAAATATAAAGACACAAATTGGTTAAGAGTGTAAGTATGGAAAAGATGTACCATGCTAACACTAGTCAAAAGAAAGCTAGGATAATTCTACTAATATCAGATAAAGTAGATTTTAGAACAAGGAATACATGAATCCACAATTACAATTATTATAATCAAGAGATTTCAATAGCCCTCTCTTATATATGACAACAAATGGGCAGAAAATCTGACATGAACAATACTATCAGCCAACTTGACCTAACTGACATTTATAAAACACTCCACCCAACAACAGCAAAATACACATTGTTCTCAAGTGTGTACCCAGAACATTTACCAAGATAAACTATATTCTGGGCCATAAAACAAATCTTAAATTGAAAAGGATTCAAGTCATACCAAGTATGTTCACAGACCACACTGAAATTAAATTAGAAGTCAATAACAAAAGATTTTTGGAAAATCTGCTGCTTTAGTTTGTGTTTTTAGAAAAAAAATTTTGAAGGGGAAATCTGCAAATAACACCCTTCTAAATAACCCATGGATCAAGAAGTCATTATATAAAAAAAAAAAACACCTGCTGGACACAGTGGCTCATACTTGTAATCTTTTTCTTTTTTTTTTTTTTTTGAAACGGAGTCTCGCTCTGTCGCCCAGGCTGGAGTGCAGTGGCGTGATCTCGGCTCACTGCAACCTCCGCCTCCCGGGTTCACGCCATTCTCCTGCCTCAGCCTCCCGAGTAGCTGCGACTACAGGTGCCTGCCACCACGCCCAGCTAATTATTTTTGTATTTTATAGTAGAGGGAGGCCGAGGCGGGTGTAATCCTTTTTTCTAAAAACACAAAGGTCAGGAGTTCAAGACCAGCCTGACCAAGGTGGTCTCTACGAAAAATACAAAAATTATCCAGGCGCAGTGGCAGGCGCTTGTAATGCCAGCTACTTGGGAGGCTGAGGCAGGAGAATCGCTTGAACCCAGGCGACAGAGTTTGCAGTAAGCCGAGATTGTGCCATTGCACTCTAGCCTGGGTGACAGAGTGAAACTGTGTCTCAAAAAAAAAAAAAAAAAGTTTTTTTTTTTTTTATGGCCGGGCAGTGGCTCCACCTGTAATCCTGGTACTACAGGTATCCACCCCTGCACCTCGCTAATTTTTTGTATTTTAGTAGAGACGAGGTTTCACTGTGTTGTCCAGGCTGGTCTCGAACTCCTGAGCTCAGGCAGTTCACCCACCTCGGCCTCCCAAAGTGCTAGGAAAAAGAACTGGAAGTCATTATCTTAAATGAAATAACTCAAACAGAAAGTTAATACTAATGATCTCACTTATAAGTAGGAGCTGAACAATATGTACACATGGAAAAAAAATTATAAGGACTCTGAACTAAACGAAAAAAAATATAGAACATATTAGAATTTGTGTGATGACACTAAAGCAGTACATAGGGGGAAGTTTATAGCACTAAAAGCTTAGAAAAGAAGAATGGTCTCACGTCAACAACTTCAACTTCTGCCTTGAGTAACTAAAAAAAGAGAGACAAAATTAAAACCAAAGTAAACAAAAGACAAAAGCAGAAGTCTATGAAATTGAAAGAAAAATATAGGCCAGGCGTGAGCCAGCACCTTGGGAGACTGAGGCGGGCGGATCATTTGAGGTCAGGAGTTTGAGACTAGCCTGGCCAGCATGGTGAAACCTCATCTCTACTAAAAACATAAAAGCTGGGCGAGGTGGCGTGCTCCTGTAATCCCAGCAACCCAGGAGGCTGAGGCAGGAGAATCGCTTGAACCCGGGAGACGGAGGTTGCAGTGAGCCAAGATCATGCTACTGCACTCCAGTCTGGATGATGGAGCGAGACTCTGTCTCAAGAAAAAAAAAAAAAACAGAAAATCAATAAATACAACCAAAACATGATTGAGATCAGTAAAACTGATAAGCCTCTAATATCAGGAATGAGAGGTTACATCACCACAGGGTCTCCAGATATTAAAAGGATAATGAGGGAGTAATTTCATGTCCATAAATTTGACAACTTAGATGAAATGGACAAATTTCTCGAAAGACAAACTACCAAAGCTCACTTGAAGAAACAGACAGGCCAGGTGTGCTGCTCATGCCTGTAATCCTTGCACTTTGAGAGGCCAAGGCATGAGGATCGCTTAAGCCCAGTAGTTAGAAAGCAGCCTGGGCAACATGGCAAAACCTCATCTCTACAGAAAAATACAAAAAATTAGCCAGGTGTGGTGGTGTACGGCTGTACTCCCAGCTACTCAGGAGGCTGATGTGGCAGGATCACTTGAGCCCAGCAGAGAGAGGCTGTGGTGAGACATGAGTGCACCACTGTAGTAGCTTAGGCTACAAAGTGAGACCTTGTCTCAAAGAAAAAAGAAGGAAGAAGAAGAAGAAAAGAAGAAGGAGGAGGGGGGGAAGAGGAGGAGGAGGAGAAGAGGAGGAGGAAGAGAAGGAAGAGAAGAGTAGGAGGAGGAGAAAGAAGAAGAAAGAAGAAGAAAGAGAAGGAGAAAGAATAAAGGAGGAAGAGGAGGAAGAGGAGAAGAAACAGACTACCTTAATAGCCTTGTATCTATTTTAAAAACTAAAAATGTAGTTAAATACCATCCCACAGAAAATTCTAGGTCCAAATAGCTTAACTGGTAGATCCTACCAGACCTTTAAGGAAGATATAATACCAATTTGACACAAACTTCCAACTCATTCTATGAAGCCTGATACCGAAAGCAGACAAAGACATTACCAAAAAAATGACAAACCAGTATGTCTCATGAACATAGATGCAAAAATTCAAAAAAATTTTAGCAAAGATCATAAAAAAAATTCTAGGCCAGGCACAGTGACTCGTGTCTGTGATCCTTGCACTTTGGGAGGCTGAAGCAGGAAGATCATTTGAGCTCAGGAGTTTGAGACCAGCCTGGGTAACACAGTGAAACCTCGTCTCTACAAAAAATTTAAAAATTAGCCAGGTGTAGTGACACAAGCCTGTAGTCCCAGTTACTTGGAGGCTGAGGCTAGAGGGTTGCTTAAGCCCAGGAGGTCAAGGATGCAGTGAGCTATGATCAAACCACTGCACTCCAGCCTGAGTGACAAAGCAAGACCCTGTCTAATAAAAAATTCTAGAGATGTGAATCAAAACCACAATGAGATACCATCTCACACCAGTCAGAATGGCTGTTATTAAAAAGTCAAAAAATAACAGATGTTGGCAAGGTTGTGGAGAAAAAGGGAATGCTTATATGCCATTGATAGGAATGCAGATTAGTTCAGTCCCTGTGGAAAGCAGTTTGGAGATTTCTCAAAGTAAAAATAGAACTATCATTTGACCTAGCAATCCCATTACAGGGTATATACCCAAAGGAAAATAAATCATTCTACCAAAAAAAACACCTGCACTCATGTCTTTATTGCAGCACTATTCACAATAGCAAAGACATGGAATCTACCCAGGTGCCCATCAAGAGTGGATAGGGCCAGGCTTGGTGGCTCACACCTGTAATTCTAGCACTATGGGAGGCCAAGGTGGGAGGATCACTTGAGCCCAGGAGTTTGAGACCAGCCTGGGCAACACTGTGAAACCTCATCTCTACAAAAATTATTTTTAAAAAATTAGCCAAGTGTAGGGGCACACACCTGTGGTCCCAGCTACCAGGAAGGCTGAGGTGGGGGGACCCCTTGAGCCTGGGAGGTCAAGGCTGCAGTAAGCCGAAATCGTGCCACCACACTCTAGCCTGGGCAACAGAGTGAGACTCTGCCTCAAAAATAAATAAATAAATAAATAAATAAGTGTGGTACATATACACCAAGGAATACTATATACCCATAAAAAAAGAACAAAATTGAGTCCTTTGCAACAAGGTGGTTGCAGCTGGAGGCTATTATCCTAAGCAAATTAATGCAGAAACAGAAAACCAAATGCTACAGGTTCTCACCTGTAAGTGGGAACTAAACACTGGGTACACACAGACACAAAGATGAGAACAATAAACACTGGGGAGGGTTTCACCATGTTGCCCAGGCTAGTCTCAAACTCCTGGGCTCAAGTGATCTGCTTGCCTCAGCATCTCAAAGTGCTGGGATTACAGGTGTAAGCCACTCCACCCAGCCAACAAATGTGTTTGGCAAATATATTTGTTAAATGTATATTAATATACACACTTGTTAAATAGATTTAACAAATACATTTGTTAAATAGTTTATATGTAGCCCATTATTGATAAAAACTCTCAGGCAGGCCGGGCACAGTGGCTCATGCCTGTAATCCCAGCACTTTGGGAGGCCAAAGCGGGTGGATCACGGTGTCAGGAGATCGAGGCCATCCTGGCTAACACGGTGAAACCCTGTCTCTACTAAAAATACAAAAAATTAGCCCAGTGTGGTGGCAGGTGCCTGTAGTCTCAGCACCTCAGGAGGCTGAGGCAGGAGAATGGTGCGAACCCGGTAGGCGGAGGTTGCAGTGAGCTAAGATCGCGCCACTGCACTCCAGCCTGGGCAACAGAGCGAGACTCTGCCTCAAAAAATACATAAATAAATAAAACACCTCTCAGGCAAACTAGAAACAGAAGGGGACTTCATCAACTTGATAAAGAACATCTACGTGTTGTATGAAAGGAGAGAAGGTTAGCACTTCCCTTGGCAAGGATGGAAGAGGGCCTCAGGCCTGACAACATGTATACGGTTAAGGCATTGCCACCTACTTCATGGCGTCTAGCCATCGTTATTTTTGGTGGGTGCAGTGGCTCACACCTGTAATCCCAGCACTTTGGAAGCCAAGGCAGGTGGATCATGAGGTCATATGTTGGAGACCATCCTAGCAAACATGGTGGAACCCCATCTCTACTAAAACACAAAAATTAGCTGGGCATGGTGGTGGGCCTGTAGTCCCAGCTACTCAGGAGGCTGAGGCAGGAGAATTGCTTGAACCTGGGAGGCGGAGATTGCAGTGAGCCAAGATCATGCCACGGGACCCCAGCCTGGGCAACAGAGCAAGACTCTGTCTCAAAAAAAAAAAAAAAAGAACATCTATAAAAAACCTACAGCTAGTATCATAATTAGTGATGAAAAATTGAGGCCAGGCGCAGTGGCTCACGCCTGTAATTCCAGCACTTTGGGAGGCTGAGGCGGGTGAATCACCAGATCAGGAGTTTGAGACCAGCCTGGCCAAGATGGTAAAACCCCGTGTCAACTAAAAATACAAAAATTAGCTGGGCACAGTGGCGGGCACCTGTAGTCCCAGCTACTCGGGAGGCTAAGACAGGAGAATCACTTTGAACCTGGGAGATGGAGGCTGCAGTGAGCCGAGATCGTGCCACTGCACTCCAGCCTGGGTGACAGAGCAGGACTCCATCTCAAAAAAAAAAAAAGAAAAGAAAAGAAAAGAAAAATTGAATGCTTTTCTTTTAAGATCAGAAAGAGCTGGACAAAGTGGTACATGTCTGTAATCCCAACTACTCAGGAGGCTGAGGCAGGAGGATCATTTGAGCCCAGGAGTTTGACAGCAACATAGCAGAAACCCCTCTCAAAAAAAAAAAAAAAAAGTTTTAAAAAAGAAAAATGTTTAAAAATGAGTATGTCGGCCGGGCGCAGTGGCTCAAGCCTGTAATCCCAGCACTTTGGGAGGCTGAGACGGGCGGATCACGAGGTCAGGAGATCGAGACCATCCTGGCTAACACGGTGAAACCCCGTCTCTACTAAAAAATACAAAAAACTAGTCGGGCGACGTGGCGGGCGCCTGTAGTCCTAGCTACTCGGGAGGCTGAGGCAGGAGAATGGCATAAACCTGGGAGGTGGAGCTTGCAGTGAGCTGAGATCCGGCCACTGCACTCCAGTTTGGGCGACAAAGCAAGACTCCGTCTCAAAAAAAAAAAAAAAAAAAGAGTATGTCTGCTCTTACCAATGCTATTCAACATTGCATTGGGGATTCTAGCCAGTGTAATCAAAGAAAAATAAATAAAGGTCACCCAGATTGGAAAGAAGTAAAACAGTCTTTATTCACAGATGGCATAGTCTTCTATGTAAAAAATCTGATGGAATCTTCAAAAAAGGCTACTAGAATAAATGAGTATAGCAAGATTATAGGATACAAGATCAATATACATATATGTACAGTACTAGTATTTTGAACAAATTTTTGAAAAATTGTAAATTTAAATTTTTTAAAAATATCATTTGCAACATCAAAAATATGATAGGCTTAGAGATAAATCTGACAGAAGATATGATAGACTTGTGTTGATAATTACAAAATATTGCTGAAATTAAAATATACATAAATGGAAAACAAACATACATATACTTTGTTCATGATTCAGAAGACTTGAAATTATTCAATTCTCCCTCAAATTGATCCATAAATTCAGTGCAATCCCAATCAAAATCCCAGCAGGAATTTGTGTAGAAATTCATAAGCTGATTCTAGAATTCGTATGGAATTGTAAAGTAATTAAGTAAGCAAAACAGCCTTTAAAAAGGACACAAACTGGAGGGCTAACACCACCAGTTTCAACAATAAAGCTACAGTAATCAAGCAATGTGGTATTGGCATAAAGACAGACATATACAGAATAGTGGCACAGAATAGGAAGCATAAAAATAAAAATAAACCCACACATATATATATGGACAACTGAATTTTGACAAAGGTACAACAAAGCCAATGCAACTGATTTTTGGCAATAATAATCACCTTTCAACAAATGGTGCTGGGACAATTAATATTCATATGCAAAAAACAAAACAAAAAAAAACCCTTAAATTCATACTTCACATACACACTAAAACTAATTCCAAATGGTTTATAAACCTAAATGCAAAACCTAGAACTGTAAAACTGCTAGCAGAGGCTGAGCATGTTGGCTAACACCTGTAATCCCAGCACTTTGAGGGGCTGAGGCAGGCGGATCACGTGAGGTCAGGAGTTGGAGACCAGCCTGACCAGTATGGTAAAACCCCATCTCTTCTAAAAATACAAAAATTAGCCAGGTGCGGTGGTGCACGCCTGTAATCCCAGCTACTGGGGAGGCTGAGGCAGGAGAATTGCTTGAACCCGGGAGGCAGAGGTTGCAGTGAGCTGAGATTGCACCGCTGCACTCCAGCCTGGATGACAGAGCAAGAGTCCATCTCAAAAAAAATAAAAATAAAAATAATAGAAAAAAACATAGGTCTTTGTGACCTTGGGTAAGAACACAACACTTAAAAGAACAAATTCGTAAGTTGAACTAAATCAAAATTAAAAACTGCTTTTCAAAAGACACTTTTAAAAATGAAAAAAAAGTCATAAACTAGGGGTGGAGGGATCTTTGCAAAGCATGTATCTGAAAAAGAACTTGTATCAAGAACATATGGAGAACTCTGGCTGGGCTCAGTGGCTCACACCTGTAATCCCAGCACTTTGGGAGGCCAAGGTGGGTGGATCACTTAAGGTCAAGAGTCCAAGACCAGCCTGGTCAACATGGCGAAACCCCATCTCTACTAAAAATACAAAAATTAGCCAGGCATGGTGGTGGGTGTCTGTAATCCTAGCTACTCAGGAGGCTGAGGCAGGGGAATCACTTGAACCTGGAGGTGGAGGTTGCAGTGAGCCAAGATCGTGCCACTGTATTCCAGCCTGGGCAACAGAGTGAGACTCCATCTCAAAAACCAAACCAAACCAAACCAAAAACAAACAAAAAGAACATTATAGAGAACTCTCAAGGCACAACCACAGGAAATTACACAATAAGCAAAAGCTTGGAGCACTTTACCAAGAAGATACAGAGAAGGCTAATAAGCACATGAAAACATGCTCAGCATCAAAGGTCATTAGCAAAATGTAAATTAACATCTCAATAAGGTACCAATACAAACCTATTAGAATGGCTGACATTAAAAAGGCTGACCACACCAATTGTTAGTTGAGACGTGGAACTTTCATACAATACTCCTAGAAATAAAATAGTACAACCACTTTGGGACAGTTTGGCAATCTCTTAAAAAAGTTAAACATTCACCTACCATATGACCAAGACATCCCCCTCATACCACTCCTAGGTATTTACATAAGAAAAAAGGAAATATATGTCCATCCAAGGACTAGTACATGAGTTCACAGCAGCTTTATCTGTAATAGCCAAAAACTAGAAACAATCCAAATGTCTATCAACAGGTAAGTGGGTAAAAAATGTGTTATACGCCTATAACACAATACTACTTACCAATAAAAAGAAATGACTTGCTGATACAGGCAACAACATGAATGAATCTCAAAATCATCACGCTGAGTGAAAGAAGTCAGACCTCCTCCCCACCAAAAAACAGAAAGAGTATATATACTGTATGATTCCACTTACATAAAACTCTAGAAAATACAAACTATAGCAACAGAAAACATCTATAATGGTTGTTTGGGGGAGACAGAAAAGAGTGCAAATGGGCATAAGGAAATTTTGGGGGTGATGAAAATGTTCACTATCTTGGCTGTGATGACGGTTTTATGGGTGTATTCAAATGTGAAAACTTATCAAATTATACAATTTAAATATGTTCAGCTTATTGTATGTCTATTGTACCTCAATAAAGCTGTTTTTAAAAAGTATGATTTGTGGCTGCGTAAGGTGGCTAACGCCTGTAATCCCAGTACTTTGGGAGGTGGAGGCAGGAGGATTGCTTGAGCCCAAGGAGTTTCAGACCAGCCTGGGCAACATAGCGAGAACTCATCTCTACAAAACAACAACAAATAAACAAACAAAAAAACTGATTTGTTGAGTTCTACCACCAGAGCCTCTGATTATAAAAATATTTACCCATTTCATTAAATGAATGCAATCATTTCAAGTTTCCTACTGAAGGATAAAAATTCATTCACTTAAGGCTGGGCGCAGTGGCTCACACCTGTAATCCCAGCACTTTGGGAGGCTGAGGCGGGTGGATCACCTGAGGTCAGGAGTTTGAGATCAACCTGACCAACATGGTGAAACCCTGTCTCGACTAAAAGTACAAAAATTAGCTGGGTGTGGTGATGCACGCCTGTAATCCCAGCTACTCGGGAGGCTCAGGCAGGAGAATAGCTTGAACCTGGGAGGTGGGGGTTGCAGTGAGCCGAGATGGCGCCATTGCACTCCAGCCTGGGTGACAGAACAAGACTCACTCTCAAAAAAAAAATCATTCACTTAATAAGAAGTATAACTCTGGAATATAAAGTTACTATTTTCCAAAAGTATTTCAGTCAATGTAGAAGCAATTTATACCATAATGTATTCAGACTGGCTGACATGGAAAAATGTGAGGGACAGGCAAAAACATGTAGGATCTATGAAGTCCGGCTTTCTAATGGTTAAGACAAAAATAGCATAATGATGACAAGAATGGGGAGGCAAAAATAAACAGAAGATTGCAAGTCTAGTGGTAAAGCTAGTAAAATGGAATGAGGCATGATTATTGAACAACAAAATCTTTTAAAATTTTTTTAAAATATTTTTTCTTTTATAGACAGGGTCTCACTCTGCTGTTCAGGCTGAGTGAAATGGCATGATAACAGCTCACTGCAGCCTCCAACTCCTGGGCACACACTATCCTCCCACCTTAGCCTCCCGAGTAGCTTTGACCACAGGCATGTACCACCATGTCTGACTACTTTTAAAAAACTTTTTTTAGAGATGGGGTCTCAGGTGCAGTCGCTCATGCATGTAATCCCAGGATTTTGGCAGGCCAAGACAGATCACTTGAGGTCAGAAGTTCAAGACCAGCCTGGCCAACATGGTGAAACCCTGTCTCTACTAAAAATACAAAAATTAGCCAGGTGTGGTGGCACATACCTGTAATCCCAGCTACTTGAGAGGCCGAGGCAGGAGGATGGCTTCAACCTGGGAGGTGGAGGTTGCAGTGAGCAGAGATCATACCACTGCACTCCAGCCTGGGTGACAGTGTGAAACTCTGTCTCAAGAAAAAAAAAAAAAAGAATAATATAATGTAGTTGCTACTTTTAAAAAATAAGAGGAAGTAGTAAAAATAATTGGAGATTTGGGTTTTAAAAAAAGTAGCAAATGAAGGAGAATCTAGCAACTAAAATATTTTTTTGAGAGAGGTCTTGCTCTGTCACCCAGGCTGGAGTGCAATGGTGTGATTATGGCTCACCACAACCTCTACCTCCTAGACTTAGGCCATCCCCCCCTCACCTGCCTGAGCCACCTGAGTAGCTGGGACTGCAGGCGTGTGCCACCATGCTCTGCTAATTTTTTTATTTTTTTGTAGAGACGGGGTCTCACTTTGTTGCCTAGGCGGATCTTGAACTCCTGAGCTTAAACGACCCTCCTGCCTCAGCCTCCTGAAGTGCTGATATTATAGGTATGAGCCAATACATACGGCCAATATTTTTACCAGAATATTTCATAAAATCAATGCACTGCTAGGAAAGATATGCAGCCACTTAACTGATCTGTCTAAACAGAACTGTTCACCTGTTGATAGTGAAGTACACAGGGTTTTCATTTGAAGTCCTTAAAAAAACAAACAATCTGGCAGGAAACAAAAGGAATCTCATAATGCTCAGGTTTCATTAACCATGCATTTTCTCCAAGTAGTCCAACCCCACTCAGAAATAACACAAAATATCCAAGTGCTTTAAAATCCAAGGCCTTTAATTTAGTTTTTGGTAATGACCATAAATGCCTTCATAAAAACCTCTTTTTCACTGTAAATAGAAGGCACTAGGCATTACATAATACCCTTAAAGCAGTGATTCCTCCTGATGCTGGTAGAGATAAAACATTTAACGTCAGGGTTTACACAGTAACAAAGTCTTCTTTAAAAAAAAAAAAAGACAAATCTGAAAATCACAAACCAAAAATTATCAGTCAGTCTTTCTCAGGTTCCCAATGCAAATTTACATCATTTTTACAAGTACATAGTTTGAAATTAAGAGATAAACTAGGTATGATACGGTTTTCAACATGTGTTAGGTTTCAGTTAAATACAGTAAAAATGAAGACACCATTATCATGCTAATTGGCATCTTTTGCTACTGTTTAGCTGTGCAAAATAAACTTGAAATGATACATCCTGTAGTGGTATAATTTAAAAGATCCTTGATATGACACCAACAACTTGCAAATTCTGGTCACAAACTGTATATAAATTGTACAATTATTAAAATATACCTTTTTGAAAAATAATAAGATAACCATTTATACCTAAATAAGGTTTCCCAGAAAGTTATGAAATACTTTTAGCATATAAAAGTAGTTGCCCCTTTTCTGAAAAGTCAGCTGTTGTTTCACAAAATAACTCATATGATCCAAGGCAAATGATTTCTTGAATGCCATATTCTCTCTATGACTTTGAGGTATGCTTCAAGAGACTGTATCCATAAGAACAGGGCACATTTGGGTATCAGACCACAGTTACAAATGCAAGGAATCTTTCTTGGGTCAGGAATACCCTTAAAAGTTATAGCAAGAGAACAAAAGATAGCTTCTGAAGCCATATCCTTTACAAATACATAAAACTAAATTTGGTTATTTAGAGGATAATTCAAGACACAGCTATTAACCACATGCTGTGTCATGTGTGCCTATTATAATTAGTGGCTTCTGGCCGGGCGTCATGGCTCACGCCTGTAATCCCAACACTTTAGGAGGCCAAGGCAGGCGGATCACTTGAGGTTGGGAGTTTGAGACCAGCCTGACCAACAAGCAGAAACCCCGTCTCTACTAAAAATACAAAATCAGCCAGGCGTGGTGGCGCATGCCTGTAATCCCAGCTACTTGGGAGGCTGAGGCAGGAGAATCGCTTGAACCCGGCAGGTGTAGGATGCAGTGAGCCAAGATCACACCATTGCACTCTGGCCTGGGCAACGAGTGAAACTCCGTCTCAAAAAAAAAAAAAAAAAAAAAAAAAAAAAAGTGGCTTCTGCAGGATACTCTTATTCAAACACAAACCAAACAACCTTACTCTACCAAATCACATTCTTCTATTTTTGGCAAGGCAGTATTGTTTAAACAAAACAGAAACAAAAACAACAACAACAAAAGCTAACCATAACAGTGACTCATGCAAAAGTTTCCATGTCAAACAACAGGAGGAAAAGCGTTCTGAGAAACATTAATGTTGGGAAAAATAAAACACTACCAAACAAATAATGCCTGACATCAATCTTATCATCACTCAAATAAGTATCACATAAAAAACTCATGAATGCCTTTGAAATAAGAATAGTTCAGTTTAAAAAAATAGCTGATTATGAGATTTATAATTAAAATGTCTTTGAAAAGCATCCAAGTTCATTAGCTTAAACATTTAATAATATTTAAATTAGTATTTATTATTTAATTTTTTATTTTTGTTGAGACAAAGTCTCACTACATCACCCAAGCTGGAGTCCAGTGGTGTAATCTCAGCTCACTGCAGCCTCCACCTCCCAGGTTCAAGTGATTCTCGCATCTCAACCTCCCAAGTAGCTGGTATTACAGGTGTGTGCCACCATGCCTGGCTAATTTTTGTATTTTTAGTAGAGATGGGGTTTCACCACGTTGGCCAGGCTGGTCTCGAACTCCTGACCTAAGGTGACCTGTCCGCCTTGGCCTCCGAAAGTGCTAGGATTACAGGTGTGAGCCACTGCACCTGGCCTAATGTTTAAATTAATAAAGGGTAAGAGAAAATAAACTCTTCCATAATTAATACTAGATGCCTCCTTGTCTTTGGAGAAACTGGTAAGATTAAATTTTGAAAATGGAAGAGAAAATAATGAAAATCTATATGACAACTGAAAAAAATCCATCATGTATATTAATAAACACAATGGGTAGCAAGAAACATTTTTTTTAAACAATGATCACTCAACAGAATACCTTATAAAATTACATATCATAATGAAGCTAAGGAAAAGCTTCAAGACTAGCAGCTGAACTGTGAAACATGTAGGACAACAGAAGGCACTACATAAGCATCAATTCCTTCTAACCATAGGACAGTTCAGTCTTTCTGTTCTTAAGAAGATAGCCAGTGTGAATGTTATTTTTATATCCCCCTGAGTTTTAACATGATTGGGCAAAGCAGCACCAATTTAAAAAAATATCTGCAATGCCAGCACTGCAGTATGAAATCACTAATACTGATGGCCCACAAGTCTCTCATAAGAGCACTTTAGAACATGATTAAAAATATAGAAATGCCTTTCGGTGTTTCAGTATTAAAGTGGAACCACCACAGATATCCACTTTAAAAATAATGCACTAAAAAGTTCTGTTTATACAATACAGTCTTTCTACCCTGTTAACTAGCATTCATGGCAATTCTCCACTCTGCTGAGAGATCTCCTTTGTGCGTCTGGTTGAAATGTCAGTATGCTTCCTGATGCATAATCCTTTTTGGCTGGAAAATCTTGGCAAATATCATGTCATGCCCGTTTTGAGCAGTATGCCTTGCAGGTCCTCTGGCAATGCTAAGATAATGGCATCTATGTGTGTCCGTAACTTTTCCATAGTGTCAGGTTTCACAGGTAAGTGCTCTCGATCAGCCTGCAACTATATAAGGACATTTCATAGCATTTAAATTATCCTCAGAATCTGTATTAATACATTACATTCTCTAAATAAACCATTTTAAAAGTCTAACAATTGGATACTTTCAGTCTTAGACCAAAATTTACAGAAACTAAAAAAGCAAGGAGCATTCCATTTAAACAATACGTTATTGAGCTCAGTAAAAGGCTTCTATGTAAATTCATAATAATACCTAGAAATATAAGCAACAATGTTTTGATAGAGCTTATTAGATTCTATGTAGATAACGTTAGAATAATATGGCATCATTATGGTCTGTTTCAGTGACCAAGTATTTTCAGCAATACCTACCATCAATTGACCAATTTCAAGCCCTCTCATTTAAAAAGTTACTTCTGTGAACTATCATGGGTTGTCAGCTCACATGAGAGGAAAATATCTTCACAGAGAAGTCAATTTAATCATTGGCTATTTTGGCTACATACCAGCTTATTTTTCAGCTTCAAGACAAGGTCTACTGTTTCTACTTCTGTGTGTTTCTGGATCCAGAGAAGTAAGTCCTAGAATAAATAAAATCCCAAATCAGTAAATTCTCAAAATAATATTCAAACCTCTATTTCAATAGGTAAGGCTACTGTGAAGGAAAGACAAGAAGGAAAAGGAGAACAAAGTATTTATCCCAGATATAGCATTAAGTGCAAGAATAATTCTCATAATATTCTAATAACTGTTAATTTTCTGCATTAGCCAGAATAATTGTCTCATATTTGGAAGCAAAACAAAATGTACTGAGGTGGCTTTTTTAGATCAAGCAAGAAAAACAAAATTGCAACTCAAACTGTAATAGTAACCCCCACTGCCACTAAGTAGTGACTAATTTATAAGGAACATTTATTAACAAATCAAGAGAACTGAACATGAATTTACTACTGGATGTAAACTTCATGTTTTCAGATAAGCTCTTCCTGGGCTTGTGCTGCAGGTGCATTCATCAAATTCCTTTTCTCAAAGCCACAGTCACTGGGAGTTTATGAGCAGAAAGTTATCACTGAGGCTAGCACGCCTCGCATTTAAAGCTAAATATAAATGAAAGTAAGACTATCCCCTTTTATTTTCGTAAGTAGTTTAAAAGAGCCTGGTAATACAGAACATAAAAAACAAATCAGTCCACATTTTTAAAAGTGTTAATACTCACTAAAAAAGGTAAATACATCGTAACAGCAAAAGATGTGGAGTTAGGCTTCTTGGATTAGAATCCTTACTCTACCCAGTAATGTGCTGGTAAATATTTAACAAGTGGTTCTCCAAAAGAGGTTTCTGGTTTGTCGCATTTGCCAATTTCTGTGGTGTAGTACTCCCGCTGTAGGCTATTTCAAGCTGCCAACCTGAGGTCACTGAACGCAGAGCTGAGAAGAGATGTGCACAGAGAAGAGATGTGCACAGTTGGCTCTTGTGAGCCAATGCAAGTGGACTCCAGCACACTGTTGGCTCCACTACTTAGCAGGGATGTGATCTGAGGCAAGTCATTTAACTTCTAAGCCAAATGTTTCCCATAATGTAGTTCATAACACACCTACCTCAAAGAATCATTATAAAGATTAAAAGAGATTATCTATATAAAGCCCCTATAATGTCCTTGGCACACAGCACATGATCTAGAAAAGTTAGTCATTATTACTATTTATAAAGAGTGGATAAAGGGTACAATCTTCAACCTCTAAGCATAATTATCTTTATTTTTAACAGTTGTTAATCATTACACAAACACACAGTTTTCGAACCTCTTCACAAAGAGCTTCTAGATGGAGTGCCTCCAATTTTTGGATCATTTCCTTCCTCCGGGTCTTAAACCAGCCATCAAAATTTGGAGACTTTAGGAAATGCCTATAAAAATACATTTTAAAAAAGTAAAGTTTGATTATAACTTATTTCCTTTCCTCAATACCTTTCCTATTCAGAGAACCATGTCAAACTTTAGAATTCTTTAAAAAGAATAAGTTTAAGTCTAGTTTTTTGTTTTGTTTTTAAATAAAGCACGACACATGGGTGTAAAACAGGAAAAAAAGACTAACCGGTAAAGTCCAATCCAATCGCCTTTTATTCTAGAGGTTAGCTGAGGTCCTGTTTTCTCAAGTGTTTTCATAAATTCTTCTGGAAGAAACTGTCTTAATTGAGGTGGACTCTAGAAAACAGGAAATATAATATTTAGAAATTAGGAGTGGATATGTTCACAGAAGTTAATTACAGTTAGAGGACCCAAATAGATTTGAATCTATTCATACCTTCCATGGGGAAATACTTTTCTGCAAAGGCATCAAGCTTGCCACATACCTTTCCTAAAACCAAAAAAAAAAAAGTTAATAAAAGGAGTGTCTTCAAAAATATTTAAACAGACCTACTTAAAAGAAATGGGTCTTTTAAGTTTTTAATCATATGCCCTTTCAATGGACGGCAACAACTCCATCACTCCCCACAACAGATATAGCTAAATTTAGACTGACGTGGGAAGTCAGATTTCAAATAAAATTCAACTAAATCTTGCGTAAACCAAGGGACTACATTTTTTTTTCTTTTTTGAGACAGAATCTTGTTCTGTTGCCCAGGCTGGAGTGCAATGGCGTGATCTTGGCTCACTACAACCTCTGCCCCTTCGGGTTCAAGCAATTCTCCTGCCTCAGTCTCCCAAGTAGCTGGGATTACAGGTGTGCACCACCACGCCTTGCTAATTTTGTATTTTTAGTAGAGACAAGGTTTTACCATGTTGGTCAGGCTAGTCTCAAACTCCTGACCTCGTGATCCACCCGCCTTGGCCTCCCAAAGTGCTGGGATTACAGGCGTGAGCCACCGTGCCCAGCCCTTTTTTTTATTTTTATTTTTATTTTTTGAGATGCAGTCTCGCTCTGTTGCCCAGTGGCACATGGCAGTGGAGTGCAGTGGCGCAATCTCAGCTCACTGCAAACTCTGCCTCCAGAGTTTAAGCAATTATCTGCCTCAGCCTCCCAGGTAGCTGGAATTTCAGGAACCCACCACCACGCCTGGCTAATTTTTATATTTTTAGTTGAGTCAGGGTTTCACCCTGTCTTAATGATAATAGCTAACCTTACTGAGTAACTATAGGCCAGATAATGCACTCAACATTTTACATGCGTGATCTCTTGTAATCCTTTTTTTTTTTTTTTTTGAGACGGAGTCTCGCTCTGTCACCCAGGCTGGAGTGCGGTGGCCGGATCTCAGCTCACTGCAAGCTCCGCCTCCCGGGTTCACGCCATTCTCCTGCCTCAGCCTCCCGAGTAGCTGGGACTATAGGCCCCTGCCACCTCGCCCGGCTAGTTTTTTGTATTTTTTAGTAGAGACGGGGTTTCACCGTGTTAGCCAGGATGGTCTCGATCTCCTGACCTCGTGATCCGCCCGTCTCGGCCTCCCAAAGTGCTGGGATTACAGGCGTGAGCCACCGCGCCCGGCGGGTCTTGTAATCCTTGGAATGATCCTATGTGGTAGGTATTATTGGGAAACTGAAGATTCTTCAAAAGGCTAATACAATTTAGACTTGAATTGAGGTCTACTTGACTTTCATCCATGCTTTTGTTGTTGTTGTTGAGACGGAGTCTCACTCTTTTGCCCAGGCTGAGTGCACTGGCGTGATCTTGGCTCACTGCAACCTCCACCTCCCAGGTTCAAGTGATTCTCCTGCCTCAGCCTCCAGAGCAGCTGGGACTACAGGTGCATGCCACCATGCCCGACCAAGTTTTTGTATTTTTAGTAGAGACGGGGTTTCACCACGTTAACCAGGATGGTCTCGATCTCCTGACCTCGTGATCTGCCCGCCTCGGCCTCCCAAAGTGCTGGGATTACAGATGTGAGCCACCACGCCCAGTCCATGCTCTTTTTTTTTTCTTTAAGAGAGTCTTGCTGTTGCCCAAGATGGAGTGCAGTGGTGTAATCATAGCCTACTGTAGTCTCAAAGTCCTGGTCTTAAACAATCCTCTCATCTTGGCCTCCCAAAGTAGCAGGCCTGAGCCACTGTGCCCAGCCTAGTCCATGCTCATAAGCACTACAGAAAAGCTTATTTATTCAAACAAATAGATTTAATGGAATAAATAAGTTGACATCCATAGACCAAGAAATAATATTTCTTTCTAAAATATAACAGCAAAGATCTCCAGGATGCCCTATATAATATTCACAGATATATTACTTTATATTAATAACTGTGCAAAGTTTCTCTATGATGCAGTCTCCAGAGTAGGACCACATCATGGTACTCCCTATACTTTAATATGACATCCTTCTGAATTTCTTAGAATAACCATATCATCTAGTCATTGATTCCATAAATATTTGAGTGCTACCATATGCCAGACTGGCAAATTAATAACGAGCAAGACAGATACAGTCCCTGTTATTATGGAGCTACAGCCTCATAGACATTATGTCAAATTTTTTTCAAGATAACTATCACAGAAGCTCTACGATAATCTTCTTTTAAGGTGAAAAATGTAGTAACTACTTAACAGTTCATATAAAGTATATCATTTAATATTCACAACAGTCTTGAAAGATACTTAGGAAAAGTGGAATCAGCCACATTTCATAGGTAAGAAAATTGAGGTTCAGAGGGAGTGACTTACCAAAGCTAAACAGTTAACACTAGAACAAATAATCCAGGTCTCTTGCAAAGGGGTTTATTTTTAATCACTCAAATATACCAGGCTGGCAAAACACACAACTTAAGATATGGTTTTGGAGGGTGGGAAAAACATTTATATACCCTTCACCAAATCATTAAATTATGCAAAAATGTATTTTATTAACTTACTAATGGAATGATGAAACTTTGTGTCAGTTCCAAAAAATAGCGTCGAAGAATGACACTTTGCGCCTCAGAAGGACGTTTCTGTTGTACACCCTTAAAGAGGAAATAATGAGAATGTTTTCTAGTGATGGAACATAAAACAATGGATAATTATCATATTCAACTGCTATGTAAATATACATTTACACTTGATATTTAAAAAACTAGAACTTCACCTTGAAGTAATTTAATGTGAAGTTAATTGTGCAATATCCTGTGAAAATAATCTTTACCAGAGCAAAACATGAGTTCTTAGCTTAGGGAATACTGTTCATCCCATACTGTGAAAATGTGAGTTCACAGCTGGGCACTGTGGCTCGTGTCTGTAATCCCAGCACTTTGGGAAGCTGAGGCGGGTGGATTACCTGAGGTCAGGGGTTCAGGACCAGCCTGGCCATCATAGTGAAACCCTGTCTCTACTAAAAAATACAAAAATTAGCCAGGCGTGGTGCTGGCCACCTATAATCCCAGCTACTTGGGAGGCTGAGAAAGAAGAATTGCTTGAACCTGGGAGGTGGAGGTTGCAGTGAGCCGAGATCATGCTATTGCACACCAGCCTGGGCAACAAGAGCGAAACTCCATCTCAAAAAAAAAAAAAAAAAAAAGTGAGTTCAAAATAAAGACAATATTTTATATTTGCTATATTATATGATTTACATTTTTTAAAAAATTATAATCCCTTACTGTTAGATGCTATCATGGTAGAATCTATGGCTTTTTCACTATAACTCCCAAGTTTCTAGAAAGACTGACACTCATGTATAGCTACAGTCCCAAATTCATGCCCATACTGTTGCTAGCTTAGTCTCCTGATTTTCATAAAACTTTGAGTCAAAAAAGATACCCCGGCAGGGTGTGGTGGCTGACACCTGTAATCCCAGGACTTTGGGAGACCGAGGTGGGCATATCACTTAAGGCCAGGAGTTCAAGACCAGCCTGGCCAACATGGTGAAACCCTATCTCTACTAAAAATACAGAAATTAGCCAGGCATGATGGTGCACTCCTGTAATTCCAGCTGCTCAGGAGGCTGAGGCATGAGAATCACCTGAACCTGGGAGGTGGAGGTTACAGTGAGCTGAGATCACACCACTGCACTCCAACCTGGGTGACAGAGTAAGACTCCATCTCCCCGCCCCCCCCAAAAAAAGAAAAGATCCTATTTCACATTAGTATACATAAAGGACATATTGCCTAAGTGGATATTACATACCTGAACAAGGAAATTTAAATTAATAATATGAGCAACTAATTACCTTCTGTAATTGTTTTATGATCTCTTCATCTCTATTTAAATATGGCTTATATGAAGTATAAACTCCTAAGAGCAAAGAAAAGAAGGTAAACAAAAAAACCCAAGTACCATACAAATATATATTTAAAAATCAATAAAAGTCAATACCAGGTTTAGAATCCAGAGTCTTTAGATTCTTCAGTTTTTTCACTTTAACCTGCTTAGGAATTTCACCTGCAGGAAGCAGCATGAAGATTTTTATAATTATTCGAATCATACATATTATAAAATTGGAACTTTATAATCTACTGTTTATTACTTAAGCATGTTATAATTAAAGCATTCTTAACATCAATTAATAAGTTAAGGGTTCATTCTTGGCATTTTAAAACTGGATTACAAGAATACTGGATTATTACAATAGTACAGAAACAATTCATGTAAATTATATAAAATGGATATTTTATCTTTCATTAATATCTATCATTACTTAAATTTTTCCCTTTTTGTCACTCAACCTGTAATTTAAAATCTACATGCCAAATACATAAAACTGAAAATTTAGGTGCTGAAGAGGAATAAAATACCCTTTAAGTATAAATGGAATACAGAGTAATTCTTAAATGACTCTGCAGATGTAGTCTTCAAGGGTTTGTGTGTGGTTTTTTTGTTTTTTTTTTTTTTGATGCCTCCTCAAATTCAGCTTTTCCATTACAGAAACTTACACTGCCAGCAAGTGGCAACGGTGTGTGCAGCAACCACAGGTCTGAGCCACAGATGGACAGGACTCCTGAGCAGACTGCTATGTTGAATAGCTTGTGTAGTATATGCAGGCCCTGGTCTTAGGGTCAAAGAAAGCTAACACCTAAACAACTCTTATAACGGGCAGAAAAATGCCTCAAGATACACACTTAAAAGTGTCGTGAACAAACCTAATTTCAAAGACTTTCTCCACCCTCCCTCTTCTCTGCACAAGGGCTAAAAGAACCTAAGAACTGAAACACAATCTAGAGATTATATTATTATAGAGATTATAATATAATTCAAGCCTCTAAATTCACAAAATACCTTTGTTTAAATAGTTACATAGATCAAACTGCTAATTGTGGTATATCTGGAGGTGGGATTTTAAGAACAAGGAACATTTTCCTTTGCAATCTTATATTGCTAAAAAATTTTAAGAGCATGTAGTATGATAAAACAGCTATTTCTATAAACTTTTTACTTTGAAATACAGTTGAACATTTAATAATGTGGGTTTAAACTGTGCATATTCACTTATACATGATTTTTTTCTCCTCCTTCTGCCACCCCTGAGTCAGCAAGACCATTCCCTCCTCTTCCTCCTCAACCTACTCAATGCGAAGGTTATGAGGATGAAGACTTTTATGATGATCCACTTCCACTTAATGAATAGTCAATATATATTTTATCTTCCTCATGACTTTCTTAGTAACATTTTATTTCCCCTAGCTTACTTTATTGTAAGGATATAGTATATACTACAAACAACATACAAAATGTGTGTTAATCAACTGTTTATGTTATTGCTAAGGCTCTGGTCAACAGTAGGCTGTTGGAAGTTAAGTTTTGGAGGAGTTAAAGGTATACACAGATTTTCTACTACATAGGAGGTTGGCATTTCTAATCCCTGTGTTGTTCAAGGGTTAACTGTAATTTCAATCTTGCAAAGAAGCTGCCAAGTAACACAGTCTATAAAGGAAAGAGCGAAAGAGATTAAAAAAATTAGTCTATACTGCAAATGTGTCAACTGCCCCAATAATAATTTTAAACAGATACTTGTTAAAAAAGCAGTATCATGGATACACAGACTTAATTTTTCATTGACTCAGTATATATTAAGTAAATATAAGATACTGGCAGTACAGGAACAAAACAGCTAATTCCTCATATCAATGAGCCACAGTCTAACAGCAAAATATGACACAGAGAAATGATAATACAGAGGGAAAGGTGCTGGGACAGAATTATGAACAAGATACTATGAGACACAGAAGAGTGTCCTGGCCAAAGAGGAGTAAGAAAAGTATTTAGGATTCCTAAAGGAGGTAGCATTTAAGCGAACCTATAAGAGAGAGAAAAACTTGGCCAGGCATGGTGGCTCACGCCTGTAATCCCAGCACTTTGGGAGGCTGAGGCGGGTGGATCACCTGAGGTCAGGAGTTCGAGACCATCCTGGCCAACATGGGGAAACCCCATCTCCACTAAAAATACAAAAATTAGCCGGGCATGGTGGCAGGCACCTGTAGTCCCAGCTACTCGGGAGGCTGATGCAGGAGAATCACTTGAACCCAGAAGGCAGAGTTTGCAGTGAGCCGAGATTGCACCACTGCACTCCAGCTTGGGTGGCAGAGCGAGACTCTGTCTCAAAAAAAAAAAAAAGTTATCCATAGGAAGGAGAAAAGGCCTTTTGAGTAAAAAGTTAAATACAGAAGCATGAACATGCTGCTTAAAGAGTTGCAGATAATGGTAAGGACAGTAATAGCCACCATTTACTGAAGATGTCCTCCGTGCCAGTCTCTGGTCCAAGAACACTGCACAAATTATCACATTTAATCTTCACAATAAGAGTTTATTTATGATGCCCATTTCACAGATGAAGAAACTAAAGCATGGACAAAACTTGATATTCACCTGGTATGCACCAGAACCAGTTGGTTACTGCCATCATTCATTCTGATTAATGAGTGCCCTATTAAGACAGGTTGTTAGCTCTGTCATAACTAGACACAGAGGAACATCTTGTCCAAGGATGTGGGTGCACTAAAACTAGGTATAATCCAGAAAAAGCAATTCCTTTATATCAGGAGGAATGATCCTTCTGCAAGGTTAACGCTAAATATATGTTTCTGGTAAAGTTTCAGGACACAGGAGAGCAAAATCTTAATTCTGCTGTGCCTTCCCTCTTGGTCCTAAAGAAGACGCTTTTTTCTATAATTTTACTGACCCTGCCAGATTTTTTTTTTCCTTGTAGAACTCACATCTATCTCAGGTTTCAAAGCCAGAATCCTGAGCAGGGCTGTGTTGCACAACTTGTACAGCATTTGCAGTGGGCCTGGCTGGTTTTTAACTTAACAAGCGGAAAAATACTCCAAGATATATACCACTCATAAATTAAAAGATATATGAGATTTCATGACTATGACACCAAATACTCAAGCAATACAAGGAAAAAATAAATAAGACTTAAAAAAAAAAAAAAGAAGAAAACAAAAAAACGATAAATAGGACCATTAAATTATAAACTTCTGTGCACAGGCCAGGTGTGGTGGCTCACACTTGTAACCCTAGCACTTTGGGAGGTTGAGGCGGGTGGATCATGAGGTCAGGAGTTCAACCAGCCTGGCCAAAATGGTGAAACTCTCTCTCTACTAAAAATACAAAAATTAGCTGAGTGTGGTGGCGCACACCTGTAATCCCAGCCACTGGGGAGGCTGAGACAGGAGAATCACTTGAACCCAGGAGGTGGAGGTTGCAGTGAGCCAAGACCAGGCCACGTCACTCCAGCCTAGAAGACAGAGCAAGACTCCATCTCAAAAAATAAATAAATAAGGTAAAATAAACTTCTGTGCATCAAAGGACACCATCAAGAGAACAAAAAGACAATACAAAATAGAACAAAAGATTCACAAAGCATGTATCTAATAAGGATTACTATTTAGAATATATAAAGAATTCTTATAACTAAAAAAAAAAAAAAAAAAAAACCCATTCAAACAATCCTATTAAAAGTGGGCAAAGGACTTGAATAGACATTTCTCCAAAGAAGATATATAAATGGCCAATAAATAGGCTGGGTGCGGTGGCTCACACCTGTAATTGCAGCACTTTGGGAGGCCAAGGCAGGTGGATCACCTGAGGTCAGGAGTTTGAGACCAGCCTGGCCAACATGGTGAAACTCCATCTCTACTAAAAATACAAAAATTAGCTGGGTGTGGTGGTGCATGCCTGTAATCCCAGCTACTCGGGGGACTAAGACAGGAGAATTGCTTGAACCTGGGAGACGGAGGTTGCAGTGAGCCAAGATCGCGCCACTGCACTCCAGCCAGGCAACAGAGTGAGACTCCGTTTCATAAATAAATAAATAAAATAAATGGCCAATAAACAATGGAAAGATACTCAACATCACTGATCATGAGGGAAATGAAACTGAAACCCACAATAAAATACTAACTCATGCCCATTAGGATGGCTACTATCAAAAAAATGGAAACTAACAGGCCGGGTGTGGTGGCTTCCACCTGTAATCCCAACACTTTGGGAGGCCAAGGCAGGAGGACTGCTTGAGCACAGGAGTTCAGGACCAGCAACATTGCAAGATCCTGTCTCTACAGAAAAAATTAAAAATCAGCCAGGCGTGGTGGTGTACGCCTGTACTCCCAGCTACTGGGAAGGCTGAGGCAGAAGGATCACTTGGGCCCAGGAGTTCAAGGTTACAGTAAGCTATGATTGTGCCAATGCACTCCAGCCTGAGCAATAGCACAAGACCCTATCACAAAAAAAAAATTTTTTTAAACGCAAAATAAATAGACATTTCACCAAAGATATATGAATGAAAGGAAGTAGATGAAAATGTGCTCACTATCACTAGACATTAGCAACATAAGAAAAGCAAATTAAAATCACCATTTCAAATATTCTAGAATGGCCATGATAAAAATGACAACATCAAATGTTGGAAAAGATGTTACGAAATAGGAACCCTCACACGTTGCTGGTAAGAATGTAAACTGATGGGCCACTTTGGCAAACAGTTTGGTGATTTCTTTTTTTTTTGAGACGGAGTCTCGCTCTGTCACCCAGGCTGGAGTGCAGTGGCACGATCTCGGCTCACTGCAAGCTCCGCCTCCTGGGTTTACGCCATTCTCCTGCCTCAGCCTCCTGAGTAGCTGGGACTACAGGCGCCCGCCACCGCGCCCGGCTAATTTTTTGTATTTTTAGTAGAGACGGGGTTTCACCGTGGTCTCGATCTCCTGACCTTGTGATCCGCCCGCCTCGGCCTCCCAAAGTGCTGGGATTACAGGCGTGAGCCACCGCGCCCGGCTGGTGATTTCTTAAACAGATTTATCAACTCATGCTGCTCTACCAATGATTTTGTGCAAAAGTTCCTACCTACATCTAGCAGAGAGACTTCTTCCACTGGAAAGAGAAAACAATCAGCAGTCTACTACATTACAACTAATAGTCTAAATTAGTAGGCCCAAATCATGAAAATGTCAAGATTAAATTAAGATTTAAAAAAATTTCTCATATCGTCTCATATCCAAGACTCTAGCAACTGTTGTTCTCTGAACTATCATTAATACTCAGACAGAACAGTAACAGAATGGCAGGGGACCATGCCATTTACAGAGTACCATGCATCAGGCACTGTGTTTAATCCTCCTAGCAGACAAAAAATTTGAGACTTAAAAATGATATTCAGCCTATTAGCACACAGTTCTGATTGCCAAGGTGAAGCCCTTTGCTTTTTCCTCTATTTCATAAAGCTTCTAAAAATTTCAGTAACACTGAGTCCAGAATTTGTAAACAGTACTATTTAAAATGTTATCCTTGATTCTAACACTTCCATTTAGATACATGTATATACCAGAAAGAAAATCTTATAAAATCAGATTATTAAGTCATGTTTTAAATATATCTATGTATAACAAAAGGAACAAGATTTAAAAGTAGTGGCTGCTGGCCAGACGCAGTGGCTCAGCCTGTAATCCCAGCACTTTGGGAAGCCGGGGTGGTCGGATCACTGGAGGTCTGGAGTTTGAGCCCAGCCTGGCCAACATGGCAAAACCTCGTCTCTACTAAAAATACAAAAATTAGCCAGGCGTGGTGGCGGGCACCTGTAATCCCAGCTACTCAGGAGGCTGAGGCAGGAGAATCTCCTGAACCCGTGAAGCAGAGGTTGCAGTGAGCTGAGATCACACCACTACACTCCAGCCTGGGCAGCAGAGTGAGACTCTGTTTTGAAAACAAAACAAAACAAAACAAAAAACTGTAATGGCCGAGAGTGGTGGGTCACACCTGTAATCCCAGCACGTTGGGAGGCCAAGGCGGGCAGATAACCTGAGGTCAGGAGTTTGAGACCAGCCTTGCCAACATAGCAAAACCCCGTCTCTACTAAAAATACAAAAATTAGCCAGGCATGGAGGTGGGCGCCTGTAATCCCAGCTACTTGGGAGGCTGAGGCAGGAGAAACACCTGAACCTGGGAGAGCTGAGATAGTGCCACTGTATTCCAGTCTGGGCAACAGAGTGAGACTCTGTCTCATAGATAAATAAATAAACATAGTACATTATAAAGTTATTAGAAAATAACTTTATAATCCCAACTATTCCAATGGAAAATTCATGAATGTCCATTGTCATGTCAAAGAGAAGTCTTCCACTGGAAGGAGAAAATAGTCAGTAGTCCACTACATTACAATCAATAAAATAGTCTAAATTAGTACGCGCAAACCATGAAAATAAATGTCAAAATTAAATTAAGATTTTAAAAATTTCTCGTATCTTCTCATACGCAAGATTCATGTCCTTAATTAATGTACCATTTAGTTGTCATCTAGATTAACAAAACTTCCAACCTCAGAATTCATATACTTAAACATTTGTTAAACTCCTACCATGAACAAGGTACTGTATGTCTTTTCCATATGAAAAGACACTGTGAACCACTCCCTAAATCAATAACCTGTGTTACAGGGACATATACTTGTTTTGAGACCTAGCTGAGTATTTTGCAACAAGTCAGGAATAATTCTAGTTTTCTATAAGGTTTTACTCAAGCAGTATTGCAAAGTTCTGTTTTATTGGACTTCTATATATATAGAAAGTTCTGTTTTATTGGGCTTTTAAATATATATTTTTTATATTTATATTTAAATATATATTTAAATCTGTAAATATATATTTAAATATATTATTATATAATATTTAATATATATATAAAGCTAACATTTTTGAGACTTCATTTTACTATAATTCATTCAATGTCTGTAACACTATAAGTATACTTTTTGGTAGGAGGATATGACAGATTAGACATATTATAAGAACCTGCGTATTTCAGTTGGAAATTAGCAGGAAATTATACTCTTCTCCAAAGGCCTTGAAGAAAGCTGCCATCAACATAAAAAGTAATCAAGGATGAAAAGAAAGGAAGAAAGAAACCTGTTCAGCAACACTGCACACTAAAAACAGAACACCAAGTTTATACTTTACCTGTAGGTTTAAGGTCTCCTATTCGAATAATGTGTGGCCAGTGCTGGAGTGTCTTAGCAAAAAAAGGGTTGGTTACTCCTAATATAACTGAGGGCCTATATAAAACAAAACAAAATTTAAAAGGTGAGAAAAAGATGAATGTTAAATCAGTGAAGAATAGCTTACATTTTCTTTTCAATGAACAATACACAGATTGCTTTTTCCTTTATTCAAACATTACATATCAACTACACGGCCAGGCAACATGTTTTACGCTAGGCATATAAAGATGAAAGGACACGATCCTTCCAACAGCACACACAGGAAGAAGGGTATACACACCCAGTTATGATGCCAAAATTAGAAGACAGTGAAGGTGGTTTAAAATGCACAACATCGGCCGAGCGCGGTGACTCACGCCTATAATCCCAGCACTTTCAGAGGCCGAGGTGGGTGGATCATGAGGTCAGGAGTTCGAGACCAGTCTGGCCAACATGATGAAACCCCATCTCTACTAAAAATACAAAAATTAGCTGGGTGTGGTGGTGCATGCCTGTAATCCCAGCTACTCAGGAGGCTGAGGCAGAAGAATCGCTTGAAACCAGGAGGTGGAGGTTGCAGTGAGCCAAGATTGCACCACTGTACTCCAGCCTGGGCAACAGAGTGAGACTGTCTCAAAAAAAAAAAAAAAAAAAAAAAAGCACAGTAATCAGAAAGGAGAACCTATGTCTACGAGGGGATTAAAGGACAGCCTCACCAAAGAGATAATATTTACGGGAAGACATGAAAGATGAGTAGGTGTTTTTTGCCAAGTGGATGAGAGAAGGAAGAGTGATGCAGAACAAACTATGTGCAAAGCAATGAAGTGACATTATGGCCTGTCTGTAGAACTACACCGAGTTCAGCATTCCTGGAGCAAAAGCAGAAAGGATGAATAGTCAGAAATGAGAATATTGTTGCCCAATCATTAGTACCATGTTAGCATGCTAAGAAGTTTAGATGTTATCTTACAGGCAAAGGGAAACTACTAGATAACCAAGTGGAGGAATGTTGCATGAAAGAAAAAGTGCTTATTAGAAAGATCACTCGGCCGGGTGCAGTGGCTCACGCCTGTAATCCCAGCCCTTTGGGAGGCCGAGGCGGGCGGATCACCTGATGTCAGGAGTTTGAGACCAACCTGGCCAACACGGTGAAACCCCATCTCTACTAAAAATACAAAAATTAGCCAGGCGTGGTGGCAGGTGCCTGTAATCTCAGCTACTGGGGAGGCTGAGGCAGAAGAATCACTTGAACCCAGGAGGCAGAGGTTGCAGTGAGCTGAGATCGCACCATTGCACTCCAACTTGGGGGACAAGAGTGACACTCTGTCTCCAGAAAAAAAAAGGAAGATCACTCTGGAAGAAATTTGGAAGTTACCTTATGAGGAGAGAAGGGGTCGAGGGAAAAGCAAATTTGGATATGCAAAACATGAGACACAGTAAAACTGGAAAGGGAGCTACAGAAAGAAGATAAGAAATGTAATCAGAGATATTTTAGGATATCAAATTGACAGAATTTGGTAAAATTTAATGTGGGGCATGTTACAAAGGAGAAATTTATGACAATTAACGTTTTGAGGACTAAGTGAAAACTAATGCCATCCATGAAAAGAAAGAAGAGGTATGAGATTAGGTGAGAAAAGAGGGAGACAAAAATAATTCAGTTTGCACGTGTTTAGTTTCAGATGCCATTAAGACCTCTATCTTCTATGGGGCAATGTGCTTAAAACATCCCCTCTCCCCCCGCAACACACACACATGCCTGGTTATATACGTCTGAACCTCACAGAGATATTGGCTAGAAAGATACATTTCAGTCATTAGCATGGGGTATTAACAGAAGCCATGGGTACAGATAAGATTGTACAGAAAGGGCCAGGCACGGTGGCTCACACCTGTAATCCCAGCACTTTGGGAGGCTAAGGCAGGTGGATCACTTGAGATCAGGAGTTCGAGACCAGTCTGGCCAACATGGTGAAACCCCATCTCTACTAAAAATACAAAAATTAGCTGGGTGTGGTGGTGTATGCCTATAATCCCAGCTACTTGGGAGGCTGAGGCAGGAGAATCACTTGAACCCAGGAGATGAAGGTTGCAGTGACCCAAGGTCGTGTCACTGCACTCCAGCCTAGGCAACAGTGTGAGACTGTCTCAAAAAAAAAAAAAGATTGTACAGAAATAATTATCAGTCTGGGCTGGGTGTGGTGGCTCATGTCTGTAATTCTAACACTTTGGGAGTCCAAGGTGGGCAGATCACAAGATCAGGAGTTCGAGACCAGTCTGGCCAATACAGTGAAACCCTGTCTCTACTAAAAATACAAAAAATTAGACAGTGTGCACCTGTAATCCCAGCTACTTGGGAGGCTAAGGCAGGAGAAACACGTGAACCTGGGAGGCAGAGGTTGCAGTAAGCCAAGATGATGCCATTGCACTCCCTCCTGGGTGACAGTGCCAGACTCCGTCTCAAAAGAAAAAAAAAACTATCAGTCTGAAATCAGAACCCAGAAGACAATACCTAGTGAACACCAACATTTAAGGGATTCGTAGAGAAAAGAAGTCTGCAAAGGAGATTGGGATGCACCACAAGATTGCCCAGGAGAGAATGGTATTAGAGATTCAAAAAAAATTTTTTTGTTCCAGTGGCACAATCTGAGTTCACTGCAACCTCTGCCTCCTAGGCTCAAGCCATCCTCCCACCTCAGCCTCATGAGTAGCTGGGACTACAGACGCATGCCACCACATCCAGCTAATTTTTGTGTTTTTTGTGTGTGTGTGTGTGGAGACAGGGTTTTGCCATGTTGCCCAGGCTGGTCTCTAACTCCTGGGCTTATGTGAAATGCCCGCCTCAGCCTCCCAAAGTGCTGGGATTAGAGGCATGAGCCATCATGACTGGCTGGTGATTAAAATATTTGTAAGGTTAAAAGTGTAAATGTTACAAGAAAGAAGAGGTGGCACACCAGCCTTGGCAATGGGGAGGGGGAAGAGAAGTGGAAGGGAGGGGGAGGAGGGGAAGGGGAAGGCGAAGGGGAGAAGAAAGAAGGAAAGAAAGAGAGAGAGAAAGAAAAAGAAAGAAAGAAAGAAAGAAAGGAAAGAAGGAAGGAAGGAAGGAAGGAAGGAAGGAAAAGAAAGAGAGGAAGGGAGGAAGGGAAGGGAAGAAGGAAGGAACGGAAGGAAGGAAGGGAAGAAAGGAAGGGAAGGAAGGAAGGAAGAAAGGGAAGGAAGGGAAGGGAGGGAGGGAAGGAAGGGAGGGAAGAAAGGGAAGGAAGGGAAGGAAGGGAAGGGAGGGAGGGAAGGAAGGGAGGGAAGGGAAGGAAGAAAGGGAAGGAACAGAAGGGAGGGAGGGAAGGAAGGGAGGGAAGGAAGGAATGAGGGAAGGAAGGGAGGGAACAGAAGGGAGGGAGGGAAGGAAGGGAAGGAAGGAAGGAAGGGAGGGAAGGAAGGAAGGGAGGGAAGGAAGGAAGGGAGGGAAGGGAGGAAGGGAGGGAAGGGAACGGAGGGAAGGGAAGGAAGGAAGGAAGGAAGGAAGGAAGGAAGGGAAGGAAGGAAGGGAGGGAAGGGAACGGAGGGAAAGGAAGGAAGGAAGAAAGGAAGGAAGGAAGGGAGGGAAGGGAACAGAGGGAAGGGAAGAAAGGAAGGAAGAAAAGAAGGAAGGAAGAGAAGGAAGGAAGGGAGGGAGGGAAGGAAGGGAGGGAGGGAGGGAGGGAAGGGAGGGAGGGAGGGAAGGAAGGGAGGGAGGGAGGAAGGGAGGGAGAGAAGGGAGGGAAGGGAGAGAAGGAAGGGAGGGAGGGAAGGAAAGGAGGGGAGGGAGGGAGGGAGGGAGGGAGGAAAGGAAGGAAGGAAAGGAAGGAAGGAAAGAGAGAGAGAGAGGAAGAAAGAAAGAAAGAAAGAGAAAAAACAGGGCAATGATATGCCTACTGGGTCAAACAGTGAGATGGGTCTTGATTATTTGGCAAAAACAAATTCAGTAAATACGAAGAAGTCAATCTGCAGTTGACTAGAAGCAACCAGAAAATCAAGAAGTGGAGATAGTACATGCAGATTGTTGTTGCTTTAGAAATCTAGCTGTAAAAAGAAGGTGAGCGATAGAGCAGGAGCTACAAGGGAAAGGGTAAGATTATTTTTTCTTTTTACAGACTGGAAAGATTTTTCATAAAAAAGTAGAATTGAAAGTACAACCCAGCAGCTATTAATGACAATATAGCTTCCATTAATAAATAAAATCACTTGGGCCAGGCGCGGTGGCTCACACCTGTAATCCCAGCACTTTGGGAGGCTGAGGTGGGTGGATCACGAGGTCAGGAGTTCAACACCAGCCTGGTCAACATGGTGAAACCCCGTTTCTATTAAAAATACAAAAATTAGCTGGGCGTAGTGGCACGTGCCTGTAATCCCAGCTACTCAGGAGGCTGAGGCAGGAGAATTGCTTGAACCTGGGAGGCAGAGGTTGTAGTGAGCCGAGATCATGCCACTGCACTCCAGCCTGGGTGACAGAGCAAACCTCGGTCTCAAAAATAAATAAAAATAAATAAATAAATAAATAAATAAATAAATAAAATCACTCAAATAATGTACTCTTAAAATCTAAAATTATTTATAGATTTCTTAAAATCTATAAAATCTAAAACTCCTCAAACTTTCCTTTTATAAGATCATTCTGCCTATAAGCTTTTATTACCAAAAATAATTCTACATAATTGTGGTTATAAAGGTAATACCTGGTCAATATAAGTTATTCTGTTTACTTACGGAGCTTGAGTACGGGTAGTATATTCTTTGAATTCACTATCATGAATAGTGAAATAAGGTCGGAAATCACTGAAGTACTTTAATGGAGAAATACAGCTGTGGAGCAGGAAGAACATGTAAAATAAAGGACACAGAAATTAAAAATCCTAATCTGTAACTAGAAAACATCTACACAAACAGTATACACACAAAGGGATACTTTGTTTATTTTAAAAAATGGTAAACTCATTTCACAGAATTAGAAAGACAGATATATATAATGTGAAATGGCATACTGAAAGAACACACTGGGTTTGGGGCAGAAGATGGGATGAAATTCTGGCTCTACCATTCACTAGCTATGTGCCTTTGACTCTACACTGATCATTCAAACAAGTAATATTTATCAAGGATTAACTTCATGTAATGAATCAATGTGCCTGTCACTCAGAACAACAAAGGCATGGTTCCAGCCCTCACGGAGCCTGATTCAATTTTCTCATCCATAAAATGGTGCTATAATAAGCATTACCTTCTGATAGGGTTGTTGCATGGATCAATGCAATAATGGGTGGGGAAACATACGACAGGTGGGAAGTGCTGCAAATATCACCAAGAGGTTCAGTACTGCAGCATCAAAAAAAAAAAAAAAAAAAAGTCAGAAATAGTAACTAAATATACTCACTTAACAAGTGCCAATACAGTCTCTGATGATTCCGATGGTGATGGCGCCATAACCACAAGGGGCTCCCCCAACAGCACCAGCTCCCAGAGCATCTGACTATGAAGGAAAACTGGGCAGAAACATCTGAAAGGTGATGCACAGTAGAAATATTTTTTAATGTAGCCAATCCTGTTTTTAAAATTCCTACATAATCTTTCTAAAAACTCCACAATGATATAAATTCTTCTGCTATTTGTATCTTGATCTGATACACAAATTCATTTAGAATATGGTAATGTATAGAGACGTAAGTCCCTTTTATCCACATAAAAATGTCTATCAATTTGACTCATTCTAATTTTTACAAAATTAAATGTAATATAATGACATACAGAATAACTGACAATAAAAGCATATAATTCTTAAATTGTTGTACCATATGATAGATCTATTTTATCAATATTGCTTTGATACATTTGAATTTCAATCCTAAATATTTTTAAGGAAACAAGAAAAATTAATTTTCCAAGGGCACTTATTGGATACACTTAATTTAAAACCCAATACTTTTGACATTAAAGAATGATGACAGATCACAAGGGGGAGTGCTAATCCTGAACAAGAGCGAACCTCCTGGGCAGATACTCTCTCTACGGAAATGTTGAGTATTTTTACAGCAGCCCTGGAATTGGGTGGAGGCCTGTTGGGACACAACTCCACTAGTATGTTACTAAGCCTAAAACACTTGGTAACTTTCACTTATTTAGGAATTTCCTCCTGGCTTGGTAAAAATTTTTCCTATTAGATTAGGGGGGAGAATCTTATCTATTTATGAAAATCATAACCAATCCACTCGGTTGAAAAGACACACATGCAAATAAAAAGAAAAGAAAAATCAAACAACAATTAAGTGCAAAAATATGCAACAAATCATGAGATGGAAATTAGGGGAGTTAATTTTAACTATTCAAAAACAAGACAAGTGCCACAAAAGAAACAAACAACAACAAAAAAAAAAACAGCTCATGGGTAAGGCAAAGGAGCTCTTCCTCTTCCCTTCCTAAACAACTCAGTCCTAAATCAGAACATGGTAGGTATCTCTGCCACGAGGGAAAGAGAGCCGTATTGACCAGGGAGGCATGTCAGAGCTTATGTAAGGTAAGGTGGACATCTACATGCAGATGGTGGCCTACTGTGGAGCTGCTGGAGCCCAAATGTGGTGAGGAACGTATACATGTGTGGGGATTATTTGGTTTGAGTTCACAGAGCCCAGGAAGCACAGAGGGGTAGCCTGATGTGTCGTATCAAAGACAGAATGAGTTGAGGAGGTTGTCACAATGTGGGACCAACTGGCACAAGGTGTCAGAGCAGAGGAACGAGGGTATCTCCAAGGAGAAGTACCCTGGAGTGGGTAAGCACACAAGCAGGGTAAGGAGGGCATTCATGTGAGGCTCGACCTAGTGTCAAGAGTCAGAGCCCAAAAAGGGGAAGATGGCACCCACTTGGAGATGTGGTCTAGTGGGACAGAATAACCTGAATGAGACAGGAGGGTATCCATGGAGGTGCGGGTAGAGTCAATCCAACAAGGAGAATCAGAGAGTGAGCAGGGTAAGGAGGGTATCCATGCAGAAGGGAAGCCAGGTATAGAATGGCAGGGCCCAAGGGGGATGAGAAAACTATTAGCATGGGGGACAAAGTTGCAGCAGAGTCCTACCCCGAACAATCAGACAAGAGAAAGAAATAAAGAGCATGCAAATTGGTAATAAGGAAGTTAAAGTGTCACTGTTTGCTGATGACATCATATACCTAGAAAATCCTAAAAACTCACCCAAAAAGCTCCTAGAACTGGTAAATGAATTCAGCAAAGTTTCCAAATACAAAATTAATGTATACAAATCAGTAGTTCTCCTATACACCAACAGCAACCAAGCTGAGAATCACATCAACCCCTTTTACAATAGCTGCAATAAATAAAATAAAATACTTAGTAATACACTTACCCAAGGAGGTGAAAGACCTCTACAAGGAAAATGACAAAACACTGCTGAAAAAAATCACAGATGACATAAACGAATGGAAACACATCCTATACTCATGGATGGGTAGAGTCAATATTGTGAAAATGACCATACCGCCAAAAGAATCTACAAATTCAATGCAATTCCCATCAAAATACCACCATCATTCTTCACAGAACTAGAAAAAAACAATCCTAAAATTCATATGGAACCAAAAAAGAGCCTGCATAGCCAAAGTAAAACTAAGCAAAAAGAACAAATCTGGAAGCAATATATTATCTGCCTTCAAACTATACTGTAAAGCCATAGTCACCAAAACAGCATGGTACTGGTATAAAAATAGGCATATAGACCAATGGAACAGAACAGAGAACCCAGAAACAAAGCCAAATGCTTACAGTTAACTGATCTTCAACAAAGCAAACAAAAACATAAAGTGGGGAAGGGGCACCCTATTTAACAAATGGTGCTGAGATAATTGGCAAGCCACATGTAGAAGAATGAAACTGGATCCTCATCTCTCATCCTTTACAAAAATCAACTCAAGATTAATCAAAGACTTAAATCTAAGACCTGAAATCATAAAAATTCTAGAAGATAACATTGGAAAAAACCCATCTAGGCATTAGCTTAGGCAAAGACTTCATGACCAAGAACTCAAAAGCAAATGCTACAAAAACAAGGATAAATAGATGGGACTTATTTTGCTTCTGTACAGCAAAAGAAATGATCAGCAGAGTAAACAGACAACTCACAGAATAGGAGAAAATCTTCACAATCTATACATCCAAACAAAGGACAAATATCTAGAATCTATAAGGAACTTAAATCAGCAAGAACAAAACAAACAATCCCATCAAAAAGTAGGCTAAGGACATGAATAGACAATTCTCAAAAGAAGATATACAAATTGCCAACAAACATTAAAAATGCTTAACATCACTAATTATCAGGGAAATGCAAATCAAACCCACAATACTCTAGTACCTCACTCCTGCAAGAATGGCCACAATAAAAATAAAAATAAAAATAAATAAATGCTGGTGTGGATGTGGTGAAAAGGGAATATTTTTACACTGTTGGTAGGAACATAAACTAGTACAACCACTATCGAAAACAGTATGGAGATTCCTTAAAGAATTAAAATAGATCTACCATTTGATCTAGCAATCCCACTACTGGGTATCTACCCAGAGGAAAAGAAGTCATTAAAAAAAAAAAAAAAAAGGCCGGGCGCGGTGGCTCAAGCCTGTAATCCCAGCACTTTGGGAGGCCGAGGCGGGCGGATCACGAGGTCAGGAGATCGAGACCATCCTGGCTGACACGGTGAAACCCCGTCTCTACTAAAAAACACAAAAAAAAAAAACTAGCCGGGCGAGGTGGCGGGCGCCTGTAGTCCCAGCTACTGGGGAGGCTGAGGCAGGAGAATGGCGTGAACCCGGGAGGCGGAGCTTGCAGTGAGCTGAGATCCGGCCACTGCACTCCAGCCTGGGCGGCAGAGCAAGACTCCGTCTCAAAAAAAAAAAAAAAAAAAAAAAAGATACTTGCACATGCATGTTTATAGCAGCACAATTCACAACTGCAAAAATATGGAACAAGCCCAAATGCCCATCAATCAATGAGAGGATAAAGAAAATGTTATATATATATATATATATATATATATATATATATAGTTGTGTGTGTGTGTATATATAGATACATACACACCCCATGGAATACTACTCAGCCATAAAAAGGAATGAAACAATGGCATTCACAGTAACCTAGATGGAATTGGAGACCATTATTCTAAAGTAACTTAGGAATGGAAAACCAAACATCATATGTTCTCACTCAAAAGTGGGAGCTATGCTATGAGGATGCAAAGACATAAGAATGATACAATGAACTTTGGGACTTCAGTGGGGAAAGGGAGGGAGGGGGTGAGGGATAAAAAGACTACAGATTGGGTACATTCCTCATGTGATGGGTACATCAAAATCTCAGAAATCATCACTAAAGAACTTATTTATGCAACCAAACACCACCTATTCCCCAAAAACCTTTTGAAATAAACAAACAAAAAACTTTAAAAAAAAGTTGCAGAAGAGATGGGGCATTGATTACCAACAGGGGTATTGATTAAATCAGTAAATAAAGAATAATTTAATATAATATATATGATGTGTATATATACATGCATCTACATATACATATATATACACACACACACATACATACATGCATACACACACACATCCTAGCTTTGTCCACTTGAAAGGGTCTAAAAGCAATGATATCTCAATATCAATAAGCACACCAAGGGCCCAGATCTTGTCTTCTAAATCCTATTCTCTGCTAAAAAGAACCAAGGCTTTTTAGAGAAATGGCTGATTCTAGAGCTAGGGAAGAGAAAATACAAGATAATCTGGAACCCAAGAGAATAAAAAACATGTCCACACAAAGACCAATACACAAATGTTGACAGCAGTATTATTCATAATAACCAAAAGTGTAAACCATCCAAGTCTCCATCAAAAGGTAAATGGATAGACAAAATGTAGCATATCCACAGGGAATTTTTTTTTTTTTTTTTTCGAAATGGAGCTTTGCTCTTGTTGCCCAGGCAGGAGTGCAATGGCATGATCTTGGCTCACCAAAACCTCCACCTCCCAGGTTCAAGCGATTCTCGTGCCTCAGCATCCCGAGTAGCTGGGATTACAGGCATGTGCCACCACACCCGGCTAGTTTTGTATTTTTAGTTGAGATGGTGTTTCTCTATGCCAGTCAGACTGGTCTCGAACTCACAACCTCAGGTGATCTGACCGCCTTGGCCTCCCAAAGTGCTGGGATTACAGGCATGAGCCACCACACCTGGCCCATCCACATGGAATATTATTCAGCCATTAAAAAAATGAAGTACAGACACTCCCCATGTTACAACGGTTCAACTTACAATTTTTAACTTTATGATGTTGCAATTCAGTATGCATTCAGTACGCTCCTCAACATATGACAACTTACCTCCAGATAAGCCCATTGTAAACTGAAAATATCAAAAACGCACTTTGAACTTATAATTTTCAAACTTACAATGGGTTTAACAAGACATAACCCCCTTGTAAGTCTAGGAGCATCTGTACTGATTCATGATACTGCACAGATGAACCTTATAAACATTATTCTGGGTGAAGGAAGACAGACACAAAAGGTCACATTTTGCATGATTCTAGTTAAATGCAATGTCCAAAATAGGCAAGTGCATAGAGACAGAAAGTAAGTTAGTAATGGCAAGAGGTTGGGAAGAAGAGGGAATGGGAACTGCTAATAGGTACAGTGTTACATTTTGAAGTGATGAAAATGTTCTGGAATTAGCATTGATGGTTGCACAACTTTGTGAATATATTAAAACACTAGTGAATTGTACTTTAAAAGGTTGAATATTGTATGGTATGATAATTACAACCCAGTTTATTTAATTACCAAAAAAAAAAAAAAGATAAATCTGGAGTATCTTACACCAGAAAGCAAGAAAGTGTTCAAAGAATGACAGAGATATGGCAAAAGAACATAGAAGCCAGCCTGTAGTAAGTTCTCCCTGGCTAAACAGGGACAATTTGAATATCAAAATAGGTAATAATGGATTAGAATCCATTGAATAAAACAAGAAATCAGAGTCCAAATAGACATATAAAAATAGTGTGGTGATTTAAAATATGTCCAGGCTGTGCATGGTGGCTCACTCCTGTAACCCCAACACCTAGGTGGGAGGATCACTTGAGGCAGGAGTTCAAGGCCAGCCTGGGTAACATAGGAAGATACGTCTCTACAAAAATAATAAAAAATAAAATAAAATAAATAAATAACATCTGTCCACAAATTCTTTGACACTCCTTTCAAAACATGGAGCCTAATTCTCCTGTTCTTGAGTGTGGACCAGATTAGTGGTTTGATTGTAATGAACAGAATATGGTAGAAATGACAATGTACAACTTTGAAGGCTAGGTCATATAGGACACTGTGGCTTCAGCCTTCTCTCAGTACCTGCTCTGGGAAAAGTTAGCTGCCATGTTGTGAGAACATTAGGCAGCCCTATGGAGAAGTCCATAAGGCTAGGGCTGAGACCTCCTAACAACAGCCACAGAGAACTGCGATCTCCAGTCAACAGCTGTGTAAGTAAGCCCTGTAGGGAAGCAGACTCTCCAGACTCCTATGTCCAGCTGACTGAAACCACAGATAACATCTTGACTGCAACCACATAAAAAACTCTGAGCGCCAGAACGACCCACCTAAGCAGCTCCCAGATTTCCAACCCTCAGAAACTGTGTGAAATAATGTTTGCTCTTCTAAGCCTAAGTATTGGGATAATTTGTTACACATCAATAAGTAACAAACATAATTTCAAATATCTTCCCCAAAAATACCCAGTTACAAAAGGAAAAACAACTTATTAGTGGAGAAGCTTGGAGGATACCACATTAATCAAGTGATCAAACTGAACATCATCAAAAACAAGGCAAGCTCAACTTATGTGCCACCTCCTGACAGATGGCAGAGCCTCAATCTAATCATGAGTAAATACCAGACAATCCTAAACTGAGGAGTTTCTGCAAAATAACCGTCCTGTAATCTGTAAGAATATCAGGATCATGAAAGTCAGAAACTAAAGAACTATTCTAGACTGAAGATGACTAATGAGATGTGACAGTTACATGCAACAGATTATTCTCAGTTTAACTAGACATTATTGTAATAACTGGTAACATTTGAACTGGTCTTAGTATTAGATGATATTAACTTATCAATGTTGATTTTACCAATTTTGATGGTTGCATTGTATACTCGTTTGTAGGAAATAGAATCTAAAGTATTAAGGGATGACAGGGCACCAAGTCTCCAGCTTACTACCAAATGGTTCAAGAAAAAAGTCTTCTGTATTGTACTTGCCACTTTTCTGTTGGTTTGTAAAAATAAGCAAAGGAAAAATGAAAAAGTCCTACATGAAAACATCTGACCAACTTTAATAATGGGATTCCTTTAAGGCACCAAGTTGCAAATTATTGTCTTTCAAGTATATTAATAAATTACTAACAAAGGGCACAAATAGAAGATAGGAAGTATAGTTACAAGATAAATCACTCTTTGAAAGCTTTGTATTATACTGATAATATGTTATCAAAGTCTTTTTTTGGGTGAGAGGTTAAGTTTTTAATATTCAGGAAAGGCAACTTGTCTCGAACTAAAAAAATATTAGTAGTAGGCTGGGTGCAGTGGCTCACGCCTGTAATCCCAGCACTTTGGGAGGCTGAGGCGGGCAGATCACGAGATCAGGAGATCGAGACCATCCTGGCTAACAATGGTGAAACCCCGTCTCTACTAAAAACACAAAAAATTAGCCGGATTTGGTGGCACAAGCCTGTAGTCCCAGCTACTTGGGAGGCTGAGGCAGGAGAATCGCTTGAACCCAGGAGGCGGAGGTTGCAATGAGCCGAGATCGCACCACTGCACTCCAGCCTGGGTGACAGAGCGAGACTGTCTCAAAAAAAAACAGTAGTGTGCATCAAATTAACTGCAGTATAGGATTACTGAAATGAAGGTCTGTAAGGAAATCACTGGTTCTTTTTTTTTAGTACCACATTTATATTCCCGTTTTGGAGTACCATGCCTTTATGCTAAGCTCCTCCCACCAAAACAGCCATGCCTTGGGAAAATAATTAGAAATTCACTTCTTTTTTTTTGAGATGGAGTCTCACTGTGTCGCCCAGGCTGGAGTGCAGTGGCACGATCTCAGCTCACTGCAACCTCCGCTTCCCGGGTTCAAACGATTCTCCTGCCTCAGCCTCCTGAGTAGCTGAGATTACAGGTGCCCACCACCATGCCCAGCTAGTTTTTGTATTTTTAGTAGAGACAGGGTTTCACCATGTTGGTCAGGCTGGTCTCGAAATCCTGACCTCATGATCCACCCGCCTCACCCTCCCAAAGTGCTGGGATTACAGGCTTGAGCCACTACATCTGGCGGGAAACAAGAACTTAAAAACAACAAACTAACTTGCCCCACTCTTAAACCAATATTATGTAATTCACATCCAGGAGACGAGACACGTGCTAATCAAAGGTGTTAGTGATGGAGGTAATTAACTAGGGGTTGAGCATCCCTAATGTGAAAATCTACATTCCAAAATGTTCCCAAATCCAAAAGGTTTTGAGCATTGACATGATGCAACAAGTGGAAAATTCCACACATGACCTCGAGATGAGTCAAAGTCAAAATGCAATCAAAATTTAGTTTCGTGCACAAAATCATTAAACATTTTTTTTTTAATTACGTTCAGGCTATGTGTATAATGTGTATATGAAGCACAAGTGACCCTTGTGTTTAGACTGGGGCCCGTCCCCAAGATATCTCATTATGTATATGAAAAAATCCCCAAATGCAAAAAAGTCCAAAATCCGAAACACTTCTGATTCTGAGCATTTCAGATATGGGATATGCAAGATGTACCACAAAAGCTAAGATAATCAGTGACAAACAATAAAGCCTAAGACTCATACCCGAAAGTTCAAAAGAAAAATTGTCTGATAATTGAACTCCATATTAATTTATGCCAATTCCGCAAACAAATTATTCCCTCATGAGTCAAGTATCAAAACGAGAAATAGTATACATTCTTCTTTGTATATTTTTCCTGTAATATTTATTCATTTATTTGGGGGACACTCCCTCTTTTCAACCTAACAATGCAATAACATGTAATTTTTAAGAAAATTAATTTGTTTTAAAAGTCACATTTATAATTTTTTTTTTTTTTTTTTTTTTTGAGACAAGAGTCTCGCTCTGTCACCCAGGCTGGAGTGCAGTGGCCGGATCTCAGCTCACTACAAGCTCTGCCTCCCAGGTTTACGCCATTCTCCTGCCTCAGCCTCCCAAATAGCTGGGACTACAGGCGCCCGCCACCTCGCCCGGCTAGTTTTTTGTATTTTTAGTAGAGACGGGGTTTCACCATGTTAGCCAGGCTGGTCTCGATCTCCTGACCTCGTGATCTGCCCGTCTCGGCCTCCCAAAGTGCTGGGATTACAGGCTTGAGCCACCGTGCCCGGCCCACATTTATAATTTATATGCAGTAAAATTTACCCTTATCAAAGATCTAGAATAGTTCCATCACCTCACAAAATCCCTGCAGCCCTTATGTAGATTTCCTCCCCCAGCACCAGGTAACCACTGATCTGATTTCTGTCCCTATATTTTTGTCTTTTCCAGAACATCATATAAATGGAATCATTCAGTAAGTATCTTTAAATATCTGGAAACTTTCACTTAGCATAATGCTTTTGGAAGTCTTTCATATTATTGCATATATCAACTGTTGCTTCTTTTTTTTTAATGCTGAATAGTATTCTATGTGCATTCATGTATTGCATTTTGTTTGTCCATTTACCATTGATGGATACTTCGGTTATATATAGTTTTATACTGTTATGAATAAAGCTACTATATAGACATTTGCATACAGGTCTTCATGTAGACAAATTTTCATTTTTATTGAATAAATACCTAGAAATAGGACGAATGTACTGTGCTAGAGCAACATACAAAACTAACCACTCTTTTCTTTTTTTTTTAACTAATCAATCTTTTGAAGCAGTATTCCATGTAGTTTACAAGTCATAAAAAACAAACAAGCAAATGAACAAACAAAAAGGTTGGCCAGGCGCAGTGGCTCACACCTGTAATCCCAGCACTCTGGGAGGGCAAGGCAGGTGGATCACTTGAGGTAAGGAGTTCCAGATCAGCCTGGCCAACATGATGAAACCCCATCTCTACTAAAAATACAAAAACGTAGCCAGGCATGGTGGTGTGCACCTGTAGTCCTAGCTGCTTGGGTGGCTGAGGCAGGAGAATTGCTTGAACCTGGGAGGTGGAGGCTGCAGTGAGCCAAGACTGCAGCATTGCACTCCAGCCTAGGCAACAGAGTGAGACTCTGTCTCAAAAAAAGAAAGAAAAAAGATCCCACCAAAAAAATCCATTTCAAGTCTTTCACAACTTTTTGAACATTTGGTAACTGCTCATTGATAGCAGTGGTTTTTCAAGCTGGCCTATACATCAGAACTACCTGGGGAACTAGAACTTGGGCACCAATCCAAAGATTTAGCTGCTCTGGGTAAAGGCACAAACATTACTTTTTCTTTTTCCTCTATTTCTCTTCTAAGTGCTAACAGTATCTCTTTTTTGTTTTTTCATTTTCCATGTTGACATTTTTCAAACATACAGAAAATAAAGACAACAGTATAAGAAACATCATGTACATATCACTTAGATTTAATGATTAATATTTGCCATTTTTCATATAATCTATTTTTTCTTACTGAAGTATTTTAAAATAAAACACAAACCTCATGACATTTCACTCCCAAATAAAATGCATCTTTTTTTAAAAAGTACATTTTCTAACATCATTACAATATGATTCTCACACTAAACCAAACAAAAATATTTTTACATATAATACATATTCTATATTTAAATTTCCCTAATTGCCAAAGCTTATAACATGTAGCCAGGGATGAACCATTGATTTATAACATGTAAAACATAACTATTTTCTTCCAATTTTTTCCACATCCTATATAAGAACATTCATTTTTTAAATAAATTAACATCACCACCACAAAGCAAAAGAAAAGTCAGTTAACAAAATTTTTTATTCTTTACCTGAAAATATCCACCTCATGAACAGTAGGTAAAATAACAGATATATTTGTGTCTGCCTGAGAGACAGAAAAAAAAAATAATAAGAGAAGATATCACCAAAATTTACAGAAAATTTTAAAATATATCTATCTTGTGATCAATAAGCCATGTTGCCCCGTTTAACTTTTAAGATTCTCTTCCTTTAGGAGCAGCCAGAGAAGGCATGGGTCTTACCAATCTTCCCTAATATAGCAGAAGGTCAAAAATAATGCAGATATCATGGATAAAGAATTAATCCTGGCTGGGCGCGGTGGCTCACGCCTGTAATCCCAGCACTTTAGTAGGCCAAGGCAGGTGGATCATGAGGTCAGGAGATCGAGACCATCCTGGCTAACACAGTGAAATCCTGTCTCTACTAAAAACACAAAAAATTAGCTGGGCATGGTGGCAGGCGCCTGTAGTCCCAGCTACTCGGGAGGCTGACGCAGGAGAATGGCGTGAACCCAGGAGGCGGAGCTTGCAGTGAACCAAGATCGCACCACTGCCCTCCAGCCTGGGCAACAAAGCGAGACTCCATCTCAAAAAAAAAAAAAAAAAAGGAATTAATCCCAAGTTCATGCCTGTAATCCTAGCACGTTGGGAATCCAGAAGGAAGAATCGCTTGATGCCAGGAATTCGAGACCAGCCTGGGTAACAGAGCGAAATCTCATCTTTATAAAAAATATTAAAAATTAGCCAGGTGTGGTGGCATGCACCTATAGTCCTAGCTACTTAGGAGGCTGAGGTCGGAGAATCACTTCGGCCCAGGAATTGGAGGCTGCAGTGAGCTACGATAGTGCCACTGTACTCCAGCCTGGGTGACAGAGGGAGACCCTGTCCTTGTTTAAAAAAAAATTAATCCAATAGTCAAAATTAGATTAATTTGCAACTGTATGAAATACTCCCATTATACTGGTTGATATGTAACAGGAATACTAATTTTCCTACTGCTACTTGTTTTTTATTCAATTCAAAGAACAAAGTACAACAAAAAAATTTACACCAGTTAAAACATTTCAAATGAAAACTTCAACCCCACCCATGAACAGATGGTGCTTTTGGAAAAATAAAGGGCAATTGTAACTACAGAATCCTTTTAACTGAGTTTCCTAAAATCGGAAGTCTGCTGGTCACTCTCCTAAGAGGTTTTGCCAGAATCAAGGCTTATTGAAAAAAATTCACTTTTCCCTTTTCCTCACAATTAAAATATAGATTTTGAGTTCTCCAGTCTCTACTGGAGAAATAACAAGAAAAAACACCCTAAGAAACATTAGAGATTACCAATTCATTAAAAATTATTTAATGGGACATTTCAGTAATATTCAGAAATATGTAATAACCTCAAGAAACTCTGCATTTGCTAGTTCAAAAATTCTGTTAAAGAGACTATATGTGCTGGATCATTCTACCATAGTACCACACAATACCTGCTGAGTTAACTGCACTATTTGAGTTGTCCCAGGCTTGTCATGACATGTGGGAATCCGTACCTAAAAGAAAGACAGGAAATTATTTTTGGCTATAAAAGAATGGGGGATGAGAAGTGCTATATCCTGCTGCTAAAAAGGTATGGTCATTAATGCCAAAAAAGCTACAAAAATAAAATTATCTATGTCAGAGTTAAAAACTAAGGTCATATTTATTTTTAGTCACAGCAGAAAGTAAATCAAAGTCTCCACACCCACATACACAGTAATCACTAACTCCCTGAGAAGTATGTTGAAAAACAAAATGGACATCAGCTTCATAATGCTTCCTGTTTATTGTTCCAATCTTTGCTTCATTAATATACACACACCCAAACACACCCTCTCAAGCTTGCCAAATTTTTGGATAAATCTCACAGGAAACGAGAACACTCCATCCAGAGCTATCAGTATTACTTTTGATGATTTCCCAAGGAAAAACACAATACAGATCCTACAAAAATGGGCAAATGTAGAGAGAGAACATTGTCAAAAATAAGTCCTACTCCATAGTGAACTGCAAAGCACTTAGAGTACAACTCATACAAAGTCTGAGAGGAAAATGGTAATTCATTTAAAAGAAAAATCTAACAGAGAACAATACCCTGGGATGAACATGTGTGGTCTGACATCACATGTTAAGAACATCATTTAGGACTAAGAACGAATGGCTTTCCCAATTTATCTTAATTTTTATTGATTCATACTCAATTCTACCAAGTAATCTGTTTCTGCATATCACTCATCTCTGGAGGCACTGGCAGGGCCATGGAGTTGCAGAATTCTAGGAGGTAGGATGTACATGTACATATATAACATATAAATGACACTGTTCTGCAAACTCTAGAGGATGCCATGAGATCAGAGGCGCCTGAAGTCGTGTGACTAATGGTTCTGGGAAGCAAAATGAATTGCAATATCTCTATAATGCCTCACATCAATGACAAACAAGGGAAAGCAATAACATGACTAATATTAATATTAGGTTAAAAAGCAAAGCCCATATGTGAGCTTCCTACAAAGTTCTTTTTTTTGTAGTTGTTTTTGTTTTTTGAGACAGGGTCTTCTTTTGTCGTGCAGGCTGGAGTGCAGTGATGCAAACATGCCTCACTGCAGCCTCGACTTCCCAGGCTCAAGCAATATCCCGAGCATCTAGGACTACAGGTGTGCACCACCACACCCCACTAATTTTTGTATTTTTTTGTAGAGACAAGGTTTTGCCATGTTGCCTAGGGTGGTCTTGAACTTTTGGGCTCAAGGGATCCACCCGCCTCAGCCTCCCAAAGTGCTGGGATCACAGGTGTGAGCCACCATGCCTGTTCAAAAGTTCTCTAAAAAGATCACAATTACCCTGGGAAACATAGCAAGATTCTGTCTACAAAAAGTTTAAAAATTAGCCAGGTGTGTTGGTGCATGCCTGTGGTCCTGGCTACTTGGGGGGCTGAAGTGGGAGGGTCGCTTGAGCCTGGAAAGTTGAGGCTGCAGTAAGCTGTGATCGTGCCACTGTACTCCAGCCTGGGTGACAGCACAAGACCCTGTCTCAAAAAAATAAAAATAAAAATAAAAATAAGAAGGAGACAACTGAGATATAAGACACTACCTTCATTACCACCCCCATGATTGGCAGGTGTAATGTTTTCCCTGGCACTGGAGCAGGCCATCGATCAACATCATTACAAGCTGAAAAATATAACAAAATATTTTCTTAGAATAAGTGAAAACATCAAAGTATTAAAAATGAGGCATTAGAAATAAGAAAACTACTTTCCATATAGCAGAAAAAATATACTGGGAAGAATGAAAGATAAAAGGCAAAAGAAAAGTGAAAGTGATGAAAACATTTTATATTTCACTCAGAAATACACATGTTGGTTAATTTATATCCTAAGTATTAAAGGGAGTTTTCGTATTCATTTATTACCACTAATTAGCTACAAAAGCACATCAACTGGCAAAGGCCTTCCATCTGTAGCAAGTGACAAAAGGATTTTTCAACAGTACTCTAAGTATTAGAACTGTCAACTCGATATTCATTTATTATTATCCTAATAATAATAAGCATCATCAAAGTAGTTAAATGAAATAACAACAGACAGTTTTGGATATCTGTAGGTACAGATGCCAGACAAATAGTTTTATACCTTTCTCCTATCATATATTCCTTAAATTCTTGCCTGAATTTTTATAAATTGTTATAAATCAACTTCATTTTAATCATTCATTTCCAGTAAAAATCTTAAAACTCTTTCATAAAGGTACTCAACTCATACCATGTTAAACTTACCTGCTTCCAAATAAGGTTCACTCTTTTCAAAATACTCTGGTGCTATCTGTTTGAGCACAGTGTGAAAAAAATGAATATAAGGTAGTTTGCTGATCAAAACCAAGGACTGAGGAAAAAAAAAAACAACGTTTTAAAAATTGCTTTGCATTCATTTCTCGCATAAGCAATAACTAACAAGCTAAATTGAGCAAAAAGTGTGGATTTTAAAATAAAAAGGCTTTTACAGTGGATAGCTAAAAGGAAACAAAACCATAGCTACAGAATACAAAAAGTTTAACCTTATTGTTACACTTTAAGAACATAAAAGCATGTAACGGATTTTTCTGCTCTTCAAAAAAAGAATTTCCTACCAACAAACTAATGTCATGAGTAACTTCGAAAGCCTAGCTCCTGCTATCCTTAAAATAGCAATATCAGGAATTAGCCATATGAACTCTTCCTATTAAAGAAAGAGCAAATTTTGATACTTTTGCAAAATACTTACGAGTTATATTTTATAGTTCAACTGCCATAGCCACATAGTTGGAAATTGTAACGTTATGGTTTGATCATTTCAGATACAAATTATACCAATTTTTAAACTTTTTTTTTTCTTAAAAACCACTCTATCTTTCTAACACCAATCAGTGGTCAGGGCAAATTCTGAGTACAAAAGGGAAAGGTATGTCTTGCTAGCTGGGATTAAATAGGAAAGATTCTTTTATTTTTGTTTCTTTTTTCTTTTTTTTTTTTTTTTGAGACAAGGTCTCACTCTGTCACCCAGGCTACAATGTAATGGTGTGATCATGGCTCACTGCTGCCTCAACTTCTTGGGTTCAGGTGATCCTCCCACCTCAGCCTCCGAAGTAGCTGGGACTACAGGTATATGCCATCAAGTATGGCTATTTTTGGGGGGCACGGTGGATTTTTGGTAGAGATACGGTTTTGCCATATTGCCCAGGCTGCTCTCAAACTCCCAGACTCAAGCAATCTGCCCACCTTTTCCTCCCAAAGTGCTGAGATTACAAATGTAAGCTACTGTGACTTACCTGATTCTTTTTAAGAAACAAAAGGAATTGTATATTTGGAATAGAAACAATAATGGCTAAGATGTTGCTAAAGTTTATTTACTAGCTCTTTAAAAAAAGATATAATAGTTCAGGCTTTTATTAGTTGTAACAATATTACAACCTGCTTATTCCTTCCCTTATTCTAAAATGTAAAAATTAAGTGGACTCCTCTGGCTTTTGACAGAATTCTGTGCAATAATTGTAACTTACTGTCAGGAATCTAGCAGAGAGAGCAAAAATTCAATAGCAGTTAAACATATAGAGACAGGTGTCCATGATATTAAAAAAAAAAAAAAAAAAAAAACAAGATAAAATATAAACCCAAGGCTAAGCACGGTGGCTCACACCTGTAATCCCAGCACTTTGGGAAGCTGACGTGGGTGGATCACCTAAAGTCAGGAGTTCAAGACCAGCCTGGCCAACATGGTGAAACCCCATCTCTACTAAAAATACAAAACTTAGCTGGGCATGGTGGCGCACACCTGTAATCTCAGCTACTTGGGAGGTGCCTGTAATCCCAGGTACTCGGGAATACAGTACCTATACTCCCAGCTACTTGAACCTGGGAGGCGGAGGTTGCAGTGAGCTGAAATCACACCACTGAACTCCAGCCTGGGCGATAAGAGCAAAACTCTATCTCAAAAAAAATATATGTATATGTAGGCCGGGTGCAGTGGCTCACACCTGTAATCCCAGAACTTTGGGAGGCTGAGGCAGGTGGATCATGAGGTCAAGAGTTCAAGACCAGCCTGGCCAAGATGGTGAAACCCTGTCTCTACTAAAAATACAAAAAATTGGGCAGGCATGGGGTGGGCACCTATAATCCCAGCTACTCAGGAGGCTGAGGCACAGAATTGCTTGAACCTGGGAGGCAGAGGTTGCAGTGAGCCGACATCACGCCACTGCACTTCAGTCTGGGTGACAGCATGAGACTCTGTCTCAAAAATATATATATATATATATATTTTATATATATATATAAAATACCAAAGACTTTAAAGACTCTTAAAACTAACAGTTTCTGTTTTTCTAATCACAAAATAAAAAAATACTTTAATAGTGTATATGACAATTACCTTCTGAAAGTAGCCTCTTTTTAGAGTTTTATCTCGAACTTGCCGGAAATACACATACCCATAAAAATAAGCAGGATCCTTCTATGAAGAAAGTGACAAGTAAGTGTGTGTGTGGGGGGGGTACATATATATGTATCTATACCTATATCCATATCTTTATCTTTTAATATTAACATCAGGTTCCTTTATAAACCCAAATCAAGACATGAGATATACACAAAGAGCTAGTTATGCTTTTCCACCAACAAATAATAATCATGATAGCAACAGCCAGATCAGAACCTTCTAACTCTTGACGTGGCCCATATGATGTGTGTAAAAACTTAAAATTAAAACAAAAAAAAACCCTCCTAACTTGCCCAAAGATGGCAAAGTACTAATCACAATCTAAGTACTAAAGTCAGATTTTCCCCCTATAACTTACTCAGCTTATATTCTTTATTCATCTCTATACTAGGTGATTGAAATTAAAAAACAGTCAAATTCTGTTTTCCCCAATGTTGTATTTCGTTTCTAAAAAATTCTACCTACAATTTTGAGATTGTCATATTAAGGGATCAATCTTAAAACAAAATGAGGTAAGGCCGGGCGCGGTGGCTCAAGCCTGTAATCCCAGCACTTTGGGAGGCCGAGACGGGTGGATCACGAGGTCAGGAGATCGAGACTATCCTGGCTAACACGGTGAAACCCCGTCTCTACTAAAAAATACAAAAAACTAGCCGGGCGAGGTGGCGGGCGCCTGTAGTCCCAGCTACTCGGGAGGCTGAGGCAGGAGAATGGCGTGAACCCGGGAGGCGGAGCTTGCAGTGAGCTGAGATCCGGCCACTGCACTCCAGCCTGGGCGACAGAGCGAGACTCCGTCTCAAAAAAAAAAAAAAAAAAAATGAGGTATCCTAACACACAATTTCAAGAGAGAAAATAAAAGGAGTTAAATGACAATCTGAATCTTATATAGTCAGTTATACGTTAACCCAATAATAATGAAGCATAACAATGTTTATCAACATACAATCTGAAAGGTAATTCCATTCCAAAAAATTTAAGCATTTACATCTTAATGGAGTAAACTTTGGCTCAGTTCCTTATTTGATTATTATTGCTTAAACAAATATATATTGACCACCTACTTTGAACAGGGTAATGTGTTAGAGAAGATAAAAAGATGCATAAGACACAGTTCTTCCTCAAGGATATCATGATTTAGGAGGGATAAGAAAAGTAGAAAAATGAGGCCAGGTGCAGTGGCTCATGCCTGTAATCCCAACACTTTGGGAGGCCGAGGTGGACGGATCATGAAGTCAGGAGATCAAGAGCATCCTGACCAACATGATGAAACCCTGTCTACCAAAAATACAAAAATTAGCTGAGTGTGGTGGCATGTGCCTGTAATCCCAGCTACTCAGGAGGCTGAGGCAGGAGAATCGCCTGAACCCAGGAGGCAGAGGTTGCAGTGAGACGAGATCACACCACTGCACTCCAGCCTGGTGACACAGTGAGACTCCATCTCAAAAAAAAAAGTAGAAAAATGAGTATTATTGTAATAGGAGGGTGGGTACCATGAAAGAGCACAAAGTGTTATAGGAAAGCTAAGGGCAAAGAGTAAAGATTTCATGGAGGCAGCTGTATTTGAATTGGGAATTGAAGGATGGATATGACTTAAACAAAGACAAAGGCATTCCAGGTTGAAAGGGCTAGGAGTTTTGGTAAAAACACAAAAGACAAAAAAACTACATGCTATCTCAGGAAAAAGCACATAGTTCAGTTTGACTAAAATATGGCATACATATGGCACACATAGAAAGCAGATGAAGGTGAAATTTTGATAGGATAAAGGTCTTATTTTGGAAGGTCCAAAAAGTGAAGACAAGGAAGTAGTAACCTCTTTACTCATTAAACAATTCGCAGTCATTTTAGATTTTACTTATATAATATATTGTACACTTTAGCTGGTAACACTGTATAAGATATATTGTGCTGGAACAAAACAAGAGGTGGGACGTCCTTGGGTAAATTTCTTATCCTCAATAGCCCTCAATTCCCTCATCTACAAAAGGATCTCTCTTGGAACACTGTAGGGAGGATTAATTAGATGATATATGCTTATTAATACAGTATCTAGAACATAAAAAGCCCTAACAAATAACAGCTATTATCATCATTGGTTGGAAGAATATATTAGTAGTGACAGCAAGGAGGAGATGGCTCTAAGAGACATTTCACAGGTAGTATCTCTGCCCTTAGTGGAACCAGGGAGGTAAACTATAAAAACTGGTATCAGGCTAATTATGTCCAAGTCACACTGGATGTGCTGATAGGGCATCCAGATGAAAACGTTCCTCATGTAGTTAAAAAAAAATCTAGGCTCTAAGATCATCTGAATTATTAAAATGTTTTAAATAAATAATAACTAAAACAAGGCTCATTCAAAAATCAAAAAGAGACAACTATGTTATCATCAAGTATGACTACCTCAACTCTAGATGATATTTACTGTACAGTACAACTCCACTCCCAAATCTAATTCAAGAGTTTATTAACAAATGAAAGAAAATTACCTCAACAATCTAATCCATTTTTATAATTCACAATGACATTAGGTTTCAAGCACAGCAACTGTATAAAGTCTCTTTCATTCAGATGCTGAATCCTTATGAGTAAGACTCACTTAGGAAATTCAGCTATATAATATAGTAGCAAAACAAAAGCAAAATATTTCTGAATGGTGTCAGAGGTAACTGAATAAACGAGTTCTAAAGTTTCCTCTCAAATGGACATTTTTCTATGACTACTTTTCCAACCTTTAAGTAAACTGGTAAATCTTTGTCAAATTGATCCAGGAGACAATGCAGCGACACCCTCCTCCCAGAAGACTGTCGAAATCTAAAACAAAACTGGGTATCTCCAAGACAACCTAATGAAAATAAAAATGAAATAAATTAAGGATAGTTTAGTATAACATTTATCCAGTTTCATCAATTTTAGAGCTGAAAACAATCCTATCAATCATTTTAACCCATTCTGTCATGTTTTGGAGGAAAAAAAGGAAATCCTAAGAGTTCAAGTGACTTGCTCAAAGCCATCCTTGCTCATCAGAGGCAAAGCCAGAGTAAAACATGCATCTTAATTCCTAAGTCTCTTTACTATTTTTTCCTATTCCATATCCCTCATGTAATAAAAAATTTTTGGAATATATCTGCATATAATGTTGACTCACAAACATAATAATGAGCAAAAGATGCCAAACACAAAAGAACACATATTGTTCAAATCCACTTTTATAAAATGTTTTGAAAGCAGGCAAAACTAAACTGTAGTGCTTAGAGATGCATTACTGGATGATAAAAGTATAAAGAAAAGAAAAGTATTGTTATAAGAAAGGATAGTGGTTACATTTGGAGGAAAGATTCACCTCAATTTCCTTGTCAACAAAATCAAGGAGTACTATTAGATAATCTCTAAAGTCACTTCCAGTAGTAACATTCAAAGATACTAAAATAAAATTCCCCAACTTGACCTATGACTGTACTGAATTCCAAGCATCTTACCCAATATACTCACTAAGAAAACTAAAGACCTACAAGATCCAAAAAGATATAACAGTTATGCTGTGAGCACCATAGCTTTCTGATGATTCACTCAAAAACAGAAAAAATTTTAATGGAAATTGACTTTTTCTTTTATAAACAGAGTTATAAGAATGAACTTACATAATTTTATTTTTTTGAAACAGAGTCTTGCTCTGTTGCCCAGGCTGGAGTGCAGTGGCGGGATCTAGGCTCACTGCAACCTTCACCATCCGGGTTCAAGAGATTCTCCTGCCTCAGCCTCCCGAGTAGCTGGGATTACAGGTGCGCGCCACCATGCCTGGTCAATTTTTTGTATTTTTAGTAGAGATGGGGTTTCACCATGTTGGCCAGGTTGGTCTCGAACTCCTGATCTCAGGTGATCTGCCCACCTCGGCCTCCCAAAGTGCTGGGATTACAGGCGTGAGCCACTGCGCCTGGCCTTTTTAAAAAAAGTTTTCATTAGAGATGGGATCTTGCTATGTTGCCCAGGCTGGTCTTGAACTCCTGGGCTCAAGTGATCCTCCCACCTCAGCCTCCCAAAGTGTTGGGATTACAGGGGAGAGCCACCACACCCGGCCTTAAAATGACCTCAGCCTCCCAAAGTGTTGAAATTACAGGGGAGAGCCACCACACCCGGCCTTAAAATGTTATTTCTACATTTGTACAATCACAGCTACAGAGTGATCAAAATGTCTAAGACTAAGACAAAACATGAAACTTCAAGAGCCAGCCCCCTCCCTTGACCCTCAGCTTATATCGTCACTCTCTCTGATTAAGGTGGTTAAGCTGGATTGCTGAGAAACGGTACTTTAGACCAGAGCTTCTCACAGTTTATTCCATAGACTGATGCCAGTCCATAACGCGTTACTGTTTCATAACCAAATAAATATGCAAGTTGAGAATATACATTTAGAAACTTTCATAGCAACTTGATATTACTGTAGTAAATTTGTACTTTTAGGCCAGGCACAGTGGCTCACGCCTATAATCCCAGCACTTCAGGAGGCCACGGCGGGTAGATCACCTGAGGTCAGGAGTTTGAGACCAGCCTGGCCAACATGGTGAAACCCCGTCTCTACTAAAAATACAAAAATTAGCCAGATGCAATGGCAGGCACCTGTAATCCCAGCTACTCAGGAGACTGAGGCAGGAGAATTGCTTGAATCTAGTAGGCAGAGGTTGCAGTGACCCAAGATCACACCACTACACTCCAGCCTGGGCAACAGAGCAAGACCCTGTCTCAAAAAAAAAAAAAAAATAGACTTTTATTTTACATTTCTTTTTTTCCTCATTTCATTTTATTTTTCTAATTCAATTACCACAGACTGGAAATATTAAAAACCCTAACTGGCCCTTCAACACAGTCTGAGAAGTGCTGCTTTAGCTACTGGGAAGTGTAAAGCACATCATGATGTCACTGCTGTCTACAGAGAAGAAATGTGTTGAGACAAATATTGTCTGCATGTTAAGTTCATCCAGAACAAGGAGGATTAATGATTCCCTCAGATTCATCACTGCTTCAAACTCTCTCTACTAATGCTGAGTTTGTTCTCTGGACATGTTTAAAATACAGTGACTACTGTCCTTGGGCACTCATCACAGCTTAAGCCTCAGGAACACCTACATCCAGATGATGTTAATGGTAAATGATAAGGAAAAAAACACTGGACAAATATTTATCAGAGGGAAGATCCACTTTAAACTTAGGCTCCTAAAGATAAAAGCCATTCAAATAGAACAAAACACCAAAACCTAAAAAACCAACCAAACAAAGCTTTTTTAAAGTCAGGAGAATCTAAAGTGGCAGAGGGGCTGGGAAGGGCAAACCATTCCAATCTCAAAAGCATTTTTATCTGTGTCATTTTTTCATCCAGTCTAACAAGCTGTTTTACTTTAAGTGTATACAATGGAAATACAAGCTTGATTTATGTCTCTTTCCTAAAGACTGCTCTACTGTGTCTGGATTTCCTTCTACAGAAACTAAAAGCTATCCTGGGAAATAATAAATCTATTTCAAAGTTGGTACAGTAATCCCAACTTTCTTTTTTTCATGAGATGGAGTCTCGCTCTGTTGCCCAGGCTGGAGTGCAGTGGCACAATCTAGGCTCACTGCAACCTTGGCATCCCTGATTCATGAGATTCTCCTGCCTCAGCCTCCTGAGTAGCTGGGACTACAGGCACACACCACCATGCCCAACTAATTTTGTATATTCTTCAGTAGAGACGGGGTTTCACCATGTTGGCCAGGCTGGTCTCGAACTCCTGACCTCAAGTTATCTGTCCGCCTCAGCCTCCCAAAGTGTTGAGATTACAAGTGTGAGCCACTGCACCCGGCCTCCAACTTTCATTTAATAAACACATTTAAAAAACCAAACTCTTTGGATAACTACAACTGAAAATAGCAATTTCAAATATTTACAAAACATACGGTCTTCTTGCTACCTAGAATAATGATGATCTGTTAAGACAGCAAAGTGCCTGCTTTCAGGTCTTTTGTAGATTTTCCTCGTACCAACCATACTTCAAGTCACAGGAACCACACTTCATTTGATGTGCAGCACATAAAAAAAGCATTAAATAATATCTATGAGGAAAAAAATCGGTTGGACGTGGTAGCTCACACCTGTAATCCCAGCACTTTGGGAGGCCGAGGTGGGCAGATCACAAGGTCAGGAGATCAAGACCATCCTGGCTAACACAGTGAAACTCCATCTCTACTAAAAATGCAAAAATTTAGCCGGGCGTGGTGGTGGACTCCTGTAGTCCCAGCTACTCAGAAGGCTGAGGCAAGAGAATGGCGTGAACCCAGGAGGCGGAGCTTGCAGTGAGTGGAGATTGCGCCACTGCACTCCAGCCTGGGTGACAGAGTGAGACTCCATCTCAAAAAAAAAAGAAAAACAATCAGCCAGGTGTGGTGGTTCATGCCTGTAATCCCAGCACTTTGGGAGCCTGAGGCGGGCGGATCACTTGAAGTCGGGAGTTCATGACCAGCCTGGCCAACATGGTGAAACCCCGTCTCTACTAAACATACAAAAATTAGCCGGACATGGTGGCAGGCAAGTGTAGTCCCAGCTACTTGGCAGGCTGAGGCAGGAGAATCACTTGAACTGGGAGGCTGAGGTTGCAGGGAGCTGCGATTGTGCCACTGCACTCCAGCCTGGGTGACAGAGCAAGACTCCATCTCAAAAAAAAAACAAAAACAAAACAAAGAAAAAAGAAAAAAAAAAATCTAAAGGTCATTCATAAGCCAAAAGTACTTAAAAATTGTTTTGATAATGACACATGCAGAGGCTATAAAACTAGATATAGGCTACCTAAACACCACAGAATTAACTTCTTAGCCTTGATGTATGAGTGTGGGGGACTTTTCCTCTACCATCTTAGGTTCACTAACTGGGCTGTGAAATAAATGAACAACAGATTAATGAGAAAATATTTAGTTCGAATGCATACAAAGGCTTCAGAGAAAAAAAAGTAAAACCTAAAGGAGGTGGTTAAACTTGGGAGCTTAGATACCATTTTAACAAAATAAAATAAAATGCACACAGCAACTAGACAAAGGAAAAAGGATTTGGACTTCTAGGGGTAGTAAATTGTGGGAAGGTAAACATATGGGTGAAACTAATGAAAGATAAGGGTTATTTTAGCAAGGTTTATTTATGCAGAACCAAGCTGGTACCATCTCCAGTGATAAGAGTTTTCTCTGGTGATTCAGAATCTTTCTCCTCTTCCTGGTATGGGAAAGGGGAGGGGTGACACCTTCACAAAGGGAAATGTATGTCCTGCTTTTAGGCATATGGGGGAGGGTGAAGGGCTCTTTTTGCATCTGCTGTTTCCCAGTTGCCTTCAATTCAAAACAATTCTTAAGCCAAAGTGGTATATTTCGGGGTGGTATATTCTGATCCCCTTCATGCTCGTGTAGAGAAGTAAAAAACAGAGGGGAGCCATGACAACCAGCTATGATCTGAAAGAGAAGAGCATCCAGTGTAATTCACTGGGATTCCATGCAAAAAGTCAGTTCATCCCGCAATCCATACAACTCAGCTAACTTGGAGTCCTGGAAATCTAACCCATCACAATATATAGGAAGTGTATGTACAGATTTTATAAGAAAAATGTTAACTGAAATGAAGATACATTCCTACAAGACCTCTGTATCATTATTTCATAAATAGGTCAAAGAACAGTAAAATAATTCCAGGTCAGAAAAAATGCCTCACTGGGATCTCTAAAAGGCAATATCTAATTCACCAAGATATCACTTTTCTTTCATATAGTTCACCAAAGCTGAGTTCCAAATGTATAGGAAAAAAATTCTGGAAGCATTTACACAGAAAGGAGAAAATGCTAAAAAAAAAATTTTTAACTGTCAAATCTCTCAAATCAGATTGAAAGAACTAATTAACAGAATATTAGAAATAACTGGCCGGGTGCAGTGGCTCATGCCTGTAATCCCAGCACTTTGGGAGGCCGAGGTGGGCAGATCACGAGGTCAGGCGATTGAGACCATCCTGGTTAACACGGTGAAACCCCTTCTCTACTAAAAATACAAAAACAAAAAATTAGCCGGGCGTGGTGGCAGGCCCCTGTAGTCCTAGCTACTTGGGAGGCTGAGGCAAGAGAATAGTGTGAACCCAGGAGGCAGAGCTTGCAGTGAGCCGAGATAGCGCCACTGCACTTCAGCCTGGGTGACAGAGTGAGACTCTGTCTCAAAAAAAAAAAAAAGTAACCATAAAAGGAAAGAAAACTAGACTGTCTCTGCTTTATAGGGTTATAACTGTGTGTGGCCTGAGAAGCTGAATGTTTTGGTCACTATAAGCCAAGAAAAGCTAGTCTGAAAGTGAAACACAAGAGGTAACCTGAAGGATGTCAATGATTAGGACCACACAAAAGGAATAGCTTGAAAGAGACCAGCAAAACCAAGCTGAACAATAAACAGACCCTTATATGTTTTTTTCTATACACCAAGCACTATGCCAAGGCTTTACATATATTAACCCATATAAACTACTGCACACAACTTATGGCCTTGCTTCCTGACCAAATTTATCCTGGCTTTTTTTAGGTTCACTGCTTTTACAGAGTTCCTGGTAAGCTCCCAGATTCTGAATTGAAAGTAAACTACACACTATATAAACTATTTAATACATACTCCATGAACCCTAAATACATCAGTGTCGCTGATTTTCAACCTCTTCACTATTTCAAGAGTTTATTGTTCCTTGATGGTTTACTTCATCACACCATAACAGTTATTTTAAGAGTTGAAGCTAGTAAAATCAACAATGATATGACTTGGCATCATTAAAATAGGAATAAAAATCATTGATCTGTTTGCATTCTAATATGCTATTTCAATCAATTTTCATACATTAACAGTATAACCGGTATTCTTAGCATAAAATTAAACAGAAACAATAGATGAAAAATAGTTACCTGAATTTGAATCTGGAAAAGACAAATAGCAAATATTGGTTTTCTGAAAAAGAAAACAAAAGCGATGTATGCTGACACACACATAATCAATAAAAATAAACAGAAATATAACAGTAAACTATACAGAGCAGTATTTTTACTTACTTCTTTGTCAGTAAGTTTGGAATGCTGAGGATAAATTACCTGGAAGAAAAGAGTTAAATTTTGTTAAACATATTATAAACGTTAGTTATAAACATATTATAGGCCGGCACAGTGGCTCACGCTTGTAATCCCAGCACTTTGGGAGCCCGAGGCAGGCGGATCACTTGAAGTCAGGTGTTTAAGACCAACCTGGCCAACATGCCGAAACCCCATCTCTACTAAAAATACAAAATTAGCCAGGTGTGGTAGCATGCACCTGTAGTCCCAACTACTTGGGAGGCTCAGGAGGGAGGATCACTTGAACCCGGGAGACGGAGGTTGTAGTAAGCTGAGATCACGCCATTGCACTACAGCCTGGGTGACAGAGCAAGACCCCGTCTCAAAAAAAAAAAATATATATATATACACACACACACACATATATATATTTTAGACTACTGTCTTTAGTCTACTATTTTAGACTGTTTCACATATATTATATAATATATATAAAAATACAAAATATAATATATATATAATATATATTATATAAATAAAAAAAACTTCAGTCTAAAATAGTAGTTGGTTATGGTCAAATCACTTTCAGAAATAGTTCACAGAAGCACAGATAAAGAAAATGCAGTACATATACATAATGGGATATTATTCAGCCATTAAAAAAATGAAATCCAGGCCAGGCATATTGGCTCATATCTGTAATCCCCGCACTTTGGGAGGCCGAGACATGCAGAGTTCAATACCAGCCTGGTCAACATGATGAAATCCCATCTCTACTACAATATAAAAATTAGCTGGGTGTGGTGGCTCATGCCTGTAATCCCAGCTACTCGGGAGCCTGAGACATGAGAATCACTTGAACCCAGGAGACAGAGGTTGCAGTGAGCTCAGATTACGCCACTGCACTCCAGCCTGGGCGACAGAGTAAAAAAAAAAAAAAAGAAAGAAAGAAAAAGAAAAAGGAAAAAAAAAAAAGAATGAAATCCTGTCATTTGCAACACCATGGGTAGAACTGGAGGACACTATGTTAAGTGAAATAAACCAGGCACAGACAGACAAGTATCACATGTTCTCACTCATATGTAAGGGCTAAAAAGAGGAACTCACAGAGATAGAAAGTAGAATAATGATGGTAAGTTACCAGAGGCTGGGAAGGGTAGTAAGGGTTTGAGAGGCGGAATAAAGAAAGCATGGTTAAGGGGTACAAAAATTAGTACAAAAGTTAGACTGAAGCTAGTGTTTGGTAGCACAATAGGACAACCATAGTTAAAAATAATTTATCGTATATTTCAAAATCACTAAAGAGTAGAACTGGAATGTTCCATGTCGGGCGCGGTGGCTCACGCCTGTAATCCCAGCACTTTGGGAGGCCGAGGCGGGCGGATCACAAGGTCAGGAGATCGAGACCACGGTGAAACCCCGTTTCTACTAAAAATACAAAAAATTAGCCGGGCGCGGTGGCGGGCGCCTGTAGTCCCAGCTACTCAGGAGGCTGAGGCAGGAGAATGGCGTAAACCCGGGAGGCGGAGCTTGCAGTGAGCCGAGATTGCGCCACTGCACTCCAGCCTGAGCGACAGAGCAAGACTCTGTCTCAAAAAAAAAAAAAAAAGAACTGGAATGTTCCTAACACAAAGAAATGATAAATGCTTGAGGGGATGGATATCCCAATAACTCTGATTTGATCATTATACATTGCATGTCTGCATCAAAGTATCACATGTACTCCATATACATGTGCAAGTATTATATATCCACAATAATGAAGAATTTTTTGTGGTTTTTTTGTTTGTTTGTTTTTGAGAAGGAGTTTCACTCTTGTTGCCCATGCTGGAGTGTAATGGTGCAATCTTAGCCCACTGTAACCGCCACCTCCCAGGTTCAAGTGATTCTTCCGTCTCCCGGGTTCAAGCAATCCTCCTGCCTCAGCCTCCTGAGTAGCTGGAATTACAGGAATGTGCCACCACACCCGGCCAATTTTGTATGTTTAGTAGAGACGGGGATTTCACCATGTTGGTCAGGGTGGTCTTGAACTCCTGACCTCAGTTGATCCACCTGCCTTGGCCTCCCAAAGTGCGGGATTTCAGGCATGAGCCACCGCGCCCAGTCAAGAATATTTTTTTAAAAATACTGGGAGGCCGGCCGGGCGCAGTGGCTCACACCTGTAATCTCAGCACTTTGGGAGGCTGAGGCGGGCGGATCACAATGGCAGGAGATCGAGACCATCCTGGCTAACATGGCGAAACCCCATCTCTACTGAAAATGCAAAAAAATTAGCCGGGCGTGGTGGCGTTCGCCTGTAGTCCCAGCTGATGGGGAGGCTGAGGCAGGAGAATGGCATGAACCCGGGAGGCGGAGGTTGCAGTGAGCCGAGATCGCGCCACTGCACTCCAGCCTGGGTGACAGAGCAAGACTTCGTCTCAAAAAAAAAAAAAAAATTTTTCGGAGGCCGAGGCAGGTGGATCACGCCGAGGTCAGGAGTTCAAGACCAGCCTGGCCAACACGGTAAAACCCCATCTCTACTAAAAATACAAAAATTAGCTGGGCATGGCAGCGCGTGCCTGTAATCCCAGCTATTCGGGAGGCTGAAGCAGGAGAATTGCTTGAACCAGGACCCGGGAGGTGGAGGTAGTAGTGGGCCCAAGATCATGCCACTGCACTCCAGCCTGGGCTATAGAGCAAGACTCTATCTCAATAAATAAATAAATAAATAAACAAATAGTTCTACACCACCATTCACAATAGCAAAGACATTAAATCAAACTAAATGCCCACCAATGACAGATTGGATAAAGAAAATGTGGTACATATATACCATGAAATACCATGCAGCCATAAAAAAAGAATGGGATCATGTCTTTTATGGGAACATGGATGGAGCTGGAGGCTATTATTCTCAGCTAACTAATGCAGGAACAGAAAACCAAATACTGTATACTCTCTCTCATAAGTGGGAGGAGCTAAATAATGAGACTTTATGAACACAAAGAAGGAAACAACAGACATTGGGTCTACTTGAGGGTGGAGGGTGGGAGGAGGGAGAGGAGCAGAAAACATAACTATTGGGGACTGGGCTTAACACCTGGGTGATGAAATAATCTGCACAGCAAACCCCCGGTACATGAGTTTACATATGTAACAAACTTTCACGTGTACCCAGAAACCTAAAATAAAAGTTAAAAGACAAAAAAACAAACAGTTCACAAACTTTAATAATGAAACAAAGGGGAAAGCTGGGAGCAGTGAGTAATATTTACATTAGGTAAAAAAAGTTTTTGGTTTCAATTTATCTCCAAAAGATTGGTAAAATCGTTAAGTTATCAAGAACTATTTACCAACTGACTAATAACTCAAAGCTTACTGAGTCTTTTCCTTGGTAGCCTATAATGTACAGAGAAGATAATCTTTCAGCTGGCGTCTCCTTCAAGAAATAATAATTTTCAACTGACTTCAACAAGTAATACACATCCTAACTACTTAGTTACTAGTAAAAGAAAAATGAAAAATAATGATCTGCACTTTAAGAAACCTCAAGGACCATCTCTACAATAAAGGCTATCCTAATTCTCTCTGGTCCCTTTAAAGGATTATTATGCATTTTCTTAGGTTGTTTTAGTGTCTGCAGTGACTACAGCCACCTTCTGAGGAAACTCCCGCCCCAGAGCCCCTGCAAGGAAGCAGGGCTAGGTCAGATCAGCTACCACCAGAACAAATACTAGTAAACAACACACCCAAGGGCACACACTCTACAAGCCAACCAAGCTCTGTTATAACCAACCTGACCTCCTTAGGAGATGAACATTACATTGACGAAAGTGACAAAAATTACACTCTCAATACTTGACCAGTCAACTGGCACTATACATTAATCACAGAAGGCAACCTGTGTGCATTGGTAGTAATGCCTCTCTCATGTCACCAATTATCAAAGGCCAGTAATTTCAAACAGGATACCAGAGGTGTCTTAAAGGCCACCTGGTTGTACCAATGGCTGTCTTAGGAGAGTCAGGCCCCTGCCCCAGAACATAGAGGCTGCAACGAGCCAAGATCATGCCACTTCACTCCAGCCTGGGTGACAGGGTGAGACCCTCTCTCTCAAAAAAAAAAAAAAAAAAAAGTCCTTCTTGGCCAGATACCACAGCTCACACCTGTAATCCTAACATTTTGGGAGGCCAGGGTGGGCTGATCACTTGAGGCCAGGAGTTTGAGACTAGCCCGGCTAACATGGTGAAACCATATCTCTACTAAAAATACAAAAAACTTAGCCGGACGTGGTGGTGGGCGCTTGTAATCCTAGCTACACGGGAGGCTGAGGCACAAGGATCGCTTGAACCTGGGAGGCGGAGGTTGCAGTGAGCCGAAATCATGCCACTGCTCTTCAGCCTGGGCAAAAGAATAAGATTGCTTAAAAAAAAAAAAAAAAAAAATCCTTCTCTTGTTACAAGATGACTTAGAAAAAGTCCTTCTCTAATCTTTTAACAGTTAAATCCTTGTTTCCAAAAGCATGGTACACATGCCAGAGGACATATTACATGGTGCACAGCCCTTTTAAAATTGTAATAGTTACATGCACCACACTTAATTTAATGTGTAAAAGCATGGCACACATGCCAGAGGAGATATTACATGGTGCACAGCCCTTTTAAAATTGTAATAGTTATACGCACCACACTTAATTTAATGTGTAAAAGCATGGCACACATGCCAGAGGAGATATTACATGGTGCACAGCCCTTTTAAAATTGTAATAGTTATATGCACCACACTTAATTTAATGTGTATTAGGAAAAAAGACCTAACACTCAAAATCAATATACCATGGATACAAATGCTTAAGATATAGCTAAGTAAAAAAAGGGGGCAGAGGGATGTGAAGAATCCAGTTAAAGAAAAATATTAATAGTACAAATAATATGACAAGGAATGACTGAAACTTAGAAAACAACAATGAATTAAGTTTTTGCATATTTTCTTCTAATATTTATGGGCTTTTTCTTAAATTCTGAGCTATAGCTCAAACTGCTATTTTTTTTATTTTTATTTATTTATTTATTTATTTATTTTTGAGACAGAGTCTCGCTCTGTCACCCAGGCTGGAGTACAATGGCGTGATCTCAGCTCACTGCAACCTCTGCCTCCCAGTTCAAGCGATTCTTGTGCCTCAGCCACCCAAGTAGCTGGGATTACAGGTGTGTGCCACCATGCCCAGTTAATTTTTGTATTTTTAATAGAGACAGGGTTTCACCATGTTGGCTAGGCTGGTCTCAAACACCAGACCTCAAGTGATCCCACCCGCGTTGGCCTCCCAAAGTGCTGGAATTACAGGCATGAGCCACCGTGCCCAGCCTCAAACTGTTATTTTTAAAATTGTCAACTTTCCCAACACTATTTGCTCAAACAAAAAACTATTTCCCACTGATATGTAAGGCTCTAATAGTACCTTCTAATAAATTCCACCTGCTATTCCTATGTCCTATCATTTTAATCAATTCTCTACAGTGAAAGACAGCAGGAAGATGGAAAGAAACCAAGTCCTTACATTATTTCAACTATAAATTCAATTGTGCCTTGAGTCAGGCTTACCTGTGAACTTTGCAATAACATGAATCAATAAACTTTGTTTTCTTATGCCAGTTTGGGCTACCTTTGTCATCTTTTCTTTTTTTGAGACAAAGTCTCCAGAGTCTCATTCTGTCACCAAGGCCAGAGTGCAGTGGCACAATTGTGGCTCACCCCAGCCTCAATCTCCAGGGCTCAAGTGATCCTCCCACCTTAGCCACCTCAGTAGCTGGGACTACAGGCATGCACCACCACACCTGGCTAATTTTTAAATTTTCTGTAGAGATGGAGTCCTGCCATGTTGCCCAGGCTGGTCTCAAACTCCTGGCCTCAAACGATCCTCCTGCCTCCACCTCCCAAATTGCTGCGATTACAGGCTACCATGTCCAGTCTTCCTGTCACTTTTAACAGAAAGAATCATGGTTGCTTTTTTTCTTTGACAGCAGAAAGCACTACTATATCTTAATTCACTAGATCTCAACATTCTTTCTGGCTTTGTATCAGACTGCATCTATGGGAAGTTTCACTCTTTCCCCTACCAGCTGTGATTAATATAATCCTTCTCAGTTCCTAAATAGAAGTACTTGGTAAGAGTTAATTATATCCTATTCTTTGTAAGCTGTTATATCATCTTTAATATCCAACCAACTAAATGCTGAACTACTGAGCCATTTTTGTCAAAATCACTAATTCATCACAATATCTCATCAAACCAGTTCAACACATCTCATTTAGGCATTCCTCAAGGAAATGACTCCCTTTTTTAAAAAAAGGACTTTCTGTTATAAACCACTTAGACTAAATACCAAGTTCTTTCATCATAGGATGATTTCTCCTGATACTTTTTCCAAGACAAATATAGATTTATAGAATATAGACGTTTAAATTTTAACAAAGATATCTCTACAGCTTTATCAGAAATCAATAGGAGATTCTCCCAGCACGTAAATGCCTTGATAAACAGCTACTATTTTCTTCTGAGAAACCCATAAAGAGCACCTCACACACTGAATTGCCCTCAGAGGGAGGATAAAATGGTCGTTGGTTTCTACAAAGAGAATGAAAATGGTTTAAGATGAGAATTTTTTTTCCAGGCAATTGGGGGGATAAGAAATATAGTTGGGGCTCAAATCCAGAGATATCTAGTCCAGTTAGATGGTGCTATGGACTGAATCCCCCAAAAATTCACATAAAAGCTCTAACCTCCAATCATATTTAGAGACAGGGCCTTTGGGAGGTAATTAGGTCAGGAGTGTAGAGCTCACATGACGGCATTAGTGCCCTTATAAGAGGAAACACAAGACATCTCTCTCTCTTTCTCTCTACCATGTGAGGACATAGCAAGGACACAGCCATCTGCAAGCCAGGAAGACGACCCTCACCAGGAACAAAATTGGCAAGCACCTTGATTTTAAACTTCCCCCAGCCTCCAGAACCAAGAGAAATAGATTTCTGTTATTTAAGACATCCAAGCCAGGTACGCGGTGGCTTTTGCCTGTAATCCCGCACTTTGGGAGACTGAGGCAGGTAGATTACTTGAGGCCAGCAGTGACCAGTCTGGCCAACATGGCGAAACCCTGTCTCTACTAAAATTACAAAAATTAGCTGGGCATGGTGGCACACACCTGTAATCACAGCTACTCAGGAAGCTGAGGCACGAGTATGGCTTGAACCCATGAGGTAGAGGTTGCAGTGAGCCCACATGGTGCCACCGCACTCCACCCTGGGCGACAGAGTAAGACCCTGTCTCAAAACAAAAACAAAACAAAACAAAAAGACACTCAGTCTGGTATTTTGTTATAGTAGCCATAGCAGACTAATACAGATGGTTTGTGGGAAGACGAGACAAATATATGAAAATAGGATGCACTGGTATGGTTGCCATATGCAAAGATCCTACTGTTTTACCTTTCTAGCTTCTAGGAAACACGGTTAACTAGATATTCCCACCTGCCCTCACAGAAGACAACAGACAAAATATTAGCATTTGGCCTTCTTTTTCACTGTTGTTGTTACTTCTCATTCTACCAGCCTAAGCCAAATCTTCAGTTTCTTCCTATCATCTCTTCTTCACTTCAATTTTTTCTTTAAAGCCCAAATTGTCTTTAAAATTCACATTTACTCACCTTGACTTTGGGCAAAAATAAATGAATACAGCTCTGCATCTTCAAACTCTTAAGAGGCAGTGGGGAAGGATGGAAAGTACAGTACTGGTACCAAAACCATGTTTTGGTCCTAATTAGATGTGTCCTTGTGGGAAATCATTAGCCAGTCTATGCCTCAGTTTCTGCTTCCATAACATGAGGGTGTACCTTCCACATCAATGGTCCATTGTTGCTCACTGATGGAGTGGGGCAAGGTGAGCCTGAAGAAGTAAGGAGAGAGAAGACTATGTAGGGATTGTGGGCTACATTTAAGAAGCTGCTGGAGAATTTTTAACCTTGAATGAGTCAAAAATACAGGCTGGGAAGGCGGGAGCTCAGCCACTACTGGTGAGGAGCTACAGGAATTACAAATGCAACAGACAGCCTAACAGCAGCTCTGGAGGAAAGGTGAGATATAGAGATGGTACAGGGTGCTGAGCAGGATTATGGACAGAAATTTGTGAGAAACTAGACCTGTTAGAAGAGCAGCAGCAGCAGTAGTGGGAACAATGGACTATGTGTTCTTCGAAGCACAAAAGTTAACTTCAGGTGAAGTTGAGTAAGTTACTTTTATAACTCTTACCTAATCTCAAAATAAAGTTAAAAAAAAAAAAAAGCTCTAATTCACAGCATATACAATAGTCAACTTTGAGTTCAAAGTGGATCAAAGGCCTAAATGTAAGAGCTAAATCTATATAACTCTTAGAAGAAAACATAGTAATAAATCTTCACAACCTTGAATTAGGCAATGGTTTCTTAGATATGACACCAAAATCACAAACAACAAAACGAAACATAAATAAATTGGATATCATCAAAATTTAAAACCTTGTTTCAACAACAACAAAAACCCCAAGGTGATAGTGGTATTAGGAGGTGAAACCTTTGGGAGGTGATCAGGTCGTGAGGGCAGAGCCCTCATGATTGGGATTAGTGCTCTTACAAAAGAGACCCAAGAACTAGCTCTCCACCATGCAAAGACACTGCCAAAAGGTGCCATCTATGCATCAGAAAAAGTACCCTCACCAAACCCCACATCAGCCAGTACCTTGATCTTGGACTTCCGAGCCTCCAGAGCTATGAGAAATAAACACATTGTTTATAAGCTGCCCAGTTTGTGATATTTTGTAAGAAGACTGAACAGGCTAAAACACAATATAACTAATAAGGGTCTGGTATATAAAATACATAAAGAACTCCTACAATATAACAATAAGACGACAAATAACCCAATTTTAAAATGGGCACAAATGTGAATAGACACTTCTCCAAAAAATAAAAATGAAAATGGCCAATAAGCACATGAAAAAACACTGTTTAGCATTAGTTACTAGGGAAATGCAAATAAAATCACAATAAGACACGGCTATACCCACTAGGACACCTGTAATCAAAAGGACAGACAATAACAAGAGTCGGCAAAGATGCAGAGAAATTGGAACCCTCATGTACCAGTAGTGGAAAACAGTTTGGCAGTTTCTCAAGAAGTTACAATATAGAGTTACAGTATAGCCCTGCAATTTCAATGCTAGGTATATATCCAAGAAAAGTGAAAACACATGTTCACACAAAAACTGGTACACAAATTTTCATAGTAGCAATATTCATAACAGCCAAAAAGTAAAAACAAGCCTGGACAACATAGTGAGACTCTGTCTCCTCAAAAAAGTTAAAAATTAGCCAGGCCACAGTGGCTCACACTTGTAATCCCAGCACTTTGGGAGGCTAAGGCAGGCGGATTATGAGGTCAGGAAATTGAGACTACCCTGGCTAACACAGTGAAACCCATCTCTACTAAAAATATAAAAATTAGCCAGGCGTGGTGGTGGGTGCCTGTAGTCCCAGCTACTCGGGAGGCTGAGGCAGGAGAATGGCGTGAACCCGGGAGGCAGAGCTTGCAGTGAGCCGAGATCGCGCCACTGCACTCCAGCCTGGGCGACAGAGCGAGACTCCATCTAAAAAAAAAAAAAATTAGCCAGGCATGGTGGCAGGCACTTGTAGTCCCAGCTACTCAGAAGGCTGAGGCAGGAGGGTTGCTTGAGCCCAGGCAGTCAATGCCACAGTGAACTATGATCATGCTATTATGCTCCAGCCTGGGCAATAGAGCAAAACCCATGATTCATTAAATCATGAATAAACAAGATGTGATATATCCATACAAAGGTATATTATTCAACCATAAAGAGGAATAAAGTATATATACATACTACGACATGGACAAACGTATATGATTCCACTCCCATGAAAAGCATACTGACAGAAGCTTATTAGGGGCTGCCAGGCGCCAGGGAAAAAGGGGAATGGGTATGCGTTTTTCGGGGGTGAAGAAAAATGTCCTGCAATTAGATAGTGGTGTTAGTTGCACATCTTGTGAAAAACTCAAAACCAATGAATTATACACTTTAAAAGTGTGAATTTTATATGTGAATACCTGAATTTTTAAAAACGGAAACGTAGACACAATAATTCAAACCTTAAAAAGGCATAAAATCATAATTATAGTCTCTCTCCCATTGAGCTTGAGGTTTTCTTCCTTCAATAACCATTGCTAAACAATTTCCTATGTATCTTTCAAAGAAAAATTATGTATGTACTTTTCCTTAACATAAATTATATTCTGCGGGAGGCTGAGGCAGGAGAATTGCTTGAACCCAGGAGGCGGAGGTTTTGGTGAGCCAAGATTGCGCCATTGCACTCCAGCCTGGGCAACAAGAGTGAGACTCCATCTCCAAAAAAAAAAAAAAAAAAAAAAAAAAAATTACATTCTGTTCTGTTCTCACTGCTTTACACACTGCTTTTTTCCTTAAGATCTTGAAGATCATAATATTTCAGTACATAATATATTCATTAATTCTAAAGATGCTTTGAACTTTCCTGCTTCTTCCCTTGCTCACACTTAGGAACTGATTCACCATTTATCTGCCTATTAAATTCCATCCAGCAGGGGAAATAAGTGATTCCTATTGCCTCTTTTTGTAATTTCTGTAATTTTTCCTCAATAAATATTGTGTATAATTTTTTAATTATATAAGCTGAAATTTTAAATTACGCAGCCCTAAAGGTTCAAATCAATTTTCACCTTCCACCAGAAAATTTCACTTACTCTCTGGACCACTGACTATATAGTTTGTTTTGTTTTGTTTTGTTTTTGAGATAGAGTCTGGCTTTGTCACCTAGGCTGGAGAGCAGTGACACGATCTCAGCTTATTGCAACCTCCGCCTCCCAAGTTCAAGCGATTCTCCTGCCTCAGCCACTCAAGTAACTAGGATTCCAAGTGTGCACCACCCCACCCGGCTAATTTTTTTGTATTTTTAGTAGAGACGGAGTTTCGTCATGTTGACCAGGCTGGTCTCGGACTCCTGAACTCAAGTAATCCACCCACCTCAGCCTCCCAAAGTGCTGGGCCTATAGGCATGAGCCAGCACACCTGGCCAACTTGTCTCTTTAGTTAAATTCTGGAGAGCAAGGATTCTTATGTCTTTATCTACTGATTAACATAACAGAAACCTTTGTGCATGTTAGGTGCTTATTATGGCCTATGCAAACAGTCCCAGTGCTCCTACTATAATAGGTACCAACAAAAATTTAGTGATGCTACCCTCATACTGATCCTATATTACTTATAAAGGACTCTAAGCTTAGGCAGTAATTCACTAAATGAGTAATACAGATAGAATTGAAATAAGCTAGACCAAAAGAGTACCTATTTCATTATTTCAGAAAAACTCAATAATTACAATTGCCAACTTTATCAAGTGTTTTCCTTGTGCCAGGCACTGTGTTGTATCAATCAATCCTCACAATACACTAGAAATGAGAACTATTAAAATTATCATCTCACTTCATCTGCCCATGGTTGTAAACTGCTTTCAGTCAGAATACCTACATTCAGGAAATCTAACTTTATGTCATTGACATAGGTCACACTGGTCTGAGTTCAGTTATTCTTTCGTCCAAACAGAAGCAAGTGTCTACTGTGCATTTCACAGGATCGTAAAGCATTTTGCCAACTAAAAGATCACAAAAATGCTAAAAGCAGTTCATACAACTCACAAAATAGCCCTAGGTACTATTATTACATTTAGTATTAGCATGTAAACAGGAACACTTTGAGAAATGAGGTAAACTACTACTACCAAGAATTTAAGAATTTTAGTTCAAGCTACCACTGGCATTTCACGTCTTCTTTGCTTCAGTTTCCCCTAAATAGTAAACAAAAGTAGCTTAATTTTGTACCCAGGATAACACAGTATAGTGGGGGGAAATTAGGCTTTAGAATCAAAAGGACCGGGGTTCAAATCCTGGCTTACTAAGCAAGTGATATGGGGCAAGTTACCTCTTTTAAGTTTCAGTTCCCTTATTTAAAAAGAGTTTAGGCCGAGACGGGCGGATCACGAGGTCGGGAGATCGAGACCATCCTGGTTAACACGGTGAAACCCCGTCTCTACTAAAAAATACAAAAAACTAGCCGGGCGAGGTGGCGGGCGCCTGTAGTCCCAGCTACTCGGGAGGCTGAGGCAGGAGAATGGCGTGAACCCGGGAGGCGGAGCTTGCAGTGAGCTGAGATCCGGCCACTGCACTCCAGCCTGGGTGACAGAGCGAGACTCCGTCTCAAAAAAATAAATAAATAAATAAAAAATAAAAATAAAAAGAGTTTAGCTGGGCACGGTGGCTCATGCCTATAATCTCAGCACTTTGGGAGGCGGAGGGGGGGATCACGAGGTTAGGAGTTTAAGACCAGCCTGGCCAAGATGGTAAAACCCCATTTCTACTAAAAATACAAAAATTAGCCGGGCGTGGTGGTGGGCACCTGTAATCCCAGCTACTCAGGAGGCTGAGGTAGAGAATTACTTGAACCCAGGAGGCAGAGGTTGCAGTGAGCCAAGATTGTGCCATTGCACTCCAGCCTGGGTGACAGGGTAAGACTCCATCTCAAAAAAGAGTTTATGGGCCAGGCACGGTGGCTCACGCCTGTAATTCCAGCACTTTGTGAGGCTGAGGTGGGCAGATCATGAGGTCAGGAGTTTGAGACCAGCCTGACCAATATGATGAAACCCTGCCTCTACTAAAAATACAAAAACTAGCTGGGTGCGGTGCCACGTGCCTGTAATCCCAGCTATTCAGGAGGTTGAGGCAGGAGAATTGCTGGAACTCGGGAGACAGAGGTTGCAGTGAGCTGAGATTGCGCCACTGCACTCTAGCCTGGGTGACAAAGCAAGATTCTGTTTCAAAAAAAAAAGTCTAAAGCCGGGCATGGTGGCTCATGCCTATAATACTAGCACTTTGGGAGACTAAGGCACGTGGACTGTCGGAGGCTGAGGCAGGCAGATCACTTGAGGCCAGGAGTTCAAGACCAGTCTGGGCAACACAGCAAAACCCTGTCTCTACAAAAAAACAAAAAATAAAAAAGTAGCCCGGCTGTAGTCCAGCTACTTGACAGGCTGAGGTAAGAGAACTGCTTGAGCCTGGGAGGTCCAGGCTGTAGTGCACTGTAGCCTGGTGACAGAGCATGATCCTGTCGCAAACAAATAAATAAAATCTATATATTACTTAATAATTAGAGTGACGGAAAGGAATAAATGAGGCTAAGTAAAATGGCTCACGCCTGGGATCTCAACACTGGGAGGTGGAGGCAGGAGGATCCCTTGAGCCCAGGAGTTCAAGATCACACTGGGTGACACAAAAATAAAACAATTTATTTGGGCATGGTGGCATACACCTGGAGTACCAGTTACTTGTGAAACTGAGGTGGGAGGATCCCTTGAACCCAAAAGTTCAAGACTGCAGTGAGTCATGATCACACACCACTGCACTCCGGCCTGGGCAACAAAGTGAGACACTGTCTCAAAAAATAAAAAAAGAAAGAAAGAAATGAGATATACAAATAAAGTTTCTCTTTAAAGTAAATTTTCTGTTTAAAGTCATAGAACAATCAAAGAAACAACGGGGCCCATAGTTTTGCATCTTCTGTGCGAATCCACAACCTTCAAAGCCTGTCAACCACAACAGAGCCTGAAGTTGCTGAGCCCCTGATGTGTGCCAGGCACTGTGCTTAGCGCCTCGCACACTTGATTTAACTCTTATGGGAACTCTGTGAAGTTGGTTCCTGTTTATACCAGAGGAGATGAAGCATACAGAGTGAGTGACTTCATCAAAATAATACATCTAGTAAGTACTCAAACCAGGATGCCAGCCCTGGTCTGACTTTACAATTCACTTTACTACTTTAGCCTACCTCCCACAAGTCAACTAATCAAAGCATCTCAAGCCAGAGAGTGTAAAACTGCAACTGTCAAACTTTTTGTTTCCAACATCCCTTTATACTCTTAAAATGTACTGAGGCTCCCAAAGAACTCCTGTTGGTATTTCGTTTCATTTTTTGAGACAGAGTTTCATTCTTGTTGCCTAGGCTGGAGTGCAATGGCACAGTCTCAGCTCACTGCAACCTCCACCTCCCTGGTTCAAGTGATTCTCCTGCCTCAGCCTCCCCAGTAGCTGGGATTACATGTATGCGCCATCACACCCAGCTAATTTTTTTTTGGTATTTTTAGTACAGATGGGTTTCACCATGTTGGCCAAGCTAGTCATGAACTCCTGACCTCAGGAGATCCACCCGCCTCGGCCTCCTAAAGAGCTGGGATTACAGGCGTGAGCCACCATGTCCGGCCTAGAACTCTTGTTTATATGGGTTACATCTATCAACACTCACCATTGTAGAAACTAAAAGTGATCATTTAAAAAAACTGTTATTTTAAAATAATAACCTATACTCATTAACATATTCAATTTTCATGAAAAGTAACTATATTCAGGTTGAGTATTCCTTATCCAAAATGCTTGGTGGGATCAGAAGTGTTTTGGATTTCAGATCTTTTCAGATTCTAGAATATTTGAATTATACTTACTCAGCTGGACATCCCAAATCCAACAACCTGAAATCCAAAATGCTCCAATGAGCATTTCCTTTAAGTATCACATCAGTACTCAGAAAGTTTCAGGTTTTGGAGCGTTTCAGATTTTGAATGTTTAGGAAAAAAACCACCTATATTCCTAAATAAAACAAAAACTTTACTGAGAAGATGGCATCGTTTACACGTTTGCAAATATCTTTAATGTCTGATTTAATAGAAATAACTAGATTCTCATATCTGCTTCGACGTTCATTCTTTTTTTAAAAAATTTGTTTTTCTTTAATGTTTGCTCTTGGCAGAATCATTCTATGTTCATTCTATTACAATATGTCGTTCTGGTTGAAGAACATGAAGAAAAGCCACACATAGTTTGAAAACATCCTGGCCGGGCGCAGTGGCTCACGCCTGTAATCCCAGCACTTTGGGAGGCCGAGGCGGGTGGATCACGAGGTCAGGAGTTTGAGACCAGCCTGACCAACATGGTGAAACCCCGTCTCTACTAAAAATATAAAAATTAGCCAGGCGTGGTGGCACGCACCTGTAATCCCAGCTACTCAAGAGGCTGAGGCAGGAGAATTGCTTGAATCTGGGAGGCGGAGTTGCAGTGAGCCGAGATTGGGCCACTGCAGTCCAGCCTGAGCAACAGAGCGAGACTCTGTCTAGAAAAGAAAAGAAAAGAGAAAAGAAAAGAGAAGAGAAGAGAAGAGAGAAAAGAAAAGAAAACATCCTACAAATCTCCTGAAATGGTCTCAGAGATGCCCAGAAGTCCTCAGACCACATTTTGACAACAGCTGGTTTACAAGAAAAACAGAAAAGCATATGTAAAGAGAAAATTCAAAAACATACTCCAAACATGCCTACATATAATGATCATCTGGAACTGATTCTGATTAAGCAGATGGGTGAGCCCCAGAATCCTCATACGTAATAAATGCTCCAGATGATTCTTATAAGAAAAACAAAATAACTCAAATAGAATCCCAATGATACAAAACTAGCTTAAATTTACCAAGATACAAATGTTTAGCCTTATTTTCAATAAGCATTAACAGATATTTCCATATCCCAGGTAAAACAGAACATAATCCTTTATTTCAAACTTACATAATGGTGTAGAATTTTTAGGCACATATACCCTTGGCTCTCAACGAGCTCAAAGTTACTAAAGTTTATAGCCTAAAACCCAAGCTTAAGAAATATTTCAAAATAAATATTTGATTACATAAGATTATAACTGCTCTCAGGTAAGGCAGTAAATGCTTGTTGCCTTCCAATACCACTCCTCCTTCTCCTTTTATTAATATAGGCATACCTTGTTTTATTGTGCATCATTTTATTGTGCTTTGCAGTTACTAGTTTCTACAAATTACAGGTTTGTGGCAAGCCTACATTAAGCAAGTTTATCAGCATCATTTCTCCAACAACGTGTTCACTTTGTGTCTCTGTGTTACATTTTGGTAATTCTCACAATATTTCAACCTTTTTTGTTACTATTGTATCTGTTACAGTGGTCTGTGATAAGTTATCTTTGATGTTACTATTGTAATTGTTTTGGGGCACCACAAACCATGCCCATATAAGATGGCAAATTTAATCAATAAATACATATATTCTCACAGTTCCACTGACCAGCCATTACCCCATCTCTCTCCCTCTCCTCAGGCCTCCCTATTCCGTAAGATACAACAATATTGCAATTGGGGCAATGAATAACTCTATAATGGCCTCTAAGTGTTCAAGTAAAAGGATGAGTCACACATCTCTCACTTTAAATCAAAAGCTAGAAACGATTTAAGTTTAATGAGGTAGGCATGTCAAAAGCTGAGATAGGCCAAAAGCTAGGCCTCTTGGACCAAAGAGCCAACTTATGAATGCAAAGGAAAAGTTCTTTTTTTCTTTCTTTTTTTTATGCAACAGGATCTCACCATGTTGCCCAGTCTGGTTTCGAACTCCTGGGCTCAAGGAATCCTACTGCCTCAGCCTCCCAAAATGATGAGATTAAAGGCCTGAGCCACCACACCCAGCCAAAGGAAAAGTTCTTGAAGGAAATTAAAAGTGCTACTCCAGTGAACACATGAATAAGAAAGTGAAACAGCCTTACTGCTGATGTGGAGAAAGTCTGAGTGGTCTGGATAGAAGAGCAAACCAGCTACAACATTCCCTAAGCCAGAAGCCTAATTCAGAACAAGAGCCTAACTCTTTTCAATTCTGTTTTTCAATTCTGTTACGGCTGAGAGAGGTGAGGAATCTGCAGAAGAAAAGTTGGAAGCTAGCCAAAGTTGGTTCATGAGGTTTAAGGAAAGAAGCTGTCTCCATAACATAAAAGTGCAAGGTGAAGCCGCAAGGACTGATAGAGAGCTGCAGCAAGTCATCCAGAAAATCTAAGAGAAATGATGAAGGTGGCTACACTAAATAACAGATTTTCATTGTAGATGAAACAGCCTTCTATTGGAAGACTATGCCCTCTAAGACTTTCATAGCTAGAGAAAAGTGAGTATCTGGCTTCAAAGTTTCAAAGGACAGGCTGACAGCCAGGTGCAGTGGCTCACGCCTGTAATGCTAGCACTTTAGGAGGTGGAGGCAGGAGGATCCCTTGAAGCCAGGAATTTGAGACCAGTCTGGACAACAAAGCAAGACCCCATCTCCACAAAAAATTTAAAAATTAGTCTGGTGCATAAGCATACGCCTGCAGTATCAGCTACCGGGGAAGGTGAGACAGAAGGATCACCTGCGCCGGGAGTTCGAGGCTTCAGTAAGCCATGATTGCATCACTGCACTCCAGCCTGGGTGACAGAGTAAGACCATCTCAAAAAAAAAAAGAAGAAAGAAAAGAAAAGAAAAGAACGTCTGCTTTGTAAAATCATATTTATGAAGAGTTTTTTGTTTTTTGGCTTTTTTTTTTTTTGAGACAAAGTCTTGCTCTGTTGCCCAGGCAGGAGTACAATCTCAGTTCACTGCAACCTCTGTCTCCCAGGTTCAAGTGATTCTCCTGCCTCAGTCTCCCGAGTAGCTGGGATTACAGGAATGTGCCACCAAGCTGGCTAATTTTTGTATTTTTTAAGTAGAGACATGTTGGCTACAGTGGTCTTGAAGTCCTGACTTCAAGCGATCCACCCGCCTCAGCCTCCCAAAGTGCTGGTATCACAGGCATGAGCCACCGTACTTGGCTTATGAAGAGTCTAATAATCTCAAAAACTGTTTATGAGAATATTTATGAATAAAAGCAGACTCTCAGTAGACATGTTTAGGAGACTGCCGCCCAGACTATGCTTTGGAAGTGTCCCTCCTATTGCAGGGGTGAGCCTAAGTGACTTCTACTGCTACCGAAACCTTGTCTCCTAACCACAAGTGAACAAAATGGGACACCTGTCCCATGCTGAGCCAATCAGCTACTCCAGTATTAAGCTTCAGCCTCATTCCAGAAAAAGAGTTTGGCTAAAATCAGTACCATGGAAACCCAAAGTCAAGCAGAGTAATGGGGGAGCAGAAACTGAGGCCACTGCAGCATAAACCAGCTTCAGCATGGAGAATGGAAAAGACATGCAAAGAGCAAAGACGAAAAAAAAAAAAAAAAAAAAAAACACAGCTCCAGAGACAAAGGCAAAAGCCTGGGGCTTTCCAAATCCCACAAGTTCATCCCTGCTTCCCACACACTTGGATTCCAAAAGACTGCCTGGAATCCTTATAATCACTGTCCCTTTACTTAACTTTATTTGAGGTTTCTGTTCCTAACAATCAAATTAATCCTTGACAGATACAAAATTATATAAAGAAAAAAAGCATTAACAAAAATGCCAAATATTAATAGCAGTTGCCTCTTAGTAGAATTAAGAGTGATATTTTCTAGTGTTTATAATTTATTGTCTTTTTTTTTTTTTTTTTTTTTTTGAGACAAAGTCTCACTCTATTGCCAGGCAGGAGTGCAGCGGTGCAATCTCATTGCAACCTCCGCCTCCCAGGTTCAAGCGATTCTCCTGCCTCAGCCTCCTAAGTAGCTGGGACTACAGGCATATGCCACTACGCCCAGCTGATTTTTGTATTTTTAGTAGAGACGGTGTTTCACCATGTTGGCCAGGGTGGTCTCGATCTCTTGACCTCGCGATCTGCCTGCCTTGGCCTCCCAAAGTGCTGGGATTACAGGCGTGAGCCGCCACGCCTGGCCTAATGTTTATAATTTCTTTACTTGCCAAGTTTTCAGCAATGAGTATGTTATTATTTACTCAGAAAAAAAAAAAAAAAAACTTGAATAAATAAGGTAATTCTGTATTCAGATAATTAAGGCTTTACTAAATATTGGTAATTTCAAAGCTAAAAGTGAGGTACAGTATATCAAACCCAGGAGGTTTCAAAACTTGTTCCAGAGGACACTTTGATTCTGTAGTAATGCCTCCACAGCCACTTCAGGTGAAAAGCAGCTCAGCACACCCACTGCAGTCAACACCTTGTTCAGTTACTTTCTAGCTCAAAGACCTCCTTAACCCCCTTCACTTAGGACAGGGCCTTAAAAGACATTTTATGCAAGGTGAAACACTCCCCCTTCCATTCAGAGCTTTAGCCAACTGTATCAGAATGGGAACCTGCCCCAAACCAGGCCAGATTATCTTCCTCTGGCTTTGGAAGAGAGTTAAAGATTCACTTTTTTCACTGAGGTGGCTAAAAACGTTAACTTCTCATCTTAAAGATCAGAGAAGGACTGGGCCTGGTGGCTCACACCTATAATCCCAGTACTTTGGAAGGCAGAGGCAGCAGGATAATTTGAGGCCAGAAGTTTGAGACCAGCCTGGGCAAAATAGCAAGACCTCGTCTCCACAAAAAAATTTAAAAATAGCCGGGTGTAGCGGTGCATGTCTGTAGTCCTAGATACTCAGGAGGATCCCTCGAGTTTAGGAGTTTGAGGCTGTAGTGAGTTATGATCATGCCACTGCACTCCAGTCTGAGCCAGACCATGTCTCTAAGGAAAAAAAAAAAAAAAAAAGCCAGGCACGGTGGCTCACACCTGTAATCCCAGCACTTTGGGAGGCTGAGGCAGGGTTGTCACCGAAGTCAGGAGTTCAAGACCAGCCTGGCCAACATGGTGAAATCCTGTCTCTACTAAAAAATATATATATATATATACAAAAATTAACTGGGTGTGGTGGCATGCGCCTGTAGTCCCAGCTACTTGGGAGGCTGAGGCAGGAGAATCACTTGAACCTGGAAGGTGGAGGTTGCAGTGAGCCGAAATTACGCCACTGCACTCCAGGCTGGGGGACAAAGTTAGACTCTGCCTTAAAAAAAAAAAGAATCAGAGAAGAGGAAGAAGGCAGTTTGCAGAGAGCATGAAATATAAGCAAGATCTGCACACACAAAAAAGAGCAAAACCAAGAGGATTCCCTGATTCTGAACTCTAGCCATTTTCTGAAGCCCCACTATGTTTATGTCTTAAATCGCTGGAAACAGGTATTTAAGCTCTGTGTCCTTACAGTAAGTTCCCCTTTACTGCTTGAGGTAGCTTAAATTAGTTTCTGTTGTAGACAAAGATACACACACACGCCCCATTTCAACAAGATTAGTCATTAAGGTTCCAGATTAGATATCTATTTACACAGGGAACAAAGTTCCCTACTAAAAAAAGGTATCGATTCTAGTACCTCAATTTCATTTTACAAGTGAGAAAACTGAGGCCCCACTTCCCAAAACAAAAGTCAGGGGTTCTCTTCACTTAAAAAGGAAATTTCAGGCCACGCGCGGTGGCTCAAGCCTGTAATCCCAGCACTTTGGGAGGCCGAGACGGGCGGATCACGAGGTCAGGAGATCGAGACCATCCTGGCTAACCCGATGAAACCCCGTCTCTACTAAAAAAATGCAAAAAACTAGCCGGGCGAGGTGGCGGGCACCTGTAATCCCAGCTACTCAGGAGGCTGAGGCAGGAGAATGGCGTGAACCTGGGAGGCGGAGCTTGCAGTGAGCTGAGATCCGGCCACTGCACTCCAGCCTGGGCAACAGAGTGAGACACTTGTCTCAAAAAAAAAAAAAAAAAGTAAATTTCAGCCAGGTGTGGTGGCTCACACCTGTAATTCCAGCACTTTGGAGGCCGAGACAGGCAGATCACCTGAGGTCAGGAGTTCAAGACCAGCCTGGCCAATATGGTGAAACTCTGTCTCTACAAAAATATAAAACTGGCCGGGCGCGGTGGCTCAAGCCTGTAATCCCAGCACTTTGGGAGGCCGAGACGGGTGGATCACGAGGTCAGGAGATCAAGACCATCCTGGCTAACACGGTAAAACCCCGTCTCTACTAAAAAATACAAAAAACTAGCCGCACGAGGTGGCGGGCGCCTGTAGTCCCAGCTACTCGGGAGGCTGAGGCAGGAGAATGGCGTGAACCCGGGAGGCGGAGCTTGCAGTGAGCCAAGATCTGGCCACTGCACTCCAGCCTGGGCGACAGAGCAAGACTTTGTCTCAAAAATAAATAAATAAATTAAATAAATAAAACTTAGCCAGGCATGATGGCAGGTTCCCGTAAACCCAGTTACTCAGGAGGCGGAGGCAAGAGAGTCATTTCAACACGGGACGCAGAGGTTGCAGTAAGCCAAGATTGTGCCATTGCCCTCCAGCCTGGGTGACAGGGTGAGACTCCACCTCAAAAAAAAAAAAAAAAAAGATGTAGGCCGGGCGCGGTGGCTCAAGCCTGTAATCCCAGCACTTTGGGAGGCCGAGACGGGCGGATCACAAGGTCAGGAGATCGAGACCATACTGGCTAACATGGTGAAACCCCGTCTCTACTAAAAATACAAAAAAACTAGCCGGGCGAGGTGGCGGGCGCCTGTAGTCCCAGCTACTCAGGAGGCTGAGGCAGGAGAATGGCGTAAACCCGGGAGGCGGAGCTTGCAGTGAGCTGAGATCCGGCCACTGCACTCCAGCCTGGGCGACAGAGCGAGACTCCGTCTCAAAAAAAAAAAAAAAAAAAAAAGGAAATTTCTAGAAAATCAATGCTTCTCAAATGAAGCCTTAAATACATCTTACTGTGTCCCAGGAACTGCTCCAAATGCTTTACAAACATTAAATTACCTAATCCTCACAACAATGCCATGATATAGGTATTGTTATCCTGTTATAAAGAAGAATGTGAGACTCAAACAAGCTAAGTAACTTGCCCAAAGTCACCTGGATTCTAACCTAGGCAGCCCAGCTTTACAGTCTGGGTTTTGTTAGGGGTTTTTTGGGGGACAGTGTCTCGATCTGTCACCCAGGCTTGAGTGCAGTGGCACGAATATGGCTCACTGCAGCCTCGACCTTCCTTTATTAGAGAATCTTCCCCACCCTCATCCTACACCTTCTAAAACCAGTGATGCTTAATGTGGGGACAATGGAACAGAAGGTCCATGGATAAACCCAGACAGTCCATGGAACCACATACATGATTTCGTTTACTCAGCCTTTTCCTAGTGGAAAGTTCACAATGTTTGTATTTTTAAAAGATCCAGGAAGCAAAAGGTTAAGAACTCCTGACCTAAAAAAACTCTATACAGTGGCATACATTATGGAAAATGAAATTCAAAATAAGTCCTTTAATAATTCACATTTTTGCAGCACTGTTTTCTATCTGGTCAAAAATATTCATAAAGAATGTCCCAAATAATAAGAATCCAAAAGGATCTCCTTTAGCTATTTAAAAACACAACTACAACAACCCATTCTTAAGCTTTCTGGTTAAATTTCTTGCTGTACATATAACTTCAGGTTAACATGACAAGGTGAATAATAAATGGCTTATAAATCTTTTATTCAAAATCTTTGGGAACTGTTTTTCTTACTTTAATAGGATAGAAGAATTGCTCACATATTCACCCATTCTATCAAAAGTATTTACAGAATGCCACTAGGTGCCAGGGACTGCATTTGGCCTTATCAGCTACTATGATTAATTCTTGGTTCTCTAAATTGTTGCCTCAATCTACAAATATAGGTTAGAGCACACCCTATTTGTATGCTCCGCAACTAACATAATGCTTGGTTCTTAGTGGAAACTTAATGTTGAACTGTGTTATACTAAAACACCCAGAAGGCAGGCCGAATACGAAAGCAGTGGCTTGGCATTAAGAAAAACCACCCCTAGCCAGTTTTCTTAGTCAACCAGGCCACTACAGTAAGAATGAGATAGAAATCTGTCACCAATACCAAAAACAAAAACATCTAAACAAACGCCCTTCTGATAACGATTTTCTTGGACACATGAAAACAAGCAATTCCTTATGCTAAAAAGACCTTAAACGAAGTCAAGAATAGATGTTTCTAAAGTCTTTCGATAAGGGGCCATAAATAAGAATGGAAAAGTTGACTGATTCACAAGCAAATGATTTTCCCTATATTCATCTTGACATTAGTTTCACACCAACTGTTCCAGAGGCAATATTTTAAAAATAACAGAAATGAAGCCCGGCACGATGGCTCACGCCTGTAACCCCAGCACTTTGGGAGGTCGAGGGGGGCAGACCAACTGAGTCAGGAGTTCGAGACCAGCCTGACCAAAATGGAGAAACCCTGTCTCTACCAAAAATACAAAATTAGCTGGGTGTGGTGGCGCATGCCTCTAATCCCAGCTACTCGGGAGGCTGAGGCGGGAGAATCGCCTGAACCCGGGATTCAGAGGTCGTGGTGAGCCGAGATCGCGCCATTGCACTCCAGCCTGGGCAACAACAGCAAAACCCCGTCTCAAAAAACCAACCAACCAACCAGAAATGAGGCACAAAAGGAGGAACGGGAGAAAATGTATGCTGAGATAAGTATTTCGGCTCAGGCTGAGGGAAAAGCTCTATGAATTACTACAAATGACCAAAACAACCTGAGCCTTAAAAATTGGTTGTGCAAGTTCCGCTATTAAGAGTTCATCATTAGTTATGGAGCATTGTTCTTGAAAAAGTACCAAACATCCTGCCTGCAGGCTTCCTCGGGTGGGTGCTACTAACCCTTTTAGTTAGTTCTGTGGCTCTGGGTTTAAAAGAAAGAAAGAAATAACAGGATGAACATCAACAAGTATTTAAGAAGGGCCTAAGAGAGAACTTTTCACCCCTAGCCGCAGCCCAAGATCCTCCCACGGGAAGTGCCGTAGGACTGCAGCCCGAAAGAGCGCCTGAGGGGAAACTGGCCACGCCCGGATGCGCGGCGGATGGGGTCCAGGCCGGCCAGCCCGCGGGCGCTTGGCTTTGCGGCAGCCGCCCAGGCGCAGGGGCGGAGCGCGGAGACAGGGCGGGGCCGGGCCTCACCTCCACGGCCTGGCCCAGCTCCAGGTCGAAGCCCACCACACACACGCAGTGCAGCCAGGCGGAGAAGCCGTCCCAGCGCAGCAGGCCCCGGCCACGGCCATCGTCCTCTTCATCGTCCTCTGGCGCGCCTCCCGCCGCCAGAAGGGCCGGCGCCTCGCGCTCTACGGCCCCTGCCACTGCCTCGTCCAACGGCCTTCGAGAGCCGGGCCCCAAGCCCGCAGGGCCCCTCAAAGCCATCCGCGGCCCCCTGGCCGTTCGCGCCGCCTCCACCGCGGACCGCGCCGCAGAGCGCGCTTGCCTCCGCGCAGGCGCAGACGCCGCTGCCGCAGCCGCTGGGGACAGACTCAGTCCGGGCGGGGCTGCGACTCACGTGACCCTGGGAGCGCGGCTCTGCGCAGATCCTCCCGGGCCGGACCGGACGTGGGGACGTCACGCCGCCGCTTGTCTCGGATTGTGAAGCCGGCCCTGACCTTGTCTGAAACGTCTTTGGGACTGAAGCAGTTGTTTATGAATCTTTGTCAACCTCGTTCGCAGTCAACGACCAGGGAATAAATTATTCGTGGAATGACACTGTTCATAATTATTATAAGGTATTAAATTATGAAAGCGTAGGCTGGGCGCGGTGGCTCACGCGCCCACTTTGGGAGGCCGATGCAGGCGGATCATCAGATCAGGAGTTCAAGACCAGCCTGACCAACATGGTGAAACCCCGTCTCTACTAAAAATGCAAAAAAATTAGCCAGGCTTGGTAGCGCGCTCCTGAAATCCCAGCTACTCAGGAGGCTGAGGCAGGAGAATCGCTTGAACCCGGGAGGCAGAGGTTGCGGTGAGCCAAGATTGCGCCACTGTATTCCAGCCAGGGCGACAAAGCGAGATTCCATCTCAAAAATAAAAAATATGAAAGCGTAATGGTAACGGTGGCTAACATTGAATGCTTACTTTGTGCCAGTTGATATGCCAAGTACAAATGCGAATATTTACAAATATTACCTTATTGAATCTTCACATAATCGCAAATAAGTAGACAGTATTTGCTTATTTTTACAGATAAGGAAATGGAGAGTCTGGAAGTTACATGACTAGCCAAACAAGTATGACAACTCCGATACCTTCTTGCGATTCACTCAGTTTGCTGACTCAGATATCTGTGCATTCACTGACCTGTTTCTTCTGCAGCAACGCCTCCCTACCCCGCCACCTCCACCTTTCTTGGTTTGGCTGTGACTCACTCAACACACATCCCCAGACCTTTCTGGAACTCCAGGTTGGGCAGATTGGCCTCCACAGCAACCTGTGGATCTCTGAGCACTGGGGCAAGGGCCTGGTCTCAAGCAGCTTCATATTCGGAGATCAGTTTTTACTGATTATGGGGCCAGCCAAGATACTAACTAGTATTTATTCAGCACCTACTATGTTAAGTATAAATAGCATAGTAAAAGTAGGAAGCACACAATAATACCTCAACAGAAAAATGAGTAAACCAGCGAGGTGTCACACCTATAATCCCAGCTTCTTGGGAAGCTGAGGCCAGCTAAGGCCAAGGAGGATATCTTGAGCAGGAGTTCTAGGCTGCAGTGCGCTATGATCATGCCTGCAAACAGGCATTGCACTCCGGCCTGGGCAACATAGCGTGACTGCGTCTCTAAAAAACAACGCAAAACAAAAAACACTGCAGAACTTAAGCATTTTGCTGCACTGCCCAGTCAAATCCATTACACTTGACAAATACTGCCCTCTTAACATTCTTAGAATTCATTTTTTGGAGCAAGTGTTAGTGTCCCTGTTTTCAAGGAGGTGGTCCAGGTATGCACACACATCAGTAGTGATGTTTGCTGGAGACTTCCTTTAGACAAAAATGAACTTAGGGACAGCACTTAAGTTAGAGGTCACGTCTTTGACCAAGGTAGCCTGCCATCCTACTCCAGAGAACGCTGTGGTTAAAAGAGGAAAAACTGTATTCTGCGATCAAGTAAGGCTCTAAACCCAGTATTAGGAAAGAACAGTAGCCTTTTGTATTAGAAAGAACACTGGCCTGGAAGTCAAAAGTTCTGGATTCTAGTGCCAGCTCCACCCACGATCATGGTAGGGCAGGCTGCTCCAAAACCCAGTTTCTGCTCAATGGGAATGATGATTACTAACTCACCTCACTGACTGTTGGAAAAAGTTAAGCTATCCTAATGTACCCATTTTACCAGATGCTACTTAATTATTAATGATCGCAAAACACCAGTTGTGGCCAAGCACAGTGGGTCACACCTATAATCCCAGCACGTTGGGAGGCTGAGGCAGTAGAATAGCTTGAGTCCAGGAGTTTGAGACCAGCCTGGGCAACATAGGGAGGCCCTGTCTCTTAAAAAAATTAAAAATTAGCCGGGCATGGTGGCACACACCTCTAGTTCCAGCTACTTGAGAGGCTGAGGTGGGAGGATCACTGGAACCCAGAAGGTGAAGGCTGCAATGAGCCATTACTGTGCCACTCTACTCCATCCTGGGCAACACACCAAGACCCTGTGTCAAAAACCAAAACCAAAAAAGAACACTAGTTGTTCCACAGGGCTAGTTCTTTCGTGCATAGACACAAACTACGATTCTGTGAAATGTCGCTTTATAATATTGGGTTAAGGATAATCTTGTCAAAATACAGTACCCTGAAAAAAACATATTAGGAGGGCCAGAAGTTTCCAGAGAATGAAAGCACACCAAAGCTCTAGAGAATTTTAAAAGTAAAAAACTTGTTTGGGGAGAAAAAAAAAAAACACTACTTAAATCTTTATGCACAGAAACAGAATAACCACCAGGGAAAACAAAGCACCTTTGGCTTTATTTCCCTCTACCTTCATAACTTTGACATTCTGCCTTACAGTCTATTTTCACACAGTTTCTGTTGTTACTAGGAGCTGAGGAACAAGATACTGACACCTTCTTATGGTTCATCAAAAGAACCTTTGACTCTGAAAGGATCTTGGATAGGATCATCTCTCCAAACTTCCTATTCATGGATCTTCTGACATTCAGTTAGCCAGCCTCTTTTCTAACACTCTCTATTAAAGTTAAGTCACTAGCCTGTAATCCCAGCATTTTGGGAGGCCAAGGCTGGTGGATCACCTGAGGTCAGGAGCTCCAGACCAGCCTGGCCAACATGGTGAAATCCTGTCTTTAGTAAAAATACAAAAATTAGCCAGTTGTGGTGGTGCACACCTTTAATCCCAGCTACTTGGGAGGCTGAGGTGGGAGGAACCCTTGATTTGGGGAGGCAGAGGTGACCGTGAGCTGAGATCACACCACTGCACTCCAGCCTGTGTGACAGAGGGAGACTCCGTCTCAATAAATAAATAAGTAGCCGGGCGCAGTGGCTCATGCCTGTAATCCCAGCATTTTGGGAGGCCAAGGCAGGCGGATCATGAGGTCAGGAGATTGAGACCATGGTGAAACCCTGTCTCTACTAAAATTACAAAAAAAATTAGCAGGCGCGGTGGCAGGCACCTGTAGTCCCAGCTACTTGGGAGGCTGAGGCAAGAGAACGGCTTGAACCCGGGAGGGGGAGCTTACAGTGAGCCGAGATGGCACCACTGCACTCCAGCCTGGGTGGCAGAGTGAGATTCCGTCTCAAGATAAGATAAAATAAAATAAAATAAAATAAAAAAATATACCTGGCGCAGTTGCTCACGCCTGTAATCCCAGCACTTCAGGAGGCCGAGGTGGGCAGATCATTTAAGGTCAGGAGCTTGAGACCAGCCTGGCCATCGTGGTGAGACCCTGTCTCTACTAAAAATACAAAAAATTAGCCAGGCCTGTTGGCGTGCTCCTGTAATCCTAGCTACTTGGGAGGCTAAAGTGGGAGAATCGCTTGAACCCGGGAGGTGGAGGTTGCAGTGAGCCAAGATAGCGCTACTGCACTTCAGCCTGGGTGACAAGAGCAAGACTCCATCTCAAAAATAATAAATAAAAAGTTAAGTAACTACTTTCAGAGCTGCTATTTTTTGGGTGTTCATAAGGGCTAGAAAGTTCTTCCCTTTATGGAGACAAAATCAGCCACTTTGTAATACATACCCATTGGTCTAAGTTGTGCTTGCTGAGATGACATAGAAGAGTCCCACTCTTCTACATGATAACCCTGTGAACATTTGAAAATAGTTATCCCACACCCACATGCCTTCCAGTTTTCAGGGTAACTACCCCAATCCTCCAACTGTTCCTCAAAAGATGTAGTTTCTAGGCCATTCATCATCCTGTTGCCCAATTTGGGCATACTCCAACTTGTCAACATCACTCTTATAGCGTGGGAGGAAACACCATCCTCCAGGTGTGATCTTACCACTGCAGAATGTACTCTAGGACTATTACTTTTCTTGTCCCAGCCACCAGGCTTCTTTTAACACCAGTTCATATCACATTTACTTGTTTTGGCAGCCAGGTCACATCACTGGCTCAGGTTGCATTTACTGTCAACTAAAGCCCTGGATCTCTTTTCATGTGAGGAGCACTTAAGTCAGGGTAGACCGCATTAGCCAAGAGCATGACTAGATTCATGGCTCTGCTGCTCTTCTAATGTTACCAAGAACACTGAACACAGGATTAAAAACATTCCAGACTTCTCTACTCACCCTTAACCAAACTCCGGGCATTTCAGTAGTTTTAACAGAAGAAAGAAAAAATAAAAGGCTGAGCATTAGACAATGGTGTGAATTGTGAAATGCAGTGTCAGGTCTCTGGGTTTAGTTTTACCAAAAGGACCCACAGGGGGTCCAGATGTCCTAGATATTTACCCAGATGGGCAGCCAGGGGACTTCCCTCTTGCACTTAAGGTAAATGCTGCCAGGGCTGCTGGGACATAACTATACTTGCGGTGGTGAAAAAACTACATGGAGATATACACAGAGGCCCCATACCAGTGTGTTATCAATAGAGAACTGAGTTTACTGCTGTACTTCTCTGGAAGACAAAAATGCTCAAATACAGATTTTGAAGGGAGGATCCAGCCAAAGAAGACTATAAAATGCACGATCAGGGCCAGATGCCGTGGCTCACGCCTGTAATCCCAGTACTTTGGGAGGCCAAGGCAGGCGGATCACTTGAGGTCAGGAGTTCGAGACCAGCCTGGCCAACATGGTGAAACCCTATCTCTACTAAAAATATAAAAATTAGCTGGGCATAGTGGCATCCTCCTGTAATCCCAGCTGCTCAGGAGGCTGAGGCAGGAGAATCACTTGAACCTGGAAGGCAGAGGTTGCAGTAAGCCAAGATTTCACCACTACACTCCAGCCTGGGCAACAGAGCAAGACTCCATCTAAATAAAATAAAATAAAAAATAAAATGCACTAACAGGTTTTCCCAAACAGTGTTTGTGACAGCTTTAAAAAATGGTGGTCGGGTGTGGTGGTGGCTCAGACCTCTAATCCCAGCACTTTGGGAGGCCAAGGCAAGAGGATTCATGACAACACACACCTGTAGTCCTAGCTACGTAGGAGGCTGAGGCTGGAGGATCACATGAGCCCAGGAGGTCAAGGCAGCAGTGAGCTGTGATTGTACCACTGCACAGCCTGGGCAACAGAGTGAGATTCTGTCCCCCCAGCCCTTCAAAATAATAATAATAATAATAATAATAATAATAATAAATAAAAACAGGAAAGAAAAGAAAAAATAATGAAGAGCCTTTTTTGTTTATTTTTGTTTTTACATTCTTAATATTTATACAGTGCCTGACATGTGGCAGGCACTCAGTAAATATTTAATTAATTAATTAATGCACTTTATTTTATATTTTTTGAGTAGGAGTCTCCCTCCGTCGCCCAGGCTGGAGTGCAGTAGCGCGATCTCGGCTCACTGCAAGCTCTGCCTCCCAGGTTCACGTTATTCTCCTGCCTCAGCCTCCTGAGTAGCTGGGACTACAGGCACCTGCCACCATGCCTGGCTAATTTTTTGTATTTTTAGTAGAGATGGGGTTTCATCAGGTTATCCAGGATGGTCTCAATCTCCTGACCTCGTGATCTGCCCACTTCAGCCTCCCAAAGTGCTGGGATTACAGGCGTGAGCCACCGTGCCCAGCCATGAATGCACTTTAAAAAAGCATCTTGACTTTGCCTCCATCTCTACAGAAAAATTTAAAACATTAGTTGGGCACGGTAGCCAACACCCATAACCCCAGCTATTTGGGAAGCTGAAGCAGGAGGATCTCTTGAGCCCTGGTGTTCAAGGCTGCAGTGAGCTATGATCACGCTACTGTACTACAGCCTGGGCAACAGAGCAGATCCTGTCTCTATTTAAAAAATACATAAAATTAAAATAAAGGTTACTTTTCCAACTGTCTGATGCAGTTAGCACTAGGAAGTTGGTTTAATAGGCTCAATATAAGCCAAAATGCAAAACAGAGAATATAATAATCAAATTCATACTCTTCAATCACAGAGATGTGAGGCCTTCACTCGTAAGTTATTTTGTCTAGGTTTACACATAATTCTGGCTGGTTCAAGTGCAATGGTGTTTACAACTGATTGAAACTAATTGAACACAACCAAGTAGAGATTTCTTCTTCTTTTTTTTTTTTTTTTTTTTTTTTGAGACCAAGTCTTGCTCCATCACCCAGGCTGGAATGCAGTGGTGCAACCAATTAGAGATTTCCTTGTTCCTTTTCTACTCCCACTGCTTTGACTAGCCTTAAAAATAATAATAAATTTACAGATAATTTTAATAGATTTACTTGTCTGGTTTCCCAGACTAAGAAGCAAATATGAAGAGCAAAGAGGTTGCTTGAGGCAGAGCATGACAAGAGCAGAAAACAAAACACCATAGGTTAATAGAATAGAAGGAAAAGAAAAGGAAAAAGAAAAAAATGAGTCAGAAAACAAAACTTTAGATGATACACAGTAAATTAATAGTCTTTCCTTATGAGGCATAGAAGTGCCAGGAAATAGGCCAGGTGCGGTGGCTCACACCTGTAATCCCAGCACTTTAGGAGGCTGAGGCAGGCAGATCACCTGAGATTGGGAGTTCAAGACCAGCCTAACCAACATGGAGGAACCCCGTCTCTACTAAAAATACAAAATTAGCCGGCCGTGCTGGCACATGCCTGTAATCCCAGATACTCAGGGGGCTGAGGCAGGAAAATCGCTTGAACCTGGGGGGCGGAGGTTGCAGGGAGCTGAGATCACTCCAGCCTGGGCAACAAGAACGAAACTCCGTCTCAAAAAAAAAAAAAGTGCCAGGAAATACAAGTACTGGTGAATCAAATGGGGAATTTTGCTTTTTGTTTTACACACTACTATATTTTGCAAATTATTTAGGAAGGACATATATTGCTTTTGTAAGTAAAATATTAAGATAATTTATATAGAGTTAGTTATAGTAGTAAAAAATTAGAAGCCACCTAAATGTCCAACAATAGAGAACTGAACTGAAAAAATCATATATCACAGGCTGGGCACAGTGGCTCATGCCTGTAATCTCAGCCTTTTGGGAGGCTAAGGTGGGCGCATTGCTTGAGCCCAGGAGTTCAAGACCAACCTGTTAACATTTCTCTACAAAAATTCAAAAAAATTAGCCTGGTATAGTGGTGTGCACCTGTAGTTCCAGCTACTCAGGAGGCTGAGACTGGAGGATCGCTTGAGCTTAGGAGGTCAAGGCTGCAGTGACCTGTGATCATGCCACTGCACATCATCCTGGGCAACAGAATGAGACCAGTTTTCAAAAATAATAGGGCCAGACGTGGTGGCTCACACCTGTAATCCCAGCACTTTGGGAGGCCAAGGCGGGTGGATCACCTGAGATCAGGAGTTCAGACCAGCCTGACCAACATAGAGAAACCCCGTCTCTACTAAAAATACAAAAGAATTAGCCGGGCATGGTGGCGCATGCCTGTAACCCCAGCTACTCAGGAGGCTGAGGCAGGAGAATCACTTGAACCTGGGAGGCAGAGGTTAAGCCAAGATCGCGCCATTGCACTCCAGCCTTGGCAACAAGAACAAAACTCGGTCTCAAAAAATAAATAAATAAAATACTACTAATAATAATAACAATAATATAGGCCGGGCGCAGTGGCTCACGCCTGTAATCCCAGCACTTTGGGAGGCTGAGGCGTGTGGATCATCTGAGGTCAGGAGTTCGAGATCAGCCTGACCAACATGGAGAAACCCCGTCTCTACTAAAAGTACAAAATTAGCTGGGCGTGGTGGCTCATGCCTGTAATCCCAGCTACTCGGGAGGCTGAGGCAGGAGAATCACTTGAACCTGGGAGGTGGAGGTTGCAGTAAGCCGAGATCATGCCATTGCACTCAAGCCTGGGCAACAAGAAGGAAACTCTGTCTCAATAATAATAAGAATACATTAATTCCTTTGAACTGGAGCTGCAAGGTAAAAGAAAAAGTAAAAGTATAAAAATATTTTTAAAATTCGTAAGTTTCAAATTATGTACCATTCTGAGTTGCATAATGAAATCCCAGAGTGGTCCATCTTGCCCTATAATGTAGAATCAGCAGGAACCCTGAGCTTGTTTTCCTGCAACTAGACAGTCCCATCTGGGGGTGATGGAAGACAGTGACGGATATCAGGCATTAGATTCTCCTAAGGAGCAGGCAGCCTAGATCCCTTGCATGAGCAGTTCACGATAGGGTTTGCATTCCTATGAGAATCTAATGCCGCTGCTAATCTGACAGGAGGAGGAGCTCATGCGGTAATGCCAGTGATGGGGAGCGGCTGTAAATACAGATGAAGTTCGTCCACTGGCCCGCCACTCACCTCCTGCTGTGTGGCCTAGTTCCTAAGAGGCCATGGAGTCAGATACCAGTCCCTTGCCCAGGGGATTGGGGACCCCTGGTATATGCAACTCTACTGTTAGTCACTTAGTAGTTGTCTGCGTTACCAGATTGACTATTAACAGTATTGCAGTGCTTGTGTTCAAGTGACCCTTATTTTACTTGAAAATAAATGGCTTCAAAGTGCAACAGCAGTGATGCTGGCAATTAGGATATACCAAAGAGAAGCCATAAAGTGTTTCTTTTAAGTGAAAAGGTAAAAGTTCTTTTTTTTTTTTTGAGACGGGGTCTTGCAAGTCTGGAGTACAGTGGTGCTGTCATGGCTCACTGCAGCCTCCCAAGTTCAAGCAATCCTCCCAGCTCAGCCTACCAAGTATCTGGGACTGCAAGCATAGGCCACCACACCCAGTTAATGCTTGTATTTTTTTTGTAGAGACGAGGTCTCCCCATGTTGCCCCAACTGGTCTCGAACTCCTGGCCTCAAGTAATCTTCCTGCCTTGGCCTCCCAAAGTGGTGAGATTACAGGCATGAGCCACGGTGCCTGGCCAAAAGTTCTTGACTTAATAAGCAAAGAAAAAACTCATATGCTGAGGTTGCTAAGATCTACAATAAGAGCAAATCTATCTGTGAAACTGTGAACAGTATTGTTATACTTGTTATATTCGTTATCAGTTATTAACCTATTACTGTGCCTAATTTATAAGCTAAACTTTATCATTATTATGTATTAGATATAGGGAAAAAGTTAGTGTATATATGGTTTGGTACTATCTGCAGCTTTAAGCATCTACTGGGGGGGGGTCTTGGAAATATTCCCTATGGAAAAGGGGAAACTACTGTATCTATTTTATGCCTACGTGACCATTGTATTTTGGAAGCACGTAATTATCTGATTCAGAAGTTCGTAGCTGGAGAGGAATTTTGTCTTAGTTTGACTCTGCCTCGAGTGTCACTCATATCTGATTTAGATGGTATTTAGGTAAGGGTTTCAACTTTAGGTAGAGTTGATGGTGGAACAAGATAAGACTTTTCGAGTTATTGGGATGAAATGGATGTTTTTTTGGAGACGGAGTCTCGCTCTGTAGCCCAGGCTGGAGTGCAGTGGTGTGATCTCTGCTCAAGGCAACCTCTGCCTCTTGGGTTCAAGCGACTCTCCTGCCTCAGCCTCCTAAGTAGCTAGGATTACAGGTGCACACCACCTAGCCTGGCTAGTTTTTTGTATTTTTAGTAGAGGCAGGGTTTCCTTTTTTTTTTTTTTTTTTTTTTTTTGAGACGGAATCTCCCTCTGTCGCCCAGGCTAGAGTGCAGTGGCCGGATCTCAGCTCACTGCAAGCTCCGCCTCCCGGGTCTACACCATTCTCCTGCCTCAGCCTCCTGAGTAGTTGGGACCACAGGCGCCCACCACCTCGCCCAGCTAGTTTTTTGTATTTTTTTAGTAGAGACGGGGTTTCACCGTGTTAGCCAGGCTGGTCTCGATCTCCTGACCTCGTGATCCGCCCGTCTCGGCCTCCCAAAGTGCTGGGATTACAGGCTTGAGCCACCGCGCCCGGCCTGAGGCGGGGTTTCACTGCGTTAGCCAGGATAGTCTCGATTGTTTTTGTTTTTGTTTTTTTCGAGACAAGGTCTAACTTGTTGTTCAGACTGGAGTACAGTGGTGCTATCTCAGCTCACTGCTATCTCTGCCCTGCGGGTTCAATTGATCTACCTCAGCCTCCCGAGTAGCTGGGACTCTGGATATGCAACATGACACCCAGCTAATTTTTGTATTTTTGTAGAGATGGGGTTTTACCGTGTTGCCCATGTTGGTCTTGAACCCCTGGGCTCAACAGGTCTGCCCGCCTTGGGCTGTCAAAGTGCTGGAAATAGAAGCGTGAGCCACCTCACCCATCCTTGTTGCCCTTTTACCCCTTTGCTTCCTCCTACTGCATCCTGGACATGAAGGCCAAAATTTCAGCAGCCATTTTGGGACTGTAAAAAAAATATCAAGAGAGTCACATCCATAAGGTGCCAAACCAATGCCAGCAACAGTCTGCCTCTGAACCTCTCCTTACATGCGAAAAACTAACCTATCTGTTTAAGGCACTGTTAGTTAGATTTGTCACTGGCAGCCAAATGCAATTTGTAACTGACATGAGTCAGCTTTTTCATTAGAACTTTCACCATGTGCAAAACTACATCAGAAAGTTCGAATAGTACATAGAAGTTAGAAACAAATTTGTGTTTAGAGTTGACTTCTTAATTACTTTTATATAAAAACAGACTTGAAAATAGGTTTGTTCTTTTGAAGAAAGACTAGCAGTACTCAGCATTCACTTTGTTCAAATTCGCTGAGTATTCCAAATAACTTTGATGTGGGAAGAGAAGAGGAACCTTACTTGACTTTTGGTGATTGACACTTAATATGTAATGTTGGATTTTTTATTTAGCAGGGAGAGTTGGTGAAGTTAATGGTATACTATTTTTGGAAGATAAGTATGGAAAGGGCTTGAAAATCTTATGCTTGGGCACTTTGGACTTCTTTTTAAGCTTGCTCTTTGGAGTAAATCAGAGAGAAACAGAAAAGTCTGCTATTCCTGAATTAAAGGCTTTTGAATTATCTGGGAAATGGTTAAAATGCAAATTCTCCTGTCATCCCAGAACCACAACTTAAGAAACAGTAAAAAAAAAAAAAAAAAAAATAGACTGCTCAGTTGACCAGGTGCCCGTTGATTTCTTTTTCTTGTTTTGAGAGACAGAGTCTTGCTCTGTCACCCAGACTGTAGCACAGTGGTATGATCACAGCTTACTGCAGCCTCAACATCCTGGCTCAAGCAACCCTCCCATTTCAGCCTCCCAAGTAGCTAGGACTACAGGCACATGCCACCACACCCAGCTATTTAAAAAAATAAAAAATTTTTTAGAGATGGGGGGGGGTCTCACTATGTTGCTCAGGCTGGTCTTGAACTCCTGACCTCAACTGATTATTCTGCCTTGGCTTCCCAAAGTGGTGAGATTACAGGCGTGAGCCATGGTGCTTGGCCCCTATTGAAATGTATAAGAAATTACAGAAGACACTGAATAAGGGCAGTCTGTTAAGACAGTATGATTCTTTGACCTGGGAGGCAGAGACCCTTTCAGAGTGCCCATGAGGTCAAAATTCGTTATAATGGCCAGGCACAGTAGCTCATACCTCATGCTGTAATCCTAGTGCTTTGGGAGGCTGAGGCAGGAGAATTGCTTGAGGACAGGAGTTTGAGACCAGCCTGGGCAACATAGTGAGACCACATCTTTAAAGGAAAAAGGAGAAAAAAATTGTCATAATAACGTTAAGATACTATTTGGTACAAAAAGTAGCCAGGTGTGGTGGCGTGCACCTGTAATCCCAGCTACTTGGGAGGCTGAGGCAGGAGAATCTCTGTTGCCTGGGCAACAGAGCAAGATTCCAACTCAAAAAAAAGATATTATTTGGACTTTTTTACAATTCTCAAGTAAATAGTGGAGTTTCCAAGTAATTACATGACAGGTACACAATGGAATTAATGGAATGCAGAAGCACATAAGAACCTAGATCTCTTTTATTAAAGAGATCATGACACTTTTAATTTCTAATATAAGTATTGATAATCCATATAACAAAACTTTTTTCATGTCCAGTTTTTCTGACAACCAAAAAATTGCCTAATTAGCAAATTAAACTAGTGTACTTATGAATTAAAGTAAAGATTACTATTTTTTTTTGTAAATACTTTTGTTTTGGCCAGGAGCAGTGGTGTAATCTCAGCACTTTGGGAGGCTGAGGTGGGCTGATCGCTTGAGGCTGGGTGTTCAAGACCAGCCTGGGCAATGTGGTGAAACCCTATCTCCACTAAAAATACAAAAAATTAACTGAGCACGGTGGCACGCACGTGTAGTCTCACCTGCTCAAAAGGCTGAGGTGGGAGGATTGCTTGAGCTTGGGAGGTCGAGGCTGCAGTGAGCCGAGATTGTCCCACTGCACTCCAGCCTAGGCAATGGGAATGAGACCCTGTCTCAAACAACAACACAAAGTTCTGTTTTGCAAAACTAGGATTTTGTTGTCGTTGTTTAGTTATGGAGTCTCACTGCCTTTACTTGCCCATCATCCATTGTATCCTCTTCTGCTTAAGAGTCCCCAGTTTTCAGTCAGGCACGGTGGCTCACACCTGTAATCCCAGCACTTTGGGAGGCCAAGATGGGAGGATCCTCTGAGGTCAGGAGTTCGAGACCAGCCTGGCCAACATATCGAAACCCCATCTCTATTAAAAATACAAAAATTAGGTGGAAGTGGTGGAGTGCGCCTATAATCCCAGCTACTCAGGAGGCTGAGGCAGGAGAATCACTTGAACCCGGGAGGCGAGGTTGCAGTGAGCCAAGATTGTGCCACTGCACGCCAGCCTGGAAGACAGAGTGAAACTCCATCTCAAAAAAAAAAAAAAAAGTCCCAAATTTTCTAATGGGGAGCCACCTCCCCAGTGATCTCAGTCTATGAGGTTCAAGAGGAGGTAAGCACTACTCCTGGATTCCAGCATGCGCATGTAACCCAGGCCTAGACCATCAGTGTATTCCATATACCTAGAACAATGATGGGTGCAGGCATATCCCCGTGCATGACCCAATCAAACAACGCAACTCCACTCTGGGAGTCATTAGAACTGTTCTGAAAGAGGCACTGTCCTGACACTGGGATTGCTGAAAGGATAGAATATAAACTTGGAGTCTTATCACTGTAAAGGAAGAGCATACCCAACAAAGAAAACGCCAAGAAATAGAAAGAGGAAGACAAAGTCCTAATGACATCATTCAGCCCTGGAATCAGCCAAGGCTGAACTTTTCACATACATGAGTCAATAAATTTTCCTTTTAGATTGAAGCCAGTTTGAGCTAGATCTTCTGACAGGTGCAACTGTAGGAGTCTTGACTAATATAATTACACATGGTTAATAGTCCCGATTCATTACATTAGTCTTTTACCATGCCAAGTGCTTATATAAAATCTCCCCGGTCGGGGGCGGTGGCTCACGCCTGTAATCCCAGCAATTTGAGAGGCCGAGGTGGGCAAATTGTCTGAGGTCAGGAGTTCGAGACCAGCCTGGCCAATATGGTGAAACCGCATCTCTATTAAAAATACAAAAAAACTTTGAGGCCGGGCACAGTGGCTCACGCCTGCAATCCCAGCACTTTGGCAGGCTGAGGCGGGCAGATCACGAGGTCAGGAGATCGAGACCATCCTGGCTAACGCAGTGAAACCCCGTCTCTACTAAAAACACAAAAAATTAGCCGGGCATGGTGGCAGTCACCTGTAGTCCCAGCTACTCGAGAGGCTGAGGCAGGAGAATGGCGTGAACCCAGGAGGCGGTGGTTGCAGTGAGCTGAGATCATGCCACTGCACTCCAGCCTCGGCGACAGAGTGAGACTGTGTCTCAAAAAAATAAATAAATAATAAATAAATTAATTAAATTAAATAAAATTAGCCCAGCTTGGTGGTGCACACCTGTAATCCCAGCTCTTTGGGAAAATGAGATGGGAGAATCGCTTGAGCCCAGGAGGCGGAGGTTGTAGTGAGCCGAGATCGTGCTATTGCACTCCAGCCTGGGCAACAGAATAAGACTCTGTCTCAAAAAAAAAAAAAAAAAAAAAAAAAGAAATCTTCCCTTAGAGTTTATTTGCTGCCCCCAAAAAAGCCATATGATACAATACTTAACTAATGAATTGTTTCTGGATTTTTATATCCTAAAATAATCTACAAAAGCAACCTAAGGGTCCATCAGCAGATGAATGGATAAAGAAAATATGGTACAGATACAATGGAGTACGATTCAGTCATAAAAAGGAATGAGATCCTGTCATTTGCAACAGTATGGATAGAACTGGAGGTCATTATGTTAAGTGAAATAAGCCAGACACCGATAGACAAACTTCACATGCTCTCACTTATTTGTGGGAGCTAAAAATTAAAACAATTGAACTCATGGAGACAGAGAGTAGAAGGATGGTTACCAGAGGCTGGGGAAGGTAGTGGAGGCATAGGGGGAAGAGGGGATGGTTAATGAGTACGGAAAGTAGATAGGGATGGATACCCCCATTTACCATGATGTGATTATTATGCATTGCATGCCTATATCAAAATATCTCATGTACCCTATAAGTATATATACCTACTGTGTACCTACAAAAATTTTAAAATAAAATAATTCACAGGTTTTTTTTTTTTTGAGACAGAGTCTCACTCTGTTGCGCAGGCTAGAGGGCAGTGGCGCCATCTCGCCATCTCGGCTCACTGCAACCTCTGCCTCCTGGATTCAAGCAATCATTCTGCCTCACCTGAGTAGCTGGGACTACACAGGCAGGTACCACCATCTTTGGCTAATTTTTTTCTTTTTCTTTTTTTTTTTTTTGAGATGGAGTTTCACTCTTGCTGCCAAGGCTGGAGTGCAATGGTGCAATCTCGGCTCACTGCAACCTCCGCCTCCCGGGTTCAAGCGATTCTTCTGCCTCAGCCTCCCGAGTAGCTGGGATTACAGGCATGCGCCACCAGGCCCAGCTAATTTTGTGTTTTTAGTAGAGTTGGGGTTTCTCTGTGTTGGTCAGGCTAGTCTCGAACTCCCGACCTCAGGTGATCCACCCTCCTCAGCCTCCCAAAGTGCTGGGATTACAGGTGTGAGCCACCATGCCTGGCCAACAAATTATTTTTAATAGGATAAAATAGGGGAAATGTCATTACTATAATATAATCGTTATCACCTAGTAAAGGATATTTATTTCACCAAAAAATAAACAATTCTCATGAAAAATAATCTTCAAAACAAAAAGAGATAGTGGTCGGGCACGATGGCTCAAGCCTGTAATCCCAGGCTGGTAGATCACCTGAGGTCTGGAATTTGAGACCAGCCTGACCAACATGGTGAAACCTAGTCTTTACTAAAAATACAAAAATTAGCCAGGTGTGGTGGCACATGCCTGTAATCCCAGCTACTCAAGAGGCTGAGGAAGGAGAATCACTTGAACTGGGGAGGCAGAGATTTCAGTGAGCCGAGATCGCACCATTGCGCTCCAGCCTGGGCAACAGAGGGAACTCTGTCTCAAACAAAAACAAACAAACAAAAAACAACAAAAAGCAAAAAGAGATAGCTCAATTCATTCTCCCCTCCTTCAAATATTTGTTTCATTTATGAAAAATGCAGTGCTAAACTCTGAGAGACAGCAAAACGAGTAAGTTTTTTTTAGGACTTTGTAATTTAGCAGGACAGATAAAACATGTATGCAAATAAGTTATTCGGTGTTCCCTGAGAATCAGAGAATAAAAATAAATAATATCTAGAAGAGGTTTTAAAAATCCTGTAATATTCTTAAAGCTGTAAGAGTTTTTGGAGATGTGACAATTCTCTCAACACGTGGTGAAGGAAATTGCAGTTCAGTGAGCCAGTGACTTAGTTCCCATAGCAAGTCAGTGGCAAAATCCCACTAGAAACCAGACTTCTTAGACACAGTCCAACATTCTTTCTTATTACCCCACCCTACCTCTGTTAGAAGAGAAACAAAATACCAAGAAGTATCTTGAACTATAATTTTTCTTTAGCACAACCTGAAATGGAGAGAGAATCTCCAAGACCACACTAAAATAAGCGTGATTCTCTCTCTCTCTCTTTTTAAAAATCATTTATAGAGGTACAACAGCCACGACTCTGCCTCAGTTCTCAGAGTTTGGCTTCAGTTTTCTGTCATGGTTTTTCTCTCATTGACTTTTGTTTTTTGTTAGTCTAACCTTGAATGTGCAACAGCTTTGCCTGAGCAAAATCCCAAACAGCTTGTTTTGAACATGTTTGTTCTCTTTTCTCTTCTGGGCAAACTAATGGAGTCTGGGAGTGCAAACTTTAGTTACCTAAGTTAAACTTAATCCAGGAAGTCTTCTTTGGCTGATTTCCCAGTGTGGCAGTGCCAGCCTGAACAAAAGACTTAAACACTGCAAATTCTAATTCTCTTGTGAGTAAGAGCTTTGTCTAGGGGAAATAAAGAAAATACAACTATTCAAAACTAGCACTGTTATTTCTAGACACCTTCTTGTCAAGAACTTACAAACAGGACCTGTTCTCATTAGAAATAATTGCTGTGAAGTACAATTTTTACAGTGTCACTGATATGGCAACTCCCTATAAATAATTTGGGATAGTGGATTAAAAATTTGGTTTTAAAGAACAAAGTAGAGGTCTCACACTGCCCGTTTTCAAAACTTACTACAAAGCTGCAGTAATCAAAACAGTGTGGTACTGCATAAAGACAGACCAACAGAGTACCATACAGAGCCCGGAAACAAACCATTGCATAGTCAAATGATTTTTGACTAGAGTGCTGAGACCATTCCATGGGGAAAGGACAGTCTTCAAGAGCAAAGGGTACTGAAAAATTGTATACCCACATGCAAAAGGATGAAGTTGCACCCTTACCTTTTAGCATATATGAAAAACAATTCAAAGCCAGGCATGGTGACCCACGGCTGTAGTCTCAGCTACTGGGAAGGCTGAGGCAGGAGGATCACTTGAGTTCAGGAGTTCAAGGCTGCAGTGAACTATGATCATGCCACTGCATGCCAGTCTTGGTGACAGAGTAAGACCATTACTCCCCACTGCCCTGAATCCTCAAAATGGATCAAAGACATAAACATAAGAGCTAAAACTGTAAAGCTCTTAGAAGAAAACATACGAGAAAAGCTTCACTATACTGGATTCGGCAATGATTTATTGATATGATGCCAAAAGCACAGGCAACAACAACAAAAAAAGAGATAAATTGGGCATCATCAAAATTAAACACTTTTATATATCAGAAGACACCACCAACAGAATAAAAAGGCAACCCACAGAATGGAAGAAAACATTTGCAAATCCTTTACCTGATAAGGAATTAATATCCAGAATATATAAAGAACTCCTATAACTCAACAACATAAAAACCAACAACCCAATTCAAAAATGGGCAAAGGACTTGAACAGACATTTCTCCAAAACAGGCATACAGATGGCCAATAAACACTTGAAAAGACGTTCAACATCACTAATCATTAGGAAAATGCAAACCAAAGCCACAATGAGATACCACTTCACATCCATCAGGACAGCAAAAGAATGTGAGAGAGAGAGGAGGGAAGGAAAGAAGGGAGAGAGGAAGGGAGGAAGAGAGGAAGAGAAGGAGGGAGGGAATATTAAATTTTGACAAGGATGTGGAGAAATTGGAACATTGTGTGGTGTCAGGGCAATGTAAAATGGTGCAGCCTCTGTGGAAAACACTTGGAGTTTCCTCAAAAAAAAAAGGTGTGGTTTTTTTTTTTTTTTTTTTTTTTTTTGAGACAGAGTCTAACTTTGTCACCCAGGCTGGAGTGCAATGGTGTGATTTTGGCTCACTGCAACCTCCACCTCCCAGGCTTAAGTGATTCTCCTGCCTCAGCCTCCTGAGTAGCTGGGATTACAGGTGCCCACCACCATGCCCTGCTAATTTTTTTATTTTTAGTAGAGACGGGGTTTCACCATATTGGCCAGCTGTTCTCGAACTCCTGACCTCAAGTGATCCACCTGCTTGGGCCTCCTGAAGTGCTGGGATTACAAGCATGAGCCACCGTGCCTGGCAAAAAATTAAACATATTCATAAATTTAGCTATGATGCAGCTTGCATGCTTTCTCCTTTTCCTTAATTATGTGAAACTGAAGAGTTGCTTGTTTTGTTTTCCTTTTTAGAAGTTTATTTTTTCTTTTTCTTTTCTTTCTTTCTTTTTTTTTTTTTTGAGACAGGATCTGGCTCTGTTGCCCAGGCTGGAGTGCAGTGGCACAATCTTCGCTCACTGCAATCCCCGCCTCCTGGGCTCAAGCCATCCTCCCACCTCAGCCTCCCAAGCAGCTGGGACTACAGGCGCACAGCATCACATCTGGCTAATTTTTGTATTTTTTGTAGAGATGAGGTTTTGCCATGTTGCCCAGGCTGATCTTGAACTTCTGAGCTCAAATGATCTGCCCATCTTGGCTTCCCAAAGTGCTGAGATTATAGGTGTGAGCCACCGTGCCCATCCAGAAGTTTTTTTCTTAATGTGAAAGTAATTTGACCAAGCTTTTTTCTTTTTTGTTCATTTCGAGATGGAGTCTCACTCTGCACCCAGGCTGGAGTGAAGTGGCACAACTGCAACCATCACTTCCTGGGTTCAAGCGATTCTCCTGCCTCAGTCACCTGAGTAGCTGGGACTATAGGCACCTGCCATCATGTCCAACTAATTTTTGTATTTTTAGTAGAGACGAGGTTTCACCGTGTTGGTCAGGCTGGTCTCGAACTCCTGACCTCAAGTGATCCACCCGCCTCAGCATCCCAAAGTGCTGCAATTACAGGTGTGAGTCACCGTCCCCAGCCTTGACCAAGTTATGATGCATTTTTCTCTTTTAAAAAAATCCCCTCCTTAAATAGAGCTATAAAGTGGCCAAATCTGAGAACAACCACATTCATTTTAGTTACAATAAATTTAATACTTGTAAATATAAAAAAATTTAAACATAAAATTACAATATGATCCAGCAATTCCACTTCTAGGTATATACTCAAAAGAAGTGAAAGCAGGGACTCAGACAGATATTTGCATACCAGTGTTTATAGCAGCTTTATTTACAATTGCCAAAAAGTGGAAACAACCCAAATGTCCATCTAAAAATGAATAGACTTCTTGTTGTAGAGACAGGAGTCTACCTATGTTACCAGGCTGGTCTCAAACTCCTGGCCTCAACTTTTAAAGCAGAGGCAAAAGTTTATCAAAAAGCTTAGAGCAAGAACAAAAGGAAGTAAAGTACACTTGCAAGAGGGTTCTAGTGGGCAACCTGAGAGCTCAAGTGCACAGTTTGGCTTTTGACTTGGAGTTTTAATTGTTTTCTTTTCTTTTCTTTTCTTTCTTTCTTTCTTTTTTTTTTTTTTTTTTGAGATGAGATATGGGATCTTGCTCTGTTATTCAGGCTGGTCTTGAACTCCTGGGCTCAAGCAGTGCTCCCACTTCAGTCTCCCAAAGTGCTAGGGTTGCAGGTGTGAACCACCACACCAGGCCTGACTTGGAGTTTTATGCATTGGCATGCTTCTGGAGGGTTGTATCCCTTCTCCCCTATTTCTTCCCTTTTGGGGTAGGCTGTCAGCATGCAAAGCAGCCTGCCAGCACTTGAGAAGGGCCACAAGCGCAGTGTGTTTACTACAGTTGTATGCATGCTCAGTTGAGGCATTTTTCCCTTACCAGTTGTGTGTTTATACTCTGCCATTTTGCCTCTTAGTGACTTGAGGCATTTTTCCCTTACCAGTTAAATGTTCCTAAAGGAAGGTCACATACCAGTTAAACTCTGCCAGTTTGCCTCTTAGTGCACGTGCTTGAGCCCACTCACCCAACTCCTGAGATATTTTATTTTATTTCATTTTCAACTCACTGCAACCTCTGCCTCCTGGGTTCAAGTGATTCTCCTGCCTCAGCCTCCTGAGTAGCGCCCACCACCACACCCAGCTAATTTTTGTAAATTCTTAGTAGAGATAGTGTTTCACCATGTTGGCCCGGCTGGTCTCAAACTCCTGACCTCAAGTGATCTGCCTGCCTCGGCAGATGCTGGGATTACAGGCCTGAGCCACCACATCCGACCAACTAATTATTATTTCAGAGAGGCAGTTTAACAACCACCTGACCATCACCTGATGGTTGTGACATCCCTAGATGTGGGGGGCGCTCCCCTTCCCCGCTCATGTCTAACTAACTACCAACTGTAACAACTGGAAAAGACAAATATCGTATTCCATTTATATGGGGTACCTAGAGCAATCAAATCCACAGAGACAAAGTAGAATGGTGTCTGCCCAGGGCTAGAGGGAGGAGGGAATGGGATGTTATTACCTAATGGATGTACGTTTCAGTTAGGGATGATGAAAAAGTTTTGGAGATGAGTAGTGGTGATAGCTGCACAATAATTGGAACGTACCTAATGCCATCAAACTGCACATTTAAAATGGTAAATGTTATGTTATATATATATTTCCAAAATTAAAAAAAAAAATGTTGACCAGGCACAGTAGCTCATACCTGTAATCCCAGCACTTTCGGAAGACAAGGCAGGAAGATCATTTGAGCCCAGAACTCGAAACTAGCCTGGGCAAATAGTAGGACCTTGTCACTACAAAACAAAAACAAAAAAGTTAGCTGGTTGTGGTGGGGTGCACCTGTAGTCCCAGCTACTCTGGAGGCTGAGGTGGAAGCATTACTTGAGCCCAGGAAGTCCAGGTTACAGTGAGCCATAAGCCCATCACTGCACTCCAGCCTGAGCAACAGAGTGCAACCCTGCCTTGAAAACATCTTTTTTTGTTGTCTTAAGCACATAATTATTGAGAATAATTTTCAAGAATCAGGCTTGCTTATCTGCAGGGCTTTTTCCCCCGAAGGTTAGTATGCACTTTGAAGTTTCGTTCATTCATTGCTGAATGCGTGCTTTGAAGTTCCATTCACAAATGTTCATTGACAACTTGCTGAAGTTGCAACAGTGAGCAAAACAGACGTAGTTGCAGCCACAACAGTGCTTACCGTTTATTGGGGGAAATAGGTAAAAAGAAGTTAAATAAATAGGTTGGGTGTAGTGGCTAACGCCTGTAATCCCAGCACTTTGAGAGGCCAACGTGGGCAGATCACTTGAGGCCAGGAGTTCCAGACCAGCCTGGCCAACATGGTGAAACCCCATCTCTATTAAAAATACAAAAAATTAGACAGGCGTGGTGGCACATGTCTGTAGTCCCAGTTACTCGGGAGGCTGAGGCAAGAGAATTGCTTGAACCTGGGAGACACAGGTTGCAGTGAGCTGAGATCACACCACTGCACTCTAGCCTGGGCGACAGGATGAAACTCTGTCTCAAAAAAAGAAAGAAAAAAAAAGAACTTAAACATATAAAATAATGAATTATAAATGTGAAGAAGTAAACATTGTGCTAAGATACAGATTAATGGGGGTGGGGAAGGATCTGATAGTTGCTTTATTGTATGCTAGAGCTGAGTGATATAATAAAAATAAATACTTGGTCTATGACCTCGGTTCCCAGCACGCAGCTCCTAAAATCCTTGGAATCTCTGGAGAGATAAGAATGTTTTCTGTATGCTAAAAGATGACTGGTGCGTGGGTGTCCCTAGACAGCTTCAGGATTGGGGCTGGTTTCCAGAAAGACCAAGGCATGATTAGAGGCTTGGAACTTGTAGCCCCACTGCCTCATCTGTGGGGAGGGAAGAGGAACCAGAGATCCACTTAATCACCAATGCCAGTGATTTAATCATTCATGCCTACACAATGAAATGTCCGTAAAAACCCTAAAGAACAGGGTTCAGAGAGATTCCCAGATTGGTGAACACATCAAGATGCTTGGAGGGTGGCACTCCCAGGGAAGGCATGGAAGCCCTCCCCATGACCCGTACCTTGCCTTATTCATCTCTTCCATTTGACTGTTCCTGAGTTATATCATATATATATACACACATTAATAGGGCTGGACGCAGTGGCCCATGCCTATAATCCCAGCATTTTGGGAGGCTTAGATGAGTGGATCACCCGAGGTCAGGAGTTCGAGACCAGCCTGGCCAACATGGCAAAGCCCCATGTCTACTAAAAATACAAAAATTAGCCAGGCGTGGTGGTGGGTGCCTATAATCCCAGCTACTTGGGAGGCTGAGGCAGGAGAATCATCTGAACCCAGGAGGCGGAACTTGCAGTGAGCTGAGATCATGCCACTGCACTCCAGCCTAGGCGACAGAGCAAGACTCCATCTCAAAAAATAAAATAAAATAAAACAAACCATTAATAGTAAATAAAGCATTTTCCTGGTCGGGCGCGGTGGCTCAAGCCTGTAATCCCAGCACTTTGGGAGGCCGAGACAGGCGGATCACGAGGTCAGGAGTTCGAGACCATCCTGGCTAACACGGTGAAACCCCGTCTCTACTAAAAAAAAAATACAAAAAGCTAGCTGGGCGAGGTGGCTGGTGCTTGTAGTCCCAGCTACTCGGGAGGCTGAGGCAGGAGAATGGCGTAAACCCGGGAGGCGGAGCTTGCAGTGAGCTGAGATCCGGCCACTGCACTCCAGCTCCGGCAACAGAGCAAGACTCCGTCTCAAAAAAAAAAAAAAAAAAAAAAGCATTTTCCTGAGTTATGTGAGCCATTCTAGCAAATCATGAAACGTAATGAGGGAGTAATGGGAGCCTCCAGTTTATAGCTGGTTGGTCAGAAGTACAGGTGGCAAGCTGGGACTTACAACTGACATCTGAATGGGGAGCAGTCTTGTGGGACTGAGCCTATAACTTGTGTGATCTCATGCTCACTCCAGGGAGAGGGTCAGAATTGAACTGAATTGTTGGACACTCAGTTGGTATCCGGAGAGCTGGAGAATTGGTTGGCATGAGAAAAAAACCCACACATTTGGCATCAGAGATATTGCCAGTGAAAATAGTTCAGAGGCTGCCATAACAACGTACTACGAACTGGGTGGCTTAGACAACTGAAATTTATTTTCTCACAGTTCTAGAGGTTAGAAGTCCATGATCAAGGTGCTATCAGAGTTAGATTTCCAGTGAGGCCTTTTTACCTTGCTTATAGACAGCTGCCTTCTTGCTATGCCCTTACGTGGCTTTTCTTCTGTACACACACACACACACACACACACACACACACACACACATACACACAGATTCTCTGTTGTCTCTCTTTTTTTAAATTCAATTTTATTTATTTTTAATTTTTAAAATTTGAGACAGGGTCTTGATCTGTCACCCAGGCTGGAGTGCAGTGGCGCGATCTCAGCTTGTTGCAGCCTTGACCTGCAACTCAAGCTATCACCCACCTCAGCCTGCTGAGTAGCAGGGACTACAGACACACTCTACACACTCAGCATTTTTTTTTTTTTGTAGAGACAGAGTATTACTATGTTGCCCAGGCTGGTCTCAAACTTCCAGGCTCAAGCAGTCCTCCCACCTTGGCCTCCCAAAGTGTTGGAATTATAGGCATGAGCCACTTTATTTGGCCTCTGTTGTCTCTTCCTCTTCTTCTTTTTTTTTTTTTTCTTTTGAGACGGAGTTTTGCTCTTGTTGCCTGGGCTGGAGTGCAGTGGAACAATCTCGGCTCACTGCAACCTCCGCCTCCCAGGTTCAAGCAATTCACCTGCCTCAGCCTCCTGGGTAGCTGGGATAACAGGTGCCTGCCACCATGCCTGGCTAATGTTTTTGTATTTTTTAGTAGAAACAGGGTTTCCCCATGTTGGCCAGGCTGGTCTCAAACTCCTGACTTCAGGTGATCCACCCGCCTCAGCCTCCCAAAGTTCTGGGATTACAGGCATGAGTCAACGTGCCCAGCCTGTCTCTTCCTCTTCTTATAAGGACAAAAATCCTATTAGACTAAGGCTCCACCCTTATGACCTCATTTAACCTTAATTACCTCACTGAAGGCCCTATCTCCAAATACAGTCACATTGGGGATTAAAATTTCAACATGAGAATTTGGGATGAGGGACCTAATTCAATCCATAACAGATAGTTAATGGGGGAAGGCCTCTCAGAGGAGGTGACATTTTCACTGAGAACGAAAGCACCTACAGGAACTTGTTATGATATGAGGCAGAGGAAGGTCACTACAGAGCAGAAATGTGTGCAGAAGTGAAATGTAAATTTGTTATACTGTTTGAGAATACTGAGTTATGCTGCAGGAAAAAATAAAAAACAAATGGAATGGAGGAAACTCCTAAGATGAGTTAAATATAGATAAGTAGTGGATACAGCATGTGTGTTTTAAATGTAGATAAAAAGAAATGAAAGAACCAAAAATAATATTCATGAGGCATAAATATGCATGAGGGACCTAGACACTAAATATTCATGGCAAGTTAAATATATACGAGACATTTAACATTCAGGATACACTAAATATACATGAATACTTAATATTTATGAGGTCTTAATTCAACTACTCATTGGTAATAACTATTCTGGTGCATGTGTCCTCTGCCCAAAAACACAAACTCATAACCCGAATAAAACCCATAGTTGTTCAGCAAGTTAATTGGCAAGCGACAGCTGCAGGCCAGGTGTACGTGTTCCTCCTGAGTCCTTCTGGTAGAACAAGTGTATGCCACTGACTCAGGGCACCTTCTGTCTGTGGGCACCTTTACTTAAACGTCAACTTCCGTTCATCAACAGAGAAGGTTGATGCAAAGAGTCATACCAACATTGTATAACCCAGGATTTATGTTGTGTGAACCTTCTATCCTGTTTGCACCCTTCCCTAATTGTGTGTTAATTTACCCCATTTCTTTTCTTTTGCTTTTTGCTGTATGTTTTAAGTTGATTTTTTTTTTGAGATGGAGTCTCGCTCTGTCACCTAGGCTGGAGTGCAGTGGCACTATCTCAGGTCACTGCAATCTCCGCCTCCTAGGTTCAGGTGATTCTCCTGCCTCAGCCTCCCTAGTAGTTGGGATTACAGGCATGTGCCACTATGCCTGGCTAATTTTTTTCTGTACTTTTAGTAGAAATGGGGTTTTGCCACGTTGACCAGCCTGGTCTTGAACTCCTGACTTCAAGTGATCCACCCACCTTGGCCCTCCAAATGTTGGGATTACAGGCGTGAGCCACCATGCCTGGCCTAAGTTGATTTAATAAACTGTATGTGATTCAAGCATTTTAATTTGGTCTGTAAGCCCTTGTGTCCTTTGATCTTTGGGATAGCCTGCCTGATAGTGTAATTGAAGTTTACCATTGCATCAGGGTAATTTCCCATGCAACAAAATGCCTTAAAATAAGAAAAACTAAATAATATGTTCTAGAACTGCAGTAGAATAGCCACTAGCCACATTTGGCTATTTAAATTTAAGTCGATTAAAATTAAGAAAAAAATGAAAAATTCATTTGCTCAGGTCCATTAGCCACATTTCAAGTGGTCAATAGTTACATATGGTTGGTGAATGCCAACAGACAACTGAACAGTGCAGAACATTTCTATCATCACATAAAGTTGTATATTTTTAGTAGAGATGGGGTTTCACTATATTAGCCAGGATGGTCTCGATCTCCTGATCTCGTGATCCGCCCGCCTCAGCCTCCCAAAGTGCTGGGATTATAGGCGAATCACATAAAGTCCTATTGGACAATAATGTTCTAGAAACTTAGAGGCCAGTGTGGCTAGAGGGTGATGCTGAGGACAGCTGGCAAGAGATGGGTTTGGAGAGGAATGCAATATCAATGTCATGCAGGGAATTGTGCACCATGGTAAGAGTTTGAATTTTAGTCTAACATATATAATCTGGTTTATATCTTAAGAAGATTCCCTCTAGTTATTTGCTGAATAATAGGTTGGAAGGTATGCAGAATATGGTTAATAGTAGGTCCAATAGCTCTCCTTTGAAAATCCAGCTTAGGCTGGGCGTGTTGGCTCATGTCTGTAACCTCAGCACTTTGGGAGGCCCAGGCAGGCAGATAACCTGAGGTCAGGAGTTCAAGAACAGCCTGGCCAGAAGGGTGAAATCCCGTCTCCACTAAAAATACAAAAATTGGTCAGACTCGGTGGCTCATGCCTGTAATCCCAGCACTTTGGGACACCAAAGTAGGCGAATCAGGAGGTCAGAAGTTTGAGAACAGCCTGGCCAACGTGGTGAAACCCTGTCTCTACTAAAAGTACAAAAGTTAGCTGGGTGTGGTGGCACACACTTATAATCCCAGCTGTTCAGGAGGCTAAGGTAGGAGAATTGCTTGAACCCAGGAGGTGGAGGTTGCAGTGAGCCAAGATTGTGCCACTGCACTCCAGCCTGGGTGACAGAGAGAGACTCCATTTCAATATATATATATATTAGCTATATATATATTAGCTATATATATATTAGCCAGGAGTTATAGTGCATGCCTATAGTCCCAGCTACTCAGGAGGCTGAGGCAGAAGGATTGCTTGAGCCCAGGAGCTCAGGGCAGCTGTGAGCTATGATCATGACACTGCATTCCAGCCTAGACAACAGAGTGAGACCCTATCTCAAAGGAAAAAAACAAAAGCAAAGTCCAGTTTACAAGGGTGGTCCTTGGTTGGAACTTGGATCTTGGGAGGGTTTCCACCACCCAACTGACAAGAATGGCTCATTGTGTCTAAATTGTATGAATGCTGTGCTTTATGCTTATCTTAGTCTATGTGCAGGCTGATAAAACAAAATAGCATAAACGAGGTGGCTTATAAACAACAGAAATGTATTTCTCACAGCTGTGGAGACTAGGATATCTAAGATCAAGGCACTGGCAGATTCAGTGTCTGGTGAGGGTCTAGTTCATAGAAGGTACCTTCTTACTGAGTCCTCACATGGTAGAAAGATGAGGAGTCTCTCTCAGGCCTCTTTTATTAGGGGACTAATCCCACTCTGCTCCCATGACCTAATCATATCCCAAAGATCCCACCTCCTAATAATATCACCTTGTGTGAGGTTTTCAACATATGAATTTTGGAACCATGTAAGTATTCAGACCACAGCAATGCTGAACACCTGCTTTCCTTTGAGGAATCAGGAATTTTGGTACACGTGAGGAATCAGGAATTTTGGTACATTTTGCATAGGCAGGGGGTGCCTATGCAATCAGCTCCCATAAAATCCTGGGGTGTGGCTGGGCGCCGTGGCTGACGCCTGTAATCCCAGCAGTTTAGGAGGCCGAGGCAGTTGAATCATGAGGTCAGAAGATCGAGACCATCCTGGCTAATACAGTGAAACCCTGTCTACTAAAAATACAAAAATTAGCCACGTGTGGTGGCAGGTGCCTGTAATCCCAGCTACTCAGGAGGCTGAGGCAGGAGAATCGCTTGAACCCGGGAGGCGGAGGTTGCAGTGAGCTGAGATCGCACCACTGCGCCACTGCACTCTAGCCTGGGTGACAGAGTGAGACTCTGTCTCAAAAAAAAAAAAAAAAAAAAAAAAAAAAAAAAAAAAAAATTCCTGGGGTGCTGGGTCTTTAACAAACTTACCTGGTTGGCAATACTTCACTTGTACTGTCACAACCCATTGCTGGGAGAATTTTTTTTTTTTTTTTTTTGAGACAGAGTCTCCCTCTTGTCGCCCAGGCTGGAGGGCAATGGCGTGATCTTGGCTCACTGCCACCTCTGCCTCCTGGATTCCAGTGATTCTCCTGTCTCAGCCTCCCAAGTAGCTAGGACTACAGGTGCCTGCCACCACACCCGGCTAATTTTTGTATTTTTAGTAGAGACGGGGTTTTGCCATGTCGGCCAGGCTGGTTTTGAACTCCTAACCTCAGGTGATCTGTCTGCCTTGGCCTCCCAAAGTGCTGGGATTACAGGTGTGCACCACTGCGCCTGGCCGCTGGGAGAATTAAGTATGTCCCATGTGATACCAGTGGAAGAGAACCTTTGGAAGCTTGGGTCTCATTTCCTCTGAACTTTATCCCATGTGAGTTTTTCCTTTTGCTGATTTTGCTTTGAATCTTTTTGCCATAATAAATCACAGATGTGAGTATGACTATATTCTGAGTCCTGTGACTCTCCTTAGTAAATAATTGAAACTGGGGGTGGTCTTGGGGACCCCTATACAGAGGAGGAGAAAATAACAATGAAGTGGGAAGATTCTTCGAGAGGCAATTTCAATAATTCAGATGAGAGACAATGATGGCTTGGACTAGAATGGTGGCAAGATGAAGAGAAACATAAAGATTTTTAAAATATTATCATTGTTGTGGAAATACAGGTGTAGAAAGGAACTCCTCAGCTGATATAGTGATGGGAAATTTGGTTCTTTCTCTCCAATTCCCCACTCCTTTTTGGGTTTTAACTTGTATTCAATTTACTATTTACAATGTTCTGCCTATAATGTTCAAAGGATAGAACCACCCACATGTAGCTCATCTTCTTCACTTTCCATATCCACAAAATGTGTAAGTTTTTCCCTTGAACAGCTCTCATTTCTATTCCTTCTGTCTCTTCTCCATTGCTGGTCCCACCGTTGTATCTCTTGAGGTTCAAATTAATGCATCAGTTCAGAAAGTCAGTCTTCCTAATATCGGGTTCTCACATCCTTAGCCACATTAAACATGTTCTAATTTTCCTTAATGACCAATCCATTCCCATTGCCATCACATTAAATTCCTTTTCCCCAGTTTCAAGGCACTCCATAATCTAGTTCTATCCTATCTGGCTTAACTTCCCATCCTAGTCTTCCCTCATACTTTTCCTCCTCTTCCCAGGGCTCCACTGACCCAATGTGATCCTTCCTACCCCAAGGCTTTAGTCATTCACTTTTATTTTTATTTTCTAGTAGAGATGAGATTGCTTTGTTGCCCAGGCTGGTCTCAAACCCCTGGGCTCAAGTGATCCTCTTGCCTCGGCCTCCCAATTTGCAGGATTACAGGTGTGATCCACCCTATCTGGCCTCATTTACTTCTTATACTTTTCTCTCTCTTTATCTCTCTGATTCATTCAAGTCCCATTTTATTCATAAAGCCTTTCTTTTCTTTCTTTTCTACTTTTTTGTGTTAGGGTCTCACTCCATCACCCAGGCTGGAGTGCAATGATGACTCATTGCAGCCTCGACCTCCTGGGCTTAAGTGATCCTCCTGCCTCAGCCTCCCAAGTAGCTGGAACTATAGCCATGTGCCATTACACCCATCTAAATTAAAAAAAATTTTTTTTTTTAGAGATGGAGGTCTCCCTATGTTGCCCAGGCTGGTCTCAAATTCCTGGGCTCAAGCAATCCTCCCACCTCGGCCTCCCAAAGTGCTGGGATTACAGGCACAAGCCACCATGCCCAGCCTCCTTCTTTGTTTTGAGTTTCCTAAATCAAATTAAATTTGGTATTGGCTTCATTTGCCTGTCTCATGTAATGACCAATATTCTCGTGTCCCTCCCTCCTTGAAGCATACATAAATCCTGGAAATTATGGACTACATGAAAATTGAATGAAGAAACTTGGCCTTTGGTTTATCATCTTATGGCTTGGAGATATTCATCGGCCTCATTTTCTGTTTGAATATAAGCAGCTCTGTTGGAGGCATCTTACTGCAGGTTCTATGGCCACATTTCTTAGAGTTGAGGGCCCAGGCACCCATACACGTCTTCGGTGGTTTTGTACCCCCCAGGACAGAGCTGTATTGGATCAAGACTAGTATCTCTGGACTGACGCGGTGGCTCACGCCTGTAATCCCAGCACCTTGGGAGACCGAGGCGGGCGGATCACCTGAGGTCAGGAGTTTGAGACCAGCCTCAACATAGAGAAACCCCATCTCTACTAAAAATACAAAATTAGCCCGGCATGGTGGCGCATGCCTGTAATCCCACCTACTCAGGAGGCTGGGGCAGGAGAATTGCTTGAACCTGGGAGACGGAGGTTGCGGTGAGCCGAGATCGTGCCATTGTACTCCAGCCTGGGTAACAAGAGCAAAACTCCGTCTCAAAAAAAAAAAAAAAAAAAAAAAAGACTAATAGCTCCATTAGTCATAGACTTACATACAATCTCATAGTAACTTCTTTTATATGGGTAAGATTTTTCTTTCAAGTTAAATTGTTTTGTAATTTATGCTTTTGTATGCCTTACTGTGCTGAACATGGAAAAATCCAATAAATACTTGTTGATAGGCGCAAAGAAGAGAATGCATAATTTCTGCCTAAGGGAATTTACAACTGGCCAAGGAAGTATAACCAAGAAGGGGAGGCCCAGATATGACCACAAATTAAGGAATTGTAAGATAACTAAAATGGGAATTTAAAAGGAAGGAAGTATTATAGAGGATCTAAAAAGACAAGATTGGCCGGGTGCAGTGGCTCAAGCCTATAATCCCAGCACTTTGGGAGGCCGAGGCGGGTGGATCACAAGGTCAAGAGATTGAGACCATCCTGGCCAATATGGTGAAACCCCATCTCTACTAAAAACATACAAAAAAAATTAGCTGGGCGTGGTGGCACGCGCCTGTAGTCCCAGCTGCTTGGGAGACTGAAGCAGGAGAATTGCTTGAACCCAGGAGGCGGAGGTTGCAGTGAGCTGAGACTGCGCCACTGCACTCCAGCCTGGACACAGAGCAAGACTTCGTCTCAGAAAAAAAAAAAAAAAAAGACAAGTTTATATCTTGCTGGGGGTTCAGAAAGGATACATAGAGAGGAACACATTAAAGAATGCTTTTGAAGCCTTGAACCTCTTTTGAGAGAGAAAAAAAGACGTGTTTTTTGCTTTCTAGTTTTTTGAGATAAGTTTTTTTTAGACAAAATCTCACTCTGTCGCCCAGGCTGGAGTGCAGTGGTGTGATCTCATCTCACTGCAACCTCCACCTCCCAGGTTCAAGCAATTCTCTTGCCTCAGCCTCCAGAGTAGCTGGGATTACAGGCGCCCCCCACAACCATGCCCGGCTAATGTTTTAGCACTCCAGCCTGGGTGACAGAGCAAGACTCCGTCTCAAAAAAAAAAAAAAAAAAAAAAAAAGAGGTCTGGCTGGGAGCGGTAGCTCACGGCTGTAATCCCAGCACTTTGGGAGGCTGAGGGGGGTGCGAATCATCTGAGGTCAAGAGTTCAAGACCAGCCTGACCAACCTGATGAAACCCTGTCTCTACTAAATATACAAAAAATTAGCCGGGCATGGTGGCACATGCCCATAATCCCAGCTACCTGGGAGGCTGAGGCAGGAGAATAACCTGAACTTGGGAGGCAGAGGTTGCAGTGAGCTGAGATCGTGCCATTGCACTCTAAACTGGGCAACAAGAGCGAAACTATGTCTCAAAAACCAAACCAAAACAAACAAACAAAAAAATGACTTTTAGCCAGGCATGGTGGCAGGTGCCTGTAGTCCCAGCTACTTGGGAGGCTGAGGCAGGAGAATCACTTGAATCTGAGAGGCTGAGGTTGCAGTGAACCAAGATCGTGCTATTGCACTGCAGCTTGAGCAACAAGAAGAAAACTCCATCTCAAAAAAAAAAAAAAAAAAAAAAAAAGGCTGACCAGTAAACTGAAGGCACCAACCACCTGTTTCAGCACTTGTCACTGCCCCATCCTCACCTCCGAGGCCCAGAAGAATGACATAATAAGGTCAAATTTATCTATATAATATCACAAACTAACAAATAGTACATCTGCCATTCCTCCTCCCCCTTCCCAGGTACCTTTCCAATAAGATTGACTACAAAACTGGCTGGCCTGATACAAGATACATATGTAGGAGAACATGATGACTTTAAAAAAGCATTAGACACAAGAAAAACATTATCTTTCATTTCATAAGAAAATGCTAAAAAGCAGAGAAGTAAATGTTTTATTGTTAGATAGGAATGTGTATGAACGTTAGTGACTGATTACTAATAAAAAATGAAATTCTAGAATCCTGTTTGCATACATTTGAAAAAGAGATGCCAGAACAGCATTTGTGTGGGATCTCTCACAAAAAGCACTAACAATACGGTCACAGTTAAATTACTGTATTTCAAACAGCCAAATGCAGGTCAGGATGAGGGAGTGGGGTTAGAACTGGAAAGAAAATTCAGTACTGAGGAGTGGTAGGTAATAAGGTCAGGGACTGCATTTGTTTCTGCAGCCAGAAGTTTTCTGATGATTCTTTGATGGCTGATATATATCAGATGTTAGTTTAAAAAGTGGTTTGCAGGGCCCTTCAAAAGAGTCATATTCAGCAGATGTAAGGTGGGTCTAGCAATCTGCACCCTTTTAATACACCTTCTAAGTTATTCGAATGCAGGTGATCTGGAGATTGTACCTTGAGAAACATCTAGAGCAATTACTGCTTCAATGTATCTATACATTTATTTATTTATTTGGTTTGAGATGGAGTTTCTCTCTTGTTGCCCAAACTGAGTGCAATGGCATGATCTTGGCTCACTGCAACCTCCGCCTCCTGGGTTCAAGAGATTCTCCTGCCTCAGCCTCCCGAGTAGCTGGGATTACAAGCATGCACCATCGCACCCAGCTAATTTTGTGTTTTCAGTAGAGATGGGGTTTCACTATGTTAGTCAGGCTGGTCTCAAACTCCTGACCTCAGGTGATCCACCCACCTCGGCCTCCCAAAGTGCTGGGATTACAGGTATGAGCCACCATGCTCAGTCCAAATTTTCTAAACAAAACGTAGAGTGTACAAAACTTTCTAGTTGGAGAGAGTGGCTAAGGAACTTGTTCAGAACGTTTATTTAGAATATTAGAGGTGCTAAGGGGCCCTTGAGGGAGACTGGAGGAGCCATGGGTTAAGAGATGCTTAAGAGGAGTGCTTCTTAAAGCTCAAGTGCACACACATCACTGGGATCTTGTTAAATGCATTTGCTAAGTCAGTGGGACTGAGTGGGTCCTGAGAAATCTGTATTTTAACAAGCTTCCAAGTGATGATAATGCAGCTGGTCCTGGCCAGGCACAATGGTTCACACCTGTAATCCCAGCACTTTGGGAGGCCGAGGCAGGTGGATCACCTGAGGTCAGGAGTTCGTGACCAGCGTGACCAATATGGTGAAACCCCATATCTACTAAAAATACAAAAATTAGCTGGGTGTGGTGGTGTGTGCCTGTAATCCCAGCTACTCGGGAGGCTGACACAGGAGAATTGCTTGAATCTGGGAGGCGGAGGTTGCAGTGAGCCAAGATCATGCCACTGCACAACCTAAATGACTAAATTACAGACCGAGACTCTATCTAAAAAAAAAAAAAAAAAAAAAAAGGTAATGCAGCTGATTCCAGGGCCACACTTTAAATAGCAAGACTTTATACTGAAAATGGGGTAATGGGGTATATAATGGAGAGAGATACATTTAGACATTGTATATGAGATGGAAAACCAAAACATAAAACACCATCAAGTTTTGAAATAAACTTAATCCAAAAGTTAAGCAAACATGAATCTTGAAAGAGGAAATAACTGAATTAGAACCCCAGGCAGTGCAGATAGTCTAAAAGTGAATCACAAGGCTCTTTCAGGTTTTCCCAGGCCCCACCCGCCCCTGTAGAGCATGTTTGATGCTTACATGAAAAGAAGGGTTATAGATAAGGTCTAGGCAAGGTCCCATCAGCTTCTATTCAAAAAAGTCCATCAAAGTTTCTTAAAGAAGCTGGATGTGGTGGTGCATGCCTTTAGTCCCAGCTACTCAGTAGGCTAAGGTGGGAGAATCACTTGAGGCCAGGAGGTCAAACCTGCAGTGTGCCATGATGGCACCACTGTACTCCAGCCTGGGCAACAAGAGTGAGGCCTTGTCTCAAACAAAAACAAAACAACAAAAACAAACATTTCTTAAGCTCATTGTTTTCTCTGATTAACAAATCTACTCCCTACAAGCTAGAAAATGCAACTTTGCAACACAGGATAATCAATTATCAAACCAAGATCTGGCCGGGCATGGTGGCTCACGCCTGTAATCCCAGCACTTTGGGAGGCCGAGACAGGCGGATCACTTGAGGTTAGGAGTTTGAGACCAGCCTGGCCAACATGGTGAAACCCTGTCCCTACTAAAAATACAAAAATTAGTTGAGCGTGGTGGTGGGCACCTGTTAATCCCAGCTACTCGGGATGCTGAGGCAGGAGAATTGCTTAAAACTGAGAGGTGGAGGTTGCAATATGCCAAGATTGCGCTACTGTATTCCAGTCTGGGTGACAGAGTAAGATTCCATCTTAAAACAAACAAACAAAAAACCCAATATCTTATATCTTTCTCTGCTGAAAATCCCAGATGGTCCCCCTACTGTTAGGGACAAAAACCTAGATTTCTGAGCTTTTAATTCAATTTCCTCCACATTCTTCTCTGTCACTCTATTTCCAGCCCTATCTCTTGCCAATAACCAGTTTTCTCACACATTCTTAATGCAGTTCACACCCACCTACAGGGTACTTCCTACTTCTAGGCTTCTGTTCCAGTCAGTCTCTTTGCTGGAATGCCCTTTTAAACAATATATTCTTCAAAGCCTATCTTAAACATAATAGCAATCATATGCAATAGTAATCTATATTTGCATAGTCCTCACTATTTGCTAGGCACTACATTATCTCAATGAATCCTCACCCCAACTCTGAAAGACAGGGATTATTATTTTCCATTCATTCATTTGGAAAATATTTATTGAACCCCTAATGCATGCCAGGCACTGCTTATAGCACAAGTCTCTTCCTTCAACAGGCTTACATTCCAGCTTTAAGAGACAAATAATAAGGCCGGGCGCGGTGACTCACGCCCGTAATCTCAGCACTTTGGGAGGCCGAGGCAGGTGGATCACTTGAGGTTAGGAGCTCAAGACCAGCCTGGCCAACATAGTGAAACCCTGCCTCTACTAAAAATATAAAAATTAGCTGGGTCTGGTGGTACATGCCTATAATCCCATGTACTTGGGAGGCTGAGACATGAGAATAGCTTGAACCTGAGAGGCGGAGGTTGCAGTAAGCCGAGATTGCACCACTGCACTCCTGCCTGGGTGACAGAGCAAGACTCTGTCTCAAAAAAAAAAAAAAAAAAGGCCGGGCGCGGTGGCTCAAGCCTGTAATCCCAGCACTTTGGGAGGCCGAGACGGGTGGATCACGAGGTCAGGAGATCGAGACCATCCTGGCTAACACGGTGAAACCCCGTCTCTACTAAGAAATACAAAAAACTAGCCGGGCGAGGTGGCGGGCGCCTGTAGTCCCAGCTACTTGGGAGGCTGAGGCCGGAGAATGGCGTGAACCCGGGAGGCAGAGCTTGCAGTGAGCTGAGATCCGGCCACTGCACTCCAGCCTGGGCTACAGAGTGAGACTCCGTCTCAAAAAAAAAAAAAAAAAAAAAAGGGAAATAGTGAAAAAAATAAGTAAACATACAGTGTGTCAATGAAAAGTGCCGTGGAGAAAAATGAAGCAGAGTATGGGGATATGAGGATACTGATAAAGGGAATGGTTTGAGCTAATGGTTGGAGACAACCATTAGCCTTGAAAATAGCTAGTGGCCAAGAAAACAGCAAGTGCAAGGAGCATGCTTGACAGGTTTGGCAAGGGTAGATGACTGAAGAGGAGGATGGTTGGGGCTGAGGTGAGACAAGTGGGGCTAATTCACATAGAAGGGCTTTCTAGGCTAGTCTAAGAATTTTGCTTTTTTCTCCAAGTTAGATGTAAAGCCATCATGCGTTTTAAAAAGTCATGGGCTATTGCCTTGAAAAGTGATCACAAAGAGACCTGTTAGGAGTCTACTGCAAAGGCGCAGGTAAGACATGATAGACCAAGCTGCAAGCAGTGGAGGCGGGGAGAAAAGGTCAGATTCTGGATCTCTTTGAAGGTTCAACAGGCAGAATGTGATGGCTTGCAGGTGAGAGAATGAGAAATATTCTTGACTTAGGCCAACCAACTAAGTTTTTTGGCCTCTACAGCTGGCAGGATACAGTTGCTATTTGTTGCTATCTTGTAAAGAATTTGAGGTTTAAGGAGGTTACATAACACACCCAAAGTCAACTGTATCGTTATCTGTTACAGGTTTATCTGGAAACATTGAGCAGCAGTTTCCCTTCTTCCCATCTCCTAAGAAACTAGCCTGGGCTAGAGTTTTACCTTTCCGTTGACCTAAAGAATTAATAGGCCTTTGTTTTCCAAGAACTCTTTGCTAACATAAAGAAAGGATGAATCGCACTGAGTCTGGGGAAGGGTTGTGGGATTTTTTTTTTTTTTTTTTTTTTTGAGATGGAGTCTTGCTCTGTCACCCAGGCTGGAGTGCAGTGGCGCGATCACAACTCACTGCAACCTCCGCCTTCCAGGTTCAAGCAATTCTCCTGCTCCAGCTTCCTGAGTAGCTGGGATTACAGGCGCGCCCTACCATGCCCAGCTAATTTTGTGTATCTTTAGTAGAGATGGGGTTTCACCATGTTGGCCAGGCTGGTCTCAAACTCCTGACCTCGTGGTCCAAACGCCTCGCCCCCACAAAGCGCTGGGATTACAGGCATGAGCCACCGCGCCTGGCAGGGATTTTTTTTTTTTTTTTTTTTTTTTTGAGACAGGGTCTCACTCTGTCACTCAAGCTGGCATATGCGGCATGATCTTGGCCCACTACAACCTCCGCCCTATCAGGTTCAAGCCATTCTTGTGCCTCAGCCTCCAAAGTAATTGGGATTACAGGTGTGCACCACCACGCCTGGCTAATTTTTTGTATTTTTAGTAGAAATGGGGTTTTGCCATGTTGGCCAGGCTAGTCTCAAACTTCTGACCTCAGGTGATCCACCCGCCCTGGCTTCCCAAAATGCGGGGATTACAGGCATGAGCCACCACTCCTGGCCTGGGATTTTTAGGATTTCCAAATGCTTTCCTCTCCTGAAGCTTGCAACAGAGGACAGGACTCAAGCAGGGATGACTGCAGGATGCCTGGGAGACAGTTCACTAAGCACTGAGACCCTGGAAGGAGTGCTGGTGACAGCTGTCTGGTTAGACGAAAGTAAATCAACAGCATCACCCCGTTTCAGTGACCCAGGACCACTCGACCACCCAAAACCTAGAGGTCTTGTATACTTCACTGCAGTACAGAAAGAAATCCCAGAAATAATTCTTATCCATCTTCAGAGTGTGGGCTCTAAGCCATATTTTATTTGAATAAATAAATTAAAAGAAGAAAAGAAATAGGACAGGGATGCTCACCATGTCTATTTATATAGAGTGTGATACTATGCATCCGTTTAGAAAGCTAGAATAGATTTATATTTATAGATGTGGAAAGATGTCCACAATGTGTTGCAAAATTAAAGGATCAGTTTACAGAACAGTATGTAGAATATGAATCTGTGTAAGTCAAATCCTGTGCATACATATGCCTACACAAATATATGGATGAAGAGACAGCTGGGAGCAAGTTCACAAAGTGCTGACAACACTTATCTGTGGCTAGTGAGGTTTATGTAATTTATTTCCTGCTTTTATGTATTAACTGAATTTTTTAAAAATAAGCATGTCTCAATTATGTAATCAGAAAAAAAGTTTTCTTAGAAAAAAACTACTACCTTGGATTTTGCAATTTTACCTTTAATTATGCTATAAAATTGTTTTATCTAAAGATACATTTAAAATATTCATTAGACATTTTGCACCCTAGAAACTTTTTGGTAAGCCTCCATTTTCATCAATTAAATGCTGAAAAAGTTAAGTACATTAATCAATGTCCTTTATGCTTGAATTCTTCCCACTAAGCACTCTGGTAAAAATAGTCAGCTCCATTTACTCATTTTTAACATTACTTTTCTTGGGCTTTTGTGATAACAAAAATTAAGTGGTTACTTTTTAAATACCACAGTTACTTCCACAAATAAGATGACACGAATTTCACCGATATTAATTTTTTACTGAGGCACAAATAGTTTTAAAACAACCACAGGAGGCCGGGCGCGGTGGCTCAAGCCTGTAATCCCAGCACTTTGGGAGGCCGAGACGGGCGGATCACGAGGTCAGGAGATCGAGACCATCCTGGCTAACACGGTGAAACCCCGTCTCTACTAAAAAATACAAAAAAAAAAACTAGCCGGGCGAGGTGGCGGGCGCCTGTAGTCCCAGCTACTCGGGAGGCTGAGGCAGGAGAATGGTCTAAACCCGGGAGGCGGAGCTTGCAGTGAGCTGAGATCCGGCCACTGCACCCCAGCCTGGGCGACAGAGCGAGACTCTGTCTCAAAAAAAAAAAAAAAAAAAAAAAAAAAAAAAAAAAAACAACCACAGGAAAAAAAGTGCTATTCAAAGTCTGGCATTTTAGTACATTTACTGCAATGATTCTTCTTCCCAACTTGATTACAAAATTACATGACTCGCATGTTGTTACTTTTTCTTTAATTCTTGAAATACTAAGGCTATGGACACTACACTCATCTAAGTGGTATTTCTATTTTTTTTTTTTTTTTTTTTTTTTTTTTTGAGACGGAGTCTCGCTCTGCCGCCCAGGCTGGAGTGCAGTGGCCGGATCTCAGCTCACTGCAAGCTCCGCCTCCCGGGTTCACGCCATTCTCCTGCCTCAGCCTCCCGAGTAGCTGGGACTACAGGCGCCCGCCACCGCGCCCGGCTAGTTTTTTTTTGTATTTTTTAGTAGAGACGGGGTTTCACCGTGTTAGCCAGGATGGTCTCGATCTCCTGACCTCGTGATCCGCCCGTCTCGGCCTCCCAAAGTGCTGGGATTACAGGCTTGAGCCACCGCGCCCGGCCCTAAGTGGTATTTCTAAATACATAGTTCCTGGATAAGAAAATCAGCTCAAATCAAGTGAATTTCCTGAATTGGAACTCTTAGAGTGTTGGGTACTAGGTCATAATTAGGTGTTAGGGATGAAAATCACTCTACTAGTTGAAAAACAATTTCAAAGAAGTAGATGGCTATTGACAATGAAATCAAGAACTGTGCCTTGCCTGTACAATACTCAATAGAGGACAGAAAGAACTCTGCCACACCTGTTATATATTTAATAAAAGGAAAGGTTTTGTTCACAAAGAGCAGGAAGAGGAAAAAGGAAAATGAAGGTGGAAGTTCTCAGATAATGAAATGGATACAAATTTACTGGAAAATAGGTGAAGTAAATAGAAGCAAAATTTAATTTAAAAAAATTTAATTGGTGAATAGAAATGGGAGTTACACCTTAAGAAATTCGAGGAATGTCAGGCAAGGTGGCCCACACCTGTAATCCTAGCACTTTGGGAGGCCAAGGCGGGCGGATCACCTGAGGTCAGGAGACCAGCCTGGCCAACATGGTGAAACTCCATCTCTACTAAGGATACAAAAAGTTAGCCGGGCATGGTGGCACATGCCTGTAATCACATCTACTCGGGAGGCTGAGGCAGGAAAATCGCTTGAACACAGGAGGCAGAGGTTGCAGTGAGCTCAGATTGCAACGTTGTGCGCCAGCCTGGGCGACAGAGCAAGACTCCGCCTCAAAAAAAAAAAAAAAAAAAAAAAATTGGAGGAAAAACTTTTGGGGAAGAGGGAAGTCGTTTTTTAGACTCGTCTCTTTCCTTCAATCTCTCCATTTAATTAGTTACCAGTTTCTAGTGCAGGTTGAATCCTCAGCAGAAGTGGAAAATCTTAAAAGGTAGTCTTCAAGGCCGGGCGCAGTGGCTCACGCCTGTAATCCCAGCACTTTGGGAGACCAAGGTGCGCGGATCACCTGAGGTTGGGAGTCCGAGACCAGCCTGACCAACATGGAGAAACCCCGTCTCTGCTAAAAATACAGAATTAGCCGGGCGTGGTGGCACATGCCTGTAATCCCAGCTACTTGGGAGGCTGAGGCAGGAGAATTGTTTGAACCCAGGAGGCGGAGGTTGCGGTGAGCAGAGATCACACCATTGCACTCCAGCCTGGGCAACAAGAGCGAAACTCCATCTCAAAACAAAACAAACAAAAAAAAAGGTTGTCTTCAAGTTACTCTCACTACTTCTACCTGGTTGTAACCTCATTCCTCCAATCCATCTTTCGTTTGGCCATCATTCTAAAATGTACAATTGATTATGTCAGCTGTTTGCTTTAAAATTCTTCAATGGGCCGGGCGCAATGGTTCACGCCTATAATCCCAGTGCTTTGGGAGGTCAAGGTGGGTGGATCACTTGAGGTCAGGAGTGCAAGACCAGCCTGGCCAACAAAATGAAACCCCGTCTCTCCTAAAAATACAAAAATTAGCTGGACATGGTGCTGGGCGCCTGTAATTCCAGCTACTGGAGAGCCTGAGGCAGGAGAATCGCTTGAACTCAGGAGGCGGCAGTTGCAGTGAGCTGAGATCAAGCCACTGCACTCCCCCCTAAGCAACAGAGCAAGACTCTGTCTCAAAAAAAGATAACATAAAATAAAATACAATAAAATTCTTCAATGGCTTCTCATTGCCTTCAGGATAAAACAGCAAACATGGCCGGGCGCGGTGGCTGATGCCTGTAACCCCAGCACTTTGGGTGGCTGCAGTGGGTGGATCACAACGTCTGGAGTTGGAGACCGACCTGGCCAACATGGTGAAACCCCCTCTCTACAAAAAACACAAAAATTGACCGAGCGCAGTGGCTCACGCCTGTAATCCCAGCACTTTGGGAGGCCGAGATGGGTGGATCACGAGGTCAGGAGTTCAAGACCAGCCTGGCCAAGATGCTGAAACCCTCTCTACTAAAAATACAAAAAAATTAGCCGGGTGAAGTGTGTGTGCCTGTAATCTCAGCTACTCAGCTATTCGGGAGGCTGAAGCAAGAGAATCGCTTGAGCCCAGGCAACAGAGGTTATAGTGAGCCGAGATCACACCACCGTACTCCAGCCTGGGTGACAGAGCAAGACTCCATCTCAAAATAATAATAATAATAATAATACAAAAATTAGCTGGGCATGGTGGCATGCACCTGTAATCCCAGCTATTCAGGAGGCTGAGGCAGAATTGTTTGAACCTGGGAGGCGGAGATTGCAGTGCACTCCAGCCTGGGCAACAGAGCAAGACTGTCTCGGAAAAAAACAAAACAAAACAAAACATGGGCATGGCATATAAGGTCCTCTGTCAGCTGACTCCTGTCTGATCTTCTAATCTCTACTTCATTCTTTAAACACACTGCAACTGAGTCATGCTGAACTAATTGTTGTTTTTCAAATAGGCCATGCCCTCTTACTGTGGTCAAACTGTTCCTTCAGCCCGAAATGACTTCCTATTCTCCACCCTAACTCCATACCTGTAAGCTCCTAGTCATCCCTGAAGACTCAACTCATTTCCCCTTTTTTTACTGAAGACCTTCCTGGACTCTTTAGGCAGTTTTGTTTGTTTGTTTGTTTGTTTTTTAGATGGAGTTTCGCTCTTGTTGCCTAGGCTGGAGTGCAATGGCATGATCTTGGCTCACTGACACCTCCACCTCCCGAGTTCAAGCTATTATCCTGCCACAGCCTTCCAAGTGGCTGGGATTACAAGCGTGCGCCACCATGCCCAGCTAATTTTTGTATTTTTAGTAGAGAAGGGGTTTCACCACATTGGCCAGGCTGGTCTCGAACTCTTGACCTTGGGTGATCTGCCCACCTCGGCCTCCCAAAGGCAGTTTTATATAGACATTTATTCTGTAGAATCTATAGCATAGTGTTTTAATTATCTATTGCTGCATAACACATTATCCCCAGACTTAGTGGCTTAACTTAAATATAAACATTATTATCTCTCACAGTTTCTACAGGTCAGGAATTTGGGAGCCACTTGACTGGGCAGGTCTAGTTAGGCATTTTTCGTGGGGTTCAGTCAGATGTTAACCAAGGCTGCAGTCATTTGAAGACTTGAATGGGGCTGGAAGATCCACTTCCAATGGCTTACTCACACAGCTGGTAAGTCCGTGCTGGATACTGGTGGAAGCCACAGTTTGTCCTCTAGTGGGCCCCTCTACAAAGTTGTTGGAGAGTCCTCATGAGATGAATGCTGGCCTCCCCCAGGGTAAGCAATCCAAGAGACTAAAGTGGAAGTAGCAAGTCCTTCACAGTCTACCCTTGGAAGTCACCCCTTGTAACCTCAGCCATACTCTTGTTCACATAGACTAGCCCTAATTCATTATGGAAGAAGACAACATAAGGACATTAATACCAGAAAGTGAGAATCATTGAGAGTCATCTTAGAGACTGGCTCTCATATACAGTGACTCGATTATACGTCATATCTCACTAGCCAGTGACTACAAAATAAGATCAGACCTTCTTTTTTTTGAGACAGGGTCTCACTCTGTCGCCCAGGCTGGAGTGCAGTGGCACGAACATGGCTCACTGCAGCCTCAACTTCCTGGGCACAAGTGATCCTCCCACCTCAGCCTCCTGAGTAGCTGGGACTACAGGTGTGCACCAACAGGCCTGGCTAATTTTTTTTATTTTTCATAGTCATGAGGTTGCCTCAAACTTCTGGGCTCAAGTGATCCACCTGCCTCCACCTCCCAAAGTGCTGGGATAACAGGTGTAAGCCACTGTGCCCGGCCCTAATTTTTTAAAAATTTTAGTTGACAAATAATAATCATATATATTTGTGGGGTACAATGTGATGTATACATTATCAAATGTATCAAGCTAATGAACACATCTATCACCTCATATATTCATTTTTTGTGGTGTGAACATTTAAAATTTACTCTCAGCAATTTTGAAATATACGTTACATTAATATTAATTATAGCCACCATGTTGTTCAATAGATCCTAAAAACTTATTCCTCCTGTCTAGCCAAAATGTTCTACCCCTTGATGAACATCTCCCTTTTCCCTCTCCCTGCAACCAACCCTCAGTTAACCACCATCCTACTGTCTGTCTGCTACTGTGAGTTAACCACGTTCTACTGTCTACTCCTGTGTGATTCCAGATAAAAGTCAGATCATGCAATATTTGCCTTTCTGTGCCTGGCTTATTTCACTTAAAATAAGGTCCTCCAGGTTCATCCATGTTGTGGCAAATGGCAGTATTTCTTTTTACAGGCCATTGTGTATACATAGCACATTTTCTTTATCCATTCATCCATTGATAGACAAGATTGATTCTATATCTTGGTTATTGTGAATAATGCTGAATAATTCAGTACAATTATTGTGAATAATGTGAATAATGAGCATGGGAGTGCAGATATCTCTTTCACAAACTGGTTTCAATTCCTTTGGATATATTTCCAGAAGTAGGATTGCTTGATCATATGGTAGTTATATTTTTAGTTCTTCAAGGAAACTACTTACTCTTTTCCATAATGGCTATACTAATTTGCATTCCCACTAACAGTATACAAGGGTACCCTTTTCTCCACATCCTCTCTAACACTTGTAACCTTTCATCTTTGTGATGACAGCCATTCTAACAGGTGGGAGGCAATATCTCCCTGTGGTTTTTTATTTGGCATTCTTCTGATGATTAGTAATGCTGAACATTTTTTCATACATCTATTGACCATTTGTATGTCTTCTTCTGAGAAATACCTATTTAGATCCTTTGAAATTTTTTAATTAGGTTGTTTTCTTGCTATTAAGTTGTTTGAGTTCCTTATATATTTTGGATATTAAAATCCTACTTTTTTTTTTTTTTTTTTTTTAAGACGGAGTTTTGCCCTTGTTGCCCAGGCTGGAGTGCAATGATGAGATCTCGGCTCACCGCAACGTCCGCCTCCCGGGTTCAAGCAATTCTCCTGTCTCAACCTCCCGAGTAGCTGGGATTACAGACATGTGCCACCACGCCCGGCTAATTTTGTATTTTCAGTAGAGACGAGGTTTCTCCATGTTGGTCAGGCTGGTCTCGAACTCCCGACCTCAGGTGATCCGCCCACCTTGGTCTCCCAAAGTGCTGGGATTACAGGTGTGAGCCACCACTCCCGGCCTAAAATCATACTTTTAATGTTCAAATTATGATTACTTAAGCCCTCATGGCACATTGCCTTGAGAAAGCAATCTCTTCCTCCTCCCATATTTCTGATACAGCTCCCTGTTTTCAGGGAACAGTTCTTGTTCTCCCACAACCTTCTGGATCTGCTGGAGTGCTGCTCTCTCTCACCCTAATAAGAATGTAGCTCCAGTGGGCACCACTCTCCTGCACTGATGACTGTCACCATTGCTTCCACCACTGAATTGGGAAGTATTTGATGTTCTTCCAAGAAAGTGAAATAAGCCCAAGAACACAACTGAGGTCAAGCTGTGATTGTTAACAGGTTTTGACTTTTGTTTACAGAAAGTATAATAGACAGGGTTAACTATACTGCTGTTAGCAGTGGCTGCTGTGAAAGGTCCACAGTCTAAACTCGCTATCAGAATGGCAGATTCGCAGGGCTTCTGGAAACTCTACCATCATCAGAGGCCGTCCTCTTGTCCTATGCCCTACAAAAGACATAATACAACACAATCTGTCATCAGTTCAATTCCTGAGGTCTGGGATTTTCAGTCTTTAACACCACAGGTGGAACTCAACAATCCATGCCATAAAATCCTGGGCCAAGTGCCCTCCATTTCTTGTTCACAGCTTCTCCTCCAGCACTGACTGAAGAAAACAAGCCTGCACACTCTCTCAGCATTCCTCTCCATCCCGCTTCCATGACCCTCACAGATAACTGTCTAAAGAACAGGCCTCTCAGCTCTGTAAAGATATCCAGTAATGAGACAGGCACGATGGCTCATGCGTGTAATCCCAGCACTTTGGGAGGCCGAGGCGGGAGGATCACCTGAGGTCAGGAGTTCGAGACCACCCTGGCGAACATGGTGAAACTCCATCTCTAATAAAAACAAAAATTATCCGGGTGTGGTGGTGTGTGCCTGTAATCCCAGCTACGTGGGAGCCTGAGGCAGGAGAATTACTTGAACCCAGTAGGTTGCAGTGAGCTGAGATTGCACCACTGCACTCCAGCCTGGGTGACAGAGCGAGACTATTTAAAAAAAAAAAAAAAGATATCCAATAGTGCACAAGCATAGGACAATCTAGATCCATACTTAGGGAGAAACATTTCTTTATAGAAATCAATATATAGAGGCAGATAACTACTAAAAGATACCTTATTAGCAGCCTGAAGCATCTTCATTTGTTTTTTGTTTGTTTGTTTTGAGATGGAGTCTTGCTCTGTCATCCAGGCTGGAATGCAGTGGTGCAATCTTGGCTCACTGCAACCTCCTCCACCTCTCAGGTTCAAGTGATCCTCTTGCCTCAGCCTCCCAAATAGCTGGGACTACAGGCACGCGCCACTATGCCTGGCTAATTTTGGTGGGGTTATTTTTATTAAAGATGGGGTTTTGCCACGTTGGCCAGGCTGGTCTTGAACTCCTGGCCTCACCTGATCCACCCGCCTCAGCCTTCCAAGTGCTGGGATTACAGGCGTGAGCCACTGTGTCCAGCCTTCATTTGTTTTACCTCAATTGTTTCAGGCCTTCACCTAGAACTGGACGTTGGTGATGACTTTGCAATTACAAAACCCGAGGCAGCTTCAGGGTATCTCCTAGGACAAGAGAGGAATTAGTACTAAAAGGAAATTAGAGCCTTCACTTTTAAAGGTAGTGTTTCCAGCTGGTTCACTCATCAAGGTTAAAAAATAAAATCCTGGCTTCAGCTAGCTTGTTTATAATATCACTTGCCGTGATTACTTGTTGGAAAGCATGTCTCTGTTTCATTAGAGAGCCTGGAGGTCAGATAACAAAAATAGAAACTGGAAGGGATATTAAAGGAATAAGTGGTGCCTAGGGATAGAAAATAACGTCAAGCAGATTGTTTATCACATGGTAACAGTGAGCTGCGGTGAAATGGTAAGAGGTTTTGGAGCCAAACAGACGTAGGTCCACATGATGATGGGACTCTTCTCCCAAGGTGGGGTGACTGGGACTTCACTTCTCTGAGCCTTAGTTTCTTCACATGTAGAATGATGGTAACAATTTTACTTCACAGAGTTGAGGATTAAATGAGAAAATATATTATCAAGCACTGGCAGGAGGCAGGCTATGCTTCAGGTATAGCTGGTGCTGGGAATAAAGGAGTGAAGGGATGAAAATGAGTCACTGTCTTCACTGAGATTTCAATCTAGAGTGGAAGGCAGGAATTAAAGAACTACCTAACTTCAATTGTGATGAGTGCTATCACGAAGCCTAGGGTACCATAAAAAGAGACCTGGCCTCATTTAGGGTGTCAAGGACTGTGGCCCTGAGGAAATGATGCAAAAGCTGGGGAGTCTGGGTTAGGGGACAGCGTGTCATCTTTCAGCTGAGGCATTCTAGGCTCATGGAAGGTGCTCAATAAATGGGAGTTGCTGTTATTATTATTTATTCAGTAAACATTTATTGAGTGCCTACTATGCATACTGTGCTACCATGCATACTGAGGGTATAATAAATGTGTGAAGTTGAAAGGTAGCTTAACTTCTTTGAGCCTCAGTATGTTCAGCTGTAAAATGGGAATATTAATATTACCTACCCCTTTAGTCTTTCTTTGAAGATTCAATGAGATAATGAATGCAAAATGTTTAACATAGTGCCTGGCATAAGGAGAACATAATATATATTAGTAATATTTTTATTGTTCACTAATCAAGACTGGCCACATGATTTACAGGGCCCAGAGCAAAATAAAAATGCAGGGCTTCTTGTTAAAAGATTATTAAGAATTTCAAGCCAGGTGCAGTGGCTCATGCCTGTAATCCCAGCACTTTGGGAGGCTAAGGCAGATGAATCACAGGGTCAGGAGTTTGAGACCCTGGCCAACATGGCGAAACCTCGTCTTTACTAAAACCACAAAAATTAGCCAGGCGTGGTGGCGGGCACCTACAGGTGCTACTCGGGAGGCTGAGGGAGGAGAATCGCTTGAACCTGGGAGGCAGAGGTTGCAGTGAGCCAAGATCGGGCCACTGCACTCTATCCTGGGTGACAGAACGAGATTCTGTCTCAAAAAAAAAAAAAGAAAAAAAAAACTTTGGCTGGGCATGGTGGCTCACGCCTGTAATCCCAGTACTTTAGGAGGCTGAGGCGGGTGGATCACCTGAGGTCAGGAGTTCGAGACCAGCCTGACCAACATGGATAAACCCCATCTCTACTAAAAATACAAAATTAGCCAGGCTAATGTGGTGGCGCATGCCTGCAATCCTAGCTGCTCAGGAGGCTGAGGCAGGAGAATCACTTGAACCTGGGAGGTAGAGGTTGCAGTGAGCCGAGATCGTGCCATTACACTCTAACCTGGGCAACAGGAGCTAAACTCCATCTCAAAAAAAAAAACAAAAACCTTAAAACAGTAAGATATTAAACCAAGGGAGGGCCCTGTGTAACTGCACAGTTCGCATGCTTACAAAGACAGCCCTTTCACTAGTTATGTCATATGTACATATATGCTTTTGTATAGCTTACCTGTACAAACAGGCTGAATCTTTCTTGGGAGCAACTTTCAAAATTCAGTATGTGGAATTTAGTGTATAAGGATAAAATATGTATACATGCAGTATATCAACAGATGATTGAGACATATTTTTCTCAACATGTTGTTATGAAAAATTTTAAACAAAAATTATAAGAATTTCCTAGTGAGCACATGTATACAAACCACCTAGACTCTATTATTAACATTTTATTATATTTGCTTTTATATATATATATATGTATATATTTTTCAAGAGATTCAGTCTCGCTCTGTTGCCCAGGCTGGTCTTGAACTCCTGGGCTCAAGCAATCCACCCTCCTCAGCCTCCCAAAGCGCTAGGGTTATAGGCGTGAGTCCCCATACCCGCCTCCCTTATTATATATCTATCCATTTCTTTATCCATTTATTAATCAATCTATTTTATTTTTGGTGCATTTCAAAGTAAATTCCAGATATCAATATCACTAACTAAAGCCAAATTTGTTTGATTCTTTCTCCTTTTGATGTAAATTGATATACAGAGGAATGCATAAATCTTAACAGTAAATTTGCTGGCTGGGAGAGGTGTCTCACGCCTGTTATCCCAGCATTCTGGGAGGCCAAGGCGGGTGGATCACTTGAGGCCAGGAGCGCGAGATCAGCCTGGCTAACGTAGTGAAATTAGTGAAACCCGTTCTCTACTGAAAATATATATAAATTAGCCGGGCATGGTGGCACATGCTTGTACTTCCCCTGCTACTCAGGAGGTGGGAGAATTGTTTGAATCCAGGAGGCAGAGGTTGCAGTGAGCTGAGATCGTGCCACTGCACTCCAGCCTGGGCAACAGAGTGAGACCCTGTCTCAAAAAAAAAAAACAACAAAAAAAAACAAGAGTAAATTTGGTAAATTTGCTGAGTTTTGACAAATGCATTGTCCTCTGTAACCCAAACCTCTATAAAGATACAGAACATTACCATCATCCTAAAAAGTTCCTTCACACTCCTTCCCTGTTAGTCACCACTCCTACCCTTTCCAGAGACAACTACTGTTCTGATTTTTTTTTTTTTTCTGGTGCTTAAATTTTTCAAAAGGAACCTTGATACGTATAAGTACTTAGCTTCAGTGCTTTCTCCTATTATGCATAGAAAATCTTGCAGCCTTTAAAATAGGAGAGGTAATTCCAGGATAGTCTGGTGCAATCAACAACAAATATTTATTGAGACAAAGAGTAACTAAATAAATCACTTGAATGCTTTTTTCAATAGTTTTTGGGTAAAAGTGATACAATGAACACTCCAGAAAAAGTGTAAACAATATGAAAAAAACATAGAGAGAGGAAATTAAAAATCACCTCACATGAAGAGATGAACACTTAAAATATTTGGGGCTGGGCATGGTGGCTGATGCCTGTAATCCCAACATTTTGGGAGGCTGAAGAGGGAGGAGGATAGCTTGAGGCCAGGAGTTTGAAATCAGCCTGGATAACATACACCCCATTTCTACAAAATAAAAATTTTTAAATTAGCCAGACTTAGTGGCATGCTCCTGTAGTCCCAGCTACTGGGGAGGCTGAGGCAGGAGGCTCACTTGAGCCCAGGAGTTTGAGGCTGCTGGTAGCCGTCATTGCTCTACTACACTCCAGCCTGGGCAACAGAGTGAGACCCTGTCTCAAAAATACGTATATAAATAAAATAGCGGGTGCAGTGGCTCATGCCTGTCATCCCAACACTTTTAGAGGCCTAGACAGCTGAATTACTTGAGGTCAGGAGTTCGAGACCAGCCAGGCCAGCATGGTGAAACCCCATCTCTACTAAAAATACAAAAATAAAATAAATAAATAAAAACATTGGCCGGGCGCGGTGGCTCAAGCCTGTAATCCCAGCACTTTGGGAGGCCGAGACGGGCGGATCATGAGGTCAGGAGATCGAGACCATCCTGGCTAACACGGTGAAACCCCGTCTCTACTAAAAATACAAGAAAATTAGCCGGGCGAGGTGGCGGGCGCCTGTAGTCCCAGCTACTCGGGAGGCTGAGGCAGGAGAATGGCGTGAACCCGGGGGAGCGGAGCTTGCAGTGAGCCGAGATCGCGCCACTGCACTCCAGCCTGGGGCACAGAGCAAGACTCCGCGTCAAAAAAAAATAAATAAAAATAAATAAATAAATAAATAAAAACATTTTGATGAAATTTCTCCCTGATGCCTATGTATACATATATATAGTGATCTCTGTATAAAACCTGATATAAATGGGATCATACACATGCTACTATGTAACCTGTTTTTATCACTTAACAATATCCTGTAGATATTTTTCCTCATTATAAATACAAGTTAGAAATATAAATCATCATTTCTAATGGGCACACTCAATGGACATATAATTCTTTTTTTTTTTTATACTTTAAGTTCTGGGGTACATGTGCATAACGTGCAGGTTTGTTACATATGTATACTTGTGCCATGTTGGTGTGCTGCACCCATCAACTTGTCAACACCCATCAACTCGTCATTTACATCAGGTATAACTCCCAATGCAATCCCTCCCCCTTCCCCCCTCCCCATAATAGGCCCCTGTGTGTGATGTTCCCCTTCCCGAGTCCAAGTGATCTCATTGTTCAGTTCCCACCTATGAGTGAGAACATGCGGTGTTTGGTTTTCTGATATAATTCTTTAATTAACCAGTTACCAGCTGGGCATGGTGGCTCATGCCTGTAATCCCAGCACTTTGGGAGGCCAAGGTGGGTGGATCACTTGAGGTCAGGAGTTCAAGAATAGCCTGGCCAACATGGTGAAACCCTGTCTCTACTAAAAATACAAAAATTATCCGGGCATGGTGGCACATGCCTGTAACCCCAGGTACTCAGGAAGCTGAGGCAGGAGAATCTCTTGAACCTGGGAGGTGGAGGTTGCAGTGAGCAGAGATCGCACAACTGCACTCCAGCCAGGGCTATAAGAGTGAAACTTCATCTTTAAAAAAAAAAAAAATTAACTAGTTACCTACCAACGATCATTTTGATTGTTTCTAAAATGTCAGTATTATCAACAATACTGTAATAAATAAACATGCTTATACATACAGCATTTTCTGAGCTGTATAATTATTTCCTTATGGTAAATTGCCAAAGGTGGGATTATTCAGTTACAACATGAACATGTTGTACATGCTGGCTTGTTATACTAAAATGCCTTCCAAAAAAAAGAGACAACAACTTACATCCACTGACTGACTAAGTTCTAAATTCTTGAGGTAAGAAAGTAAATATTTGTTTTATCTTCTTCCTTAAGAATAGAAAAGATGGAGACACATAAGGGGCTAAAAAGCCTATATTTAAACCAGCAAGCAAAAATGTATGTAAAGGTGCCTCATAAACACTGCAAATAAATCCAGTTAAACTTGATTCAATAAACAATTATTTAACACCTACTATATTCAAAGATGGGACTAGCTCCTGGTAGTAGGAAGGTGAGAAGCCATGGGCCCAATCAAGTTCAAAATACTCACAGTCTAATAGGACAACTTTCCTGGCTACAGAGCTTTATTCTCACTAAAGCCTACATGACAAGAATGGACCCCAAGGGACTGCTCCTAAAGGAGCACTGACTTCTACCTTATTTTTGATATAAAACTCAAAAGATAGGCAGAGTGCAGTGGCACATGCCTGTAATCCCAGCACTTTAGGAGGCTGAGGCGGGCAGATTGCTTGATTCCAGGAGTTCGAGACTAGCCTGAGCAACATAGTGAGACCACATCTCTACAAATACAAAAAAATTAGCCAAGTGCAGTGGCTCATGCTTGTAGTCCCTGCTATTGGGTGACAGAATGAGACCCTGTCTAAAAAAAAAAAAAAAGCTCAAAAGACATAAATAAAAGGAAAGTGTCCCTTCTCTTCTTGTGCCCCAGATCACTATTTCCACCCATAGTTCCCCTATTACCAATTCCCTGCATATCTTCCCAGAAGCTATCACTATTAACAATTTCCTGTATATCTTCCCAGAAAATGCTGTGTGTCTATGTATCCAGGCATATGCTGAGCAGGCATATGCTAATTGTCCACTCATCACTTACTCATTCAAGCAATTTTTTACACAGTAGTATTATACACAACTTTGCACATGAATCATAAAAATATACATCAGAGATTATTCCATATCCATTCATACAGAGCTGCTTCATTTATCTTTTACTTGGAGATCATTCTATATCCAGTCTTATGAATCTATCTCATTCTTTTGTGTCATCTGCACAATATTCCATTACATGAATGTATTCTATTGACGGTTGGTCCCAATATTTTGTTAATAGAATGCTGCAATAACTATCTTTCTAGATACCAAAATCTTTTTGTATAAGAAATGACTATGTGATGTTTGGCTTCAAATCAAGTTAGTAAGCTACTGGAGAGAGAAAATTTTGGGGTTATAGATGAATATTAAAAAGTAGAGTCTGCGGCCAGGCGCGGTGGCTCATGCCTCTAATTCCAGCACTTTGGGAGGCCAAGGCGGGCAGATAACGAGGTCAGGAGTTTGAGACCAGCCTGGCCAACATGGTGAAACCTCGCCTCTACTAAAAATACAAAAATTAGCCAGGTGTGGTGGCGTGCACCTGTAATCCTGGCTACTCAGGAGGTGGAGGCAGGAGAATTGCTTGAACTGGGGAGGTGGAGGTTGCAGTGAGTGGAGATCGCACCACTGCACTCCAGCCTGGGCAACAGAGCAAGACTCCGTCTCGAAAACAAACAAACAAAAAGAAGTAGAGGCTTGGTATGATAGCTCATGCTTGTAATCCTAACACTTTGGGAGACTGAGGCAGGAGGATAACTTGAGCCCAGGAGTTTGAGACCAGCCTGGGCAACATAGTGAGACCCTGTTTCTACAAAAACAGAAAAAATTAGCTGGGCATAATGGCATGCATTTATAGTCCCAGCTACTCACGAGGCTGAAGCAGGAGGATTGCTTGAGCCCAGGAAGTTGAGGCTGCAGTGAGCCATGATCATGCCACAGGACTCCAGCCTGGGTGACAAAGTGAGACCCTGTCTCCAAAAAAAAAAAAAAAAAAAAAAAAAAAGGATAAAGCATTAGGGACTGGGGAAGTTGGGGAAAGGAGAGACATTTGATCATTTGATCAAAGGGTATAAAATTTCAGTTAGAGAGGAGGAATAAGCTTTAGTGATGTATTGCACAGAATGGTGATCATAATAAATAATAATGCACTGTATATTTCAAAATTACTAAAAAAGTGGATTTTAAATGTTTTCACCACAAAAAATGATAAGCATATGAGGTGACAGATATGTTAACTAGCTTGATTTAATCATTCCACAATGTATACATGTAGGAAAACATCATTTTACCCCATGAATATATACAATTATTATTTGTCAATTAAAAATAAAAGAGTACAAAGCATTAAATATATACACTGTGTCTGAAACATGTTTTCCCAAATAACTGTTAAAACAAGAGAAAAGCATAAAAGCCAAGAGGATATCTCCACCCACTTAGACTCCTCAGGAGGTGTAAATATATAGGCCTTACCCAAGGTCTTAGCGGTCCACAGTAGAGCTTTGTCACACTAATAGCGAGAACTCGTTGTAGAGTCCATGCCTTGGCACTAAGAACTTCCCCTAGAGAGTTTAGATCTAGCAATGTGAACATACAAATATTCATTTGTCACACATAATTCATCAAAAGGCTTTTGTACATGCAAGCAGAGGAGTACATTTCCTTTTGCCTTTCCCATTGACTTTTGTTTCTGAACTTCATTTTGAAATAATTACAAACTTGAAAGTTTCAAGAATAGCGCAAAGAACTCCCACACATTCTTTATCCAAACTCACTATTTTCAAACATTTTGCCACATTCTTCCCTCTATATATTTTTTCTGTATTATTTGAGAATAAATTGCATACATTATGCCTCTGTATCCCTTAATACTTCAGTGTAGGCTGGGTATGGTGGCTTACATCTGTAAACCCAGCAATTTGGAGGCCAAGGCAGGTGGATCACCTGAGGTCAGGAGTTCGAGCCCAGCCTGGCTAACATGGTGAAAACCCATCTCTACTAAAAATAGAAAAATCAGCCAGGCGTGGTGGTGTGTGACTGTAGTCCCAGCTACTAGGGAGGTTGAGGCAGGAGAATTGCTTGAATCCGGGAGGCGGAGGTTGCAGTGAGCTGAGATGGCACCACTGCACTGGGTGACTCTTTCTCCAAAAAAAAAAAAAAAAAAAAAAAAAGCTGATGCATAGACATCTACTGTTTTTGCTTGCCCAGCTCTCTTTCCTCTTCCTTTTGGCAACAGCTTTAGGAAACCATCCCTTTTGCATTGGACACAGAGTTAATGGAACTGTCCTTCGAAGTCCTCATCCCCCATCTCTGCCCCCTTTATGGCCATGGAATGGGCATGTAAGGCAACCTAAGTCAATCAGTTGGGGTGTTTGAATCTTGAAAGGGGCTTAAAGATTGACAAAGTGTGAGTTGATTCCTAAAGGTGGTGCCTTGAAGAGGTTGCTTAATGGCTCTTGCTACTCATTAGCTCTGCTTCTCTGTAACTTGCTTCTTTAGCATTTCTTTTCATTCTCAGTGCCACCCCATGTCTTTCCAATAATTTCCATAGGCTTAGGTTGACCAGTTTCTGTCGCTTGCAAACAGAGGACCCTAATCAATAACAGCTGACTTGAAAAAATTTTTCTTTCAGCAACACTTGCACAAATGGAACTGTGACTTGAATTGCATAGAAAAAAGTTGGCCCTGGGTACACCCTTTCCTAAGGCTTAGTGTGGCAATGCCTTATAGACTTATGGCTCTGCTGTTCAATCTAACTAATGACAACCTGTTTTCACACTCCCAGAAGTGACCATTCTTGGAAAAGCAGAGCAATTCTTCTGTTAGTTGTAGCTTTTAGAAATGTCTCCAGCAAAGGGGCAGTGCTTTAGTCAGTGGTTATTTTAACTCTGTCACCCCCAAACTGATCCATCTGGTTGGCAGAGTGATGAAATACAATCTGCCTTGAACACAACATCACAGGGGGCTCCCTGCCTGATTGACTCTAGGGCCTGCTGCCAGCAGGAAGTGAAGATACCACTTATTGTCTTTCCTGACAATCTGTTCCTGACTTCTAGGAACTCACACATATGGAAGAACACTTTGATGTCTCCAAAAGACATTCAGACAGTTTAGTATGAATCTATCCCCATGAAAAAAAATCTCCATAAAAGCTTAATCAGTAGGGTACAGTGACTCAAAACTGTAATCCCAGCACTTTGGGAGGCCAAGGCCAGAGGATCACTTGAGCCCAGGAGTTTGAGACCAGCCTGGGCAATATGGCAAGACCCTGTTTCCACATACACACACAATTTTTTAAAAATTAGCCGGGTGTGGTGGAGCATGCCTGTAGTCCCAGCTACTTGGGAGGCTGAGATGGGAGGATCCCTTGAGCCCAGGAGGTCAAGGCTCCAGCGAGCCATGATCTCACCACTGCACTCCAGCCTGGGTGACAGAGCAAGACCCTGTCTCAGAAAAACTCACCAAAACTCCACATATTTTGGTTACTTAGAAAAATGTTTCCAGTAGTGAAGGCATGCTGATCTATTTCTGTGGTTTACTGTCAAAAAGTTCAGAAAACACATAGGTAAGGCAAATATGACAAAATGGTAACAACTTAGAATCAAGGAGCTCTGTGTATGTTCATTGTAATTTCAATATTTCTGTACATTTGAAATTTTTTATAATAAAAAGTTTGGGAAAATATAGAAATGAACAATTTTAGTGGACACAGGTTCTACATTGATTCAATATTATTCTCATTATCATCTTCAAGACTAACTTCAGAGCCTAAGCTAGAGGGAGAAGTTACAAAACCAAGTTTTCTTCTGCCACCATCTTTGCCACTGACCCCGAGTTATCATATAACCGGAAAATGGAAAATGGGGAGATGAGCCTGTCTGGTTGCACTTAAAGCATCTCATTTCTCTAGAGATCTGTTTTCAGTGTCGATAGCCCACGAATTTCTCCTACAGTATTTTTCACATGTCATGCTTGTTAGTATGCTAGATTTGCACAAAGGAGACTGGGTTCCCGAGCCATATGTTCAAGGCAGGAACAGCTATACAATTTTTTTTTTTTTTTTGATAGAGTTTCACTTTTGTCTCCTGGGCTGGAGGGCAAGGGCACAATCTTGGCTCACTGCCCCAGCCTCCTGACTAGCTGGGATTATAGGTGTGAGCAACCACACCAGACTCATTTTGCATTTTTAGTAGGGACAGGATTTAATCATGTCGGTCAGGCTGGTCTTGAACTCCTGACCCCAGGTGATCCACCCGCCTTGGCCTCCCAAAGTGTTGGGATTACAGGCATGAGCCACCACGCTCAGCAACAGCTATATAATTTGAGGGGTCCAGTGCAAATGCAAATGAGAAATCTGTTCAAAAGTTACTGAGAATTTCAAGACAGCAGAGTACATCCAGGTATAGTCCTTCCAAGCGGGGCCCTACGTAAAGGTGATACGCTTATGAAACCGGCTCCGTACAAAGTCCAGTGAAGAATCCACAGATGATTGGCCAGGCGCGGTGGTTCATGCCTGTAAATCCCAGCATTTGGGAGGCAGAAGCGGGCAGATCACTTGAGGTCAGGAGTATGAGACCAGCCTAGCCAACATGGTGAAACCCCTTCTCTACTAAGAAAAAAAAAACAACAAAAAATTAGCTGGGTGTTGTGGTGGGTGCCTGTAATCTCAGCTACTTGATCGGAAGGCTGAAGTAGGAGAATTGCTTGAACCCAGGAGGCAAAGTTTGCAGTGAGCGGAGATTGCGACACTGCACTCCAGCCTGGGCAACAGAGTGAGACTCCATCTCAAAAAAAAAAAAAAAAAAAAAAAAAAGAATCACAGATGAGACCTCCTCCTCCCAGCCTTGTATGCTTGACATGCTTTGGGGGAGTGGAGGAGTGGGAGGAGCAGGCACTTCAGAGTCACTTCCCTATATAGGTCTCTTCAATCCATTTCAACCTATTTTCTGAGGAATCCTTAAGACCAAAGACCACTGAGAAATTTGTTAGTTTTCTAAAACACAGGCATTTAGTGAGATGCTGATGTATGACAATATTATACAGTAGCAACAAGGCATTTTTTCTGAAACAAAACTCAAGTAAAGCTTATTAAAAGGAAACACAAATAACCACATTCAAAAACAATTATTCAAAATATCATAGTTTTCTTTCTCTCTCTCTCTCTCTTTTTTTTTGGACAGAGTCCTGCTGTTTCACCTAGGCTGGAGTGTAATGGCAAGATCTTGGCTCACTGCAGCTACCACCTCCCGGGTTAAAGCGATTCTCCTGCCTCAGCCTCCCCAGTAGCTGGAATCACAGGTGCATGCTACCACACCTGGATAAATTTTGTATTTTTAGTAGAGACAAGACTTCACCATGTTGGCCAGTCTGGTCTTCAACTCCTGACCTCAGGTGATCCTCCCGACTTGGCCTTCCAAAGTGCTGGGATTACAGGTGTGAGCCACCATACCAGGCCAAAATATCATAGTTTTCTTAGAATAAAATATGTACTTAAAATATATTTTCATGTGCAACACTTGCAGGGAATTATAATATATATATGTTATAAATTATTTGATGAGTAAAGTCATCATATATAGAGTCTCTGATATTTTACTTGGTAATTAAGTTATTTGGAAACAAATCCAGATATACCAATAAAAATTCAGAAAGAAAATGCCTCATGGGGCTTTCTGACCCAACCCTTTTACTCTTAAGCATTTGCTATATTCCAAGTAACATTCTTAAATTAGTTATAAAAAACAAGGGGATACTTCAAGTAATCAAAAGGGGACTTACATAAGAGTGACGAAAAATAGCATAATTTCTTCCCTTCCTCTTCCTCCTGCCCCAATACAGCCTTTTGCTATTGATATAAATTATTTATCACTTTTAAGAATAAGGCCCTTAGTGTTGACCTTCCCGTTTCTAATAAATGTGGTATTTTTAAAAGGGCATGCCTCATGTGGCTTAGAATAGCATCTGGAAGAATAGAGCTAACAAATTGTTAACAGTAGCATTAGACTAAGTATTTGTGATGGGCTTAGAGAGGACTTTCACTTTCTTTATTTTTGCTTACCTGAATATATACAATGAACATGTGTTTCTTTCATCAATCAAAAAAAATCAGTCAGGGCCGGCATGGTGGCGCATGCCTGTAATCCCAGCACTATGGGAGGCCGGACAGGAGGATCACTTGAGCCCACGAGTTTGAGACCAGCCTAAGCAACATAGTGGATCTGAGGTATACAGAAAAAAAATTAATAAACAAAAAATAAATTAGCTGGATATGGCGATGGCACAAGCCTGTGAACCCAACTACTAAGGAGGCTGAGATGGAAAGATTGCTTGGGCCGGGGAGGTTGAGGCTACAGTGGGCTGTGATCGTGCCATTGCACTCCAGCCTAGGTGACAGAGCAAGATATTGTCAAAACAAAACTAAACAAAACTAAATAATACAGATAATTTTTAGAAAGAAAAAACCCCAGCATGTACTTTGGATCTAGCATGGTGACTTACTTTCAGTCACTCAATCAAATATTAAGATTCTTAATGTTTTTCCTAATGTTTGAGCCTGAGCCTTAGTTTCCTTACCTATAAAATAAGGTTAATACTTAATACACAGAGATGTCACAAGGAAAATGCTAACCACATGGTAAATACACAACAGAGCTTTAATTTCCTTGCCTGTAAAATGTGGAACCTGGATTTGTTGTCTATGATTCTTTCTGGAGTTATAATATTGTGATTCCCTCTTTTTATATTCACAGAAAAAGGTTGCTAAATGAACTTAAATGTCTTCATTTGTCTTCAGGTAGTTATTTCTTTTTATTTCCTGAATGACCAGGAAGCCAAAAACATGTGAGCAGTGCCTCTGGAATGTCTGGGCCACTCCACCCTGGGCACCTGGGAAATGACAGGGTATTTCCACTCATTAGAAACTCCCTGATGAAGAGAGCTTTCCTTAGTGGGAAGAGGATCTAACTTCAGTTGTAATAAGCCAGTGTGTGCCATTAAAAATGTTATATACTCTCAATTTTGGGCTTTGAGTACTCCCAGCTTTCTCTTAATTGGTTTGCTTACCTATATTTGCAATCCAGATACTCTGCTGAAACAGTTACGCAAGTGTTCCATAATTTATTATATCCCATGTGTATGTCATTGGTTAAAGTCCAATTAGATCATTATCAATTAGAGAGGGATGCATATTAGTTGAGTTTATAGAGTTGTCTCCTACACATTAGAAATGCTAATAATTGCCCGTCTTTGATGGTACTAGGATGATAATTTTACAAGTCTCTTTTTGCTTTCAGAAGATTGAAAAGTGGCTTGGATCATAGCAGTGGCAATACTCATCAGACTATAAAAAGCAAAAACTTAAAAAGGGAGAGAACTACAAAATCAGGAAACATTGCCATCCCCAATTTCTCAAAACATGACATGCTTTTTTTTTTTTTTTTTTTTTTTTTTTTTTTTTTTTTTTTGAGACGGAGTCTCGCTCTGTCGCCCAGGCTGGAGTGCAGTGGCGCGATCTCGGCTCACTGCAAGCTCCGCCTCCCGGGTTCACGCCATTCTCCTGCCTCAGCCTCCCGAGTAGCTGGGACTACAGGCGCCCACAACCGCGCCCGGCTAATTTTTTGTATTTTTAGTAGAGACAGGGTTTCACCGTGGTCTCGATCTCCTGACCTTGTGATCCGCCCGCCTCGGCCTCCCAAAGTGCTGGGATTACAGGCGTGAGCCACCGTGCCCGGCCGACATGCTTTTTATTTAATAAAAATTGTGTGTGGATACAGAATCATAGAGAGGAACACCCACATGACTTAGAATTCAAAGTATCTCATGTATGAGATTTCTTAAATTAAGCCTTTTCTGTGCCTGCTGAATACCAGTGGGTGAAGAACGCCTTCAATGCCATTTTGGCATTTCTAGCACCCTGTGTGGCTTGGTAAGATTCTTTATCCTGACATGTTATAGTAGTCCCAGCTTTTCTTGCAGAAGAAAGTCCATTCTGCTTAACATTAATTTTAAGAGATATTATAGTAGAACTGAATATAAACAGACTTTTTTTGTTTCCATATGTATGATTAAGTTTCTCTATATACAAACTAGAGATAAAACAACTTGATCCTTACTACAGGGAAGGCTGAGGGAATTCTTTCTGTGAGCAATAATGATAAATATTAACATTTTCTGAGTGTCTACTATTTCTCAGCCATCATGGTTGGCATTTTGTATTCCACTATTTTATTTAATCCTAAGAAGACTCTGTAAGGTATTACCTACTTTTTTCCTTCCACCCCACCCCCCACCCCGGCCTTTTTTTATAAAAAAAGAAAAGTCTAGTCAAATGCAGTAGATATATGCTTTTTTTCAAATAAGGAAGCCGAAATTTACAGAAGCTAATAATTTACCATTTAAGTATGCCATGTCTGATTCCAACACCTTGATTTTCATTACTTCTCTTTGACCTTCTAGGAGGAAGATGGAAATGTTCCGAAGTCTGGTGCATTGCCTACAAGTCCTTCAGCAACTGAAACCACACTTGTGTCACTCTTCCTCCTCCTGCTTTCCCTTATCTCTTACGCTCTGGTGATACAAGCCTACTTGCAGTTCCCTTAAAGTCCTATTCTCTCAAGTCTCTGGACTTTTGTTGGGATTGTTTTTTGGCTTAAAATTTCTTTATCCCACTAGCATCAGACTAGCTGGCCTACTCTTTTCAAGTTTCAGTTTAAACTACTCTGCCATGCTTCCATTACTCTTGACATACTCCATTACAGTAAGGATCTTTCTGTGTCATCACCTAAAACGAGCAACTTGAGGGAGTCCTTTTGTTTCTTCATTATTGTATTTCCAGGACCTTTCAAAATATCTATTTTGCAGTAGATGTTCTATCAAATATTTATATAATGAATGTATGAAAGAATGCATAAATGACTTGCTATTCATGCAGAAAAACTCATTAGGGATCTGAGGAGGGTCCTATCTTATTTTATTCCATAGCAGCCTACAAGTTACCAGAAGTGGAAACTTTTCACCCTCTCATAAGAAAGCTTTCCAACATATCCTTATTTTGAATAGCATACCTGGAACACAGTAATAGCTTGACACATATTTGTTGAATTGATGAAGAGCCTGAGAAACGAATATAACGTCTTGATAATATAATGCCTCTTCTTTCCAGACTCACTTTGTGCCCTGCCTACTTTATCCTCTAATAATGAGTAACAGTATGTGATTTTCATTCATGCACCAAATACTTATTTATCCACTATTACGTGCCGGCACATTGGTGCACTGTTTCAAGTAGGCTCTTTCCTTTCCTTGCTATCCGTGTTCGTGGAAATTCATGAAACCATTCAGCGAATACCATATTTATTGTGGTTTCCTTATCTTCCTTCATTCAGTTCAGTCACTTCTCCCAGACCATCCCTGACCCCTTAGGCAGCTAGTGCCTGCCTCTATCTTAGCCCTGATTACATCAATTTTACGTTTGTCACTCTCTACCCCCATCTCTAACCCACAATACCATTATGCTCTCAGAAGGCAGGAATTGAAGTTTGGTTCACTTATGTGCCCCCAGGGCCCAGCAAAAACCTAGGACACAGCCAAACTGTCTATATATAAGTATTGAAATGAATAATTGCTACTCTTTTTTTTTTTGGAGAGACAGAGTTTCACTCTTGTTGCCCAGGCTGGACTGCAATGGCAGGATGTTCGCTCACTGCAACCTCCACCTCCCAGGTTCAAGCGATTCTCCTGCCTCAGCCTCCCGACTAGCTGGGATTACAGGCATGCGCCACCACACTCGGCTAATTACGTATTTTTAGTAGAGACAGGGTTTCTCCATGTTGGTCAGGATGGTCTCGAACTCCCAACCTCAAGTGATCCACCTGCCTCAGCCCCCCAAAGTGCTGGGATTACAGGCGTGAGCCACCGCGCCCGGCGTAATTGCTACTCTTTATTGAACAACATGGATTAACACTTTGAAGTCTCACCACACCACGTGAATTAACTATTATTAACATGTCATCCATGAGAAAAAAGAGGCTTGAAAAAGTTTAGAAACTTGCTTAAGGTCACACTGCGGTGGAGCCTGTTATTGCAGGAATCTGAAGAATGAAGTCACCTTTGAATAGAAATGAGTAAGACTCCTTCTCACTATTTTTTCTTGAGTTTTCATTTAGCTCTTGCAAAATCTTTGTTCTTTAGACCAATGACTCCTCATCTTGATATTGTAAGTGGGGGAAATACCCTCTTTCTTCACTTTGGAAATTGTTCAATCTCTCTTTGGAAGAAACATGATTTTAAACTTTCTGAACGCTCCTTCTGTCGAAAAATCCGCGCGGGAGTCCTGGGGCACATTAATAGGTTCAGTGAGGACTGTCATTCGAAACGGAATGCGGGAACTAAGATTTTTTTGTTTTTCCGAGAAGAAAACACAACGAGTTTAGCAGAGGGGAGGATGGTCCTTCTGTTAGGTGCACAAATCCTAAGACTTGAGGGAATTTGACTGCTCACACTTAAGACAGCTGCGGGTGACTGTGTTGCCCACAGCTAAGATGGCTGCTGATGACCATCCCCTTTGGCTGGGTCTATTCTTTTGCTCGCTAGTATTTTCATTGAGAATTAAAGAGAATAAAATTTAGTAAAAGTTGGCACCTCCTTGCTAAGTAGATAAAATAAGAAAGTGGTACTGTTTGTTTAGAAAACCTTCTACCGCGCAAATTGTTCTTTCCCTTAACCAAAATGGTCGTTAAGGTTGTCCCGAGGTTTGAAGCTTCCAGCCCTTAACTAAGATGGCGCCTGGAGGCCTGTTAAAAATTAGCTTGCCCTTTTTTCTGCCCTCTACCAACACGGCTTCCGTGGCTTCGTTCACGTGACATTCCTGGACTACGGCGCGGGAGAGGGGGTAGGAGGGCCCTTGAAGGGTGCGCGTTCCCGTGGCGGTGCACCGGGTAGGTTTCAGTCAGAGTCACTATGGCGGCCGGCGCTGGCAAGGTAAGCTGAGGCGGCGGTGGCGGCTAAGGAGGTAGCACCCGTCGTGGCGTCCTGGCTCCAAATCTTCGCAGCCTCCTTGCGGAGAGGTCGGCGGAGGTAGTGTCTAGCGGTGGGGGCTGGCGGGGGTCTGGCTGGAGGAGCCGAGGGCTGAGGCTGGCGGGCTGAGGCGCCTGACGGCCGTTTGTTTTGATATTTTCCCCACCAGGTCGGAAAGTTTCCTGCCTCGTCGGGCGCAGCTTGAGCTTGCCCCATCGGCCGCGATCGGTGGAGGCTGCGGCGGACCCAGCCCGGGGCCTCCAGGCCTCTCCCCAACCTCCGGGCCAGTCTCCCTCCCCCACCTTCTCGTCCGCCGGGAGCTGCGGCTGCCGTCCCTGAGATGCGACCCTCGCGGGGGCGACCCTGAGGGGAGGCGGCCCATGTGCTGAGCGGCGGACAGGAGCCCAGGCGTCCGGGGACCAACTTCCTGCCGCCTGGGAACCCGCGCCTCCCGGTGTCGCGCCTCGCTCCGTCAGCACCGGCCTGCGGAGCCGGGTCCCCGCCCTGGTCGCGGGGACGCTCACCAGGTGCCCGGGAGTCCCGACTCGGCTACTGCCCGCGCCCTGCCGGCCTCCACGCCTCGCGCGGAGGACCTCAGCCACCGCCGCCTCGGATCGTGCCAGGCCGGGGACCGCGTCCCCCTTCCCGGGGCGGCCTCCGCGCAGCAGGGGCGATGCAGACTGTCCCGCCGGCCGTCTAGAGCCTCTACACTGCGGGCAAGGACGGGCGGTGACTGCCCAGAGGTGCCCGGCCACACCTTCCTTCGGCCCAAAAGGACTTTCCTGGCCGCGCCGAACCGACCCTTCCTTCATGCTGCAGTGCTGCAACGTTTCCGCCACCGAGGGGGAAAAGCGGCCGCGATCTCAAACCAAACACAAGAATTGGCGTGTGACTCATCTGCTTGGATACCTCCAGTCCCCAAACTGTGTTCCAGGAGTTTTCTTGGCGGAAGCTGCCCGATGTTTGAGCCTTTTCTTCCCAGAGAAGAAGATGGACTGAAAGCTGCCAGTTGGGGACTTTTTGTGATCAGGGCGCTGCTGGGTTTTAGAGGAGGTGATGGGGCTTGCGCTGGCTTGTCTTCCCACCCAAGTGAAGAGTTGATGTTCACTGGTTATGCTTAGACAATGTGCAGTTTGTGTTAATTTAAAATTTTGGGTGGGATAGGGGGATAGGCTTGTGAAGGGCAGTCCGGATCCAGAGGAACTCCTCTTTGTTCCTGGTAGGAGAGACACCCCCAGTCTATCCTCGATGCCGTCAGCCTTGGCCATCTTCACTTGCCGCCCGAACTCGCACCCGTTTCAGGAGCGTCATGTCTACCTGGACGAGCCCATCAAAATCGGCCGCTCAGTGGCCCGCTGTCGACCAGCGCAGAATAATGCCACTTTTGATTGCAAAGTGCTGTCAAGGAACCACGCTCTCGTCTGGTTTGATCACAAGACGGGCAAGGTAATGTCACCACGTTGTCCAGCGGCATTGTTTAACAAACTTGTTTCCCCCGCTTTGCCCTTTCTGAGAGGCCTAATGTATGCAGGATCCCAGGGTTTGCATCCAGAAGAGGCTTTGCGCAAAGCCACGAAACAACTGTTTGTGTGCCTGGTTCTAGTGGAAATTTGATTGAGGTGGTTGAATGGAAAACAGAGAAGGTATTGTAATTAAAAGCCTCAGGAAGTCTATGGCATCTTGATAACGGGGTCATTCCCAGTGAAATACCAAACTAGATAGTGAAACTTGGCGTCTTGCTTTCAGTCTGCTTGGAAAGGTGAATTCACAGTTCAGCGCTTTATTAAGCAAGCAGGAGTTGTCAGAGCAATTCGGGGAATCTGTGGCCATTATTATCCCAGGGCTCAAGTGTCTTAGTAGTGAAATGTAGTTAACACATAGCTTTAGGTGAGTTCAGATCAGGACCTTTCTAGTAAGGACAATTGCTGGTATAAACCTAAGATTTTTGAAAGGTTTGATACATACTTGCTCTTGAAGGAATAATTTGCAATAATCAAAGCTAATTTAATTAAGCATGAACAATTGTAACTTTATATATTTTCAGAGTGTTTTTTACAAGTTGGAGAACATACACATACTGCGTTTGAAAATCACTTTTTGATGTTCCCTGCAGCACTTATTAAGTACTTAGTGCATTCTTACAGAGGTGCTATTCAAAAGTTAGTGTTAGGAAATAAACTTATTTTCTGAAATTATACCCTATTCTGTCAATTATAGCATTACTTAAATGTGATGGGATGAATTCAGTGCTTTTCATTTTAAGCGTAATCAATTTAGTATTTTTATGTTAGTATCGTAAGTTACTATACACGTATGTGCTTTTAAGAAATGAAAGAAATTAAGATCCTTTCCATTTTTAAAAACTGTTTATTTATGTTTATGGATAGTATACTAAAGAGCTCATCTTTGTGCCTAAACCTCAGGTTTTTAGCTGAGCTACTGAATCAGTTCCAACTTTAAGTTATGTAAGACTAATAGGACTGTCTCAGGTTTCACCTCCTGACTTTTTGCCCCTTCTTTCTGAGTTAAATAATTAAATCTTTCTTAAAGGAAGAACTTAAGTCTTCAAGAATATGTTTTGAAATGAAAGAAACCTGAGCCTTAAAAGGAAGAGAAAAAAATGATACTTCGGCAGCTACTGATTTAAGGAATTATTTTGTAAATTATTTTTTGAAGAAAGGAGGAAAAGATTGTCCAAGTGCTGTGTGCTGCATAATATCTATACTTTATTCTACGTGTAGGAGTGTAGGATGAGAACTGAAGAATATGTTAACTTTTCTGTATAACACCAGATCGTCATTTACCTGTGGAGCAGACCCTTCCTCCCTACCCCCAAGCTGAACGTAGGGTGCCTAATTTTTTTTGAGACAGATTTTTGCTCTTGTCACCCAGGCTGGAGTGCAGTGGTGCTATCTCAGCTCACTGCAACCTCTGCCTCCCAGGTTCAAGTGATTCTCCTGCCTCAGCCTCCCAAGTAACTGGGATTACAGGTACATGCCACCACGCCCGGCTACTTTTGTATTTTTAATAGAGACAGGGTTTCACCGTGTTGGCCAGGCGGTCTCGAACTCCTGACCTCAGTTGATTCGCCTGCCTCAGCCTCCCAAAGTGCTGGGATTACAGGCGTGAGCCACCGCACCTGGCCCTCATAATTCTTTAAAATGAATATTCATAGAGCTCATTTTTCCAGCAGTTGAATTTAAATATCAGTTTACTACTAAGTAGTGCCTTAACTCAACCAGCTTTTACATTTTTGCCATTTTATGTTCTTGGGCAACAGGTCTAAACTAATTAGACAACAGGTTTGCTCACGGTACATACTCTGCAAACGCACTTTGATTAAACACTCAAAGGGAACTCTAATTTTTTGTTTTACTTATTTGAAAAATACTGATTTCATGCACAGTGCTTTCCATGGCCGTAATAAAACTCTCACAATAGGTTATTTTGAGATAACTAAGAATAGATCAATAGTGACTGTTTCATGAATTGAGATGACATGTTAATATTTGTTCTTTTTTTTTTTTTTTGAGATGAAGTCCTACTCTGTTACTCAGGCTAGAGTGCAGTGGCGCAACCTCAGTTCACTGCAACCTCTGCCTCCTGGGTTCAAGCAATTCTCGTGTCTTAGCCTCCTGGGTAGCTGGAATTACAGGCACGTACCATCATGCCCGGCTAATTTTTATATTCTTAGTAGATACTGGGTTTCACCACGTTGGCCAGGGTGGTCTTGAATGCCTGACCTCAAGTGATCCACCCTCCTCGGCCTCCCAAAGTGCGGCCAACGTGCCTGGCCATGAAATTTGTTCTTCAGAAAAACTTATCTTTGAAGGGTAGATATGGCTTATTTCTACCATTTTCACTTTTTTCCCTCTTCTGCTTTATTAGCTAAAATAACACGCAGGCTATGAGACCACTACTTTAGATATAGATGTAATTATTGATTATTATACCACTTAATCTAGTTACAGCAGATACTCTGTCAGATCTTACCATGTCATTGAATTGCTTTAGGAATTAACTATTTAAAGTTTTGGTTTGGACAGATAGTAGGTTTTATTTGAGCATCTATTATGTGCCAGACACTGTGAGGGACACAGTTCCAAAGAAAACCCACAGCATGACCAAATAGTTCTTGTATGAAATGTGCATTGTCTGTAGTCCCAGCTACTCGGGATGCCGAGGCACGAGGGTTGCTTGAGCCCAGGAGTTCGAAGTTTCAGTACTGGGATTATGCCACTGCACTCCAGCCTGGGCATTAAAGCAAGACCCTGTCTCTTAAAAAAAAAAAAAAAAGAAAGAAAGAATCCCTTCAGGCAAGGAGTTTTGCTCTTGTTGCCCAGGCTGGAGTGCAATGATGCGATCTTGACTCACTACAACCTCTCCCTCCTGGGTTCAAGTGATTCTCCTGCCTCAGCTTCCCCAGTAGCTGGGATTACAGGCATGTGCCACCACGCCTGGCTAATTTTGTATTTTTAGTAGAGACAGGGTTTCTCCATGTTGGTCAGGCTGGTCTTGAACTCCCAACCTCAGGTGATCCACCCACCTCGGCCTCCCAAAGTGCTGGGATTATAGGTATGAGCCACCGCGCCCAGCCAGGTTTTTTTTTTTTTTCCCCCAAAACATCTGGGGATGATAATGGTACCTATTATTGGTTTGAGAATTGAGGTAATTATATAAATCACTTAGCACCCTGTCCCTGGCTCTTACTAAGCACCCAGTACTTACCAGAGAGGGTGTTTAGTGGGGAAGAGGGAACTATTTAGACAACACTTTGCAATTTGCTATAGTGCTATGGAGTCTTAGGAAGGTAATGAGAAATTATTTTCTTTAATGTGATAGCATATATAGAAGAAATTTTTTTTTTTTTGGATACGTGGCTCTGTTGCCCAGGCTGGAGTGCAGTGGTGCAGTCTCGACTTATTGCAACCTATGCCTTCTGGATTCAAGGGATTCTTCTGCCTCAGCTTCTCAAGCAGCTGGGATTACAGGCATTCATCACCAGGCCCAGCTAATTTTTGTGTTTTTGGTGGAGACAGGGTTTCACCATGTTGGCCAGGCTGGTCTCAAACTCCTGACCCCAGGTGATCCACTTGCCTCGGCCTCCCAAAGTGCTAGGATTACAGGCATGAGCCACTGCGCTTGGCCAGATGAAATTTTTTAAATTGATGTAGTTGATAACTTTGTGCAAATTGGCAATTTAACTGGGAGGTCGAAAATTGGGGTAATATGTGCTTTGGATGACTTTCACTTTGTGGTGACTGATGCATTCTGCATTGTCCATTATGGGAGGCTCTTTAAAAGTTGGAAGAAATAGGTTGGGCATGGTGGCTCATGCCTGTAATCCAGCACTTGGGGAGGCTGAGGTGGACGGATCACGAGGTTGGGAGATTGAGATCATCCTGGCTAACACGGTGAAATTCCGTCTCTATGAAAAATACAAAAAATTAGCTGGGCGTGGTAGCATGTGCCTGTAATCCCAGCTACTTGGTAAGGCTGAGGCAGGAGAATTGCTTGAACCTGGGAGGTGGAGGTTGCAGTGAGCCAAGATCGCGCCACTGCACTCCAGTCTGGGTGACAGAGCGAGACTCCATCTCAAAAAAAAAAAAAAAAAAAAAGTTGGAAGAAATAATAAACACTTGAAACTTTATGATTATTCAAATGATACATGTTCATTTTAGAATATCTGCAAAATGTAGGCAGGTGGAAATCTAAGTGACACTTTTAATGCTAAGCTCATGGAATATCTTATTGTATAATACTTAAATCTGCATGTTGAAGGGTGACAGGTTTGGCACAAGGCAGTTTCATAATCTTTCCCAAATCATCTTCTCAGTAATGTAGCAGTTGGATATTGCCTTGCTTGGATGCTGGCCCTATATATTATCCTCCATCCTTTTTGGAAGTCACGCTCTTCAAATTAGATGGCAGATAGTAGAATGTTTTTTTTTTTTTTTTTGAGTCAGAGTCTTGCCCTATCTCCCAGGCTGGAGTGCAGTGGCGCAATCTCGGCTCACCACGACCTCTCCCTCCTGTGTTCAAGTGATTCTCCTGCCTCAACTTCCCGTGTAGCTGGGATTACAGGCATAAGCCACCATGCCCGGCTAATTTTTTGTATTTTTAGTAGAGACAGGGTTTCACCATTTGGCCACGCTGGTCTTGAACTCCTGACCTCAGGTGATCCACCCGCCTCGGCCTCCCAAAGTGCTAGGATTACAAGCCTGAGCCACAGTGCCCAGCCTAGAATGGTTATCAATCCCTCTGTTGATTCAAGGCACCATTGAGCAAGCAAATCTACCCATATAGTGGTTACGTAGAAGGGATAGTGAGTGGACTCTTCTCTTGTGATTTGGATGGCCCTATTTGATTTGAGGCTTTGGGGTACTGGTGACATGCTAGTGGTTGACATAGCAGTCTAGTTCCAGTCTCATTGAAGTTTACTTACTAGTGGTAGTAGTTGTCTACTTCTAGTCTCACTTTTAATTTAAACTTAGTGCATTTTTTTTTTTTTTTTGAGACGGAGTCTCGCTCTGTCACTCAGGCTGGAGTGCAATGGTGTGATCTCGGCTCACTGCAACCTCTGCCTCCTGGGTTCAAGCAGTTCTCCTGTCTCAGCCTCCTGAGTAGCTGGGATTATAGGCACACACCACCATGCCCAGCTACTTTTTTGTATTTTAGTAGAGATGGAGTTTCACCATGTTGCATAAGCTGGTCTCGAACTCCTGAGCTTAGGCAATCCACTCGCCTTGGCCTCCCAAAGTGTTAGGATTACAGGTGTGAGCCACCGCGCCTGGCCTAGTGTATCTTTTTGAGCACCTGTTCTATCATGATTTGTTTGAGTGAAGGACATAGTGGTAGAGGGGGAGAAAATGACACAAACTGGTAAGAATTTATTTCTTCTTTTTAGGAACTTTTACACTGGATAGAGAAGGTGACTGCACTTTGAAAATAGTTGAGATAGGTGATATTATATAAGTTTCAATGGCAAAAGAGTGATGACATTTGACTTTAAAATTAGGGGTGGGTAGATAAGAAAAGGTGTTTTTGTTGTTGTTTTTATTTTTTTGTGGGGATGAGGATGGAATAAAACAAAAGCAGATAATTTTGAATGAGCTTTGCATTTTCCAAATGCTGAGGAAACTCACTTTGTTGGATTAGAGAGTTCTTTGAAGAGTAGCCAAGGGTGAACATCTGTTCTGTGTGATGTTCTTATTTGTGCCTCGTCTTTGTAATTAATTTTCACACTCTGGAAGACAGGAACGTTTTCCTACTATCTTGTATAAAGTAGTTGTTGAATAAATGAAGCTGACTGGATAGTGTGGTGCCAGGTTGTGAAGTGCCTTGTTTACCAAGCTAAGGATGTAGACCCTTGGGTTATGGAAGGCCTAGGAGAGTTCTGAGCAGAGCACTGACATACCAAACCCCTATTTAATAAAGAGTGGGCCTGGTGCAGTGGCCCACGCCTGTAATCCCAGCACTTTGGGAGGCCGAGGTGGATGGATCACCTGAGGTCAGGAGTTTGAGACCAGCCTGGCCAACATGGTGAAACCCCATCTTTACTAAAAATACAAAAACTAGCCAAGTGTGGTGGCATGAACCTGTAATCCCAGCTACTTGGGAGGCTGAGGCAGGATAATCACTTGAACCCAGGAAGGAGAGGTTGCAGTGAGCAGAGATTGCATCTTTGCATTCCAGCCTGGGCAACAGAGCGAGACTCCGTCTCAAAAAAAAAAAAAAAAAAAAAAGAGTGATACAATAGTGATACAATAGCGTATGTAGAGTTGCCTGGAACAAGGAAAAATGAGTAACAGCTTAACTAACACTCTTGTACTAACTGTATACTGGGCCCTGTTCTAAGTGCTTTACATGTTAACTTATTTAATCCTCAAGTAACTCTTTGAGGTGCTTGTTTTTTCCACATTAACTTGTGGGGAAATTGAGGCACAGAGAGATCTTGGTCAAGTTCACAAAGCTATTAAATGGTAGAATTGAGATTTAAATTCAAGCTCATAACCACTGTGCTATTCTAAGGCTTTGTAATACTTTAGATATGATGTGAAAGCATAGACCAGGTTAACAGTAGGAATGAAAATGATTAAATGCCAGAAAAGAAAAAAAGATAAGAGTATTAAATTAACTTGCACATTAGGACTTTGGCAAAGAGCAAGGTCCTATGTGAACTGAAGATTTTAGGGAAAGTTTAATGGATGAAACAGTTTCATGGAAGAATGCAATTTAAACTAGACCTTAGGACTTTTAAAAAGAGGAAGAATGGGCCGGGCGCGGTGGCTCAAGCCTGTAATCCCAGCACTTTGGGAGGCCGAGACGGGCGGATCACAAGGTCAGGAGATCGAGACCAGCCTGGCTAATACGGTGAAACCCCGTCTCTACTAAAAAAATACAAAAAACTAGCCGGGTGAGGTGGCGGGCGCCTGTAGTCCCAGCTACTCTGGAGGCTGAGGCAGGAGAATGGCGTAGACCCGGGAGGCGGAGCTTGCAGTGAGCTGAGATGCGGCCACTGCACTCCAGCCTGGGCGACAGAGCGAGACTCTGTCTCAAAAAAAAAAAAAAAAAGAGGAAGAATGGCCAGAAACAGTGGCAAATGCCTGTAATCTCAGCGACTTGGGAGGCTGAGTCTGGAAGAGTGCTTGAGGCTAGGAGTTTAAGGCTGTAGTATGCCCAAATTGCACCTGTGAAAATTCACTGCACTCCAGCCTGGGCATCATAGCAATAATTTGTCTCTAAAAAAAAAAAAAAAGTTCAAAAATTTGTATTTGCCAGGGGTGCATCAGGTCTGTAGCCCCACCTACTTGGGAGGATGAGACAGGAGGATCACTTAGGCCAGGAGTTCAAGGCTATAGTGCACTATGATTGCTCTAGCCTGGGTGACATAGTGAGACCCATCTTAAAAAAAAGGAAGTGGGATTAGGGGATAGATTGTAGTTAGAGTCAGTCTGGGAAAGGAGTTTTGGGTGGGAGGAAGAAGCAGGGATGATATATGGCATGTTCCAAGGACATTGCAAGAAAGTCATTGTGAAGAGCCTGCTGAATTTGACCACCAAGATTGTTTCTTCTTTTTTCCTCCACACATCTAAACATGACCACAAAGATCCTAGCCTCAGCTTTTGGGAGAATGGCAGGTCATACATTCTTTTATTTTTTGTTTGTTTGTATGTTCATTTTAACAGAAGTTTTTTGTTGACAGAAGTATAAAGGTCATTAAGGGGTGCTGGTGTTTGTGAGAAAGCCTTTTACTTGACAAGTTGTATTTAAGACACGTAATGTGAACATGTATAGAAAGCCAGATTGTATATTTAAAGCACGTGTTCATTTCCTTCTATATTACTTTTCATACTAGTGGGAAATTGATAAAATATTTTATCTGTGATTTCAAGTTGTTAAAAATATTGATGGTGTATATACTTAAAGCATTTTTTTTTCCCCAGTTAGTTCTTTGACATTACTCCTTAGGTTAAATTCACTCTTTGCCCTTTTAGGCTCCTGTCTGGTTTTCTGTTTTTTTTTTTGTTTTTTTTTGTTTTTTTTTTGAGACGGAGTCTCACTGTATTGCCCAGGCTGGAGTGCAGTGGCGGGGTCTTGGCTTGCTGTAAGCTCCGTCTCCCGGGTTCACGCCATTCTCCTGCCTGAGCCTCCCAAGTAGCTGGGACTACAGGCACCCGCCACCACGCCTTGCTAATTTTTTTTTTTTTTTTTTGTATTTTTAGTAGAGATGGGATTTCACTATGTTGGCCAGGCTGGTCTCGAACTCCTGACCTCGTGATCTGCCCGCCTCGGCCTCCCAAAGTTCTGGGATTACAGGCATGAGCCACTGCGCCAAGCCTAGCTGTCGGGTTTTCTTAAGTGATATTTCTGCTAGAGCTTAGTATTTATTCTTTTTGGTAAGTAGGGAAGAGAATGTCATTTAGAGTTTTAAGTGAAAAGATTGTGATGTTAACTCTTAATGTATGTCAGTTACTTGATAGTTACTTGAATCAAGAAAAATGATAGCATTTATTAGCAGCTGAAACGTTCTAAGTTTACAGTCCAGACTCTTTCCTCTTGTCGGGTACATGCTTCTCTTACTGCTACTCTATAGATAGATAAATAGTTTACACCTTTGCTTAAAAATCTTTGACGTCTCATTAATTTTTACCATTAAAATCTATATCGTATTTTCTTTTTTTCGAGCTCTCTCTTTTATTACTGTTTTTTTCTTCACCCCAAACTTTGTGTACTAGCTGTATGACAGTGTTCACTGTTCCTAGAACAAGTGCCTTTTTTTTACTGTTTTGTCTTCTAGAATGACCTCTTCTCGTCATTCCTTAAGGCTCAATTCCAATGTGAAACCGTCCCTGACTCCCTTTAACTGAAGAATTAATTGCTTCTTCCTCTGTACTTCCATTTAACTTTGTGTATAATTTCTTTATTTTTTTTTTTTTAAATTTTTAAATTTTTTATTTTTGAGACAGGGTCACCCAGTGCAGTGGTGCGATCTTGGCTTACTGCAGCCTCCACCTCATGGGTTCAAGCAGTTCTCCTGCCTCAGCCTCCCAAGTAGCTGGGATTACAGGCACCCACCACCATACCTGGCTAATTTTTGTATTTTTAGTAGAGACAGAGTTTCACCATGTTACCCAGGCTGATCTCGAACTCCTGGCCTCAAGCAATCCACCTGCCTCAGCCTCCCAAAGTGCTAAGATTACAGGTGTGAGCCACTGCACCGGCCTGTATGTAATTTCATTATGGGACATAAACAACAAAATAACTGTGATGCAAATATACTATTGTCCCATCAGATGTGAACTCTTGAGAACAAGAGAATAGGCACTACATACATGTTTGAATGAGGGAAATGTGAACAATGTAGCGGTCTGTATTTCTGCAAACCTGTGCAGTGTTCGAGGGCAAAAAGTCATTCAAGTTAGTTCTTAATTGGAGATCATGGACTCAATTATCAATATGTAGTCTTTGTATAAGTCATTATTTATTGAGAACTTGCAGTTTGCAAAACATTTTGCTAAGTGTTTTTGGATTGTAGATAATCTTGTGATTGATGATATTAAATTATGTATATGAACTATTACATTTTCACACAAAATAATTTTAAAAGGTTTTAAAATAATCAGAGTGCTTTCTTGTTTCATTTGGTCTATATAATATTCTTAGAAGTTAAGTAAAACAGCTGCAGTCTAGCTCCCTTTTGTCCAAAAAGAGTTTGATGTTTAGAGGTTATTTGTACAAGATCGTCTAGTAGTAACTATGGGAGTTTTTTCCCTCCTGAAATAAAAGCCAACTATTAGACATTTATTCTGAACTATCTTCTTAGGAACTGACGCAATTATTATGAAAATCTGTCTTTTGCGCTTGCTTGCTCTCTTGAAAGGTAATCTAAGCTATTGCTTTTTGATGTATAACCAAAACTTGTCATATTACAGACTTTCAGAGACCGAAATAACTCAAGTTAATTATTTCTCTGAGTCAGCTAATATTTTTTAAAACTTACCTCTACTATTCCTAGCAATAAAATATTGTTTCTTGGGCTTGCATTCTGGCAAACTGATTTGGCTTTGGGTATATATGCAAATGAATGAAATAGCCTTGGAAAAGCTTGTTTGGCCATGTATATTTTTCATACTTTATAAGAGAGTAGCTGACAAATGTAAAGAAAAAAAGGAAAGCTTATATAGGCACTTGAAAATACGGACGTGTTTGGTAATTAGTACTGTATCTTTTGTCAAATATACAATTTTTGGGTTGGATTTTAAATTTAAGCATGTAGAAGCTGTGTGTTAAGATTTTCTCAATACTTTCAGACTTACAGTTTTATTTATATATATAACTACTGATTTATTCTAGATGAGCCAAGCAGAAATGACTTTCCAATATAGACTTTCAAGCTTTTCTTATTTTTTACTTATACAAATAACAGGAATATATTCTCATAAGAAGTCAAGCAGGCTGGGTGTGGTGGCTCACACCTGTAATCCTAGCACTTTGGGAGGCTGAGGCAGGAGAATTGCTTGAGGCCAGGAGTTCAAGTTCAGCCTGGGCAACTGTTTATATGAAATGTGTAGAATAGGTAAATTCATAGAAACAAAGATTGGTGGTTTCTAGGGGCTAAGGGTAATTAGGAATGTGATGGTTAATTTTATGTCAGTGTGACTAGGCTGTGGTATCAGTTTTTCGCTTGACCAATTTTTGGTCAAACACCAACCTGATATTGCTGTGAAAGTATTTCTTAGATGTGACTAACATTTATACCATTAGACTTTGAGTAAAGTATATTACCCTCCATAATGTGGCTGGGCCTCTCTAATCAGTTGAAGGCCTTAAGAAAAAAGACTGAGGTCCCCCTGAAGTTAGGAATTTTGCCCTCACAAAGCTGTTGGACTCAAGACTACACAACAACTCTTCCTTGAATCCCTAGTCTAATGATCTGCCCTACCGATTTCATACTTGCCAGCACCCCCAACCCCAGTTGCGTGAGCCAATTCCACTAAATAAATCTCTCTATATAAATATACATTTGATCGGTCCTGTTTTTCTAGAGCCTTGACTAATATAGGAGATGACTGCCAAATGGGTCAAATCCTTTTTGGGATGATGAAAATGTAAAATTGTGGTGATGGTTGCACAACTCTGAATTGTATACTTAAATTGGCAATTGTAAGGTGTTTGAATTATATCTCAAAAAAGGATTTATTTATTTATTTTTTTTAAGATGGAGTCTCGCTCTGTCGCCCAGGCTGGAGTGCAGTGGCGCGATCTCAGCTCACTGCAAGCTCCGCCTCCCGGGTTCACGCCATTCTCCTGCCTCAGCCTCCCAAGTAGCTGGGACTATAGGCGCCTGCCAGCGCACAGCTAATTTTTTGTATTTTTAGTAGAGATGGGGTTTCACCATATTAGCCAGGATGGTCTCGATCTCCTGACCTCATGATCCACCCACCTCGGCCTCCCAAAGTGCTGGGATTACAGGCGTGAGCCACCGCGCCCAGCCGTATTTTTTTTTTTAAGACACAGGGTCTCACTATGTTGCCTGGCTGGTCTCAAAGTCCTAGGCTCAAGCAACCCTCCCACCTCAGGCTCCCAAAGTGTTAGAATTACAGGGTGAGCTACCACACCTAGGCCCAAAAGGAATGTTAAATGAAGTAATAGCTTAATGAAAGCAGCCTAGGGTATAGAAAGTAGAAGAGAGTGAGTATTCAAGGTAGGTAGGATTAACAGAGCAGCTTTTGAAGTACCATATAGTTTGATTTTTCTCCCTACTTCCTTATTGTGAATGTCTTACTCTTGGTCGGACCTTTGTTTTAACAAATGTAGTATATAGATAGTATGTTTCCAATTTTGAAATATTTGTTTCTAGGCACAATTTTGATATTTTTGAGAAGTTGTAGTGCCAGAGTATTAATGTGAGAATTGAGAGAAATGGTTAAGATAGAGTTTAAAAGTCTCAATCTGCACCTCAATCAGTTCAGCATAAGATTAATTTTACTTACCAAGGAATCTTTGATGTATGTAGGCACATACATAGAAGCAGTAAAGTGTTAGAATGAACAGTACTAGTTTGATTAGAAGAAAGTATTCATTTGAATTGTAGCTGAACTTAAACTGGGGCCATTATGCTTTCTTAGTCTTTAGTATCTGAGTGTCTCATTCTTGCAGTGCAGTGTGGTGTCCAGTACATAGTCCTGGAAAAATACAATTACGATACAGATAAGTCAAACAATAGTAGCATCTGTGAATCATTGTTTCCAGGGAGCTAAGAGAGTGATGTATTCCTTCCCCCAGGATTGGGGGCAGAAAATGTGGGAGGAAAGAAGAGGGCTTCACAGAGAAAGTTGTTTTTAGGCCACTGTTTGAAGAGTGAGTAGGGCTTTGCTAGCTGGATAAAAAAGAGCAGTGCGTTCTAGCTGGAAGCATATGTTTAAGGCAGAAAAGCCTGAAAGAGAATGATGTATTCTGGGAATGCAAATCCAGAAGTTGACAAAATTGGGGGGAAGAAAATAGAGCTGCTATCAGTTCTTTGGGGGTAGTCGAGCACTGCAGGCAGATGCCTTAAGGGAGGCAATGTAGTTAAAGATTTTGGAGTTGGACTACTGGTGTTGGAATCCTGGCTCCATTGCTTGCCAGATATGTGACCTTGGGGAGTCTGTGTGTTTTCAGTTTTCCTTATATGTAAAAGGAGGCTAATAATGGTATTTACTTCATGGGACTTTTATAAACATTTAATGAGAATTGTAAAGCACTTAGCAGAACACCTGGCACAGGATAGGCAGTCAATAGCTTGTGGCTATTAGAATTTTTCTTTCTTTTTTGGTTGGTGTGTTTGTATAGTAATACCAGTTGAATATTCCTTATCAAAAATGCTTGAGATCAGCAGTTTTTGGATTCCAGATTTTTTAGGATTTTGGAATATTTGCATTATACTTACCAGTTGACCATCCCTAATTCAAAAATCTGTAATCAGTTCGCTTCAAAATTCAGAACTTTTTGAGTACTGACATGGTACTCAAAGGAAATGCTCATCAGAACATTTCAGATTTCAAATTTCAAATTTTCAGATTTGGGTTGCTGAACCTGTATTACTTATGCAAACTCCTCTATGCTGCTGCTGCTCCTCCCCTTCCCCTTCCCTCCCCTCCCGTCCCTTCTCCTCCCCTCTCCTCTCCTCTCTTCTCTTTCTCCTCCTCCTTTGTGAGAGAGAGAGAGAGAGACAGAGAGAGTCTTACTCTGTCACCCAAGCTGGAGTGCAGTGGTGGATCACAGCTCATTACAGCCTCAACCCCACCCTGCCCGGGCTCAAGCAATCTCCCCTCCTCAGCCTCCCAAGTATCTGGGACCACAGGTGTGTGCCACCATGCCTGGCTAACTTTAAACTTTTTTATAGAGATGGAATCTTGCCATGGTGCCCAGGCTGGTCTCAAACTCCTGGGCTCAAGCAATCCCCCTGCCTTGCCTTCCCAAAGTGTTGGGATTACAGGCATGAGCCACTGTACCTGGCCTTTTTCTTCTTTTTTTTTTAGGCAGGGTCTTGTTCTGTTGCCCAGGCTGGAGTACAGTAGTGTGGTCACAGCTAATTGCAACCTTGAACTCTTGAGAACTCAAATGATCCCCCGACCCTTGGCCTCCCAGACTGCCAGGATTATAGGCGTGACCCACTGTACCTGGCCTTATTTTCTGTAAATATGCTTTTTCATTGTTGAAAAAGTTTTCTTTTTTGAATATATCTTTTGAGTTCCCTAAACCAATTAATTTTTTTTGGAATGTGTGAAATTTTTTTGAATATGTTAAAGAAATCATCTGTTAGGCCGGGCGCGGTGGCTCAAGCCTGTAATCCCAGCACTTTGGGAGGCCGAGACGGGCGGATCACGAGGTCAGGAGATCGAGACCATCCTGGCTAATATGGTGAAACCCCGTCTCTACTAAAAATACAAAAAAAAAAACTAGCCGGGCGAGGTGGTGGGCGCCTGTAGTCCCAGCTACTCGGGAGGCTGAGGCAGGAGAATGGCGTAAACCCGGGAGGCGGAGCTTGCAGTGAGCTGAGATCCGGCCACTGCACTCCAGCCTGGGCGACAAAGCAAGACTCCGTCTCAAAAAAAAAAAAAAAAAAAAAAAAGAAATCATCTGTTAATGCATGTTATCCACTTCTACTAAGTTTGTATAGTTTCCCTGTTAAAAGCAATAAATCAGTGGTATACTTGGTCCGCCTTACCTGAAGATTCAAAATTAAAGGAGTTGAGTAAGTTACAAGAATCTAGTCAGTCAGTTAGGAAAAATATAAATGAACCTATAATGCTCTATCAGGCACCATAGAGCGTGGTGAAATTACAATGTTACTTCAGTCTTCAAGAAGCTTCTAGTTTAATTGGAAAGCTAAAGCTAACTCCCATAAAGAATTAAGGAAGAATTAAGGCACTATGTGATCAAGATTGAGAAGGCTTGTTTGTCATGTAAGGGGGACTTGAATTGGACCCTGAAGATTTAGGGTAGAGAATAACAGGTGTCCTTGGTGTATATGTCCTTGGTGTATAAAGGTCTGTATTGAAAGGCATTCCCCAAGGAACAGTCAGGAGGCAGTTGAGTCTGGAAGAACAGTTTATCAGTTGAGGTTTTAGTTATATGCCACAGACATTGTCGATAGCTGATTTAAGAAGAGTAGCAGTATATTGAAAGGGGATTGGGTTGTTTTCAGAATCCTTGAAAGGCTGGGATCCAGTTTGGAAACTGATGCTGGAGTCACAACCAAAATCATGCCACAGAAGTGGCATTGTGCAGACATGGCCGCTGCATTCCTTGAGCACTTATACCTCAGCTTAAAATGTTGACATTTGATACTGGATGATGCCTTTAGCACTGTTGTTATTGCTGCTTCTGGAAAGTGGATGCTGATGCTTCTGCTCTGCCACCAGAGAAATCTACCATCATGTTTCTTTTTTTTATTTTTTATTTCTTTTTTGAGACAGAATTTCACTCTTGTTGTCCAGGCTGGAGTGCAATGGCACGATCTTGGCCCACTGCAACCTTTGCCTCCTGGGTTCAGTTGATTCTCCTGCTTCAGCCTCCCGAGTAGCTGAGATTACAGGCATGCGCCACCACGCCTGGTTCATTTTGTATTTTTGGTAGAGACAGGGTTTCTCCATGTTAGTCAGGCTGGTCTCAAACTCCCGACCTTAGGTGATCCACCTGCCTTGGCCTCCCAAAGTGCTGGGATTACAGGTGTGAGCCACCACGCCCAGCCTACCATCATGTTTCTTTGTGGCACTAACTCCTGATGTAAAGTGCTAAGCTTGTATATTTGGTTGAGCCTAGGTACATGACCATGACTTAGCTTCAAAGGAAGCTATAAATGACAGCATGTGTCATTTCAGCTTTTAGTAGGGGGTAGGCTTTGCCTCCCACCAAGTTGGATATTTATCCAGTAATAACCAGGGGGTTCAGATGCCAGCATCCAAGAAAATGACCAGTGTTTCCTCCAAGTTGAGTTTGTATGTTAAGGAGCCCTATTACTGGATTACCACGAGATGGTTTAGACTAAATGACAGAGTTGAACCTGAGTTAGACTGCATTTCAGGTAGGCGGTGGAGATAAGTCCTCAACATCAGTGTCATCAATAGGTTCTTGGAAACTGTGACACTAAGCCACATCATGTACTATATGCTGTAGGAACTTAATTCTTGTTTATATTAATTAGCCTATTGTAAAATTGGTAAAATCGGTTTCTTTATACGTTTTGTCATTTTACTTAAAATCACAGTTTCCAAAAACCTATCCATGACTATGTTAAGTGAGGACTTTCTGTACAAGGTTGATGGGACCATAGGGCAAAAACCTTTAGGAAATCAAGGCATAAACTTTGGGAGCTAAGAATCTTGGAGTTGCAACTGTGGGGAAAGCAGTGCCTCCACTTAATTCATCTCGATAAACCAATAACTAAACTAGTATGTTATGAAACACCTGTCTGCTTTAGCATTCTGACTTCGTATTAGAGTGATTGTAAAATGATAAAGATTGGTTTTGTAGGTATAGTGAGCAGACAAGATTTGAAGATTCCAAAGTATTAATATAATTTCTTATTTTCTTTTATTTTTAAAAACTACCTACATATTTGAAAATAGGATGTTTCTTATTTTCAAGATTATTTTTCTCTTGGCATATTAAAAGATTGTACTTGTGTGCATTTTTTAAGGTATATTGTTTTGTTCATCATTTAACATTCTGCAGTAAGCTCATTTAAATACTATTTCTGATATTGCCAGAAGTATAGATTTAATACTTTGAATAAAACAAGAAGTTAAAAGGATTATGATGAAAATATTGTATGTAATTGTCCAAGCGAAAGGTAGGTATTAAATGATAGAAACTACTTCAGAACTTCAGTATGAAGTATATTTTAAAACATAACACCTATGTAGTAGTACTAGTCTTTTTTTTTTTTTTTTTTTTTTTTTGAGACACTCTTGTTGCCTAGGCTGGAGTGCAATGGTGCGATCTCAGCTTACTGCAACCTTCGCCTCTCAGGTTCAAGCGATTCTCCTGCCTCAGTCTCCCGAGTAACTGGGATTACAGGCACGCACCACCATGCCCAGCTAATTTTTTGTATTTTTAGTAGAGACGGGGTTTCACCATGGCCAGGCTGGTCTTGAACTCCTGACCTCAGGTGATCCGCCTGCCTCAGCCTCCCAGAGTGCTGGGATTACAGGTGTGAGCCACCGCGCCCAGCTAGTAGTACTAGTGTTACCATTTTAAACTGATACTCTAAACTGAGGTTTATTTATAATTGCCAGTTGTGTGGAGGCAGAGTTTTAAGATGAGCAGCAGTTAAATTTATTGGTTTTAATAGTTTTTTTACCCACTTCCCTGATTTAAGAACTGTATTAAAATTTTATCCTTTATTTTATCTGCAGCTATTTTGGAAGCTGATATAAAAATAGGTAAACTTTTTGAATAATGTGTGAAAAAATGATTAAAACGTACTTTCAAATGTTAGGTGTTACTATTATTATGAAACTTAGTTGTTACTGCTTTCTCCTTTCACTAATCTTTATTATTACTACTTTGTCATAGTGGTATGTAGTCTTAGGTGCACAAAGGAAATTACAGACTTTAATAGACAATTATTATTATTATTATTATTATTATTATGTTTGAGATGGAGTCTTACTCTGTCACCCAGGCTGGAGTCCAGTGGCATGATCTTGGCTCACTGCAACCTCTGCTTCCTGGGTTCAAGCAATTCTCTGGCCTCAGCCTCCCGAGTAGCGGGGATTACAGGCATACACCACCACACCCGGCTAATTTTTGTATTTTTAGTAGAGATGGGGGTTTCGCCATGTTGGCCAGGCTGGTCTCGAACTCCTGACCTCATGATCCACCCGCCTCGGCCTCCCAAAGTCTGGGATTACAGGTGTGAGCCACCGCGCCCGGCCAGTAGACAATATTTTTAACATGGCTGCCTTGTTGTAGGTCTGCTGATTGTGTTTTTTATATATAAGCATTAATATGTATTCATATATATACTTAAATGCAGAATTAAACATTTTGTATATAAAAGTGTTTACTTCTGATATTTAAGTCCTGCTGCCAAAATATTATTCCTCAAACCAAATATTTGGAGTGTTGGTATCCGAATGTTGGGGTTGGATAAGAAAATTTTTATTTTTCAAGTTCAGCCACTTTAAAAATACTTGTGGCTGGGCCAGGTAGTGGCTCATGCCTGTAATTCCAACACTTTGGAAGGCTGAGGCAGGAGGATTACTTGAGCCCAGGAGTTCAATACCAGCCTGAGCAACAAAGTGAAACCCAGTTGGTACAAAAAAAAAAAAAAAAAAAAAAAAAAGAGCTGAGCGTGGTGGTATACGCCTGTAGTCCCAGCTGCTTGAGGGAGGCTTAGCGCAGAAGATAGCTTGAGCCTGGGAGTTGGGGGCTGCAGTGAGCTGTGATCGCGCCACTGCACTCCAGCCTGGGAGACAGAACAAGACCCTATCTCAAAAAAAAATATTGTTATTATTGTTGAGACGGAGTGTCACTCTTGTTGCCCAGGCTAGAGTGCAGTGGCGCAGTCTTGACTCGCTGCAACCTCTGCCTCCTGGGTTCAAGCGATCTCTTGCCTGAGCCTCTCAAGTAGCTGGGATTGCAGGTGCCCACCACCACACCCGGCTACTTTTTGTATTTTTAGTAGAGATGGGGCTTTACAGTGTTGGCCAGGCTAGTCTCAAACTCCTGACCTCAGGTGATCCAACCACCACGGCCTCCCAAAGTGTTGGGATTATAGGCGTGAGCCACCATGCCCGGCCAATTTTTTTAATTTAATAATTTAAAAACATTAAATAGACTTGTGGAAAAGGATACTCATTCTCCTTTCTGGGATCAATGCCATAGTTTCAGTTTTATGACTGTGCTACTTTGGTAATAGTAGCAGTTAGTTGTTATTCAACTCACTTAACCTTTCTTTACTTTTGAACTTTGAATTTTCTGGTTGTCTTTGGAGTTGGTTGGGCTGGGTAAATCTTAAGTTATTAAGTGATGCAGGCACAGAAAATGAAATTTTATATAATGTTTATACATTTAACATTGTTACCTTCATTATATTTCCCATTTCTGTTGCTTTCACCTTAGAGTTTTGTACTAATTCAGACTTTGTGGTTCTTATCTGTTGGCTCTTTTAAGTGTGGATATGTTTTAGGCAAGTTCTATGGATTTTTGTTTTATTCTAAATCAGAATTGAATAATAGATCAAGTAAGTGATAGTTTAATGCTTTCTTTATGAAATTTTACCGATTGCCACAATTCTCCCTGATTTGTCCCTTCTCTCTCTCTCTTTTTTTTTTTTGAGATGGAATTTCACTCTTGTTGCCCAGGTTGGAGTGCAGTGGCGCAATCTTGGCTCACTGCTACCTCTACCTCCTGGGTTCAAGTGATTCTCCAGCCTCAGCCTCCCAAGTAGCTGGGATTACAGGTGGGTGCCACCACTCCCGGCTAATTTTTTGTATTTAGTAGAGACAGGGTTTCACCATATTGGTCAGGCTGTCTTGAACTCCTGACCTCAGGTGATCCACCTGCCTCGGCCTCCCGAAGAGCTGGGATTACAGGTGTGAGCCACTGTGCCCCGCCTGATTTGTTTATTCTCTTAATATTTTGAACTTTGATCATGTTTAACCCTTCACTTAACCCTTAATTATGTATTGTTCTGAGTAAGTTCTTTGATTATTATGGCCCTAATTAGCTTAAAATCTCCTTAAAAGCAACTGTGATAGACTATGCTACCTTGTAGCCCTACAGTATAGGTATAATGCCTATCGTATAGTAGATGGTTAAAAAAAATTATTGCCAACACAATACCTTTCTCCAAAGAAATTATGGAAGTACTAGCATAAGAAATTTGACTTTTAAAAAAAAAACCTCTTAGAAGAATATATAGGGTAACATCCTTATGACCTTGAATTCAGGGAGGCTATAATAAGTAATTTACAAGAAGCATACATTGAGGGAAAAGAGTAATACATTCAAATAGTCCCAGCTACTCGGGAGGCTGAGGCAGGAGAATGGCGTAAACCTGGGAGGCGGAGCTTGCAGTGAGCTGAGATCCGGCCACTGCACTCCAGCCTGGGTGACAGAGCAAGACTCCGTCTCAAAAAAAAAAAAAAAAAAAAAAAAAAATTAATTTTATTCATTGGAAGATAGAATAGCCAGGCACAGTGGCACTTGCTTTGTAGTCCCAGCTACTTGGGGGCTAAGACAGGAGGACTGCTTGAGCCCAGGAGTTTGAAGCTGTAATGTACTTTGATGATGCCTGTGAATCACCACTGTACTCCAGCCTAGGCAGCTTAAAAAAAAAAAAAAAGAAAAGAAAAAAACTCAGAAGAAAAAAATTGGCAAACATATTTGTAATACATATCACTTGCGAAAGGTTAGTATTCAGAAAATAGAAATAAGTTGTTTAAATAAAAGACAACCCAACAGAAAAGAAACAGTCAAAAGACACGCATAAGAATTTCACCGAAAAAATAAGATGCGGCAATAAACAAATGCTCAACTTTCAACATAAGTGAGGAACTGTAAACTTAAACCATGAGATGCCGTTTCTACTCAATTAAAAACTTGGAATAATATCAACTGTGAATGATACTGTGGGCAGTAGCAACTCTCTTACTCCGTTGTTGATATGATGAATTTCATTGATTGATTTTTGAATGTTAAGCCAAGTTTGCATTCCTGAGATAAACTATACTTGGTTGTGATGTATTGTCCCTTTTATATATTGCTGGATTTGATTTGCTTATATTTTGTTAAGGATTTTTGCATCTCTGTTCATGAAGTATTCATCTTAAATGCTTGTGAGAATTTACCAGATGAAGCCATCTGGGCCTATTTATGTTTTGTGGAAATTTGTAAACTATAAGTTCAATTTCTTTAATAGAAGCAGAGCTTTTCCAGTCATCTATTTTTTCTTGAGTTAACTTTGATATTTTGTATCTTTCAAGAAATTTGTCTGTTTCATCTAAGTTCTTGACTTTATTATTATAAAATTATTCATATTACCTTGTTATTTTAGTATCTATAGAATCTGTGGTGCTGTGTTGTCACCTCTCTTATTCTCAATATTGGTAATTTGTGGCTTTTTTTTTCCATTACACTTTGGCTAGAGGTTTGTTAACATTATTGTTCTTCTTAAAGAATCAGGGGTTTTTTGGGTAGATTTTTTCTATTATTTTTCTGTTTTCTATTTCATGAATTTTTGTTCTTTATTATTTCCTTATTTCTTCTTGCTTTGTGTTTAATTTCCTCCTCTTTTTCTAGTTTCTCTTTTCTTTCTTTCTTTCTTTTTTTTGGGGGGGGGGGGGGATCAGGCCTTGCTGTGTTGTCATTCAGGCTGGAGTGTAGTGGCGCAATCATCGCTCACCATAGCCTCAAACTCTTGGGCTCACGCAGTCTTCCCTTCCTCAGCCTCCTGAGTAGCTAGTACTACAGGTGCATGCCACCATGCCTGGCTAATTTTAAAATCTGTGGTAGAGATAGGGTCTCTGTATGTTGCCCAGGCTGTCTAGTTTCTCAAATTAGAATCTTAGGTAATTGAGTTAAGTCCTTCTTCTCTTCTAATAAATCGTGTAATGTTATAACCATTTTGACAAACAGTGCGACATAGTTATAATGCTAAATTTCTGTATATCTATTGACCCAGCAGTTCTTCTCCTAGGTATATACTCTAGGAAAATTTTTTTATATCTTTGCCAGGAGACATGTTCAAGCATGTTTATAGTAGGATTTTTCATAATGGCAAACATCCAAATGTTCATTGACAGGAACATATAAATACTTCTGTTAAATTACGCTGTGGAATACAGTATTGAACATGAATGAACAATAGCTGCATATATCAATGCAGATCAATCTCAGAAATGTTGAATAAAAAGAGCAAGGTGCAAAAGAATACTTACACTGTGATGTCATTTAAGATAAAATTTGAAAAATCAGTTGGACGCAGTGGCTCACACTTGTATTCTCAGCATTTTGGGAGGCTGAGGCAGGTGGATTGCTTGAGCCCAGGAGTTCAAGACCAGCCTGGGTACCATGGCAAAGCTCCATCTCTACAAAATATACAAAAAATTAGCCAACCATGCTGATGTGGGCCTGTTTTCCCAGCTACTCAGGAGGCTGAGGTGGGAGGATTGCTTGAGCCCAGGAAGTTGAGGCTGCAGTGAATTGAGATCGCTGCACTGCACTCCAGCCTGGGCAACAGAGTGAGACCCTGTTTCAAATAATAATAATAAAAATAAAAAAGAAAAATCACTATACTTACTGATATATCTGTTTTGCTATATATATATAGTAATAGAATGATAAACATATCCTTGTGGGGGAGGCAGAGTTAGTAAAAAAATAGCTAAATTTCTATATTACATGCTGCAAGATGTTTCAACTACTTTATAAATGAATACTTATTTGATTCTCATAATCAAGTACTTCTGTGATGCAGGCACAATTTTTATTCTCATTTGTAAATAAAGAAGCATAGAAATCTTAACTTCCTAAAGTTATACCACTAATAAGTGGTAGACCTTATAATCAAATCCAAGCAACTGTGGCTCGAGTCTGACTCTGAATGACGAAGCCATAGTGCTTGCCATGATGGAAGGGGCAGGAAGTTTCTCAAGCCGGCAGTTGGGTACATAGACTTTTTTTTTTTATTGTTTCATTTGTATTTATATGCTTATATTTATGTTTATATTTAACTTAATTAAAATTTTAAAAGAGAAATAAAAAAAGTTAAGCCACCTGAGAAGGAATGTAAGAACATAACCTCCCTAACTATATTTACATTCTAAATGAACACTATTAATGTTTCCTTTTTTTTTTTAATCACACTGCCCTGCCCCTCCCTTCTTTTTTTTTTTTTTCTTTTTTTTTCTTTTGAGACAGGGGCACCACCATACCCAGCTAATTTTTGTGTTTTGTAGAAACAAGGTCTTGCTAGGTTGCCTAGGCTGGTCTCCAACTCCGGGACCCAAGCGATCTGCCTGCCTTGGCCTCCCAAAGTGCCAGGTTTGCAGGCATGAACCACCGTGCCCAGCCTCAACACTATTAATTTTCTATAACATATTTCCTAGATAATACTAATAAAGCATGAAATATTAAAACTTGGATAGGTGAGGTGTTATTAATCTTATATATCTTGACCTGGGTGGTAGTTACAATGGTGTGTTCATCTATTGGTGATTCATCAAGCTGTACACTTTTGATTTATTCAATTCTTTTTAGGTATTTCAACTTAAATAATTTTTTTTGTTTTTTTTTTTTGAGACAGGGTCTTGCTTTATTGCACAGGCTAGAACTCAGCGGCACTATCTCTGCTCACTGCAGCCTTGATTTCTTGGGCTGCAGCGATCTTCCTACCTAGGTCTTCCTCATGGCTGGGACTGTAGGTGCGCACCACTATTCTTGGCTAATTTCTATTATTATTATTTTTTTTTAGAGACAGGGTCTCGCTATGTTGCCCAGGCTGGTCTTGAACTCCTGAGCTCAAGTGATCTACCTACCTTGGACTCCCAAAGTACTGGGATTACAGGTGTGAGCCACCTTGCCCAGTAAAATTCTTTAAAGATAGAATAAGATATATACATACACATATATATACCTATGTACATGCATATATACACACACATGTATATACACATATATAAAAAAGAATAAGGTATACAAAAAAATTAGAAAAAATAAATTAGCCAGGCATGGTGGTACGTGCCTGTAGCCCCAGCTGCTTGAGCCTAGGAGTTTGAGACTGTAGCGAGCTATGATTGCACCACTGCATTCCAGCCTGGGCAACAGAGTGAGACCCCATATCAAAAAAAAAAAAAAAGGACTAAAAAATATTAGATAAGATTTTCTTAAATTCCAAAGGTTTCTTATTGCAGTTATATTATGTATGTATTTGTTGGGATGATTAAAGGGGTATAAAATAGGTTATAAAATGAATGGCTGGCTTTTTGAGATGTTACTTCATTGAAAAGGCTATAAAAAGAATAAGGAAGCTGTTTATATACTGATATGGGAGATTTTCTAAGATATAAATTATTAGGTTAATAAAAGAACAAACAGGAGACATCACCATGTGTATAATAATCTACCTTTCTTGTAAAGGAGAGAAAAATAAGAATCTATGTTTGTTATTTGTTTATGCCTAAAGAAACTCTGAAGGAGGCATAAGAAATTAGTAGCTGCGGTTATCTGGGAGTGTAGTGGGGGTGGAGACCGTGTTGATAAGAAATAGGGATGGCAGGAAGTCTTTTCACTGTATTTACCATTGTAGTTCTTTTTAAACCATGTAACTGTACAACCTATTCTAAGTAAATAAATATTGACTGATTTATTTTTTTATTTTTTTATTTTTTTGAGATGGAGTTTCACTCCGTCGTCCAGGCTGGAGTGCAGTGGCGCAATTTCAGCTCACTGCAACCTCCGCCTCCCAGGTTCAAGCAATTCTCCTTCCTCAGCCTCCCAAGTAGCTGGGATTATAGGCATGCACCACAACAGCCGGCTAATTTTTGTGTTTTTACTAGAGGTAGGGTTTCACCATATTGGCCAGGCTGGTCTCGAATTCGTGACCTCAAGTGACTGCCCACATCAGCCTTCCAAAGTGTTGGGATTACAGGTGTGAGCTTTGATTTTTAAAAGAATGCATGTTTAGCATATCTGTTAGGTAAATTCAGATTTATGCTGTTTTATTTTGGGACTTACATTTGATTATTTGTTGGATATAGAATATTTCCATTTTTATGAGATGTGGTCATATAATCTCTTGAAATAGAGAAATTTGGGGGATACTGTATCATTATAAGGGCTTATGTTCAAAGAGGATTTTTTCAGTTAAATTCCCCAAATCTTTCCAGCATCTCCCCTTTTCCAGGACCATTTTAATTATTTTTAAAATTACTTTTTGCTCTTTTGGATGTTGTGCATTTTTAGGCAGAAGTTTCCTTTTAATGAGATGTTAATAATGACCTTATATTTAAACAGTTTTAGAATTAAAAAGGTGTTTTGTTACTGTGACAGAGCTTTCTGATTTCATTTAGTTAAAAGGTAGGAAAAGCCAATGTTTAGGTGGCCAAACTTTCCTTTTCTTCTTCTTGATTGAGACAGGGTCTTACTCTGTCACCTAGGCTGGAGTGCAGTGGCATGATCTGGGCTCACTACAACTTCTGCCTCCTGGGCTCAAGTGATCCTCACAACTCATCCTCCCAAGTATCTGGGACTACAGGTGTGCACCACCATGCCTGGCTAATTTTTTGTGGTTTTTTGTAAAGATGGGTTTCACCGTATTGTCCAGGCTGGTCTCAAATTCCTGGGCTCAAGCAGTCTGTCCACCTTGGCCTTCCAAAGTGCTGGGATTATAGGCATGAGCCACAATGCCCAGTCCTGAATGGATTTTTGTCATTATCTTAGGAGTGGGTTAGTATTGTATGAGTGGGCTTGTTATAAAAGTGAGCTTGGCCCCCTCTTGCCCTCTCCCTGTCTCATGCTCTCCTATCTTTCCACGTTCTGCCGGGGGTGCTGCAACAAGAAGGCCCTCACTAGATGATGGCACCTTGATACAGAACTTCTTAGCTCCCAGAACCTGTGAGAAATAAATTTCTTTTCTTTATGAATTACCCAAATCTGTGATATTCTGGTATAGCAGCACAAAATGGACTGAGACAGAAAACTGCTACCAAGAAGCAGGGGTGTTGCTGTAACAAATACGTGAAAATGTTGAAGCAGCTTTGGAACTGGGTAATGGGTAGAGAAGAATTTGGAGGAACAGGCTAGAAAAAGCCAAAATAAGGGTGATTCTGGTGACAGCTCCGAAGAAGGAGAGACATGTATCAAAAAATCTGAAAACCTTAGAGATTACTTAAGTGTTCGTGATCAAAATATTGGTAGAAATAGGGATAGTAAAGGCCATTCTGATGAGCTCTCAGATGGAAGAGAGAAATATCTTAGTGGAAACAGGAGTAAAGGTCATCTTTGTTATGAAGTGGGAGAGAACATGAGTGAATTGTGTCCTTGCCCTAAGTCTTTATGGAAGGCAGAATTTAAGAGTGATGAGCTAGGATATCTGGTGGAAGAAATTTTTAAACAAAATATTGAAGGAGCTACATGGCTGTTTGTAACTGCATACAGTAAGATGCAAGAGGAGAAAAATGACTTAAGGGTAGATTTATAATTAAAAGATAAACAGAAAGGAAAGATTTGGAAAATTTGCAGTCTGGCTATGTAAAGAGGGAAAAGACATGAGAGCAAGCCAAGGGTGTGGCCAAGTAACTGTTTGCTATAGGAGATTAGTATGGATAGGAGGGAGCCAAGTAATTATGATCAAGAAAATGGGAGAATGACTCTGAAGCCATTTCAGAGATCTTCAGGGCTATCCCTGTCATCACAGGCCCAGACCTCTAGGAAGACAGAACAATTTCGAGTCAGGGCCAGGGCACCCTTTGGCACCTTTCATGGGCTTGATGCCTAGGGCTTCCCCGTCTCTGTTCCCTGCATTCTGTTGCAACACTGCCCCAGCTGTGGCTCAGGTGGGCCCAGGTGTTGCTGAATCTGCTGCTCTGAAAGGTACAAGCCATAAACTTTGGTGGTGTACACTTGGTAATAATTCTGTCACCAAATTCAAGAACTGTGGGGCCATGGCAGCCTCCACCTATATTTCAAAGAATGTCATGAATGGGCTGGGGGCCCAGACAGAGATGTGTAGGAGAGGCAGAGCCGCTACTGCAAGTTCCCACAAGAACAGTGCCTAGTGAAGCTGTGGGAATGAAGCAGCCCCCAAGACCACAGAACTATAGGGCCACCAGCATATAACTGCATCCTGGGAAAAGCTGCAGGCACAAGACTCCAACCTGTGAGAGCTGATGGGTGGACTGAGTCCAGGAAAGCTATAGAAGTAGGGCTGCCTGAGGCCTTTGTGAGCCCAGCCCTTTCGTCAGTGGGCCCAGCCTCTGTCCTAGTGTGTCCAGGATTTTGTTCATGGCATCAAAGGATATTCTTCTCCAGCTTTAAGACTTACTGTTGTTTTTCTTGGGACCAGTTACCCCTCTTTTCTTACCTATTTCTCCCTATTGGAATGAGAGTGTCTGTCCTATGCCTGAGTCTTGTGTTTTGGAAAGTTGATAACTTGTTTTAACAGGCTCACACTTGGAAGGAATTTACTTCAGGATGAATCATGCCTTGAGTCTCACCTGTGTCTCATTTAAATGAGACTTTAGACTTTTGAGTTGATATTGGAATGAGTTAAGACTTTAAGATTCTTGGGATGGAATCTTCACATTTTGCATTGTGAGAAGGACATGAATTTTGGGGTGCTAGGATGGAATGTTAAGGTTTGCATGTGTCTGCCATAGTTCATGTGTTGGAAACTTAATCCCTAATGCAACAACTGTGGGGCCTAATAAGAGGTGACTATTAGGTCATGGATTAATGTTATTATCTTGGGAGTGGGTTTGTTATAGAAGTGAGTTCTGTTCTGTCTTGCTATCCCCTTCTCTTGTGCTCTCTTACCCTTCTGCCTTCTGCCATGGTATGTGGTATAATGCAGCAAGAAGACTCTCACCGGATGCTGGCAACTTGATGTTGAACTTCTCAGCTTTCAGAACTGTGAGAAATATATATATATATTTTTAGTGAAGTATTCAATCCGTGGTAATCTGTTTATAGCAATACAAAACAAACAGGTATTTCAGCTATAGAATAAAATGTTTGCAAGATTTAGCAAACATAAACATTTACTTGGTTTTAGAGAATTTGAGGTACATTTCTTAATCTACATAAAAATTAAAACTCAAATATGTTGTAATAGGTTAGGGATTACACCAGTCATAATGATGCCATAGTTCCCTTACACCCTGAGAGAATGAGCCATTTTAACAAATAGGATTTTCTGAGCAGTTGAAAATTTGTACCTTTTATGCCCAAATCAGTTTTGGACAGAAAGTTAAACATTTCCTGTCATCTTAAATAGAACAAAGGGCATAACCTTTTCTTAGTGACCTAGTTGCATTTACTAGTATAATTATCCTTTTAAGGGGATTAGAGGTTATAAAGTTTGTGCCTTAGGTCTAAATGACTAAATTACCATGATATAAAGTTTCCTGATATATGAGTTTTGTAATGTTTTGATTCTTCTGGGTTTTATTTTCTGTGTCTGCTATTCCTATAGAAACTAAATAGCAACATATATGTAAATACAGATCTGTGAGAAAGCATGTGAATTTTACACGACACGAACTGGCCCATCTGCTTCTGCTACCACACTTCCCTTTTTTCCTTCTTGGTTAACAAGTGAATACCACATGAAGTGGTATTATTGAAGTCTTTGGTAAATGTATTCCTGAAACTTTTTAGAAAAATGTTAAGAGATTTTATATAAAGACCAGGTCACAAATGACCATGAAATCTCTTCACCTGTTCTTTATGTTATTTTTGTATAACATTTTCGCGTTAACTATGTAGCTACATTTATTGGAAATTATAAGTACCTTTATAGTTATTTCAGCAAACATTTATCAGTCTTCTACTACTAAGTAAAAGAACCCTTCTACTACTACTTTTCCAGGTGACAGAGATGAAAAAACAGGTGTCTGAATTTTTGAAACCTAAAGTCTATTTGAATAAGACAGAATAAAAAACTAGTAAGTATAGTATAATATTTTAATGGCAGTGTATACCTGCTGTTAAATGATATTATAGAGGAGGATCATCTAATTCAGTATATCAATTTGATAATGCTAGCTATACTGTGCTAATAACTCCAAAACCACAGTGCCTTATAACAGCAAAGATTTATTTCTTGCTCATGTTACATGTTTAGGTTGATGGCAGCTCTATCCATAGTTGTTCTCCTTTCAGGGGTTCAGGCTGACGGAGCAGCTCCTATCTGGGACATGTATGTTCTGGTGGTTGAAGGAAAAGAGCTATCCAGAACAGAACCATGGAATTATAGTTAAAAAAGGGGAACATGTTACTCAACACACATTTTATTGGCCAAAGCAAGTCATGTGGCCTTTGCATAATGCAATTGGTTAGGGAAGTATAATTAATATTCATATAGGAGAAGCAGTAGAATAATTGAGTACAATAATACATTCTACTACACTCAGCTTCATTCCCAACTTCCCAACTGGAAATTATATAGTTTTATTTTTTTTTTTTTAAGACAGTCTTGCTCTGTTGCCCAGGCTGGAGTGCAGTGGCACGATCTTGGTTCACTACAACCTCCGCCTCCCGGGTTCAAACAATTCTTCTGCCTCAGCCTCCTGAGTAGCTGGTATTACAGGTGCCCACCACCTTGCCCAGCTAGTCTTTGTATTTTTTTTTTTTTTTTGAGACGGAATCTCATTTTGTTGCCCAGGCTGGAGTGCAGTGGTGCGATCTCGGCTCACTGCAAACTCCGCCTCCCGAGTTCACACCATTCTCCTGCCTCAACCTCCTGAGTAGCTGGGACTACAGGTGCCTGCTACCACACCTGGCTAATTTTTTGTATTTTTTTAGTAGAGACGGGGTTTCACCGTGTTAGCCAGGATGGTCTTGATCTCCTGACCTTGTGATCCGCCCGCCTTGGCCTCTCAAAGTGCTGAGATTACAGGCGTGAGCCACTGTGCCCTGCTGAAAATTACGTAGTTTTGAGAGCCATCAAATAAAAATGCATTATAGCAAAAATAAAGTTGTTTTCCAGTCCCTTATGAACATTCTAATATTCATAAGGTAAATTGCTTGTATCTCCCTTGAAGATGAGAAAATTAAGCTGTAAAGAAATTATAATTTGAAGTAATGTTGTTCTTTTTGTGGGAGATGGATGACTATATCATTGACACACTACTTGGTATCTTTTTTGAATAACTCTGACATCGAGTTATGAGGTTCAATCATAAGTTTCTTTTTTCTTTTCACATCTCTTCAATCTACTTTATGTTACCCATTAATTAATTGCTTTGTCATGGACTGAATCTACACAACATATTTTCTTTTTATTCATTTATTTATTTTTTATTATACTTTAAGTTCTAGGGTACATGTGCACAATGTGCAGGTTTGTTACATATGTAACAAACATATGTAAGTTCTAACTTTAAGTTCTAGGGTACATGTGCCAGTTGGTGTGCTGCACCCATTAACTGGTCATTTACGTTAGGTATATCTCCTAATGCTGTCCCTCCCCCTTCCTCCCACCCCACAACAGGCCCTGGTGTGTGATGTTCCCCTTCCTGTGTCCAAGTGTTCTCACTGTTCAATTCCTACCTATGAGCGAGAGCATGCGGCGTTTGGTTTTCTGTTCTTGCGATGTTTTGCTGAGAATGATGGTTTCCAGCTGCATCCACGTCCCTACAAAGGACATGAACTCATCCTTTTTTATGGCTGCATAGTATTCCATGATGTATATGTGCCACATTTTCTTAATCCAGTCTGTCATTGATGGACATTTTGGGTTGGTTCCAAGTCTTTGCTATTGTGAATAGTGCCACAATAAACATACATGTACATGTGTCTTTATAGCAGCATGATATATAATCCTTTGGGTATATACCCAGTAATGGGATGGCTGGGTCAAATGGTATTTCTAGTTCTAGATCCTTGAGGAATACCCACACTGTCTTCCACAATGGTTGAACTAGTTTACAGTCCCACCAACAGTGTAAAAGTGTTCCTATTTCTCCACATCCTCTCCAGCACTTGTTGTTTCCTGTCTTTTTAATGATTGCCATTCTAACTGGTGTGAGATGGTATCTCATTGTGGTTTTGATTTGCATTTCTCTGGTGGCAAGTGATTAGCATTTTTTTATGTGTCTGTTGGCTGCATAAATGTCTTCTTTTGAGAAGTTTCTGATCATATCCTTCGCCCACTTTTTGATGAGGTTGTTTGTTTTTTCTTGTAAATTTGTTTGAGTTCTTTGTAGGTTCTGGATATTAGCCGTTTGTCAGATGAGTAGATTGCAAAAATTTTCTCCCATTCTGTAGGTTGCCTGTTCTCTCTGATGGTAGTTTCTTTTGCTGTGCAGAAGCTCTTTAGTTTAATTAGATCCCATTTGTCAATTCTAGCTTTTGTTGCCATTGCTTTTGGTGTTTTAGACATGAAGTCCTTGCCCATGCCTATGTCCTGAATGGTATTGCCTAGGTTTTCTTCTAGGGTTTTTATGGTTTTAAATCTAACGTTTAAGTCTCTAATCCATCTTGAGTTAATTTTTGTGTAAGGTGTAAGGAAGGGATCCAGTTTCAGCTTTCTACATATGGCTAGTCCGTTTCCGCAGCACCATTTATTAAATGGGGAATCCTTTCCCCATTTCTTGTTTTTGTCAGGTTTGTCAAAGATCAGATGGTTGTAGATGTGTGGTGTTATTTCTGAGGGCTCTTGTTCTGTTCCATTGATCTATATCTCTTTTTTGGTACCAGTACCATGCTGTTTTGGTTACTGTAGCCTTGTAATACAGTTTGAAGTCAGGTAGCGTGATGCCTCTGCTTTGTTCTTTTGGCTTAGGATTGTCTTGGCAATGCAGGCTCTTTTTTGGTTCCATATGAACTTCAAAGTAGTTTTTTCCAATTCTGTGAAGAAAGTCATTGGTAGCTTCATGGGGATGACACTGAATCTATAAATCACCTTGGGCAGTATGGCCATTTTCACAATATTGATTCTTCCTATCCATGAGCATGGAATGTTCTTCCATTTGTTTGTGTCCTCTTTTATTTCACTGAGCAGTGGTTCGTAGTTCTCCTTGAAAAGGTCCTTCACATCCCTTGCAAGTTGGATTCCTAGGTATTTTGTTCTATTTGAAGCAATTGTGAATGGGAGTTCACTCATGATTTGATTCTCTGTTTGTTTGTTATTGGTGTATAAGAATGCTTGTAATTTTTGCATATTGATTTTGTATCCTGAGACTTTTCTGAAGTTGCTTGTCAGCTTAAGGAGATTTTGGGCTGAGACAATGGGGTTTTCTAAATATACCATCATGTCATCCGCAAACAGGGACAATTTAACTTCCTCTTTTCGTAATCGAATACCCATTATTTCTTTCTCCTGCCTGATTGCCCTGGCCAGAACTTCCAACACTATGTTGAATAGGAGTGGTGAGAGAGGGCATCCCTGTCTTGAACCAGTTTTCAAAGGGAATGCTTCCAGTTTTTGCCCATTCAGTATGATATTGGCTGTGGGTTTGTCATAAATAGCTCTTATTATTTTGAGATACGTTCCATCAATACCAAATTTATCGAGAGTTTTTAGCATGAAGGCCTGTTGAATTTTGTCAAAGGCGTTTTCTGCATCTATTGAGATAATCATGTGGTTTTTGTCTTTGGTTCTGTTTATATGCTGGATTACGTTTATTGATTTGCATATGTTGAACCAGCCTTGCGTCCCAGGGATGAAGCCCACTTGATCATGGTGGATAAGCTTTTTGGTATGCTGCTGGATTCGGTTTGCCAGTATTTTATTGAGGATTTTTGCATTGATGTTCATCAGGGATATTGTTTTAAAATTCTCTTTTTTTGTTACACAATATATTTTCAAGGTACAATCTGGGGTAGATTAGTTCATGGGGTCAAATATTAGCACATTTAAAATAGGAAGTGACATGAATTATGTAGCATTTGCTTATTGGGCATCTCTTTCTTTTTTGAGACAGAGTCTTACTCTGTCGCCCAGGCTGGAGTGTAGTGGCGCAATCTCCGCTCACTGCAACCTCTGTCTCTCGGGTTCAAGCAATTCTCCTGCCTCAGCCTCCCAAGTAGCTGGGATTACAGGCATGCGCCATGATACCCAGGTAATTTTTGTAGTTTTAGTAGAGACGGGGTTTCACCATGTTGGCCAGGCTGGTCTTGAACTCCCGACCTCAAGTGATATGCCCACCTCAGCCTCCCAAGAGTGCTGAGATTACAGGTGTGAGCCACCGTGCCTGGCCAGGCAGCTTTTTATTGAGCATCTCCTATGTGGCATATTTGCCAGCTGACTGGGATATAGGAGTGAAAGATAGGATCCTTGCTTTTTGGAATTCTACGTAAGTGAACATGTCTCTGGATAATTCCAATACTGGGAAATAATTGCCAAGAGAGGTACTAGTCAAATGAACTGCAGTTTAAATGTTTAGGATGGAATGACCAATGATAAGACGGTAAGGAAAGAAGGATTAGAATGGTTTCTCTACAGGTGACAGCTGAAACAAGCCTTGAAAGAGCAAGACTTTGTCATGCAAATGAGGGGAAGTACATTCTAGGCAGCACTAATATACATCATGAGTGATAGCATGAAGGAGTAAAAACAGTGGTGTTTTATAGAAACTGAGTGATTTTTGTGAATCATACAGGAGAGAGGACAGGGGATGAGGCAGAAAAGGTAGATTTGTACCAAATCTTGAAGGACTTTAGTGTCATGCAGGTGGTGAGGAGTTCGATAAAATTTTAAGTAATAGAATCACATGGTTAAATCTTTGTTGTTAGATAACAGTCATGGTGATAATGTGGAAGACATTGGCTTTGTGCCTAGAGGCAAGGGGACTTGGTAGAGTGATAAAGTAAAAAAGACAGTTAGAGGTAAATTCTTGGTGTGTAGCCAGATCATCTGGATAGAGGGAGCTAGACTTGGGAGTTATCAGCCCATGTAGTGAAGGCTACAGGAAATACACTCCCAGGGAAGTTTGTATATCGCTAGAAAAGTAGAGACTGGGGAAGAACCCTGGGAATGACCAACATTTGAACAGCTAGCAGGGAAAAAAGAAGGCAGACTTAAAAGTCCATCCAGAGAAGTAGGAGGACGAGGAGAGATTAGATTTGTGAAGTATGAGGCAGGGGAGAGTTTTTGAGAAGAGAGTTGCGAATAACCCTCAAATGCCACATTATAAGGGTTTAAAGTAGTCCTTGGACTTGTCAGGTATGGGTCTGTCTCATCAGTGGCTTGAGGGCTGGTTGTTCAGTAGAGTGATGAATGTGGAAGCTCGCTGGCAGTTGGTTAAGAAGGCAGTAAGTTAGGGAGTGTGACAGTTCTGTACATGCATTACTATAAGTGGATCCAGAGAGTAATTAAGTTATTTCCATAAGAAAGGTAGTGTTTATATACTTCAGTGGTGATCATTTGTTTTTCCCCAGTTTCAATCCTTGCTATTGCCAAGGAGCCTGTGGTGGTTCTGCCCTTGCATGTCGGGGGAAATGGGGCATAAAAAAAGCAGTACAGGTCAGGCACTCTGTGTCCAAATTAATTTCTCAATAGACTTATGTGTAAATTGAAATCTTACTGAGTTGAATAAATTTGTGCAAATGGGATGTTGGTAAGAAAAAATTATTCAGTGACACTTGTTAAAGTATAGTAAGGAAGATTTATTCAGGACCATTAAGATAGGTATAGAAACCACTGCAGTGGGGTGTGGGGATTGTGGGGCGAGGGTAGAGAGAAACTGGGCTCATTCTGAATACAGCATGGGCAAGTGGGAATCTATAGCCAAGGACCAGTGTGAGGGTCAGTGAATGGAAAATTACTAAGAGGAAACATCAGGGGTAAGGGGGATTCTGGCTAAACCAATTTAACAGGATTCTTGGTGGAGTCAGGCCAGCGTGTTCAGACATCCCCTGAGGGATGGTAGATGATGAGGAACCTGATCATACATCAAGGATGATCAGATATCGAGGTTGAGGGGGTTCTGGCCAAACTGACTTAGCAAGGTTCTTTGGCTAAAACTGGATTTTACAAGGAAGTACATGGATGAGCCTAGAAGAAAGTTCATAAGCCCAAGTAAAGTTTGGCCAAGCAAAGAATCTTTGTCAACATGAGTCACATTGTTAAAAATATATGGAAATGTTAAAACTCTATAATTTAGCACAAATTAGAAATTCAGCAGCTATAAATGATATTCCCATAGATTTTTTGATGTTCTGAGTTCTTTTTTTCTTTATCAAGTCCAAAATGTCATGTTCTGAGTTATTTTTGTTTGTTTGTTTTATTTTGTTTTGTTTTTGAATCAGAGTCTTACTCTTTCACCCAGGCTGGAGTGCAATGGCACGATCTTGGCTCACTACAACCTCCGCCTCCTGGGTTCAAGCAATTCTCCTGCCTCAGCCTCCCAAGTAGCTGGGATTATAGGTGCCCAACACCACTCCCGGCTAATTTTTTTATTTTTACTAGAGACGGGGTTTCACCATGCTGGCCATGCTGGTCTTGAACTCCTGACCTTAGGTGATCCACCTGCGTTGCCTCCCAAAGTGCTGGGATTACAGGCGTGAGCCACTGCACCCAACCAACCATGTTCTGAGTTCTTAAAGCCAGAAACTTATCTTTGCATTTCTGATGATAGCAAAAATTAATTCTATGAAAAGTTTGTGTGTATATATGTGTAAATATGTATGTGGATAGCTAAGTATACACTCAGTTCTTACTGTGTCCAAAGCATGTGAATGAGAGGCTAAGGACTGCATACTATGGGGATGAATGATTGTTACTTTACATTTGGCCAAGATCATAGATCTTATAACAAAAGGATTAAATGTTTTAGTATTGATCCTGATGAACACCTGATTTTTAAAGAAGGGTTATAAGAGCTTATAAACCAAGGTTAAGAAAAAAAAAAACTGGAACACTGTGGTAAAGTATTAATCTTTTTGCAGTAGATATATATTTTGTGAATTATCAAATTCTACCTAATTTTATGTTAATTTAATCACTTATTTTCTATTTGTATAATTTTGTAGTTTTCTAGTTTTGCATTCTTGTTTTTGTAATAGGTGCTAAATATGTGAGTTTTTAAAACGTACTTTCAACATTAAGTAAAAATGAAACCATCAAACAATTATTAAACACATAAGACTAACAGTTCTCCTGAATTTATACCATATAAAATGAGGTCATGTATGTGGAAGTATTCTATAAACTAGGTAGCTAGAAATTAAGTTGTTAATTTTAAGTAGTAGAGAAGTATTAAATATTCACTGTAAATTTTAAAAACATAATTAAGTTGCTTTGGAGCAAAGGGGTCACATAAAATAATTTCAATTTTAGAAAATAATATCCATGAATATAAAGATCATAAGGATATACTGAAATATATATATATAAGATACATTTTCTGAGTTCTAGGATGGAAAAACTTATTTGGACAGGGGATGGGGGAAGAGGAATGGCTTATGAGTTTCAGCCCAGTATAAATATAGCAGCAGTCTTATTTTAAAAAATTAGACAGATGCATTGGCTCATGCTTGTAATGCCAGTACTTTGGGAGGCTGAGGCGGGCAGATCACTTGAGGTCAGGAGTTTGAGACCAGCCTGGCCAACATGGCGAAACCCCATCTGTACTAAAAATACAAAAAAAATTAGCCAGGCATTGTGGAGCATGCCTGTAATTCCAGCTGCTTGGGAGGCTGAGGCAGGAGAATCGCTTGAATCCAGGAGGTAGAGGTTGCAGTGAGCCGAGACTGCACGAAAAAGAAAAAAAGAAAAAAAAAAGTATTTTATTTAGTATATGTGGTAGCTCTGAGCCTTAGTACTCTTTACTTGCACAATGTTTTCTATTGTAAAGCATGTATGTCAAAACCCAGAATCTGCACTGTCACTTCCTTATTGTAAATACGGCTCTGCTACTAAGATAACATCCCTGAAACAGGGCGTAAATTTCTGAGGGTCTTGAAAAACAGTTTGACAAGGGGGAAAAAAGGTATGAGTAATTTTCTGAGTTATGACTGTTCTTTTAAAGTTCATTTCAATAAACTATCAAATGAATTTCTATTTCAACAGAAAATCCAAAAATTGCTTTTTTTTTTTTTTTGCATAGTATCTAAATTGGCTCAGATTAAGTTTATTTTATTTTATTTTATTTTTTTTTTTTTGAGACAGTCTCACTCTGTCACCCAGGCTGGAGTGCAATGGCACAATCTCGGGTCACTGCAAGCTCCGCCTCCTGGGTTCACGCTATTCTCCTGCCTCAGCCTCCCGAGTAGCTGGGACTATAGGCGCCCGCCACCATGCCCAGCTGATTTTTTGTATTTTTAACAGAAATGGGGTTTCACCGTGTTAGCTAGGATGGTCTTGATCTCCTGACCTTGTGATCCACCTGCCTCGGCCTCCCAAAGTGCTGGGATTACAGGCGTGAGCCACCACACGCCGGGCCCAGATTAAGTATTTAAAACTTATAATTTTAATGAATAGTAGAGATCTCTCATATTTGAACCAATTTATATCTTTTACTAAACTTGAGAGTTGAAACTGATTTATTAATTTTAATAGATCTCTGTTTATTAATGATCTATTAATGATCTCAAATTTTGCTTGATATTTTAGATTAAAAAACAGTACTTAACAGATAAATTGAAAACAGTAGGCCAGGCGCGGTGGCTCACGCCTGTAATCCCAGCACTTTGGGAGGCCGAGGCGGGCGGATCACAAGGTCAGGAGATCGAGACCACGGTGAAACCGCGTCTCTACTAAAAATACAAAAAATTAGCCGGGCGCGGTGGCGGGCGCCTGTAGTCCCAGCTACTCAGGAGGCTGAGGCAGGAGAATGGCGTAAACCCAGGAGGCGGAGCTTGCAGTGAGCCGAGATCGCGCCACTGCACTCCAGCCTGGGCGACAGAGCGAGACTCCGTCTCAAAAAAAAAAAAAAAAAAAAAAGAAAACAGTATTAAAATGCAAGAAGTATATCAGGATATTTTAGTGGCCTGTCTTTTTATTGTGTTCAAAGGGAATTGTTTGAACTTGAGTTAAAGCTTTAATTTCACGTCAATTATCTGCAAGTATCTTACGTAAAAAGAAGTTAAGTGAATTAAACTAACTAGTGACATTTATCTTTAACAACAGAGCACTTTGATTTGAAGAACAAAATTTTGTAATAATTGTGTTGAGTAAATATTTAGATGCGACCTTCTTAGTAATATTTTTATATAAAACACCTTTATTTTGATGGTATGGTACTATTTATACTTTTTATATATATTAATGCTTTAAGTAAGAGCAATGTGTATCTTCTTCTCCCTGTAAACTTAAAAGTAAACTAGCTGAAACAGTCATTGTTAGAAATCATCCTTGCCTAAATTTTAAAGAAAAACATAGTTAAAAAACTACAATAGTGACTGAATTCTTTTAAGTCGAGGGACTGTCTTATTTTCTTCTGTTTGTTGTTCTTAGTTTAATTAATATTGAATAGGTTTTAACAGTTAGGTTTTATATTTTCTCTTTAGATCTCCTCAGTATTGGTTTTGTCTATTCTGTTTCACTTAAATTATATCTTCATCTATAGGGGATTTTATATTTTATATTGTGTGTTTCTTTAAATTGACCATGATGAATTCTGACTGTGCAGGTATTTGTACTATTTAAGTAGTTAACTCTTTAGAAATGTATAGACTTATTTATATTTTTTATAATATTGATAGTGTAAAAAATATGGGAAATTTATTAATATGTTTAAACATTTGACAATACTAGCAAGTTATGTGGGCTTTTTAATTTTTTAAAAAAGATTTAAAAAGTCTGGGCTACTTTATGTTGCCCAGGCTGAACTCAAACTCCTGGGTTGGGCCAGGTGCAGTGACTCAACGCCTGCAATCCCAGCACTTTGAGAGGCTAAGTGGGGTGGATTGCTTGAGCTCAGGAGTTGGAGACCAGCCTGGGCAACATGGCAAAACCCCATCTCTACCAAAAAATTGCAAAAATTAGCTGAGTGTTGTGGTGTGCACCTGTGGTCCCAGCAACTTGGGAGGCAGAAGTGGGAGGATCACTTGAGTCCAGGAGGCCAAGGTTGCAGTGAGCCAAAATGGTGCTACTGCACTCTGGCCCAGGTGACAGAGTGAGAACCTGTCTCAATAAAAAAAAAACAAAAAAAAATCCTCTTGAGCTCAAGTGATCCTCCCATGTCAGCCTCCAAGTAGTTAGGACTACAGGCATACACCACTACACTCTATAGGCTTCTTATGTCCTTCCAGTCAGTGTAATATTTTGAGGTTAATTCTTTTCTTCCCTGAAACTCTAGTTTTAGATCTCAGATATCAGTGACTTTTTAAATTCATTAACATTTCATTTCTAGATATGAATTTTTAAAACATGTATATTTTATAGATTTCAAAGTGCTATTGATTAATTTAGCTAACATTGAATATTTCCTGTGTGCTGAACTCAATTCTATAATCAATAAAGGTTTCTGTCCCCATGGAGCTGACATCCTAGTGTTCAATATGCCATCATTCATCTTTCATCATTACCTCAGCCTGTTTAGAACAAATGGGAGTGCTTCTGAAATATTGACAGCAAATCCAGCATAATTAATTTGTCCTATTAATTTACTGTGTAATAGCAGTACTTTCATACATTTCCAGAGTATTCTAGTTAAATTTTAGTTTTGTCCTCAATTACTAGCATTTGGTGAAATCTGCCCTTATCTCCTTCAGTTTTATGAATTTAGATAATATACTACCTTCTTTACCTTGTTTTTTTCTGATGGGTAAACCTTGGCTTATTTTTTAAAGCTGGTGTGGTGGCTCATTCCTGTAATCCCAACACTTTGGGAGGCTGAGGTGGGAGGATCACTTGAGCCCAGAAGTTCAAGATCAGCCAGCCTGGGCAACAAAGTGAGATCCTGTCTCTCTTAAAAACAAAACAAAACAAAACAAAACTGGATGTGATGGTGTGTTCCTGTAGCCCCAGGTACTCAGGACTCTGAGATGGGAGGATCACTTTAGCCCAAGAGGTTGGGGCCGCTGTGAGATGTGTTTGATTTGTATCTATTCCAACCTGGGTAACAGAGAGAGACCCTTTCTTAAAAACAAAAAAATAGTTTTTTAAAGTCATCAGGAAACTTTTTAGATGAGTTATTCAGTGATTTAGTTTTGGTGGCTATTCTTTTTATTTTCTCCCTATTCTGAAACTCACTTTTCTAATTTCCTTAGTATGCATTTTAATAGAACTTTTCAAAATTCTGTTCGTACACTATACTCTCCTGGTTCTCAATTTTCTGACAGTTTTGACATTTCCATCTTTGTCTCCATTCTCTATAGTTACCACAAAGACTTTGTCTTTATCCTTTGGCTTTTACTGTCTTGATTCTCTCTCAAAATTCACATACTTACAGTCTTATATTACCACTTATAAGCACTTTATTTCAAAATGTATTTTTTTAATGAATTTCTCAACCATTTTAGTTCTTTTTTTTTTTTTTTTGAGATGGAGTCTCACTGTCACCCAGGCTGGAGTACAGTGGCACGATCTCGGCTCACTGCAAGCTCCGCCTCCAGGGCTCATGCCATTCTCCTGCCTCAGCCTCCCGAGTAGCTGGGACTACAGGTGCCCACCACCATGCCCGACTAATTTTTTGTGTTTTTAGTAGACACGGGGTTTCACTGCGTTAACCAGGATGGTCTCGATCTCCTGACCTTGTGATCCACCTGCCTTGGCCTCCCAAAGTGCTGGGATTACAGGCATGAGCCACTGCACCTGGCCTTTAGTTCATTTTTACTTTTTAAGTGTACACTATAGTGGTCTTTAGTATATTCACAAAAATTGTGCATCTATTACCACTACCTAGTTCTAGAACATTTTCATCACCCCCAAAAGAAACTTTGTATTCATTAGCAGTCACCGCCGCACCCCCCCCCCCCCACCCGCTCCCATTTTCTCCTCCCTTCAGACCCTGGCAACCACTAATCTGCTTTCTGTCTCTAGATTTGCCTATCTGGACATTTTGTATCGATGGAATGATATAACATGTGGTCTTTTGTGTCTGGCTTCTTTCATTTAGCATTTTCAAGGTTCCTCTAAGTTCTAGTTTATATAGGTATTGCATTGCTGGATAAAATTCCATTGTAGAGATAGCTACTACATTTTATTTATCCATTAATCAGCTGATGGACATTTGAGTTTCTATTTTCTACTTTCGGATGTTATGAATAATGTCACTAAAAAAGTTTGTGTATAAGCTTTTGTGTGAATTTGTGCTCAGCTCTATTGGCTACATACCTTGGAATGGAATTGTTAGGTAATATGTTAACTCCATGTTTAACATTTTGAGGAACTGCCGAAATGTTTTCCAAAATGCCTAAACCATTCCCACCAGGAATTTCTCCACTTCCTGGTCAATACTTCTTAATGTTGGTCTTCTTTGTAGCCATCAGATGGGTATGAAATGGTATCTAATGATTTTGATTTGTATTTCTCTAATGACTAATAATCTGATAATCTAATGACTAATAATTAAGCATCATTTCATGTCCTTATCGGACATTTGTATGTATCTTTTTTGGAGAAATATTGATTTATATCTATTTGAAAAATTGGGGCCGGGCATGGTGGCTCACACCTGTAATCCCAGCACTTTGGGAGGCCGAGGCAGGTGGATCACGATGTCAGGAGTTTGAGACCAGCCTGGCCAGCATGGTGAAACCCCATCTCCACTAAAAATACAAAAAATTAACCGGGCATGGCGTGCACCTGTAGTCCCAGCTATTCGGGAGGCTGAGGCAGGAGAATGGCTTGAGCCTGGTAAGCAGAGGTTGCAGTGTGAGCTGAGATCACGCCACTGCACTCCAGCCTGGGCAACAGAGAAAGACTTCGTCTCCAAAAAAAAAAAAAAAAAGAGAAAGAAAAAGAAAAGAAAAATTGGATTATCTTTTTATTGTTGAATTGTATATTCAGGATATAATTCCTGTATCAGATAAATGATTTATAAGTGTTTTCTCTCATTCTGTGGGTTGTCTTGGTGATATCTTTTTTTGTTGATTGAGGTAAAATATGCATAACATAAAATGTACCATTTGTACAATTTTAAGTGTACATTTCAGTGGCATTAAGTACATTCACAGTGTTGTGCAACTATAACCCCCATTTCCAGAACTTTTTCATCATCCCAAATAGAAACACTGTACCCGTTAAATAAAAACTCTCCTTTTTCCCCTCCCCCAGCCTCTAGTAACCTCTATTCTACTTTCTGTCTCTAGGACTTTGCCTATTCTAGGTGCCTCAAATAAGTGGAATCATATAGTATTCGTCCTGATGGTATCTTTTAAAGTGTAAACATTTTTAATTTTGATGAAGTCCAGTTTATCTATTTTTATTTTTATAAGTAATTTTTAGTAATTAAAACATTTTAAATTTATGTTGTCACTTGTGCCTTTGGTGTCATTTTTAAGAAGCCATTGCCTAATCTAAGGCCATGAACATGTATTTTGACCATTTTGAGTACTCTCTTACTTGATTCTCCCTTCTATATTTAAAACATCCACCAATATAACTATCAAAGGTTTTATGGGAGGAGTTTTATTAAGTGTTCTGCTCTTTTTTGTTGTTGTTAAGATCAGGATAGTAGTTTTCAAACGGTAGAGTCTTCTGGGATGTTTAGTAAAATAAAAGTTCCTCAGCTGTTTTGTGTATTTGTAATAAACTTCCAGGAGACTTTGCATGTTGTGGTTGAAAGAGTGTGGAATTAGAATAGTCTAGCCTAGTAATTAAGAGCATGGATCGTGGAGCCTAATTACCTGGGTGTGAATCGTGGCTGTGTCACTTCCTGGCTGATTTTGGACAAGTCACTTGTTCTCTCTGGACCTTCATTTCCTCCCTCATAGGACTGTTGCAAGGATTAGCTAGGATATAGCTGTAAAGCACTTAGAATATCTGTGGATATATATAACTTAGAATATCTGCAAAGCACTTAGAACGGTTTGGCAATGATCACCATATAAGTATTAGCTGTTATACCCTTTAAGTCACAGTAATGTCATTTCTAGAGACCTAATCTAAGAACATTATCAGAGATGTTACATAAAGATGTGTGTATAACAGTTTCATCACAGACACTGATTGTAAAAATAACCACATATAGTCAGTAGACATATGGTTAAATAAATTAATGAAATTTATGAAATGTCATATAGCCATTAAGTCACATTGTCAAAAATACTTAATGCCATGGGATGATATCAGTGAAAATGTCAAAAACACAACTATATGTAGAATATGTCTCTAAAATTTTTTAAAAATTCAAGGCAAGGGGCTGGATATGGTGGCTCGTGTCTATAATCTCAGCACTTTGGGAGACTGAGGTGAGAGATCCCTTGAGGCCAGGAGTTTGAGACCAGCTTGGGCAATGTAGTAGGACCCCCGTCTCTACAATTTTTTTTTTTTTAATTAGCCAAGCATGGTGGCTTGTGCCTATAGTCCTAGCTACTTGGGAGTCTGAGAGGCAGAAGGATCACTTGAGCCCAGGGATTAGAGGTTACAGTGAGCTATGATTGTACCACTGCCCTCCAGCCTAAGTGACAGAGTGAGATCCTGTATCTTAAAAAAAAAAAAAAAAATGCCAGGTGCGGTGGCTCACGCCTGTAATCCCAGCACTTTGGGAGGCTGAGGCGGGCGGATCACCTGAGGTCGGGAGTTTGAGACCAGCCTGACCAACATGGAGAAACCTTGTCTCTACTGAAAAAAGAAAATTAGCCGGGCGTGGTGGCAGGTGCCTGTAATCCCAGCTACTCGGGAGCCTGAGGCAGGAGAATCACTTGAACCCGTGAGGCGGAGGTTGCAGTGAGCCAAGATTGCGCCATTGCACTCCAGCTTGGGCAACAAGAATGAAACTCCATCTCAAAAACAAAACAAAACAAAAAACGAGACAGGAGAGTGGAATGTTAGTCGTGTAATGCATATAAAGCAATATGTTAAACTGTTGACAGTGGTTATTCTTGGAAGCTGGGAGATGTTATTTCAATTTTCTTCTGTACTTTATTATATTCTTCTGATTTCAACAATGAGTATTTTATACTTGGAAAAACAAAGTAAAATTATTTTTCAAAAAGATTAAGTGTGGTGAAAAACCTCATAATGTGAATAGGAAACCTGAGTTTAGTACCAGTTATGTTATTAAATAGTTATAAACCTTGAATGAATTTTATCTCTTCCTTGAGGAGCACAGTTTGCTTAAATGCAAAGTGATGAGTTGGACTAAAATAAAGACTGTATGGTAGAGTGGTAAAGATCTGGAAGTCAGGAGTGAGGAATTAGGGATGACAGCTGTGGAGGTCGCTGCATGGGTTCATATCCTGGTTTCACCTCTTATTACCTGGTGACTTTTGGCAAGAAATTTAGCTTCATTGTGCCTTAGGGGTTTTTCATTTATAAAGTGCACATAATAATAATACCTCATGGGGTTGTGAGAATTAAATGAGTTAATATATGTAAAGGCATACATGGCAGGGCACACAGTAAAGACTAAATAAATGTTACCTAATTTTATTGGTACGTAAGCTCCTTTCTAAGCAGTCATTTATTACCAAGAATATTTTTAGTCAGGTGGGTGGTTTCTTAAATTTGTCTGTCATTTGAAAGTTTAACTAATTTTTTATTTAGATATTTTCAGGATTGCTGAGGCTATCTATTTGTGAAATTGAATATTGTGGACTTTGGACTTGCTTTGTTTACTTGTCTTGTTCTTACACAGGCAGCTGCTTTGGGGCCCTAAGTTACCTCGTTGATGAGGGTATTTTGTAGTCCTTTTTAGCACTAAAAATCTCATACTTGATTTTCTAGAGTGTTTTCTGGCTCTTTGTTTTGAAACTAATGTTGTATGTAGCTTAATCTAAGTTGCATGAGCTGTTAGGTTGTAGCTATTTTCCTTCAACTGATGTTTTAATTTTAAATTTAGGAAATGGCATAAAACTCAAGAGAATACATATTATAGCTCAGTTGACTAGCCTATTCTAGGAAAAGCTAACATTATAACATAAACTCAGCTAAAAGTTGGTAAAGCATGACCTCTAGTTTAACTCAATTGATGCATAGGTGTTATTTAACTTAATCCCAGAAAAAGAAATGTAGCCAAATGCTATTAAGAAGTAAATCTAAAAATCACTTTCAGAGTCAGCAACCATATTGAAATTCACTTTTGGAACTCTGAACAAAGACTGCAGAAATGTTACTTTTATAATATTATTTTATTTCACTGTCTATATGAGATAAGTGTTCAGTGAATAGTGACTCAGTTATCGTATTGCTTTGGAAATGTTGGTGAGCAAGTCACTCTGGAGTACCTCAGTTTATAGTTGCAGTCATAATAAAAATGATTATATTATTTCCTTATGGGGTAAGAATGGAAATTATATTTTAATATATTTATTCTTAGATCTTCAGAAGCTCTCCCCATCTCTGCATGGTGTAGCTGCAGAAGCAGCCCAATGCAGGAGTCCAGTCATCATTTCTGTGTTAGAGTGTAAGTTAGAGTAACATTGCCAGGAAGCAAAAGGTAGGAGTGTGCCACAGTTAAGGGATACAATAACAGATATTAAGGGATACTTATCACAGATGTTAAAGGATATTCTTTGCTAATCGTAGTAACTTTTGTTCGTTAAATATACCTAGCTAACCCATTACAGGAGAGAGGTATTGTGTCTTCTGGCTTGACAGTTAGGTAAAGCCAGCCCAAGACAGCTTTGTGACCTACTGGTGGAGGAAAAGGCTCTTGCCTTAGGGACTGGATTTTATTTTAGGATGTTGTTTGCCTAAGGTCAAAGAATTGCTACCCTATGTGTTGCAGAGATTTAACTCAGTGCCTCCAAATTCCCCGTGTTTACTTTTTGTATCTTCTTCTAACTTGGGTCCTGTTAATTACTTAGTATTTATATTTCTCTCCACGTTTTTCTTTCTGAAAGTAAGAATTTATGAGCTTTTCTTTTAAACATTTTGAGCTTTTTGTGTTTGCTGTTTTTTTTTTTTTCCAGTTAAAATTTCCGTTTTTTAATATATAAGAGGCTGATAACATGTTTGCTTCTGTGGAGGAAAATTGGGAAGCTCTGGAACATCAGGACAATGTATTTTTTATTGCACCACTGGACCTTTGGAACTCATTAAATTTTTTTCCCAACTTTTAAAACTTTATTTTATGCCATAGTACAAACATATTCGCAAGCTTTTTGATTTGCTTGTTTTAACAAAGTTAAGAATACGAAGTTTCTTACAGTTGACCATGGATGTTCCATTGAGGCATAATAGTAAATTTACAGTCTCCCTTAGAATGATCTGATTCTACTCTGGAGGCTAAAGCAGGGGGATTGCATGAGCCCAGAGATTTAAGGTTACAGTAAGCTATGAAATCGCACCACTGCAATCCAGCCTGGGCAACAGAGTAAGACCCAGTCTTAAAAAAATAAAAATCTACTTAAACTGGATCCACTGATTTACATCATAAACTTCAAAATGCAATAAATGTTCTGGCCTAATTCTTCCAAAGGTAGTTTGGGATCAGTTGTATCAACATCGGTTTCCTTTCATTCTTTTTTTTGAGACGGAGTCTCGCTCTGTAGCCCAGGCTGGAGTGTAGTGGCGCCATCTCAGCTCACTGCAACCTCCGCCTCCTGGGCTCAAGTGATTTTCCTGCCTCAGATTCCCAAGTAGCTGGGATTACAGGCATCCGCCACCATACCCGGCTAATTTTTGTATTTCTAGTAGAGACGGGGTTTCACCATGCTGGCCTCAAACTCCTGACCTCAGGTGATCCACCTGCCTTAGCCTCCCAAAATGCTGGGATTACAGTCGTGAGCCACCCTGCCCAGCTGTCCGTTTATTCTTTAACACTGGCAAGATTGCTATTTACCATTTTATATTCGAGAAGCATAGTAGAGTCAGTCCTCTTGCCTCTTGAATTTCTTCTTGTGTACAACTGACTCCAGGATCACTTACACTGTGCCTTGATAATGGTAAGTCTGCAGCTTCATCAGTATGGTCCCCTTTCCAGATATACAACAGGCAAACTTTGTTGCCTCATGGACACATAGAATATTCATTCTATCTATCTTAGTCCAGGTACAAAATTGCCTCTCTTAACAGTAATCAGTGCGAGGTGCTGCTGTTTCAACAGATGCCCTTATTCCATAGCAGTTTTGTTCTCACAGATGAAAATGCGAGGTAATTTCCATAAAGTGGCTGTATTTGAAATATGAATAATTTCTGTCATTTTTGATGACAATATACAGCAAATAAGCTGTATAAACAAAAGGGTCCATTTTTAAATTCCATTTGATGAACAGTCTGCATCATCCTGTAATATCTGAGTCCGTCTTCCGTGGTGAGCACTATTGTGATAGGAGAGCCCTCTTCCACCTATTGAGGTTACATTTCTTAATTTCAAGTTTGCCTCATTTGCAAAATTACAGAATGCTACCAGCACTCTTCTAGCTGGCTTCTGGGTGAGCCCACCACACAGGGTGAGATGGAGGTGGGCATCTTCCTCTCCAGTGCAAGCAGCAGTGGCCAGGATGTTATTATACTCTGCACCAGGCTGCAGGCCCACAGACATTTTTGAAGGGAACATAATATTCATGGATAGGCTGTAATTTTCTTATCCATTCTTCCATTGTTGAATATTTACTGTTTTTACTATTTTTTTTAACCATTATAAATCATGCTTTGCTCAGTATCTTAATACCCTGATCTTTATTCATTTTTTAAATTATTTCTTTAGGGTAGATTCTCAGAAGTAGATCAAAGAGCACATTTTTAATGCTCTCTTGGTATGCCTTGCCAAACTACTTTCCAGTAGTTTGTGCCAGTTGGCACAACAGGTTGTGCCCATTTGCATTCTCATGATGATCAGCTTGTGAAAAGTTTCTTTTATGGTACTCTTGGAAGCACTGAATATTTATTATTTAAATACTTTTTGCTACATTTAACAGTAACAAATTGACTCCCTTAAATTTTTATGTTTCAAGGTTATTTAAAATATGTGTGTATATTTATATTTTGTTGTTTTTATCCTTCCTCTGTTCATTGCCTTCTTAAAAACAGCTTTATTGAGATATAATTTACATTCCATAAAATTTACCTATTATAAATGTAAGTCAAATACTTGAAGTCAATGATTTTTTTGTAATTCTATACAGTTATGCAACCATCACTGTAATTCAGCTATAAAACAGTTGCATCACTCCAAAAAAAATTCCCTGTGTCATTTGCTGTTAATTCTATATCCCAAAGCCAACTACTAATCTGCTCTTTGTGTGTGTGTATGTTTTTTGTTTGTTTGTTTGTTTTAAGATGGAGTTTTGCTCTTTCTGCCCAGGCTGGAGTGCAGTGGCATGATCTCAGCTCACTGCAACCTCCGTCTCCTGGGTTCAAATGATTCTCCTGCCTCAACCTCCTGAATAGCTGGGATTACAGGCTTATGCCACCAAGCCTGGCTAATTGTTTAAAATATTTTTAGTAGAGACGGGGTTTCACCATGTTGGCCAGGCTGGTCTCGAACTCCTGACTTCAAGTGATCCACCCGCCTCAGCCTCCCAGGCTTGAGCCGCCGTGCCTGGCCTGCTCTTTGTCCATAATAGATTTGCATATTCTAGAAATTTCAAACAAATAATGTCATATAATATGTCATCTTTGTATCTGGTTGGTTTCTTTCACTTAGCATTATGTTTTTGAGGTTCATGCATGTTGTAGCATCTATCAATAGTTAATTCATTTTTATATCAGCTATACTATATTTTGTTTATGTAGTGTTTGATGGACATTCAGATTGCTTCCAGTTTTTGATTATTATGAACAATAGTGCCAGGAACATTTGTGTACAATTATTTGTGTCTTTCATTTCCCTTGGGTAATTTCTCTAGGAGTAGGATTGCCTGGAGCCCATTTAATTTTATGTAATTGCTTAGCCACAAGAAAAGTTTCTTTTAAAAAATGGATGATAGCACTATACTTGAGAAGAAATACATAATTAAATGGTGTAAGAGAGTTAAAGTGCAGTGATTGGAGCAGGTAAATGAAAAGTTCTAAAACATGCGGTATGACTGTAATAATGAAAACTATTTCAGAATTTATTGGTAGATGAGCAACTACTACAGTCTAAAACCAAGTGAAAGCAAATAAAAACAGTGAGCATCTAAATAAATATTGGAAACTTTGATTCCATGAAAAATGACAAAAATGGAAATTGGGCATGTTTGCATTCATTAGGACAGAAACATGAGTATATAAGATATATAAATTCTCTTTCCAGTATTAAAAAAGGCCATCAAGATTATGATAGATAAATAAGCCAAGGAGTTAAGTAGTCAGTTTATTCAAGATGAATGCATGTACTCTAGTGAATAAACAGGCATTCATCCTTGCTAGTAACTATAGCAATAGATATTTTATAAATTTGTTGGTTATACTAAATTAACAAAATCAAGTTAGTGCTAATGCTAGAGAGGTTGTGATGACATTAACTTCGTTGGTCTAGTCTGTGTGCCAAGCATTGTGGCAAAGCCATCTAGATCCTTGTAGATGTGAGATTTTGAAATAGCTTTCATTCTTGTTTGCTTAAATGTAATTTAAATATTTTAGTACTATATAAATAAAGGAAGAAATAAACAAAAAGATAAAACAGTTTTAGATTCTCCCATGTGCTCAAGTCAAATCTAGTCATGCCTTCCTCTCCACTGTCTTTCTCTCTGTCTGACTCAAACTCTGGAGGCACATATCCAACATGGGTTTTTTTCTTTTTGGGCCGGAGAGCTGCATGCTTGCTCTGCTGTGTTCTGAATCCTGCTTGTCTAGCTCGCCTAAATCCTGAATCCAGTTGTTCTTTAATCCAGTGACTCACACCTTGGGAGTTTCCCGCACCCCACTCCAAGAAAATGCAATTAACTTTTCCATTTCAAGTAAATAATTCTGTCATGTCCTTTCTACTCTTTACTGATTTTGCTTTAAGTGCTCATCTGAAAATATGCTTCCTGTTGACTTTTTAAAAGTTCCTTGTAGAGTTCTTCTGTATGGGTGGGACCAAACATTTGTGAGTCACTCCCAGTTAGTATAGCATAGTACAGTCATCTTAACAGTAAGTGATTTTTTAGTTTGACAGGTTGTCCGCCAGAAAGTGATAAAGTAGAGCCAAAAGCAAGAAACAGAAATTGACTCTTGCTCTATCTATTTTCACCTTTTTTCATCTTTTTTCATCTAACATCAAAGATTATTTCCATTTCTGATACATTTTTATTGTATTTGTATTATTTTTGTCTAATTACTAGCATAGGTTTCTACATCATCCATGCTTAAATGCTTTTCTTTGTTATATAGGGCTGTAAGACATTTATACTGTCAGTAGTTGAGCTTACTTGAAGTCATAGGTGAGGAGGTAATGTGTGACGATTAAGAAGTCAGAAATGATAAAATAAAAAATTTTCTATTTGTTTTATTGTGCTTGACAATAAGTTTTGACTTATTAAAAATACATTGGCCAGGTGTGGTGGCTCATGCCTATAATCCCAGCACTTTGGGAGATTGAGGCAGGAGGTCACTTGAGCCTAGGTGAAACCTCTCTACAAAAATGGTAAAACCTTATCTCTACAAAAAATACAAAAGATTAGCTGAGTTTAGTGGTGTACACTTGTAGTCCCAACTACCTGGGGGGCTGAGGTAGGAACATCACCTGTGTCTGGGAGGTCGAGGCTGCAGTGAGCCATAATCATACCACTACTTTCCAGCTTGGGCAACAGAGTGAAACTCTGAGTCAAAAAAATAAAAATAAAAAATATATAGTACCAATTTACTATAATAATATTAATAATTTTCTTCACTGTAAATAATCTACCACTGTAAATGATCTTCTCCTATAGGTAGGGATACATCTGTGTTTGGTCCTTTTAGTCTTTTGTACTCAGATTGGCTTCACTACTTTAAGGCCTCAGAAGGAAATGTCCCAGTAGGTTCTGCTAATTTTCAAGGAGTTAATACAACAGAATTAGAGAGTCTAGATTGTTATTTCGTGTGACTTTTTTTGATCTCTTGTGATCTCTGTTGGCTTTTTCAAGTCATTATGGTTTCTCTTTGTATACTGGTTGGAGGTATTAGCTGTTGGCTGTGTCCCTGGCCTCTTGGATGGTACTTTTCCTGATTTTCCTTGTACCTTTTTGACTATATGAAATCCCTTCAAGCATTTTTTTCCACTGGTTTTTCCTCAAGTGTGTGTTCCTAAATGTCATTGTTTTCTCTGTTAGTGTTATTTTTGGATCATATTATATATTAGAATAATTTTGGTGACCATTCAAATGTGGATGCTTTTTAGATATATTGAGCCCTGAAGCCTGAATTTTCTGCTTTTACTTACTTTACTTACTAGATATCCTTATAGTGAATCTAAAAGCAACATATCTAAAACTGAAGTGATTCATTCACTATCCACCCTTGCTCCAGTATTTCCAAATACAGATACTGGTGATATCTGTCCAGTAGCCCAAGCTACCAACTGCTGCCTTATCACTGAACACATAGTTTCTGTCACTGAGCCCCTCTTACTACTTCTAACACTGTCCTAATTCAGGGCCTTATGGTTTATTTCAGTAGCCTCTTAACTGGTCTCCAACTGTTTTAGTCTGGTACTCTTCAAGGTACTTCTTCATTGAATGAAATATCAGTTTGATCTCAGTACGTCCCTGCCTAAACCCTATAGTCCTAAGTTCTCTATCTGATAAAGGTTGTACTGCATGATATGTCCTAAAAGACTTGGTGACTGCTTACCTCTCTAGCCTCATTTCCTGTCATTCTCAGTCTCATACATCACACACTAGTCCTCTCGACTCCCCTGACCAACCCCACACTATGCTGTATCTTACCTTTGTTTTTCATGATGTTTCAATCCCCTCCCTGCTTCCCCTGACTCACTCTTACTCAGCCTTATGATTCAGCATGGGACAGCTCCTTCAGGAATCCTCTTAATTCTCAGGGTTGGGCCAAGTGCTCCTTTTCTCTGTTCTTGTTAGTGTGTAAAACAGGGTAATGTTTTTTTTCTTTTTTGTAAATTTTACTTTAAGTTCTGGGATACAAGTGCAAAATGTCTAGGTTTGTTACATAGGTATACATGTGCCATGGTGGTTTGCTGTACCTATCGACCTGTCATCTAGGTTTTAAGCCCTGCATGCTTTGGCCATTTGTCCTAATGCTCTCCCTCCCTTCGTCCCCTGCCCCCCTACTGGCCCTGGTGTGTGTTGTTCCCCTCCCTGTGTCCATGTGTTCTCATTGTTCAGCTGCCACTTATGAGTGACAACATGTGGTGTTTGGTTTTCTGTTCCTGTGTTAGCTTGCTGAGGATGATGGCTTCCAACTTCACCCATGTCCCTGCAAAGGACATGATCTCATTTCTTTTTATGGCTGTATGGTATTCCATGGTGTTTATGTGCCACATTTTCTTTTCTTTCTTTCTTTCTTTTTTTTTTTTTTTTTGAGATGGAGTCTTGCTTTGTCGCCCAGGCTCGAGTGCAGTGGCACAATCTTGGCCCACTGCAACCTCCACCTCCCAGGTTCAAGCGATTCTCGTGCCTCAGCCTCCCAAATAACTGGGATTATAGACATGTGCCACCATGCCTGGCCAATTTTTTTGTATTTTTAGTAGAGACAGGGTTTCACCATGTTGGCCAGGCTGTTCTTGCACTCCTGACCTCAAGTAATCCACCCACCTCAGCCTCCCAAAGTGTTGGGACCACAAGCATGAGCTACCACGCCCATACCATATTTTCTTTATCCAGTCTATCATTGATGGGCATTTGGGTTGGTTCCATGTATTTGCTATTGTAAATAGTGCTGCAGTACACATATGTGTGCATGTGTCTTTATAGTAGAATGATTTATATTCCTTTGGTTGTATACCCAGTAATGGGATTGCTGGGTTAAATGGTATTTCTGGTTCTAGATCCTTGAGGAATCACCACACTGTCTTCCACAATCGTTGAACTAATTTATATTCCCACCAACAGTGTAAGGGTGTTCCTATTTCTGTACAGCCTCACCAGCATCTGTTGTTTCTTGGCTTTTTAATAATCGCCATTCTGACAGGTGTGAGATGATATCTCATTGTTGTTTGGATTTGCATTTCTCTGATGATCAGTGATGTTGAGCTTTTTTTCATATATTTGTTGGCCACATAAATGTCTTCTTTTGAGAAGTGTCTGTTCATATCCTTTGCCCACTTTTTGATGGGGTTGTTTGTTTTTTTCTTGTAAATCTGTTTACGTTCCTTATAGATTCTGGATATTAGACCTTTGTCAGATGGGTAGATTGCAAACATTGTCTCCCATTCTGTAGGTTGCCTATTTATTCTTCCTATTTGAATAGGAGTGGTGAGAGAGGGCATCCTTGTCTTGTGCTGGGTTTCAAAGGGAATGCTTCCAGCTTTTGCCCATTCAGTAGGATATTGGCTGTGGGTTTGTCATAAATAGCTCTTATTTTGAGATATGTTCCATCAACACCTAGTTTATTGGGAGTTTTTAACATGAAGGGATGTTGAATTTTATCAAAGACCTTTCTGCATCTGTTGAGATTATCACGTGGCTTTTGTTATTGGTTCTGTTTATATGCTGGATTACGTTTATTGATTTGCGTATGTTGAACCAGCCTTGCATCCCAGGGATGAAGCCAACTTGATCGTGGTGGATAAGGTTTTTGATGTGCTGCTGGATTTGGTTTGCCAGTATTTTACTGAGGGTTTTTGCATTGATGGCATGAAGTTTTCTTTTTTTGTTGTGTCCAGAGTTTTGGTATCAGGATGATGCTGGCCTTATAAAATGAGTTAGGGAGAAATCCCTCCTTTTCAATTGTTTGGAATAGTTTCAGAAGGAATGGTACCAGCTCCTCTTTGTACCTCTGGTAGAACTTGGCTGTGAATCCGTCTGGTCTTAGGCTTTTTTTGTTTGATAGGCTGTTAATTACTGCCTCAATCTCAGAACTTGTTATTGGTCTATTCAGGGATTCAGCTTCTTCCTGGTTTAGTCTTGGGAGGGTGTATGTGTCCAGGACTTTATCTATTTCTTCTAGATTTTCTGGTTTATTTGTATAGAGTTGTTTATTTTCTGTTGGTAGTTTGTATTTCTATGGGGTCAGTGGTGATATCCCCTTTATCATTTTTTATTGTGTCTATTTAATTCTTCTGTCTTTTCTTTATTGGTCTAGCAAACAGTCTGTCTATTTTGTTAATTTTTTCAAAAACTTAGCTCCTAGATTCATAGTTAGTTGTTTTTTTTTTTTTTTTTTTTTTTTTGTAGGGTTTTTCGTGTCTCTGTCTCCTTTAGTTCTGCTCTCATCTTAGTTATTTCTTGTCTTTTGCTAGCTTTTGGATTTGTTCGCTCTTGCTTCTCTAGCTCTTTTAATTGTGATATTAGGGTGTTGATTTGAGATCCTTCTAGCTTTCTGATGTGGGTATTTAGTGCTTTAAATTTCCCTCTTAACACTGCTTTAGCTGTGTCCCAGAGCTTCTGGTGTGTTGTCTCTTTGTTCTCATTGGTTAAGAGAACTTCTTGATTTCTGCCTTACTTTATTTACCCAGGAGTCATTCAGGAGCAGGCTATTCAATTTCCGTGTAGTTGTGTGGTTTTGAGTGAGTTTCTTAATCTTGAGTTCTAATTTGATTGCACTGTGATCTGAGAGACTTTTGATTATGATTTTTGTTCTTCTGCATTTGCTGAAGAGTGTTTTACCTGCAATTATGTGGTCAGTTTTAGAATAAGTGCCATGTGGTACTGAGAAGAATGTATATTCTGTTGATTTGGGGTGGAGAGTTCTATAGATGTCTATTAGGTCCACTTGATCCATAACTGAGTTCAAGCCCTGAATATCCTTGTTAATTTTCTGTCTCGTTGATCTAATATTGACAGTGGAGTGTTAAAGTCTCCCACTATTATTGTGTGGCAGTCTAAGTCTCTTTGTAAGTCTCTAAGAACTTGTTTTATAAATCTGTGTGCTCCTGTATTGGGTGCATATATATGTTTAGGATAGTCAGCTCTTCTTGTTGAATTGATCCCTCTACCCTTCTTTGTCATGACTATGGACCCTGGCCTCCCTGTGATCTTGGTGGAGGCAGGGAGCAGGCATGAGCCCTGCCCTTCTGGGCACAGCTGCAGCCACCCAAGTCTCAGCTGCACACCCCGGCCTCCCGTTCCATGGAGTAGGCAGGAGCCTATCCCTCATACCCCCAGGTGCAGCTGCAGCCACCCAAACTGTGGCTGTGGACCCAGGCATCCCTGCACTCTTGGGGGCCCAGGAAGGAAGGCCCCCCTGCCCTCGCAGGCTTCGAAGTGCCTGTTCCCACTTCCTGGCCTCTCCCTGCTGTTGGCACCCGTTTGATCTCAGAGCAAAGTCAGAGTGGAGCCCAGGTGCTGTCACAGACCAGCCAGGTATGCACATGCTCAGGGCAGTGCTGGCACACCAGCCTTCTGTCACCTCAGCCCCCTCTGGACTTTGGGTGCCAACAAACATAGGAAGGAAACCAATGAGGGGCTGAGGGAAGCTCAGCACTAGCCTGCAGGTACCCCTTGGCACCTACAGCCTGGGTACCATGAACAGCAGCAGGAGGCAGACAGGTTCCTGGGTGGAAGGGGTTAGGTCCCTGGTGAGACCCCACCTTCAGACCAGTGAGAGCCTAAAGGCTGGGGGCCAGCTCTACAGACAGAAGCAGGCACTTGTGGTGCCTTTTCCGGTCCCGCTCACGGCCGCTCACAGACCAGCTGGCTCACAATTCCTCCCCTCTGAGGCCCGTAAAAGCCTCGGGCTCAGCCAGAGCTGAGCAGATGTTGAGATGACCTGCCTGTAGAGAGGAGCTACCCACTTCAGGGCCTCCTCTGAGCTATTCTGTCACTCAATAAAGCTCCTCTTTGCCTTGCTTACCCTCCACTTGTCTGCCTACCCCTTTCTTCCTGGACACAGGACAAGAACTTGGGACCTGCGGAAAGGCAAGGCTGAAAGAGCTGTAACACAAACAGGGCTGAAACATGCCCCTTGCTTGCCATACTGCAGGTAAAGAGGAGAGAAGAGCTGCAGCCCTTCAGGGAGCTCAGACCTGGAGCTCCCCAAGCCAGGGCTGTGACTCCCTCTTTGATTCCCTGTAGTTCCTGGAGACTCCAAGCTTCCAGGTGCCACCGCGTTCCCTGGTGACAGCTGTGGAAGCTGCTTGCAGTGATCCTGATCTACCACAGCCTCACAGAGAGCCAGCACACATGCTGGCACCTGGAGCTGCCCGCCCCACTGCAGCAGGCAGCGTGCCTGTTCGCAGTGGTTGGACCCCATGTTTGCTTGCTCACACACCCCTTGCCACTCCATGCTTGGCTTGCCCTTGGCAGGCATGGGATCCAGGCTGGTAGCATGAACTGAGCGCAGCCTGCCAGCCCAAGTAAGCAGAATGAGCCCAATGGGCCCAAGCAAAACTCAGGCAAGGGCACCACCAGCCACAGAGGTTTCTGGCCAAAAAAGCAACACCCCAAAGATCCTGCAACAATTTTTCTCTTATTAAAAAAATTCTGTTGACTTTACTTTCTCTGTTAGCATTGCTCATTTATTTGCTTCCATTTAGAGCAAAACTTCTTAAAAGATTTATCTAGGCCGGGTGCGGTGGCTCACGCCTGTAATCCCAGCACTTTGGGAGGCCGAGGCGGGCAGATCACGAGGTCAGGAGATCAAGACCATCCTGGCTAACACGGTGAAACTCTGTCTCTGCTAAAAATACAAAAAATTAGCTGGTCGTGGTGGTAGGCACCTATAGTCCCAGCTACTCAGGAAACTGAGGCAGGAGAATGGTGTGAACCTGGGAGGCGGAGTTTGCAGCGAGCCAAGATCGCGCCACTGCACTCCTGCATGGGCGATGAGCGAGACTCCGTCTAAAAAAAAAGTTAAAAAAAAAAAAGATTTATCTATATATGTGGCCTCTCATTCCTCTATGTCCATTTTCTTTGCAATCATTCTGGTAAGGCATTCATCCTCCACTACGTCCACACTGTTCTTACCAAGGTCGTCAGTGGCTTTCAGATTATTTCCATTGGTCTGCGTTTGTCCCTTACCTTACTTGATCTATCAGCATCATTTGACTGTTGATCTCTCCCACATTCTTGGAAAACATTATTCACACAGCTTCTAGGACATATCACTTTCTCTTGGTTCTTTTCATACCTTACTGGCCATTCTTTACAGTTTCCTTTGGTTGGTCCTCTTTTCCATGACCTTGAAACTTTGAACTGCTCCATGTCCTTGGACCTGTTGTCTATCTGTACTCATTCCCTTGGTGATCTCATCCTGTCTCTTGGCTTTAAATTCTGTTTATATGCTGATGACAGCTAAATTTATATCTCAAGCTGAGACTTCTTCCCCTGAACTCTAGGCTCATATATCCAAGCTGCCTTTAAAAAAAATTTTTATTGTGATAAAATAAGTGTAACAAAATATATCATTGTAGCCATTTTTAAGTATACAGTTCAGGGTATTATATACATTCATAATGTTCTGTAACCATTATCACCATTCATCTCCATAACTCTTTTCATCTTGTAAAGCTGAAAGTTTTTACATATTAGACAGTAACTCTTCTCCCTCCAATCCCTGCAAGAGACCATTCTACTTTCCATCTCCATGATTTTGGACCCCTGTAACTACCTCTTGGACCCCTGTAACTACCTCAAATAAGTGGAATTATATAGTATTTTGTCTTTTTGTGACTGGCTTACTTGATTCAGTATAATGTCCTCAAGGTTAATCCATGTTGTAGCATATGTCAGAATTTCCTTCCTTTCTAAGGCTGAATAATATTTTATTGTACGTATATTTTTATGTCATATTTTGCTTATCCATTCATCTGTTGGTGGACACTTGGGTTGCTTTTACATTTTAGCTATTGTGAATAATGCTGCTATGATCATGGATGTACCAGTATCTCTTTGAGACCCTACTTTTGGCTATATACCCAGAAAGGGAGTTGCTGGATCATATGGTAATTCTTTTTCAAAATTTTTGAGGAACTGCCATATTGTTTCCCACAGTAGCTGTACCATTTTACATTCCACCAACAGTGCATAAGGGTTCCAGTTTCTCCACATCCTTGCCAACACTTATTTTCTGTTTTTTTTTTGAGAGTAGCTATCCTAATGGGTGTGAAGTGGTATCTCATTGTTTGCATTTATCTAATGATTAGTGATGTTTAGCATCTTTTCGTGTGCTTATTGGCCATCATATATCTTCTTTGGACAAATGTCTATTCAAGTCCTTTGCCCGTTTTTGAATCGGGTTCTTTGTTTTTTAGTGGTTGTGTTTTAGGTGTTCTCTATATATTCTGGATATCAATCCCTTATCAAATGTATGATTTGCAAATATTTCCTCCCATTCTGTAGGTTGCCTTTTTACTGTATTGGTAGTGCCCTTTGACATACAGAGGTTTTTAATTTTCATGAAGTCCCCTTTGTCTTTTCTGTTGTTGCTTTTGCGTTTGGTGTCATATCCAAGAAATCACTGCCAAATCTAATGTTGTGAAGCTTTTGCCCTATGTTTTCTTTTAAGAATTTTGTACTTTCAGGTCTTACATTTAGGTCATTGATCCACTTGGAGTTCATTTTTGTATATAGTGTTACGTTAGGCTCCAACTTTATCATTTTGTTTGTGGATATCCAGTTTTCCTAGCAACGTTTGTTGAAAAGACTGTTCTTTCCCATTAAATGATCTTGGCACCTTTGAACAGAATCTTTTGACTGTATATGTGAACTTTTATTTCTGGACTGTCTATTCTATTCATATTCTTTTGAATATGAGATACATGTCTCTCTGTATGCCAGTACCAAGTATGGTATTTGATTAGTGTAGCTTTGATTAATGTTTGATCAGTGTAGCTTTGTAATAGGAAGAAGGAAGTATGAATCCTCAAGTTTTGTTTTCTTTTTTAAGATTGTTTTGGCCATTGAAATTCTGTGTAAGTTTTAGGATGAGCCTTTCTAATTTTGCAAAAAAACCTCACTAGGATTTTGATAGGGATTACATTGAATCTATTGATTGCTGTGGGTAGTATTGACATCTTAACAGTATTAAGACTTTTGTGATTATGGGATATGTTGTTATTTATGTCTTCTTTAATTTCTTTCAGTAATGTTTTATAGTTTTCATTGTACAAATATCTTACCTCTTTGGTTAAGTTAATTCCTAAGTTAATTCATTAACAATTTTTTAAAATTTTTACTTTTTTTTTTTCTTAACCCCTTTCCCAACCCCCTAAGTTAGTTCTTTTTGATGCTACTGAAAATGGGATTGTTTTTATAATTTCCTTTTTGGATTGTTCATTGTTTAGTGTATAGAAATGCATCTGATTTTCCTGTATTGTCTTTGTATCTTACTACTTTGCTGAATTCATTTATTCTTAACAGTTTTTTTCTGGACCATTTAGGGTTTTCTACATACAGGACTATATAATCTACAAACAGATAATTTTATTTCATCCTTTCCATTTGGATGCTTTTTTTCTTTTTTTTTTTTTTTTTTGGTGACAGAGTCTTGCTCTGTTGCCCAGGCTGGAGTGCAGTGGTGTGATCTCGGCTCACTATAACCTCCACCTCCCGAGTTTAAGTGATTCTCCTGCCTCAGCCTCCCGAGCAGCTGGGATTAGAGGCATGCACCACCATGCCCAGCTAATTTTTGTATTTTTGGTAGAGATGGGGTTTCACCATGTTGGCCAGGCTGGTCTCGAACTCCTAGACTCAAGAGATCCTCCTGGCTTGACTTCCCATAGTGCTGGGATTACAAGCCACTATACCCAACCAGGTATAAACTTTTAAAATTTTAATAAACATTGATGAATCATTTTCCAACAAAGTTGTATCAGTTTATACTCTCATGTCCAGGACAGTGGGCCTTCTGTATCCATGGGTTACACATCCATGGATTCAGCCAATTTTGTATAGAAAATATTTGGGGGAAAAAAAGGATGGTTGCATCTGTACTGAACATGTACAGAATTTTCTTTTTGTCATTTTCTAAACAATATGTTATAACAACTATTTACGGAGTATTTGTATTAGGTATTCTAAGTAGTCTAGAGATGAATTAAAATATATAGAAGGATGTGTGTAGGTGTTATGCAACTACTACATCATTTTATAAAAGGGTCTTGAATATCTGTGGTGGATTTGGTGTCAGTCCTCTCCACGGATACTGAGAGATGATGTATATGAAAATGTTGTTTCCTCCACATTCTTGCTAGAGCCTATTATCGCTAATCTTAGTCTTTGCCAAACTTATATTAAACATCTTGTTAGTTGTCTGTTTTCCTGAGCTTTTTAGGTGTCTTGAGAGTTTTGGCGTCAGGTGCCTGTTTGTACCTTCCCATACGTGTCTTTTTTTGTTTGTTTTTTTTTTTAATGGAAATTTCAAATAATATAGGAAGGTGTAATGGGAAGGCCCTTATCCTTATAGGGTGTCCCAAGTAGCATTTTGAGTTTTGAATAGAGTGAGTTATGACCTTCTGTGAGCATTCTTCTTTTTTTTTTTCTATTTTATTTTTTCTCCCTGCAATACTTTCCAAGTCACGAGCCCCTCTCTCAGGGCGAACCCATCACAGGGTGTCCTTCAGTTGCCTGCTGTTCATCATCCATCTCTGTCACCCAGGTGGGAGTGCAGTGGCACGATCATGGATCATTGCAGCTTCAATCACCTGGGCTCAAGCGGTCTTCCTGCCTCATATTTTGATTTTTTTGTAGAGACAAGGCCTCACTTTGTTGCCCAGGCTGGTCTTAAACTCCTGGACTCAAGGAGTATGCCACCTCAACCTCTCAAATCGCAGAGATTACAGTTGTGAGCCACCGCGCCCAGCCTTCTGAGCATTATTCTGTGGTTTGACTGGGTTTCTAGCCCTGTTACTTAGGGCCAGGAGTACAGTAGGACCCTGGTTTAGAAAAGGAATTATGATATCTGCTAAATACTATTTAGCTTCATTTATTCATAAATTGGTTCACACTGTTAATTGAATAGTTATAGATACACTAGTCTGTGTAATATATTCTAAGCATACTTACATATACATTAGAGCGACTAGTAATTTCCTCTTGATAAAACTTCACTTAGGGCTGGGCGCAGTGGCTTATGCCTGTAATCCCAGGACTTTGGGAGGCTGAGGCAGGAGAAACACTTGAGGCCAGGAGTTTGAGACCAACCCAGGCAACAAAGTGAGGCCTGTCTCTACAAAAACAAAACAAAACAAAACCAAGCAAAAAAATTAGCTGGGTATGGTGATGTGAGCCTGGGAGGTTGAGGCTGCAGTGAGCTGTGATTACCCACTGTACTCTAGCGTGGGTTACAGAGCAAGACTCTGTCTCCAAAACCCTCCAAAACTTTGGGATTCCCTAATCCAGCGGTCTCCAACCTTTTTGGCACCAGGGACTAGTTTTATGGAAGACAGTTTTTCCATGGATGGTAGGCAGGTGATGGTTTCAGGATGAAACTGTTCCACCTCAGATCATCAGGCATTAATTAGATGTGCAGCCTAGATCCCTCACATGCATCGTTCACAATAGGGTTTGCGCTTCTATGAGAACCTAATGCCACCATTGATCTGACAGGAGGTGGTGCTCACGTGGTAATGCTCACTTGCCCTCCGCTCACCTCCTGTTGTGTGGCCCATTTCCTAACAGGTCACAGACCAATATCAAGACTAACTGTGGATTAGGGTCCCCTGCCCTAACCCATATCACAGTGTTTTGTATTTGTTATAATTGGTGTTCAGTCCATGCTATGAGACAAAGGCTTAGCAACTTCCTTCTTTCTATGCAATAGTACACCGCTGCCCTCATCACACATGAATATTACCGTGAATATTATAAATATCATGGTTATTTATAACCATATCATTCTGATAATAACCATAAAATATTATATATATTATATATTTAACACATGTGTAAGAGTTCAGCTGTTACCGATCTATTTATATCTTTTTTTTTTTTTTTTTTTTTGAGACAGAGTCTCGCTCTGCTGCCCAGGCTGGAGTGCAGTGGCGTGATCTTGGCTCACTGCAAGCTCCGCCTCCCGGGTTCACGCCATTCTCCTGCCTCAGCCTCCCGAGTAGCTGGGACTACAGGCGCCCGCCACCTCGCCCGGCTAGTTTTTTTGTATTTTTTGGTAGAGACGGGGTTTCACTGTGTCAGCCAGGATGGTCTCGATCTCCTGACCTCGTGATCCGCCCGTCTCGGCCTCCCAAAGTGCTGGGATTACAGGCTTGAGCCACCGCGCCCGGCCATCTTTTTTTTTTTTTAAGAGCAGTGTCTCACCATCTTGCCCAGGCTGGTCTTGAACTCCTGGACTCAGACAGTCCTCCCACCTTAGCCTCCCAAAGTGCTGGGATTATAGGTGTGAGCCACTGCGCCAGCCTTGCCTTTTTTTTTTTTCTATCAGCTGTTTAAGTAATTGTCAAAGAACCTTATTTTTAAGAACCTTAACCAATAAAGGAAAGTCCCGAATCAGTTCCCTGACTGAAAAAAATCAAAGTGATTAAGTATTTACACATATTCTGTGAGCTTAATAATAATAGCTACCATTTGTTTAGCAGTTACTATGTACTAATACTGTGCTAATGCTTTATATCCTTTAACCTTTACAACAAACATTGTGAAGTAGGTACTGATGCTATCCTTGATTTAAATATAGGTAAAGGGAGGCTCAAAGAGGTTAAGTAGGTTGCTCATGGTCACACAATAAGTTAGAAGGTGATAGAGCTTGAATTTAAACCTTTTTTTTTTTTTTTTTTTTGAGACGGAGTCTTGCTTTGTTGCTCAGGCTAGAGTACAGTGACGTGATCTCGGTTCACTGCAACTTCTGCATCCCAGGTTCAAGCTATTCTCCTGCCTCAGCCTCCCAGCAGCTGGGATTATAGGTGTGTGCCACCACGCCTGGCTAATTTTTGTATTTTTAGCAGAGATGGGGTTTCTCCACGTTGGCCAGGCTGGTCTCGAACTCCTTGCCTCAAGTGATCCACCTACCTTGGCCTCCCAAAGTGCTGGGATTACAGGTGTGAGTCACAGCACCCAGCCAAATTTAAACATTTAATGTATGCTCTGCTCCATATAGCATCCATTATTTGGATGTAATACAGTATGGCCTACTTTATGTTACATCACAACTTAATAGCTTCCATTTTATAGTATGAATTACATCATTTATTGCTTCTACATTTAAAGAAGTCATTTGTGACTTGTGCCTTTTGAAATTTACTGACAGGGAATGAATGTTATGTGGAAAAGATTGGATTATAGTGCTACTCAAAGTGTGGTTTGGAAATAGAGATTTGAGAGTTAGCTGCTTAACTTAGAATAAAGCCTGAGTCTTGGATTTAGTTGGGGGAAAGTGTTTATTTTGTGAGAAATGTTATCTGAAAGAAATCTTATTTGTTAAGATATTTAAACTGAACTTCAGAAAGAAAAGGTGACTTTTAACAGGTAGAGAGTATGGGTAGGTGGAAGCAAAGGGCTTTTGAAGTCCGAGAGCAGTATAAGGAAAGACAGAGAGGCCTGGGGCTTATGCAGGGCACTGCTAGTAGTTAAGCAAGGGTGGAATGGATAGTACTTTGAGGAAAAGAGGAAGATTAGGTTAGATAGGGTGATTAGGGTCATTTTGAAAGACTTCAAAAGTCACAGCTCTTGGACTTGATTTTGAAGTCAGCAGAGGGTCAACAGTCCTTTTATAAAGTGAAACAATGTGATCAGGTTTGTGTTTTAGGGAGTAAGTCTAGCATCAGTGTGGAGGGTGTAGAGTGTGGAATTATCTTGGCAATGGTTAGGGTAAGAGGAACTGTAATCGGAAGGGAAAGGCAGTATGGAATTGAGAGATTTTACTGAATCAGAAATCATAGGAATTGGTGACACACTAGATGCCCTAAAGTTTTATTGATATTATTTATTATTACTGATAGTATTATTGCCATTATTATGCACTTACTGTAAGTGATTTCTGATGGTCACAAGTCCATTCTATTATTAGTGGCTACTGACTGAATTTCTGTTAAGAGATGCTCAGGAAACTATGGGTAAATGATGAGATGAGTCTAGGTTGTAGATGTTACAATCATGTAATATTTATTTAAAATATTTATTTGGTTCCTGCTCAGAAGGCATTTTGTTTAGGATTGGGGATATCCCAATCTTCAAAGAATTTGCCATATTCATGAGGAGTCTAACAGGCCTTGTTTGCTGTTCTTTCTGTATAATCTTTGGACTTAAGTTTTAACTCCTCACTCTGTCTGCTCATGTGGGATGCTGCTTATTTCATAGTGTTCTGAAGTTTAGATGAGGTAGTGTATGTAAAGTACCTAGCATAGTTCCTAGCATGAGCAAAAGCTAGTTCCCTTCTACTCTGTCATGGACACAGAAACCAGAAAACCCAAATTTATTAGAATTGTGTGTCAAATCGGTGTTAGCAGGTAGTGAATGAATTTCTGAAAGAAGTTTTTAAAAGCTTACCTTTCCTGATGATTTGGCATCAGAAGGTCTGATTGCTGTTTTACTATTTTTACCATTGTGACTATAGATGGGTCACTTGGTTTGTCAGCCTAAATTTACTGATTTATAAAATGAACAAAATCATTGCTGTTTTATAGGAGGTCTGGAGAAATAGTAGAGATAGTGGATATAAAATTGCCAGATGAACATTAAGTAGTATAGCAGAATGGTTAAGATGAAATGTTTACGAGCTTAGGAGACCCTTTGGCAAGTTACTTAACCTCTTTTAGTCCCGATTTATTTATTTATTTATTTGTTTGTTTGTTTGTTTATTTATTTATTTTTTAAGATGGAGTTTCGCTCTTGTTGCCCAGGCTGGAGTGCAATGGCACGATCTTGGCTCACTGCAACCTCCACCTCCCAGGTTCAAGCGATTCTCCTGTCTCAGCCTCCCCGGCAGCTGGGATTACAGGCATGCGCTACCACACCCAGCTAATTTTGTATTTTTATTAGAGGCAGGGTTTCTTCATGTTGGTCAGGCTGGTCTTGAACTCCTGACCTCAGGTGATCCGCCTGCCTCGGCCTCCCAGAGTGCTGGGATTACAGGCGTGAGCCACTGCGCCTGGCCGTAGTCCTGATTTCTTTATCTGAAGTATAGGGATAATATAACATCTGCCTCATAAGATTGTTTTATAGATTAAGTGAAAAAATGCATGCAGAGTAGTTTATCCAAGCACATGGTAAGCACTCAAAAACTGACAATGATTATTGTAAATTATGTGGTACCCTTTTGTCACCGTAGAATAATTCATTCTTTGGTCTTCCTTTCTTTGTTAAAACTTCTGTATACCTGAATTCTGGATATAAGTGATGTTACTTTTGATGGTAGTGAAAGAAATCAGCAATGCTTTTAAAAGAAAATTTCATACCTTCATAATAAGCTTTGGCCCCAAAAACTTCCTGGGGAAAAATGTCTAGGGATTTATGTTTAAGTCATAGAGAGAGAATTTGAATGTGATACTTTCTGTTACTAAATTTCAGTTCAAAATTTTTAAAGAATTAGTGATTCTTAAACTGGGAGCATTGCTAATTCTGAGAAGTGCTGGAGATCATGAGAGGTGTTTGAACAGCTGAATCATGTGGCAGCCGCAAAATGAGAGCCTCTGTATTAAACTCACGTAAGGGGTTTATTTTCCTTCTTCCAAATAGTCATTTCCCATCTCAAGACAAAATGACTGTTTCATAAATTGCATTGTTATTATTTCCATTTATTCACTTATGGTCCCCAGAAACTTTGTTTGCTTTGTCTTTCAAAGTAGAATTATTATAATTTTTAAATAACTCACCTGTGGATGTCTAAATTTTCAAAGCCTCGAGGAGATAAATCTCTCAAAGAATTAACTGTCACTAAAAACGAAGAAATACGAGTAAAGACCAAGATGTTTTAAACAAAGTTATATGCCAACTTGAATGATTGTGCCTAAAGAATGAAAAGGCCATCATTATTATTTTTATTACCTTAGAAATTTAAGGCATTTTTAAAAGCTATGTATGTTCTTTTTTGGGCAGGTGTACTATTTGTGTCTTTTAACATTTCCCCTGAATTTGTTTGCCAAATAAATTCTTTGTGTGTGGGCAGGTTCCCCCCCCCAAAATAAGATCCATATTCCTATGATTTTCCAATTTTACCAATCTTTAATGGAAATTTTTTTCTTTTAGTTTCTCTCTCTACTACCTCTTAATGACTATATAGATCAATATCAATGATCCTTAGATGGAGCCCATTGTATACGTTATTAAACAGTTTATAAGGCTTTAAACCTAGTGACCTTGTTCTTTTTTCCCACAAATGTGATCACAAGTATTTCCTTTTGTGGCAAACAAGGCTGTTATTCTATGGGTAAGGTGTTGTTTTTGTTGTTTGTTTTGAGACAGGGTCTCACTCTGTCATAAACCTGGAATACAGTGGTGCATCATAGCTCACTGCAGCCTCAAACTCTTGTGCTCAAGTGATCCTCCCGCCTCAGACTCCAAGTAGGTGGGACCACACCCAGGTAGTTTTTGGATTTTTTGTAAAGACAAGGTCTCACCATGTTGCCCAGGCTGGTCTTGAACTCCTGGGCTCAAGCAATCCTTCCCCTCCACCTCCCAAAGCACTGAGATTACAGGTGTGAGCCACTGTGCCTGGTCTGTGTGAGGGTTTTTTAACAGAGATTAAGAGTGGTGGTGCAATTATTTTGTTTTTGTTCAGCTGACCTCAGGATGGTTTAACATTTTGTGAGGAAAATCATGAAGTGTCGTGAAAGTATTGCATATTTACAATATCACAGTATCCCCTCATTCTATTCCTAATATGCTAAAATACATGACATTTGGGTAAAATATGTAATATTTAAAACATTGGTATTAATAATTTTGATATCCTTTGAGGTAATTAGAGACTTTTTGGTGTCTAAAAGATTGAGTTTGAGATCACTATCTGTTCTTTAGTATCAGTTAAGTAGGAGCCTCAAAGACAAACAGCTGCTTTTTGCTGTGATTAACACACCCCGAGAGGAAAAAATAATCAGAATTTTCTTATCAACCCATCAGTTTTGGGGTGTGGGAAATAGGCTAATCACTGCCAAATTAGAATTTGCTGTAGGCTTTCAGCTCCCCCCCCCCACACACACACCCCATCTCTCAGAACTGTATCTGTAAACGCGAGGGCAAATGGTCCAAGGTTCCATACGTGCAGGCTCTCTTTGCCTTGCAGGGTAATCTGGACCTCTGCCAACATTGCAGAATTGATTCTGCCCTCCTAGCGACCATCTCAGAGAGGCTGCAAAGGGCAATTCCAGGGAGATAGGTAAGCAAACCTTAGAGATACCTCCAGCGGGCGACGCAACTCTCTCTGGTCCTGCTCCTCCTGGTCGACTTTGTCCTCCATCTCCAGGTTTTCTCTCAAGCTTGCCTCATCTTAGAAATTCTCATTTTAGGCAGGTCCCAGTCTCACTCCTGCCCCTACTGCCTGGTGAATATGGCCCCATTAAGGTCCAGGCCCTCCTTTATCTATAGGACTTAAGGCAAATTAAGGGGGATCTTGCAAGTTTTTAGATGACCCTGACAGGTATATAGAGGCTTTCAGAATTCAACATAGGTGTCTGAGAAATCTAATTTACTTTGTCCTGAGTTCTCAGTGAAGGATTGTCTTAATTCGAAAGCATATTTAAGAAAGATATAATAATTCTGTGTTTTGTATGCTTTATACTGTTTTGATTATTTTTAAAAATTTATCTTTCCCACCTTCCCTATTTCTGTCTTTCATAATCTTAGCTCCCATGTAGAGACTTATCTCAGTTCCCATGCAGAAATACTTTTTCTTTCTCCGCTTTTCCTTGTGAGCTGGCCCCAAAAGAAAGATTTATTGTACAGTGAACACGTCTTGAATGTCACTAGGTGGAAAAAATCTTGGCAAATTAACATCATTTGTAAGATCTTCGGGTAGTATATGGGCAAGTTTCATTCTAGTTTACATGTGAGATTTCATTTTGGTGAAAACATTTCACCACTTTTGTATATATTTTCCTATAGAATATGAATAAAGCTTTTTATTTCCTCCTTCAGTGGCACAATTAAAAATTCCAGTCTCTGAAATGTGTGATGCCTTGTTAGCCAGGAAACCAGAAAGGTTATATAAATAAATTAATTAATGTTGAACATGCATATAATGACTAAGTTTGTATACTCTAAAAAGCAACTAAATTGTTGGTGGCAAAAGTGAACAAATCATGGGTCTCCTTATTTCTAGTGACTCCCACTGCAGTTCATCCTACACACAGCTGCTAGATCATCAAAGCTGTTGGATTAATCTCCCTAAAACAGTATTTTCATCAACTCTGTCAGTAGTGCCTTCTGTCTTAAGAAACTGCAACTTCTTAGTCCAGTGCTGAAGGCCCTCTTTTTACAGCTGTATCTTGCATTTTTCCACTTGTTCCTTTGTTTGGTTTTTGTTACCCTCTGGGGGCCTTAGCTATATATAAATTTGCTGCAATACCTGTTCCTCCTCCTCCTCCTCCTCCTTCTCCTCCTCTTTCTGCTTGCCTTTTCATTCTGATTACCACCCTCACTCATAAATGCTTCCTTAGCAACTGATTATGCCTAACTATATTTCCCACCAGGCTCTCAGAATTTTGGTACTTAATTCATACTGTCTTAATTTATTCTCAGTTTAGGGTTGCTCTGCATATGATTTTATGGATGTGCATTCTCTCCAAGATGGGTGCCAAGTAAATGTTACAGACTAAGTGATTTGCCTTAATGATGGAGGTAGAGTTGAAATTGGCTCTTTGTATTCTGATTGCTTCAGGAAGTCTTCATAAATGAAATGGGATTTCATAAGTTTGGAATCAAAGACCAGAGAGTGTTTAAGTAGGGAAGAAAGGCAGTGTGGAAATTTTGTAGGAATAACAGTGTTAAATCTGCAATATCTGTGAGGCCATGACACTCTGCTTAATATGCCTGAGGCTCAGTTTCTTAATATGATGCCACGGAAAAAGGTAGAGTAGGAATCTCTGAATTGATTCCGCCACCGAAATAACTATTGAGCTGGCATGAACTGCCTGAAGCAGCTATTTTGGAACTCTGGAATCTAGTAGAACATTTGCAGCATCCAAGGGAGTACTTGATGAGGAAAGAGGCTGGTGAGTTTCAAAGAATTTCATTGTTTTGGTGTTTGGCATAGTAGCTACCATCTCCCATCCCTCAATCCTGTAGGAGCCAGGTGATGGTTGCCTGTGTTCCTGGTGTGACTTGCTGGTCCCCGGGTGGGCATTTGGGACCTTTAAAAATGGGGATTGTGTATTATGTTGCTATTTTTAATTGCTGAGGTGCCAGCTGTTTCAACCCCCACAAGTTGAAGTGACTTACTTGGCATTAGCCATTTAAGATTTAAAGAGACAGAACATTCCCTCGAACTCCTTTTCTTACTGGATCCAGACATTTACGGAAATCTGTGTTAGGTCACTGGATGACTGCAGAGATAACAGAGACTTCAGTGAACACATATGGCAGGGAGTATAATCCTTACAAAGAATAGGTTGGAAAATTCGCTAAACAAATGGCTGACTGCCACCCTCATCAAGTAACAACAGCAATCCTGGGGAGAGAAGGGAGCCTGATTTCCAGAGTTACCACATTACAATATTCAAAATATCCAGAAAAAATTAAAAAGCATACAAGAAAGAGGAAAGTATGGCCCATTGCTGGGGGAAAAATGGACAGAAACCATCCTTGGGGAAATGCGGACATTGGACTTATCAGACAAAAACTTTATCTTAAATATACCCAAAGAGCTGAAGGAAATCATGGTCAAAGAACTAAAGGAAATCAGGAGAACAGTGTATGAATGGAAAACAAGTGTATGGTATGAGGCAGGGGTCCAACTTTACTCTTTTGCATGTGTCTCTCCAGTTTTTCCAGCATCATTTATTGAAGAGACTATTCTTTCCTCACTGAATGGACTTTGAAATTCACTAGGCTGTAGATGTTTGGATTTATTTCTGGACTCCAGATTCTATTCCATTGATCTTTTATATCTGTCCATATGCCAGTAACACAGTGTTTCGATTACTGTACCTCTGTAGTAAGTTTTGAATTCAGGAAATACACATCTTCCAACTTGATTCTTCTTTCTCAAGATTATTTTGCCTATTCAAGGTCCCTTGCAATTTCCATCTGAATTTGAGGATTGACTTTTCCATTTCTGCAGAAAAGGTGGTCATTGGAATTTTGATAGGGATTGCACTGGGTCTGTGGATTGTTTTGGATAATATTGATACCTTCACAGTATTAAGTCTTCCAATCCATGAACATGGGGACATCTTTATATTTATTTAGACCATCTTTAATGTCTTTCAGCAATATTTTACAGTTTTTAAATGTAAAAGTCTTTTACCTCCTCGGTTAAATTTATTCATAGGTATTTTATTCTTCTAGCTGGAAATGGAATTGCATTCTTAATTTCCTTTTTGAATTATTCATTGCTGGTATGTAGAAACACTGTTTTTTGTGTGTTAACCTTGTAAGCTGCAAATTTGTTGGATTTGTTTAACTCATAGTTTTCGTGTGGATTCTGTGGGGTTTTCTATATATAGGATCATGTCATCTGTGAATAAACGTAGTTTACTTCTTCCTTTCCAGTTTCAATGCCTTTTTTTTTTTTCTTGTCTCTGGACAAGAAACTTCTAGTACAGTGTTGAATAGCAATGTTGAAAGCCGGCATCCTTGTCTTGTTCTTGATCTCAAGGGGAATGCTTTCAGTCTTTTACTATTGAGTGTTATGTTAGCTGTGGGTTTTTTATAAATGCCCTTTATCATGTTGAGGAAGTTCCCTTCTAATGTTAGCTTTCTGAGTCTTTTATTGTGAAAAGATGTTGTATTTCATCAAATGCCTTTTCTGCATTGAGATGATTGTGTGTTTTCTTTTTCTTTTTCTTTTTTTTTTTTCATTTTCTACAAATGTGGGGCATTTAAACATTTTTATAGTATAAAACACCTTTTTAAAGTTGAACCACCTAGGGTAAATCCCACTTACGAAGCAATGCCAGCCACTTTTCCAGCTTGGATGAGTTCTGAGGCAAAACAAAGATGAAAGCCTTGCACCAGTTCTTCATGTAGCCCCAGACAGGTGAAAATTAGACAAAATAATTTGTGATTAAGGTCTGCTCTGCTCCCTCTGGAACTAGGTACCAGGGTGTCCCACACTGGAAATGCAGGCTGATGTCTCCAAGACTTATTTTGTGCTGGAGAGGGGGATGGGACTAGGGTAAGTAATGCCACAAAGCTTTCCTATATTTTAATTGCCTTTTTCTTGATTCAGTGTTTACTTGGTTGCTGTAAACCTTTGACTGTTTTCCAGAGTTTTAACAAAGTTGGTTCTGATAGTTTCTGCTTGTTTTTCAGTGTTTCTATGGTGAGACAGAAGCTTGGAGCTGCCTACTCTGGCATTTTGCTGATGTCACTTTCTTCATTCTTTATGGTTTTAAAAAATTTTACCCTTTTTACCTTTTATTTACTTTAAGGCATTATTAGTTATATTTAATCACTCTTGTGATCCTTCTAATTTGTATTCATTCCTAAAATGAATTTTTCCTTTTATTTCTATTCTTTTGAGTTATTTCACCTCTTCTTGAGTTGTATAATTGTGATTTATTTTGCTCTTTCATGTCTTGAATTATTCTTCTAATATCTTTTAGCTTGTTTTGAAATTGAAGTTTATAGTTTTGATGTCTTTCCAAGGTCTGTTTTTCATTATCTGTAAAGATACTATTCTGCTCCTTATTCTCTTTTTTTCTTAAAATAACTGTATGGATGTGACCTTGATACTTTTCTGTTGCTAAGTTTTATATGAAATTGGTTTTCCTGAACTTTAAAAAGGAGTCATGGTTCAGGATAACTTTTCTAATTCACAGAGCTCCCTCTTCTGTTGTTTTTGTAAAACGTTTAAAAATATGGTGGCTTCCTTTCCCTTTCTCTACTTTTATCTGAACCCTTTCTTTCCTTGTCTCTATTGTCCCTGTTCTGCTCAATTTTGGTTCCACTCCCAGCAGTTTTCCCTCAGTTTGGAGCCCTATCCTGGAAGGTAGCTTTGGTTGGTAGGTTGGTTTTAAGAATTTATATGGCTTAGACTGTTCCAGCCTTTTTAGGAACTTACCCTGCACTGGTTATTGGATTGAGCCACACCATTCCCATTTCCAGCTTTTTTTCAATTGGCCTCCATACCATCCAGTGAACACCTAATAGCTATTTTGGTGTTGTCCTCAAGTCCCCCAAATGCCCACTTTGTTTCCTTATGTATCCTTCTGCAAAGATGCCGATTCCATGCAGGTCTTGTGGCTCTTGGTGGTCTTCCCCGCTCTTATTTTGGGGTTTGTGTGGCTACTGTGTCACCTACTTTTGTTACAAATGTTTCCCATGGGATTTTGGTTTTGCTGTCTTAGTCACTCTGATTTTAGGTGGTGATTCAGGGAGACTAAAAATTTTTGTTGCAGTATCTGCTATCTACTTCTAATCCATTCTGTATTCATGTCTTAAGAACTACCCTGTATGGACTTAGAGTTTATGGCCCTTGGCCTGTGGTGTGTCTACTATATTTGTGCTTTATTCTGAAGCTTTAGTTCAAATGTTATTAATCTGTTGGTGTTTGGATATTGCAAAACCTATCAATGTAGAAAGAGTTAAAAAGAATCAGTGTGTCATTAGAATGGAAATGAAAACATTTACAGATTGTAGCAAAGTTGAAAGTGATGCAAAATGTATATATTTATGGAATGAATTCATCTACAGCAGGAACTTTCTGAAGGCCAAAGAGCAAATTGTGCAACCTGTGAAGTGCTGTTCCTGTGTCATTGAAGTTAATCAGCAAGAGACATGGAAAAGTGACTGATGAGACAGGGGTAAACCTTTCAGTTCAAGGATCACCATCAGTGCCTGATTGTTGGGAACTTAAAGTTTATTCAGGGAAAGCAAGGAGTTGATGAAAGAATTAAAACCTTAAAACAGTGAAAGTGCTGCTGTTGAACTTTCGCCATAAGCCACACAGGGTTTTTAAATTCAGAGCTCGTTACTCACCTGTTCAACATCAAAGTGAATGTCTGGTGGCTAATGCAAATACTAGAGCTGCTAGGACATTCCTTAGGCTACTGGGAAAGACAGATAGTTAAGACTTTGACAGATTCTTTATTTATTTATTTTTTAATGTAGTGAAAACTTCTTTTAAGTTTTGGGATAAAACCCTGATAGAGGAAGGTTTATCAGCATAGAGGAGAAGGATATTTCTGGTTTTAATTTGACAAAGGATCAAGTAATAGATCTACTTGCTGGAAATGTACCCAGGGACTATAAGCATACTCCCTTTCTAGGCTCTTGCAAACAGTTTAACATTTATTTATTTATGAGACAGAGTCTCACTCTATTGCCCAGGCTGAAGTGTGCAATGGCACGATCTTGGCTCACAGCAACCTCTGCCTCCCAGATTCAAGCAATTCTCCTGTCTCAACCCCCAACTGCCACCGAGTAGCTGGGATAACAGGCGAGCGCCACCATGCCCAGCTAATTTTTTGTGTTTTTAGTAGAGATGGGGTTTCACCATGTTGACCAGGGTGGTCTCGAACTCCTGACCTCAGGTGATCCGCCTGCTTTGGCCTCCCAAAGTGCTCAGATTACAGGCATGAGCCATCACGCCCAGCCTAGTTTAACATTTTTATAGCTTAGAAACCTAACCTGATAGTAAATAGAATAACTTCTATACATAATGTAGACGGATTAATGGTAAATTGTTTTACAAGAGGTACAGAATCTTTTTTTTATGTATCAATCTTTCAAAACAGCCAAGGGCAAAAGGTTAAATTATATAAATGAAAATATTTCTGTAGAGAACTATACTAATGTGCTCTAGCTGTATACAAGTACAGAGGGTCAGGGGGATGAATAGAAGTTAGTGTGACTGAAAAGGATGCAGAAGGAAAAGAGTGGGAGTGATTGAGTTGTGAGGGAACCAGGACCAGATCCTGTAGGGCTACAATGGTAAGGACTTTGGATTTTATTCTAAGATATTTGAAAGCCATTAGCAGGTTGAAAGCAGAAGAAGGAGGAACAACTAATGTAAATTATATGTTCAAGCTAAACAGAGGCCAAAGGTACCATGGTGTGCTTTGGACAGTAATATAGACATGTAAGAATGAAAAGAACCTGGGTTAAAATTGATGTAAGAAAAAAATTTTTTTTGAGACAGGGGTTCATGCTGTTGCTCAGACTGGAGTATAGTGGCGTGATTATGGCTCATTGCAGCCTCAGCCTCCCAGGGCTCAAGCTATCCTCCCAGCTCAACCTCCCGAGTAGTTGGGACTACAGGCCTGCACCACCATGCCCAGCTGATTTTTTGTATTTTTTGTAGGAATGGGGTCTCACTTTGTTGTCCAGGCTGGTCTTGAACTCCTGGGCTCAAGTGTTTCTCCTGCCTTGGCCTCCCGAAGTGCTGAGATTACAGACATGACTCACTGTGTCTGGGCCCTGATGTAAAATCTTTTAAGTTCGAAAATATGTTGTGGTTTTAGAGTTATATAGGAGCTACAAACAGGTGTTGATATACATACATATATATGTTGTATATATATGTACATATATTTCTTTTTGTTTTTCAACAAAGTGTTAAACAGTAATGAACCTTACTTAATGTATTCTTTATTTTTATTCTGTTCCATTTTATGTTTTTTTAAAAATGCTAGTTGCAACTCACTAAATTGACTTAGTAACCCACTAATGTATCAGAACTTGAAGTTTGAAAACCACTGTAAATATCATATAATTCCCTTATTTAACTTGCCCAGGCACATATTACTGAACATAACCTGACCAGAATCCAGATATTACCACATTTCCCAAGAATACATTTATTTAAAAAAAAGCACAAAACTCTCTTATACAATGTAACTTTAAGTTCTAGTGTAGAAAAGATTTTGAGGGTAAATATTCCTACTTGAAAGTATTGTCTGCCCTTATCTCCCAGGGTGAAATGTTAAGTCCTGTAAGTTTCAAATGTATTTAAAATATCAACACAATTTTCTTAATTAATGGTCTGTAATTAGATATACAAACTGCTAATCAAAGTAACAGTTGGTCTATTTTGAATTATAAACAGAGAATGAGTCATTTATAGACAGCCTCGTGGCCTTTAAGTTGTCAGCTACGAATTAATGAAATGAAATGTCATTTGAACATTTTCTGCAGATTGCTTCTTAGTCTTTAGTTATATTTAATTTTGGAAGAGAGCTGTGGGAGGGGTGAAGGATAAATGAAATGTAAAGGTTGTTGTGAAGTAATGAGGAAAAATGGCCCTTTTAATTTTCTTATTTGAACCCTTGCTTCTGTGTTCCCCAGTTCTGTGACTTTTGAAAGATACTTAATATGCGTGCATCTCACTTTTCTCCTTTATAAATGAAAGTAGTAATATCTTTTTTTTGTTTGTTTTTGAGACAGAGTCTCCCTCAGTTTTCTAGGCTGGAGTGCAGGGGCACGATCTTGGCTCACTGCAACCTCTGCCTCCAGGGTTCAGGCGATTCTCCTGCCTCAGCCTCCCAAGTAGCTGGGATTACAGGTGCGTGCCACCACGCCACCATGCACCACCATGTTGGCTAGGCTGGTCTCGAACCTCTGACCTCAAGTGATCTGCCCACCTCAGCCTCCCAAATTTCTGAGATTATAGGCGTGAGCCACCACACCTGGCCTAAAGTACTAATCTATTTATCATAGCTTTAATGTTAAGTGAGGGCCTGATGGCAAAAGTATATTTTGATATATAGTGTATTTGGTATCTTCTTACCTTTCTTCCTTAGGAAGATATTCAGTGAAAATGTGTTACTAAAATAAGTAGGGCTGAAGAGTGTAGAAGAATCCAAAAAGAAAGGTACACCTTTTTTTCCTGGTGATTCTCTGCCTATTAAGTCTATTGTGTGTGATCCCAGTTGTGCTGAAATTTTTTAAGGATTTGTAAATAATAAATAGTTAGGCTTCCTGTGCCTCCTGCTATCCTTTCCATTTTTAAAGAGGGAGGGTTACCCAAGTGATGAGAAGCAAATTTGGTAGGTCAGAAAGTTGGTACCTTTATAGTTGATTCCAGTATTTTTCTAGTGTCTCAAATCTTTGTCACCAAGAATTTAGTGAGATATATCAGTCCTGATATCAAGTTGTGTTAGCTGATTGATAGCTGTTAACTATAAGCATTACCTAAAACCAGTTGCCCTTGCCTGTGCAACAAAAAACACTTTCTTTAATTTAACCCAGACATCCTGGTAAACAAAGTGAGATGGAAAGACTGGGCACCCTGGCTCACGCCTGTAATCCCAGCACTTTGGGAGGCCAAGGCGGGTGGGTCACCTGAGGTCAGGAGTTTGAGACCAGCCTGGCCAACATGACAAAATCCCGTCTCTACTAAAAATACACACAAAAAAATTAGCCGGCTGTGGTGGCTCGCGCCTGTAGTCCCAGCTACTCGGAAGGCTAAGGCAGGAGAATCGCTTGAACCTGAGAGGCAGAGGTTTCAGTGAGCTGAGATCTTGTCTCTGCACTCCAGCCTAGGTGACAGAGAGAGACTCTGTCTCAAAAGCAAACAAACAAAAAAGTGAGATGGAAAGATAGAATTTTGTCTAGCTGGTCTTCCCTTCCTTTAAAAAAAATAGCTATATTCACATATAAGTAATATACTATAAAATTCACCTTCTAAAGCATACAATTCAGTGGTTTTGAGTATAGTATATTAAGAGTTGTATAGCCATCACCACTAATCTTAGAATATTTTCATCACCTCAAAAAGAAATCTTGTACCCATCAGTACTCATTCCCCATACCTACCTGCCACCTCAACCTTTTGTAAGCGCTCATGTGCTTTTTGTCTGTATAGCTTTGCCTATTCTGGATGTTTCATATAAATTGAATCATTATAATACATCAGTCTTTTGTGACTGACTTCTTTTACTTCACATAATGTTTTAAACGTTCATTCATGTTGTATCATGTTATCAATACTTCACCCCTTTATTGCCAAATAATATTTAGTTATATGAATGTCTACCACATTTGTTGATTCATTTATCAGTTGATGGATAGTTGGATTATTTTCCCTTTTTGGCTATTATGAATAATGCCAACATTCGTGTAGAAGTTTTTATGAGAACATGTTTTTAGTTCTCTTGGATATATACCTAGGAGTGGAATTGCTGGGTTGTATACTAACTTTATGTTTAACATTTTGAGGACCTGACAAACTCTTCCAAAGAGGTTGTACCATTTTGTGTAGCTGAATTTTAAATCACCTAGTTTTCAGATTCTAATTTCATATATGTTAAAGGAGAACCTTAGCTGAAATGAGTGGTTTGAATTAGTAGGGGAAAAATTCACCTGCAATAGTTGGCAAAGCTGGAAGCACTTTTTTTAAAAGTACATTTGGAATTATTACTATTAATATGTGACTTTTTTTTTTTTTTTTGCAGTTTTATCTTCAAGACACTAAAAGTAGTAATGGTACTTTTATAAATAGCCAGAGATTGAGTCGAGGCTCTGAAGAAAGTCCACCATGTGAAATTCTTTCCGGTGACATTATCCAGTTTGGGGTAGACGTGACAGAGAATACACGGAAAGGTACGGGTATGGATCACTTTTTTTATTACTTGTCTTTTAAGGGTTAATTTTTCATTCTCTTACTTGACATTACAAAACATTACATGCTTGTGAAAGTGATTTAAATACAGCATTATATGTAGTGAAAAATTAAAAGTCTCATACTTTCCCTATTGCTCGTCTAAAATTTTAATTCTAGAGTGTTAATTAGTAATTTATGTTCTTCATCACAGTTAGGAACCAATTGGTTGCAATGACAGCATACCCAACCAAGACAAGCTTAAACCACAGGATATTTATTGTTGATAATGAGACTTAATGAGAAATCTGGAGGCAGATAGGTTCATTTGTTCAGTTGACTCAATGATATCATCAGGGATCCAGGGTCTTACTGTCTTCCTGTTCTACTGTCTTAAACATTTTAGTTTCTCATGCTTTTGGTTGTTGCTTCATGGTAATAAGATGATGGCTGCAAGCCCCAGGCATCATTTTCCTCACACCAGTATCCTAGGCAAAAAGGATGAGATGGGGATAAAATGCCTTCTTGTGTGCCTCTCTTTTTATGTTGAAAGAACAATCTTTTGCAGAATCCTCCCAGCAGATTTCTCCTTAGGTTTCACTGGCCACATGGGTAGAGCACATACATAGTTACCTACAGCTACAAAGAAGTCTGGTGAAGTTACTTAATCTCGTGAAGGGGAGCAAGAAGATCTATGATTGACATAGATCAATTTTGATTTATTCCTTCAGGTTGTATATGCATTGTTACCCCAAACAAAATTAGAGTTCTCTTAGCAAGAAAGAAGATGGAAAGGCAGTAGAGGTAGGCAGCTAATAGTAGCTATCACAAGTATAAAATAAAATTTAACGTCTTACAATTTTTGAAACTGAAATTTCTTTAGCTAAATAAATGTAGATTGATCTTTGTTTTTACAATTCAGAAGCTTCCTGCCTCTACCTAGTTCACTGTCTACTTTATGACCATTAAATTATATAGCTAAATCATAAAACTAAATGGATAAAAACCATAAGTGTTTAGTTCTACTTTATTAGTTTAATATGGATAGTGCAACCATTTGGCAAGTTTCTCGTTTCATTTGTCTGAACATACTCTGATCTGGTGATACTGGTCAGAGTCATCAGGCTCTGACATTTTGCATAGTAGAGATGGTGATGATGGTGATAATGATAATGGTGATGATGCTGGTGTGTGTGTGTTCATGTGCATATTTATGCATATACTTTCACTGGTATTGCAACAGCAGTATTACTTTTAATGGGTTTTTTTGGCCTCCTCAGAAAGTTGGGTTTTGATATTTGAATTTGGGTAGGGCCAACATCTTAGGAATTTCCATTTACAATTGTAAACCAAAAAAGAAAGGTTTGTATTTTGGTGCAAAATATTGACACTCCTTACTAAGAGAATTCAACTTATATATGACCATACTGGGAACAGCTGCATTAGACACTCCTGTATCTGCTGTTGCCATATCACACCTCCAAGTCATTCAGCAAACAGTAAACTGAGCTCATTAAAGGGAACCCCGGCTGTGAGTAACCCATAGAGAAGAAGATAATTTGATTACATTGTCTTTCTCTCCAAGGAACGTCTGTCTGCTTGGCTTGCATTTCCTAAAGAGAATTATTAGGTGTTGATTGATAAAAAGGATGAGGTAATGAAATACATTTAGAGAATACTTAGTTAAGATAAGCGGGACTTCTTGGAGCTTTTAATATGCTAACATATATGCAGATTTCCAAGGAGGTGGCCATTATAGAATGCAACTCTTTCCAACCTCCTTTCCACTGTTTTTTCCCATCTATCTGTGAGGGATACTCTTTAGAAAATGCTATAGAAAGCTAAGGCGGCGGCCAGGCACGGTGGCTCAAGCCTGTAATCCCAGCACTTTGGGAGGCCGAGATGGGTGGATCACGAGGTCAGGAGATCGAGACCATCCTGGCTAACACGGTGAAACCCCGTCTCTACTAAAAAAATACAAAAAACTAGCCGGGTGAGGTGGCGGGCGCCTGTAGTCCCAGCTACTCCCAGCTACTCGGGAGGCTGAGGCAGGAGAATGGCGTGAACCTGGGAGGCGGAGCTTGCAGTGAGCTGAGATCCGGCCACTGCACTCCAGCCTGGGCGACAGAGCCAGACTCCATCTCAAAAAAAAAAAAAAAAAGAAAGAAAAGAAAGCTAAGAAGATGACCCTGAGATTCAAATTTCCTCTTAGTATAATCTTATTTTAGTAACATTAGATTTTTTTTTTTGAGATGGAGTCTCGCTTTGTTGCCCAGGCTGGAGTGCAGTGGCACGATTTCGGCTCACTGTAAGCTCTGTCTCCTGGGTTCATGCCATTCTCCTGCCTCAGCCTCCCGAGTAGCTGGGACTACAGGCACGCACCACCACACCCAGCTAATTGTCGTATTTCTAGTAGAGACGGGGTTTCACCATGTTGGCCAGGATGGTCTCAATCTCTTGACCTCATGATCTGCCCGCCTCGGCCTCCCAAAGTGCTGGGATTAGAGGCATGAGCCATCACACCTGGCCAGTAACATTAGATTTTTACAGACCTCTGTGAAATTTTACCTGTCTTTTATGCCAACTTTAAGGAGATTAGTTTAAAAAAAAACTTGCATCATTTAAAATGTTGTTTCTTTTGGTACTTACTGACTTCAAAAAGTTGACTTATGTTAAGCACGGGCTCTTAGGATACAGCTGTGTTACCAGTTGAGTACTACCTGTTTAAGGGTATACCAGAAAAAAAGTACTGATTTTTGTACTTTGCTAAACAGTGCTATGATAATCTTTTGTATCACTTGGAGAATTCTCCTGAAATTATGCAACACTACTAGATAACCCCTGGATCAAAGAAGAAATCAAAAGGGAAAATTCACACTATATTGTAAAGAGAGGAGACTTTTATGCCAAAATACAGTAAGTCTTTTAGTCAGATAATATTAACAATCTTAAATTCCTTTCATGTTAAAGAAGAAAGACAATTAAGAAATCTGACACTAATCAGAAAAAATTCAGAAAACGAGTAAGTAAAAGAAATTGAAAAAGAGAAATAAAAGCAGAAATTAATGAAACAGTGACAAAAAATTCTGCAAGGGATAAACAAACCCAAATGCTGGTTCTTTTATTAATAAAAAGAAAACAGTGAACAAGGTAATTAATAAACCATAATGCATTAAGTTAAAAATACTAGCAAAAATATACAAGATGAGAAAGGAGAAATAAAACACAAATACAGGATATACTACAAGAATAATAAGAGAATCTTGTATAGCTACCTATGGCAAAGAGAAAAGAAAAAATTAGAGTAAATTGATGTTTTCCTAGCATAATTATCTCAAGAAGTGGAAAAATTTGAATAACTGATTGTTTTTGAAAGAGACTTAAAAGTTATTAAAGATTCACCATTGAAAAGACACGAGAAACAGAGGGATTTACAGCTGAATTTGATCTTATTTTTAAAAATAGATAAACCCTGTGTTATTTAAGTAATTCCAAACATTAAGATGGAAAGCTTTCAGAATCCTTTAAAGAACCTAGCGTGTCATTAATGTGAAAATCTGATAAAGATATAGATACAAAAAAGAAAACTATAATTAATTTTATTTATAACAATAGATGAAAAATTTCAATTAAGATACTAGGCCAGGGCTTGGCATAGTGGCTCATGCCTGTAATCCTAGCACTTTGGGAGTCTGAGGCAGGTGGATTGCTTGAGCCAAGTAGGTTGATACCAGCCTGGGCAACATGGTGAAATCCCGTCTCTACCAAAAAGCAAAGAATTAAATGGAACCCCAGCTGTGAGTAACCCATAGAGAAGAAGAGAATTTGACTACATTGTCTTTATCGCCAAGGAATGTCTGTCTTCTTGGCTTGCATTTCCTAAAGAGAGTTATTAGGTGTTGATTGATAAAAAGGATGAGGTAATGCAAAGAATCATCTGGGCATGAATCAACTGGGCATGGTGGCGCACGCCTGTAGTCCCAGCTACTTGGGAGACTGAAGTGGGAGGATGGCTTGAGCCTGGGAGGCAGAGGTTGCAGTGAGCCATGACCGTACCACCGCACTCCAGCCTGAGCAACAGAGCCAGCCCCTGTCTCAAAAAAAAAAAAAAAAAAAAGCTGAAATGCTGTTAGGCCAGATACAGTGGCTCCCACCTGTAATCCCAACACTTTGGGAGGCTGAGGTAGGAGGAGCCCTTGAGCCCAGGAGTTCAAACCAGCCTGGGCAATAGAGGGAGACACTGTTTCTACCCACTTCCCCGCCCCCCAATTTTTTTTTAATTAGCTGTAGGCATGGTAGCATGCACTTGTCTCAGCTACTCCAGAGGCTGAGGTGGGAGGATCACTTCACTTGAGCCCAGGAAGTTGAGGCTACAGTGAGCCCTGATCATGCCATTGCACTCCAGCCTTGTCTCTAAAAACAAACAAAAGATATTAGTAAATTAAATCCAGAAATAAAACTAGGATAAACAACAAAGTAGGGTTTATTCCAGAAATGCCAAGATGAGTCAGTATCAGGCAATCTATCAACATAATCCACAAACTAAAGTAGAAAGACCATGTAACTGTATAACCAGTAGTTGTGTCACTGAATAACCGGAGATATTGAAAAGGCATTTGATCAAATTTAGGAGTTACTCCTAATAAAAACTCTAAATAAATAGGATGAAGAGAAAACTAAGTAAAATAAAAATGTTAAGTAAAATAGAATAAAAAATAGCAAAATACTATATAGCTGTGAAAATATATGGACTAAATTTGCATATATAAACAAAGATAAATCTCAAACTTTATCTCAAGCAAACTGTTGAAGGATTTGTATAGTGTAACCATTTACAGAAAGCATGAATGCCTGCAAAACAATACTATATAGTGCTTTTGAATACACTTATAATAAAGTACATTTGTATATATGTGAGTGATGGTTTGTTAGGACTTATGAAAGGATGTTTTTGGCATCAGTGGGTATCATACTAAAAACAATGGAAGCATAATTTTAAACCTCCCCATTGTACAGGTATTAAAAATAATGAATTAAAATTATGTGAATTGCAGGGATTTCTATAAGTATAATGTTGAGTAAAGAAAGAATCAATTGTTTTTATAATTTCATTATTTAAAATAGTCTCACCAATCTCTATAAATACATATATGTTAGACATATATATCTCTAGATCTTTAATGTGAGTCGTCCAGGAGTGTGGGTGGGAGGGAGGAAGGAATAGAGGAGAAGAGGGAGCCAAATTAAAAGGGAGAGGTTACTAGAACTACAATTAAAAAATCACCCAGTATGTAGGACATTTATGTATTTATATAAACTAATTTGTATATATGTTAAAAAATTTCAGAAAGAGTATATATAATATGTAAGATTGTGTATATCAGGATTTTGTTATAAAGGTAACATGAACCTAATGCCACTGAACATATCGGTTCCTATTAGTGTCACTTCTATTCTTAGCAATCCAAAACAATCTTTTTTAAATTTTTTTAATTTATAGAGGTGGGGCCTTGCTGTGTTACCCAGGCTGGCCTTGAACTCCTGGCTTCAAGTGATCCTCCTGCCTTAATCTCCCAAAGTGGTGGGATTAAAGGCTCGAGCCACTGGACCCCACCAACAATCTGATTTTGATGTTTGGCATTCCTTGTGTATGGCTTCAAGGAGAAAACTCGGTGGTCAGGCATGTACACATAAGCTGCTCTATACTGATAAAATATTATTGTAAACAAAGAGCTGACATTCTAATAGATTTTTTAAAAGAAAGGAAGAAAGTGAGAAAGCCGAGGTTTAGCAACCTAACCACTGGCCACTCCTCTTTTCCTGGACCCACAAGCTGCTCAAAGAATGAGTTTTCTGGGTCACACATTATTACAGTAACCCTCTGTTGCAAAGCTTGGGGCCATTTAGTTCTATGAACACATGTAACTTCAGTCAGCTTTTTACTTCAGGTCTTCATCACCAATATCTTTTTCTTAGTTAAGCCCCTGTGAACAAAGGGCCTATTAAGAGCAAAGTCAATGGTGTATCTTCCTTTGGCATTGTGCTTCAACTGCACTGAATTACTTTTACTCCTCCTAATAGACCTGGCCTTCAAGCCCTTGCACATGCTTTTTCCTATGCCTAGAAACCTTTCTTGATCCTCAGGGCTGGACAAGGTGCCCACTCCATGCCCCTGTACTCATCCCTTTTATATGTTTACCACCCTCACTAAATTGTAAGCTGTGCAAGAGTAGAAAGTGTGTCTGTCTTCACTGTAGAATCTCCACACACAACCTGGAACATATTGGTTGAATAAATTTTAAAATGTCCTGTGAATCTTCATCCATCTTTTTTTTTTTTTTTTTTTTTTTTTTGAGATGGAGTCTCGCTCTGTTGCCAGGCTGGAGTGCAGCTTACCGCAAGCTCTGCCTCCTGGGTTCATGCCATTCTCCTGCCTCAGCCTCCGAAGTAACCGGGACTACAGGTGCCCACCACCATGCCCAGCTAATTTTTTTGTATTTTTAGTAGAGACAGGGTTTCACCGTGTTAGCCAGGATGATCTCTATCTCCTGACCTTGTGATCTGGCCACCTCGGCCTCCCAAAGTGCTAGGATTACAGGCGTGAGCCACCGTACCCAGCCCCTAAATCTCTTTTAAACCAAGCATTTCCCAAAGTCATCAGACCCTCAGATCCTTTTTTGTAACGCTTGCTAGCATTTTGGGAAATGCTGCTATGTATAGTTGATTAATACAAGTATCAGAACAAAACATTTTCATCAGGTTGCTTTAATTACTTGCCTGTTGCAAATCAAAAGGATAACATGTCTATGCCTGTGTATATCTAGTTGTCATAAAAATCACACCAAAGGCATGGTTGACTGGACTAGATCGTCAACTTAGTCAGACATGGGTTGTTTTTGTTTTTGTGTTTTAAACTGCCTACAACTGTACAGCAACTCTGTACTGCCCAGTCAGTATTAGCCCTTGGTTCATCTCATAGATTTGTGCATCAGCTCATTTGCTGAACTTCAGGGTAATGTGTCTGAACAACAGAATTACTAATGTATATCACAGGTTGTCACCTCTGGCAACCTGTTTTATTTATAGTTTTATTCTATAACTTGTTCCACCTATTTTTCTTTTTTAAAAAACAACTTTATTACCAAATTAAAGTGTAGGTATTGCTGGATCTTCATGTTGTATCATGCTCCTGTATTTATTGTAGGCTATTTATAGTGAATCTCTCGAGGAGCCATCCTCTAGAAATTCATTTATCATGAGAGAAATCTGTCTCTTTGGCCGGGCACGGTGGCTCACGCTTGTAATCCCAGCAGTTTGGGAGGCCGAGGCGGGCAGATCACGAGGTCAGGAGATCGAGACCATGATGAAACCCCGTCTCTACTAAAAATACAAAAAAAAAAAAAAAATTAGGCAGGCGTGGTGGTGGGCGCCTGTAGTTCCAGCTACTCGGGAGGCTGAGGCAGGAGAATGGCTTGAGCCCAGGAGGCGGAGCTCGCAGTGAGCCGAGATTGTGCCATTGTGCTCCAGCCCGGGCGACAGAGAGAGACTCTGTCTCAAAAAAAAAAAAAAAAAAAATCTGTCTCTTCTGTCTTTTGCCTGGGAAAGGAGAAAGCTAGGTGGTTCCTACAAATAGAAATGAACCCTAATGTCTTAAAAGTAAGAAACATCTTTGCACAGGAGTAGTGGGAGCTATGAAATACTAAGCAGGCATGTTCCTCAGCATCTTCAGTAAAATGATTTCTGTACCAGATGACTCTGCTAAGTACATAGGTTTTTAAATTGAGAAGCAGATAATCCTTGATGCCCTCAAAGAGTTGAATCTAATTGGTGAGACAGCAGTTTCTGTAAATGATAAATATTCACAATGTAATGTGCTTAATGTTTTAAGAAATAGATGTAGGAGGCTCTGGGGACATCTTACTCAGATACTGAGCTTTTGGTGAAGGAATTAGAAAATCTGAGCCTGGAGACTAAGTAGCACATGGTCATGCAGGCGAGAGGATAAAAACATTGCTTACAGAAGGGACAGCCTGTGTAAAAGGCATGGGGCTGTGAAAGGTAAAGTGCTTGGAGATTGCAGGTAGCTTGGCTTTGTATAGGATATCCGTGGTAGCAGGATAGAGGATGAGGTCAGACAGGAATGAAGGAGCCCAGTGGTTCATGGCCATGGTTATTGTGCTGGGCAGAGTTTAGAAGACTGCCAGTAGATGGTTCTGTTTTTTATTGTTGTTTGTTTGTTTTTGTTTTTGAGACAGGGTCTTACCCAGCTGGAGTGCAGTGGTGTGATCATGGGTCACTGCAGCCTCTAACTCCTGGGCTCAAGCAATCCCCCGACCGTAGCCTCCTAAGTAGCTGGGTACAGGTGTGCACCACCCCCACCCTGCTAATTTTTAAATTTTTTGTAGAGACTGGGTCTCGCTATGTTTCCCAAGCTGAACTCAAGTGATCCTCCCACCTCAGCCTCCCACAGCGCTGGGATTATGGGTGTGAGCCACTGTGACCTGCCAATAGATGGTTCTTGATCTGTGTTAGCACTTTTATATAATCAGTAATGAAAATCAATATTGAATACATGGTGTTAAATTTCTTAATTTTAATGTGCATTTCCAGATGACAGTCATATTACTTCATGTTTATAATATCATCTTGATGATTAGTGTGCCTGATCATTTAATACCCCCAAATGCATTAGCTCTATTTTTTCTTTTTTTTTTTTTTGAGACAGAGTCTCAGTCTGTCACCCAGGCTAGAGTGCGGTGGCGTGATCTCGGCTCCCTGCAACTTCTGCCTCCCAGGCTCAAGCAGTTCTGCTGGCCTCAGCCTCCCGAGTCACTGGGATTGCAGGCACCTGCCACCACACTGGCTATTTTTTTTTTTTTTTCTGGGATGGAGTTTCGCTCTGTTGCCCAGGCTGGAGTGCAGTGGCGCGATCTTGGCTCACTGCAACCTCTGCCTCCCAGGCTCAAGCAATTCTCCTTCCTTAGCCTCCTGAGTAGCTGGGATTACAGGCACCCACCATCATGCCTGGCTAATTTTTGTATTTTTGAAGAGACGGGGTTTCATCATGTTGAGCAGGCTGGTCTTGAACTCCTGACCTCAGGTGAGCTGCCCATCTCAGCCTCCCCAGGTGCTAGGATTACAGGCATAAGCCACCATGCCTGGCCTAATTTTTGTATTTTTAGTAGAGAGGTTTTGCCATGTTGACCAGGCTGGTCTTGAACTCCTGACCTCAGGTGATCTGCCCACCTCAGCCTACCAAAATGCTGGGATTACAGGTGTAAGCCACTGCGCCCGGCCTAAGTTTTATATTTTTAGTAGAGGGGTTTTGCCATGTTGGCCAATCTGGTCTCAAACTCCTGACCTCAGGTGATCCGCCTGCCTCGGCCTCCCAAAGTGCTGGGATTACAGGCATGAGCCACCGAGCCCGGCCTAATTTTTGTATTTTTAGTAGAGAGGTTTCACCATGTTGGCCAGGCTGGTCTCAAAGTCCTAACCTCAGGTGATCCACCCACATTGGCCTCCCAGAGTACCGGGATTACAGGTGTGAGCTACCATGCCCGGCCAACATTAGCTCTATTCTTAAAATTCAGTTTTGTTGAGATATAATTTACATATAACACAATTTTACATGTACAGTTCAGTGAGTTTTGACAAATGTATATGGTCTCATAACCACCACTCCCCTAATCATGATGTAGTGTATTTTCATCAGCCTGCATTAGTTTTTAATCAGAGCTTAGTGAAATAATTATTTGAACTCTGGAAAATGCAATACAGTATTTGAAGAATAGAGAAAAGAGAAATAAAAAACCATCAACTTTCAAACCAGAAAACAATTTTTTAAAATTAAACCCACATATAGGGAAACTGTGCAAGTGCTACTTGCGGTAGTTTTGTCTCTTAAAATCTTCAGTAGGAAAAAGAGGAAGTAAGATGCAGCAGTAAGAAGCTGTCTACAAAGGGACTATATTGATGTCATTTTGGGGGTAAAGGAAGAAACAACTATCAAGAAAACAAAACAAAAATTTTAAATATTGAAATAGAAACACGAGACACTAGCAAACAATTCTGATACTTAATAGCAGAGAATTGTGGAGGCAGTTTCACTTGTCTGAGGTCTTGGTTTTCTCACCCATAAAATGGGAGATTGACTGGCATATTCTCAACTGTATTATGCAGAACTTTAGAGTTTTGTGAGGTGTGGTTATGTATGTAATAGGTTGGGGAAAGGAAGATTTGGAATAAGAGCTATATTTTAAATTTGGGAATAGTCAGACTTATGTTTGATACTGACAGATGGGGAAAAGTGTATTTCCTCCTCACAATTTTATTTCCATATATTCAACTGACCTTTTATTGACTGTTATTATAGAATTGGAGATGAAGACACTTTTCAAAATAATTCTGTCCTTATTTCTGCCTTGCAATTGTGATTCATTATGGACAAGATGAGTTTCTCCAGGGTAATAATACTGTCGTTAAACCACTAGCTTTATTTTCTTTTTGAGAAATTGTTACTTTTAAGAATAAACTGTGTTTAGATATGAGAGGTGTGAAGTTTTATATTTTTAAACAATTATTTCATCCATATTATTTGTTTGTTTCAACCAGTTACCCATGGGTGTATTGTTTCCACAATAAAACTTTTTCTACCAGATGGTATGGAAGCCCGGCTCCGCTCAGAGTGAGTATAATTTAGTACTGTGAAGTTTTTGTGAAGTTTAGTACTGTAAAGAATTTAGTACTAATATTCTAGATGACAGTATACTGCTAATACCTGCTTTAGGACTATTTACATAATGTTAGAAAATTGATTAGTACTTTTTGGAATATAATACACAAGTTTAAATTGCTTTTTTGCTTTAGTTGCAATTCTAGTAAATAATAATGTATTAGAAGCAAAGATTATTTTGTTTCCAAATTTAATTTATATTTTGATGGATAATTAGTTGTTTTTCACAATGTTTCAAATATATAAGTTATTGGTAAGTGATAGCTTCATTCCTTTTTATTTTCACTTAATATAGGACTTCTTAAACTGTGATCACTTCTGGTATTAATGCCAGTGTCACAATCTTATAAGACCTTGAGGATATCAATATAGTTGGTAGCTTATTTTGGTGGGAGGTTTTTGAATATTTTTCCAATGTCCTGTTTACTTTCTGTATGAAGGAGTGTAAAGGTCGTTTAGAGGCAGACATTTGAAAGGGGAAAATTACCCATAAAATCTAGCTTTTAAAAGCAGCATACGTAAGTACATTTTGATCTTGAGCTTTTCAGAGATTATTATGATGAAGTGTTGAAGGGAGTTAAGCAATCTTTAAACTTAACATTTTTTATTTGTGGGGAAAGCCTTGAATGTGCTAGAAGCTTGTTTTTATACCCAACATAATATTTTCCTGTCTTTCAAAAACAGAGACAGTGATCTGAGGGTAGGAGGTTAAGAGAAAGCAATAAATTGAAGGAGAAGTAAAGCATTGAATAGGAAAGTGAGAAGGAAAGATTAAGCAGAGCGAGGCCCACCCATTACTGTATTGGTCTGTGCTTTCAGTAGAATCATTTATTTTACACTTGTTAGAAGCTACTTACTTTTGTTTGTTTACTTTTCAAGATATCTGAAGCAAAATGGCATAGGTTTTAAAACATTTTAATTCATTTTTCTTTTTCCTTTTTTTAGTCCTTGGCATATGAAGTAATACTCTAAATTTAAAACAATCTGTTTTCTATTTGCAATTACAGCTTAATTATTAAAATTAAAATAAACTTTAGGAAGTTTAATATAATTTAGCTTTTAAGAGTCAAGAATTAAGGTTTTAGAAATGAGTAACTATTAATCAACTAATGATATATTGCTTCTTAAAGACCTTGATGTTTGTATTTGATAATGAGATTTTTCTTTCATGCAGTTTGAAAACTTTGAACTGTTACATAAGGAATCATGTGTGTTTTCAGATTCCATCTAGTAAAACTTGTGAATTTTTTCAAAGTCACTTGCAATGTATTGTGTCTCTGTCCTTTGTGTTTCTGTAATTATTTTCATCTTTGCCCATTTCCTTCTCATTGTTTGGCTTTTCTTATATGGTTAAATATTAGTATCACTTAAATTTTTGCTGCCAATTTAGTTGTACATAATCTAACTTTCTGGAGAAGATGAATTTTGAACAAGCAATTCTCCTTTTAGTAGAGACAGGGTTTTACCATGTTGCCCAGGTTGCTCTTGAACTCCAAGCACAGGCAGTCCACCACCTCTGCTCCCAGAGTGCTAGGATTACAGGCCTGAGCCACCACACCTGGCCAACAATTTTTAAATGATAAGAAACAGAGAAACCTGGTCAATAATTTTCTAATGATAAGAAACAGAGAGGCCTGGCCAATAATCTCCTCTCCCCTCCCCTCCCCTCCCGACAGAATCTTGCTTTTGTCAACCAGGCTGGAGTGCAGTGGGATGATTTCGGCTCATTGCATCCTCCACCTCCCAGGTTTAAGTGATTCTCCTACCTCAGCCTCCCGAGTAGCTGGGATTACAGGTGCACACCACCATGTCCGGCTAATTTTTGTATTTTCAGTAGAGACGGGGTTTCTCTATGTTGGCCAGGCTGGCCTCAAACTCCCGGCCTCAGGTGATCTACTCCCCTCAGCCTCCCAAAGTGCTAGTAGGATTACAAGCATGAGCCACTGTGCCTGGGCCAATCATTTTCTAATGATTAGAAACAGAGAGGCCTGGGGCAGGTGGCTCGTGCCTGTAATCCCAGGAATTTGGAACTCTGAGGCGGACAGATTGCCTGAGCTCAGGAGTTTGAGACCAGCCTGGGCAACAGGGTGAAACCACGTCTCTACTAAAAATACAAAAAATTAGCCAGGCACGGTGGTGAGCGCCTGTAGTCCCAGCTACTCAGGAGGCTGAGATACGAGAACAGCTTGAACCCAGGAGGCGGAGTGCAGTGAGCCGAAATCAGACCACTTCACTCCAGGCTGGGTGACAGAGTGAGACTCTTGTCTCCAAAATAAAAAAATTTTTTAAATTTTTAACAAAAGAAACAGAAATTGCGTATAATCCCACCACTCTAACACTAAGTAACTATTTTCATTTTCCACATTTCGTTGTTAAGGTTTGTATATGCACATGAACTTTATTCATACTTCAGAATATACTTATATACAGGATAGTTTTTGTAAAATACAAATGTATATCACTTATGGAATGTGTTGCCGGAGTTTTAGCCCTTTGTTTATTAATGAGATTGTTATAAGAACAGAAGATTTTATACTTGGGTCACTAAGAAAGGGGAATTAAAAAAAAATCCCTACTGTACCATTTGTTTCTATTTAGACTTTTTTTTGGGGGGGGAGATGGAGTCTTGCTCAGTTGCCCAGACTGGAGTGCAGTGGTGTGATCTCGGCTCACTGCAACCTCCGCCTCCCAGGTTCAAGTGATTCTCCTGCCTCAGCCTCCCAAGTAGCTGGGATTACAGGCGCCCACCACCACGCCTGGCTAGTTTTTGTATTTTTAGTAGAAATAGGTTTCACCATGTTGGCCAGGCTGGTCTCAAACTCCTAACCTCAAATGATCTGGCATTTAGACATTCTTAAGTTCATTTCACTATATATGCATATATGCAGAGAAAAAGATATATACCCACAGTGGTTCTCTCTGAGTGTTGGCATTCAGTAATTTTTATTTATTTCCTCATGATTTACTTCATAAATTTTCCATAATCAATATTTTTTATATTCAAGAAAAATATTGTTTAAAATGCCTATTTCAATTTTCTGGAGTAAAGTTGTACATAATTTTTAAAAAATCTTTACTAGGCACCGACTTTGTTAGGGCCTGGTGATGGGCTTTGGGGATATACAGGTGAATAGGTCATAGATCCTGAGAACACAGATGTATAATCAAAGAAGGACAGTAAAGTTTATGTAGGCTTAATGAAGTCTGTATCATGGGTGCTCAGCAGGGAGGTGGGTGCTGGTCCTTAATATTCCATTTTATTCAGCATTTTAGTGTTTTTGTGACTAGTTGAATTAGACCGGTTCTTACAGTGTTTGCAGTTATTAAGGTGGGATCAAAATTATTCCTATTTTTAACTGACATCTGATCAGTTTTTCAGCAGCTTACATATGATTTGTCAGTTCAGTCTAAGAACTTTACCCAGTCAACCTCCAAGCTAGCCATTACAAGAATGGCCTCTAGGATGTGGAGTGATTAGCAGCTGGTAGAGGTCATGCATGGTAGCCTTGCTTTGAGTCCCCTGTACTCACCGCCAGCACACCTAGCAGTATCTTACAGGGCCTTGTAAATAAAATAGGGACTCTAGCTTCCTTAGCTGCTATATTCTCATGAGAGTAATAGTAGCGATAAAGTCCTATTTCCAAAGTACTGTTTTAAGCTCTTTATTCATATTAATATATTTAATACCCCCAATAACTCCATGGAATTGGTTATATGATTAGCTCCCTTTTTTTTTTTTTTTTTTTTTTTTTTTTTTTGAGATGGAGTCTTGCTCTGTGTCCAGGCTGGAGTGCAGTGGCGCAGTCTCAGCTCACTGCAACCTCCGCCTCCAGGGTTCAAGCGATTCTCCCCCCTCAGCCTCCCAAGTAGCTGGGACTACAGGCACGTGCCACCACACCTGGCTGATTTTTGTATTTTTAGTAGAGATGACGTTTCACTGTGTTGGCCAGGCTGGTCTCGAACTCCTAACGTCGTGATCCGCCCACCTTGGCCTCCCAAAGTGCTGGGATTACAGGTGTGAGCCACTGCACCTGACTTCATTATCTCATTTTATGCATGAGGAAGCTGAGACCTATATTGATTAGGCAATTTGCCTTTCAGCTGGTGGGTAGAGCTAGATTTTGGACCCAGTATAGTTTCTGAGCTGCTATACTACCTTTTTGTCAGCAGTAGTTATCAGGCCAACAAGGCAACTAATATCAATTAGTGCCATCTATTTAATGTTTTGTTTTAAAGTGTTACACTGAGTTCAGTTTCATACATACATCTAAGTTTTCAGTCAGTTTCTGAGGTGGCTGGGTAGAGAAGAGGAATAGTAGTGTTTTGATTAAAGTTGTTCTTCACTGGAACAAGTTTCCAAATTATAACCTTGCTTTCCAGAACTTTGCTTTTTAAGACTTTCTGTATAGGAATGTTTAATTTTAAAAGAACATAATTTACATATTTCAAAATTGAAAATGGGAGAATATTGTTTTTTTGTTTTTTGAAACGGAGTCTCACTTGGTCACCCAGGCTGGAGCGCAGTGGCACAATCTTGGCTCACTGCAACCTCCACCTCCTGGGTTCAAGCGATTCTTATGCTTCAGTCTCCCGAGGAGCTGGGACTAAAGGTGTGTGCCACCACACCCAGCTAATTTTTTTATATTTTTAGTAGAGACAGGGTTTCATCATGTTGGCCAGGCTGGTCTTGAACTCCTGACCTCAGGTGATCCTCCTGCCTCAGCCTCCCAAAGTGCTGGGATTACAGGCACGAGCCACCACACCTAGCCGAAAAAGGATAGAGTACTCCTTTTCTGTATAGAAATTCTTATAATCAAGTAATTCATATCCCTCAAAGAGCATTTAATACATTTTGGATTTGGAATTTGTTTTTAGAAATATATTGATATGTACAAGGTAGGTTTACATGTTTTTGTTTTCTAAGAATTTTATACATTTATAAAGAATTGAAAAATAGTTCACTTTTTTTTAATTACATGAAGGCAAATGTATAAACTTTGTGGTATAAGATATTCTGGTGCTCTCATACTCTATTTCCTCTATTGTCCGGATATTAGATAAAACTTCTAAATTTTACTTTTCAGTGTCATCCATGCACCATTACCAAGTCCTGTTGACAAAGTAAGTTGCTAATGATTATTTTTTCCAAACTGACTCAGCTGTGTTGCTTTGAAAATGTTTGTTTTTAATATGCTTTACCTAGAAATGTATTTCTCTTTTGTAACAAAATATGTAGAATGCATATAGCTATATAGTTATTATAATCTTCTGATCTTCAATAGCTGGAGAATCTAAGATGGATGTTTCTTCAGAAAAAGACTTTGTTATCTCAGTTAAATTATTCACTGTGTAAACGAGGAGTACCTGTTTTGTGTCTAGCCAGGGATGAGGAGTATTCGCTGTTACTTTTTATTCTGAGATACAATTCTGTCTAGAAATATGTTAAAGTTTCTACCTAAATAGTTCACTCAACATTTACCAATACAGGGAGGTAATACAGAAATACAGGCTTACAAAAATTGTTCTTTTGTTGTCTTTAAGGGTTACTTTTTACCTGATCTGATCAGAAACTTTGCAGTAATTGCTTGCTAGAAAGCATTTTTCTTTTGTTCAGAAATAATGGTTTATTCAATTATAGGTATCATTGCTAATTAGCCCCCCAAAATACATCTTTTGACATTAATGTGGGAGTCTAGTTTTCTTAGTGCAATAACTAAACTAGTGGAAAAAATATTTTACATTTTTCCTCCATTTGAATGAAGAGTGAAAGCCTGCTTGAAACTGAAGTTCTCTGTTAGATTCCTTTTTTAGAAGTAAAAGTGGTTAATCATCAACTTCTGCAATACCGAGAATTATTCAGAAGTAAATAATGGTACTGCTAATTTGGAAGTAAATTTAAGAAATAATGCCAACTCTCTGCTTTCTAGTCAGCATATTAATTAAAGTATACTTCCCAAGCTTAATAAGGACTGGTGCTATAACATCATTAATAAGCTAACACATAGGGGTAAATATTACAGCAACCCAGTAGTCTTTCTTCCTCCTCCTTCTCCTCCTCTGGCTCCTCCTCCTCTTCTTCTTTTCTTTCTTCTTTCCTCCTCCTTTTCTTCCTTCTTGTTGTTTTCTCCCTCTTCTCCTCCTCCTCATATTTCTTCCTTTTTCTTTCTTTTCTTCCTCCTTCTTTCTTCCTTATTTCTTTTTCCTTATTCTTCTTTCTTCCTTCTTCCTTCTTTCTTGTTCCTTCTTTTCTTTTTTATCCTTCTTCTTCCTTCTTTCTTCGTTTTTTTTTCTTCTTCCTCCCTCCTCCTACTTATTCCTTCTCTCTTCTTCTTCCTTCTTCTTCTTCCTTCCTTCTTCCTCTTTTTCCTCCCACCTCCTCCTCCTTTTTCTTCCTCCTCCTTCTGCTCCCTCTTCTCCTTCCTCCTCCTCTTCTTCTTTTTCTTCTTCCTCTTCCTTTTCTTCCTCCTCCTCCTTCCTTCCTTCTTTTTCCTCTTCCTTCTTCTTCCTTCTTTCCTCCTCCTCCTACTCCTTTTTTTTTTGAGACAGTTTAACTCATGTTGCCCAGGCTAGAGTGCAGTGTTGCAATCTCAGCTTACTGCAACCTCCACCTTCCAGGTTCGAGCGATTCTTCTGCCCCAGCCTCCCGAGTAGCTGGTATTACAGGCATGCGCCACCACGCCCTGCTAATTTTACGTTTTTAGTAGAGACGGGGTTTCTCCATGTCGGTCAGGCTGGTCTTGGACTCCCAACCTCAGGTGATCTGGCCGCCTCGGCTTCCCAAAGTGCTGGGATTACAGGCGTGAGCCACCGTGCCTAGCCCTTCTTCTTATTTATTTATTTATTTATTTTTTTGAGATGGAGTCTTGCTCTGTCATCCAAGCTGAAGTGTAGTAGTGTGACACGGCTATTTTTTGTATTTTTAGTAGAGACGTGGTTTCACCATGTTGACCAGGCTGGTCTCTCGAACTCGTGGCCTCAGGTGATCCACCTCCCTCGGCCTTCCAAAGTGCTGGGATTATAGGCATGAGCCACTGCGCCCGACCCTTCCTCTTTTTTTTCTTTTTAAATAATGCCATGGTTCTATATTCCACAACCTTGAAAAAACCCTTATAGAAGATATTCCTTATAATACTCTTGAGTTCTAAATAGTTTGACTATGACTTACAGTGTTTAAACACCATTACTTCCCATCTTTTTTCTTAAAACTTACCTATGGATTTAAAGAAACATTGCCTCAGGCCACTGGACAAAGTGTTGTATTTCATGTCCCTGCCGTCCCTATACCACATAAAAATACCATTTTGAAGATGGCTACTTCTAAATGAATGAGGCTTGTTAAAATAGTAAAGAACTATTTAATGATGAATTTTAAAGGGAAAATATGTGGATCTATTGATTTAGGAGGTTTTATTTCTGGATTAAGAAAAGGCTTTATTTCCATCAGAAAAGAAAAAACTTAAAAGGCTATATTGCCTTTGTGCTATAAATTTGCGATTTTAATAACAGTTATTTTGCATATTTAAGTAAGTAGACATTTCAAGGAATTGGTTTAATGTTTTTTATGAAGTGTTTTCTGTTGATATTGTGTCATTTGTTTCTAGGTTGCTGCTAACACTCCAAGTATGTACTCTCAGGAACTATTCCAGCTTTCTCAGTATCTACAGGTAAAAGTAAATCTTGAGAATTCTTATAAGCAGAATTTCTTTTAAACTTTTAAAAGTTCTTAAAAGCAGAATTAGGGCCAGACATGGTGGTTAATGCCTGTAATCCCAGGACTTTGGGAGGCCTAGGCAGAAGGATTGTTTGAGGTCAAGAGTTTGAGACCAACCTGGGCAATAAAGTGAGACCCCGTCTCTACAAAAAAAAGTTTTGTAATTAACCAGGTGTGATGGTGTGCATCTGTCGTCCCAGCTACTTGGAAGTCTCAGGTGAGAGGATTGCTTGAGCCCAGGGGGTTGAGGCTGCAGTGAACTTTGATGGCACCACTGTACTCCATCCTAGGCAGCAGAGCAAGACCCTGTCTCAAGAAAAGCTCAGAATTAAACAACTTATATTTTATTTTGCCAGTTCACAAATATAGGATAAAAAAATATTGGCTGGATACAAATACAAAAGAAATACTATCTTTTCAAAAAAGAACAAAAGATTAAAAGTAGATCTTATGAAGAAAGATAAAAGAGTCAAGATTAAATCTAGAGAAAAGCCTTTGTACGAGAATTTTTTTCTTCAAGTATGAGGAGGTTCCAAAACAGTTTTTTTAAATCTGTTTTTAAATTTTTTGAGAGACAGGGTCTGACTCTGTCTCTCAGGCTGAAGTTCAGTGGCATGGTCAGAACTCACTACAGCCTCAAACTCCTGGGCTCGAGTCTTTGTCCTGCTTCAACCTCCCAAAGCACTGGGATTATAGGTGTGAGCCGCCACGCCAAGCCCCAGAACAATTCTTTATCCATAGATGGCTTTTGTTTTGTTTTGTTTTGTTTTGTTTTATTTTATTCTATTTCATTTTTGAGATGGAGTCACATTCTGTAGCCCAAGCTGGAGTGCAATGGTACGATCTCAGCTCACTACAACCTCTGCCTCCTGGGCCCAAGCGATTCTCCTGCCTCCTTCCTGAGTGGCTGAGACTACAGGTATCCACCACTATGCCTGGCTAATTTTTTGTATTTTAGTAGAGATGGGGTTTTACCGTGTTGCCCAGGGTGGTCTCAAACTCCTGAGCTCAGGCAATCTGCCCACCTCAGCCTCCCAAAGTGTTGGGATTATAGGCATGAGCCATGGCGCCTGGCCCATAGATGACTTTTAAATAAAATTAAACTGGGAGATATTTTGATTGCTTAATAATATTAATAGCAAGTAATTATATAGCACTTATTATATGCCAAGCTTCATTCTAGCACTTTACCTATATTATTTAATTATCACAACAATCTTACAAGGTGCATATTTTATCCCTGTTTTTACAGATAGAGTAACTGAGAGGCAGGAAGATTTAATAATTTATACAATATCACACATCAAGTATATGGTAGAGCTGGGATTTGAACCTGGACGGCCAGACCTCAGATTTTCTGCTTTGTGTAACCACTGTGCTGTGCTGCTTGATTCACAGAATAATTTCTTGGTGTAGAGCAGATACTTCTTCAAATTAATGCCATATTTAAAGAACCATACAAATCTCTAAAAAGCAAACAAGTGTTTTGAGTTTTTTTGTTTGTTTGTTTTTTCTGTTTTTTGTGGGTTTGGGCTAGATTATATTTCTTATTCTGGTGAGGGAGCATGGTAAAAGAAAACCCTGGATCAGGAGATTAGAGATTGAGGTATTTTTTTGTTTTGTTTTTTTTTTTTTGAAACGGACTCTTGCTCTGTCACCCACACTGGAGTGCACTGGCTCAATCTCGTCTCATTGCAACCTCCCCCTCCCGGGTTTAAGCAATTCTTCTGCCCCAGCCTCCTGAGTAGCTGGAATTAAAGGCATGTGCCACCACACCTGGCTAATTTTTTGTATTTTTAGTAGGGTAGAGTAGATTTTTAGGTTTCACCATGTTGGCCAGGCTGGTCTTAAACTCCTGACCTCAAGTGATCCACCCACCTTGGTCTCCCTAGGTGCTGGGATTACAGGTGTGAGCCACTGCACCCAGCAAGAGTGAGGTTTTTATCTTAGTTCTGCTACTCAACCCACTTTTGTGACCTTGAGTGAGTCATTTTATGTGGGTAGGCCTTCAGTTGTCTTTTGTTTCAAATAATAGAACCAAACACGTGATCCTGGGTCCCTACATTCTTTTTTTTTTTTTTTTCTGAGATGGAGTCTTGCTCTGTCGTCCAGGCTGGAGTGCAGTGGCGCGATCTTGGCTCACTGCAACCTCCGCCTCCCAGGTTCAAGTGATTCTCCTGCCTCAGCCTCCCGAGTAGCTGGGACTACAGGTGCGTGCCACCACACCTGGCTGATTTTTTGTATTTTTCATAGAGACAGAGTTTCACCATGTTGGCCAGGACGGTCTCGATCTCCTGACCTCATGATCCACCTGCCTTGGCCTCCCAAAGTGCTGGGATTACAGGCCTGAGCCACCACACCCAGCCCCCTACATTCTTTTATAGGAATCAATCGGTGAGAATAGTTCCATCTTAGTTAAGAATGTACACATTTATGAAAATGAACAGAAAATTAATCAATGTATTAATCAGATCTTATCTTCCACCAGGCATAGTGTATGCATAGAAAAACATTATACATTTGGATTTTAATAGAGTATTTAAGAGTATTCTAAGCCAAAATTCCCTTGATTTAATCGTTGGCTTTAATTTCTGACCTACTGGGAAAGTTGTTTAACTCTTTTATGCCTCATTTTCCTCATCTATGAAATGGATATAGTAACAGCACTTAACTTCACAGAATTGTGAAGAATAAAAAAAAATTAATATATGTAAAGCACTTAGAACAGTTCCTGGCACATAGAATGTATGCCATAAATGTTAGTAGTTGTTTGCCATTCAATAGGAAGGCACATTAATTAAGCTGCTTATTTTTAGAGGTGGAAGAAAACTTTGAGATTAATGTAATTTAAACCTCATTTTTCATATGAGAAGTGTGGAGCTCATATAGGTTAAATTATTTTCCCAGGCTTGTATACTACTGTTACTAGTCATCGTGGATAACAAATCTCACTCCCTCACTCTCTCACTCTTTCCAACCTTCGTGTTCTGTGAATATTCCTAGTGTCCTAATCCTCTACTGTTCCTTTTCTAGCTCTTTGAGATAAAATTATACCACAGTCTTTTCTGTATACATTCTTATTGAACTGCTAAAGTTCTAATGTAAATTGTGAACATTTTGAATAAAAACTGGAATAGGTGCATTTTATACCTTAGAACTAACTAAAAGACCATTGCTGGACTTACTAGATTTCTGTTAGGATATAGTTCATGGAGTTAAACTCTAAATGGAATTGAATTAAAAAGATGAAATTACACCATCTAGTGGAAGTAGATTCTAAAGATATGGTTGGTTGATGGTTTTGTTTTTCAGTAAAACTTTTTGCAGCATCTGAGTAATTTCCTGGATATTAGGAATGTTTTAGGAACTTAAACTTGGCAAATAGTCTCTTTTAAGTGAAGCTGTGTTTTAATATAGATTCTGAGGTGTATGGCTTTTTATTAGATTATTTAACCTATAGTTTTAGAGTTATATTAAAATGTAGTACCTCTAGACAAAATTTTCCATATTCATTATTTATCAAGGATGTGGAGAGCAATAAATTCATGCTTTAAACCTCGAGTACTATGTTTGTACTTTAAACCTTGAGTACTATGCGCATACTTCTCTGTTGAGGTGTCTCAGAGGCATTAGGGTCATAAGTGTTGCTCTGGATAATGACAGGAATAAAACAAGGTGAAGAAGGTATGCCAAAACACAACTAAATGCTATGAGCATTTCACCTTGATTCCGGATGAAGGAGACCTGCTTAACAGCTATCAACTGCTAACAAGCCACCTAGAGTTTAGACTTTGTACACCAATGTCTTTCTCTGTAAAATATATCTTTGGGCCGGGCACAGTGGCTACGCCTGTAATCCCAGCACTTTGGGGGGCTAAGGCTGGTAGATCACCTGAGGTCAGGAGTTCAAGACCAGCCTGACCAAAATGGAGAAACGCCATCTCTACTAAAAATACAAAATCAGCCGGGCGTGGTGGCGCATGCCTGTAATCCCAGCTACTCGGGAGGCTGAGGCAGGAGAATCACTTGGACACGGGAGGCGGAGGTTGCGGTGAGCCAAGATCGTGCCATTGCACTCCAACCTGGGCAGTAAGATTGAAATTCCATCTCAAAAAATATATATACTATATAATTATATAATATCTATTATATATGTAATAGATATAAATATATATTATATATGTAATAGATATATAATATATATTTATAGATACATAGATATCTATATATAGATATATAGATATAAGTATATCATATTTATTACATATATATCTATTATATAAATATATAATCTATAAATATATCTTATATATAATCTATAAATATAATATCTATTGTTATATTTATATATTTATATGATATATATTTATATAACATCTATTATATAATTATATCTATTATATAAATATAATTATATAATATCTATTACATATATAATATCTATTATATATAGATATAATATATCTATATATAATATATAATAGATATTATATAATATATAATAGATATATAAGTCATAGCTATTGTATAATATATATTTATATAATATCTATTATATATTTATATAATAGATATTTTATATGTAGTAGATATTATATATTTATATAATATATATTTATAATATATTACTTAGATATTATATAATATATATTATATATTTAGATATTATATATATTTTATATATGTATCTTTGGAACTGCCAAATAGTTATTTAACTCTCTCATTATAAATCCCTTTATTACATTGAACCAATATTCAGTGGACTCTTACCTATTTTGGTATATTAATTGCTGCTAAGTGTTATATAGTCAGAGAGAATCAGAACACCTGAAAATGCAGTAGGCTGTGCGAATAAAGCAATCTCTCTTTTTAATAGTATATATTGGCTGGGCACGGTGGCTCTTGCCTGTAATCCCAACACTTTGGAAGGCCGAGGCAGGCAGATCACTTGAGACCAGGAGTTCAGGACCAGCCTGGCCAACATGGAGAAAGCTCATCTCCACAAAAAATACAAAAATTAGCTGGGCATGGTGGTGTGCACCTGTAGTCCCAGCTGCTCAGGAGGCTGAGGCATGAGAATTGCTTGAACCCAGGAGGTGGAGGTTGTGGTGAGCCGATATCATGCCACTGCACTCCAACCTGGGCTGCAGAATGAAACTCTGTCTCAGAAATAAAATAAAACAAAAATGTGTATGTTTATATAAATAACATTTTTAAAAGGAAAAATTAAAAGCTCTATTTTAGATATCATACTTGTGCAATTAAGCCATTATAAAGTATTTTTGCTGATGACCAGATTATCTTGGCTTCAGTTGGAATGAGTTTGCTCTGAGGTGTATATATTTCACATATATTCACATATATGTGTATGTGGTTGTATATATACATATGTATACATATATATGCTATCATGGATCGCTTTACAACAGGCATATGATTTCATTAGGTGATTTTGTCATTGTGCGAACATTATACATTGTACTTATATAACCTAGATGGCATAGCCTATTACACACCTAGGCTATATAGTAGAGCCTATTGATCCTAGGCTGCAAACCCATACAGCATGTTATTGTACTGCTTACTGAAGGCAGTTGTAACACAATAGTATTCGTGTTTAGAAGCATATCTAAACGTAGAAAAGGTACAGTAAAAATACAGTATAAAAGATAGAAAAAGGCTGGAGGCAGTGTCATCCGAGCACTTTGGGTGACCAAGGCAGGAGGAACACTTGAGGCTAGGAGTTCAAGACCAGCCTGGTCAACATGGCAAAACCCTGTCTCTACTAAAAATACAAAAATTAGCTGGGCGTGGTGGCACATGCCTGTAGTCCCAGCTAGTCAGGAGGCTGAGACACCAGAATTGCTTGAACCCGGGAGGCAGAGTTGCAGTAAGCTGAGATCACACCCCTGCACTCCAGCCTGGATGACAGAGCAAGGCTCTGTCTCAAAACAGAAAAGAAAAGAAAAAGATAGAAAATGATATACCTGTATAAGGCACTTACCATCAATAGAGCTTGCAGGACTGGAAGCTGCTCTGGGTGAGTCAGTGAGTGAGTAGTAAGTGAATGTGAAGGCCTATGACATTATTGTACACTACCATAGACTTTATAAACATTGTACACTTAGGCTACTTTAAATATATATTTTAAAAGTTTTTGGGGCAAGCATGGTGGCTCATGCTTGAAATCCCAGCACTTTGGATGGCTGAGGTGGGAGGATCACTTGAGACCAGGAGTTCAAGACCATCCTCAGCAACATAAGAAGGCCCCATCTGTTTAAAAAAAAAAAAAAATTAAAAAATATTAGCTGGTGGTTGGGTGCGGGGACTCACGCCTGTGATCCCAGCACTTTGGGAGGCCAAGGTGGGCAGATCACTTGAGGTCAGGAGTTCGAGACCAGGCTGTCCAACATGATGAAATGCCATCTCTACTAAAAATACAAAAATGAGCCAGGCGTGATGGCATTGCCTGTCATCCCAGCTACTCAGGCGGCAGAGGTGAGAGAATCGCTTGAACCCAAGAGGCAGAGGTTGCATTGAGCCAAGATCACGCCATTGTACTCCAGCCTGCGCAACAGAGCGAGACTCGTCTCAGAAAAAAAAAAAAAAATTAACTGGGCATGGTGGTGCGTGTCTGCATCCTAGCTATAGGGGGTGCTGAGGCAGGAGGATCACAAGCTCAGGAATTTGAGATTACAGTGAGCCATCACTTAGTGACATCATCATGCAACTGCACTCCAGCCTGGGTGACAGAGCTAGACTCTGGTCTCAAGAAAAAAAAGTTTTTCTTCTATAATAAGCTAAACTTAGCTTACTATAACTTTTTTACTTTATACACTTACAAGTTTTAAAACTTCTTTGACTCTTGTATTCACACTTAGCTTAAAACACAAACACATAGTACAGCTGTTCAAAAGTATTGTTTTTGGCCGGGCACGGTGGCTCACGCCTGTAATCCCAGCACTTTGGGAGGCCGAGGCGAGTGGATCATGAGGTCAGGAGATCCAGACCATCCTGGCTACACAGGTGAAACCCGGTCTCTACTAAAAATATAAAAAATTAGCCGGGCATAGTGGCGGGTGCCTGTAGTCCCAGCTACTTGAGAGGCTGAGGCAGGAGAATGGCGTGAACCCGGGAGGCGGAGCTTGCAGTGAGCGGAGACTGTGCCACTGCACTCCAGCCTGGGCGACAGTCAGACTCCGTCTCAAAAAAAAAAAAAAAAAATTTTGTTTCTATTCTTAAATTATAAGCTTTTTATTAAAAATGTTTTAAACTTGTTTTTACTTTTTAAACTTTTTTGTTATAAATGAAGACATAAACACACACGTTAGCCTAGGCCTACACAATATCAAGATCATCAGTATCACTCTCTTCCACCTCCACATCCTATCCCACTGAAAGGTCTCCAGGGGCAGTAACATGCATGGAGCTGTCATCTCCTGTGATAACAGTGCCTTCTTCAGGATACCTTCTAAAGGACCTCTCTGAAGGTATTTTACAGTTAACCTTTTTTTCTTTTTAGTAAGCAGAAGGAATATATAATTAACAACAAAAAGTATAGTACATGCATAAACTAATAACAGTCATAGAATACTATTATGTATTATGTACTATATATAATTATATGTGCTATACTTTTATATAACTGGCAGCACAGTAGGTTTGTTTACACCAACATCTCAAACACATGAGTAATGCCCCTTTGTGTTACAGTGTTAGGATGGCTATGATGTCACTAAGCGACAGAAATTTTTCAGCTTCATTATAATTTTTTGGGACTACTGTGTATATGCAGTCTGTAGTTGACTGAAATGTTGTTTTGTGGTGCATGACTTGTATATGTGTGTGTGTATGTATAGGTATATGTCTACATACACACTGTGTATTAGCTTTTTCTATTGTATGTTTTTAAAAACTTGCTTTTCCAAATTATGCATAAAAAGAAAACAAAAACAGGTGACTTGTTTTCTATTAGGGGAGAAGTTGCAGTTAGAGAACCTCTAATGGCGGTACTTTCAGCTCAACAAATGAGACTAAAATGATGTGGCCCATATACATAAAGTAGTCATTTCCTATTTGCAGGGAATATGTTCCATGACCCCCAGTAGATGCCTGAAATCACAGATAGTGCCACTCTGTATCTACTATGTTTTTTCCTATATATACACATACCTATGATAAAGTTTAACTTATAAATTAAGCATAGTAAGAAATTAACAATAATAATAGAACAATTACAACAGTATACTGTTACGTGAATAAAAGTTATGTGAATGTCAACATTCTGTCTGTCTCTCTCAGTGTATCTTGTACTGCACTATAACTGAAACTGGAAAGGGAAACCAGAGATAAGCAGGGACTGCTGTATATTTTACTAAGTACTATCAAGTGTCACATACTTTAAAATACATCAAGGGGGATGTCATATGAAAATATTTTAGAATGTGCTGAAAATTGATCACTCCTCAAAAGAATCATGATGAGCTTATTGGAATCTCTTTTGTGATTTGTAATACTAGGAGGCCTTACATCGGGAACAAATGTTGGAACAGAAGTTAGCCACGCTTCAGCGGCTACTAGCCATCACCCAAGAGGCTTCAGATACCAGTTGGCAGGTATTCCAGTTGTTTTATATTTAAGAAACATTTAAACATAGTTTAATATTCCATACATGTTAAATAAACTAAAATGTAGCAAACAAAGACAAAGTTATTTCCTAACTAATGAACAAGTTGTTGAAAATTTAGCATTTTACAGTGGATGCTGGTCAGTTTTATGCTTTTATATCTTTTGTTGTCAGTAGCAACCTTTTTTTATATACATGTGACTTTATAATTACTCGGGTTTTACTTATGTTTAATTTTTCTTCAATAGGCTTTAATAGATGAAGATAGACTCTTATCACGGTTAGAAGTTATGGGAAACCAATTACAGGCATGCTCCAAAGTAGGTATTAATCTCAAATGTATAAAATGAAATGCATAGTTTTTTATGTAACATCATTTCTTTGACTGTCATTTTGAGTATATGCTAAAAACTTTATACATTTCCACAATTCTTTTAAATCTTTTGTCATGAGAAATTTCAGACATCCATGTAAATAAAAATAATTATGTAATGAATACCCACATACACATCTGTCTTTTTTCTATTACAATTAATATTTCTTGAAAAAACTGGGTCATTTGTCCTCTAGAATTTCCCTCAGTCTGCATTGTTATTTAAACATTTTTTAGCACCCCTTCCCACTGCATAAATTAGTAGTTTCATCTAGAGATTTGATCTGATTTAGGTTTAGTTTTTCTTTTTGTCAACAACCCTTTATGGATGGTATTGTGTTCTTCCACCAAGGGACAACATAAAGTCTAGTTGTCTTTCTTTTTGAGATGTTATCAATCACTAATGATCCCAGCCTAGTCCATTGTTTCATTAAGGTTACAAAAATAAGGCTGGGCTCAGTGGCTCACTCCTGTAATCCCAGCCCTTTGGGAAGCTGAGGCAGGCGGATCACCTGAGCTCGAGTGTTCAAGACCAGCCTGACCAACATGGAGAAATCCCATCACTACTAAAACAAAATTAGCCAAACATGGTGGCACATGCCTGTAATCTCAGGTACTCGGGAGGCTGAGGCAGGAGAATCCCTTGAACCTGGCAGGCAGAGGTTGCAATGAGCCGAGACTGTGCCATTGCACTGTAGCCTGAGCAACAAGAGTGAAACTGTCTCAACAACAACAACCACCACAAAAAAAAGTTACAAAAATAGTGATGTAATTCTGTTATTCCTTCACTCATTTAGCTGGGTTACTTCTGTAAAGAGAAGTTTCCTTCCAGACACAGTGGCTCATGCCTGTAATCCCAGCACTTTGGGAGGCCGACGCAGGCGTATCACTTGAGGTCAGGCATTCAAAACCAGCATGGCCAACATGGCGAAACCCCATCTCTACTAAAAATACAAAAATTAGCTGGACATGGTGGTATGTACCTGTAATCCCAGCTACTCGAGAGGCTGAGACAGGAGAATTGCTTAAACCTTCGGGGGTAGAGGTTGCAGTGAGCCAAGATCGCCTCTGAACTCCAGCCTGGGCGACAGAGCGAGACGTCTCAAAAAAAAAAAAAAAAAAAAAAAGCGGGGGCAGTTTGAGACCAGTATGGGCAACATGGCAAAACCCAGTCTCTACCAAAAATTAAATATTTGCTTAGCATGGTGGTACATACCTATAGTCCTAGCTACTTGGGAGGCTTAGGTGGAAGGATCACTTGAGCCCAGGAGTTTGTGATTACAGTGAGTTATGTTTGCAGAACTGCACTCCAGCCTTGGTGACAAAGAGAGACCCTGTCTCTAAAAAAACAAAAAAAGGAAAAAACAATGGCCATTGTTTTTTGTGACTCTGGCGTCAAAAACCAAATACCAAATGTTCTCATTTATAAGTAGAAGGTAAGCTATAGTTATGCAAAGGCATAGAGTGGTATGATGGACATTGGAGACTCAGAAGTTGGGAAAGTGAGAGGGGAGTGAGGGATGAATAACTCCCTATTGAATACAATATACACTACTCAGGTGATGAGTGCATTAAAACCCCAGACAACAACACTACATAATTTATCCATGTAACCAAAAACCGCTTGTATCCCTAAAGCTATTGGAATAAAAAAATTTAAATAACCCTGAGGTATGTTTTCTATGGGGAAAGCAAGATAAGTGATTTTCTCCCCTTATTTATTAGATTTCAGAATAATGAATTGGTTCTTTTTCATCTACCAAAGACTGGCCATGAAGTGTTTTCTCCCTTCACTTAGATTTAAACACATTTGATGTATTTAAATCTGGTGCAGTTGTTTTTCTTGTTTTAGAGACAGGGTCTTACTGTGTTGCCCAGGCTAGTCTTGAACTCCTGAGCTCATGCAGTCCTCCCATCTCGGCCTCCCAAAGTGCTGGGATTACAGGCTTGAACCACTGCGGCCAGCCTATTTTTCTTATTGATGCTCGAATTATCCCATCTTTGGTCTGTGTAAATGTCTTTCAGATTGATAGCTTCATGCTGTCATTTCAGACAAGATGTTTCAGGCTCATTTTGTACATTTCCTGCCCCAGACATGAAGTCTGCTTTTCCCCTATGGTACGCTTATTCTTTTTGTTTTAACCATTGTTTTAAAATGCTTGGTGCCTTTGAAGGTAATTGATTATTTTTGCCTACAAATGTAAATATGGGAATTTGCAGAAAATATGACAAATATAAGAGTAATTAATTTTGTATATTTTAGAGAAATTCTTAATTGCCTATAACTTTTTTTTCTATAGGAAGTGGAAATTAATATGTTTATGAAGGCATAATTTACTTATGCAACTTTTAAATACATCTTTAGTTAATACAGGGCCAGCATCATTTGTGTTTGGAGGTACCTTAATATACAATTTAAAGTATGTCATAATGTGTTAATTTTTCTCAAACAAATGCTTTAAAAAAATAACTTGTCTATAATTATAAATATATTTTATTCTAGAATCAAACAGAAGATAGTTTACGAAAGGAACTTATAGCATTACAAGAGGATAAACATAACTATGAGACAACAGCCAAAGAGTCCCTGAGGCGGGTTCTTCAGGAGAAAATTGAAGTGGTTAGAAAACTTTCAGAAGTTGAGGTATTTCAATTAAAAAAAATTACTAAATAATATTATGAGTGTTTAAAAAAATCTCAAGCATTCCAGGATACTTTAAACATGGGTATTATTACATAGTTAGGAAATATTTTCTGTCTGTCAGGTGGGAAGGAACAGTTATGCTGCTTTCATTGACAGGAATTCTCCACATAACCGTGTGAGTTTTGGTACTTATGCTCCCTAGTCAATGGCTGAGGAAATAAAAACGTAACCAGGGAATCTTACTGTTTGCATTCTGCTTAGGATTCACCCTCCATACAGCAGACCATGATATGTGCTGGAGAACTGATTTCCTGTCACTTGGTTTTGCTTTGCTTTTATTTGAGGGTGGTCAGTGTAAGGCCAAGAGACTACACTTCTTGTTCTTTTTTAATTCACTCTCCAGAGAGGAAAACTAGCTGTGTCGTTTATTTAGGAAGTAAAGGTAAGTTCATCTCCAAGGTCCTTTCTAGGTCTTTAAGGAACAATGAAAATGCAATTTTTATTGCTTTGGGGGCAAAAACTCTTAATTCCTAATATAGATCATTTCTTTGAACCAATGCAAAATTACCACATACATAATGTATTACTAGAATTAGTTAAAATGCTCATCAGAAACTAAATGGTAAACATAACCTTTCCTTACTACTACAGGTATAGTTTGTATTGCTTCCTCATCCCATAGTGCCTGATTCACTGTTGTGTGATTAATTTGACATATAAAGAAAGAAAGTTACTAATTGTCTTTTAATTTTTTATTAAATTAATTGCTGGATATTATTAAACTTGCTTTCAAGGATTGATAGGCTAAAATATTTTCACAGCTAAAAGTCATACCCATTGGCCTTTCAAAAATGTAATTATATAATGGCAGCATCCTTTTCCTGCCCCTACTCTCCCTCCACTTTTCTTTTTTGTTGTTGTTGTTAATTCTTAGGTACGTTTTCTGTTTTAGTGTATACCTGAAGTAAATTGAAATTCTTTAACTCAGCTTTATAAAGTCCAGGGCAGATGTTGATTTAGAATAGTCCATAGAATTATACTTTTTATAAATTTAATTTAGAAGGAATTCTAAATAACAAATATACACTTATTCTAATTAAATTGCCTGTAAACTTGAATCGCAGCGAAGTCTGAGTAATACTGAAGATGAATGTACCCATCTGAAAGAAATGAATGAAAGGACTCAGGAAGAATTAAGAGAATTAGCCAATAAATATAATGGAGCAGTTAATGAGATTAAAGATTTATCTGATAAATTAAAGGTATGTATTTACTCTGCCTGAAAGTATGTTATGCTAATAATCCCTAACATACTGGATAGCTTAAGGTTTTAGGTATTGCTTTAGCTAGGTATGGTGGTGGTCGCCTGTAATCCCAGCTTTTCCGGAGGCTGAGGTGGGAGAATTGCTTGAACACAGGAGACAGAGGTTGCAGCGAGCCAAGATCATGTCACTGCACTCCAGCCTGGGCGACAGAGCGATACTCCATCTCAAAGGAAAAATAAACAAACAAAAAACAGTTTGGGCTGGGTGCAGTGGCTCATGCCTGTAATCCCAGCACTTTGGGAGGCGGAAGCAGGCAGATCATGAGGTCAAGAGATTGAGACCATCCTGGCCAACATAGTGAAACCCTGTCTCTACTAAAAATGCAAAAATTAGCTGGGCATGCGCCCGTATTCCCAGCTCCTTGGGAGTCTAAGACAGGAGAATCACTTGAACCCGGGAAGCAGAGGTTTCAGTGAGCTGAGATTGCGCCACTGCATTCCAGCCTGGCAACAGAGCAAGACTTCGTCTCACAAAAAAGAAAAAAAAAGTTTGAAAACCGTTGGTATAGATAGCTATTTTGAATTGATTTGCATAGTCTCCTTGAATGTGTTAAATTATGCTGAAAGTATGAAAGCAGGATGTAGGTGGTACTACATATTAAATAAGAGTTCTATAAAAGATTTTAGGTATTGCTGAATAGTTATTGATGTAAAAATTTGATAACAGTTGAAATTTATAGTGAAAAGAAGGTGTCTGTATTCCATTTAGCCCAACCTCCATTACTATAGATAATTGAAAGCCTGTAAATGCTGACATAGTTCCTCTGGATGAATATGTAGTCAGTGCTTCACAATAGACATTTTAAAAATATGTAACAGGAAGTAGATGAGAATCGGCAAACCCCATGATATTCAGATGTTTTAAAACCTAAAACTGCGTATCATTAGGCCATCTAAAAGGCACGGCCCAGCTATTTAGTGCTGTGCTGGAACAAGCCCAGAGAGAATCTGGGAATGATCTGTTCCCTTTTAGCTTTCAGGGATGCTGTTAACTCTGCTTTAGATGCCTGTGAGACATTTAGAATAAGGACAGATCAGATCATAGGGTAATGATAGAGTAATGTCTAGTTGGTCCTTTAGAATCTTATAACTGAGAAAAAAAAATCTTATAACTGTTTGTGAAGATCTATCTTGATTTAATTCAAACCATGGATTGAGTGCCTAGAAGATACGTGTTTGTTAGAGAAGACCAGAGCATACCTCCTTTGGTTAACCTATGATAGTTTTCAAAGTTGGTCTTGTTAAAAGGAGATTGTCGTCGTCCATTTGTGTTGCCATAAAGGAATAGCTGAGACTGGGTAATTTATAAAGATAAGAGGTTTATTTGGGTCACAGTTCTGCAGGTTGAAGCTTCAGGCTGCTTCCACTCATGGCAGAAGGCAAAGTGGAGCTGGCACGTGTGCCATGGTGAGAGAGGAAGCAAGAGAGAGAGTCTGGGAGAGGTGCCAGGCTCTTTTTTAACAACCAGCTCTCATGGGACCAATAGAGTGAGAATTCACTCATTACCATGAGGACAGCACCAAGCCATTCATGAGGGATCTGCTCCCATAACCCAAACACCTCTCATTAGACCCCATCTCCAACATTGAGGATCAAATTTTAATGTTGAGGCTTGGAGGACAAACATCCAAACTATAGGCAGAGGTCTTTTTGAATAGTGATTGTACTGTCATCTCTTTACTGAACAATTTTGTTTAAAATTTCAGAATGTTAACATTATAGAACTTAAAAACTGAAATAATAGTAATTTTGGGGAAAAATCTTACTTTCGTCTTTAAAAATATGATTTTTTTTTTTCCACATTGACCCTTTACCTCTGTGTGTACTGAGCCTACTTGCTTCCTCCAAGTTTCTCTCTCCTGGGTTAATATGGAGGAGTAACCCAATGCAAATAATTTTTGACATCAAGCCTTTGTCTTTATCATCTTTACTGGTTTAGAAATGTCAGGTTAGCCGGGCACAGTGGCTCATGCATATAATCCCCGCACTTTGGGAGGCCAAGGTGGGCTGATCACCTGAGGTCAGGAGTTCGAGACCAGCCTGATCAACATGGAGAAACCCCGTTTCTACTACAAATACAAAATTAGCTGGGTGTGGTGGCGCATGCCTGTAATCCCAGCTACTTGGGAGGCTGAAGAAGGAGAATCACTTGAACCTGGGAGGCGGAAGTTGCCTGGGCAACAAGAGTGAAACTCCGTCTCAAAAAAAAGAAAGAAATGTCAGGTTTACATATAATGTTCTGTAATATTGAACACTTCTCTTAGAAGTTTAAGTGAATAAAGGCATTCCTGGCTTAGGGCTCTTAAAACAAAGTTAGGTTTGTTAAATAACTGAATTTTCTTATTTCTCTAGGTAGCAGAGGGAAAACAAGAGGAAATCCAACAGAAAGGACAGGCTGAGAAAAAAGAATTACAACATAAAATAGATGAAATGGAAGAAAAAGAACAGGAGCTCCAGGCAAAAATAGAAGCTTTGCAAGCTGATAATGATTTCACCAATGAAAGGCTAACAGCTTTACAAGGTAAGTTAGCTAATCCAGAAATCGATTTTATTTTATTTTTTTTCTTTTTATCTGTGAAATATCTTTTTTTTTTTTTGGACTTATATTTACAGTACGGTTAGAACATCTTCAGGAGAAAGCTCTTAAAGAATGCAGCAGCTTAGGTAGGTGTCATCCAAATTTCTTACTTAAACCTGAATTTTATCCTTAAACTTTTGACCTTGTTTACTGTCTCACATTGAGTATTTTAAGGGATGTTTTATGTATTAGTTACAAAGTATCTATACTCTTTTAGGAAATTTTCTTTAAAAATATGCTTGATTGCCACCAGTGGGCACCATTGTTTTCCTTGAGATGAGTGAAATTTCTTCATCTGAGATCTTCTACCCAGGGATATTTAAATAAGAAAAGTACATGAACAGCAGGATCCCTTTTCTTTTAAGGTTCATTGGAAGGCCACTAAGCAGTTGTAGTCTTTTCTCAGAATTAATAGAAAGTGGCAAATTGAACCCTTCTAGTAAAAATAAATTTAACATGTTCTATACAATCTTAATCTTAGGAATACAGAATGCCATGGTTACACTTGAGACCATATTTAAAGTAATACTTTCTTTGATCAGGCAATGATATACTGTCTTAATCCTAGGGATACAAGTTGATGACTTCTTACCTAAAATAAATGGGAGCACAGAAAAAGGTAGTGTAAAAAACTTAAATATATATATATATATTATGATATCATTTTAGTCTTTAAGCAGGATAAAGAGTTCAGGGTTTTAAGTATTTGGAATGAAAAGCATGCTCTCATGGATCATTGAACCCCATCATTTAAAAATCAAGCTTTCCTTTATTTTGTAAGCGTTGATGCTGTGATCAATTCTTAGATATCCCTTGTTATATGGAAATTTCAATTACTCCAATAAGAAAATGATAAAGTTCAACTTTAGCGATATATAATATAACTCTTTTTCCCCACTCTGTTTTTCAAAGAGCTGTACTACCACTTTATTTCATCAAGTTCTGCTTTCAGGGATACTTGACCCCCATTTAAAACGTTCGAGTTTATTTAACAGCTTTTTGAGCCCTTGGACATGCCATAGAAAATACTTTGTTTATCCCATCTGTTTCATTGATCAGAGAGAACAAGGTCAGTTTTTTCTGCCATCAGAAAAATTTTTTATTAATTATTGGTTCTGTGACCCTTCTTTCTGAACAGCGTGGGTTCTCTCTTGCCAAAAACATAAAACCACTATTGGTTTTCCTGTCACTACATGGGGTACTTTTTACCCAGTGGCCTCTATTATCCTTCAGTCTTGAAGATCCCTAGTCATCCTCCTTCTCTCCCCTTCCATCTGACATTAATTGAGCACCAACTGTGTGCCAGACCCTGCGCTAGGTGCTTGGAGTACAGTAGAAATAAAACTCTTTTCTGTGTTTACCAATCTATGTGCCTTTCATCTCAGTTTTCTACAGAAGTTAGTGGAAGATATCAGAGTTGATACACAGAACTTATTAAATATTTTTTCCTTAGCCAGGCATTGTGGTGTGCACCTGTAGTCCCAACTACCCGGGAGGCTGAGGTGGGAGGGTCAGCTGAGCCCAGGAGGTTGAGGCTGCCATGAGCCATAATTGTGCCACTGCACTCCAGCCTGGGTGGCAGAGTGAGACCCTGTCTTTTTTTTAAAAAAGAAAGAAAAGAAAAGAAAAAATATTTTTTCCTCCATGTATCAGGGGATATCATAATAGTTCTTGGGCAGCAATCAAACTGGTAGAGTTAGGAGGTGGGTTTTTTGGTTCTGCTTTGGTTTGGTTTTGTTTGGTCAGTTTTTAATCAAGAACTGGCAGTATAGGCTCAGGTAACTGTGTATATGTTAGCTGCAAGGTCAAAACTTTATATTGCATATGTAATGAATTTTGAAACTCTCAAGAAAAATGTTCATTAATCATTGCAGTTTGACTATTCTATGTATGTTTTGTAAAATGCATGGACTTTTTAAAATTCCAATTTGATTGAATTTAAATTTGAGAATTTTTAAAGGTGTAGTTTATATTCATTGGGATTAAGCAGATTGCTTGAGCTCAGGAGTTTCAGACCAGCCTGGGCATCATGGTGAAATTTTGTCTCTACAAAAAATACAAAAATTAGCTATGCATGGTGGCCACACGCCTGTAATCCCAGCTACTCAGGAGGCTGAGGTGGGAGGATCACTTGCGCCCAGGAGGTCAAGGCTGCAGTGAGCTGAGATCACGCCACTGCAGGCAATGGGAGTGAGACCCTGTCTCAAAAAAGCAAAATCATGTCTGGCACAGTGACTTACACCTATAATCCCAGCACTTTAGGAGGCCAAGGCGGGTGGATCGCTTGAGGTCAGGAGTTCAAGACCACCAGGGTCTGGAAAACTTGGTGAAACCCTGTCTCTACAAAAAAATAGAAAAATTAGCTGGGCGTGGTGGCATGCTACTGTAATCCCAGCTACTCAGCAGGCTGAGACAGGAGATTCGCTTGAACCTGGGAGGCAGAGGTTGCAATGAGCCCAGATTGTGCTACTACACTCCAACCTGGGCAACAGAGTGAGACTCCTGTCTCAAAAAGAAAAAAAAGAAAAAAAAAAAAGCAGTCAATCAGTCATCACCCTCTTATATATATTAATAATGTTAGTATTAACCCAAGCTGGGAAACTGCTATTCATTCCTTCAATTAAGAGAATCATTTATGTACATGGAGCCATCTTTATACTATTTAGAGAGTTGTCAAATTACTGCTTCATTTTTTTACAGTTCCAATTGATTCAGATGAAAATAATAGTAGACTGCTTTCATATTGTATTAATATAATTGTTAAAGACGCCTTGATTTTAAGAATAAATATTTTAGATACTTAAAGGTAACTCCTTACTATAATTATTTTTTCCTTATTTGTGTGCTTGCTTTTTTGGTGGTGATATACTGAGTGGTATGATAGTGACTAATAGAATATTTTAAAAGAAACCAAGTGATAAATTTCTGGATATGCACCAAAACTTAGGTAAGAGTGGACTTTGGAATAAGATGGCACTTAATTCCATTCTGAATCACTTGTAATATAATAATGAACCAATTATCAAGTATCCCAGTATTACCAGTGTCCATAACCATATTATATAATTTTAACTAAATTACTCTTTAAATAATAGAGAGCCAAGTATAGTTGTAAGAGAATATTTTTAAATATCTGAAAATGTTAAAATTAATAATACTTTCAGTGAATCCCATTTTAAAAATTAAATATAATGTAGCTACTAAAAGCACAGGTTTTGTACTGTAAATTTTTTGTGTGTCTTATCTAATAAGCATAATCTGAATATATCTTAGAGAGTAAAGGACAGTGTTGTCCGAAATAAACATAAGGCTGGGTGTGGTGGATCACACCTATAATCCCAGCACTTTGGGAGGCCAAAGTGGAAGGATTGCTTGTGTCCAGGAGTTCAAGGCCAGCTTGAGCAACATAGTGAGACCTCGTCTCTATAAAAAAATTAAAAATTAACTGGGCATAGTGGTGTGCACCTGAGACCCAGCTCCTCAGGAGGCTAGATGGGAGAATCAGTTAATCCTGGGAGGTCAAGGCTGCAGTGAGTCGTGATCACATCACTGTACTCAGCCTGGGTGACAGAGTGAGACCTGTCAAAAAAATAAAAAATTAACATAATGAGAGCCATATACATAATTTTAAATGTTCTGCTGGGCAAAGTAGCTTGCTCCTGTAATCCCAGCGAGGGAGGATTGTTTGAGCCCAAAAGCTCGAAAGCTGCCTGGGCAATATAGTGAGACGCCATCTATAAAAATATTACTTGCTTTTTTTTTTTTTTAAATTAGTGAGGTGTGGTATCATGTGCCTATAATCCCAGCACTTTGGGAGGCTAAGCAGGGAAGACTACTTGAGGCCATTAGTTTGAGACCAGCATGGGCAACATAGTGAGACCTCTGTCTCTACACAAAATTTAAAAATTAGCCAAGTGTGATCGTACACATCTATAGTCCTAGATAGTTGGGAAGCTGAGGAGGGAGGATCCCTTGAGCCCAGGAATTCAAGGTTGCAATGAACTATGATTGTACCACTGTACTCCAGCCTGGACAATAGAGTAAGACCCTGTCTTTTAATTTAAAAAAATTCTGGCGGCCACATTGTATTAGTCAGAGTTCTCTAGAGGGACAGAACTAATGGAATATATACATTATATATATAAAGGGGAGTTTATTAAGTATTAACTGACATGATCACAAAGTCCCACATTGGCCATCTTCAAGCTGAGGAGCAAGGAGAGCCAGTCCGAGTTCCAAAACTGAAGAACTTGGAGTCTGATGTTCAAGGACAGGAAGCATCCAGCACAGAAGAAAGATGTAGGCTGGGAGGCTAGGCCAGTCTCTCTTTTCACATTTTTCTGCCTGCTTATATTCTAGCCCCACTGGCAGCTGATTAGATTGTGCTCACCCAGATTAAGGGTAGGTCTGCCTTTCCTAGCCCACTGACTCAAATGTTAATCTCCTTTGGCAACACCCTCACAGACACACCCAGGATTAATACTTTGTATCCTTCAATCCATTCAAGTTGACACTCAGTATTAACCATCACACACATTAAAAATATAAAAAGCTGGGTGCAGTGGTACATGCCTGTTGTCCCAGTTACTTGGGAGGCTAAGGTGGGAGGACCCCTTAAGGCCATGAGTTTGAGGTTATAGTGCTCTGCAGTCACACCTGTGAATAACTACTGCACTTGATCCCAGACAACATAGCAAGATCCCATCTCTATAATATATATATATAAACAAAACAAATTCAAATATTTTGCCTATAGCATCTAAAATATTATTTCAATGTTAATAAATATTAAAATGATTAATAAATTATTAATGAACTATTTCATATTACAATTTTCTTACTAATTCATTGAAATCATTGTACATTTGTTTTATGCTTAGGACATCTCAATTAGAGCTAGCCACTTATGAAGGGTTCAGTAACTACAGTAGCTAATGGCTATTGTATTGGATAGCATAGGTATATAAATAAAAATCCATAGAAAACTCATATATATAAATAAAATGTATTTTAATTAGAGTTGTTTTGTATCTTTTTATATTAATCTTGGATTTTATCTAAACCAGTTTAGTAAATATTTTAATGTAGAGTTCAAAGTGTGATTGTTAGCTTTGTAAGTAATAGTGGGATGTCCCTCTTTAATAAATGTCATCTTAAGTCCTTTGATATTAGTCTGAAATATGTTTCAAATATGTTTTGTAAAGTCCTTTAGCTAAGTTAAAATTTCGTTCCAAATGAGTTTATGTATATAACATGGTGATATAGTTTGAGTTTTGAAAGTGTTACCGTATCTAAAATAGGATTTATGAAAAACAACTTTCTATCTTGGCAATTACTATTATACTGAGGGCTCCTGTTTTGCTTTTTCTGGCTCCAGTTGTCAAATTCTTATTTATTAGATTTTTTTTTAATTTAAAATTTATGTTGCAGTTAGTATTTTTTTATTTTTGAGGCTATATTGTATCTCTATATAGTATTCTAGGTATGTAATGCATTGGTCTCTCCAAAGCACAAGTTTTATCAACCTTTTCCCTACATGTTTTTGTCTTATACTGATTGTGATGATAGATGGGAGGCTCTGCACACCTTGTAACTTACTAAAGCATAATGATAGATTTTAGTATAGAATTAGAGAAGATAGCTAACAGGAAGGATATAAAGAGAGAGAAGGCATGTTCGGAGTAGGTGGTGTCTGCCTGTCATGCAAAGTTGAGACGATCGAAGAGTAACGTGGCTTGAGGTGGAGGAAAGGGGAAGGAGGCTTTTATAGGGAGAGTGGTGCCAACTCATGTGTCCCCTTTGACAGATTCTAATGCTTTCACACTTTCCAAGTAGTCATTACGTCAGAATATGTTTTTAACACTTTAACTTCCAAAATCGATTTGGTAGTTTTGAAAGATATAAATACGTGTTAAAGGACATTATCCAGATTCAGAAGTAACTCTTTAAATCACAATAAAGATTATTGTAAGAAAAGGAGTGGAACTTTTATTTAACCACTAATGTTAGGTTTTTATTGTCTCCATCCATTTTTTTAAATGAAAAATACATTCTGTTTGACTTGAGCAAAACCATTTACCAAGCTCTTACTTTGAAATGAATAGGCACTGATTTTGATCATTTGGGCAGAGATAAACAATTTAATGTTTTAATACTGTATGAGGTACAGATTAAGTGACTCAAAGGGGAAGATTATGAAATGAATATGTAAAACTTAAAACATTACATCAGTTTCTTAAAAATTTTATGGTATTACTTTATGATATTCTTAAAGTATTTACCTTTTGCCTCTTAACTAAGATGAATAACTTTGAAGAGGGAGTATTATAGAACAATCACTTGAAAATTAATTCAATAATGACAAATAAATTATTTAAGGGTATTTGTTGAGCTCTAGTGGACAAAAGATAGAAGAACCTTTAAAGTGGAAGAATCATTTTAAAACAATATATTTATGTGATTTTCTTGACCTCTTTGGATAAAAACTACACCTTTAAAAGCTAACCATTCAGTGTACAAATTAATAATAATTTTCAGTCATTTAACTCCAAAATATGTCTGCTTTAGTATCAAAATATATTGAACCTTTATTAGTCTTACTTAGTACCATGTTAATACATTTCTGTTTTCCTACCTTTGCTGTTGGTTTTCAAAGACAGCAACAAACTATATCCTTAAAGGTGTTTCTTTCTTTATTAGAGCACTTGCTTTCAAAGAGTGGCGGGGACTGCACTTTTATTCATCAATTCATAGAATGCCAGAGTGAGTACAGAGTATTTTTCACCTTGATTTTAATGAAGTCAGGGGCTAAAACTGAAAAGTGAGAGGTAAAATGAGGATCTCAATGTGTTTGTTATAGCAGAAGTGTTTAAATGGCCATCAGCAAACCTTTTCATACTATTTCTCTTTTGAGAAAAATATTTCTGTTGCATTTGCCTTCACAGATGGAGCTGAGCATTTCATATTGGCCACCATAAAAAAGAGGGAAACTTTCAAGCTTATTAATTTTGAGGTTCTTAAATAAATTTCTTAGAGTAAATGAAGCCAGAAAAATAATTATTTAGTTTGGGCACTCCGTTCTGAAGATGGCCCTCAGAGTAGCAGGAGCTTTTTAGAGAGGTAGTAGCGGTAGATTGTCCTACAATCTGACCTCAACTACCTACCCGTGGGAAGTTGTAAAAGGCTATCTTTAAGAATATTTTAAAGAGGCCAGGCATGGTGGCGTGCGCCTATAATCGCAGTTGCGTGGAAGGCTGAGGTGGTGGAATCGCTCGAACCTGGTAGGCCGAGGTTGCAGTGAGCCGAGATTACACCGTTGTGCTCCAGACTGGGCAACAGAGCAAGACTCTGTCTCAAAAAATATATATATTTTAAAGATAGATTGACTTGACTGGGCACGGTGGCTCACACCTGTAGTCCTAGCACTTTGGGGAGGCCGAGGTGGGTGGATCACCTGAGGTTAGGAGTTTGAGACCAGCCTGACCAACATGGTGAAACACCGTCTCTACTAAAAATACAAAAATTAGCTGGGTGTGGTGGCAGGTGCCTGTAATCCTAGCTTCTTGGGAGGCTGAGACAGGAGAATTGCTTGAACCCAAGAGGTGGAGGTTGCAGTGAGCCGAAGACAGACAAACAAAATGATAAATTGGCTTTTGAAGTGATTTAGACCTCTGCTGAATTCTGAACAAAGATACCATGAATTCCTTTTTACTTGAAAGTCACAAAAGCTGCTTAAATCTATAACAATTACAAGGTTGTGATATTTTCTTGGTTTTTGTTAAGTAAAGGTCATCGTGTGTGGTAAAGATTTGTTGATAATGTCTGTGGTTTTTTCCATCAAGCAAATACTTTCTCAGGCATTCTTCTCATTCTGCTCTCCTTTCTTGGAAATGTGGTTTCCCAAGTTTTTATGCTCATAATTTCATTGTGTGAATATTCATTCATATGTGCCCCCCGCTACCCTGCCCCAATACCTCAGGAGCACTTGGGGGTTCTAAGGGTCATACTTGGTAATTAAAACAGTCACAAATTCAGCACATCAAATGTTACCCTCCTTGGAGATCCTTCAAGGAAACTGAGAAGTTCATTTAATAGTTTTCGCAGAGCTTCTGTTTTTGCAGTTTTGATACTATAATATTAAGTATAAGTTGAATATTACTTTGAGGCAATTTATTTAATAAATGTGACATATTTCTTTGTCCTTTTAAAACAATATTTGGCCTGGCATGGTGGCTCACGCCTGTAATCCCAGCAATTTGGGAGGCCAAGGTAGGCGGATCACCTTAGGTCAGGAGTTTGAGATGAGCCTAGCTAACATGGTGAAACCCTATCTCTACTAATAATACAAAAATTAGCCAGGGGTGGTGGCACATGCCTGTAATCCCAGCTACTCGGGAGGCTGAGGCAGGAGAATTGCTTGAATCTGAGAGGCAGAGGTTGCAGTGAGCCGAGATTGCACCATTGCACTCCAGCCTGGGCGACAGAGTGAGATTCCATCTCCAAAAAAAATTAAAAAGTAAATAAATAAATAAATAAAACAATATTTATAAAGCAAAGATTAGTACATCTTTTTGTTACCTTCTAATTACTAAATCTCATTTTTATGGGAAATTGGCAACGGGAGCTGGGGCAAAATAATTGATGTCCACTGATATCAACTAAAAGAATATATAATCTAAAATGCAAATCTTTAGGCCAGGTGCTGTGGCTCACGTCTGTAATTCAGCTCTTTCATGGGCCTAGGCAGTAGGATCCCTTGAGGCCAGGAGATCAAGACCAGCTTGGGCAACATAGTGCGATCCTGTCCTTACAGAAAACTTTAAAAAATTATCCAGCAGAGGCTAGGAGCTGTGGCTCATGCCTGTAATCCCAGCACTTTGGGAGGCTGAGGTGGGCTGATCACTTGAGGTCAGGAGTTTGAGACCAACCTGGCCAACATGATGAAACCCCATCTCTACTAAAAATATGCAAAATTAGCCGGGCGTGGTGATGCATGCCTGTAATCCCAGCTACTCAGGAGGCTGAAGCAGGAGAATCACTTGAACCTGGGAGATGGAGGTTGCAGTGAGCCAGGATCACACCACTGCACTCCAGCCTGGGCAACAGAGCGAGACTCTGTCTCAACAACAGCAGCAACAAAAAAAATTACCCAGGAATGATGGCACATGCGTGTAGCCCTAGCTACTCAAGAAGCTAAGGTGGGAGGACCCCTTGAGCCCAGGAGCTCAAGACTCCAGTGAGCTATGGTTGTGCCACTGCACTCTAACCTAGGCAACAGAGCAAATCCCTGTCTCTAAAAAATAAAATAAAATACAAATCTTTAGAAGAAGGATTTTTATTTTGAACTTTTAAGATTTATATTTTGAACCCTAAGAAATGAGCAGGTGATTATCAAAAGAATGTTTACTAAGTTACAATTTGTTAAAAATCTTTGTTTTATTTTGTTATTGTTACTGGCTTACTTTAAACAGAACAACTTTTTGCCAGTAGTCCCAAGCTACTCAGGAGGCTGAGGTGGGAAGATCACTCGAGCCTAAGGCAACATACTGAGACTCTGTCTCTTTGCGGGTGGGGGGGGGGGGGAAAGCTGGGTGAAGTGGCTCATGCCTGTAATCCCAACACTTTGGGAGGCCGAGGCGGGTGGATCACTTGAGGTCAGGAGTTCAAGACCAACCTGACCAATATGATGAAACCCCATCTCTACTAAAAATACAAAATTAGCCAGGCGTGGTGGTGGGCGCCTGTAGTCTTGGCTACGTAGGAGGCTGAGGCAGGAGAACCACTTGAACCTGGGAGGTAGAGGTTGCAGTGAGCCGAGATTGTGCCATTGCACTCCAGCCTGGGCAACAAGAACAAAACTGTCTCAAAAAAAAAAAAAAAAAAAATGGAGAGGAAAAGAGAAAAACTTTTTACTTTTTAATGTCTATTTTATTATTGAACATTTCACTTAAAATAGTATAAAATACTTAGCTGTATTTGTAACACAGAATAAAATTTGCTTTAAATATACAAAAGGCGTTTGGAGATTTTTGTTGCATCATAGTTTTGGGGGAAAATGGACCAGATAAACATGCAGAGATAGCACAGAATTTATATAAATTACACCAAATGCCTTCAATGGGAATGTTAAAAAGTTATTAAAATGATGTTTATGAGGACTGTGTAATAGCATGAGAAAATACTAAACAGGTAATACCTACATACAAGAAAAAAATCAAAATATAAAATCCCATTTTTGTGTACAAAGGGTGAACCAAAGAACAGCGAAAAAGCCAGGCACAGTGGCTCATGCCTGTAATCTCAGTACTTCGGGAGGCCAAGGTGGGAGGATTGCTTGAGCCCAGGAATTTGCAGCCAGCCTGGGCAACATAGACCCCATCTCTACAAAAAATTAGCTGGCCATGGTGATAACATGCCTGTGTCACACCTACTCAGGAGTCTGAAGCAGGAGGATCGCTTAAACCCATGAGGTTGAGGCTACAATGAACTGTGATCACACCATTGCACTCCAGCCTGGGCTACAGAGCAAGACCTATCTCGAAAAACAAAAACAACAACAAAACTAAAGAAAATAAGTATTCCCAGACATCTGAATCCTTTGGGTCCCTGAGTGCAAACAGAGAAAGTTTGGGCTATAAGTTCAGGTAGCCAAGGAGAGGCCTACTATTGAAATCTGTTTGGTTTCTGAGTTTCAGGTAGCAAGTAGTAAGAATTTGGTTATTGGTGATTCTAGAGGTATTTCAGAACTTTCCAAATCTGTTCGTTCCCTTAAATTTGGGTAACCAGAGTTGGGAAAGTGAGGGTTGACTCTGGTTTGACTTGTCGTCAGAAGGGACATTTTATCATTTTATCACATGCTGCCATTGTAAAAATTGTTGTGTTTAATAAGTATTCTTAATATCATAAGCAAGACAAATTCAGCAAATATCTTAAGTAAATTTATACTCAAGCACTTTTAAAACAATTTTGGATTACATATTAACAAGCGCACACAAGGCTTTTTGCCATTATTTTCATTGATAGGTATCTTGAAATGCTTTATAATTTTGAATATGAAGTAAATATTTGTGTGCAGTGCTGCTTCGTATTTCTTGTTTCCAGTCTTTTAAAAAGCAAATGTTAAATACCTAGCCTTCTTTATTTATTAGTGCTTCTATAGTATAATTCACCTTGTGTTTTAAAAATTGGAAAGCAAATCGTTTATTTCCATAAGGTTTTTCATGTCTGTCTTTAATATGATGACAGATTTTTCAGTTTATGTGTATGAATCTATAAGAGAACAATTTGGTTGTTGGCTCTTTCCATTTACAAGTTGTAGAAAATAAATGTGTTGGAACACATTTAAATTTGTTTTCCTTTTATGGTAAAACAGACTTTTTAAAGAAAAACTTCTCTTTTCTGAGAAAAACTTTAAATTCCAGACAAAGAAATTGGACTTTGAACAGAGATTTAAATAATGTTTTGCGTAAGTCTCCAGAACTGTAAAGTAAATATTCTCTATTAAAATATCTTTACCACATATAAGGTAGAATTAGGAAGTCACTCCAGTAAAACTTGCTAAAAAAAGCCTCAGCAATATTTTCCTCTTCAGGGGTTCAGATATGAGCTTGGTTTAGGCAAAACTCCACATTTAGTGTTCTCTGCAAATTTTAGTTCCTTAAAGTTTACCATATAAACTTAATGGATACATTGAAACTTTTTGTGTTCTGCTAAAGATGCTTTCCAAATTAAGAAATATTGTATCTCTGAATCTGTTTCATACATATCCATGAACTCTGTCACTTGATTAACTTGTATGCTTAGTGGAAAGATGAAGGGTGAAAGGACATGGAGAACTGCCGTCACTTGGTGGGCATAGAGTGAGAGACAGCCTTCTCTGGACTGCTGCCTGCCCCTTTGATTTTTTTTGCTACTGTCTGTTCTAATAAGGAGACAGGCATCACTGCCGGATGCCAGATAAATTTTCCTGAGGTCTACTTTGTAGAGACAAACTGTCCCAATGGCATCTCTCTCTTGATGATAATCAGTGCCCTAAAGTAAACCTCATGCCTTTGTATTCTTTTTTTTAACACCTGAGATCTGAGAATGTATTCTTAATCTGTGTTTATTATTATTGTGAGACTTAACTTTTTGATATTATTAGTTTAATTAATATTTCATGTCTTACTGGTTTTTTCCTGATTTTCAGTAAATCTCTCTCTGCCTCCCACCCCCATAACTAGGAAAAATTGTAGTCACTATCTGTATATGCTTTTCTCATTCACTCCTTTTTCTTAGGGCTTTGCTCTCACACATAAATTGCCTTATTTGGAGTAATACATTGAATTGATGTTGCTTGTGTGACTGAATGTTTATTTTTCATCACTATGAGGTCAACCTCTCTGAATAGTCTCAGTATTCTGATTACGTATTCTACTTGAAACAGATTTTTAGATTTTCATTTTGTAAACTTTTATTTCTCTAAGCCAAAGCAGTTTATGGCAAATAATAGAAAACATGTATTGTGTTTCCCTGCTCATAATAGGTTACATCCCTGTAACAGGAAAACTCTGAGTGTCAGCTAGGTGCTGCTAATTTTATTTTTTTATTGTGAGAGTAGTTTGTTCAGTCTCAGATGTATTGGAGAGTTGTTTGTACTGATCATTTCCCTTGTCAGCCCACTTTCTAACATGTCTACCAGATTTTCTCCCATTACAAGTGCCCAGGTGACAATCTTAAGTACATACCAATGGTGTTTTGGTATGTGTACTGTTGCTTTTTAAAAAAGATCTATTTCCATATTCTTGAAATTGGCCCCTTTCACTTTATTTTCAGTCCATCCTTGAATTCTAAATCCTTTTTCCTCTCTCCTTTTCCTTCCTTTTTTTTTTCTTTTCTTTTTCTTTTTGAAACAGAGTCTTGCTGCATTGCCCAGGCTGGAGTGTAATGGCATGATCTCGGCTCACTGCAACCTCCACCTCCTGGGTTCAGGCAGTTCTCCTGCTTCAGCCTCCCAAATAGTTGGGATTACAGGCACCTGCTACCAAACCCGGCTAATTTTTTTTTTTATTATTTTTTTTATTTTTAGTAAAGATGGGGTTTTACCACGTTGGCCAGGGTGGTCTCAAACTCCTTACCTCAGGTGATCCACCCGCCTTGGCCTCCCAAAGGGCTGGGATTATAGGCGTGAGCCACCGTACCCAGCCTTCTTCTTAAATTTTAGGACAAGTAGCTTCTGGAACTGTTTTTATGAAAAAGCACAACATCTTCTATAGCAAGAGTTACTTTAACTGATTAAATTTTGCTGCAGAAATGAGTAACTTTATGAAAGTCTGTATTATTAAAATTGGGAACCTCACAGAGCCTTTCCTGTGAGGCTCTATGTCTCTATTTCTGTTTTGTTAATTATTTCAGAAGGGAAATAATTTTCTGGTTTGAATGCCGATTATAACAATTTGTGTCTTGATATTCTAATCTCAATTTCTTCGTCATATTTGCCCTTGGTAATCTTGTAGGTAACGTTAGCTCATTTCTATTTATGATGTTTAGAATTCAATGAGAGGGATCTTTATGTGAATTCTGATGCACTTTCTCACTGGCAGTATGATTGTGGGCAATACTGGGCAAATTGACCTCTTTAAACCTTGATTTCTTCATTGATAAAGTGGGATGGTAGTATCTGTCTCATAGAATTATGAAAAGTAATTGAGATCATATTTACTAAGTGCTCTAAGTAATGCATGACACACTGAAATGTACATTAGTTAACAGGCAGAAAACATGTTGGAGAGGTGTAGAAGCTGTGCATAATTACCAGTATGCATGCCATTTAAAAAATTTGGTGTCAAGCACATTTTTTTGATGTCCTAGTCAGAACATTTTCTTAATGAAACCCAATTTTGAGACTTAGAAATATTTTCCAGGTTGGCAGTTATAGCAGCAGATTGTCTGGTTCTTTTATATTCACTCCCTCCTCTCTTCCAGTCAGTTTGTTTCAGATCCCTAGGAAACTGACATCAGTATCAGATAGTCTGTGCTATTTGGGTTTATCTTCTGCTTTAGTGTTTCAATTAGTTGTAGCTGTCAAGTAAGGAAAATGGCTCTTTAGCTTTAAGGACTCAATCCATTCTTGGCACAGCTGTTTCAAACTTCTGGGATCAAGTGATCCTCCCAATTTGACCTTTCCAAGCATTGGGACTACAGGCATAAGCCACCATGTTCAGCCTCCTTTGAACTTCTTTTGAATGTATTGTTTGCATTGTTTCTCGTTTTTTATTTTATGCCGCATAGTAATATGGTTAGTATATAATTTATTTCTGTCAACCAAGAAGTAAATTTGGTTCTCTCTGTTCAGTCTTTGACAAGATTTGAGAGTCTTCTGACTAAACTAAATGCTTAGATGGTGGTACTTAAATGTCAAACATATTATACTCTCAGTTCTACTCCTTGGTAGGTTCCCTGCAGAGATGTTTGTGTATCAGGTACAATTTCAAGAATGTTCATAGCAGCATTATTCACATTAGATCCAAACTGGAAACAGCCAAAAAGACCCTCAGTAGTTAAATGGATAAATACACTGGGGCATATTGGGTGGAAAAAAAGCCTGACACAAAAGAATACCTACTATTTAATATTCCATTTATATGAAGTTCAAAATCACTAAAATCATATTATTTGGTCATGTATATTTGAGTAGTGTGACTATAAAGAAATATAAGAAATTAAGTACCATGAAAGTCAGGATAGGCTGGGCGCAGTGGTTCACACCTGTAATCCCAGCACTTTGGGAGGCCGAGGTGGGTGGATCACGAGGTCAGGAGTTTGAGACCAGCTTGGCCAACATAGTGAAACCCCATCCCTACTAAAAATACAAAAGATTAGCTGGGCATGGTGGCGGGTGGCAGGCGCCTGTAATCCCAGCTACATGGAAGGCTGAGGCAGGAGACTTGCTTGAATCCGGGAGGTGGAGGTTGCAGTGAGCTGAGATCACACCACTGTACTCCAGCCAGGGAGACAGTGCGAGACTGTCTCAAAAAAAAGAAAAAAACCCAAAAAAACAAAACACATAATAGTAGTTACCTTTATGGGAGAGGAAAGGGATTTTATTGGAGGGGAGGGCTTCCTCCCTGTGGAGGGCTTTAAGGGTTGGTAGGATGGTTCTATTCCTGACTTGGGCTACAGTCACATAGATATTTGCTTTATGAAAATGTATTAACCTATACCTTTGTGTTTTATGTTCCTTTTTGTGTATCTTTTTTGTTTGTTGTTTTGTTTTGTTTTGTTCTTGAGACTGAGTCTCGCTCTGTTGCCCAGGCTGGAGTGCAATGGCACGATCTCAGCTCACTGCAACCTCCGCCTCCCAGGTTCAAGCGATTCTCCTGTCTCGGCCTCCTGAGTAGCTGGGATTACAAGTGCATACCACCACACCCAGCTAACTTGTATTTTTAGTAGAGACAGGGTTTCACCATGTTGGCCAGGTTGATCTCGAACTCCTGACCTCAGGTGATCCGCCCGCCTCAGCTTCCCAAAGTGCTGGGATTACAGGCGTGAGCCACCACGCTCAGCCTTGTATGTCATTTTTTATAATAAATATGGTTTAAAAATAGTGGAAAATGAATAATCACCTCTCTGGAGTATCCCTCAAAAAAGAGAGTTTTAAGGCCATGTGCAGTGTCTTATACCTGTAGTCCTAGTGCTTTGAGAAGCCAAGGTGGGAGAATCGCTTGATTTCAGGAGTTCAAGACCAGCCTGGCCAACACAGTGAGACTATGTCTCTACAAAAATAAAAGTAAAAATAAATTAGCTGGGCATGGTGGCACATGCTTGTAGTCATACCTGCCCGGGAGGCTGAGGTGGGAGGATCGCTTGAGCCCTGGAGCGTGAGGCTGCAGTGAGCCATAATTGCACCACTGCACTCCAGTCTGGGCAACAGAGTGAGACCTTATCTCAGAAGTTTTATAAAAAAATGGTTTTAGGGCTGGGCTCAGTGGCTCAAGCCTGTAACCCCAGCACTTTGGGAGGCCGAGGCAGGCAGATAACGAGGTCAAGAGTTCAAGACCAGCCTGACCAACATCATGAAACCCCATGTCTACTAAAAATACGAAAATTAGCCGGGTGTGGTGGCGTGTGCCTGTAATCCCAACTACTCAGGAGGCTGAGACAGGAGAACCTCTTGAACCCAGGAGACAGATGTTGCAGTGAGCTGAGATCATGCCACTGTATTCCAGCCTGGGTGACAGAGCAAGACTCTATCTCAAAGAAAAAAAGAGTTTTAAAAAAGAAGAAAGGCCTTCTACTCTGTCTCTGTTTCAGTTGTACCAAGTTAGATAGGTCTTTCAAGACCTGCAGTTATCATGACAGGAAAGTTCTTTCTTGAGTCTCTGAAGGGGTAAAGTCAGAGGCAGAGATCTCTGATCTCACCTCTATTGTATATATTACACTTGTGACTCCCAAAGCATTGAGGTCTCTACACCAAGTTGGAGACTCAATGGTTACAGATTGTTTTAAACTGGATTATTTATTTCTTTTTGAGATGGAATCTCTGTCTGTCGCCAGGCTGGAGTGCAGTGGTGTGATCTCAGATCACTGCAACCTCCACCTCCTGGGTTCAAGCGATTCTCTTGCCTTAGCCTCCTGAGTAGCTGGGATTACAGGCACGTGCCCCTATGCCCAGCTAATTTTTGTGTTTTTAGTAGGGATGGGGTTTTACAGTGTTGGCCAGGATGGTCTCGATCTTGACCTCGTGAGCTGCCCGCCTTGGCCTCCCAAAGTGCTGGAATTACAGGCATGAGCTGCTGCACCCGGCCAAAATATATTTTTTCTTTATTTACAGGCCTCTAGTGATTCACAAGATTTGAAATATAACTTTAAATAATTTCAATAGTGATAATAGCAGCTAATTAGCCAGGAGCAGTGATACATGCCTGTAGTCCCAACCAATTGGGAGGCTGAGGCCAGAGGATCACTTGAGCCCGGGAGTTAGAGGCTGCAGTTAACAGTGATCATGCTGTGAAAAGCCCCATTACTCCAGCCTGGTCAATGTAGCAAGATGCCATCTCTTAAATAAATAAATAAATAAATAAATAAATAAATAAATGCAGCTAATCATTATTTGGTACTTATAAACTAATACTGTTCAAACTTTTTATATATAATAATTTATTTAATCATTTTTTAAGATGAAGAAACACTCAAATAATTTTTTATTTTGACCCCTTTAAACACAGATGCTCAATTGATTCATTCCACAAAGATTAATTAAACATGTATGTACCAGGCATTATTATAACTGTTGGGGTTATTAGAAGTGAATAAGACAAGAAGGCTTTGCCTTCATGGAGTTTACATGCTCTTGAGGAGACAAAAAGTAATAAACCAAAAAATTAATATGTTAGGAAGTGATGAGTCCACTGAAGAAAACAAAATAAAGACTGTAAGGGGATAGGGAACAATAAAGGTAGTATGTGACTTAACAGAGAGGGGACTAAGCTGAGTTGTATGTGTGTCTGGAGAAAGTGTGTGAAATAAAAACCGTATGAAATGCTAAGACTGAGATTGGAGTTTTAGAAGAATTCAAACACCTTTTTAAAATAAAAGGCCAGATAGTAAATATTTTAGGCTTTGCAGGCTGTAAGGTTTCTTGGCAGATACTCAATTCTGCCATTGTAGGGAAACTTAGCCATGGACAGTATGCAAATGAATGGACCTGGCTGTGTTCCCATAAAACTTTATTTGCTAAACAGGCAGCAGGTTGGATTTGGCCCAATGGGGGTATAGTTGACTGTCCCCTGGGGTAGATCACAAGGGACCTTTAGGTTATGGTAGGAACTTCAGATTTTGTTTTAAGGATGAGAGAGTTTTGAGCAATAAATTACAATCTTCTGATATATGTTTATAATTTTTGAACAGGTCAGTATGTAGATCTTCAACATACTAGAGAAAGACTAGAATAGCTTTCAAAGTCTGTGTTTATACTATTTTATTATCTGCTATGTTGATGTAACAGGCATTTGCAAACAACTATTATGTGTCAGAAGTGTGTTAGGAATTAAATTATTAATAAAATACTTCTCTACTTTCACCTGATCCTAAATTCCTGTATTTCTCTCATTTATCTTGGTAATCCACAGTGAGTGCCTGGTGCATAGTAAATATTTGAAAGAATGAGTATATTCCCTCAAGGAATTCATAGTAATTTGGGCAAGGTAGACATAATGAATAGTTGCAATATACCTTAAGAGAGATGGGAATGAAGGAATGAGGCTTAGGAGAGATTCCAAACATATTTAGGAGAAAGGAAGAGAAGAGAATTTCAGTTTTAGACATGGTGAGATTTAAGTCCCTGTGGTATTTCTGGGTGAAGATGTTTGGAAAGTAGTTGGACAATGGACCAGTAGTGTCCTGGGGCCGAAGAATGCTAGACTTGACATCAACATTTAGAAATTACTCAAGGTAGTTAAAGCCATTTAAAAATGTTGTTGTTCTTGACAGACATCTTAAAAACTAATGCACATATTTAGATTATAATCAGAGAAAGGGAAAGGCAATAAAAGCCTAAGAAGGAAGGAATGAACAAGCACATAAAAGTAGGAGTGAGTGGCATCCTAGAAGTTAAAGCAGTAGTGTTTCCAAAGGGAGGCAGTAAACTTGATTAAATATGGTGAATGGACCCATTCGTAGTAAAATATTATAAAAAGCATAAGTCACAAGGACAAGAGAATGGGAGAGAAGACTACAGCGGATAATAGATGCCAACAAAATTTTGGAAGATGTGAAACATACAGTTGAGTGGTAGGAGATTTGGGTTTCCACCTTTTCTTTTCTGAAAGCCTGCAGTCAGGTAAAGGAAACCTCAGAAAACCAAGTCAAAACTGTGGCTAAGGGGCACTTAATACCTGCCAGGTAGGGCAGGAATGCATGGTTGCTAAAAACAGGATTAAAAGTTTATATAAGAATAATCTGGCTGGGCACGGTGGCTCAAGCCTGTAATCCCAGCACTTTGGGAGGCCGAGATGGGCGGATCACGAAGTCAGGAGATCGAGACCATGCTGGCTAACACGGTGAAACCCCGTCTCTACTAAAAAATACAAAAAAAAAAGTTAGCCGGGCGAGGTGGCGGGCGCCTGTAGTCCCAGCTACTCGGGAGGCTGAGGCAGGAGAATGGCGTGAACCCAGGAGGCGGAGCTTGCAGTGAGCTGAGATCCGGCCACTGCACTCCAGCCTGGGCGACAGAGCGAAACTCCATCTCAAAAAAAAAAAAAAAAAAAGAATAATCTGAACTATTTTCTTATTTTTCTTCTTCTTTTTTTTTTTTTTTTTTTTTTTTTGAGACAGGATCTTTGTTGCCTAGGCTATAGTACAGTGGCATGATCTTGGCTCACTGCAGCCACAACCTCACAGGTATCGATCCTCCCACCTCAGCCTCCCAAGTAGTTGGGACTAAGGGCACACATCACACCCAGTTAATTTTTCTATTTTTAGTAGAGACAGAGTTTCGTCATGTTCCCCAGGCTGGTTTCGAGCTCCTGGGCTCAAGCGATCTGCCTGCCTCGGCCTCCCAATGTGCTGGGATTACAGGCGTGAGCCACCACACCAGGCTCATTTTTCGTATTCTTCTCCATGCAGACAGACAAGTATCTCTTTCCTTATTCAGAAAGACTAAAGGTTTGCTCTCTGGAGGCTGAAATGGAGAGTCTGTAGACTGTGGTATTTCAGATATGTCTGAGGGGGTAGGTCTGAGCATCTCACTGTGGGGAAAAGTGGGAGAGTTAAACTGAACCAGGATGCTGACCAACAGGCTTATACTCCCCAGAAAGGCAGTTACAGGGCTCTACTCCGGAGAAACCAATCAAACAAAGAGAAACACATACTGATATTGATATTTAAACTGTGCTATTTAAGCACTTTGGGAGGCCAAAGTGGGCAGATTGCTTGAGCTCAGAAGTTCGAGACCAGCTTGGGCAACATGGCGAAACCCTGTCTCTACAAAAAATGCAATAAATCAGCCAGACATGGTGGTGTGTACCTGTAATTCCAGCTACTTGGGAGGCTGAGGTGGGAGGATGGCTTGAGCCCGGGAGGTGGAGATTGCAGTGGGCAGAGATCACACCACTGCACTCCAGCCTGCGTGATAGAGCCGGACCTTGTCTCAAAAAAAAATAAACATTAAAAAAAAGGTCTCCCAACAAACTGCCACTGTGTGTTTTGGGTGTAATAAGCCCTGCAGATGCATATAATAAGACTTTCTCAGCTTCTTATTGCCTTACCCTTGAATATGAAGAGAAAGCCAAGATCAGACTTTTGAGGAAATTCTTTCTTGACAAAGACAGAGATCAAACCAAAAAAAGAAAAAACACAGAAAAATGTGAGTAGGGAAGAAATAGGAAAAAGGTAAAAAGTAGAACTTTTTTTTTTTTTTTTTTTTTTTTTTTTTTTTTTTTGAGACGGAGTTTCACTCTTCTTGCCCAGGCTGGATTGCAATGGTGCAATCTCGGCTCACCACAACCTCCACTGCCCGGGTTCAAGCGATTCTCCTCCCTCAGCCTCCCGAGTACCTGGGATTAGAGGCATCCATCACCACGCCCAGCTAAATTTGTATTTTTAGTAGAGATGGGGTTTCTCCATGTTGGTCAGTCTGGTCTCGAACTCCCGACCTCAGGTGATCGGCCCGCCTCAGCCTCCCAAAGTGCTGGGATTACGGGTGTGAGCCACCACGCCTGGCCAGCTTGTTGTTGTTGTTGTTTTGTTTTGTTTTTCTGAGACAGAGTCTTGCCCTGTCACCCAGGCTGGAGTGCAGTGGTGCAATCTTGGCTCACTGTAAACTTTGCCTCCCAGATTCAAGCGATTCTCCTGCCTCAGCCTCCTGAGTAGCTGGGATTACAGGCACGCATCACCACACCCAGCTAATTTTTGTGTTTTTGGTAGAGATGGGGTTTCACCATGTTGGTAAGGCTGGTCTCGAACTCCTGACCTCGTGATCTGCCCACCTCGGCCTCCGAAAATGCTGGGATTATAGGCGTGAGCCACTGCGCCCAAGAAGCAGAAACTTTAAAAAATATATCTACGGGTATATATATATATATTTTTTGAGACAGATTCTCGCTCTGTTGCCCAGGCTGAAGCACAGTGGCATGATCTCGGCTCACTGCAACCTCTGCCACCCGGGTTCAAGCGATCCTTCTGCCTCAGCCTCCTGAGTAGCTGGGATTACTGGCGCCCACCACCACGCCTGGCTAATTTTTGTATTTTTAGTAGAGCCGGGTTTTCACCATGTTGGCCAGGCTGGTCTTGAACTCCTGACCTCAGGTGAACTACCCGCCTTGGCCTCACAATGTGCTGGGATTACAGGCATGAGCCACTATACCCAGCTTAAAAGTATAATTTTTGGAGTTTTATGGATGAAGCAAGATAAAGATGGTATTTTTAAAAGGAGCAGGGTGCAAATAGAATTTTTGAAAACTAAAAATATAATACCAGATTTTTAAAAACTGTGAGAAGATTGAGGAGAAAGTAGAGGAAGTGTCCCAGAAAATATAAGAAAAAATCAAGAGTTTTGTTTTGTTTTTTTTTTTCAAGAGAGAAAATTAAAGAAAATTTGGGGTTTAATCCTAGAGATCTAATATCTTAATAATGAATTCCAGAGGGGGAGAATAGCGGAGAGAGAGAATGGAATAATTTATCAATTAAGTAGAATACAAGATAATTCCCCAGAAGTGAAGGGTATAAGCTTATAAACTGAAAAAAAAAATGCACTGAGTACTTAGCACAATATATTTTAAATGACCACTCGTTAAGCCAGACACAGAATGTCATATGTTATATTGTTTTATTTATATGAAATATCCAGAACAGGTAAATCCATAGAGATAGCAAGCAGATGTGTGACCGCCAGGGACTGGTGAGATGGAGATGGGGGGGGGAGTAAATGCTTAATGGGTATATAGGGTTTTTGTTTGGGTAATGAAAGTGTTTTGGAACTAGGCACAACATAGTGAATATACTAAATTCTACGGCATTGTTCACTTTAAAATGGTTGTTTTATGTTATGTGAATTTCACCTCATTTAAGGAAAAAAGAGACTACACACTGAGGAATATGAAATTTAAGAACACCAGGAATTAACAGAAGATTCTGAAACCTTCTAGAGAGAAACAAAGGATATCAGATAGTCTTAATAAGCTAAATGTATAATATAGTAATAAATAAGCCATGAGATCTTTTTTTTTTTTTTGAGTGTCGCTCTTGTTGCCCAAGCTGAAGTGCAATGGCGTGATCTCTGCTCACCACACTCTCCGCCTCCCGGGTTCAAACAATTCTCCTGCCTCAGCCTCCTGAGTAGCTGGGATTACAGGCATGCACCACCACATCTGGCTAATTTTGGGGTTTCTCCATGTTGGTCAAGCTGGTCTCGAACTCCCGACCTCAGGTGATCCGCCCACCTTGGCCTCCCAAAGTGCTGGGATTACAGGCATGAGCCACCGTGCCCGGCCAAGCCATGAAATCTTAATGACTCAACTAAACAAACATTTATTTCTCATTCACACTACATGTCCATGGTGAGGAAGACCACTCTGCTCCATATTGTCACTCAGAGATCTAGACAGATAGAGTCTTTACTATCTTACGATGTTGCTGTCTCAGCACACAGCTTCTAGAGTTCCTGTGGTGGGATAAGGTGTAAAAAGCGTGTACTTTCTCTTAAATGCTTTGACCCTGGCTAGCATCAGTCCTATGAATCTTCCTCAGTGCTAGGGAGTTGGGATGTGCAGTCCTCCCTGATGCCCAAACAGAACAGGCAAACCAGGTATTGATGAATGTAAGAAATCCCTACTATGTGTACTGAGGAACAGGATTCAGGCTGTATTAGACTCACCTTCTGGTTGGAAGCTAGAAGACATGGAACAATGCTTTCAAAATTCTGACGCAAAAGTATTTCCTATAGACTTGTGTATCTAGTCAAACCATCAATCACATGTGAAGGTAGAATGCTAACATTTTCAGAGAAGCAAAATCACAAAGTATTTACCTTCTGTTCACCCCTTTTCAGGAAATTATAAGAGGATATGTTACAATAAAACAAAAGAATAATGGCCGGGCGCGGTGGCTCAAGCCTGTAATCCCAGCACTTTGGGAGGCCGAGACGGGCGGATCACAAGGTCAGGTGATCGAGACCATCCTGGCTAACACGGCGAAACCCCGTCTCTACTAAAAACACAAAAAATTAGCCGGGCGAGGTGGCGGCGCCTGTGGTCCCAGCTACTCGGGAGGCTGAAGCAGGAGAATGGCGGGAACCCGGGAGGCGGAGCTTGCAGTGAGCTGAGATCTGGCCACTGCACTCCAGCCTGGGCGACAGAGCGAGACTCCGTCTCAAAAAACAAACAAACAAACAAACAAAAAAAACAAAAGAATAAAACAGAGGAAGATGGGGATATATAATGTGATAAATTACTTGGTGTGTTTGACAGTATTGAAAGTTGTATGGTTCTGTGAGAACTTGGGCTATGTTTGAGATATATAAAAATTAATAAAAAAATGAAGCATTATAAATTCTGAGTATACTGAAGGCCATACAAGGAAGGAAATATAATTGTAGCATACTATATGACTCATTATATAAAATAATTTTTCAATATAAATACTGAGTATGGGCCAGGCGCAATGGCTCATGCCTGTAATCCCAACATTTTGGGAGGCTGAAGCGGGTGGAGGTCAAGAGATCAAGACCATCCTGGCCAACATGGTGAAACCCCGTCTCTACTAAAAATACAAAAATTAGCTGGGCATGGTGGTGTGCACCTGTAGTCCCAGCTACTCGGGAGGCTGAGGCAGGAGAATTATTTGAACCCAGGAGGCAGAGGTTGCAGTGAGCTGAGATTGTGTCACTGCACTCCAGGCTGCACTCCAGCCTGGCGATAGAGTGAGACTCTGTCTCAAAACATAAGAAAAGGACTGGTTATAGATTGACAAAATACAACTCTTGAGGATGGTAGTAGAAAATGGCAAAGCTTAACCATGTAAAATAGATTGTCAATAAATATCTAAAATGGAAAGATAAAAAATCAATATATTATTTAGAAATATAAATGTAAGTATCAGAAGAAATGGCTAAAAGTTGTGGGAAGTGAATTTTAGGAATGGAGTGAAGTACGACAGAGGACAGGTAGGACAGCTTACATTATACATGTTAATCAAAATCTGTTACTTTCTGTTTTTGTTTTTGGTTTTTTTTTTTTTTTTTGAGATGGAGTCTCGCTTTGTCGCCCAGGCTGAAGTACAGCGGTGCCATCTCTGCTCACTGCAAGCTCCGCCTCCCGAGATCACGCCATTCTCCTGCCTCAGCCTCCCGAGTAGCTGGGACTACAGGCGCCCACCACCATGCCCGGCTAATTTTTTGTATTTCTAGTAGAGACAGGGTTTCATCGTGTTAGCCAGGATGGTCTCGATCTCCTGACCTTGTGATCCGCCCATCTCGGCCTCCCGAAGTGCTGGGATTACAGGCGTGAGCCACCGCGCCCGGCCCCTCTTTCTGTTTTTAAAAAGGCAGAGACAAAGTGCCACATACTGCAAAGAGCCTATGAGAAATGAAAATTAAGAAAAGGAGCCATGGGCACTGAGAGACAAGAGGCTATAATGATATTGGAGCAGTTTCAGTGGTTGAGTGGTGGGTGTAGACCAAGTTGCAGTTAGTTGTAAAGTAAAAGAATAGAAAATTTTCTTCACATATATTGCAAATGAGTAAATTGAAGGAGACTGACGTACAGGAGTAAATAAGGGGACACAGACTAGATATATCTTCTTCAATGAAATGTAGAATATGAAAATATGACTTTAAATTATAAAGAAGTAACATTATACATTTACAGAGAATTCCCCATAAAACAAAACAAAATTTTTTTTATTTCTTTGATATTTCTTTGAATAGTTAGCTTTTCTAAAATGATTCATTTACTGAAATACATTATATAGGCATCTCTGCTGAATTATGTCAGCAGAGAACAGTAAACTATCGGTATAACTTAATTTTTATTACTTCATTTGAATAAATACCTTTTCATAAATCTTTTATTTTAACTTAATAGCCTTGATCTAAAGAGGATTGCTTTGATTATTTCTTCTGAGCCCTTTTTATAAAAAGATCTAGGCTTTTAAAATAAGGTGAAAATAAAAGGCAGATTGCCTGCCTGCCCCTAGTTTTCTGCATTAACGTGATTGCTCCGTCATAGTTCCAGTTCTCTTAGTTCCCCTTCCAGATTCAAGTTTTTATTCAAGCTTGGTCATAGGAGTAATGTTATCATCTTTAAATTTGGTCATGGAATGTGTTACACTGCCCAGCTCAGGGAAATGCTGCTCAGTTTGGGCTTGGATGGTAACGTTTATTTTCCTTGGCAGAGAAGCTGATCGTCGAAGGGCATCTAACCAAAGCGGTAGAAGAAACAAAGCTTTCAAAAGGTTTGTTTTCTGTTTCTTCTGTGTTTTTTGACAGTTCTTTTGGATAATGAAGGTTAGTATATATTTTCAGGGTTATAGTATTTTAACCATCCGTTTACTTCTTATAGCTCACAAAATAGCAAGCCAGTAAGAGTATCAGATAATATATAAAATAATTAGACTTCTGTTTTAAGAAAGGTATTTTAACTGGAATGTGTCTTTTTAAGTGGATGTATATTTATGTTTTTTTGAATGTTAGTACTTGGTATAGGTTTTTTAAGGTATTAAAGATTTGTTGCAATCTCTCTCACTCCCAGCATTAATTTCAGCTTTGATCTCAAATTAAAAAAAAAAAAAACACAACGTAAATCTTTTGTGATACAACTTAAGTGAAACATGCTTGCAGTTCTTTTTTGGGAGTTGCTGTACCTTTAAAATCTCTTATGATGTTTAATTCCTTAATTTTTGGCATCTCAGTTTGATTTAAACAAAAGTAATGACTTTTGTGAATGTAGAATCTTCTTATATTTTATAATGAGTAGTCCAGTAATGGCCCAAAGTAGTTTATTGTGTTAATTCTGTTACACTTGTCAGAGAAGAAAAGTGAATTTTAAAGTACCATATTGTCAAGTCACTTTTATACACAGGGAAATTAGGCAAATAAATTTGGTGGCATGTGTTTATCATAGTAGAACTTTCATTAGACTATTCTAGTATAAAATTTAAAACTAGATTCACAGTCTTGGCCAATTAAAACATTGGGTTATAAAAGTTTGAGATACTTAATTTTAGTACATTCTATTTTATTAAAGTAACTGGATTCATTTGGCTTTTTTAACTACTTAAGAGAATGGTGTTATTTCAGATATCTCGTGGTTTCCATTCTGAATTTTGTGCACAGCAAATGCCATATTTGGGGAAAAAATGCATAGAATATGCATCATTAATATTGTTCTGGCAAACAGGCATTGAGTTTCAGAACAGTGAACTATTTTTAGTACATATGGCAATTTTTTTCACCTTATTAAAGTGAGATGAGAACAGACCTTAAAATAGCTTTTACCTCACCATCCAAATACCTATTCAGATTAGTTGGTTGAATAGCCAGCACTTTGAAGTAGAGCCTTAGGAAAAAAAAAAATGAATGCTTCTTTAATTAAAATGTCTTGCTGTCTTAGCACTTATATTTAATGCATTCTAAATTAGAAAATATGTTCTTGAAATTATGTTGTGTCATTATTGGAAAAGTTTTGTGCATTACTGATTTCCCTTTTTAATTTATTGTTTTTATCTTATTGATACATAATAGATGTGCATATTTTCAGGATATGTTTTATAGTCTGATACATTCGTTTAATGTATCAAGATCAAATCAGAGTAATTAGAATATCATCACTTTAAATATTTATCTTTGTATGATTTCCTTGTAAACCTGGCTGTAAACTGTTTATTGGAAGTTTTAAAGAACATGCCTTTTGATCCAGCAGTTCCACTTTTGGGTTTTTAATCTTTTGTTGTTGTTGTTGTTGAGATGGAGTTTCGCTCTTGTTGCCCAGGCTGGAGTGCAGTGGCACAATCTCAGCTCACTATAACCTCCACCTTCTGGGTTCAAGTGATTCTCCTGCCTCAGCCTCCTGAGTAGCTGGAATTATAGGCGCATGCCACCATGCCTGGCTAATTTTGTATTTGTAGTAGAGAATGAGGTTTCACCATGTTGGCCAGGCTGGTCTCAAACTCCTGACCTCAGGTGATCCACCCGTCTTGGTCTCCCAAAGTTCTGGGAATACAGGCGTGAGCCACCATGTCCGGCCTGGGTTTTTAATCTTAAGGAACAAATTGGACTAATGAGCAAGAATGCTTGTTTCAGTGTTGTTTAAAAGCAACAAGAGGAAAGCATTAGGGTCCATTAATAAGGGTATTTATTAAATAAACTATGGCAAATAAGTTCATGTAAATGAATAGAATATATTCTTTAAGGATGATAATACAAATAAAAGTTTTATATACTCAGGGATTTTTCTATCAGTAGCGAACATTTTACTAGCACCTTTCACAGTTAATATGCAAAGATATGCTAATCCTTGTAACAAACTAGATGGCTGAAATAAGTTACATTTTAAATCGCACTATAAAGTGTTTTATTTTGGATTTGGCTAAATTGTCTTTAATTGGTGATGTTTTTGGTGGAATTTTCTTGTTTGGATTGAAAATATCAATTGCCATAAATGAACAATTACCAATGAAAATATCAATTGCCATAAATGAACAATTACCAACTGTTAGCAGTCTTACCTCTTCTCTTACTTCTAGAAGATGTATCACCTAATGCAAAATGTACTTTCTGTTTAATCTCTAACTCAACTTGCAGTCATTACATGTCTATATATAGCTTTGGAGGTAGAAGTAGAAAGAATAGTGTAGATAATTCTACCACTAACTAGCTGTACGCCCTCAGGCAACTTCAGTTCTTTAAACCTCAGTTTCCTCACTTGTAAAGTGAGATTGACAAAATGTGAGCCACCACTCATGGCCTTGTGTTTCATTCTTGAATAGATTTGATTTGCCTCTATGTAATTATAGTATCAGGACACAACATTGAGGATCCATGACTTGACTTGCTAAAAACTTGCTTTCTGGCCAACCTCGGTGACTCACACCTGTAATCCCAGCACTTTGGGAGGCCAAGATAAGAGGATCACTTGAGCCCAGGAGTTCGAGACTAGCCTGGGCAACGTAGCAAGACACTGTCTCTTAAAACACACACACACACACACACACACACACACACACACACACACACACACACACATTTACTTGCTTTCTTTCTTTTTTTTTGTGGAGATGGAGTCTTGCTCTGTCGCCCAGGCTGCTGGAGTGCAGTGGCGCAATCTCGGCTCACTGCAAGTTCTGCCTCCAGGGTTCACGCCATTCTCCTGCCTCAGCCTCCCTAGTAGCTGGGACTACAGGTACCCGCCACCATGCCTGGCTAATTTTTTGTAGTTTTAGTAGAGACGGGGTTTCACTGTGTTATCCAGGATGGTCTTGATCTCCTGACCTTGTGATCCACCTGCCTCGGCCTCCCAACGTGCCAGGATTACCAAACTTGCTTTCTTAATCAGAGTAGATATATGCTTTCAATCATCCTTTAAAAAATATATATATATATATATGTATACATATATATACACACACTATATACTAGGCACTATTCTATGCACTGGGAATATAGCAGTTAATGAAACAGACATTCCAGCCTGGGCAACATAGGGAGACCCTATCTCTTCAAAAAAAATAAAATAAAAAATTAGCCAGATGTGGTGGTGCACACCTGTGGTCTCAGCTACTCAGCAGGCTCAGGTGGTAGGATGGCTTGAGCCCAGGAAGCTAAGGCTGCAGTGAGCTGCAGTTGTGCCACTGCACTCCAGCCTGGGCAACAGAGCAAGACCCTGTCTCAAAAAACAAAAAAAGAAAGAAAAGGAAAAAAAAAACAGGCAATCTCTGCTATCAGGTAGTTACATTCCAATGATATCTTGATGGAAAATTTGGCCCTACCTTTAAGGCAACTTTACCTTCCCAGCTAATACTCTAAATATAGAATAAGAGTTCTTCTAGACTAGAAGAATACTTTTGAAAATATACTTCTTATTTACCTAATATTTTGATCCTAAAATTGCCAAAAATATTAAAATCGGGGAGAGCTGTTTTCCTTTTTATTTCTCCAGAGTGGTTCCTTTTGTAACCATATATGGACATTAGATGTATTAGCCTCTTTGATTTGAGAATGTAAGTTTGTGATCAAAACTAGAACATTCAGAAATTTCTGATTTTAGCATACTATGAATGCAGCAGCGGTCACAGATTAGATTCCCATGGGCCTCCATGGCCAGTGACTTCACTTCTAATCTAAGTTCCCTGTCGCTAAGCAGTTGACCTTTGACTACAAATGGCAGGGAGAAAAGAAGCAAAGACTTCTTGAAATTCATCACCCATTTCACAAGTTAAGCCACAAATTCTAGGGATATTGTTATATGGAATAGCCATAACAAGTTATATTTTAATGATGTATTAAATATTTTGACAGTAATGGTTTTAGATGTGTTTCTAATTTCTTTCAAAATAGAAAATATATTTTAATTTCCTTGATTATAAAACAATATATATATTTCTACAAATTTTTCAAACAACGTATGACTATGTGAAGGTAAAAAGTAAATGTGTCCACCATGTCCCTATCTCCAGAAATAACTAATGATATCTCTATTGTAGATCCTTCCAGACCTTGAATAAATATATGCAGTTAAAAATTCATAGATAAATGTATAACTATTTTTAATCTACATGGGGTCACATTATACATACTGCTCTTTATTAGGCTTTTTACTTAGTAGTAAATATATCTTGAATAGTTTTCATTCCATAATATATGTATATTTCATTTTCCTATAACAAACAATACTTCAGTGAGCTTTATGTAGCCCATATGTGCTGTGTTATTTCCTTTAGGAAAAGTATTAGAAGTGGGCATGCACATACAAACAGTGAAATCAGGTGTGTAACATTATAAAAATACATGCTTTTTAAATTTATAATCTCACTAAGGAAAGAAGATATGTACACATACACAGAATAATACAAAATAGAGTATGATTAATTGAGGAAACAAAAGACGCAGAGAAGATACAATTAAAAGGAGCACCATGGTGGAGAAATGAAGACTTCCTTAGAGTTGATGGGACTTAAACTGTATATTACAGAATGAATAGGCCAAATAGAGAAAATGGCTGTTTTGAGATTAGGGAAATATTGAATCAAACAAATAATTGCAGGACATAATGCAGGCATGTACCAGCCCTATAAAGAAGCTAGCATGACCAGAGCAGAGCTCCTGTTGGAAATAATGTAGGGACCAGATTACGGCTAAATTCTGCTGTGTAAAGCTTGACTGAAGCCTTGTGGAGAATGGGGAGATAGGATTCCCCTATAGGATTTTATTCAGAGAAATGACATTCTCGCCGGGCGCGGTGGCTCAAGCCTGTAGTCCCAGCACTTTGGGAGGCCGAGACGGGCGGATCACGAGGTCCAGGAGATCGAGACCATCCTGGCTAACACGGTGAAACCCCGTCTCTACTAAAAAATACAAAAAACTAGCCGGGCAAGTTGGCGGGCGCCTGTAGTCCCAGCTACTTGGGAGGCTGAGGCAGGAGAATGGCTTAAACCCGGGAGGCGGAGCTTGCAGTGAGCTGAGATCTGGCCACTGCACTCCAGCCTGGGTGACAGAGCGAGACTCCATCTCAAAAAAAAAAAAAAAAAAAAAAAGACATTCTCTGCAAATGCTACCCTAAAGAATGCCATAGGCCAGGTGTGGTGGTTCACACCTGTAATTCTAGCACTTGGGAGACTGAGGTGGAAGGATTACTTGAGCCCAGGAGTTCAAGACTAGCGTGGGCAACGTAGTGACACCCCCTCTAAAAAAGAAAAAAAAAAAAAAAAGAAATTCCATAGATATACAGATGTGCCATTACAGATGAGAATCTGGGGCCTAATTAATTGCCAGTCATCTTTGATATACTGTTGGGCCTATAGTAAGGATTTCTGAGGACAATTCTTTGAAAATTAGGCCTAAGATGTCTTCATTGGACCAGGCAGAAGACCTCTTATAAATAATTTCAAAACTTTTTTTCTTTCTTTCTTTCTTTTTTAAATTTTATTTATTTATTTATTTATTTTGAGACAAAGTCTCGCTCTGTCACCCAGGCTGGAGTGCAGTGGCGCAATCTCGGGTCACTGCAACCTCCACCTCCCAGGTTCAAGCAATTCTCTACCTCAGCTTCCTGAGCAGCTGGGATTACAGGTGCCCAGGACCACGCCCAGCTAATTTTTTGTGTTTTTGGTAGAGATGGGGTTTCACTATCTTGGCCATGCTGGTCTTGAACTCCTGACCTCGTGATCCATCCGCCTTGGCCTCCCAAAGTGCTGGGATTACAGGCATGAGCCACCGCGCCCGGCCCAAAACTTTTTAAAAAGTTTTTTCTTGGCCAGGTGCAATGGCTGATGCCTATAATACTAGTGCTTTGGGAGGCTGAGATGGGAGGATTAGTTTAGCCCAGGAGTTTGAGACCAGCATAGGCAACATAGCAAGACCTCATCTCTACTAAAAATATTAAAAAGATAGCTGGGTATAGTGGCATGGTCCTGAAGTCCCAGCTGCTCGGGAGATTGAGGCAGGAGGATCCTTTGAGCCCAGGAGGTCAAGGTTATAGTGAGCTGTTTGTCCCACTGCCCTCCAGCCTGGACAACAGAGCAAGACCCTGTCTCCAAAAAGAAAAAATTTTTTCTTACTGTGATTCAGGGACAGTTATCTTTAGAAATAAAAGACTGTTAATTTTCTTATTTTAAATGGCACTTTTTTTATAAGAACTAATCTTTTTTTTTTTAAGGGTTTTATTTGAGTAAAATCTTACTAAGGCAGCCTTCTTACTCGTGTTTTTATGTAACAGAGCCTTCTCCTTTAATCATCTTTATACAGTGTCCACATTGTCTTGGGAATTGTACTATATTTGTTGCAGTTCTTTGAATACTTTAGCAAAGCTTGCTTCGTTTTTGTTTCCAGTTGGCAAGTGGACAACCTTGAACAAAAGCCCCAGCCCTCAGCAAAGCAGACATCATCCACATTATAATTTAATATGAGCTACGTGTAATAACCAGTATTCCGTTTTGGACAAGGGTGGTGAAGAAGTAAGAGATTCAGTGACCTGACCTCTTTTAAAAGTACTTTGCATACCTGTAGATTTTGAGCATTCATAGCCTGAAGCAGTTTTATTGATATAAGATATTTAACTGTAATAAGATTTTACGTTTATTTTTTTCTTGGTAGAAAATCAGACAAGAGCGAAAGAATCTGATTTATCAGATACTCTGAGTCCAAGCAAGGAAAAAAGCAGTGACGACACTACAGGTGAGTTTTAACCTCATGTTTACAGACCTGCAGCTGTTAATGGCAGTTTAGGTGTATAGGTTAATGTGAGTGGAGATTTCAAAGTTTGCGTTTGGCGGAAAAAAAAAAAAAAAACACTTCCATTTATCAAGTCATCCCCTTTGAATGTTGGATATTTTGTTAAAACTACTTTCAACTACCCAAATATAATAGCTGTGTCAATTCCGGTTGTTTATTTTGATAACAATAGCTTGCTGATAGATCTGAATACTGTCTGTAATTATATACTTATTTTTTTCCTCTCTGTAGACGCCCAAATGGATGAACAAGACCTAAATGAGCCTCTTGCCAAAGTGTCCCTTTTAAAAGGTACTTTAATATGTTTTTATTACATCGTAAACCAGGGTATCAAATCACCCTTTGCCATAAAATCTGTTCTAGATATTATGTGAAGTTTTCATTTTTAGTTGAGAGATTAAGATGGGTTCTGTAAAGTAGCAGGAACTAAAAATTTGAAGTTTTGGTGTTTATACCCAATATTTCAAACAATGTCGAATAATTTGGATCAGTCCAGATTATAAGGGACAAAGTGTTAAGTGATAGAATATGAAATGCAGCTGTGTTTTTTGTTTACCCTTGTATCTCTAATACGAATTTATTAGCACTTTTAACATAATTAGAATAAGGTGAAAATCTTAATTCTCTTGAAAGACTCACCAGTTTGCTCTGTTATCATATGGTAGCAGTTGTAAATTTCCTTATTTTCTGGTGTTCTTCATCTTCTAGTAAATATCCCCAGGTTCTTATGACACTCTTCTAGAAATTTTGGGCTAAGAAATTTTAGATAGATGGCCAGGCGTGGTGGCTCACACCTGTAATCCCAGCACTTTGGGAGGCCGAGGCAGGCGGATCACCTGAGGTCAGGAGTTCGAGACGAGCCTGAGCAACATGGAGAAACCCTGTCTCTACTAAAAATACCAGATTAGCCAGCCATGGTGGTGCATGCCTGTAATCTCAGCTCCTAGGGAGACTGAGGCAGGAGAATCGTTTGAACGCAGGAGGCAGAAGTTGCGATGAGCCGAGGTCATGCCATTGCACTCCAGCCTGGGCAATAAGAGCAAAACTCTGTCTCAAAAAAAAAAAAAAAGAAAGAAAGAAAGATATTTTAGATGTTGATAAGATAAGCAATGCATGAACTCTTTGTCTCACCTCTAAATAGGAAGTACATTTATTTCTTGATATTTACTTGTTTAGAATAAAGTGGGTAGAAAATAAATCAGCATTTATAAAAATGTTTTTAAAATAAAGTTCCTTGGGGATGGTTTACTGGAAAATTGTCAACATTTAGTCTCTTTTATGTTACCTTATTGTACACAAGAAAAATTGACATATCTTGTAAGTTCAGCCCAATGGGTTAATTAAAAATGTTGGTAGTGGTGTACTAATACGAGGCAGCTCTCTGGGATCAAAGTGACAGTAGCAGCCTGTGGAAATTTCTCTTTGTGGAAGTGCCTATTTTTCTGGCTGGACTAATAGGGAATCTTCTTGTCCAGTCCCCGAACTTTGGGATTATATAAGGAAGGAGCACTCTTACTGATTTGTACTCTTCTTAGGTGATCTTTGGTGTTGATAAGGCATGCCTTTTTTCTAATGTCATAATAAAAAATACAAGTTAATGTTGGTATGGTCCAGAACTCTCATCTCAAAAATGCAATACCATTATTGTGTAAAATGTAGTTACTGATACTGAAAGAATGCCCTACCCTATGGGCCTTTATGGGAACGTGGAGGAAAAAGAAGGGAGGTAAATGAGTAATGAACACACCCAAACAAAAGTAGCCCTCTTTATGGTCTTTTGCACTACAGAACTCTCCCAGAAATCTTTTTTTCTTTTTTTTTCTTTTTTTTATTTTTATAGGTACATAGTAGGTGTATATATTTATGGGGTACATGAGATATTTTGGTACAGCCATTCAGTGTTCCCAGAAATCTTTTCAATAGCCAAGTTAAGACTGACTATAGTGTTTATGATTGTGTTAATTATATTCAACTATTATTAGTGCCTTTGTGATTTTTGTCAGTCTGTTTTAGATTTGATTTTTATCCCATTGCCTACCACAATGCAGGTATTCAGTAAAACTCAGATATTGATGAATTAATTGATAATGGACTTCTTACATTAAAATTATAAAGCCACAAGAGCATTAGGAAAGTAACACTAGCCGCAAAGCTAAGAGCCAAAGAACTCTGGGTTCAATCATAGGTTTGCCATTTATTTGTAATGTGTCCTTGACAAATTGCTTAACCCCTCTGTGGTTCAGGGCTTTTTCATGTATTAGGCTGGCAAAAATCAACTTTATAGGATTATTGTGAAAATTGAATGAAAGAGTATGCATGGACCACACTTACCATGGTGTTGGGAACATAAAATGTTAACCACCATAATGAAGACACTGATCATGATGATGATGGTGATTGATAAAAGCAGTCCTATCTGTTGAAGGACTCTGAGTAACTCCATATTAATTGAATAAGATTGTGGAGTTTTAAAATTATTTCCCACGGTATTTAGGAAGAAGGATTTGTTTGTGATGGATTTTTTCTACTTAGTAATGCATTTATTTGTTTGTCACTTGCCAGATAATCAGGAAAAAAATATTTTTAATCCATGAGTACCACCAAACAGTATCTATAAAAGTACTCACCATATAGCCTGGGAAGTCAGACTCAAGGAAGGGGGGAAGATGTAGGAAGAAGACTGGAAAATACAAGATGCATGTGGAGTGGGGGGCCTGTGTGCAGATGCTGTTAGTAATTGCTTCAGGTGCCATTGATGAAGATGGGTCAGAGTTTCCCTAATCTTGCTTTACGTTAAGGTAAAAGAACTTCTAAAACTTTTCTTTACATTTCTGTATGATTGCCAACTTTTTTGTTAATGAAGTAGGATCTTTATAAATACCTGCTGAAAGATTTTGTGGCTTGATTTTATTTTTATGAATTTTTTTACTTATTTTATTTTGTTTTGTTTTTAGAAACGGGATCTTGCTAAGTTGCTCAGGTTGGTCTTGTACTTCTGAGCTCAAGCGTTCCTCTCACCTCAGCCTCCCATCTCAGCCTCCCAAGTAGCTGGGACTACAGGCATGCACCACCCTACCCGACTTGTTTACTCTTTCACTTTGTTTCTTTCTCTCTCAGCTTGATTTTAAGAACAGACTGTTAAGTCAGTGATTGGATGTAAAGAAAAATCACCTAGGTAGAAGGAGGCATATTTTAGAAGCGTCTCCATGAGATAATTATCATAGCTCTTTATGGTCATTATTTTTCTTTTGTATAAGTTTCTCTTGTAAGAGTTTTACAGATTCTTAAAAATGATGTATCAGTGGTACTTTTTAGAAACATTTATGTTATGCTTGATTATGTGTGGTTATGGTTTGTATCTGTATAATTAGGTTCAATAGACTGACATAATTTTCTCTTAAAAGTATAAATTACTAGAGCACAGTGTTGACCTTTAGAGCTATATAAAGAAGCTACATATAAGTAGCCTCTTTATTTTCCTCATTCAAACTCTGTGCCTGACATCCTGAACCATTATTTTCAAGTTTTTTTCCCCCTTTTTACAAAATAGCCAATCTTTTTATTTAGAATTATTGTGTATGACTTGTCACATTAGCTAGGACAAGGAAAATAATAATAAACATTCATTGTGAGATAAAATGATGATAGCAGTAGTACCTTTTCCCTGATATAGTAATCATTTCTATCTATGTTACTTTTAAATGAGAAATAAGTTGATCAAGCCATGTTTTCTGTATGCTTGAAACCGTCTCTCATGAAACATTTTTTAAAAATTGGAATTCACTTCAAATCATGTCTGTTGCAAATTTGCTCTATTTGGGGAACGTTGCCAGGGACTGCAGTGGTTTTAAAGTCTAATAAGACTGTCGGGCCGGACATGGTGGCTCATGCCTGTATTCCCAACACTTTGGGAGGCTGAGGCAGCCTGATCACTTGAGCCCAGGAGTTTGAGGCCAGCCTGGGCAACATGGCAAAACCCCATCTCTACAAAAATTAGCCAGGCATGGTGGTGCATGCCTATAGTCTCAGCCACTCAGAAGGCTGAGGTGGGAGGATCACTTGAGCCCAGAAGGCAGAGATTGCAGTCAGCCCAGATCGTGCCACTACACTCTAGCTTCAGTGACAGAGCAAGACTCTCAAAAACAAAAGCAAAAATCTGTCCTTGGGATTTAAGGAATTTTAAGTCAAATTAGTGATAGTACATTTTTTAAAACTTTGTATTTTCCTTATGCCTCAACTTCCCCACAAACAGGCTGTGAACACTCTGCCCTGGCAACCAGATGCACCAGTATGATAAGGCTGGTCCCTGCCACAAGTTCCCTTCATATCCTTCCCTGACAGTGGCCTGGTGAAATTTAACAAAATCACCTCATCCTTTTTGTTTGTGTATCCTGACCCCCAATACAAGCATTTGCCTACAGGTCCTCGCTCTATCAATTATACCTGTTTGGCTGAGCCCATTCTTTGCCCTCCTCCCTTATGGTTCCCTGCATAGTGTACCTTGCCTTCCTCTCTAGGACCTTTGAGTATAATAAATCCTTTAATTTCATTTGCCTCTCCAAGTATAATTCCCACAGCTATACTGGAGTGATCCTCGAGGACCCCACAGGGAAACTTACTCCCTCCCGCATTTACCACACAGAGAGGTATAGATGATAAGCTAATTATTGGTGGTTGTTGCCATCAGGAGTCAAAGAAAAGAGAATGTCCAGGGTTTTTTTGTTTGTTTGTTTGTTTGTTTGTTTGTTTTGGAGGATGGGGAAGAAAGGCATTTTGAGTTTCATGGGACAAGAGTCATTTGAGATGACTGTATAAATAGTGTGTCTTACCTTGTATATTCAGTGATTAAAAAAAAAAAAAAAGCTAAACCTAAATCTGATCAAGACTCTCACTTCAATTGCCAATTTGCAGGACATACAAAGAACTAGGGACGTATCCTGAATGATGTGATGGGGATACAACCAGCAAAATCCAGAATGTGGAAGATTCTATAGGACACACAACCCAGTTTCTTTAGTAATTAAATTAGAAGGGGAAAAAAAGGAAAGGGGATGGGGGAAATCCTATAAATTAAAAGAGATTTAAGAGATATGTCGGCCGGGCGTGGTGGTGGCTCACCCCTGTAATCCTAGCATTTTGAGAGGCCAAGGTGGGCGGATCACTTGAGGTCAGGAGTTTGAAACCAGCTTGGCCATCATGATGAAACCCTGTCTCTACAAACAATATTAAAAAGTTAGCTGGGCACGGTGTCGCACACCTGTAATCCCAGCTACTTGGGAGGCTGAGGCAGGAAAATCGCTTGAACCCGAGAGGCAGAGGTTGCAGTGAGCTGACATCATGCCACCACACTCCAGCCTGGGTGACACAGTGAGACTCCATCTCAAAAAAAAAAAAAAAAAAAGAAAAAGAGATGTCAACTAAATACAATGTATGAACCTTGTATGAATCTTCATTCGAACAATTCAACTGTAAAATAAATTTGGGACAATGGAAAATTTTAATACTGACTGGATATCAAACAATTAAGAAATTGCTCATTTTTTTCCAGTGTGATCATAGTATTATAGATATTCTTTCTTTTTGGTCTTGTCTTAAAGATTTTTTAGATTTTTTTATATTTACATCTATAAAATATTTTTAAATGGGTAGGATTACAAGAAGAGTAGATAAAAATACCTTAGAAAAAGGAAATATTAAAAATCACAAGCTAGATCATATGGGTTTGGTTTGAGGATTGATAGGTATAATTAAAGTTTGTTCACATAATCCTTTGAGTGTTTTATAAGATAGAGTGATCATTATAACAATTCAGTGGCTTCTGAGCACAGCAATGATATGATCAGATCTGTATTTTGGGGAGGTTTATTGAATGAACTGAAGTAGATAGAGGCTACAAGTAAGGCAGTCAAGAGGCTTAATCATTTGAGAGTCTGAACTAGGATAATTACTGTGGCAGTTTCAGGTAAGAAAACTCACTTGGGGCCCTGTTATTCTTATCTTTTATCTCTCCCTTGGTAATCTTATCTAGAATCCATTGGCCTGAGACACTAAATATGGGAGAGAGATGGAAGTCAGCTATAACCCCAGCATTTGACCCTGACTGAGTGAAAATTAAGAAATATTTATTTCTGGAAGAAAAGGTGTCCTGGTGGTGGCTGTGATGGTTTTAATTTGGCACATGCTAAACAGGAAGAGTGACCATGGGTTTGCCTGGGACCATTTATGCCTGTTGTCCCAGCATAATTATCAAAAGTGCTGTCTCTCATATTCAAAGCTGTCCCAGTTTTATATGGTCACCCTAGGAACTGGAGATGCAGCTGGATGTGCAGAACAGAAACTAGAACCGACAAGTCATTTTCATTTATTTCTCAGATGTTTTATTGACCTGAGAGATATCTATAGGCTATAGACAGAGGTAGGAACCAGTTTTGGAAATTCTCTGCACAGGGGTGAACAGTGGTAGCAGAGGGACTTTCTAGTGAAAGAAAAGAACAATGGGGAAAGTAAAAGATCCGGCTGTTGAGAAGGAACCTGGCAGTTCAGAAAGAGTGGCAAAGGAGTAAGAATTGACATAAGAGGCTGCTACCTTAGACTATTTGACATGGCCACACATATCCACAATGGAAAGATGATCTTCCTGCATTGTGAAGGTTGTTCTCATCAACCAAGCCTTCAATGACTAGACATTCTGAAGGTAAGAGTGATGGTGATGGAAAGAGGACACATCCACTTGCCAGGTCACTTCTATCAGTTGATGACATGCCATATGTTATGGCTAGATCAGCTTTCCACAAGCATGCACATGCAAAATAGAACTTGGGAAAAAAATCTTTGATTTGGCCTTTTACCAGGTGGATCAGTGTCAAAGTTTAGCTGAGCAAAGGTCAGAGTTTAAATTGAATCTTCAGTCACTCTTTTGAAGATATTTGGTGACACCAAATTTAATTTAGGATATGATGTAGGTAGGTAGTCTGTCAGTTCATTTATTGTGTGAATTTACAGGATTTAGCCTTAGTCTGAGAAAAAACTGGGCCCTGGCCTAGACTATTCACCAGGCAGTTCTAAAGATATACAATTTATGTTAAGGAAAAACAGATTCTGTTAATCTTTACAACTTACATTACTCCTAAATAACATTTATTTCCATGTGACTTGCATGTCTAAATAAAATGAATTTGGCTTAATAAGGCTTTCATTTATATTCATCTAAACACTTTTCCACCAGTATTCATCACAAGACTCCCCAAGGTTGTGAAACAGATTGATATAGAAACTCCATTTCTAGGACAAAAACGAGGCACCATGAGAATGGACCCAAGCCACAATAAACTAATAATGCATTTTCCCACACAACCATATAAAATACAATGAGCCCTTGATCAGCCTTTGCACAAAAAGAATTGCTCATTAAATCTTTGATTTTTTTAAAAAATGGTACTCGGTTTTCTAGAAAGAGGATCTGCACACTAACTATTCGATTAGTTTGAATATAGTCAGATTATTATGTCTGTGTTTATTAAGCTTAATTTGTAAAGATTTTTGGTCAGTGTCTCCACTTCTATGATCAAACACTGTGTTCAAGACCAGCCTGGGCAACACAGTGAGACCCTGACTCTACCAAAAACTACAGATCTTAGCCAGGCACAGTGGTGCATGCCTGTAGTCCGAGCCATTCTTGAGGCTGAGGTGTGAGAATTGCTTGAGCCCAGGAGGTAGAGCCTGCAGTGAGCAGACATTGTGACACTGCGCTCCAGCCTGGCCAACAGCAGACCCCATCTTGAAACAAAAGAAAACAAAATGAAGAATCAGTTGCAGACATGATAGCCTTTATGCTTAAATACCTCAGTATACATTTCTTATTTATCTTATGTAATCACCATACAATTCTCAAAATTAAGAAATTAACATGGGTACATTACTATTCTCGAATCCAAATACCTGTTCACATTTTGACAGTTGTCTCAGTAATGTTCTTTATGACATGGCCCAGCATGGTAGCTCATACCTATAATCCTAGCACTTTGGGAGGCCGAGGATCTCTTAAGCCCAGAAGTTTGAGTTTATCTTCCAGGAGACATTGGCAATATCTGGAGACATTTTAGTTGTTGTGACCTGGGATGTGGGGCGGGGTAGAGGGGGGTACTGACTCTAGTGAATAGAGACCAGGAAAACTACTAAACATCCTACAATTCATAGGGTAGTCCCACAGCAGAGAATTTATTCAGCTGTGGTGCAACACAGCAAGACCCCATCTCTACAAAAAATTAAAAATTTTGCTGGGCGTGGTGGCACATGCCTGTGGTCCCAGCTACTCAGGGAGGCTGAGGAAGGGGGATAGCTTGAGCCCAGGAGGTCAAGTTGTGACTGCAGTGAACTGTGATGGCACCACTGCACTCTAGCCTGGGCAACAGAGCAACACCCTGTCTCAAAAAAAGAGAAACCAGGATCTAAATGTTTGGTGTCCCCACAGCTACTGGTGTATAATTGCTTCTGGGCTCACTCAGTGGACAGACTTAAGAAGTGTGTGTGTGTGTTTTTGTGTGTGTATGCAGTTGTACACATATCTATATTTATTTCTATATATTTCTCCAAATCTATTCGAGTTCATACCCTACACCAGAGGATTAATCCTTTTTTTTTTTTTTTTTTTTTTTGATACAGAGTCTCACTCTGTCGTCCAGGCTGGAGTGCAGTGGTGTGATCTCAGCTCACTGCAGCCTCAGCCTCCTGGGTTCAAGCGATTCTCCTGTCTCAGCCTCCCGAGTAGCTGGGACTACAGGTGTGCATCACCAAACCCAGTTAATTTTCATATTTTTAGTAGAGATAGGGTTTTACCATGTTGCCTAGGCTGGTTTCGAACTCTTAACCTCAAGAGATCTGCCTGCCTTGGCCTCCCAAAGTACTGGGATTACAGGTGTGAGCAACTGTGCCTGGCCCAGAGGATTAATTCTATCTTACCTATTTTCATATCTGTAATTCTCTTCTTCAACAGTGAGAAAAGTGGCTGCATTTATCTACAATGTATTTATTTGAACCTTTTTACAATACACAGAAAGTTGTTTCAGAATTAATAGCCAGTGCTTTTGTAGAAAAGAAACCTGTGTATGAATTTTTTTTTTGATTATCAAATTATTAACATATAGCAATAGTCCTCAACACAGGACATTTTACCTCCCAGGAGACATTTGACAATATCTGACCAGGAAAACTACTAAACATCCTACAATTCATAGGGTAGTCCCACAGCAAAGAGTTTATTCAGCCCAAAATGTCAGTAGCACTGAGGTTGAAAAACTTGATCACAGAGCAAGGAAAATATCCACTCAAGGAATTAATATCGATGTTTTTGTCAAACTACTTGAATGTAAGGTGCAGGCATCATGACGCTTCTCTCCTAAATACTCCCTTAAAAAAAAAAAAAAAAAAAGAGCATTATCCTATATAATGACAAATCCAGAAACAGGGGCCAGGACCTTTGCAGACTCCAGTAGATAGTGTCGAAAGAGCTGTGAGAAAAGTTTTGTAGCTAATGCAACAGTGTCTATGCCACTGGAAAAATCTCTCTCTGTACATACACCTTCCCTGGCCAAAAGACCTTTTGAAGGAAGAATTGATAGGTTGACTAGAGTAGATGAACCCAGAATCAAATTTTTTTCTTTCTTTTTTTTTTTTGGAGACACAGTCGCTCTCTGTCGCCCAGGCTGGAGTGTAGTGGCGCGATCTTGGCTCACTGCTATCTCTGCCTCCCAGGTTCAAGTGATTCTCATGCCTCAGCCTCCCTAGTAGCTGGGATTACAGGCGCACACCACCACGCCCAACTGATTTTTAGTATTTTTCCTAGAGACAGGGTTTTGCCATGTTGCCCAGGCTGGTCTCAAACTCCTGACCTCAAGTGATCTGCCTGCCTCAGCCTCCCAGAGTGCTAGGATTACAGGCATGAACCGCTGCTAGGCCAGAATACAATTTTTCTAGAGAGAAAAATAGGATATAGTCTATAAATATGAATTTCCAAAACCTATTGTAATTGTATTGTGAAAGTTATTCTTAGCTCTTTTTTGATGGATTGAAGTTCTTATGCTGAGGTACTTACAAACCAAGGTGATATTTACATATCACTAGAAGAATATGGCTTACCTGATGATATATTTATTTCAGGCAGAGTTCAGTAGCAGAAGATTTTAATACAATTAAAAAGGAGCAGAGTGATTGGAGAGGAAAGAGGTTAGGGGAAGGGGCATATTTGAAATAGAATGCTAGATTTAATTTATTTCAGTAAAACCACTTAGGTTACATCATTTAATATATTCAGCAGATTTTTGTTGTTATTGTTGGGGTGTTTTTGTTTTTGTTTTTTTGAGATGAAGTCTTGCTCTGTTGCCCAGGCTGGAGTGCAGTGGCACGATCTCGGCTCACTGCAACCTCCGCCTCCTGGGTTCAAGCAATTCTCCTGCCTCAGCCTCGCAAGTAGCTGGGACTACTGGCGCCTGCCACCACACCAGGCTAATTTTTTGTATTTTTAGTAGAAACGGGGTTTCAACGTATTAGCCAGGATGGTCTCAATCTCCTGACCTCGTGATCTGCCCGCCTCGGCCTCCCAAAGTGCTGGGATTACAGGCGTGAGCCACACCACGCCCAGCCCAGACATTGTTATATGTGTGTATTGGGGAAATGGTGATGACAAAGTAAGCTCAGTAGAGCTTTCAGCCTAGTTTTTATTTTGTGTTCCACAGCTAGGGTAATTGTGCTAAAATTTAGCTGTTTCTTGAAGAAAAGTTTCTTGTTGTTTTCCATATCCAGTTAAGTTCCAAGTGAATTTTTTCTGACTAGTATCAATAAATTTCAAAATTGATGAAGAATAGCATTTTGCTCATCTCACTGAATTTCAAGTCTTAATAAGCAATGAGTTATAATCTATCACTGTCATTATTTTTATGCTAAAATTGTGAATATATAATTTATGTTAATGTATGTTTTATATTGCCATCACCATGATTACTAATATATGTAACTGTATTTGTATTTTTTCCCAATTACTAAAATGCTTACTGTAATTTGCTTCCAAGTTTTATTTAACTCAGTTTTTCTGTGTTGTTTATGCATGTGCAAACATGAAAGAGATTACCAGTCTTTTATTGTAGAGATTATAGTGTGATACTAACTCTTGCTTTTAAAATAAACATGTTTTTGTCAGATGACTTGCAGGGTGCGCAGTCAGAAATTGAGGCAAAGCAAGAAATACAGCATCTTCGAAAGGAATTGATTGAAGCCCAGGAGCTAGCTAGAACAAGTAAACAAAAATGCTTTGAACTTCAAGGTGAGATCAAGATTACTTTGGTTCTTTAGGGATGTGTGGAGGCAGCACGATATAATTGGATGGCCCCAAACTTGGAGTCCAGAGGCATGTTCCAGATTCACAACTTTATGAGATATGTGATCTTGGTATATTTACTTGACCTCTCTAAACTTGTGTTTCAGGTCAGTAAAATGAGGGGAGTTACAGTTGCTCTACCTTCACACTGTTGATGTGAAAATCAAGTAAGATCTTTACTAACTGAAAGATCTTAATAGTTAATTGCATATTAAGTACAACAGAAGGAAAACTCAAATTTCTAAATTTTCGTTACGCCTAATGTTAGCTAATGTCCTAGCCACGTTCTTTTCTAGTAGCTCACTTATCTGTAGGTCATAAGCCAGTGGAGTCTGTGCAGTTCCCCAGAGCTTACATTTCTGTACCATTCACAGTAACTACCTGGTTGCAGACAATTAGTATCTCAAAGAGTCTTAAAATGAGAAAGGGAATGACCTATGGAGTCCTTATGCTCTCCAAGATGGCTTTCCTGCCCAGTAGGAAGATTTACATCCCAGGAGGGAACTAGGAACTTCTTGTTACTACTTCTTTCCTTTCCTGCTTCTCAAAGAAATTAGAATTGGTATTCACTTAACTTGAACCTTTTGGAGGATCCAGGCTAATATATTAAATTACAATGAAAAAATATTTAGTTAACAGCAATTATTTAGTTTAGTGTTTACTATGTGCTTGACAGTAAATATGAGAATTTTAAGTCTTTTAAAAAAATTAAATTCAAAATGCCGATTAACAATTATCAAGACTGTTTCTCGTGTTAAGAAAAGCACATATTATCTTGGTGATACCAGGTCCAGAAAACTCCACTACTCAGTTGAATAGATTTATTACTTACTACAGTCCTGTACTCCTAAAATCTTTAAACTAACTGCTAATACTGCTAATACTGCCTAACTTTTGTTTCTTTCAATAATCTTTTAGGAGAGAGTTTTAAAAGAAATTTTCAGCTGCTCAACTCTGGGTACTTTCATTAATTCACAAAACTATTAATAGATACTGTGTTTTTACTTTTAGCTCTTTTGGAAGAAGAAAGAAAAGCCTATCGAAATCAAGTTGAGGAATCCACTAAACAAATACAGGTTCTTCAAGGTACGGAAGACCCCAAAGCTCTTTGAGATTGTTATTGTGTGTGTGTTTTTAGTGATTCAAAAGGAACGGAGGCCAGGCACAGTGGCTCATGCCTGTAATCCCAGCATTTGGGAGGCCGAGAAGGGTAGATCACCTGAGGTCAGGAATTCGAGAGCAGCGTGGCCAACATGCTGACCCCCCCTGTCTCTACTAAAAATACAAAAATTAGCTGGGCATGGTGGTGCATGCCTGTAATCTCAGCTACTTGGGAGACTGAGACAGGAGAATCGCTTGAACCTGGGGTGGAGGTTTCAGTGAGCTGAGATTACACCACTGCACTCTAGCCTGGGTGACAGAGCAAGACTCTATCTCAGGAAAAAAAAAAAAAATGGAATAGGAAGTAAGAAGGCAGAGAGTCCCCATTTTTCTTTTTTTCTTTTTTTTTCTTGAGACGGAGTCTCGCTCTGTCGCCCAGGCTGGAGGGCAGTGGCTGGATCTCAGCTCACTGCAAGCTCCGCCTCCCAGGTTTACGCCATTCTCCTGCCTCAGCCTCCCGAGTAGCTGGGACTACAGGCGCCCGCCACCTCGCCCGGCTAGTTTTTTGTATTTTTTAGTAGAGACGGGGTTTCACCGTGTTAGCCAGGCTGGTCTCGATCTCCTGACCTCGTGATCCACCCGTCTCGGCCTCCCAAAGTGCTGGGATTACAGGCTTGAGCCACCGCGCCCGGCCGAGAGTCCCCATTTTTCATGGCTTTGATTCTCTAGAACCTCACATTTCAACACGGCTCTTGGTGGAGCTTGCTTTATTTATTTATTTATGAGACAGTTTCGCTCCTGTTGCCCAGGCTGGAGTGCAATGGCGCGAACTCAGCTCACCGCAACCTCCGCCTCCCAGGTTCAAGCAGTTCTCCTGCCTCAGCCTCCTGGGGTTACAGACATGCACCACCACGCCTGGCTGATTTTGTATTTTTAGTAGAGAGGGGGTTTCTCCATGTTGGTCAGACTGGTCTCAAACTCCCAACCTCAGGTGATCCGCCCATCTCGGCCTCCCAAAGTGCTGGGATTATAGGTGTGAGCCACTGCGCCTGGCCTATTTATTTATTAAGAAAATTCAAGGGAAGATTGTCCAGTACTCCCATATTAGACACTTAGAATGGAAAAAGCAGAGGGGAAGATTCGCAGTTGGTAAGACTGTCATTTTCTGGGTTATGTTGTGAGTTCCTACAGGGGGCCTTTGGATAGGAAATCTGTTTGAGCTACTCTGTGCATCAGCACTTTGAGCTAGCTGGTATGTGTATATATTGATGGCTGGTGTAGGTATACTGACATCTGATGCTCAGAACACACTTGTATTTCAAGAAAATTTTTGTTTGTTTGTTTTTTGAGACGTAGTCTTGCTCTGTTGCCCAGGCTGGAGTGCAATGGTGCGATCTCGGCTCACTGCAACTTCCACCTCCTGGGTTCAAGTGATTCTCCTGCCTCCAGAGCAGCTGGGACTACAGGTGCACGCCACTACACCCAGCTAATTTTTGTATTTTTAGTAGAGATGGGGTTTCACCATATTGGCCAGGCTGGTCTCAAACTCCTAACCTTGTGATCCACCCACCTCGGCCTCCCAAAGTGCTGAGATTACAGGCATGGGCCACCACGCCCGGCCTCAAGAACAATTATATATCACATGGAATAGGATAATAGTCTCTGCACTGATTTTCTTTGATAATGGCTGTTCTTCTTATCACCATTTTGCTGTTTCTTCGTCTGAGCTATTGCAGGTTCATTACAGAAATTTCCAGAAAAACCCCTGCCTGTCGAGTGTTTACTTCAAGCTGGAGCTCCTGGTATATTATGAGGAGATTGTATGATACCCCAGGAGAGGTCTTCCTTTCCCATGCCATTATAAAATTCCTAAAGTAAAATTAATTTGCTTTCTTGTCAAAGAAGGAGCCGATGTTGTTTTAAAATTTTAGCTTGAGAGATAGGTGGGGAAGAAATTAAATAGACAAGTAATCACTATTAAGAAGAGAAAGGAGAGTCGTTGTATGAGTCCCAAGATACTTGCCCAAAAATATTTCAGAGAAAAATTAGTCTTTGGGGTCTTATTTTTTGAGTGGAACTTTTGAGTTATTTAAAATTAGAATTTTATTTTGGTCAAATTAGAATTTCTAGGGTATGTCATATATGTTTTTAAATTGAAAGCTCTTAAAACTCCTATTGTAGTTTAATGTTATTATCCATTAATTTACATAAATCTGATTTGATTCTCTATTTTCATCCTAGACTGTGTAGAGGCAATTTTTCCTAAAGGTTCTGTGACATAGTGCTGCCTTTTGTTTTAAACCTGTCTTGCATCATTGAGTGCCCCCTGGTGCCAGCATGTGTATTTCACTACTGTATCAACAAATCATGATCATCTTCTCTGGCCACTGTGCCCTTTCAGATTCCAAACTTGTTACCTCTCAATTCTTCCTACAAATTTAGAAAGTCTAATATCTTAATGTTTACTTACGTAGCAACCTCCCTTTCTCCCACCCCTAAATCCTCTTATAATTAATTGTTTTCCTTTGGAACTTTTTAAATCTATAATTTCCTTATAATATGGTAACCAAGATTAGTTTTCTTGTTCTGTGCCAAGTTTGATTTTATACAAATGGTTTCCAGTTTGGGTCATGAGCACAAAACCAGGTATTTTAAATATATATATAACCCTTCAGTGAGGCAGTATTAATTTTATTAACTCATTAATTCAACCAATAATTCTTGATTGTTTACAGCTGTGAGCAAAACAAATGCCCTACATGAGGTATACAGTTCAGTAGAAAAGTTAAACAATAAGCAAATTAATAGAGACTATGATGTCCAATAAGGACTTCAAAGGAAAATAAATCAGAGTAAAGAGCCAGAGAATGACAGTGAGCTGTTTTTCAGATGAGTCATCAGAAAAGGCCTCTTTAAAGAATTGACATTTGAACAGAAAAATGAATCAAGAGTATCAACTGTTTATTGCTTACCATTTGACCAATCTATTCTACACATAGGTTTCACCCTAAAAAAAATAAAAATAAGTATATAGTGTTTAAACACTGAACAGCCTAAAATGTCAAAAATAAAGGGTTGGGCAAGTAAGTTACATATACTATAACTATTTTGTGTTGAAAGAGTTTCATCAACAGAAGAATAGGCAACACTGAATATATTTTGATCACTCCCTGTTTAATGTTTGTTTATATATGTGTATAAATGCATAGGAAAAAATCTAGAAGGAATGTCAGAAGTAATTTTCTGTGTGTTGGGGAGATAAAGATCACTTTGGTTTTTTTTCCTCTTTGCTATCTGTATTTTGACACTTTCTGCATCAAACGTGGATTGTTTATACACTTGAATCAAAAGCAGCAGCTCTGATAACCCAGGCTATGCATTAGGTACAATCCTGTATGGATTATTCTTTTATTCCTAATCCTAATGGGCCAAGAAAATGATGGATATACTTTTGCAGCCCAGTTGCAGAGGTTACACATCGATATTGAGAATCTCCGGGAGGAGAAGGACAGTGAAATCACAAGTACTAGAGATGAATTGCTTAGTGCCCGAGATGAAATTTTGCTCCTTCATCAAGCAGCAGAAAAGGCTGCCTCTGAGCGGGACACTGACATTGCTTCTTTACAACAAGAGCTTAAGAAGGTGAGAGCTGAGCTTGAGCGGTGGCGGAAAGCAGCGTCTGAATATGAGAAAGAAATCACAAGTCTGCAAAACAGTTTTCAGCTTAGATGTCAACAGTGTGAGGACCAGCAGAGAGAGGAAGCAACAAGGTTGCAAGGTGAGTAAATGTATTTTAAGTAAAGCTCTTAACTTTTGACAATGATAACTTTGTAACTTGTTTTTTAAAAAAAATGCAGGTTTTTTTTTTCTTTGTTAGCTATCAGTTGTATAAACCAGTGTTTTTAAATCAGAGCTAAAAATGTATTTTCAGGTCTGCAAGTTTACTTAAACTTATTTTTTTTATGGTTTTATATTTTATTTTAAAATTGTTAAAAATTGCTTGTCTTATAAAAGTTAAGTGGAAAAAAATACTGTTGTTCAAGTACGAGCTGATAGCTGTCCTTGAGGTATACATGCAAAGCAACAGAAATCAAATAATTAACCATGTAAAATCTACGTGCTTTTAAGGGGGCAAAAAAGTATGTTCTTCTCTGAAATCTTTTCCTTTATCCTTTGAAATATTATAGAAGTTGTATTTCTATATTAACAAATATGTTTTGGGACTATTTTAGGTGAACTAGAGAAGTTGAGAAAAGAATGGAATGCATTGGAAACTGAATGCCATTCTCTAAAAAGGGAAAATGTTTTGCTATCATCAGAACTGCAACGGCAAGAAAAAGAATTGCACAAGTATGCAAGAACTCTCTGTTTTTTCAGATATGAAATATTTCTTTATCTTAAATTTTCATCTAAATTAAATTTAATTTTATTACTTAAATACTTTACAGGAGCAAATGTTCGGCCCATCTCTATTTGGTTATTTGGCAGGTTAACCATACTGAATAAATACTTCAGCTTTTTTTTTTTTTTTTCCTGCCACCACCATTATCCTGCATGTCCTTTCCTTGTACTCACGGAATATAGATTCATTAAATGTCCCAAAGAAACCCTGAACAAACAACAAAAGTCTGTAATTCATAGTTGAACTTGCCCTGTAAACTAATAAATTTCAAATATCAGTTGCTTTTCTTTCACACCAATGATCTCTTCTTTTAGTAAGGGTGATCAGGAAGTGACTGCAATGAAGAATTTATAAGGCTGGGTGCAATGGTTCACACCTATAATGCCAACATTTTGGGAGGCTGAGGTAGGAGGATCGCTTGAGCCTGAGAATTCAAGATCAGCCTGGACAATGTGGCAAAACCCTGTCCCTACAAAAAAATACAAAGATGTACTGGGCATAGTGGTGCGTGCTTATAGTCCCAGCTACTTGGAAGGCTAAGGTGGGAGGATTGCTTGGGCCCAGGAGGTCAAGGCTGCAATGAGCCACGATCATGCCACTGCACTCCAACCTGGGTGACAGAGCCAAACCCTATATCAAACAAACCAAAAAAATAAAAAAGGAATTTGTGCTACTGAAAGATATAATCTTCTGAATTTCAAATAGTGTTATATGAAGAGTAATAAAAATAAGACCATTAATCCTCTGAAACCAGTTAAATCTTTCTAGTATCTAATACTTGACAAGCAAATCAGTGAATGCATTAGATTTATTCCAGCAAATTTAGTGAAGTCCTATTTTACCACCACAATATGCCATATTTAAGTTTAAAATGGGTTTATTCCAACTGGTGTGGACAACATTATGAAACTCCATCTCTTCAAAAACTACAACAAATTAACCTGGCCTGGTGGCAAGTGCCTATAGTCCCAGCTACTCAGGAGGCTGAGGTGGGAGGATTACTTGAGCCCAGGAGGTGGGGACTGCAATAAGCCATGATCACACCTCTGTAGTCTAGCCTGGGCAACAGAGCCAGTCCCTGTCTCAAGAAAACATAAATAAAAATAAAAACAAATGTTTTACATTGTTTATAAGACATAAAAAACTTTGTAAAAGCAAATCCAAAATATGAATGGGACAAAATAAAGGTCAAAACTATAAATATATGTATATGATATATATCATATATGAAATATATATGAGATCTATACATATCTCATATATATCTATATACATAAATTTATTTATTTATTTTGAGATGGAGTTTTGCTCTTTTGGCCCAGGCTAGAGATTAGTGGCACGATCTCAGCTCACCGCAACCTCTACCTGCTGGGGTCAAGCGATTCTCCTGCCTCAGCCTCCTGAGTAACTTGGATTACAGGCACATGCCACCATGTCCACCTAATTTTGTATTTTTAGTAGAGACGGGGTTTCTCCATGTTGTCAGACTGGTCTCGAACTCCTGACCTCAGGTGATCTGCCCACCTTGGCCTCCCAAAGTGCTGGGATTACAGGCATGAGCCACCGCGCTCGGCTCATAAATTTTTTTTTTTTTTTTTTTTTTGAGGCAGAGTCACATTCAGTTGCCCAGGCTGGAGTGCAGTGGCATGATCTCAGCTCACTGCAACCTCCGCCTCCCTGGTTCAAGCAATTGTCCTGCCTCAGCCTCCCAAGTAGCTGGGGTTACAGGCATGCACCACCACGCCTGGCTGACTTTTTTTTGTATTTTTAGTAGAGATGAAGTTTCACTCTGTTGACCAGCCTGGTCTCGAGCTCCTGACCTCAAGTGATCTACCCGCGTTGGCCTCCCAAACTGCTGGGATTACAGGTGTAAGCCACCACACCTGGACTATATATAAAATTAAGGAGGCTGGGTGGAATGACACGCTCCTGTGATCCCAGCTACCCAGGCGGCTGAAGCAACATGATCACTTAAGCCCAGGAGGTCAAAGGTAGTGAGCTGTGATCACACCACAGCACCCCAACCTGGGCAACAGAGCAAGACTCTATCTTAAAAAAAAAAAAAAAAAGAAAGAAATTGAGGAATGAATTGATTATCTGTATAACAGCACATTTGAACAAATTGTTTGGTATGAAGTGTGTATAAGATTATGATACAGATACCCAAGTTCTTTACATTTAGAATACATTAAGATCCTAATAAATCCATTTAGTTTAATAATCTATCAAGCAAGAAATACCATTGTTTGATTGCCACTGTTGCTTATCTTGTTGTTTTGAATTTATTTATTTATTTATTTATTTATTTTTGAGACAGAGTCTTAATCTCTTGCCCAGGCTGGAGTGCAGTGACACAATCTTGGCTCACTGCAGCCTCCGCCTCCTGGGTTCAAGCAATTCTCCTGCCTCAGCCTCCTGAGTAGCTGGGATTATAGATGTGTGCCACCATGCCTGGCTAATTTTTGTATTTCTGGTAGAGAGGGGGTTTCACCATGTTGGTCAGGCTGGTCTCAAACTCCTGACCTTGGCCTCCCAAAGTGCTGGGATTACAGGCGTGAGCTACTGCCCTCGGCCAAAATTATTGATATTTTAAAGATTTAGGCTAGATCCCTTATTTTTAAGATGTGATTAATTGGAATCTAGCAGACTCTTAAATACTGTTTTCAATTTTTTCAAATTTTAAGTGTTGAGAAGCAAGCCTACAAACTACTAGTGAGTAGAAGCATATGGTTTAAAAACATTAGGCCCCAGAAAGGGGCCGATAAGTCATTGGTCAGATCATCTACCTAAACTCACATAAAGTATTTAAGGCAGATTAATTCTGTTTTTTTTTTTTTTTTTTTTTGAGACGGAGTCTCGCTCTGTCGTCCAGGGCCAGGTTAGAGGGCAGTGGCGCGATCACTGCCAGCTCCACCTCCTGGGTTCACGCCATTCTCCTGCCTCAGCCTCCGGAGTAGCTGGGACTACAGGTGCCCACCACCACACCCGGCTAATTTTTTTGTATTTTTAGTAGAGATGGGGTTTCACCATGTTAGCCAGGATGGTCTCGATCTCTTGATCTCGTGATCCGCCCGTCTCGGCCTCCCAAAGTGCTGGGATTACAGGTGTGAGCCATTGCACCCAGCCTAATTCTTTTTCTTAAACTTTTCTGATGCCCTAAATTTGCTTGATAAGCCTCCCCAGCATTTAAGTAGTATTTAGAAGCTAGTCTTCCTTTACAGCGTCTTATGTGCCATTTAATTGCTAGCTGTATTGACTTGACAACATCAGACCCACCCCAAAGAATCTGTGAAGTGTACAATCAAAATGGGATTCAGACTCTGTAGTAGTTCAGTTACAGTAGTGAGTCTGATTCTTGAATGATCCATTCTGAAAGATGTAAAACTGTCACCTTGAAAACCTTATACTCCTTTAGCTATTTATGGGAGCCAAATTCCCTAACACAGCTATACTGTGCAGACCTTTTATTCTCTGTTGTCTGGGCTGTGAAAGAAGGAATTGAAGACAGAATTTCTGTTCACACATATCAAGCTGTTTTCCGCGTATGTTGTAAGTCAGATTTTTTTAACATCAAGTTATAAAAGTGATCATAGAGACTGTGGTGGCTCAACGCCTGTAATCTCAGCACTCTGGGAGCCAAGGCGGGCAGATCACCTGAGGTCAGGAGTTTGAGACCAGCCTGACCAACATGGAGAAACTCTGTCACTACTAAAAATATAAAATTAGCCGGCCATGGTGGCGCGTGCCTGTAATCCCAGCTACTCGGGAGGCTGAGGCAGGAAAATCGCTTGAACCCGGGAGGTGGAGGTTGCAATGAGCTGAGATCACGCCATTGCACTCCAGCCTGGGCAACAAGAGTGAAACGCTGTCTCAAAAAACACAAAGGTAATCATAGAATTTATTAACCTTGGGAATAGCCTCAGAAGTTAATGATTCAATCCTGTTACTTGGCAGTGAAGGGCACTGAGACTCTCGTTGTGTTAGTTATGTATATATTACATGGTATCTTGTATAGGTCTAAGAGCTCAGAAAGTGTTTATTCTGAAAATGAAATGTACCAGTTAAGTGACTTGCTTAACATCCCCCAGCTAAATAGTGGCAGAGCTCGGGGTGTAGAACTCAGCCTCCTACTTCTTTGTCTTATGCTCTTTTCTCAATTTGGTATGTCTTCTCATTTGAACAGGTTTATCTTTACTTGAATTAGCAGTGACTCCTAAGCTTTAAGTTTCTGACCCCCATTCTATTTGTCAAGTATTTAAACTTACAAGAAATTGTTGAAATATGTGTGTTCTTTTCCTGTAGAAGACCTATACTGAATCTTTTTATGATGAAATTAATACAATTTGATACAACAAAATATACAGTTAATTACCTCCTATTTCTGTTTTTAAAATTTCAACCTTTGTGTATACTTGATGGGACACACCTTTAAGCTTGTAATTTTTTAGTGTTTTGATGGTTTTTGCTTATTGAATGAAAATATTTCATTCTTTTTTATACTTTTCTTTTTTTTCTCTGAAATCCACTCTATCCCTTCTAGTGAAATGTATAAGAAACTGGACTTCCTTCTGTGTCCAGTTTCTACCTGTGAATAACTATCTGTCAATATTTATATTGCAGTTCTCAGAAGCAGAGTTTAGAGCTTACCAGTGATCTCAGCATCCTTCAAATGTCCAGGAAAGAACTTGAGAATCAAGTCGGATCCTTAAAAGAACAGCATCTTCGGGATTCAGCTGACTTAAAAACTCTTCTCAGTAAGGCTGAAAACCAAGCAAAGGATGTACAGAAAGAGGTAAAGCGAAAAGACATTATGAGCCCAATTATGGTTGGACTTAAAGCCAAAAGCAAATCAGATATCCATGCTAGTTAGAATTAAAGGGAAGCAGAAGTCACATTACCTATCACAAAATTGATACTTGGAACCTCTCTGCTTGGTGATTTCTAGCTGTGTATCATGGTCCATTTATAGAGAATTCTTCAGTAGGGTTGGTGTCAAAAATACAATATACAAAACTACATTTTAATTTTTCTCTACCAGTTAATTATATGAGAAACGCTTTGTCCCAGGTCTCTTGATCTATTTAACTTTCAAAGAGAGTATCGTATGTAACTTAGCATACTTTTGGAAAGCAAACTGAGGCCATACTCTAATGCTATCTGAACCCCTCAGGTAAATATGGCCTGAAAAGTTACTTAAAATTCACCTCATAGCCAGGCAGCCAGCCAAACACATGTTCTGTGGCCTTTTACTTTCTTCTGCCACCCCCTTTTCACCTTACTCATAAATGTGCATGCTCACTTTTCGTGTCATTCTGCTTAAAACCTTAAATTGAGTGGCTTTTTAAAAACTTGTGTTGAAATCATAACAATTAACTTTGGAACAGAAACCCTACCCAATTTCTTCCTGAGCAAGAGAGGTGTTTTTCACTTCCCAAAGCCTTGAAGTTGACAGCAGGGCAGTAAGAGCTGCCTTCAGTCCTGCTGGCCTCATACCACTCCCTGCATTAACTCCTGGCCAGCTCGGGGAATGGAGAAGCCTGATACAACTTGATCTACAGATCAGGGACCACCCCAGTTGTAGACTTTCTTAAAAGGATTCTTTATGAATTAGAAGGAAGTTGAAGACAACTCTTTGTCTTTAATAATGAACTTTCCCAAAGTTGTTTCTAGAAGATCTGCTTAATCAATGCAGTTTTTCTTTGCACTTTTCTTTCCTTGTAGTGTCCTGAATTTGGCAATGATTGTTCTTCTGTCTTCATGTTTGTTCCTAATGAAAAGAAATACTGTAACATTTTTTATTTTCTTGTGGACATATTGATTTTGTAATGTGTTCGTTTTTACCTTACTAAAGATACGTGTTTTAGAAGAAATCTCATTTTATTTGGTTGGAACACAAATTTTGTCCAAAGTAAATATCTTAGTATTTAATACTGTAAGCACTTTGTGTCCTTCCAGTCCATATGCCATAGTTCTTTCAAACTCTGGGAAGAATGCTGTGGTTGGAAGATTATTCTGTTGTATGTTACTATGAATGCATTAGCCATTTTGTTGCATTATTTGTTTGCCTGTTTTTGGTCACTGAGTAATCGGTGCAAAATGCTTTAACTGTTTCCACAAATGGCAGTGGCATGTTGTCACAGCATCTAAATTGTTGATAGTCTTGGATTGCATTAAATGCAGCACATTTAAAAATATGTCTGATCTTGTCAGTATGTTTCTTTTCTATTTTCTTGTTCACTGTTTTCCATTGTGAAATGATGTGTAGTCATCACACTCCTTTGTAATGTGAAATTGCTCTCTTTCTGTTTGTCCAGATGTTAACATGTTGGATACTATATACTACAGTTTAGTTATAGCTGTATACTATAACTAAAATGTTCTTTAATGTGGTTCTTATCTCTGTGTAATCCACTGCAAATGAATTATTGCCTTTTATTAATGCACATATATTTCCCTTCAACATTTCCCCTTTGTTCTCCTTTCTCTCATAGAATCATGCTTAATATGCACAGTATCCAATTATGTATTTTCAGCACTGTAACAGACTAAAATATTACAAGCTAAGCAAGCCCAGATACGATTCTTTTTATGAAGAAGAACCAAAGGTGTTGGTAATATTGTGTGATATTTCCCTCTTAATCAGGACCAAGCTCATTTGTCACCTCAGAGTTAGAAAGCAAGATGGAGCAAAAATGATAGCCAAGCAAGGCTGCAGTAGGTGACCTTTGTTGTACAAATTGAAATTTATATATGTGGCGACTTTTATATGAATATTAAACAAAGAAAAAGTACATGCAAAAAGTAAATCTTGTCTGGGCGCCATGGCTCATGCCTATAATCCCAGCACTTTGGGAGGCCGAGGCGGGCAGCTCACCTGAGGTCAAGACCAGCCTGACCAATATGATGAAACCCCGTCTATACTAAAAATACAAAAATTAGCCGGGCATGATGGCATGCGCCTGTAATCCCAGCTACTCAGGAGGCTGAGACAGGAGAATTGCTTGAACCCCGGGGGCGGAGGTTGCAGTGAGCTGAGATTGCACTCCAGCCATTGGACTCCAGCCTGGGCAACAAGAGCAAAACTCCATCTCAGGAAAAAAAAAAAAAAAAGTAAATCTTAATCCTCAGTATTAAAAGAAAATAATGATGTATCATCTTTACATTTGACTTTAGAAAGCGTCACTATATTTTAATTTAGTAGGAATATCTATAATTTAAGAATTTATAGGCCAGTCACAGTGGCTCACTCCTGTAATCCCAGCACTTTGGGAGGCCAAGGTGGGCAGATCACCTGAGGTTGGGAGTTCAAGACCAGCCTGACCAATATGATGAAACCCCGTCTATACTAAAAATACAAAAATTAGCCGGGCTTGATGGTATGCGCCTGTAATCCCAGCTACTCAGGAGGCTGAGACAGGAGAATCGCTTTGAATCCAGGAGGTGGAGGTTGTGGTGAGCCGAGATCGCGCCATTGCACTCCAGCCTAGGCAACAAGAACGAAACTCTGTCTCAAAAAAAAAAAAATTCATAAAACATTGAGCACATAGTCCACCCTATAAAGACTGACTCAAGAGAGTTATTTGGCTTTACCTTCTTGCCGTGGGGCCAGAGTCCTTGCCACCCCTTCACATGCTGGAGGTGAACAACAGGATCCCCCTGGTTGAGCTGCCTTCCTGTGGCTCTGCTTCACAACTCCTGGAATGGAGAAATAAGTGCTTTGGTACACAGGGCAGACTGGAAGTAAGAATGGTGGAAAAGGAAAGTAAGAGAAAACTTGTCAACAAAGCACTCTTTCCTTATTCTTTATTGGTCCCTGTTAAGAATCAGATCATGGGTTATTGAGAATTTATCATGTTCCAATTTGCAGAAACTAGTGTAGGTACAGTGACTTTGTCTTGGCAATATGCCAGTAATCTTCTGCCTTCTGGAAGGAAGTCCACAGATCTTCACATCAACTGAAGAAAGCTGTCATAAAGCCCGTGAATTGTACTCCTTTAGTTCATTCTCTGGCATACTATCCAGGCTTGTTGTGGGAATGTTGTTAGGTAACAGGGAGTGTCTTTCATATTTTACTTCCCTCTCTGTACCCATATCTTTCTTCTCTTTTTCTGGTGACCTCTATGTTGACCCTAAGCCCCATCTCTCCTGTCTAATGTTTTTATACATTTACATTCCTTCTTAATATTTATCTTTGTTGAGCATGATGATGGGCTCCTAATTAGTAATTCCAAGGTATTTACATTTTTCAGAAGCATATAAAGGTTTCCTTTACTGAAGAATTTCTGGGATATAGGTAGAGAGGAACTGGAAACTTTCTACCCTCATAAACTACCTTTAGGGACAAGGAGGAACCTTTCTGGTATACTTTGCCCATGGTATATCTATTTTATATTCAATCCTTGTCCATCTTCCTTCTAAAACCTTCAGAGATGGCAGAATAGGGCCAGGTGCGGTGATTCACGCCTGTAATCCCAGCATTTTGGGAGACTGAGGTGGTCAGGCATTCGAGACCAGCCTGGCCAACAAGGTGAAACCCCATCTGTAATAAAAATACAAAAAAATTAGCCAGGCATAGTGGTGCATGCTTGTAAGCCCAGCTGTACCGGGGACTGAGGCACAAGTATCCCTTGAACCCAGGAGGCGGAGGTTGCAGTGAGCCAGGATCATACCACTGCACTCCAGCCTGGGTGACAGAGTGAGACTCCGTCTAAAAAAAGAGACAGATGGCAGAGTGAGGTAGTGGAAGTGGAGACAAAGGCACAGCCAGTAGCAGAACAATCTCTGCTCTTTGACTGTGAGCCCAGCTTGTGTGTAAGATGTAGTATCTAGAAGTGGAACCAGTCTAGAATTTCAGCCTCCAGGCACCATTTAAAGTAGGGGTAAGCCATATTATGTTTCATATTGGTCTCACCTTTAAAAGGCAGATGGTCTTTAAAAGGATGTGACTCTATGTGAAAGTCAAAGTATATACAGTAAATTGTTTTCCAGAGCAGAAAATGGCAAGTTTTGCTATTTAAAAACTTCTACCAGAAACAGGTGGGGCATGGTGACTCATGCCTGTCATCCCAGCACTTTGGGAGACCAAAGCAGGCAGATCACCCTAGGCCAGGAGTTCAAGACCAGCCTGGCCAACATGGTGAAACTCCGTTTCTACTAAAAGTACAAAACATAGCCAGACGTGGCGGCAGGTGCCCGTAATCCCAGCTACTCAGGAGGCTGAGATAGGAGAATCACTTCAACCTGGGAGGCAGTGGTTTCAATGAGCTGAGATCGCACCGCTCCACTCCAGCCTGCGTGACAGAGCTAGACTCCGTCTCAAAAAATAAATACATAAAATAAAAATAAAATGTCTACCAGAAACGGATTTTTTTAAATGACTTTTAGTTGATAACCTAAGTTTTTTTTGTTTTGTTTTGTTTTTTGAGATGATGGAGTTTTACTCTTATTGCCCAGGCTAGAGTGCAGTGGTGCAATATCAGCTCACTGCAACCTCCACCTCCCGGGTTCAAGCGATTCTCCAGCCTCAGCCTCCCAAGTAGCTGGGATTACAGGCATGTGCCACCATGCCTGGCTAATTTTGTATTTTTAGTAGAGATGGGGTTTTGCCACGTTGGCCAGGCTAGTCTCGAACTCCTGACCTCAAGTGATCCGCCCACCTTGGCCTCCCAAAGTGCTGGAATTACAGATGTGAGCAACCGTGCACAGCCGATGCCTGTTTTAAGTGGAGAAATAGAAATTTCCCAATCATAGTGGTGGGTACTTCAGATACATTTCTTTGCTTCATCTGCCTAGAAAATTCACTTATCCAGAACACTTTAATACCCAGTAATGCTGGGTAAAGGGAAACCTATAGGGAATTAATACTTTTTACTTCAAGACTGAAATAGTTTGGCTGACACTCCTTACCAGGATATAAACTCAGGCTTCCTAACGTTGGCTATGGAATTTTTCTTCACCTGCTCTTTTGCTCAGTTTGAAATTTTCCTTTTTTCCTATAATTCACTTGGTGGGAAAAGTGATCCTTTATATTAAAAACAGATGACAAAATGGTGATTACTCTTAATTTTTTTTAACTCCAGGGCCAGAAAATTCTTACATAGAATAAAGTCAACATTAAAGACTTCTTTTTTTTTTCTTTTTTTTTTTTTTTGAGATGGAGTCTGCCTCTGTTACCCAGGCTGCAGTGCACAGTGGCACTATCTTGGCTCACTGCAACCTCTGCCTCCCAGGTTCAAGCAATTCTCCTTTCTCAGCCTCCTGAGGAGTAGCTGGGATTACAGGCATGCGCCACCACACCCAGCTAATTTTTGTATTCTTGGTAGAGATGGGATTTCTCCATGTTGGTCAGGCTGATCTCAAACTCCTAACCTCGTGGTCCGCCCACTTTGGCCTGCCAGAGTGCTGGGATTACAGGCGTGAGCCACCGCGCTCAGCCAAAAGACTTCTTATGAGTGCAAGTTATTCCTCCTTAAACAAAAAGACTTGACTTTGGTGTTCCAGGTGACTAAATAGGGTCTGGCATATAAGCCTGACTAGAACCATAACTTCATACCCATTTTAAGTTGAATCTGCACACTTTTTTTTTCTTTGCCTTTAGTATGAAAAGACACAGACTGTACTCTCAGAACTGAAGTTGAAGTTTGAAATGACTGAGCAGGAAAAGCAGTCAATCACAGATGAGCTCAAACAGTGTAAAAACAACCTGAAGCTGCTCCGAGAGAAAGGAAATAATGTAAGTCTTTGCAAACTTGGCTTAGCTTTGATTGAGAGGCACATGAGAGATTGAAATTGATTTTCAAAGGACTTTATCACTGATTTGTGAAGCAAATGGTACAAATGAAGTAGGCTTTTCATTATGAAATTCCATGATAGAATCACTGTGCTGTCAGATTTTTAAGTAAGAATTTGTGCCTTTAACCTATACCCCTAGAAGAGCCTCGGGACTGCCTGGAGGAAGAGTCTTGTTTGCAATAAAGCAGCTTGCCTAAGAACTGTCAGGTTTTCCCAGATGAGTCTGAAGCTCTGTCACTAAGCTATCATCTGGCTCTTATTTCTCCCCTGCTGGGAAATGAAGCACTGTACCACCAGGGATCCATTTAAGACAGAGTAGTATATGTTGTTCTTATACCAATAATGTTCTCACTGAGGCACAGTTTCTAAAAAGCTTAATGTCTCTTTGTCATTATATAAATATTAGAAAATATTTGGTGAGTTTCTGTAGTCCCATGAGAGAGGGAGAGAGATGAACATTTTGGTGTAAATTGAGTTTAATATTTTTTTGTTTTTCATTTGCTAGAAAGACAGATGGTCTTTAAAAAGATACTATACTAAATAAATGTTGTGTTGTACGTTTGGTGATCGTTACCTTTGTGGGCCCTGATAGATGTTTAGTGTGGTTGGTTGTGCTCTGACTTATTTAAAACCACTGTCATGGCTTGGACACTGCAGTGTGCGTGAGCCACATACTTCCTATGGAGGAAGCCACTCTGCTTACCTTGCAGCACAAGTACAAAAGAGTGATGTTGCATGGCCATCCTGTTACTCATTTGCACACAGAATGCTCATGAGTTGCGTCCAACTGTCCTTTGCTAAAGAAAGTCTTAGTTTGTAGATAATAAAGGCTTGCTGCTTAGGTAGAAGTCTTTTAGAAGTTGATGAACTGGGTGTGGAGGCTTTATGCTAAGGAAAATGGTTTGCATTTACTTTTCAAAATGTAGATTACATAACTCTTCTAAAATCAGATCACAGTGGTTTGATTACGTCTTTCTTTTGTGTTAATTCATATCCTTGGGATTTTGGAATTTCAGTCTACTGCTCAATAACCCATGAAGACATCTAGCATAATCAGAATGGATCCCCCCCGTACTATTTAGAACCTTTTCAAAAGTAACTTTGCTATTATTATTTATAGCTACAATTCACCTTAGGGGTGAATTTCCTTTTTTTGTGATATTGCACTTATGGTACTAAAATATCACTCTGTAATAACACTCATTGTAGCAATTTTCTTCCCATTTTAAAAATTATTATAATTATATTCTGGTAACATAATTGAAAGCCCTGAGAGTCAGCTGCCTTTTTTTTCTTTTTTTTTTTTTCTTTTTTTTTTTGGTTTGAGATGGAGTTTCACTCTTGCTGCCCAGGCTGGAGTGCAATGGCATGATCTCAGCTCACCGCAACATCCACCTCCCGGGTTCAAGCGATTCTCCTGCCTCAGCCTCCCGAATAGCTGGGATTACAGCATGCGCCACCACACCTGGCTAATTTTGTATTTTTAGTAGAGATGGGGTTTCTCCATGTTGGTCAGGCTGGGCTCGAACTCCCGACCTCAGGTGATCTGCCCACCTCGGCCTCCCAAAGTGCTGGGATTATAGGCGTGAGCCACCGCATCCAGCCCTGCCTGTCTTTATATATAACCAAACCTTTATTACATGTCAAATGTCTTGCCTGATTTAGGAAGCACGCATTGTCACAGGGCTTTTATTTTTAAGCTTGAAAGCTGTATCATCTAATAAGCAAAAGAGCTTTAGTTGAAAAAAAAAAGATTTTGTTAGAGGCATAAAATAAACTTTAACCATTGCTAAGGGAGTACATTGTCAAATAATGGATTTCAGGTATCGAGCAAAAATAGTGTACTGTCAAGCAGAGAGCATCAGCTGATGGTGAAGTGTTGTCAGTGGTTTGTTTTTTGTTTTTTTGTTTTTTATTTTTTTGGAGACAGGGTCTTGCTCTGTCACCCAGGCTGGAGTGCAGTGGCGTGATCTCACCTCACTGCAGCCTTGACCTTCCCGGCTCAAGCAATCCTCCCACCTCAGCTTCCCAAGTAGCTGGAATTACAGACATGTGCCACCATGCTCAACTAATTTTTGTATTTTTTGTAGGGACAGGGTTTTGCCATGTGGCCCAGGCTGGTCTCGAACTCCTGGCCTTAAGCAATCTGCCCACCTCAGCTTGCCAAAGTGCTGGGATTACGGGCATGAGCCACTACACCCGACTTGCTCTGTCTTCATGTGCTATATTTCGTTAGAATGTTAGGTATACCCACATTGCCCATTGCCTTCAGCTGTGTTTTTTTTTTTTTTAATGGAGTGTTACTCTGTCACCCGGTTTGGAGTGCAGTGGTGCTATCTCAGCTCACTGCAACCTCTGCCTCCTGGTTCAAGCGATTCTCCTGCCTTAGCCTCTGAAGTAGCTGGGATTACAGGCATGCACCACCATGCTTGGCTAACTTGTATTTTTAGTAGAGACAGCGTTTCACCATGTTGGCCAGGCTGGTCTCAAACTCCTGACCTCAGGTGATCCACCTGCCTCAGCCTCCCAAAGTGCTGGGATTACAGGCATTGAGCCTAGCTGTTCCTTTTAAACTGATAGTTTCCCAACTTGCACACCACAGTCTATCAGATTGTGTTAGATGTCTTTAAAATGTTTGAATCTGTGCAAAACCTGAGTGGTATATTTCTATTATTTCATTCTTTCTTTCCTACCTCCCACCCTACTGGGGTCTGAATCCTCTTATCTGATTATTTTCATAGCATAAAATGATTTTAATATGCCTTCCCTTCTTTAGCCTTCCATATTACAACCCGTCCCAGCCGTATTCATCGGCCTATTCCTGGCTTTCCTGTTTTGGTGTTTCGGTCCATTGTGGTAGAGAAAGGTACAAGCACTATTGTTGAGTCCTTGTCTGTTCGTCCCCGTCACCTTTTTGTGCCGTATTTGTAATATAGTGCATGGCAAGAACACACAGGTATTTTGTTACCTGAAGCAAACCCTTCATTTAGTATGCCATGTATTTGTGTCATACCAATGAACTGAACAGTCAACTAATCCCGTAACTTTTTGTCTTGTTTACTTTGTAGTAATGCTAACCATGAGTTAATTCCAACCTAACCAGTTGTTAATATGCTTCCATTAACTGAGTCTTTATCTCTAGCAAACTGGAGTACACTATGAATTTCTGCAATATTAGTACCCTCTTTCCAATTATGTGTTTAATCAGATTTGAATGAAGAGTTTGCCTCCTTGAAGTTTTCAGCCAGCTTTCTTCCTCTTCCTCCTTATCCTCTTCCTTTTCATAGCGTAGATTTTCTTTGTTTCAACCCTTTGCCTGTTTATACTATGCCTATGAAGATGAAAAAGAATGAGATTAACATAATGAACCATTGGCTCACAATCTCAACCCCATTGTGTACTCACAAGGATATAAACGTATCCCGTTTCTTTCTGAGCCCTGACCGCAACATCAGAATATTTCTTTAAAAACCAGTTTTTCTCAATAATGCTCCTGGAATACAAGTAAGAATACAAGTCTCAATCAAAGCAAGTTGATCTTATAAAGCCCTCTAAAAGCTAGCAGGCAACAGCCCATCCGTGCTTGTCTCTAACTGGCATGCATGTTAGTAGAGCATATGAGGTGATCATGTGGCTTTATTACACTGAACAGAGTCTTTACCAGAATTGTCAGACAGGCAGGATCCCTAATGTTACTTCTCCATCTTGAACCCTGTTTGATTTTATCTTCTGTGGTTTCAAGTTAGAGAACCAAAGCCTAGACCATTATCACCTTAGCCACTATCCCCTCGCATACTGGTTCTTATCAATAAATAAACATTTTGGGCAGAAACGTACTACAGGTGTCTGTATACATCAGTTATATTGGAATATATGGATACCAGAGTAAATAAAGCAGGCAGAGCCCACAAATTTTCTTAGAAGTCACTATTAGGTTTCAACTGTAACAAAGTTGAAAACTTCCCAGGACTTTCTTGGGATGTATTAGACTTCCAAATTGGTGGTCCGGCTATTATGGCTCTCCTCATACCTGCACTCCCTCACTTTTTTTTTTCTTTTCAAACTTTATTTTTATGATGCAAAAATAAGATTTTTCCAATATTCTGTTAAGTATTCAGGACTCTCTGGAACCAAGGGGTTAATAGGTATGAAAACAGAGGGGAGAATGTGATATTGACTCTTGGTTTCTTTCCACACAGAAACCCTGGCCCTGGATGCCCATGTTGGCTGCCCTGGTTGCAGTAACAGCCATCGTGCTGTACGTGCCAGGTCTGGCCAGAGCTTCTCCATGAGAGCGTTCCTTGAGTCCGTACACCGTCCTCCCTCTAGAAGCTGGCATCACACTCATGCTGGGGACAAACAGAACCATTTTCTTCCTCTTTACCTCTTAAAACAGCAGAAGTACAAGAATACAGCTGTAGGGTCATTGCTTTAAATTATATAAAATGTATCTGTCTATAAAGAAGATATAAAATTGTGACTTTATTCTACTGTAAGCAATAATTTGCTTGCAATTTTTCATGTAATTTTTAAATTAGTATGTTGAGATTCTGAATATTATGGTGGCCTAAAGTAGGCTTCTTGGTACACCAGATTATTTATAACATTAAATTTATGAGTATTTTACTCTGAATTCTGATGGCCAGATAATTCATTTTTCTGATTCGATAACTACCCAAACCAAACAACCAATACATACATGGGAAGAGAGGCCCTGTGTGCTCAGTGCCTATCAGTTCGAAATATATACACATATATATATATTTTTTACATATTTACGCCATTTTTACTCATTATAAAACCACTGAGCTATTGGGAACAAGACTTAGAGACAACTATTTGCGTGGATTTTTTTTTAAGGAAAAATACATTTGGAAAATAAACTGTTACGGTGATAATTTGGGGAATATGTGCACGCTTGTTCAGCCTTAATGTGACTTGAAGATGTGGAGGACATCAACTTTAAAAAACTTTCCATGAGAGTGTGTATTTTCTTGAGCAAACTGAAGAATATCTGGGAGCAAAAACATAGTAATTATACAATTTCAGTGCAGTCAACCAAACTGTTGAGTCAATTGGAATGTAATTTATTAAACCTCATGTATTTAAAGAGATATTTTTCTTTAAAAGCCAAGTTACTTTCTCATATACAGCATTTTAGGAAGCATGATTTTTTTTTTTCTGTCATCTATTCCTCCAAGCATGTTTAATTGAAGAAAGTATTAATATCTCTTTAGATAAGCTTGTATTGACCTAATTTGGTTTATGATGTGTCAGAGCTAATTCATGTTCAGGGTGAGCTGTTGTACCTACCAACAGATTTCCTGGTTGGGTATGCAAATGGTTATTTTCTTTTTATTGTTGTTAATTGGGACTTTTTGTTAATGAAATGCACTATTCCCAAGATATAGTGTTCTATGCACAATGAAGCACCTAAAAACACTGCTTGATGTTATAAATTTAAAACACAAGTGAAAGTTTAGCCATGGTTTTGTGCGGCATCATAGTTATGTCAATAAAGTTTATTTAGGTCTTAGAATATCCTAAAATATCACATAGTTAAATTTTTCAGTCAGTGAAGACCGGGAGGGAATGTCAGTGAATTGGCTTGAATGTTCTGTGGCAATCCACAGGTCTAGTCAAATATTGAAATAGGAGTTTAGGGTATAATTTGCCTTGTGATGTTTGGCAGTCACTGTTTATACTTTAAAGGTTATATTTTAAGCTGTTTGGGATTGCTGTTGGGAGGATCACTAGATTTATGGAGGAATTAGTCACAAATGACTTGTAGAAAATACTGTCATATAGTTCATTTCATCATTTTCTGTTGCAGGAAGCCACTCCACCACAGAATGCTAATATGCCAGTGGTACACAGTACCTCTTGTATATAGGTTATTGCAAATATTGTTCTGAAATGCTTAACTTCAGAATTACATTTTTTAAAGTAAATAATTGTTTTAAATCTATTTTGTAAAGATATAAACTACAATAGAATTTCTGGAGTACAGATTAAACTATTTGCACTAACATACGTGATGTGCATGATTTAATAAAATAACTTTACTCTCCCTACACATGTTTGAGTTGAATATCATTGAAGTTCTTAATGCTGACTCTACTATTGGGTTGTTAATAGTCTTCTCTTGAAATGACTCTTTATGCAACATAACATACATTTGGTATTCTTTGGGGTTTAAAAGAAAACACTTAGCTGTTTCCTCCAAGTTTTATTAGCCTTTTATTTAACTTACTGCCCTATTTTTTTCTCTTTTAATATGGTTATTGTTAAAATGAGAGTCACTTGCTAGACTGGTCTCTTTAAATGTAAGGTCTAGTATCAATATTTACTTCATTCAAGTGGAATAAATGGCTTTTTGTAGTTACTTCCAGTTTTCCTCAAGAATATAAGTAAGTCTGTTCATAAGCAATACCTTCAGTTTTGTTCAGCTCACTTCCAGGTTAAATAAAGAGTAGGATTATTCACTAGTAATAATAGAGTCATTAAGAAATATTAAGCATTGCAGCTAAAAATTGAACAACCCCTATAATGATACATTTAAGAATTATTCAAAGGTGCTACGTGGCAGGGTCAGAAAATAAAAAGAACGTGGTGTTTGAAGCAAAACAGATCTGTATTGGCATCTTGGTTTTATCAGCTGTTGTTGCCTTGCACAAATCACATTTTCTCTGAGTCTCCATTTTCTCATTTATAACATGGGGAGAATAATACTTATATTTGTGGTAGTAGTGTGAACATTAAAAAGATAATGTATGTGAAGTACCATTCAAGTGGTGAATAAGTTTTTATGAGAATGTCATACTGAAAAAATATTGCAAATATTAAAGTTTTAGGTAAGCTAGTACATCTACTTTATTAAATGAATTGATTGACTCAACCATTCAGAATTTCTGTGTGTGAATGAGATATATGTGTAACATTATGAATCATGAGAAAGCATTATCACCTAGCTCAGTGTGTTGCCTTCATAGTTCACTCTTTTGGAAGTAATATGTTTGGTTTGGTGACGAACCAATTGCCCACAATGGCTTTGGAATTCCTGTCGTTATTGCCTTTAGAGCTACTTTGAGTCACATGTGAAAACCATTCACATTGCCCTATAGTCAGAGGCTTTCGACCAAAACTAGTATTGCCTCCGTGATCTCTCACTTTAATCACTACACTTGACCAAAGTCTGGTGACTCTTGGCTGCTTCCTGTGACTATTTATCTACTATCAAAAAGATGGGAGTCTGCTACGAAAGAGAAAAAACCGCATACAAATCAACTGAGTTAAAACTGCAGCCTTGGCTGCAGATACAAAAATTAACCAGGTGTGGTGGTGGGTGCATGTAATTCCAGCTACTCAGGAGGCTGAGGCGGGAGAACTGCTTGAACCTGGGAGGCAGAGGTTGCAGTGAGCCGAGATCACACCACTGCATTCCAGCCTGGGCGACAAGAGTGAAACTCCATCGCAAAAAAATAATGCAGCCTTGCTCGTGACTTAAAAATGACAGCCTTGCTCCCGAAAGTTCACTTCTGGATAATTATTTTGAGAACATAATTATGTGCATAAAAATGTACTAGGACATGTAGTGCAGCATTTTTATCATAGTGACAGATAAACAACCTAAGTGGGTCATTGTTTAAATAAATTAATATTACCACTCTATAGATTACTGTGGTTACAAAGTATGTGGAAAGATACTCATACTATATTAAGTAAAAGAAAGAGGTTACCAGTGTAAAATAACCCTGGTTTTACAGAGGAAAAGAAATGTAAACATACAACATATGTTTATAACAGGAGAACTTAGGAGGATTTATACCCAGACTGGTGGTGGTTGTCTTCGTATGATTGTGGGTAAATTTAAATTCCCTTCCACCTTTATGATTTTCTTTTCTTTTCTTTTCTTTTTTTTTTCTTTTTCTGAGACAGAGTCTCACACTGTTGCCCAGGCTGGAATACAGTGGCATGAATCTCGGCTCACTGCAACCTCCGCCTCCTGGGCTCAAGCAATCTTCCTATCTCAGTCTCCCAAGTAGCTGGGACTATAGGCATGTACCACTGCACCCAGCTAATTTTTGTGTTTTTTTGTAGAGATTCAGTTTCCCCATGTTGCCCAGGCTGGTCTCGAACCTTCTGGACTCAAGCTATTGTTCCCATCAGCCTCCCTTTTGTGATTTCTAATTTATTTTTAGTAATTAATAAATACGTGTTGCTTGTATAAATTTTTTAAGCTACAAAAATGTTCCAAATTGGCTTTCATAGTTGAATGAGTAATTAACTTGTCAGAGTACCCACCCCCACCTTTAAAGGGGCTAATGTTCATTTACACTGAGGAATTCTCGTGTGTTCACTCAACAGTCAGTCTTACAATTTTAAAAATGCTTTGTACATATTAGTCATAGAATTATAATGCTGGAGAAACCCTTAACAATCCTATCCCATCTTTTTGTTTATCAGGGAAAAAAATCCAGAAAATTTTCTACTCGGAATCAATAATAAAGTTGAGAACCAAGATGTTTCTCTTTTTTTTTTTTTTTTTTTTTTTTTGAGACGGAGTTCCATTCTTGTTGCCCAGGCTGGAGTACAATGGCACAATCTCAGCTCACCACAACCTCTGCCTCCCGGGTTCAAGCGATTCTCCTGCCTCAGCCTCCCGAGTAGCTGGGAATACGGGCATGTACCATCACACTCTGCTAATTTTGTATTTTTATAGAGACGGGGTTTCTCCATGTTGGTCTGACTGGTCTTGAACTCCCGACCTCAGGTGACCCGCCTGCCTCAGCCTCCCAAAGTGCTGGGATTACAGGGATGAGCCACCACGCCTGGCCTGTTTCTTTTTCTGCTACTCTATGTTGTGTCTCCAGGTTTCAGTGGTTTCATATGCATTCATTTAACAAATACTTACTGAGTGTCTGATATGAGGTGCTGTGTCAGATCCTGACAACACTCAGTCCCTATCTTCATAGAGCTTTTGGTGTGGAGGTGAAATATAGGCAAGGAAGCTGGCAATTAAAATACAGTGTAATAGAAGAAGACACTGAAGCCTATGGAACCATAGAAGCATTGGGTGCATTTCCTCTGACCTTCAACCACTCAACCTTCCAACCTGGGGATATTTGGCTACAGAGCCAAAGGTAAGTTTCCCTTTTAGATCGTGTGAGGAACAGGTCTGGTTTCTCTTGAAGCACATGTCATTGAAAACCATTAAGATCTGATCTTGATTTTCTTTAAAAAGGTATTATGACTGGGAAGCATTTTTAAGGCTTTGTGTATACTCTCCTGGAATTTTCCCCTGTTAAATGGTTTGAACTGTAACTTGCGAGTAACAGGTAACTAGTGAAGAATTTTTTTTTTTTTTTTTTTTTTTTTGAGACGGAGTCTCACTCTGTCTCCAGGCTGAAGTGCAGTCGTACCATCTTGGCTCACTGCAACCTCTGCCTCCTGGGTTCAAGGGATTCTCCTGCCTCAGCCTCCTGAGTAGCTGGGACTACAGGTCCACCACCACGACCGGCTAATTTTTTGTATTTTAGTAGAGACAGGTTCCACCATCTTGGCCAGGATGGTCTCCATCTCCTGACCTCGTGATCCGCCCGCCTCGGCCTCCCAAAGTGCTGGGATTAGAGGCGTGAGCCACTGTGTCTGGCCTAAGGATTTTTTTTTTTTTTTTTTTTTTTAAAGCCAAGAAAAAGTGTTTTAGCCAGGCAGGCTCTTTGAAAGGCGTCTCCTATTGACAAGCTGGGGCATGGATCCATAATAAATGATGGATCCAATAATAAATCCTTTGCACATGGAGGCAGGTGTCCACCATGTCTTGTTTGTGTTTATTGTCCTGCTCATTCAGTAGATTGAGCAGGACCTTTTTTTCTCCTAAAGATTAAGCGCCTTTCAGCCCAAATCTTAAAATATGTGATTTGTTACCCTGTCATGCAAGGACACTGAGTTAAAACCTATACAGCCTATGAAAAAGACACCGGGTGCGGTGGCTCATGCTTGTAATCTCAGCACTTTGGGAGGCCGAGGCGGGCAGATCACCTGAGGTCGGGATTTCGAGACCAGCCTGACCAACATAGAGAAACCTTGTCTCTACTAAAAATACAAAATTAGCCAGGCATGGTGGCACATGCCTGTAATCCAGCTACTCAGGAGGCTGAGGCAAGAGAATCGCTTGAACCCAGGAGGCAGAGGTTGCAGTGAGCTGAGATCACACCATTGCACTCCGGCCTGGGCAACAAGAGCGAAACTCTATCTCAAAAAAAGAAAGAAAAAGACATCATGAGCATTACGAATAAGAAAGGCAAAGGGACCAGGGGAGGGAGATAAGAACAAGTAGAGAAATTGTTGTTCGTTGTGCTCCTGCTGCTCACAGTGGCTGTTCACCTTGTCATTTTCACCTTTTGAACTGGCCGGAGAATATTTAGGTAGCCAGATTTCATTTAGCAGAGATTCAGACTTCTACTTCGTGAAATTTCATCCTATGATTTTTCTTTATCCTAAATTCTGTGTACTCATTTATCCCATCAGCATCGTGTTCCACATAGAATTGGAAGCAGGTGTGCCTGCTCGGAATAGCATTCTTTTGCCTCTTAAATGGCGGGATCCCTTCCTGCTAGACTGAGGATCCTTCCTCATGGCAGGTTCTACAAGCAAACAAGGGAGGAGCTGCAAAGGCACTAAAAATCCCAACCATTTCAACTTTTTGAATCTCAGGCTTCTGCCATAAATTACTTCACTGTGTAATCTGCATAGTTACGTCATTTTGTTTTGGATTGAAAACTTGCTCTGAGATAATTAGCCCATGCTTATTTAGCCTCCCCCATTACCCCTCCTCCTGCACTTCATAACTAATCTTCAAAGAGTTAATGTGTTTTGAATATCTTAAACCAAATTTTTGTTTTATTTTTTATTTTTAGAGACTGGGTCTAGTTCTGTTGATCAGGCTGGTCCTGAACTCCTGGCCTCAAGCGATCCTCCTGCTTCCCCCTGCCAAAGTACTGAGATTATAGGCATGAACTACCATGCAAGGCCTTATTTTCTTTAAATAGTGTTTATAGAGCTCATTACATTTTCTTCTACGCAGTAAATTTGGGATAGTTTTAAAGTTGAGCATTCTAATTTAGCAGTTTATGTCCCTAATCACATTTTCTTAAAATCCGCAAGAGTTTATTCAGTCACGCAATGTTGGCAAATAAAATTCTATATTTTAAATGCTTTTGCCAAAATTAGGTGGTAAATACATATGTGCTATGTGCACATATAGCCCTTTTTATCAATGAAGATGAGTAAGTACTGTGATATCACCTATAATAAATAGAACCTTGTGCCTAGGTCATCTGTCTTTGAATACCTAAAATACACTTATTGGCCAGGCACAGCGGCTCACACCTGTAATTCCAGCACTTTAAGAGGCGGAGGCAGGTGAATCACCTGAGGTCAGGAATTCGAGACCAGACTGGCCAACATGGCGAAACCTCATCTCTACTAAAAAAAAAAAAAAAAAAAATTAGCCAGACGTAGTGGCACATGGTGTAATTCCAGCTACTCGGGAGACTAAGGCAGGAGAATTGCTTGAACCCAGGAGGCGGAGGTTGCAGTGAACTGAGATCTCGCCACTGCACTCCAGGCTGGGCGACAGAGCAAGATTCCGTCTCAAAAAATAATAATAAAATAAAACACATTTATTTTTCTGGCCTCATGTTATAGCAAAGTCCTCAAAATCCCAGCAACTCTGGAGGCCGAAGTGGGAGGGTCGCTTTAGCCCAGGAGTTTGAGACCAGCCTGGGCAACATAGACCTCCATCTCTAAAAAAATTAAAAGTAAAGTAGCCAGGTGTAGCGGCACATGCCTGTAGTCTCAGCTTCTCAGAAGGTTAAGGCAGGAGGATCACTTGAGTCCAGGAGTTCAAGACTGCAGTGAGCTATGCTTGCACAGGGTCTCTAAAATAGTAATTTTTTAAATTAAAAAAAAGTTACCCATTGCTATGTAACAGATTACCCCCAAAACTTTAGCAGTTTAAAACAGCAAATAGGCTGGGGGTGGTGGCTCATGCCTGTAATTCCAGCACTTTGGGAGGCCGAGGTGGGTAGATCACCTGAGGTCAGGAGTTCAAGACCAACCTGGTCAACAAGGTGAAACCCTGTCTAAAAATACAGAAATTAGCTGGGCGTGGTGGTGGGTGCCTGTAATTCCAGCTACCTGTAATTCCAGGTAGATCACCTGAGGTCAGGAGATCAAGACCAGCCTGGTCAACATGGTGAAACCCTGTCTGAAAATACAAAAATTAGCTGGGCGTGGTGGTGGGTGCCTGTAATTCCAGCTACTTGGGAGGCTGAGGCAGGAGAATCACTTGAACCCGGGAGATGGAGGTTGCTGAGATGACACCATTGCACTCCAGCCTGGGCAACAAGAGCGAGACTCCATCTAAAAATAAATAAATAAAAAACACACAAATATTTAGTATCTTACACAGTTTCTAAGGGCCAGGAATCTAGGAGCAGCTTAGCTGAGTGGTTCTAGGTCGAGGTCTCTCCTGCAGTTGCTGTCAAGCTATAGACTGGGCCTGGAAGATTTTCTTTGCTCATTCAGGTGCTGTTAACTGGAATCTTTAGTTCCTCACCACGTGGACCTCACCATAAGGCTGCTCAGATAAAGCACCTGGCTTCCCTCAGAGCAAGTGATTCAAGAGAAAGGCAGAGGGATGGATGCCACCATATTTTTCATAACCTAATCTCTGAAGTGATACACCATCACTGCAAAATTCTATTGGTCACACAAACTAACTCTGATATAGTGAGGAAGGTAATAACCAAGAGCATGGATACTAACAGGCAGCAGAAGAGAGCCAGGTTACAGACTGGTTCTTCACCTAATTTCCCACTAGGAAATTTTTGAATTTTTCATAAGCTTCTTTTAATTAAGTGTATCAAAACAGACTAAATGACTTCTATAAATTACATCCTGGCCAGGTGCAGTGGCTCACGCCTGTAATCTCAACACTTTGGGAGGCTGAGGCGGGTGGATCACGAGGTCAGGAGATTGAGACCATCTTGGCTAACGCGGTGAAACCCCGTCTCTACTAAAAATACAAAAAATCAGCCGGGCATGGTGGCATGTGCCTGTAATCCCAGCTACTCAGGAGGCTGAGACAGGAGAGTCACTTGAACCCAAGAGGCAGAGGTTGCAGTGAGCCAAGATTGTGCCACTGCTCTCCAGCCTGGGCAACAGAGTGAGACTCCATCTCAAAAAACAAAAAAAAAACAAAACAAAAGAATTAGATCTTTCCCCAATCTATTGATTCCCCAATATCAGTAAATCATTAATATTGAATCTAAAGTTCTAAAAAGTCCAAAACAAGAGACCTCTTAGGATTACTGTCATACTCACAATTTAAATTTAGAAATTGTTTTCAAAATTGATCAAAGTAAATAATTTTCTTAAAACTGTGTCAACCACTATTTGAAAAGCTATAGGCCTGTAATCCCAGCTACTCAGGAGGCTGAGGCAGGACAGTGGCTTGAACCTGAGAGGCAGAGGTTTCAGTGAGCCAAGATTGCACCATTGCACTCCAGCCTGGGTGACAGAGTGAAACTCCGTCTCAAAAAAAAAAAAAAAAAGAAAAGCTATAAGGACAGGGTTTTTTTTTGTTTTGGTTTTGGTTTTTTTGGTCTTCTTTCCTTTTTTTGTTTTTGTTTTGTTTTGTTTTGATTTTTGAGACTGGGTCTCACTCTGTCACCCAGGCTGGAGTGTGGTGGTATAATCATGGCTCACTGCAGCCTTGACCTCCCAGGCTCAAGCAGTCCTCCCATCTCAGCCTCCCGAGTTGCTGGAACTACAGGCACGTGCCACCATGCCCAGCTAATTTTTGTATTTTTTTGTAGAGATAGGGTCTCCCTGTGTTGCTCAGGCTGGTCTCAAACTCCTGGGTTCAAGCAATCCTTCTACCTCAGCCTTCCGAAGTGCTGGGATTACAGGCGTGAGCCACTGTTCCTGGCCGGAGTTTTTACTGGGCACTGGGCTAGGTGCACCTCTCCTCATAGCTTACCCCTCCTTCCCTAGGCTGTAATTGTTGGTTGCTTCTCTGTCTTCTCTATGAGACAGTAAGTTCCCAGAGTTCCCAGAGGGCAACTAAATACTGGGTCTTTACTCACTTTGGTATAACTGAAACCTAGTACAGTTCCTAGAACATTTATTTATTTACTTATTTACTTATTTATTTATTATTAATGAGACGGAGTCTCGCTCTTGTTGCTCCGGCTAGAGTGCAATGGTGATGTCTTGGTTCACTGCAACCTCCACCTCCCGACTTCAAGCGATTCTTGCGCCTCAGCCTTCTGAGTAGCTGGGATTACAGGCATGTGCCACCACGCCTGGCTAATTTTTTGTATTTTTAGTAGAGATGGAGTTTCACCATGTTGGCCAAGCTGGTCTTGAACTCCTGACTTCAGGTGATCCACCTGCCTCGGCCTCACAAAGTACTGGGATTACAATTGTGAGCCACCATACCTGGCCTAGCACATTTTAGATATTTAATAAGTATTTATTGCAGAAAGGGAGTAGAACCCCAGTCTGAAGGTGGACTTGAATCAATACTTTCTGGTTGCTAACAGTGGCCATTCATAGATAGTATGATGGTGTGCTCTCTGGTCTGGAATAAAATCACTTAGTGGCAATAAACACTGTTACTACACATGTAAATTTGATTGTAGAAAAGGACCTTATTTCTTACCAAATTTTAGACTTACTTAAAGCATACACTTAATCAGAAAAGCTAAACCTAGTTTTCACCAATTAGTAGATAGAAAGATACTGAATAAGCATTTATTTATGCCTGCTTTGTTTCAGTAAGGCTTTAAGGTGGCCTACACAGATATATAAAATGTGGAATAGGCTGGGCACAGTGGCTCATGCTTGTAATCCCAGCACTTTGGGAGGCTGAGGCAGGAGGATAACTGAACCTCTGAGTTCAAAACCAGCCTGGGCAACATAGCAAGAGTCCATCTCCACAAAAAATTTTAAAATTAGCCAGGCGTGGTGGTACACACCCATGGTCCCAGCTACTTGGGAGACTGAGGTAAGAGGATCACTTGAGCTCAGGAGGTTGAGGCTGCAGTGAGCCAAGATCATGCCACTGCACTCCAGCCTGGGCAACATAAGGAGACCCTGTTAGATGACATACAGAATATCATGGCTTAAATCGGGGGATGGGGGGAGAGAAGAAAGTAAAATAAGAGGATATAAAATTGAGCCAAATAAGTAAAATAAAATTGGGCCAAGACTGAGGAGGAAAAATTACCCCATGCCACTTTGCACATATTGGCTCTGAGCTTTCCAATAATCAAATGAAAATCCGAGAGAGTTACCAAAGTCATTGTCCATAAGATTAATAATAAATTATTGAAAAATACAAAGACTAGGGATTTCTGTCGGGGCTATTTATTTGGAGGTGGTCTCTGTCACCTAGGCTGAAGTGCAATGACACGACCATAGCTCGCTGCAGCCTCAAACTCCTAGGCTCAAGCAATCTTTGTCTCAGCCTCCTGAGAAGCTGAGACTGCAGGTGTGTGCCACCATTCCCAGGTCATTTTTTAAAATTTTATTTTCTGTAGAGACTGGGTCTCCCTATGTTGCCCAGGCTGGTCCCAAACTCCTGAACTCAAGCAATCCTCCTGCTTCAGCCTCTCAAATTGCTGGGATTTCAGGCCTGAGCCACCGTGCCCAGCCAGGGTTCTTTTTAAATGCATGCTGGCTCTACATAGTGTTGCTCTGAACCTAAAACTGCTCTAAAATGCTCTCTTAAAAAAAAAAAAAAGAAAGAAAGAAAGCATGCTATATAAGCATGCTTAAAGCATCATATAGGGAGTCTTTAATATCTTCTTTTCAAAAGTATCCTAAGTAGGGGCCAAGGTGGGAGGATCCCTTGAGGCCAGGAGTTCAAGACCAGCCTAGGCAACATAGAAAGACCCTGTCTACAAAACTAAAATTTAAAAAATTAGTCAAGTGTGGTGGTACACACCTGTAGTCCGAGCTACTCCGGAGGCTGAGATGAGGAGATCCCTTGAGCCCAGGATATCAAGACTGCAAGTGAGCTGTGATGGTGCCGCTGCACTCCAGCCTGGGCAACAGAGCAAGACCCTATCTCTAAAAACAAAGAAAGAAAAACACCACAGGTATCCCAAGTAGATGGAAAAAAATAACACCATTTGTCAAAGCTGGGAAGGGCAAATGGGAGTTTATTATATTATTTGTTATGCTTTGACTTATGTTTGAAATTTCCTACAATAGTTTAAGTGTTTTTTAAAATGTACAGCAATCATCACACTTAATGGGATGAATTTGGTAGCATTTTTATTGAAGTCAAGGACTGGACATAGATACCCATTCTCATTCCAACTCCTCAGCATTGAACTAGCTAATGCTCACTCTGTCGCCCAGGCTGGAGTACAGTGGCGTGATCACGGCTTACTGCAGCCTTGGCCTCCCAGGCTCAGGTGATTCTCCCACCTCAGCCTCCCAGATAGATGGGCACACACCACCGGAACTGGCTTTTTTTTTTTTTTTTTTTTTTTTTTGGGTAGACATGGGGTTTTGCCGTGTTGTCCAGGCTGGTCTTGAACTCCTGGGCTCAAGTGATCCTCCTGCTTTTGCCTTCTAAAGTACTGGCATTACAAACATGAGCCACCGTGCCTGGCCCAAAACTTTTTAAGCTCCAACATGACATGCAAAGGAAACTGACACTCTCAAACTCCTGGGCTGAAGAAATCTTCCCCACTTGGCCTCCTTAAGTGCTGGGATCACAGGCATGAGCTACCGCACCCAGCAGGAATTCCTAATCAAGCAAATCCTTTGTCATCAGCTAAGGAGCCCACTGAGTCAAACAAGTTGTTCTTGACCTCCTAGTCTCCTTGTACCCTGGGTCTGCTGCAGGCTGGTTTCTGGGCAGGCCTTCCCTAGAGCGGCAGCAGCCTCCTAATTTTGTGTGGAGTTACCTGCTAGGGCACCATTCCTATATAGAGCTGATGGTCAGCAGTCCTCACCGAAGAAAAGCAGTCTTTTCTAGCCCTGTGTTCAGTGGCAGTGACGCACACTGGGTGTTCCAGCCAGCAGAAAGGGGTCAGCTGGAAAGCAGAAGGGGCCGCCTGCCTCTTGGCTCCAGTTGATTGTATGCCATGCAGGTCTGTTGCCAACATCTTCTGAATTTTCAAGAGAAACTGGAAACCAGGCTGGGCACAGTGGCTCACGCCTGTCATCTCAGCACTTCGAGAGGGCAAGGTGGGCGAATCACCTGAGGTCAGGAGTTCGAGACCAGCATGGCCAACATGGTGAAACCCCATCTCCATTAAAAATACAAAAATAAAAATAAAAATAAAAAATTAGCCAGGCATGGTGGTGTGTGTCTGTGATCCCAGCTGCTCGGCAGGCCAAGGCAGGAGAATCACTTGAACCCGGGAGCCAGAGGTTGCAGTGAGCCAAGATCACATCACTGCACTCCAGCCTGGCTGACAGAATGAGAGTCTGTCTCAAAAAAAAAAAAAAGAAAAAGAAACTGGAAACTGGACTTTATTTTCACTTTCCAGATTAAAGAGGAGGAAGAAGGCCCTGTCTGAGGCAAGCAAAACATACCTGCAGGCCCAGTTTAGTCAGCGGGGCTACCAACTGGCAACCTCTGGTCTAATTAAGCCTAGAATTATAAAGCACTAGAGGACTTCACAGACCAATAAACTGTTCCAGAAATTTTGGAGCTAGACTTGCCAAATATTTTATTTTACTGTGTCTTAGTCCATTTTTATTGCTTTAACAGAATACCTGGGACTGAGTAATTTGTAAAGAAAAGAGGTTTATTTAGCTCACAGTTCTGCAGGCTGGAAAGTCCAAGGAGCATGGTGCCAGTATATTCTCGCTTCTGGTGAGGGCCACATGCTAGGTCACAACATGGCAGAGAAGGTCAAAGGGAAAGCAGACACCTGCAAAGAGAGGCAAAACCCACGGCAGCCCTGGCTTCATAACAACCCACTCTCCCCAGAACTAATTTATTCCTGTGAGAACTAATCCAGTCTCCTCAGAGCAAGAACTCAATCACTATGGCAAGAAAGGCACCAAGCCATTCGTGAAGGATCCACCCCCATGACCCAAACACCTCCCACTAGGCTTCTCCTCCCAACATTGTCACATTGGGGATCAGGTTTCACCATGAGTCTTGGTGGGACAAACAAGCAATATTCAAACCATATCACCAAGCTATAACACTTTTTAATGTAAAAAGCATGCCAAACGCTGCTCTTAACTCATCATTTCATTAAAGAAAGGCCATTACAATACCTACAAAATAGGATGCACCAGCTTTGCAGATGCTGCTGCCATTGGGAGCCCCGTATTACCAGCCATGGTCAACCCCACTATGGTCTTCAACATTGCTGTCAACGGCGAGCCCTTGGGCCACGTCATCTTTGAGCTGTTTGCAGACAAGATTCCAAAGGCAGCAGAAAACTTTCATGCTCTGAGCACTGGAGAGAAAGGATTTGGGTATAAGGGTTCCTGATTTCACAGAATTATTCCAGGTTTTGTATGTCAGGGTGGTGACTTCACATGCCATATGGCACTGGTGACAAGTCCGTCTACGGGGAGAAATTTGTTGAGGAGAACTTCATCCTGAAGCATACAGGTCCTGGCATCTTGCCCATGGCAAATGCTGGACCCAACACAAATGGTTCCCAGTTTTTCATGTGCCCTGCCAAGACTGAGTGGTTGGATGGCAAGCATGTGGCCTTTGGCATGGTGAAGGCATGAATATTGTGGAAGCCATGGAGCGCTTTGGGTCCGGGAATGGCAAGACCGGCAAGAAGATCACCGTTGCTGACTGTGGACAGCTCTAATAAGTTTGACTTGTGTTTTATCTTAACCACCAGACCATTCTTTCTGTAGCTCAAGAGAGCACCCTTCACCCCATTTGCTCGCGGTATCCTAGAATCTTTGTGCTCTCACTGCAGTTCCCTTTGGGTTCCATGTTTTCCTTGTTCCCTTCCATGCCTAACTGGATTGCAGAGTTAAGCTTATGATTATGAAATAAAAACTAACAGCTTTTTAGTTTTTAGGATACACCTAATCCACAGTGTCTTATGAAACCCTGGAGGCCAGATGTTTGTTGGAATTGCAAGGTATTTACATTTTTGAAAGGTTAATATGGCAAATAGAACACTTCATAGTAAAATGTAAAATTTCCAGTGAACCATGTGAATATTCAACTAAGTGGAATAAGTAAAGGCTATAAATAACTATGTCAGTTCAGGTCAGAGTTTTCTGCAAAATGAGTTTTTATACCAAACCAAAAAAAACAAAACAAAACAAAACAAAACAAAACTTGGTTTTCAGAGCCCTTTGCATATGGACGATTATCAAGAAAGGAAAAGTCCTTTAAATGGACCACATTTAAGGCTATGGCCTTATTTTCCTCAGGTCACCCTAGCCCACTGGAGATTGCACTAATGGTTGGATATTTAGGAGCGTCTGATCTAAGCCAAAGCAAATCTTTATACAACTTCCCCACTTTCATCTGACTCCCTATTGCAACTAGTAGCATGCCACCACACATGGCAGCATTTCATAATGTCAGGTGTTCCCTAAATCTGTTTTCTAGTGTTTCATAGCTGCTTGGTCCTAGTTCTAATTGCCGTGCTACCCTGAACTCAACTCCTGCTTTTATGAGACTCCTCTGCAATGGACCTCTCCAAGCTGGCATAAGGCCCAATGAGCTTGGCTCCCTCAGCTGTCCCTGTTATGTGGCAAGCTTGCCCTCCATACCGAGTGACTTCAGGGCTTTCAAGAATGTCTCCCATGTGGCCGGGTGCAGTGACTCACACCTGTAATCTTGCACTTTGGGAGGCTGAGGCAGGAGGATGGCTTGAGCCCAGAAGTTCTAGATCAGCCTGGGCAACATAATGAGACCCTGTCTGTACAAAAAAATTTTAAATGAGCTGGGTGTGGTGTCATATGCCTATAGTCCCAGCTACTTGGACAGCTGAAGCAGGAGAATCACTTGAGACTGGGAGGTCAAGGCTGCAGTGAGCCATGGTCACACTACTGCACTCCAGCCTGGGCAACAGGAGACCCTGTCTCAAAAAAAAAAAAAAAAGTTTGAACAACCAAGTTATATCAATGGTTTGCACTGACTCGGAATTAAATGACTTCAGAAAGCAGCCTGAGAAACTGGAAGGGGATGAGACATTGGAGGCAGGCCTCAAAGGACCGGAAAGATTTGGGCTTATTGGGGATATAACAGAAAGGCACTGCAAGGGGAAGGTGGGAACAAGTCTGGTGTGAATGAGTGGTTTCATGCTGGCTGGAGCTAGGCCTGGTTGAAGAGCAGCATTTGGAAAGGACATTAGAAAGAGGACATTTCAGGTGAAAGAAATGGTTGAGGCAAGAGGGAGCCCGCTGTGTGTGCACCCGTACTGTGCAAAAACTGCCCCCACTGCAGGGGAGGATTCACACTTTTGATTGTGATGAGCCAGCTGGCTGGCTTAAGCAGAAAGAGAATTTATCGTGAGGCTACAGTCCAGGGCATTTCTGTATCTGCCTCTCCGTCTTCATCCCAGCCTACGTCAGAAATTCCTCTCCCTGCTCTCAGGCCCTGGAGGATTTCTTCTGTGGCCCTCCTCTTACCCTAAGCATTTTCTACCCCATTTGGGGCATTTTCTACCCCAGATGACCCAGTTGCCTGGTGTCATTTCTCTCTCCTTTTAAACTATAAGCCCCTAACAGCAGGGCTGTGCCTTACTTGCCTGTGCCACCCTCCAGCCCCCCACTGCTTTGGAAAGCATGTCCTGCAGGCTTTCAGATTTTCTCCATGTTGACCCTGCCTTGGCCTTCCCATGGGGAGGTACTCAAGTTTCCCTTTCTGCGTTATCTCCTACAGTCCCTTGCAAAGATTCAGATCTCTGGCTCCAGGCATTTATTGCATTTTTCTGATCAAAGCTCTCTTCCGAGCAGGATATTTTCCATACCGGGAAGCTTAAGAGAGACCACAGTGAACCATGGGAAGAATGGGGTGATCGTAATTTTCTCAAGTTCCCGCATTGATTTAGCACAAGAAAAGGAATTGGATCCTTTGCTCAGCTTCTCCTCAGAGCACTTTACTTAATTCGGCATACATATACTTTTTTTTTTTTTTTTGAAACTTTTTATTTTGATATGATTTTAAATTTGCAGAAGAGTTGCAAGAATAGCACAAGGAACTCACATTTGCCCTTCACCCAGATTTCCCAGTTTACACCTCACCTCGTTTGTTTTCTGTGTGTGTATGTGTGTGTGTACACACAGGTGCATTTTTTTTCTGAACTGTTTGAGAATGTCAACTCATTCATTTTGTCCCTTTGCGCCTACACACTTTAGTGTGTATTTCCGTGGAAGAAGGATATTCTCTTGGGTTTTTACTTTGTACCCGGAGTGCTGGTTTCTTGCCCTAATATAGTGTTTACTGGCAACTGGAGGGTTGGGGGGACAGGGATCTTACGGATCTGAAGGAATTAGTCAAGAAGTTGTCACAGCATCTCCTCCTAACTAGACCCTGCAGGGACAGAAACCCACTCTGAGAAGTGTAAGGCTGGGCCATCTTAGAAAAGTCTGCTTGTTGTTTCTGGATGAAAATGTGATTGTTGTCACAGGTCCAAAGCCAAACACATTTTGGGAATGGTGGCATCAATTAACCCAGCCAGCCTCAGACCTTGAGGCATTTTTATGGTCTGTGCAATACAAGAATCCAGAAGGAAAAGAAGTTGTACCATTGCACTTACAGAGAAGCTTTGTCTTCCATCTCAGTCCTTGCTGCCTGTACTAACAGTCGCAATCCTAACATCCTACCTGGACATCATCTTCCTGCCATCATCATCTGTGCCAGGGGTCCCCCAAACCTTCCTGCTCTTAACCAAGTTCCGAGAGATTCTGGGATTCAGGGGCTCCCAAAACAGCCGTGGGCAACCTTCCTCAATTAAGTCCCCACTTTTTTGGTTATGCCTAGTGGATAGATGGACAGGTGGAACAACTTTTTTTCCTAATATAAAGTTAATACATGCTTCTTGGGGAAAAAAACGTAAGTATAGAAAAATGTGAAGAAGGGATACAGATCACCTGTCAACTTACTATAGTTTTGGTATCCACCCTTTCAGATTCCATCAGGAATGAACATTGTGTGATGGCTAAGAGCCCACACTCAGGTCATCAGGACTAGACACAGTGCTGGCTGTGTCATTACTAACTGAAGTAAGATAACTAACTTCTTTGAGATCCAGTTTCCTCTTCAATAAAACAAGATAAGGCTGGGCACAGTGGCTTACACCTGTAATCCCAGCACTCTCGGAGGCCGATCACTTGGGGTCAGGAGTTTGAGACCAGCCTGGCCAACATGGTGAAATTCTGTCTCTACCAAAAAATACAAAAATTTGCCAGGCAGCCGAGTGTGGTGGCTCATGCCTATAATCCCAGCACTTTTGGGAGGCCAAGGCAGGTGGATCACCTGACGTCAGGAGTTCAAGACCAGCCTGGCCAACATGGTGAAACCTCGTCTCTACTAAAAATACAAAAATTAGCCGGACATGGTGCATGCCTGTAATCCCAGCTACTCGAGAGGCTGAGGCAGGAGAATCACTTGAACCCAGGAGGTGGAGGTTGCAGTGTATCGAGATCGCGCCACTGCACTCCAGTCTGGGCAACAGAGCAAGACTCTGGCTCAAAAAAATTTAAAAAGTAAAAAGAAAAAAAAATTAGCCAGGCATGGTGGCAGGCACCTGTCATCCCAGCTACTCAGAAGGCTGAAGCAGAAGAATCACTTGAACCCAGGAAGCAGAGGTTACAGTGAGCCAAGATTGCATCACTGCAGTCCAGCCTGGGCAACAGAGTGAGACTCTGTCTCAAAAAATAAAAAATAGGCTGGGTGTGGTGGCTCAGGCCTGTAATCCCAGCACTTTGGGAAGCCAAGACGGGTGGATTATGAGGTCGGGAGATCGAGACCATCTTGGCTTACATGGTGAAACCCCATCTCTACTAAAAATATAAAAATTAGCCAGGCATGGTGGTGTGTGCCTGTAGTCCCAGCTACTCCAGAGGCTGAGGCAGAAGAATCGCTTGAACCCAGGAGGTGGGGTTGCAGTGATCCGAGATTGCGCCATTGCACTCCAGCCTGGGCAACAGAGTAAGACTCCCTCTAAAATAAACAAACAAACAAACACACACAAGATAATAATAGTACCTGGGCCGGGCGCGTTGGGTCACGCCTGTAATCCCAGCACTTTGGGAGGCTGAGGTGGGTAGATCACGAGGTCAGGAGTTCAAGACCAGCCTGACCAACATGGTGAAACCCCATCTCTACTAAAAATACAAAAATTAGCCAGGTGTGGTGGCAGGCACCTGTAATCCAGCTACTCAGGAGGCTGAGACAGGAAAATCGCTTGAACCCGGGAGGTGAAGGTTGCAGTGAGCTGAGATTATGCCATCGCATTCCAACCTGAGCAACAGAATGAGACTCCATCTAAAAATAATAATAATAATAATAGTACCTGCTTAAATAAGCTAATGCATGTAAAGGGTTTAGTCAATACTTACATGAAGCAGTTGCTAACAAATATTAGTTCTAGGTGATGAAAAAGGACTCACACCACACCACTGTATAGCAGCCTGCTGTTTTCTCTCAACAGGAATTGATTCATTCAGTAATATTTTTTGAGAACCTGTTGCATATGCCAAACACAGTGCTAAGTCCTAACACTTAAACAAACAAAATCCTTGCCCTCATGGAACTTACATTTCTAGTGGAGAAAGAGACAGATAACAAGCTTGTATATGTTATAAAATATGTCACAGGGCCAGGCACAGTGGCTCACACGTGTAATCCCAGCACTTTGGGAGGCTGAGGTGGGTGGATCACTTGAGGTCAAGAGTTCGAGACCAGCCTGGACAACATGGCGAAACCCCTTCTCTGCTAAAAATACAAAAATTAGCCGGGCATGTTGCGTGCCTGTAGTCCCAGCTACTCGGGAAGCTGAGTCAGGAGAATCACTGAACCCGGGAGGTGGAGGTTGCAGTGAGCCGAGATTGCACCACTGTACTCCAGCCTGGGTGACAGAGCAAGCCTCCATCTCAAAGTTAATTAATTAAATTAAATATGTCATAGGTTGATAAGTGCTCTGGGGGAGATTCAGCATGTGTGGTGGATAGGGACCACCATCAGCGGGTTGGTATTTTATATAAAGTAGTCAAAGAAGGCCTCTTTGAAAAAGTGGCATTTGAGCGAAGTCTGAAGGGAATGAGGGAACTATATAATAAATATCTGGGGAAGAACATATCTGGCAGTGGGAACAGCATGTGCAGGGGCCCCGAGACCACAGCATGCTTTGCATATTTGAGGATGATCAAGGAGGCCCTTGTGGCCAGCAGAGAGAGGAAGAAAGAGAACCGGAGGAGCAGAGGTCAGGGAGATAGTGGGGACCCAATTGTGTAGGACCTTGCAGGTCATTCTGAGGATTGTAGCTATTCCTCTGAGTGAGATGGGGGCCTAGGGGAGGGATGGAGGAGATGAATGATACAATCTGACCCTCATTCCATGTCAGTACTTGTATATTGTGGTTAAAGTGGAAAGCCGCACAGCTCCTTGGACTCTATTAACCAGCATTCCCCAGCCCTGTGGGCCCCTCCCACCAGGAGTCCACAGCCTGCCTGACACGATGCAGTAACTCCCCCGACCCCCCCGCTGCCCACCACCACACCGTTTTTCTAGGTGGGAATGACATCCAGGCACACCCAGATGCTTCCAGGCTAGACCATACTGTGCCCAGCCTTACTGTTTGCATCTCACTGGCCATGACAGCTAATAGCCACCATCGATTAAGGCCTTGTCATAAGCCAGGCCTCTCACCCCCAAAGCCCCTTTAATCCTCACAGCCACCCTGCCAGGCAGCCACTGGCATTCTCCCTTTTGCAGCTGGTACAACGATTAACTTGTGCAAGGTCCTGAAGCTGGCAGGCAGGGAGGCCAGGACTTGTACCCATCCATCAGACTCCTAAGGATGAGGACAGTGATGAACAAAGCCCAGCATCCGCAGTGCCAGGCACACCACAGTCACCCAGACAGCAAGACAGAAGGCTGCATGAATCGGTGCTCTTCGTCCCGCCCTAAGCTCTCCCTCTGTTGAGAAAATGTCCAAGAAAGCATTCTGCACACTATGAAGCATTACACAAATATGAGCATGGCTGTGAAGATGATTAGGAGTCTGAAACCTTAGGTTCGGGTTGGGCCACTGATTTTTCTGATGGCCACCTCCTCCTAGTCATTGGCATGTTAACCTCAAACACCTGAGCGCCCCCAAACCTCAGCATATCCCTAGCTTCTCCTTTGCTTTGCCTGAAACAAAGCAAGTCTTTTATAAGCAAGGGAGGGGGCCTGTGGTGGCCTTGCTTTTGCGAACATGCTTTCACCTCCTTCCAGTTCATTGTTTTCATACAAAATTCCAGACGCACAGCGCAGGCAGACAGAAGCCTCATTCATAGCCAGAGGTCCCTCAGGCTGGGGTTTCCACGCCTCCTTCCCCTTCCCCTCATCTCAGTCTCCTGCTGAAGTTGCGATCCACATGAAGCCACAGAGGTAGACTCAGGGCAAAGAAGAGTTTTAAATGTTGCTGATGGGGGTGGCCCTCAGAAGGCCACCACATGACATGGGGGAAAGAGCCCTGGATTTGCTTGACAATAGACGACTGCATTCCAGATTAGTTCAAATGACCTTAGACAAGTCATTGACCTCGTCTTCTTGAAAAGACGTGGATCTCAGAATCCTTCACAACACTTTGCTCCTGACAGCTAGTATCTATTCAGCAGAGTCGGCACAAGCTCACACAGCCCTTGACCTCCTGTGGGCCAAGTGTACGCCTTCTTCCTGGTTTGGTTAAGTTGGCATAGAGCTGAGCATGGTGCTGCTGGTGGTTCTACTAAATTGTATGATGGTTTAAAAAAAAAAAAAAAAACTGCCCTTGAGCCTGGGTGTGGTGGCTCGCTCCTGTAATCCCAGCACTTTGTGAGGCCAAGGTGGGAGGCCAGGAGTTCGATACCAGCCTGGGCAAGATAATGAAATCTCTACAAAAACTAAAAAACTTAGCCAGGCATGGTGGTGCACGCCTATAGTCCCAGCTTCTCTGGAGGCTGAGAGGCAAGAGGATCACTTAAACCCAGGAGTCTCGGCCGGGCGCGGTGGCTCACGCCTGTAATCCCAGCACTTTGGGAGGCCGAGGCGGGCGGATCACAAGGTCAGGAGATCGAGACCATCCTGGCTAACACTGTGAAACCCCGTCTCTACTAAAAATGCAAAAAATTAGCCAGGCGAGGCGGCGGGCGCCTGTAGTCCCAGCTACTCGGGAGGCTGAGGCAGGAGAATGGCGTGAACCCGGGAGGCGGAGCTTGCAGTGAGCCGAGATCGCGCCACTGCACTCCAGCCTGGGCGACTAAGCGAGACTCTGTCTCAAAAAAAAAAAAAAAAAAAACCCAGGAGTCTCAGGCTGCAGTGAGTGGTGATCGAACCACTGCACTCCAGCCTAGGTGACAGAGTGAGCCCATCTCAAAAACAAGAAACAAAACCAGTTCTTGAGCAAGACACAGCTTTCTAATTTCCCAGTACTTTCCAGCTTTCCAAACCCTTCAGGCCCCACACCACCCTGATTTTTGTCACCTGCAAATAATAAAACTACAAACTGCACTGCACGTACGCTTTTGTAAAGGCTTGAACCATTGAATTCCTCAGCCCCACACCTTCTGGTCAGCACAGGGCACTGCACTGCCGCTCCAGACAGGCCTGGGCAGTGAGGAAAGGTGCCAGCCATGTGGACTGGGGGTAGGGAAAGTGCCTAATCATGAAATCCTAATTTATAATGTGTTGCTATCCTTAGCTGAGCATTAATTTGGCTCTCAGAAATAGGAGAAGGTGTGGGTGACTGGTCTGAGTTTCTGGGCAATTAGAACAAAAACAGAAGCATGCTCTTGCACACAAAGTGGACTTTCTCTAGGGTGGTGGTATTCTCTGGAGAACTGAACTCAGGGAGTCTTTATTATGTATACTTCTGTGCGTCTAAACTTTATACAGGGCTGGGTGCCGTGGCTTACGCCTGTAATCCACACTTTGGGAGGCTGAGGCGGGAGGATCAATTGAGCTCAGGAGTTTAAGATCTGCCTGGACAACACAGGCCTCGTCTCTACAAAAAAAAATTTTTTTTAATTAGCTGAGCATGGCGATGTGCACCTGTGGCCCCAGCTACTCAGGAGGCTGAGGCGAGAGGATCGCTGGAGCTGGGGAAGTTGAGATTTCAGTGAGTTGTGATCGGGCCACTACACTACAGCCTGGGCCATAGAGGGAGACCTTGCCTCCAAAAAAAAAAAAAAATAGAAAAACTTTACACAATGAACATATATCCATTTTTGACCACATTTCCTCAGTCTAAGATGCCATTGAATGAAAGACAATTATTTTCTGTACTTCCCTGAAAGCAAACTGCTATAATGTGTCATCTGTTAGAAAGACACGTCTCCGTTTTTGAGATGTTGAAATGTGAAAAAAATGTGCATCTTAGAATTGACAGAATGAAGTAACTTTTTAAATTAAAAGATATTTTCAGCTGGGCTCAGTGGCTCACGCCTGTAATCCCAGCACTTTGGGAGGCTGAGGCAGGCGGATCACCTGAGGTCAGGAATTCGAGACCAGCCTGACCAACATGGTGAAACCTCGTCTCTACTAAAAATACAAAAATTAGCCAGACATGGTGGCGGGCACCTGTAATCCCAGCTACTCAGGAGGCTGAGGCAGGAGAATCGCTTGAACCTGGAAGGCGGAGATTGTATTGTGGTGAACCGAGATCGCGCCACCGCACTCCAGCCTGGGCAACAGTGTGAGATGGAGGGAAAAAAAAAAAGATATTTTCCATTTTTGGAAAAAAATTACTTAAGTTGCTTTTGCATTCCACGCTCCTGCTCAGAGTGATTTCCTCAAAAAAGCCAAGGGAGTCACATTTGAAGATGAGGTAATTTTTTTTTTAATGTTTATGTGCCAGTTTCATACGAGGCCCTGTGCTTTCTCATCCCTGACCCCATGGAGGCCTTATGAGAACGATAAGCCCATATAAAATTACTACTTATGGAAAAGGAGTAATTTTGCAAGGAAGGAAACTGAAGGTCAAATTGGTGGTCCTGATCATGCAGTTCAGTAAGTGAGGGAGAGGAGGTTCAAACCCAGCTGCTGTGCCCCTGCTCCCCTCTTCTCACCACATGCCTCAGCTCTAAAGCTATCCTGAGAAAGGAACCAGGTTGGAACCTGAGCCTCCTACCAGAAGCCTGGGGAATCAAAGGGCGAACCTGAAGCCCACCCTGCAAATCCCGCTCTGTCTGGTGCAAAGGAAACTGACTTCCTCTGTGCACACACTGCTCTGCCAATCTGAGTGACTCAGCCTCAAGATGACCTCACTGTCCTCAGTGGGCTGTTTGACCGCCTGCTTCGTGTCACTGAGCCCCAGCACTCAGCACATCAGATATGGATTTATGAGTATTTTCTCTGCTCCACTCCTCGAATGTGGCTAGGTTTGAAAAGGTCACCCTTCCCCTTGCCCTCCACCTCTCAGCTTTCTGTTGCCAGGCTGCCTCTGCCCATCCAGCTGCTAAAAACATCCCAAGCTGTGAAAGCTGTTTGCTCCTGCCAAGCTGTGGTTGGACCACCATCCGGGGGAGCTGGGGGCTCAGCCTGGATTTTCCCAGTGCCTAGGACAGAGGCATGGCTGGTAGAGGACGTTGCTTGCCAGAAAATTGGCAGAGTAAGCTGAAATATCAGTTCTGGGTCTGCACTACAGCAAAGTAGAATTTTCAGAAGGGGTCTCATACAAGTATAGAGTGACCACATGTTAAAGATTGATTTAATTCATTAACGAGGAAACCAGCAAAAGGACAAAGCTGGTTTAAGAGATGATTTTAAAGAGTGGCTCTTTTAGTTCTCTAGGGCTGCCATAAGAAATTACCACCAACTAAGTGGCTTAGAACAGCAGAAATCCATTCTTCCGCAGTTCATGAGGACAGAAGTCCAAAATCAAGGTGTGGGAAAGGTTGGCTCCTCTGAGAGGCACTGGCGGGAATCTGTCCATGCCTCTCCCCCAGCTCCTGATGGGTGCGGCCTGCAGCAGCATCACTCCAGTCTCCGCCTCTGTGGTCACATGGCCATCTTCCCTGTGTATCTGTAGGCTCCAACTCTCTCTCCTTATAAGGACAACAGTGATTGGATTTGGAGCCATCTGAATCCAGTATGACCTCATTTTAACTTGATTACATCTGCAAAGCCTCTATTTCCAAATAAAGTCACATTCCCAGGTACTGGGGAATTAGGACTTAAACATATCTTTTTGTGGGGGACGCAACTGAACTTTTAACACCTACATTACCAAACTCATTTCTCATTACTCAGCATCACAGACCCCTGGCTTGATAGGGGCATTTGGCATGCTGGAAAGAACAGAGCCACAGGCAGCGTTGTTGTTAGCTTTGATCTGTCCCCGGCATTATGGGATGTAGTAGTGTCAGCCGGTTAAGGCTCAGTGAAAGACAGGGCATCTCCACCTCCGAAGTCAGTACCATGTAGGATATAGAGACCTTGGAATCAACTTCCAGGATTCAACTCCCAACTCTGTCCCCCACTGTGTGTGACTCCTGATATTTCTTCACCTCTCTGGGCCTCAGTTACCTCATCTGTGAAATGGGGGTGATAATGGTACACAGCCTATCAGAGAGTGCTTAGCGCAGCATATGGGAAGCTCTGAATAAATGTTTGCTGCTGATGATGAAGATGATTATCCGAATCACTCTCACCAGCAGACACAGCTTTGCTGCTTCTGTGGTGAGAAAGGCTGTTCCTGCTGGACACACTGGAAAATTTCCAGTCCCCAAAAAACATGGCAAGGGCAGTTCCTGATTAGGATAAAGGAAGCCTCTCTGATGGTCACATGCCCAGGTGACTTGTAGGCAGAGGCCAGCCCCGCCTCCTGTCCCCACTTCCCAACTTGCCCTGCCTTTGTGAATGACTCTTTTCTAGCTGTGCATCCTGGGTCTAGTTTGGAAAGTAATTTCTCAGGCACTTTTGAGTTGATGCAGGTGGCAGTTTCCTTTATGAACGCTCATAACCCAGGGTAAGTTTGACATGGCAGTTTGAAGCCCAGAAACAAAAGTTGGGAACAACAGCCTTCCCAGCTAGAACTAGAGCTGGCCTGGTGAGAAACAGAAGGCCTCCCTGAGGTTAGAGGCCTAAGCAGACACCAGGTCTGGCCTTCCACATCCCAGCTGGGTGGAGCAAGACTCTCAGCACTTAGGAAGTGCCTGGCACGTTGATCTTTGGGAAGTGAGGGGCTCCTGTCATCTGTGTCCGGACTTCTCCCTTCTCGGGAGGACCACACATGGTCAGGCCAGGCCCTGAGTGGCGACTGTTGCTGCCGCTGCAGCTGCTTTTGACATTATTGTCTATAGAATAAAGGTAGAGGCTGGTGGGACCGCAGCAGCCACTCCCTGCCCAAGCCTGGCCCTAAGTGCATCTGAGAGTGCTCTGCGTTGAACCAGGAGGGGTCAGGCCCAGACTCTCTAGGTCCCTTTTCAGACACACCCTCCCTGCCCTTCGAGTCTTCCCCTTTTCAAACCTAGAAGAGAACAAGGGTTCTTTTTTTTGGTTTTGTTTTGTTTTTTGAAATGAAGTCTACATGGGATTTCACCATGTTGGCCAGGCTGGTCTTGAACTCCTGAACTCAAGTGATCCACCTGCCTCGGCCTCCCAAAGTGCTGGGATTACAGGCATAAGCCACCATGCCCGGCCTGAAACATTGTTATATGGCACATAACTATATATATATATATATATATGTTTTACTTATTTTTTTATCTGTATTTTTTTTAGATAGTCTTGCTCTGTCACCCAGGATGGACTACAGCAGCACGATCTCTGCTCACTGCAACCTCCACCTCTAGGGCTCAAGCAATTATTCTGCCTCAGCCTTCTGAGTAGCTGGAACTACAGGTGCCCACCATCACACTTGGCTAATTGTTGTATTTTTGTAGAGACAGGGTTTCACCATGTTGTCCAGGCTGGTCTCAAACTCCTAACCTCAGGTGATCCACCCACACTGGCCTCCCAAAGTGCTGGGATTATAGGTGTGAGCCACCATACCTGGCCATCTTTCTGGTTTGTTTGTTTGTTTGTTTGTTTTGCTTTTGCTTTTCTTTAAGGGAGTGGAGATTTACCATTATTTGCCTGGAGTTGGGTTTGACTGCAGATGGGCAAATGACAAAATGGACATGTTTGAAAACCAGTTTGTAGTGGTGGTTGCACTAGTGTGTAAATTTACTAAAACTCATTAAACAATACACTTATTATGGGTGAATTGTATGGCATGCAAATGATTCTTCAATAAAGCTACTTAAAACATATATAGTTGGGGCACGGTGGATTGAAACTGTAATCCCGGAACTTTGGGAGACTGAGGCGGGTGGATCACTTGAGCCCAGGAGTTCCAGACCAGCCTGGGCAATATGGCAAAATTCTACAAAAAATTTTTAAAAAGGTATAGCCGGGCGTACTGGTGAATGCCTGTAGTCCCAGCTGCTTGTGGGCCTGAGGCAGGAGAATGGCTTGAGCCCAGGAGTTTGAGGCTATAGTTAGCTGTGATTGCACGGTGGCTCACACCTGTAATCCCAGCACTTTGGGAGGCCAAGGTGGGCAGATCATTTGAACTCAGAAATTCCAGACCAGCCTGGCCAACATGGTGAAACCTCATCTCTACTGAAAATACAAAAATTAGCCGGATGTGGTGGTGTGCACCTGTAATTCGTAGTTACTTGGGAGGCTGAGGCAGGAGAATCACTTGAACCTGGGAGATGGAGATTGCAAGTGATCCAAGATCGTGCTGCTGCAGTCCAGCCTGGGGGACAGAGTGAGACTGTCTCAAAAAATGAAGATTAAAAAAATAAAATGTATATATGCAGTTATGTGCCATATAACAATGTTTCAGACTGGGCGCGGTGGTTCACACCTGTAATCCCAGCACTTTGGGAGGCTGAGGGAGGTGGATCACTTGAGACCAGCCTGGCTAACATGATGAAACCCCGTCTCTACTAAAAATACAAAAATTAGCCGGGCAAGGTGGCAGGTGCCTGTAATCTCAGCTACTTGGGAGGCTGAGGCAGAAGAATTGCTTGAACCCAGGATTCTGAGGTTGCAGTGAGCTGACATCGTACCACTGTACTCCAGCCTGGGAGACAGTGAGACTCCATCTCAAAAAACAAAAAACAAACAAAAAAACAAAACAAAACAAACAGGCCAGGCACAGTGGCTCATGCCTATAATCCCAACACTTTGGGAGGCTGAGGCGAGCAGATCACTTTAGGTCAGGAGTTTGAGACCAACCTGGGCAACATGGTGAAACCTCGTCTCTACTAAAAATACAAAAAATTATCCAGGTATGGTGGTGGGCACCTGTAATCCCAGCTACTCGGGAGGCTGAGGCAGGAGAATCACTTGAATCCGGGAGGCAGAGGTTTCAGTGAACCAAGATTGCACCACTGCACTCCAGCCTGGGCAACAAAAGTGAAGCCCGTCTCCACAAAAAAGAAAAAAAAAAAAAAGGAGCCAGCACAGTGGCTAATGCCTGTAATCCCAGCACTCTGGGAAGCCAAGGCTAGAGGATCACTTGAGGTCAGGAGTTCAAGACTAGCCTGGCCAACATGATGAAACTCCAGCTCTACTAAAAAAACAAAGTTTCAGTTGATGACACACCTCACCTGCCACGGTGATCCCACAAAATTATAATACTGTATTTTTATTTTACCTTTTCTATGTTTAGATGTTTATATACACAATTACTTACCATTGTATTATAGTTGCCTACAGTATCCAGTACAGTAACATGCTATATAGATTGGTAGCCTGGGAGCAATAGACTACACCATTTAGCCTAGGCGTGTAGTAGGCTAGACCATCTAGGTTTGTGTAAGTGTACTCTATGATGTTCACACAATGGTGAAATCACCTAATGACACATTTCTCAGAATTTATCCTTGTTGTTAAGCAATGCATGACTGGGTATATAAAATGAATTATCTTAAAACCACAATCAGTGAGAGATTAGTATCTTTTAGGTACTTTATAGGACATCCTCAGTGATTCTGAACTCGAAAAAGAAGAGGAAGGGGAGCTGAATTGGAAGCCATGGCCTTTATGTGACCTAGGACAGATTCATATCCTCTTTGGGCCTTGGTTTCCCCATCTGTGATACCCCGATGCTTTTGGAGGAGATGAGGGATGCCAGGGTGGTGGAGCCTCTGCTGTGGTTTCTGTGCCCAGCTCCAAAGGTGCATTGGACCTTCAGGTCATACCAGGCACCACTGTGCACTTTGTCTTCGCCATGGGAGCACCTCTGCCTTCCTGTCTTTGTACAGATAATTTCCTTCCTCCAGCCACATGGAGCAAACACGCAGCCAGGAGCAGCTGGAAAATCCAGATTGGCCTAGCTTCGTTTTCTCCAATCCTGGCTCTTTCTTTGACCCAGACCAAAGAAGCAGCCAAGACACTGCCCTGGAGAAAACTCCCATCTTGGATGGAACGGATAGAGCACCTGCTGGGCATTTTCACGCTTTGCATAAATGTACACAGCCCTGATGGGCGGCCTCAGCCCATTCTACAGAGGAGGAAACAGAGGCTCACACACAGAGAGACATTTGTTCAAGGTAACGTAGCTGGTAAGCACTGAGCTTCCTGCTTTTTCCACTAGACCCCACTGCCAGGAAAGAGGCCAGGCACCTTGCTCAGGTGGAAGCTGGGCAAATTGGCTTATTTGGGAATCACCTGAGTTTCTCTCCTTCTGCCTCTCGCAGTCGGGTCAGGACAGCAGAAATGCTGCTCCTCCAGGAAGACTTCCTGCAAACCTTCACCCACCCACCCAGCAAGTGCTGAGACTCACCTTCCTCTGGGTCCCAGCAGCAGAGACCCAGAGGTTTGTGACCCAGGGACCGTGAGTAGCTCCATTTGGGAGCATGGAAGGAATGAGGCCCTGGGAGTCAGAAGAACACTTGCTGGCCTAGTGTGGTGGCTCATGCCTCTAGTCCCAGTATTTTGGAGGCTGAGGTAGTAGGATCACTTGAGCCCAGGAGTTTGAGATTAGTCTGGGCAACATAGTGAGACCCCCCATCTCTAAAAAAAAATTTTAAAAAATTAGCTGACACTTTGGGCAGCCGAGGTGGGTGGATCAGGGGCTTAAGACCAGCCTGGCCAACATGGTGAAACCCTGTCTCTACTAAATATACAAAAATTAGCCAGGTGCAGTGGCATGTGCCTGTAATCCCTGCTACTTGGGAGGCTGAGGCAGGAAAATCACCTGAACCCAGGAGGTGGAGGCTGTAGTGAGCCATATATATATATATATATATATATATATATATATATATATATGCGCCAGGTGTAGTGGTGTGCACCTGTGGTTCCAGCTACTCAGGAAGCTGAGGTGGGAGGATCTCTTCAGCCTGGGAAGTTGAGGCTGCAGTGAGCTGTGATTGTGCCACTGTACTTCAGTCTGAGCAAGAGAGCAAGACCCCATCTCAAAAAAAAAAAAAAAATTAGAAAAGAAGAAAATCTGGTGCTATAATCTGAACATTTGCATCCCCACAAAATTCCTACCCTAAGCCCCAAGGAGATGGTATTAGAAGGTGAGTCCTTTGGGAAGTGATTAGGTCATAAGGGTGGAGCCCTCATGGATGGGATTAGTGCCCTTATCATGTTCAGAGAGCTAGCAGCCTCTTCCACCTGTGAGGACGTAACAAGCAGGTACTGCCTATGAGAAAGGGCCCTCACCAGACACAAAATCTGCTGGGACCTTAGTCTTAGATTTCTAGCCTCCAGAACTGTAAGAAATAAATGTCTATGTTTGTAAGCCTCCCAGTTTGTTCTGTTGTTACATAGCAGCCCCAGGAGACTAAGACACCTGGTCAGGTGGTGGGGATGAAGTATCACTCTGTTGCCCAGGCTGGAGTGCAGTGGCACAATCTTGGCTCACTACAACCCCCATCTTCCAGGTTCAAACGATTCTGCTGCCTCAGCCTCCCTAGTAGCTGGGATTACAGGCACTCGCCACCATGCTTGGCTGATTTTTTTTGTATTTTTAGTAGAGACAGGGTTTCATCATATTGACCAGGTGGTCTCGAACTCCTGAACTCAAATGATCTACCCGCTTCGGCCTCCCAAAAATGCTAGGATTACAGGTGTGAGTCACCGCACCCAGCCTCGCAGTAGAGTTCTGAACAAGAGTGGGACAAGCAGATGTGAATTAAAAGAGGGTAGCTCAGCTGGGCATGGTCGCCACTGCACTCCAACCTGGGCGACAGAGTGAGATTCTGTCTCAAAAAAAAAAGAAAAAAAAAAAAGAGTGGCTCTAGCTGCAGGGTGGAGGATAGTCAGATCCCAGTGGTGTTGAGTGGGAGGACAGGGGACCAACCAGGAGGCTGCAGCTGGAGCTCCTTCCTGTGGGGCCTCCAGGGGAGGGTGTGGCACCAACCCTCCTTTCACATTTTCTCTGCCCCTCTTTCCTCATTCTTTTTCTGTCCCCTGCCCCACTTCCTGGGGCCCACTGCCTATCTGATAAGCTCTGGGGAGTGCCCACTTCATGGCCTGCTGCTCCTGGCAGTCTGTAACTGGTTTCTTCTGGAGATGGTGCAGGGGCTGCATGGTGGGCACACGGGACAGCATGCCTGTGGGAGTGCCATGAGAAGGGGAGGGCCTGAGCCCCCAGGGTGGGCAAGGTGCAGGTAGAAGGCCAGGGGAGAGTCCTGCAAGAGCTACTCCTGGCCGACTCAGACCCTCCTGCCCTTCTTATCAGGCTTGAGGAGCGATAAGGGGCCAGTTCCTGGACTGTGGGTTCTAGGCCTTTGTTTGGGGCCGCCAGGAAGTGACTTGGTTTTGCTGCGGCTTAAGGAGTGTGGTTGATTCACCAGGGTGGTGGGCTGGGTGTGCCTGGGGGAGCCCACAGACACCAGGCCCTGCACCACCCATCACCAACAGGCCAGCCTCTGGGAGGCCGCCGTGGGAGTGTGTCCAGCCTCCACACCCACCTCCTGACAGCCGGCCACAGAGGAAAGATTCCTCACCCCAGGGCGTCTCCTCTTTCTTTACTTTGCAAGCAGAAACGCTTCCAGAATATATTATTCCCCAAATGTGCAAGACACTAGAATGGGTGCTTTGCCTACACCATCTCCTTTCATCTTCACCCCGGTAACAACGGCCCTCAGGGCTCATCGTGGCTGTTATCACTGTCCACATTTTGCAGAAGAGGAAACTGAGACTCAGAGAGAGGAAGTAAATTGCTCAGGTTCACTCAGCTAGGAAGCAACAGATCAGGATTCAAGCCCAGTCCAAAATTCATAATTCACTCCTTGAAAAGCCAAAAGAACGGACAGGGCCGTACGGGGTGGTTTCAGGAGGGTTGTGAGTCCCCTGGGAGCTGTGCAGAGCTTACATCGGGTGCTCAAAGGAGCCTGAGCCAACCACTGCCCAAGAGATTCTACCAAGATGGAAATGATTCCTCCCCAGCCACAATTCCGTCACCTGCGTGATGGGAGAGGCTGGATCAGGTGTTCTCCACGGCCGGATATTAAGTGAGTAACCTGAGTTCATAAATGAGCAGTTGGGCGGGCTCTTCTTCCAGGCTCTTAAATGGGGAGCAGGGTGTGGTGCTCGGGGATAAGAGAAAAGAACAGGAAATTCCCAGCCCAGTGGGAGAGACCCTATTAGTCAAGACAGCAAAGCAATTCCAAAAAAGGGAAGTTTCTGACTCATGTTGCTGAGCCATGTATCAGCAGGGCTCTGCCCCTTCAGCATTGATCAGTCAGCTTGGATGTTGCTCCTTCCATGGCTACCAAGGCGTCTACTAGATTCCCCAAGCTCACATCTCACCAGCTTTGGCCCTTACAGAAAGAGTCTCTGGCTGAGAAGTCTCAGAGAAAATCCTGATTGGTTTATTTTGAGTCACCTGCCATCCCTGAACCAGTCACCATGGTCTGGAGAGGGGGTTTACTATTGGCCAAACCAGCACAGCCTGCCTACCCTCTCAGTGGATCTTGCTGTGGGGCGAGCCAGCAGCCCCACATGGATTAGGTGGAGTTGGAAGAGGAAGAGGTGGAGGCAGGCAAAAGCCATGAGACCCCAGCCATCCAGGGGCTGGCTCCTCACCCAGCCAGTCTTTCCACACCCAGGCTTTGCTAGGCCGTTCTTGTCAGGCCAAGGATGCTAGAGGGTCATCACCAAGAAGGAGCCACTTGGTGTCTTAGTTTAGGTCAGGGATTTTGAACCTCAGCACTATTGATATTTAGGGCTGATAATTATTTGCTGAGGGGGGCTGTCCTCTGCATTGTAGGGTGTTTAGCAGCATCCCTGGCCTCTACCCACTAAAAGCCAGTAGCAACTCCTCCCTCTTCATTTTTTTTTTTTTTTTTTTTGAGACGGAGTCTCACGCTGTCACCCAGGCTGGAGTGCAGTGGCCGGATCTCAGCTCACTGCAAGCTCCGCCTCCCGGGTTCACGCCATTCTCCTGCCTCAGCCTCCCGAGTAGCTGGGACTACAGGCATCCGCCACCTCGCCCGGCTAGTTTTTTGTATTTTTTTTTTTAGAAGAGATGGGGTTTCACCATGTTAACCAGGATGGTCTCGATCTCCTGACCTCGTGATCCGCCCGTCTCGGCCTCCCAAAGTGCTGGGATTACAGGCTTGAGCCACCGCGCCCGGCCAACTCCTCCCTCTTCCACTGTGATCATCAAAAATGTCTCCAGCCTTGCCACATGTCCCTGGGAGACAAAATCGCCCGTGGTTGAGAACTATTGGTTTAGGGCCGGCACGGTGGCTCATTCCTATAATTCCAGCACTTTGGGAGGCTGAGGCGGGCAGATCACCTGAGGTCAGGAGTTTGAGACCAGCCTGGCCAACATGGTGAAACCCTATATCTACTAAAAACAAACAAACAAACAAACAAACAAACAAACAAAAAAAGCAAAAATTAGCCAGGCCTGGTGGCGGGTGCCTGTAATCTCAGCTACTTGGGAGGCTGAGGCAGGAGAATCTCTTTAATCCGGGAGGTGAAGGTTGCAGTGAGCAAAGATTGCACCATTGCACTCCAGCCTGGTTGACAGAGCGAGACTCAGTCTAGAATAAATAAATACAGAACTATTGGTTTAGGTGATCCCAGAAGCAGATTTTGAGATGAAGACCTCAGGAGGAGTGGGGAAGTGAGACAGGCAGAGAAGGCAGCTGATGCAGGTGTGCTCATGAGCAGGCTATCACTGTGGGCAGCTGGGGCTTGATCCCACAGGGGAGCCCTGGGGAACAGGCTGGAACATGCAACTCAGCGTTGCCCAGACCGACAGACAAGAGAACACACTGGAAGCTGCTGGGATAGGGGGCGTTAATTCCAGGGCACATGAGGCCTGCAGTGTGGTGCAGAGAGGACCCTGGCTACTCAGAGAAAGCAGGTGCTGTTAGCAGCAGAATGTATCCGAGTCACTGAAGTATGTTGGCGATGGTGAATCCGTAAGGGTCTGCAGCAACCTCAATTCTTGCCACCTCAGAGGAAAGAATTCCACCGAGGGGCATAAGGCAGATTGAGAGACCAAGTCAAGTTTTTTGTTTTCGTTTTTCTTTTTTGAGACAGATGCTTACTCTTTTTGCCCAGGCTGGAGTGCATTGGCACAATCTCGGCTCACTGCAACCTCTGCCTCCTGGGTTCAAGAGATTCCCCTGCCTCAGCCTCCTGAGTAGCTGGGATTACAGGTGCCTGCCACCATGCCCAGCTAATTGTAGTATAGATGGGGTTTCACCATGTTGGATCAGGCTGGTCTCGAACTCCTGACCTCGGGTGATCCACCCACCTTGGCCTGCCAAAGTGCTGGGATTACAGGCGTGAGCCACCGTGCCCAGCCCAACCAAGGCAAGTTTTTGAGCAGGAGTGAAAGTTTTATTAAAAAGCTTTAGAGCAGGAACAAAAGGAAGTAAAGCACACTTGGAAGAGGGCCAAGTGGGCAACTTGAGAGATCGAGTGCACACTTGACCTTTGACTTGGGGTCTTCTAGGTTGGCATTCCGCATGCGCAGTGGCCTGCCAGCGCTTGGCCGGGGCCCCATGTGCAGTGTGTTTACTGGGGTTGTATTCATGCTCACTTGAGGCGTTTTTCCCTTACCAGCCAAGGGTTCCCAGAGGAAGGTCATACACCAGTCAAACTCCGATCTTTTGCCTCTTAGTGCGCATGCTTGAGCCCACTCGCCCAACTCCTGAGATCTTATCTGGAAGCCGCGGCTCACCAGGTTCAGGTGTTTCTGTTGGGAGACTGCCCTTCTCTGGTGCCAGCTGCAACTAATTATCATTTTAGAGCGACAGCTGCCTGACCATGGTGGGGTGGTCGCCTGACATTCCCGGTGGGGGCCTCTCCTGCTGTGCTCATGTCTGCCTGGCTACCTGCTACAAGATCTTCTGCTGAAATGTGGGCAGTGGGCACTGGGAGGGCAGGGGCAGATGGGAGCACATTCAATAACCCCCAGCGGTTTCCTGCTCCTCCCTGGTTTTTTCCTTTCCAGCAAATGTACCCATGCAAGGATTTGCCTCTGAGGAGGGCCTGTGGGCCTGCCATGCCCTCATACCCCTTCTAGTGGTTTCTTCCAAGGTCTCCATGTTTGCCATTGTCTTTCCCACCACCCCAGCTGGACCTGGGTTAGAATCCTGACCCTGCTATGTCTAAGCTGTGTGACCTCAGGCAGATTTCTTAACCTCTCCGGGCTTGGATTTCTCCTGTATAAAACGGGCCCAATGATACCTGACACATGCTTTAGGGGGTGCTGTGGTGTAAATGTTCATGTCCCCTCCAAAATTCATGTTGCAACTTAATCCCCAGTTCGACAGTAGAGAGGCAGGCCTTTGGGAGGTGATTAGGCTTTGAGGACTCTGTCCTCCTGGAGGGATTCGTGCTATATAAAAGGGTGGGAAGGAACCAGCTAGGACCTGTGCCTTTCTGCCCTCCACAGGTGAGGGGATGGCAACGAGGCATCAGAGAGCAGCCCTCACCAGACGCAGTACATGCTCAATAAACACTGACAGACTAAGAAAATCATCCCCCGCCAGGTGTAGAAAGTGGAAATGATAGCTCCAGTACTTCTGTTCACTCACTGAGTGGAAGGCAGGTGGGCTGGTGGTTGGCACTCCTGCCATGACAGAAACAACAGCTGCTGGTCAGGTCTCGGCTCTACTTTTCACTGGCTGGGTGATGTTGGGGAAGTTCTTTGACCTTTCTGTGCCTTAATCTTCCCATTGGTAAAATGGGAATAATAATAACATCCAGGTGTAATTTTCTAGGTTAGAATAGTGAACGTAAAGCTCTTTGTCTGGAAGAGCTCAGTGCTTGTTAGCTCTTCTCATTCTTGGTAGTTGGGTGCTCATGACATGCCATGTTTCATTGACTCTAAGATGTTATTGATCACAGGAACACACCACTATTTTATGTGCCACCAAGAAAGAAAAAGACTGATAGAAAGCTCTTGTCATTTAGGATGATTTTTTTTTCTTCTCACTGAGAAAGTTCTTTTATCATATAACACACCATCTACGTGTACATAGAAGAAAACTATGGTGAAATAAGGGAGCCAAGATATTTTTTAGGGCCAGGCGCCGTGGCTCACGCCTGTAATCCCAGCACTTTGTGAGGCTGAGGCAGCAGATCACTTGAGGTCAGGAGTTCGAGACCAGCCTTGCCAACATGGTGAAACCCCCGTCTCTACTAAAAATACAAAAATTAGCTGGGTGTGGTGGTGGGCACCTGTAATCACAGCTACTCAGGAGGCTGAGGTGGGAGAATCACTTGAACCCAGGTGGCGGAAGTTGCAGTGAGCCGAGATCGTGCCACTGCACTCCAACTTGGGCCACAGAGTGAGACTCCATCTAAAAAATAAATAAAGCAATAAAAAATAAAATGTTGAAAAAAAAGACCATATCTTTTCCTCTTTCTTTCTTCCTTCCTTCCTTTCTTCCTTCCTTCCTTCCTTCCTTCCTTCCTTCCTTCCTTCCTTCCTTCCTTCCTTCCTTCCTTCCTTCCTCTCTCTCTCTTTCTTTCTTTCTCTTTTCTTTCTCTTTCTCTCTCTCTTTCTTTCTCTTTCTCTCTTTCTCTCTTTCTTTTTCTTTTTTTTTGAGACAGGGTCTCGTTCTGTCACCTAGGCTGGAGTACAGTGGTGCAATTAGAGCTCACTGCAGTCTCAAACTCCTGGGCTTAATCCATCCTCCTGCCTCAGCCTCCTTCCTGAGTAGCTGAGACTACAAGTGCACACCACCATGCCTAGCTAATTTTTAAAAATTTTGTAGAGACAGGATCTCGCTATGTTGCCCAGCCTGGTCTTGAATTTCTGGTCTCAAGCAATCCTCCTGCCTCAGCCTCCCAAAGAGCTGGGATTACAGGCATGAGCCACGGTGCTCTGCCTCTTTTGTTTGTTTGTTAACACATCCATTTATTGAGCACATACTCTGTACCAAGAACTGCCCCCAAAGAGAACTGGGAGCCATAAGGATGGAAGGCTGGGATGGGGGTGAGGTGGGGATATGGAAGTCTAGAATGTGGGTCCCTGTTTCCTGAACCCCACGCCAACGTCTCTCCCAATCATTGATCTCTTGAGTGCTAGGACAAAAAAACCGAGTTGCTCCATGTGCCAGAGGGTTAACAGTAGGGAGTGACTTTCCAGGCCACAGAACCAGGTAGGACCTGGGCAAGTCCCACGACCTCAGCCTGCAGTTGTCTGTGTTATTGACAGAGGCAGGACCGTCTAGTGCACGCTTATGTCTTCCTGGCTCCTTGCCTGCCTGGGCCCAGCTCCCAGCCCCAGGGAGGCTGTAGAATCCGTGGAATATGTAAGAGTTTTGGCTCAGACAGGTCAGGGCTCAAGTCCCAACACTGCCTATTTCCGTATGTGCTTTCATTTCCCCATCTGTGAAATGGGGGTGATAGTATAATGACACTGACTTGGTTGTCATGAGTATTGAATCAGACAACCCACATAAAGGGCCCAGCCCATGGCAATGAATACTACACATTGGCCCTTTTTTTTTTTTTTTTTGGCCGGATCTCAGCTCACTGCAAGCTCCGCCTCCCGGGTTCACGCCATTCTCCTGCCTCAGCCTCCCGAGTAGCTGGGACTACAGGCGCCTGCCACCTCGCCCGGCTAAGTTTTTGTATTTTTAGTAGAGACGGGGTTTCACTGTGTTAGCCAGGATGGTCTCGATCTCCTGACCTCGTGATCCGCCCGTCTCGGCCTCCCAAAGTGCTGGGATTACAGGCTTGAGCCACCGCGCCCGGCCGGCCCTTTTTATATTTCTATTTTAGGTGACCCCAGGACTGGGTCTCCTGCTGGGTCCATCTGACTTCCACTCTCCAGCACCCCCAGGGTTTACTACTTCCATTCTGCTGACAGTCATCTGCTCTTCTCTGGCTGATTCAAGGTGATCTTTGGGGTCTGTCCAGGGCCCTGCATAAGGTCCTGGGGTGGACTTTTTGCTGTCTCCCGTTAGGAGAGAGAGTGTGAGGGTTTCCAGGCTCCCCACAAAACCCAGGACAGAGAGGAATGAAATTCTGGTGACGGGGATGGATTACAGATGGATGTTGTCGCTCACTCCTATCCGATACTGGTCCTCATTAAAGACTTGATTAGAGGCCAAGCGCGGTGGCTCTCACCTGTAATCCCAGCACTTTGGGAGGCCGACGGTTCACCTAAGGTTGGGAGTTCAAGACCAGCCTGGCCAACAGGGTGAAACCCTGTCTCTACTAAAAATACAAAAATTAGCCGGGCGTGGTAGCACATGCCTGTAGTCCTAGTTTCTAGGGAGGGTGAGGCAGGAGAATTGCTTGAACCCAGGAAGTGGAGGTTGCAGTGAGCCGAGATTTTACCGCTGTACTCCAGCCTGGGTGACAAAGCAAGACCCCATCTCAAAAAAAAAAAAAAGACTTGGCCGGGCGCGGTGGCTCACGCCTGTAATCCCAGCACTTTGGGAGGCCGAGGCGGGTGGATCACAAGGTCAGGAGATCGAGACCACAGTGAAACCCCGTCTCTACTAAAAATACAAAAAATTAGCCGGGCGCGGTTGTGGGCGCCTGTAGTCCCAGCTGCTCGGGAGGCTGAGGCAGGAGAATGGCGTGAACCCGGGAGGCGGAGCTTGCAGTGAGCCGAGATCGCGCCACTGCATCCCAGCCTGGGCGACAGAGCGAGACTCCGTCTCAAAAAAAAAAAAAAAAAAAAAAAAAGACTTGATTAGAGTGAGGGCTGTGCCTTTCACCCTCTGGAGGGGAAATATGGGCCACAGAAAAGGACAGGGTGTGAATAATGTGACATAGCCACAGGTGGCAAAGGGCAAATGCCAGGTGTACCAGAATCACCACCCACTCATGAGGCTCTGGGTCTACAGGTAAGTGGGTGGCTCTGGGTCAGAAAGACATGGGTTCAATCCCTGGCTCCTCCACTTATTAGTCAAGCCTTAGTTTCTTCACCTGTAAAACAGAATTCTAATGGCAACAGTCTGGCAGAACCCAAGGTATTTGTCAACATCCATGGTCTCCTCTTCTTGGGCATTAGCCAGAATATATTTCCCAGACGCCTGCTACATGGAGTGACCATGTGCTGTCAATGGAAAGTGGGTTTGGGCTTGTAATCGCAGCACTTTGGGAGGCCAAAGTGGGGTGTATCGCTTGAGCTTAGGAGGTCAAGACCATCCTGGACAACATGGCAAAACCGCATCTTTACAAAAATTAGCTGGGTCTGTGGTCCCAGCTACTTGGGAGGATGAGGCAGGAGGATCACTTGAGCCCTGGAGGCAAAGGTGGCAGTGAGCTGAGAGTGCACCACAGTATTCCAGCCTGGGTGACAGAGCAAGACTCTATCTCTCTCTCTTTTTAAAATAATTTAATAGTGTTTTGTTTTCATTTTTTGAGACAGAGTCTTGCTATGTCGCCCAGGCTGCAGTGCAGTAGTGCAGTCTCAGCTCACTGCCACCTCTGCCTCCTGGGTTCAAGCAATTCTTCTTCCTCAGCCTCCCAGGTAGCTGGGATTACAGGTGTGTGCCACCATGCCCAACTAAATATTCTATTTTTAGTAGAAATGGGGTTTTACCATGTTGGCCAGGCTGGTTTTAAACTCCTGACCTCAGGTGATCCACCCACCTCTGCCTCCCAAAGTGCTGTGATTACAGGCGTGAGCCATCACACCTAGCGTAATAGTGTTTTTTAATGAATTGATTTTGCCCTAGGGAGATTGTGAATCAGAGAACTCAGCAGTAGACTCCTATCTGTATGTTAGAATTACCTGGGGAGCTTTAAAAAAATACCATTGCCTGGGCTCCACTTCCAGAGATTCCAATTCAATTGTTCTGGGGTAGAGCTGAGCATCAGGAGCTTTTAAACAAATTTTCTGGGCTGGGCACGGTGGCTCACGCCTGTAATCCCAGCACTTTGGGAGGCTGAGGCAGGTGGATCACTTGAGTTCAGGAGTTCAAGACCAGCTTGGCCAACATGGCGAAACCCCATCATCTCTACTAAAAATACAAAAATTAGTCAGGTGTGGTGACAGGCACCTATAGTCCCAGCTACTTGGGAGGTTGAGGTATGAGAATCGATTGAACCTGGAAGGCGGAGGTTGCAGTGAGCCAAGATCCTGCCACTGCACTCCAGCCTGAGTAACAGAGTGAGACCGTGTCTCAAAAAAAAAAAAAAAAAGAAAAGAAAGAAAAAAATTTTTCCAGTGGGCCAGGTGCAGTGACTCATGCCCACAATCCCAGCACTTTGGGAGACTGAGGTGTGTGAATAGCTTGGGCCTGGGAGTTTGAGACCAGCCTGGGCAACATGGTGAAACCTTGTCTCTACAAAAAATACAAAACTTAGCTGGGCATGGTGCACATGCCTGTAGTCCCAGCTACTGGGGAGTCAAGGCAAGAGGATTGCTTGAGCCTGAGAGGTCGAGGCTGCAGTGAGCTGTGATCGTGCCACTGCACTCCAGCCTCAATGACAGAATGAGACCTTGTGCCAGGGCTGAGAACCAATGATGTAATTAATCTCAGGGCCTTTGCATGTGTTCCCTCTATCTGGAAGACTCTATGACCAGATCCTCCTAGAGCCAGCTTCTTCTCATCGTTCAGGTCTTGCATTAACATCCGAGGGCTGCCATAACAAATTACCACGTATTTGGTCGTTTAATGCAACAGAAATTTACTCTTACAGTTCTGAAGGCCGGAAGTCCAAAATCAAGGTGTTGGTGGGGTTAGTTCCTTCTGCAGACCCTGAGGGAGAATTTGTTCCTTGCCTGTCTCCTGGCTTCTGGAGGCTGCTGGTAACCCTTGGCATTACTTGACTTGGGGCTTCATAACTCTGATCTCTGCCTCTATTTTCACATGGTCTTCTCCTTTTCTGTCTGTTGTAAGGATATTTACCATTGGATTTAGGACCCATACTAATCTAGAATAATCTCATTTTGAAGTCCTTTACCTTAATCACATCTACAAAGACCTTTATTCCAAAAAAGGTCACATTCTGAGGTTCCTGGTAGACAGATCTTTTGGGAGCCATAATTTAAACCACTACATCTCTCAAGTATCACCTCCTCGTGTTAGCAGTGGCAAATCCGTATAGGTCTGCAGCAACCTCAATTCTTGCCTCCTCGGAAGAAAGAATTTGACTGAGGGGCATAAGGTAAGGAGAGACCGAGGCAAGTTTTAGAGCAGGAGTGAAAGTTTGTGAAAAAGTTTCAGAGCGGGAATGACAGGAAGTAAAGTACACCTGGAAGAGGGCCAAGTGGGCGTCCTGAGAGATCAAGTGCACAGTTTGTCCTCTGATGTGGGTTTTATATGTTGGCATGCTTCTGGAGTCTTGCGTCTCTTCTTCCCTGATTCTTCCCTTTGTTAGAATGTTGGGTGTGTTGGGCCTCAGGGATAGGCCTCAGGACACAATCTCTCTGACCTTCTTCTGCTCCCTTTTCACCTGCCCCAAGGAAAGATTCCAATCTTCCCCCACCTTTCTCACTTGGGTCATAGACTCTCATTCCAGAGAGGGTACTGCCCCATACTCTGTGGGAAGGAATGCTGAGCTTCCATAAAAGCCCAAGAGGAGGCTGGTGCGGTGACTCATGCCTGTAATCCCAGCACTTTGAGAGGCCAAGGTGGGTGGATCACCTGAGGTCAGGAGTTTGAGACCAGCCTGGACAACGTGGTGAATCCCCATCTCTACTAAAAATACAAAAATTAGCCAGGCATAGTGGCAGGCGCTTGTAATCCCAGCTACTCAGGAGGCTGAGGCAGGAGAATCGCTTGAACCTGGGAGGTGGAGGTGGCAGTGAGCTGAGTTGGCACCACTGCACTCCAACCTGGGCGACAGAGCAAGACTATGTCTCGAAAAAAAAAAAACACAGCCTATCTAACAAAGTTGTCTATAGAGCCTGATATCTACTCGGGTGATTTGGGGCAGGGATGGGACTGAGCAGAATAGTCATGCAAAATCTAAAACATCCCTAAAGTTGGAGAGGGATTGGCCCCCTAAAATTGATAGGATGCCCCCACCATCATGGCTAAAGCCACCCCCACGTCTCTCAGGTCTCAGGCTGTTGAGGTGGCCAGACCCAGAGAGGAGGAGCCCGTGGAGTCATCTTGTTCAGCCCCCTGACTCGGGGCAGGACTGCACCCCATCCAGGTCAGAGACTGACTCACCCCCAGCTACTACTCACTGGAAAGTTAGGCAGCTCCCTCCTCATCCTGCCTTCCAGGAAAGCCAGGCTTTCCGGAAGTCCAGAGGCTAGATCTTGCCTCTTCCTGCCCAGGGTGGGATGAGGGGGGTGGGTTAGAGGATGGGGTGAGGGGCTGGTTCACTCTGACCTCATCAAATTCTTGGACCAGGGAGTGGAGGAGCATGGCGAGCCACCCCCAGGTCCAGCCTGCTGCTGCGATTTGTGGGCTGGCTTCCAGGCAGGCTAAGAATGGAATTGGCCCCAGGAACGCACTGTAGGAAGGGACCTGTCTGCCTCCATTTGGGAAGGAAAATGGTGCAAACGTAGGTTTAAGTCCCTGCACTGCCGTTTCCTAGTGTGTCACCTGAGCAAGTTATTTAAGCTGAGCACAGTCCTTTCCTGTGAAAGGGAGATAACAATGACCTAACTCATAGGGCTGTTTCGAGGATTAAATGAGGTACTTTTATCCTTTGCATAATTTCTCGGGGCATGGTTTTTGTTCAGCAAATATTAGCTACCTGGAAAGCAAGAGCATTTAAAGACAAAGGGGGCCAGTGCGGTGGCTCACGCCTGTAATCCCAGCACTTTGGGAGGGTGAGGCAGGCGATCACTTGAGGTCAGAAGTTTGAAACCAGCCTGGCCAACATGGTGAAACACCATCTCTACTAAAAATACAAAGAAAAAGTTAGCCAGGGATGGTGGTGGGTGCTTGTAATTCCAGCTGCTTAGGAGGCTGAGACAGGAGAATAGCTTGAACCTGGGAGGCAGAGGTTGCAGTGAGCCGAGGTCACACCACTGCACTCCAGCCTGGGTGACAGAACGAGACTGTGTCTCAAAAACAAACAAAAAATGAGCCGGGCATGGTGGTGAGCGCCTGTAATCCCAGCTACTCCGGAAGCTGAGGCACGAGAATCGCTTGAACCCAGGAGGCAGAGGTTGCAGTGAGCCAAGATTGCACCACTGCACTCCAGCCTGGGTGACAGAGTGATACTCAGTCTCTAAATAAATCAATCAATAGGGCATTTTTCTTTAGACAGAGGAGCACCTATCACCAGCTCCATCGAAACTAGCAGTGCCACAGTCGAGGCGCTCAAGGGAGGGGGCAGCGTAGTGGGGTCTGAGGGCTCACGTAGCTAGTGGGCAAAATACAGGCTTTGAAGCCAGACTGCATGGGTTCAGATACCAGGTATGTTAGAGGTTGCATGATGTTGGGTAAGTTACTTAATAACCTTCCATGTGTCTCAGTTTCCTCCTCTGCACAGTGGAGGAAATAGCAATGCCAGCTTCACAGGGGTATCATGAAGATTAAATGACTTTTATGTAAAACACTCAGAGCAGGCCGGGCGCGGTGGCTCAAGCCTGTAATCCCAGCACTTTGGGAGGCCGAGACGGGCGGATCACGAGGTCAGGAGATCAAGACCATCCTGGCTAACACGGTGAAACCCCGTCTCTACTAAAAAATACAAAAAACTAGCTGGGCGAGGTGGCGGGCGCCTGTAGTCCCAGCTACTCGGGAGGCTGAGGCAGGAGAATGGCGTGAACCCGGGAGGCGGAGCTTGCAGTGAGCCGAGATCTGGCCACTGCACTCCAGCCTGGGCGACAGAGCAAGACTCCGTCTCAAAAAAAAAAAAAAAAAAAAAAAAACCACTCAGAGCAGTGCCTGGAACACGGTAAGTCCTACACGTGCGACAGCTCCAACTATCTGTATTATTTGTGTCTATTCAGGGTCCTCTTCCTCCATTCCCACTCATAACAATAACAACAGCAATAATAATATCAGCAGCCACTGTTAGTTATCCTCTCACTTTATAAATTATCCAAACAGGTGCGGTGGCTCACGCCTGTTATTCCAGCACTTTGGGAGGCTGAGGATCACTTGAGGACAGGAGTTTGAGACCAACTTGGCCAATATGGTGAAATCTTGTTTCTACTAAAAACACAAAAATCAGTCGAGTGTGGTGGCGCACACCTGTAATCCCTGCTATTCAGGAGGCTGAGGCAGGAGAATCGCCTGAACCTGGGAGGCAGAGGCTGGAGTGAGCTGAGATCATGCCACTGCACTCCAGCCTGGGTGACAGAGCAAGACTCTGTCTCAAAAATAAATAAATAAATAAAAATAAAAAATGAATTATCTCAACAAGCCCATGACACCATCCTTACCCTATAGATGGAGAAACTGAGGCTAAGGAATGCTGGGTAAGGTGCTTGAGATCACACTGGTGCAGCCAGGATTTGAACTCAGGTTTCTCTGACTCAAGGGCCTACACTTGTAGCCGTTTACTATTATTTATGGCACTTAAGAAACAGCTCTGAGCTCAATACATAGACCCTCATAAAACAATGAGACCCTGAGGCAGTGGCCTACAAGACACTGACTGTCATGTCAGTTGTGCTGTAGGTGTTCAGAGGAGAGAGTAAAGCTAGAACGACCTAGGGAGGACGTGGTCTAGCCTTGGACCTTGAAGAGGAGGTGGGACTTGAATTGGTGCATTGGGAGGGGTGTGGTTTCAGGTGGGGACAAAGGTGTGGAGGTAGGGCTGGGTGGGGCTCCACTTAGAGGCAGTGTCTGGGATAAAGTCAGGGGCAGGGAGGGCACCTGGCCAGCTTCCAAGTGGAATTGAGGCATAAAGCAAGGCTGAAGCCCAGGCCAGGAGTCGAGCACCTCCTTTTCCTGTTAGCCTCATTTCCCTTCCTCAGGGACCCACAGAATAAGCTCTCTACTAGAAGCTATTGTCCCTGCCCCCTCAAAATCCCAGCGTTTGGAGGCCCAAATGTCAAAGGGCAGTGACGGTCCTCTGGGCCAGTGGCGTGGGGGTAAAATAATTTACCAAGACAGTTGTAGGCAAAGAAAGGCAGATTTATTGGAGAAAGTAGGAAAATACGTTGCAAAGGAGGCAGAGGGCAGCCTGCATGAGAGAAGCCGACTGCAAAGAAACAAAGGCTGGCTGGAGAGCTTATAGGACGGTGCTGACGCTGTGTGCTGAAGACGGCTGTGCGCAGCACCACGACACCAAGCTCGCAGTGAGCTGTCTGCAGGTGTCTGGTGATAGCTGGGCGCAGGAAGATGGTGAGTTACTTGCGCAGGAGGGCTGTGTTCTGGACCACGAAGAAAGCCAGACTTGTAGCTCATCTGCTTCTGCTTTCCCGGGTCCCACCAGCCTGATTCCCTTTCCCTCATCAGGACTCCTCCACACCAAGGAAATAACAGTTCCCCTGTTCAGATTCAGCCTCGAGCCAGCAACAAGGGGAGTCGGAGGAGGCCTTTAGCCTATTTTATTGGTTTATTTTCTTCTCACAGTAAATACACCCAGCCTGTGGCAGGCATCCAGGCACACCCAGTACATGCTCCTGTCCTTCCTCCCCTTGCAGGTATGGAGTGGGACCCAGTCCTGACACAGACTCACTGTCCCTCTAAAACCACATCCACCGCCACCCCAGAAACGGAAGTTTCACTGAAGGTTTCTTAGGAATTTAAAAGGCAAGGTTCCCTGCCAGTTTTGCAAGACTTCCTGAAAAGCCCATCTCCCATCCCAGGGATTTTTTCCCTGGGGCCCCAGCTTCAGGACTCCTCCCAAATCACAGCCTCCTCTCTGCCTCTCCAGATGAATCCCAGTCTGTGGCTCGCAGCCCTCACATTCTTAAACTAAGTGTCATTAGCAGGACCTGCCTGGTGCAGAATGAAAATGTGAGGCCCTTGTTCAGAAATTACGAAGAATTTCAGCTGAGTATGGTGGCCCACACCTGTAATCCCAGCATTTTAGGAGGCTGAAACAGGAGGATTGCTTGAGCCCAGGAGTTAGAGATCAGCCTGGGCAATACAGTGAGACCTCATCTCTACAAATAATAAAAATATTAGGCTGGGCTCGGTGGCTCACGCCTGTAATCCCAGTACTTTGTGAGGCCAAGGCAGGCGGATTGCCTGAGGTCAGGAGTTCAAGGCCAGCCTGGCTAATGTGGTAAAACCCCGTCTCTACTAAAAATACAAAAATTAGCTGGGCGTGGTGGTGGGCGCCTGTAATCCCAGCTACTCGGGAGGGTGAGGCAGGAGAATCACTTGAATCTGGGAGGCGGAGGTTGCAGTGAACCGAGATCACGCTACTGCACTCCAGCCTAGGTGACAGAGTAAGACTCCGTCTCAAACAAACAAACAAACAAACAAATTAGCCGGGCCTGGTGATGCTGCTGGTGGTCCCAGCTCCTTGGGAGGCAGTGGGTGGGAGGATTGCTTGAGCCTGGGCTGTCGATGCTGTAATGAGCTGTGATCACACCACTGCACTCCAGCCAGGGCAACAGAGCGAGACCTCGTCTCAACATTTTTAAAAAAGAATTTTGGCAACAGCTGAGCATGGGTCACAAGCCCTAAAGCTGACCTTGCCCTTAGTGTACAGAATGTCAAGTTTTCATGAACTTTAAAGCTAAGGTCTGAGATCCCACCCCCCCACCCACTCCACTCCCAAAAAAGCATATTTTGAGAAGGGCTGCTCTGGACTGCCCTCACCCCACACTCACCCCTTCGCTTTTCATCTTGCCCTTAGGCCCTCAATGGAAGGTTTGAGGTCTCATATTTGAACTGATTGTACCTTTCGCAAAGTACTTTCAGCTGTTCTTTATGAGAGAGACGTTATCATCCCATTTTACAGCTGGGCAAAATGAGATTCAGAAACGCCCCACCTGGGCCAGGTGCAGTGGCTCATGCCTGTAATCCCAGCGCTTTGGGAAGCCGAGGCAGGAGAATCACTAGAGCCCAGGAGTTCAAGCCTGCAATGAGCTATGATTGCACCACTGCACTCCAGCCTGGACAACAGACCAAGACCTTGTCTCTATTTTAAAAAGGAAAAGAAAAGAAATTCCTGGCCAGGCGTGGTGGCTCACACCTGTAATCCCAGCAGTTTGGGAGGCTGAGGTGGGTGGATTGACTGAAGTCAGGAGTTTGAGACCAGCCTGGCTAACATGGTGAAACCCCGTCCCTACTAAAAATACAAAAATTAGCTGGACATGGTGGCGGGCACCTGTAATCCCAGCTACTCGGGAGGCTGAGACAGGAGAATATGCTTGAACCAGGAAGGCAGAGGTTGCAGTGAGCTGAAATTGCGCCATGCACTCCAGCCTGGGTGACAGAGCGAGACTCCGGCTCAATAAAAAGAAAAAGAAAAAGAAATTCCCTCCTGAGCTGATACCTTGCTGGCTAGTAGCATAGGTGGTATCAGCTCTGGCCTCCAGACCTCAGCCCAGAGCCATTTCCACTACAGAAAGCACCCAGACATCATCCAAAGCCAACGCTCAGATGATGCAAACGTCAATGCAGAGAATTCACAGGAAGGAAGGTCATCCTGAGGTCTGATGAGTCAGGGGAGGACAGAGACATTCCTCACATTTTCACCAGCAGTTCTGCTGATAGAGGTCTCTTGTGGATCTGGTGTTCGTCTAGGGTTGGGTGGAGCCGTTTCAACATGAGAAACGGCTATTACAATAAATACAATAAAAGATGGGCATGCTGATTTAGCAGGAAGTGAGTAGAGCCAGAAAACCAAATTGGGGGTTAGGGTGAGGGAGAGGAATGGGGCTTTGTAGTCGAATCCAGCGTCAAATAGGCCCATGCCTGGAAGGAAGTTAGTCTGAGACCACAAAAAATCAGGCAGGGAGGTACACTGCTGGTAGCTATACATATTGCTGTCCTACCTTCCTAGAGGACATGTGGGTAGTTTATAAGAGAAACCATAAAGGGGTCATAAAGGTAAGGCTGGGTCAGGTGCAGTGGCTCATGCCTATAATCCCAGCACTTTGGGAGATTGAGATGGAAGGATCGCTCAAGCCCAGCAGTTTGAGACCAGCCTGGGAAAAATGGCGAGACTGTCTCTACCAAAATGAAAACATGACTGTAGTCCCAGCTACTTGGGAGGCTGAGGTGGGAGGTCAAGGCTGCAGTGAGCTGTGTTCATGCCACTGCACATCAGCCTGGGTGACAGAGCAAAACCCTGTCTCAAAAAAAAAAAAAAAAAGAAAAAGAAAAAAAGCTATTAGCCAGGCCTATTTATGAGAAAATTAGATCCAGCAGATGAACCCAGTGTAGGGAACATTCTATAGGACACCAGGCCAATTCTCCTCAATACTATCAAAGTCATGAAACAAGGAGAGGCCTGGTATAGTGGCTCATGCCTGGAATCCCAACACTTTGGGAGGCCAAGGCAAGAGGATCACTTGAAATCAGGAATTGAAGTCCCACCTGGGCAACAAAGCAAGATCCTGTTAAAAAAAAAAAAAAAATTGCTGGGCTTGGTGATGGGCACCTGTAATCCTAGCTACTTATAAGGCTGAAGTGGGAGGATCGCAAGCCCAGGAGTTTGAGGCTGCAGTGAGCTATGATCGTCCCACTGCGCTCCAGCCTGGACAAAAGAGTGAGACCCTGTCTCAAAAAATTTTTTTGTTTTTTTGTTTTGTTTCGTTTTGTTTTTGAGATGGAGTTTCGCTCTTGTCGCCCAGGCTGGAATGCAGTGGCATGATCTTGGCTCACTGCAGCCTCCACTGCCTGGGTTCAAGCGATTCTCCTGCCTCAGCCTCAGAGTAGATGGGATTACAGGTGCGCACCACCACGTCCAGCTAATTTTTTTTTTTTTTTTTAGACGGAGTCGCACTCTATCCCCCAGGCTGGAGTGCAGTGGTGAGATCTTGGCTCACTGCAACCTCCGCCTCCCGGGTTCAAGAGATTCTCCTGCCTCACCCTCCTGAGTAGCTGGGACTATAGGTGCGTACCACCACGCCCAGCTAATTTTTGTATTTTTAGTAGAGATAGGGTTTTGCCATGTTAGTCAGGCTGGTTGACCTCATGATCCACCCGCCTTAGCCTCCCAAAGTGCTGGGATTACAGGTGTGAGCCACCGTGCCCAACCTAATTTTTTTTTTTTTTTGTATTTTAGTAGAGACAGGATTTCACCGTGTTGGCCAGGCTGGTCTTGAACTCCTGACCTCAGGTGATCCACGCACCTTGACCTCCCAAAGTGCTGGGATTACAGGCATGAGCCACCACACCCAGCCAAAAAATATATATATATATTTTTTTGAGCCAGAGTCTTGCTCTGTTGCCCAGGCCGGAGTGCAATGGCTCAGTCTAGGCTCACTGCAACCTCTGCCTCCCAGGTTCAAGCAATACTCCTGCCTCAGCCTCCCAAGTAGCTGGGACTACAGGTGCCCACCACCATGCCTGGCTAATTTTTGTATTTTTAGTAGAGACAGGGTTTCACCATATTGGCCAGGCTGGTCTCAAACCCCTGACCTTGTGATCCGCCCACCTTGGCTTCCCAAAGTGCTGGGATTACAGGTGTGAGCCACCGCACCCGGGCAAAATTTTGTTTTAAAAAAGAAAAACAATGAGAAATTGCCAAAGAGAGGAGGAGAGACATGTCATCAAACGCCATGTGGTTCCCTGCATGGAATATTTTCGTTTTTTAGAGATGGAGTCTTGCTATGTTGCCCATGCTGGAGTGCAGTGGCTATTGACAGACATGATCATAGGCTGCACTGAAGCCTTGATGTCCTGGGTTCAAGCAGTCCTACTGCCAGAGCCTCCCAAGTAGCTGGAATTACACCCGGCAGAAATAACAGCACAGAGATGAAGTGTCCCTTTCATCACATCCTGAGAGGCGGTCTGCCACATCACAGGGTACCACTGGTGAGGCTTACCTTATCACATGGTTAAGGAGGTGCCCCTTGGGCTTCTCTACCGGAAAGCCACTGTTTTTCACTTTCCATACTCTATTCTTTGGAAGCGAGTCAATAAGTCTAGCCTACCCTCAAGTAAGGAAGGGCAGGAGTCAGGCTTCACCTCCAGGAGGAAATCTTGATTTTTAAAATGTTAATTACCTTTAAAAAAGAAAACTTGGCGGGGCGCGGTGGCTCACGCCTATAATCCTACCACTTTGGGAGGCAGAGGCAGGCGGATCACGAGGTCAAGAGATCCAGACCATTCTGGCCAACATGGTGAAACCCTGCCTCTACTAGAAATACAAAAATTAGCTGGGTGTGGTGGCTCGCGCCTGTAATCCCAGCTACTTGGGAGGCTGAGGCAGAAGAATCGCGTGAACCCAGGAGGCAGAGGTTGTAGTCAGCCGAGATCATGCCTGGTGACAGAGTGAGACTCTGTCTCAAAAAAAAAAAAAAAAAAAAAAAGAAAGAAAGAAAAAAAGAAAACCTATCCTAGTGGTAAAATGCAAAAAATACCAAGGCATATATGGTGTTAGGTCCTCCCATCTTTGTCCCCAAAAGTAGCAATGTACCATTTTCTTGTGAATCATTCCAAAGGTATTTTATGCACAGACAGGCAAATATGTGTACTTTGCTCCACCTTTTTTACACAAGGGCGGTACCCTGGCCATGCTGTTCTGCACCCAACCACAGGGCTGCTTGGATTATGAGACTCTGTAAGCACCCCAGTTTCAGATATCTGACTATGAGGGGATGGGTCAGTAAATGACATTCTGTATAGCAAGGGCCTGGCCACAGCTAGGAACGGTGACACAGATAAGTAGCTTCTGGTATCATGAAAAAGTAAGATGTCAAATGACAATAAAATCAAGTGCAGAGTACATAATCATTTCAATGAGGTGAAAGTTATCTTTCAGGAGAGGCCGCAGGAAACTGTAAATCACTGAGATAAAGTGGAAGGCTTGTGAGTATAAAAGAAAAACTAAAAGACAGGACTGTGAGCTTTTGGGAATGCAATTTCCAGGATCCTGAAGCCAACCACATATGGGTGGAAAAGACCCTGTCACCCTTTCCTGGCCAGGGAGGGAAGGGCCGTTTGACTTTCTAGAATTGTCTCGCTGGATTGAGGGTGTTTGCAGTTAATTGTTCTGTGGAAGTAAGAGTAGAGCAAACACCCCACCCAGGGCAGGGACAGGATGTAGATTCCTCAGGCCTGAACTGTAAGGCTCGAGGCCACACACTTGTGGATGCCCCACACCCTGGTGCTACTCACAGCCTACAGGATGAACGCTGTCTCTCAACCTGGTACCTGTCTGTCCATCCATCCATCCATCCATCCACCCACCCACCCACTAGCTTATTTCTTTATTCACTTAGCATTTATTGTGTGCCTGACCCTGTGGCGGGGGTAGGGATAAGGCTGTGGTTGAGATGGATACAGATCCTCTGCACGGAGTGAAAGGTCTGGTATAGAACTAACCAGGTGTGGGGCGTACATCTGTGCTCCAGCAGTGCCCTGAGATCTCCATGTACTTCCCCACCCTGGGTAGCAGGGCAGCTTTGTGGAGGAGGCAAAGACCAAGCTAAGCAGGAATGAGCTAGGCTTGGGGGGCTCAGGGGAAAAAAGGAGACACTCCAGGTGAATAGGGGCAAGAAAAGCCTCACAGACCAGTACCAGCATCCATCCACCAAGCCTTTTCCTCAGCTGCACCCTGTGCCTGGCGCCCGGCAGTCATGATTTCATTTCATTTCCATAGTAGCCCTTTGAGCAAGATAATAATTATCATGCCCTTTGTTTTGAAAAAAATATTTATTTTTTTGAGATGGAGTCTCACTCTGTTGCCCAGACTGGAGTGCAATGGCATAATCTTGGCTCACTGCAACCCCCACCTCCCGAGTTCAAGCGATTCTCATGCCTCAGCCTCCCAAGTAGCTGGGATTACAGGCATGCGCCACCATGCCTGGCTAATTTTTGTATTTTTAGTAAAGACAGGGTTTCATCATGTTGGTCAGGCTGGTCTCGAACTCCTGACCTTGTGATCCGCCCCCCTCAGCCTCCCAAAGTGCTGAGATTGCAGGCATAAGCCACTGTGCCTGGCCTATCATGCCCTTTTTAAAGATGAGGATGCAGGCTGGGTATGGTGGCTCATGCCTATAATCCCAACACTTTGGGAGGCTGAGGTGGGAGGATCACTTGAGTCCAGGAGTTATGACCAGCCTGGGCCATATCTTTTTTTTTTTTTTTTTGAGACTGAATTTCGCTTTGTAGCCCAGTCTAGAGTGCAATGGTACAATCTCGGCTCACTGCAACCTCCGCCTCTTGGGTTTGAGTGATTCTCCTGCCTCAGCCTCCTGAATAGCTGGGACTACAGGTGCCCGCCACCACACCCGGCTAATTTTTGTATTTTTAGTAGAGACAGGGTTTCACCATGTTGGCCAATTTGGTCTTGAACTCCTGACCTCATGATCTGCCCGGCTCAGCCTCCCAAAGTGCTGGCTATGGGCTTGAGCCATTGCACCCTACCTGATTTAATGAATATTTCTTGAGCACCATGTGCCAGGACATAGGGCCACAAGGCTGTCCCAAAGATCTGAGCCCCCTGTGTAGAACGCATGGTGTATTCCAGACATTTGTGAATTTATCCTCCCTGCAAAATTGAGCACCTCAATGACAAAGCTGAGAGTTTCCTTGCTTTTTTGTGTCTCTCCCCAGTGCCCAGCCCAAGGCCTGATGTACAGAAGGCACTCAAACGTTGCAGATAAGACATAGTAGCATGGGCTAGACTCTGCATATTGAATGTCCCCTGCCCATTGCTAGGAACCATGCATATGTCCCTGAAACCCTCCACCCACAGCTTGGTGGTCTGTCAAACAAGAGTTCTTTCAACATGAATATTTTTAGAGCACCCATGTGCTCTAAAACAACAGCAGAGCAGTAAGAGTGCCTGGCGCAGGGAGTTTCAAGGGAAGGGTCTGAGAAGTTACCAGAATGTTGTAATCTGTCGCAGCAGGATGATTTGCTCTGATGGGGACCATACAGGGTACAAGGTGAGTGCAGTTGGGCTGTTTTCAGGATGAATGGCATAACACATACCAGATAGAGAAGTTGGTGGTTTCCTGTGTGCCAGGCACTGTGTGAGTGCTTTGCAGGAACTAACTTATTTGGGCCTCACCATTTCATCAGGTAGGTACCATTATGATCAGCCCATTTACTGAGAGGAAGGTGGTGGAGGCTCAGAGAGGTTAGATAACTTGCAAAGGCACACAGCTAGGCCGGGCACGCCGGCTCATCTATAATCCCAGACTTTGGGAGGTCAAGGTGGGCGGATCACCTGAGGTTAGGAGTTCAAAACCAGCCTGACCAACATGGTGAAATCCCATCTCTACTAAAAATACAAAATTAGCCGGGTGTGGTGTCACATGCCTGTAATCCCAGTTACTTGGGAGGTTGAGGCAGGAGAATCACTTGAACCCAGGAGGTGGAGGTTGCGGTGAGCCAAGGTCGCGCCACTGCACTCCAGCCAGGGTGACAAGAGCAAAACTCCATCTCAAAAAAAAAAAAACAAAAAACAAAAATTAGCTGGGCGCGATGTCATGCACCTATAATCCCAACTACTCGAGTGGAGATTATCCACTTGATAATCACTTGAACCCGGGAAGTGAAGGCTGCAGTGAACCAAGATTGTTGCACTGCACTCCAACCTGGGTGACATAGTAAGATTCTGTCTCAAAAAAAACAAAAACAAAACAAAAAATCACACAGCTAGCAGATCTGGGACCAGAACGCAGGCCGATGGGCTCTTGACTATAGGATCCCCTGGATCAGGGAGACTGGCAGGTGACACTGAATTCTCCTCCTCTGCCCCACAGAAGACAGATGAAGTCATGTGTACTTATCATAGGGGCAGGGAGGTCCCAGGGTGGAAGGAGCCCCTCCAGGAAGACCTGTTTTGGGAACTTCAAATGAAGTCAAGGTCTGTTCCGAATCTCAGGCTCTCAGCTCTGGCTGCATTCTGTCAGCAGGGTTCCCCCAGGGTGTAGAGCAGAGCGAGGACTGGGAAGTGCTGGGAGTGCAGGGTGGCTGGGGGGTGCACTACCCCAGAGTTCTGTCCTCATGTCCAAACCAAACCTATTCCTGTGGGCCCGGGGCCCCTGCAGGTTTCCTGAACCAGCAGCGACCTTTGCCTGTCCGCTGCAGGGAGACGTGGGTAAGGCCTCTTCAGGTTTTGGCTGTGCAGGGTAGCTGACCTTTCCCTGTCTCTGGGGACCTCTCCCCACTTCCCTTTTTGTGTCCACCCTACAGTCTGAGCATTATTCATGCCCAAAATATCTCAGAAAGCCAAAACAGCCCTGCCCTCCACCCAGGACTACAGTCTCTTGGCCTGTGTTCTTTTATTTATTTATTTTTATTTTATTATTATTATTTTTTTTGAGACGGAGTCTCGCTCTGTTGCCCAGGTTGGAGTGCAGTGGCCAGATCTCAGCTCACTGCAAGCTCCGCCTCCCGGGTTTACGCCATTCTCCTGCCTCAGCCTCCCGAGCAGCTGGGACTACAGGTGCCCACCACCTCGCCTGGCTAGTTTTTTGTATTTTTTTAGTAGAGACGGGGTTTCACCGTGTTAGCCAGGATGGTCTCGATCTCCTGACTTCGTGATCCGCCCGTCTCGGCCTCCCAAAGTGCTGGGATTACAGGCTTGAGCCACCGTGCCCGGCCTATTATTATTATTTTTTGAGATGGAGTCTTGCTCTCTGGCCAAGCTGGAGTGCAATGGCGCGATCTTGGCTCACGGCAACCTCTGCCTCCCGGGTTCAAGTGATTCTCCTGCCTCAGCCTCCCGAGTAGGTGGGACTTCAGGTGTGCGCCACCATGCCCAGCTAATTTTTTTTTTTTTTTTTTGTATTTTTTTTCTTTTTTTTGAGACGGAGTCTTGCTCTGTCGCCCAGGCTGGAGTGCAGTGGCCGGATCTCAGCTCACTGCAAGCTCTGCCTCCTAGGTTCAAGCCATTCTCCTGCCTCAGCCTCCCGAGTAGCTGGGACTACAGGCGCCCGCCACCTCACCCAGCTAGTTTTTTGTATTTTTTAGTAGAGATGGGGTTTCACCGTGTTAGCCAGGATGGTCTTGATCTCCTGACCTCGTGATCCGCTCGTCTCGGCCTCCCAAAGTGCTGGGATTACAGGCTTGAGCCACCGCGCCCGGCCTTTTTTTGTATTTTTAGTAGAGACAGAATTTCACCGTGTTGGCCAGGATGGTCTCAATCTCTTAACCTCATGATTCGCCTGCCTCGACCTCCCAAAGTGTTGGGATTATAGGCGTGAGCCACCGTGCCCAGCCGCCTGCGTTCTTTTAAAAGGTCATATTCCGTCCTGCCCTCCACCACTTGCCCTCCATGGCCCTTAACGGCCCTTCTGCTTCCCTGGACAAAGCAGAGATGTGACTGGTGTTCCCAGCTGCTTAGCCCCGACCAAGCATTTGTCCACAGACACCGTTTTCCTCTCAGGCCCTGAGGTGCTGGACTACAGAGCCGGCCTCCCAGCCACCTGCTGTGAAAACCTCACCTGGACCAGTGGCACTCTGTTCAAACTCTGTTAACACCTCCACTTTGGCCGCCCTAGACAACACCTACATCTGGAGAAAGCAAATTAAACTGGTTTGAAGCCTCTCCCAACTGTTCAGAGGGGCCCAGAAGACTCAGGCCCCATTTCCAAGACAGAAGGAGTCAGACTCTTCTGTGGATGTCCCTTTGTTTATAGTCAGCAGATCCTGGTCCCAGTGATCAAGGCTTCTGGATGGGGATGGCCCTGTGTGATGTCTGCAGCACACTCAATGCCCACCCATGCCCCTTCAGCCCACACCACTCACCTTAGCTGCCAGCAGCCCTGACTTTTTCTTTTCTTTTTATAATTTCCCTCCCTCTCTCCCTCCCTCCCTCCTTCCCTCCTTCCTTCCTTCCTTTCTTTCTCTCTTTCTCTTTCTTTCTTTCTTCTTTCTTTCTCTCTCTTTCTTCTTTCTTTCTCTTTCTTTCTTTCTTTCTTTCTTCCTTCCTTTCTCTTTCTCTTTCTTTCTTCTTTCTTTCTTTCTTTCTCTCTCTCTCTTTCTTTCTTCTTTCTTTCTTTCTTTCTTTCTTTCTTTCTTTCTTTCTTTCTTTCTTCTCTCCTCTCTCTTTCTTTCTCTCTCTCTCTCTTTTCTTTCTTTCTTTTTTTTTTTTTTTTTTTTTTTTTTTGAGACGGAGTCTTGCTCTGTCACCCAGGCTGGAGTGCAGTGGCCGGATCTCAGCTCACTGCAAGCTCCTCCTCCCGGGTTCACGCCATTCTCCTGCCTCAGCCTCCCGAGTAGCTGGGACTACAGGCACCCGCCACTTCGCCCGGCTAGTTTTTTGTATTTTTTAGTAGAGACGGGGTTTCACCGTATTAGCCAGGATGGTCTCGATCTCCTGACCTCATGATCCGCCCGTCTCGGCCTCCCAAAGTGCTGGGATTACAGGCTTGAGCCACCGCGCCCGGCCTTTTCTTTCTTTCTTGAGACAGGGTCTTGCTTTGTCACCCAGGCTGCAATGCAGTGGCAGGAACATGGCTCACTGTATCCTCAACCTCCCAGGCTCAAGCGATCCTCCTGCCTCAGCACCCCAAGTAGCTGGGACTACAGGAGCATGCCACCACACCCAGATCATTTTTTGTATTTTTTGTAGAGAGGGGGTTTCACCATGTTGCCCAGGCTGGTCTCAAACTCCTGGCCTCAAGAGATCCGCCCATCTTGGCCTCCCAAAATGCTGGCATTACAGACCTGAGCCACCACATCTGGCCATGCAGCCGTGACTTTCACTGATCACAGGAGCCGGCTTTGCTTGCACACATGGTTGGCCGGAGGGTGGTGAGTTAACAGCCCCTCCTCAGTAGCCCTCAACCAATGACTAATGGTAAATGCAGGCCCCAGCCCTTCAGGTGCCTTGGCGGGTACACTCTACCTGGCCCTTAGGTTCCCCTGCAGGGTGGAGCTCCAGCTGCCCGCAGGAGCAGCCCACTCATGAATGCACCTTTTATGGGCTTCCTCTCTTTCCAGCCTTACCTCCCACCTCCGTTGCCAGCATTTCTTGGAATCACTTCCCAAATAAATAACTTCTATTTGAATCCTGGACTTGGGTCTGCTTTTGAGGAAACTTAAACTAAGACAATATCAAATTGCCAATATTTATTGAGCACTGTCTCTGTGTTAAGCATCGTGGTCAGCATTTCAGAAGTCTTAACTCATTTAATCCTATGACAGCCAGCACCATGAAGAAGGAACTGTTATCATTTCCATTTTACAGATGTGGAAACTGACTCAGAGCGTGGGCTTGAGGCCAAAGGCCTTTTCCACTCCACCCATCCTCCATCAGCCTGCATTACTTTCATTTCCTCAAAATGCTGGGCTCCCTCACCTCTTGATCTCTGCACTCTGGGGCACAGGGAGGTTAAATCACTTGGTGACACAGCAATTTAGAGGCTGAGCTACCCAGATTCAAGAGCCATCTCCAGTCTCAGAGCCCACATACTTTGCCACTATGGAAAGCAAAATATCGGCCCCTCAAGGTATCACATAATATGTGACTTTTTGTTTTTGTTTTTGTTTTTGTTTTTTGAGACAGAGTCTCGCTCTGTCACCCAGGCTGGAGTGCAGTGGTGCGATCTCCACTCACTGCAAGCTTTGCCTCCCAGGTTTATGCCATTCTCCTGCCTCAGCCTCCCCAGAAGCTGGGACTACAGGCGCCCGCCACCATGCCCAGCTAATTTTTTTGTATTTTCAGTAGAGACGGGGTTTCACCGTGTTCGCCAGGATGGTCTCGATCTCCTGACCTCGTGATCAGCCCGCCTCGGCCTCCCAAAGTGCTGGGATTACAGGCGTGAGCCACCGCACCCGGCCATATGTGACTTTTTGTGTTTGGCTTCTTTCACTTAGCATAATGTTTTTCAGGTTCATCCCTGTTGTAGCATGTATCAGTACTTCATTCCTTTTTGTGACTGAATAATATTTCATTGTATAGCTATACCAATATTTTGTTTATCCATTCATCCATTGATGAACATTTGAGTCATTTCTGTGTTTGGGCTAGTATGAATAATGTTGCTATAAACATTCATGTACAAATTTCTGTGTGCACATACATTTTCATTTCTTGGGTATATACCTAGGTGTGGAGTAAGTCTTTGTTCTTTTTTTTTGAGACAGAGTCTCACTCTGTCACCCAGGCTGGAGTGCAGTGGTGTGATCTTGGCTCACTGCAACCTCCACCTCCTGGATTCAAGTCTTTGTTTCTTAAGGTCTTGCTGCAGTTTCCTTGTCTGTACAATAGAGCTGGTGGTGATACCTAATATATAGGGTTACATGAGACAATGCAAAGTGCTTAGCTTGTTAAACGGTTGCTGTAGATCAGAACTGTGACTCAGGTTGGGTGTGGTGGCTCACGCCTGTAATCCCAGCACTTTGGGAGGCTGAGGCGGGTGGATCACCTCAAGTCGGGAGTTCGAGTCCAGCCTAACCAACATGGGGAAACCCTGTCTCTCCTTTGTAAAAATACAAAATTGCCCGGGCGTGGTGGCACATGCCTGTAATCACAGCTACTGGGGAGGCTGAGGCAGGAGAATTGCTTGAACCTAGGAGGCAGAGGTTGCGGTGAGCCGAGGTCATACCATTGCACTCCAGCCTGGGCAGCAAGAGCAAAACTCCATCTCAAAAAAAAAAAGAATCGTGACTCAAGTTAGGTTGTATCTGTTGACATGTCTGTCTCTCCAGGTAGACTGCAGGTTCCTGGAGGGCAGGGGCTTTCTGCAGGCTGCACCCTCCAGGGCCTGGCATCCTGCCTGGCATGGAGCAGACATTCAATAGATGTCTCTGGAGTATTTGGAGGTAATACTTTCCCATGCATGGCCTTGCCTTCCCCTTAGGCTCTAACAGAGACATGAGACACAAAAATATTATTGCTCTTTTTCAGCCACTGAGGAAAATGAGGTTCCCTGAGGTTGAATAACTTCATTCATGTCACAGGACTAAAGAGAAGTAGACCCTGACCTCCAATCTAAAACTTCAAGCAAGGGTTCATTTATTCAACATCAATATATCCTGAGCACTTGCCAAATGCCATGGATGTTGTAGGCAGTGGTATCTTCACAGCTATTTGAGAAGGCAGAATATAAACAAGATAAATAAAGTATATAATGTATATAGGTGATAGACTACACACCAGAAAATGATATGTACCAAGGAGAAAAACAAGGCAGAGAAGGAGGATGGGGGTTGCCAAGGGAGGAACAAGAGCATTTCAATTTATGTGGGATGGTCAGTGTATGCCTCACAGAGAACAGGACTTTTTTTTTTTTTTTTGAGATGGAGTCTGGCTGTCACCCAGGCTAGAGTGCAGTGGCGTGATCTTGGCTCACTGAAACCTCTGCCTCTTGGGTTCAAGTGATTCTCCTGACTCAGCCTCCCGAGTAGCTGGGATTACAGGCACCCACCACCATGTCTAGCTAATTTTTTGTATTTTAGTAGAGATGGGGTTTCACCTGTATTACTCAGGCTGGTCTTGAACTCCTGAGCTCAGGCAATCCGCCCACCTCAGCCTCCCAAAGTGCTAGGATTACAGGTGTGGACCACCGTGCCCAGCCCAGGACTTTTTTGTTTTAGAGATGGGGTCTCACTCTGTCACCCAGGCTGGAATGCAGTGGTGCGATCATGGCTCACTGTAGCCTTGACCTCCTGGGCTCAAGTGGTCCTCCCACCTCAGCCTGCTGAGTAACTGGGACTACAGGCACATGCTACCATGCCTGGCTAATTTTTAAATTTTTTGTAGAGATAGGGATCTTGCTATGTTGCCCAGGCTGGTCTTGAACTAGGCTCAAGTGGTCCTCCCACCTCCACCTCCCCAGTAGCTGGGGCTACAGAAACACACCGCATGCCCAGCTAATTTTAAAATATTTTGTAGAGATGGAGTCTCCCCATGTTACCTAGGCTGGTCTTGAACTCGTGGGCTCAACCGATCCTCCCGCCTTGGCCTCCCAAAGTGCTGAGATTACAGGCAAGAGCCACCGTGTCCAGCCTGGACTTTTGAGTGTGGATTTGAGGAAGGGAGGGGGTGAAGCATATGAATGTCTGTAACTGTGACTCAGTAGGATCAAACCAGAAGTAGATTTAGATGAAGAGTTATTTTTTCTTTTCTTTTCTTTCTCTCATTCTCTCTCTCTTTTTTTGAGACAGGGTCTCACTGTCTTGCCCATGTTGGAGTGCAGTGGCACAATCACAACCAACTGCAGCCTCGTCCTCCCAGGCTCAAGTGAACCTCCCACCTCAGCCTCCCTAGTAGCTGGGACCACAGACTCACACCGTTATGCCTGTGACTAATTTTTGTGTTTTTTTGTAGAGACAAGGTTTTGCCATGTTTCTGAGGCTGGTCTCGAACTTCTGGGCTCAAGCGATCTGCCTGCCTCAGCCTCCCAAAGTGCTGGGATTACAGGCGTGAGCCACTGCACCCAGCTGAAGATCTTTCTTTTTTTTTTCTTCTTTTTTTTTTTTTGAGACAGAGTTTTGCTTTTGTCGCCCAGGCTAGAGTGCAATGGCGCGATCTCACCTCACTGCAACATCTGCTTCCCGAGTTCAAGCGATTCTCCTGCCTCAGCCTCCTGAATAGCTGGGATTACAGGTGTGCACCACCACGCCCAGCTAATTTTTGTATTTTTAGTAGAGATGGGGTTTCACCATGTTGGCCAGGCTGGTCTCAAACTCCTGACCTCAGGCGATCCGCCTGCCTCAGCCTCCCAAAGCCCTGGGATTACAAGCATGAGCCACTGCACCCAGCTGAAGATCTTTCTTAACAAAGATGATGATGATGATGACAGCTGCCACTTCTTGGTCACCTGTTTTGTGCCCAGAACACATTACTGACATTACTGCATGAGCACCTCAGCACAGCCATGTAATCTAAATATTGCTGTTATTCCCACACAACTCATCAATGCAGAATAAGGATTTGAACTTGAATCTGAGTCCAGTACCTCACCATGCCTGGACTTCCCATGGTTTCCTGGGAGGTAGTGTGGTGCTGTGGTTCCGAGCTTGGCCTTTGGAGTCAGACCTATTAACTGCTTGCTTAATCTCACTGGGCCTCAGTTCCTATCTCTTGGGGTTATGTAAAGATTAAATGTGGTGCCAGGCGCAGTGGCTCTTGTCTGTAATCCCAGCACTTTGGGAGGCCGAGGTGGGCAGATCACCTGAGGTCAAGAGGTTTGAGACCATCCTGGCCAACATGGTGAAACTCCGTCTCTACTAAAAATACAAAAATTAGCTGGGCGTGATGGCGTGTGCCTGTAATCCCAGCTACTTGGGAGGCTGAGGCAGGAGAATCACTTGAACCTGGGAGGCGGAGGTTGCAGTGAGCCAAGGTCACCCCACTGCACTCCAGCCTGGACGACGGAGCAAGACTCTGTCTTGAAAAAAAAAAAAAAGATTAAATGTGGCAACAGATATAAAGTACATGGGGTAGTTGTTGTTAACGATTATTATTGTAATTACTAGATAAGTCTTGCATTCTGGAAAGCCATTTGATCCAGTAGATTCCCTCTAGTTCTAACCAATTTGGGACCCTGTGACTACTCACCTATCCAAGCCAACAAAGGTACTAAAATAAAAATGGTGAACCTATCACTCTAAAAGTATAGGGGGACCCGCCAATACTTCATTAAGCTTGGCCAACCATGTTGTAATTGTTCTCTTGATATTTATCAATGAGCTTCTGTACCAACAGCTCTCCTAGTTTAGGATCTAGAGAAACCCAGGAAAAATGCACTGTGTTGACTCTCACCCTCCCCTCCCCTCACTATTAAAGACCAGCCCAGCATTTGGAGGAAGGACTGACCTCCAGCTATTTTGGAAGGACCTATCTCCTATCAGGGGCTGATTCTGGTCTGAGCTGGGAGTGTATTTATTGGCCAAGGTCTGCTCCAAAGTAAACATGTCATTACATTCCTCACAGCCTGTAACCTCCACAGGGAGAAGCTGGGCCATTGTGGAGCAAGGGAGGTGAAGAAACTTTATCTCCATTTCAGCAGGATCCCACTTCATATACTCTTCAGGGAAGACATGGGGGAGAAAAAGGAATAGATCATCTTAAATAAGTTGAACAAAAGAGCACCTTGGTGCACTTACCCTCTGCAGTGATAGGTAGAGGAGACGAGATTTAGAAGACAAACCTGTTATACAGTGAAAGAGCACACTTTTTTGTTTTTTTGTGGGTGTGCGTTTGAATTTATGCTAATTGCCTTTTTTCTGCCCATAAAAGTGAAACACACTCGTAGGTTGGGCGCGGTGGCTCATGCCTGTAATCCTAGTACTTTAGGAGGCCGAGGCTGGTGGATCACTTGAGGTCAGGAGTTCGAGCCCAGCCTGGCCAACATGGCGAAACCCTGTCTCTACTGAAAATACAAAAATTAGCCGGGCGTGGTGGGGGGCGCCTGTAGTCCCAGCTACTCAGGAGGCTGAGGCCAGAGAATCATTAGAGCCCAGGAGGCAGAGGTTGCAGTGAGCCGAGATCATGCCACTGCATTCCAGCCTGGGTGGCAGAAGGAGACTCCGTCTCAAAAAAAAAAAAATTGAAACACTTTTCCTTCCTTCCTTCCTTCCTTCCTTCCTTCCTTCCTTCCTTCCTTCTTCCTTACTTTTGATGTAATTTTGTTTTGATGTAATTGACATACAGTAAACTACACATATTTGAAACGTACAATGTTATAAGTTTGATATGTATATACACACACATAGGATCATATGTGTGTATATATATGTGTGTGTGTGCATGCATGTATGTGTGTATCCATGAAACCATTACTACAATCAAAACAGTGAACATATTCATCACCCCAGAAAGTTTCCAGGCCAGGCACAGTAGCTCACACCTATAATCCCAACATTTTGGGAGGCCAAGGAGGGAGAATTGCTTAAGCTCAGGAGTTCGAGACCAGCCTGGGCAACAAGGTGAAACCCCATCTCTATAAATAACACAAAAATTAGCTGGGTGTAGTGGTGCATGTCTGTAGGCCCAGCTACTCGGGAGGCTAAGGCCAGAAGATCACTTGCACCCAGGAGACGGAGCCTGCAGTCTGCTGTGATGGCACCACTGCACTCCAGCCTGGATGACAGCGGGAGACCCTGTCTCAAAAAGAAAAAAGAAAGTTTCCTCATACTCTTTTGTAATCTCCTCCTTCCATCTCTATCTGCTTACCCCCTACATCTCCAGGCAAACACTGATCTGCCTTCTGTCACTATAGAGTAGGTGGCATTTTCTAGAATTTTATATAAGATGGAATCATACAGTATGCAGTTTTTTTTTTTTTTTTTTTTTTTTTTTTGAGGCGGAGTTTCGCTCTGTCTCCCAGGCTGGAGTGCAGTGGCCGGATCTCAGCTCACTGCAAGCTCCGCCTCCCGGGTTTACGCCATTCTCCTGCCTCAGCCTCCCGAGTAGCTGGGACTACAGGCGCCCGCCACCTCGCCCGGCTAGTTTTTTTTGTATTTTTTTAGTAGAGACGGGGTTTCACCGTGTTAGCCAGGATGGTCTCGATCTCCTGACCTCGTGATCCGCCCGTCTCGGCCTCCCAAAGTGCTGGGATTACAGGCTTGAGCCACCGCGCCCGGCTAGTATGCAGTTTTTTAAAAAAACTGGCCTTGCCCCCTTCACTTAGCATAATTCTTCTGAGATTCATCGGTGTCCATGTTGTTGTATGCATGGTAGGTAGTTCCTTTCCACTGCTCAGGTCGATTCCATTGTCTGGATGCACCACAGTTGGTTCATCCATTCACTTGTTAATGGATCTTTGGGTTGTTTCTACATCTTGGCAATTGTAAACAAAGCTGGTATGAACATCCAAGTACACATGCTTTTATTTCCCTTGGGTCATTACCTAGAAGTGGAATGGTTGGATCATAGAGTAGGTATGTTTAACTTTTTAAGAAACTGTTTCCCTGGCCAGGCGTAGAGGCTCATGCCTGTAATCCCAGCACTTTGGGAGGCCAAGGTGGGAGGACTCCTTGAGTCCAGGAGTCAGAGACTAGCCTGGGCAACAAGGCAACACCCCATCTCTATCATTAAGAAAAAACTTAGGGCAGGGCGCAGTGGCTCATGCCTATAATCCCAGCACTTTAGGAGGCTGAGGCAGGCGGATCATGAGGTCAAGAGATCGAGACCATCCTGGCCAACGTGGTGAAACCCTGTCTCTACTAAAAATACAAAAATTAGCTGGGCATGGTGGCGCATGCCTGCAGTCCCAGCTACTTGGGAGGCTGAGGCAGGAGAATTGCTTGAACCTGGGAGGCAGAGGTTGCAGTGAGCCTAGATTGTGCCACCGCACTCCAGCCTGGTGATAGAGTGAGACTCCATATCAAAAAAAAAAAAAAAAAAGAGAAGAAAAGAAAAATTAGGCCGGGCGGGCACAGTGGCTCATGCCTGTAATCTCAGCACTTTGGTAGGCCAAGGCAGGTGGGTCGCCTGAGGTCAGGAATTTGAGACCAGCCTGGCCAACAGGGTGAAACCCTATCTCTACTAAAAATACAAAAATTAGCCAATCATGGTGTCGAGTTCCTGTAATCCCAGCTACTTGGGAGGCTGAGGCAGGAGAATCATTTGAACCTGGGAGGTGGAGGTTGCAGTAAGCTGAGATCATGCCACTGCACTCCAGCCTGGGTGACAAGAGTGAAATTCCATCTTAAAAAACAAAATTCCATCTTAAAAAAAAAAACCAGGCCAGGAGAGGTGGCTCATGCCTATAACCACAGGTACTCGGGAGGCTGAGGCACAAGAATTGCTTGAACCCAGCAGGCAGAGGTTGGAGTGACCTGAGATCATGCCACTGCACTCCAGCCTGGGTGACAGAGCAAGCCTCTGTCTCAAAAACAAACAAACAAACAAACAACCTGTTTTCCAAAGTGGGTGTGTGCTATTATGCATTCCTACCAACAGTGTATGTTTTCAAAACATTAGAGAAACATTTAAGGTAGAAATAAAGTCCTTAAGGTAAAAAGTAAAAGTTGGCTGGGTGCATTGGCTCACCCCTGTAATCCCAGCACTTTGGGAGGCCAAGGTGGGCAGATCATCTGAGGTCAGGAGTTTGAAGTTAGCATGATCAACATGGTAAAACCCCATCTTCAGTAATAATACAAATATTAGCCAGGCATTGTGGCATGTGCCTGTAATTCCAGTTACTCGGGAGGCTGAGGCACGAGAATTGCTTGAACCCGGGAGCTGGAGGTTGCAGTGAGCCAAGATCGAGCCACTGCACTCCAGCCTGGGCGACAGAGTGAAACTGTCTTGGGAAAAGAAAAAAAAAAAAGTAAAAGTTATCATTTTACCTCATCATGATTGCCTTGGCCCACTGCTATAAATCCTTCCAGGGTTTATTTTTTTCCTTATCCATGTACAGAACTGGACTGAGTCCCATAGGTGCCCTGGGTAGGCTAAAAAGTTGGCATCCTCTCAACCTGATATTTGTAAGATAGTTTTTCAAAATGTATTTAAGCAGAATGTGGAGAAACCAATTTTCTGTTAATGAAAAAATAACATTCCTCTTCCTTTTCAAAATAAAGGATTTATTACAGGCACAGAATGTAAACTGGCTTTTTGACTCATTTGGAATTGTCTTGGAATTGTAGTTCTCCAAGCCAGTCAGCTTCTAGAAGCTGTCTTTTTTTTTTTTTTTTTTTTTTTTTTAGACAGAGTTTCACTCTTATTGCACAGGCTAGAGTGCAATGGCATGATCTCGACTCACTGCAACCTCTGCCTCCCGGGTTCAAGCGATTCTCCTGCCTCAGCCTCCCAAGTAGCTGGGATTACAGGCATGTGCCACCATGCCCAGCTAATTTTGTATTATTAGTAGAGACAGGGTTTCTCCATGTTGGTCAGGCTGGTCTTGAACTCCCGGCCTCAGGTGATCCACCTTCCTCGGCCTCTCAAACTGCTAGGATTACAGGCATGAGCCACAGCGCCTGGTGGAGCTGTCTTAAAGGACATAGGATGAGGATCTGCACTAACAAATCACTAGGTCTTGGGCGCAGCATGTAGCCCGGACCAAGGACTAAGCTGACATGAGCGAAGTCCTGAGAGAATCTGTAGCTAGACTCTAGTGCTGGGGAGGAGGGTGTTTGCGTTCCCCCCAGGTGGTGCTGTATACCTCTGATCACCGGGGGTTACAGGTCCACCTCATGTGGAAACCTGAGTTACCTGGCACCGTGTTTCCATTTCTTCCAGTCCTGTTTCGGCTCCCCTCCTAGACTGGCTCCCTGGGAGCTGCCCGACTGATGAGCAACTTAACCCATACATACATTAACATACATTAATCCATACATTAACATATATTAGTGCTTTTTTCTTTTTTCATTTACAGACAAAATCTCACTATTTCGCCCAGGCTGGTCTTAAACTCCTGGGCTCCAGTGATTCTCCTACCTCAGCCTCTCAGCCTTCCAAGTAGTTGTAGAGATGGGGGTCTTGCTATGTTGCCCAGGCTGGTCTCAAACTCCTGGGCCGAAACAATCCTCCTGCCTCAGCCTCCCAAAGTGCTGGATTATAGGTGTGAGCCACCACACTTGGCTGTTAGTGCTTTTTAAATTGTTTCAACTTTACTTTTAATTTTTCTGAGACAGGATCTGGCTCTGTCACCCAGTCTGGAATGCAGTGGTGCCATCTCAACTCACTGCAATCTTCACGTCCCATGCTCAAGCCATCTTCCCACCTCAGCCTCCTGAGTGGCAGGGGCTACAAGTGCACACCACCACGCCCAGCTAATTTTTGTACTTTTTGTAGAAATGAGATTTTGCTGTGTTGTCCAGGCTGGCCTCAAACTCCTGAGCTCAAACAATCTGCCCACCTCGGCCTCCCAAAGTGCTGGGATTACAGGTGTGAGCCACTGCACCCAACTGCTATTTTTGTTTCTAAAATGTGCACACAAATTACATCATACAAATTCATGTTGGTCTGTAACTTGCTTCCCCCCTCCTCCTGCTTTACAATAAATGTTCAGATAAGCCTATATAGATCCATCACATTATTTTAAGAAGTACAGCTGAGTGCAGTGGTTCATCCCTGTAATCTCAGCACTTTGGGAGGCCAAGGTGGGAGGATCACTTGAACCCAGGAGTTGGAGACCAGGCTGAGTGACAAAACAAGAACCCACTTCTTTTTTTTTTTTTTTTTTTTGAGACAGAGTCTCGCTGTGTCTCCCAGACTGGAGTGCAGTGGCACGATCTCGGCTCACTGCAAGCTCCACCGCCCAGGTTCACGCCATTCTCCTGCCTCAGCCTCCTGAGTAGCTGGGACTACAGGCGCCCGCCACCTCGCCCGGCTAATTTTTTGTATTTTTAGTAGAGACAGGGTTTCACTGTTAGCCAGGATGGTCTCGATCTCCTAACCTCGTGATCTACCCGCCTCGGCCTCCCAAAGTGCTAGGATTACAGGCATGAGCCACCACGCCCAGCAAGAACCCACTTCTAAAAAAAAAAAAAAAAAAAAATTTAAAGTGCCATCTGTTGGATGTACTGTGATGCAGCTCCTCTCAAACTTGAATGAGCACATTCATCACCTTAGGGGTCTTATTAAACTGCAGCTCCTGATTCAGTGGGTCTGGGTGACACCTGAGATTCTGCACACTCCCAGGCTACTAGTGGGACCACATTTTTTTTTTTTTTTTTTGCGACAGAGTCTCACCCTGTCGCCCAGGCTGGAGTACAGTGGCGCTCTCACGGCTCACTGCAACCTCTGCCCCAGATTCAAGCGATTCTCCTGTCTGCCTCCCGAGCAGCTGGGATTACAGGCATCTGCCACCACGCCCAGCTAATTTTTGTATTTTTAGTAGAGGCGGGGTTTCACCATGTTGGCCAGTCTGGTCCCGAGCTCCTGACCTCAAGTGATCTGCCTACCTTGGCCTCCCAAAGTGCTGGGATTACAGGCGTAAGCTTCCACGCCCACCCTAGTGGGACCACATTTTGAGAGGCAAAGCTATAGTGCATGTTATCAGTCCACTAGTGAAGGACATTTAGCTTGCTGTAAACAGTGGTGCAATAAACTTCCTTGAAGATACATTTTGGAGCACTAAAGAATAGGTTTTGGAGTCAGAAAGCCAAAGGGTGGTTGGGCATGGTGGCTCATGCCTGTAATCCCAGCACTTTGGGAGGCTGAGGCGGGTGGATCACTTGAGGCCAGGAGTTCCAGACCAGCCTGGCCAACATGATGAAACCCTGTCTCTACTAAAAATACAAAAATTAGCCAGGTGTGGTGGTGGGTGCCTGTAATCCCAGCTACTTGGGAGACTGAGGCAGGAGAATTGCTTGAACCCGAGAGGTAGAGGTTGCAGAAGCCAGGATTGTACCACTGCACTCCAACTTGGGGGACAGAGAGAGACCCTGTCAAAAAAAAAAAAAAAAAAAGAAAGAAAGAAAGAAAGAAAAAGAAGAAGGAAAAGAAAGAAAGAAAGGAAAGAAAGAAAGAAAGAAAGAAAGAAAGAAAGAAAGAAAGAAAGAAAGAAAGAAAGAAAGAAAGAAGAGCAAAGGTTGAGTTCTGATGCTTACACTGTGTGACCTTGAGCAAGTCACTTCACCTTTCTGAGCTCCCCCCACTCCATAGCAATTCAGTGAGCGATCACAAATGCCTCCACTCTTTTAGATAATAGGGGTAAGAATAAACACTCTGTTCTTGGGCGCTCTGAGAATACTGCTACCCCTGACTGGCGGAGGAGTAGATGAGATAAGGATGGAAAAGGGCTTTGTCAGCGTAAAGCCATTCGCAAAGGGGAAGCTCTGTTCCAGTTGGAAGGCAGACTGGCTTTGCCAGGTGAGCAGTGGCTAGACAGTTTTCTTTAGAGGAAAGTGCTCTATGGCATTTGTCTGCAGTTAAAACAAAATAAAACAGATTCACACATAAATCTTCTAAAGAAGTGAAAGTCAGACTGGGTGGAGGAAGAGAGCCCAGTCATTTACAAATTGCACGTGTGTGATTCTAGCAAGACTAGGATGGGGTGTAAGGCATGCTCTGGCCATGGGGTCCAACTTGGGCTGGAAAGGGCCAGTGGGAGGAAGTCAAGGCCCTTAGCAGGCCCTGTCTCCCCACCTCTGCTGACAAATAACACGCAGATATGGAGTGAAGGGTGGCCGCCGCCTTCATTCTCTTACCATAGAAAGGTAAGCTGTGCTTTGGGCAGTTAGGGCTGTGGGTTCTGAGGGATTGAAGAGATTTCTAAGATACAGAGCTGACTTCTAGAGTTGGTTAGACTAAGGTTCAAATTCAGATTCTGACATTAATACCTACAGGAGCTTGCATAGGTGACTTTCTCTTTGAGCCTCAGTTTCCCAACTTGTGATATGCGGATGATAATCTTAGTACAGTTCTCCTTTATCCAGTTTCACTATCCATGGTTCCAGTTTGCTAGAGCTAACTACAATAAAAAAAAAAAAAACATGGAAAAATCCAGAAAGAATTCATGTTTCAGATTGCATACTATTCTGAGTAGCATGATAAAATCTCACCCTGTCCCACCCTGTCCTGCCTGGGACATGAATCATCCCTTTGTCCAGTGTGCATACATGCTATCTACGCCACCTGCTCATAGTCCTCCTAGTTATGAGATTGAAAAAGCATGGGAGATATAGGATTCAGCACTGTGGGCAGCCTCCCGCATTCACTGGAGGTCTTAGAACACGTATGTCACAGGTAAGCGGGGGACTACTGTATCACACTCGCAGTATTCTTGAGATTTAAAAAAGGGTGTGGTGGCTCACGTCTGTAATCCCAACACATTGGGAGGCAGAGGCAGGCAGATCACTTGAGTCCAGGAGTTTGAGACCAGCCTGAGCAACACGGAAAGACCCCGTCTACAAAAAATACAAATATCTGGTCATGGTAGTGGTGTACACCTGTGGTCCCAGCTACTCACAAGGCTGAGGCAGGAGGATCGCTTAAGCCTGGGAGGTCGAGGCTGCAGTGAGCCACCATGACCCATTGCAATCTGCCTTGGTGACGGAGAGTGAGACCCTGTCTCCAAAAAAAAGAAAAAAAAAGAAAAAAAAGAAAGGAAAAAGAAAGAAAAAAGAAAAAAGAACCCAGGTGAAGATGCTTAGTGTGGCATTGCTTACAGCTGTGAGGATCAAAGGAGAGACTATAGATACAATCACTTAGCCCGCTGTGTTTATAAACAGGCAGTAAAGAATTGCTCTCTTGGCCGGGCGCGGTGGCTCAAGCCTTTAATCCCAGCACTTTGGGAGGCCGAGACGGGCGGATCACAAGGTCAGGAGATCGAGACCATCCTGGCTAACATGGTGAAACCCCGTCTCTACTAAAAAAATACAAAAAACTAGCCGGGCGAGGTGGCGGGCGCCTGTAGTCCCAGCTACTCCGGAGGCTGAGGCAGGAGAATGGCGTGAACCCGGGAGGCGGAGCTTGCAGTGAGCTGAGACCCGGCCACTGCACTCCAGCCTGGGTGACAGAGCGAGACTCCGTCTCAAAAAAAAAAAAAAAAAAAAAGAATTGCTCTCATGAACATTGCTCCGCCCTGCCCCTTCTGAACTCCACCTTGGCTACTGGGTTAAGAGTAGGAGGGTTGAGGTGAAGGCCTGTGCTTTCTTTTTTATTTTTTGAGTCAGGGTCTCACTATGTTGCCCGGGCTGGTCTCCAACTCCTGGGCTCAAGAAATCCTTCCACCTCAGCCCCCCGAATGGCTGGGATTGCAGGCATGAGCCCGCCGGCCTGACTCCCATGCCTTCTTCAAGCAGCCTGCCTGCCAGCAGCCCCTGCCTTATCTCAGGTCAAGGCTGGCTGGTGGTGCCATTTTGATTTTGGAACTGCAAAATGCCATTGTCTTTTGCTACCGGGTGGGGAAGGCCTCCTCCCAGCACTCCTCCTCTTCTTCCCAAAAGAGTGGGCTTCCTCCCAGCACCCTACCCAGATGGTCTCAGGACCTTCACAGCCAGACTGGGGCTGGAGGGAGAGCCCACCCACCTCTCTAGTGAGCTCTTGAGAAACCAGCTCCTCCTTCCTACCAGGGTGGAGGCAGAGGAAATATGCTTCTTTAGATTTTGCTTCTCTTTCTTGATGACAGGGTGTGGACATTGGTGTAAAATTACAACTGAGAAGGCCCCCGCCCTGGGGTGAGGACTCCTGGGGCCCCACCCTGGGGAGGACGTGAATTCATTTTGCAAGTCCTGGCTCTCCATCTCTATTCCCTTTGGAAAGCAGTCTTCTAAATCTGGAAGCTTCAGCCTGCATTCTTTGGATGTTCAGTCATGAAGGTGCAGTGATGATCATGATAATAGCAGTATCAACTCCTTCAGTTGTTACTTATTTGCTGAGTTCTATGCACACAGTTTCTCATTTATCAGAAACTCCTGGAAGATATGTTAACAATGTCGGTTACCCGTAAGGAAGCAAACTCCGGGCAGCTCCAGGTCCTTGCAGTTAATCATAACTGTTGCCGGGAGCCTTCTCTAGTATCCACGCTCTGCCACTCTGATCTCAGGCATATGACTACCCCTTTCAGCCTCAATTGCCTTACCTGTAATGGGGATAATAACAACACCTCCTAGGGTTCTTGTGAAGACTAAATGAGATAACATCAGTACTCCAGAAATGGAAGCTTCTATTGCTATGACTACTACTACTTTCACTATTACGAATATCCTGACATGAATATAGCAACTACAACAGTGGACCCCAGGACGCTGAGAAACCACAGAATGAAGGTTCACCTGGGACCCCTCTCACAGAGCTGGGATTCCTGAATTGTGCAAGTGGGTTTCACATATAGAAATGGAAGTCCAAGCATTAGGAAAAATAATGCATGCTGGGCTTAATACCTAGGTGATGGGTTGATAGGTGCAGCAAACCGTCATGGCACATGTTTACCTATGTAACAAACCTGCACATCCTGCACATGTACCCTGGAACTTAAAATAAAAATAAATAATAAATTAATTAATAGGCCAGGTGCAGTGGCTCACGCCTGTAATCCCAGCACTTTGGGAGGCCGAGGCAGATGGATCACCTGAGGTTAGGGGTTCGAGACCAGCATGACCAACATGGTGAAACCCCGTCTCTACTAAAAATACAAAATTAGGCTGGGTGCGGTGGCTCACGCCTGTAATCTTAGCACTTTGGGAGGCTGAGGAGAGCGGATCACGTGAGGTCAGGAGTTCAAGACCAGCCTAGCCAACATGGTGAAACCCTGTCTCTACTAAAATACAAAAATTAGCCGGGCATGATGGCAGGTGCCTGTAATTCTAGCTACTCGGGAAGCTGAGAGGGGAGAATCGCTTGAACCCAGGAGACAGTGGTTGCAGTGAGCCGAGATCATGCCACTGCACTACAGCCTAGGTGGCTGAGAGAGATTCCATCTCAAAAAAGCAAAACAAAACAAAAAGTAATTGGGCGTGGTGGCGCATACCTGTAATTCCAGCTACTTGTGGGGGCTGAGGCAGGAGAACTGCTTGAACCCAGGAGGTGGAGGTTGCAGTGAGATGAGATCCTGCCGTTGCACTCCAGCCTGGACAAAAAAAGCAAAATTCTGTTTCAAAAAAAAATGGATTAAAAAATAAATAGAAAGAAAGGAAGGAAGGGAGGGAGGGAGGGAGGGAGGAAGGAAGGAAGGAAGGAAGGAAGGAAGGAAGGAAGGAAGGAAGGAAGGAAGGAAGGAAGGTCAGTCCCAAGGTTAAGATCTTGGTGAGACCACTTATTCACTGGTTTATTTCAACATCAAGCCTATCTCTACTCCTTCACCATCCAACAGGAAAGCTACCAGTAGCCAAAGGTGGCTGGTGAGCACTTGAAATGTGCCAGTCTAAGCTGAGATGTTTTTTAAGTACGAAATACACATTGGATTTCAAAGACAGTACCCAAACAAAGTAAAAATATAAAAATACTTTAAAATATCGATTGCATGTTGAAGTGATAACATTTTAGATCTTCTGGGTAGGGTAATCAACTTGTTCTGGTTTGTCAGGGACTTTACTGGTGTAAGCATGATAGGTCTGCATCCCAGGAGATATCTTATTCCTGGGCAAACCCGGACATTGGGTCACCTTACTTTGGGTTAAGTATATAATTGTCATAAATTTTACCTATTTCTTTTTACAGTTTTTTTTTTTTTCTTTTTTTGAGATTTGCTCTGCCACCCAGGCCGGAGTGCAATGGCGTAATCTCAGCTCACTGCAACTTCTGCCTCCCGGGTTCAAGTGATTCTCCTGCCTCAGCCTCCTGAGTAGCTGGGATTATAGGCACGCACCACCACGGCCGGCTAATTTTTGTATTTTTAGTAGAGATGGGATTTCACCATGTTGGCCAGGCTGGTCTCGAACTCCTGACCTCAGGTGATCCACCCACCTCGGCCTCCCAAAGTGCTGGGATTACAGGCGTGAGCCACCGTGCCCGGCATCTTTTTACTTTTTGAATGACACTTACAGGGGCCTTAGCACGTTACTGGCTGTTGGGTGGAGTTGATCACATTTCACCTAGCAGGAAGGAGGGCCCTGGGAGTCACACTAGCTGATGAGTTTTGATGGATGAGTGCGAATGGAGGAAAGTATGAGGAACTGAGGGCCTTGGTCGTGGGGGAGGAAGAGGTTACCAACTCTGCCTGGAGTGAATCTGCTGCTCAGGGGGCCAATGGTATGGACAAAACCATGTTCCAGGCTTGGGGAGAGCATGGGGGCCCTTGGTCAAAATACAGCCTTTGGAGTTAGACCCAGGTTCAAGTTCAGCTTTGTCCAGTCATTACCAGCTGACCAATAGCAAATCTTATCACTTAATCACTAATGAGGGGAACAAGCATTCAAATATAGTCATGTGCCCATAATGACATTTCTGTCAACAACAGACAGCACAACACATTACTTTTGTGTTTGTGGTGATGCTGGTGTCATCAGAACCTTCTGTGCTGCAGTCCTGTAAAAATATAGCACGGGCCGGGTGCAGTGGCTTACACTTGTGGAGGCAGAGATTGCAGTGAGCCGAGATTGCACCACTGCACTCCAGCCTGGGCGACAAGAGTGAAACTCCGTCTCAAAAACAAAAAAACAAAAAACAAACAAACAGAAAAACAAACAAAAAAATACTTTTTATTGCCTGGGCATGGTAGCTCACGCCTGTAATCCCAGCACTTTGGGAGGCTGAGGCAGGAGGATTGCTTGAGCCCAGGAATTTGAGACCAACCTGGGCAACATGGTGAAACCCTGTCTCTACAAAAAATACAAATATTAGCCAGGCATGGTGGTGCACCCCTATAGTCCCAGCTACTTGGGAGGCTGAAGTGGGAGCATAACCTAAGCCCAAGGAGGTCGATAATAAAATTTTAAAAATTTTTAGTAGAGATGGGATTTCACCATGTTGGATCAGGCTGATCTCAAACTCCTGGCCTCAGGTGATCTGCCCACCTCGACCTCCCAAAGTGCTGGAATTACAAGCGTGAGTCACCGTGCCCAGCCAACATACTTGTTTATTATCAAATATTATATACTGTACATAATTGTATGCATAATTGTATGTTTATATATATATATATATATTTTTTTTTTGAGACAGTCTTGCTCTGTCACCCAGGCTAGAGTGCAATGGCACCATATCAGCTCACTGCTCCTGGGTTCAAGCCATTCTCCCGCCTCAGCCTCCCGAGTAGCTGAGATGACAGGCACCCACCATCATACCCCGCTAATTTTTTTTGTATTTTTGTAGAGATGGGGTTTCACCATGTTGGCCAGGCTGGTCTTGAACTCCTGACCTCAGGTGATCCGCCCACCTCAGCCTCCCAAAGTGCTGGGATTACAGGCGTAACCTACCATGCCTGGCCAATAAAAAGTTTTAAATACAGAAAAAAGTTTATGGGGCCGGGTGCGGTGGCTCAAGCCTGTAATCCCAGCACTTTGGGAGGCCGAGACGGGTGGATCACGAGGTCAGGAGATCGAGACCATCCTGGCTAACACGGTGAAACCCCGTCTCTACTAAAAAATACAAAAAACTAGCCGGGCGAGATGGCGGGCGCCTGTAGTCCCAGCTACTCGGGAGGATGAGGCAGGAGAATGGTGTAAACCCCGGAGGTGGAGCTTGCAGTGAGCTGAGATCCGGCCACTGCACTCCAGCCCGGGCGACACAGTGAGACTCCGTCTCAAAAAAAAAAAAAAAAAAAAAGTTTATGGAATAAGGATGTAAAGAAAGAATTTTTGTATAGCTTATAATGTGTTTGTGTTTTAAGCTGTTATTACAAAAGCCAAAAAGTCAAGGAATTAAAAAATATATGAAATAAAAAAATTACAGTAAGCTAAGGTTAATTTCTTATTGCAGAAGAAAAAAGTTAAAAAATAAACTTAGTATAACCTCAGTGCACAGTGTTTACAAAGTCTACAGTAGTGCACAGTAATGTCCTACCTTCACATTCACGTACCACTTACTCACTGACTCACCCAGAGCAAATTCCAGTGCTGCAAGCTCCATTTATGGTAACTGCCCATACTGGTAGACCATTTTTATCTATCTATCTATCTATCTATCTATTTATTTATTTATTTATTTAGTTAGTTAGTTAGTTAGTTAGTAAGTTAGTTTTTGAGATGGAGTCTTGCTCTGTCTCCCAAGCTGGAGTGCAGTGGTGTGATCTCGGCTCACTGTAACCTCTGCCTCCCAAGTTCAAGCAATTCTCCTACCTCAGCCTCCCAGGTAGCTGGGATTACAGGCGCCTGCCACTATGCCTGGCTAATTTTTGGATTTTTAGTAGAGACAGGGTTTTGCCATGTTGGTCAGGGTGTCTCAGACTCCTGATCTCAAGTGATCCACCCGCCTTGGCCTCCCAAAGAGCTGGGATTACAGGTATGAGCCACCACGCGTGGCCCAATTTTATCTTTTATATTGTATTTTTATTATACTTTTTAAATGTTTAGATTCACAAATACTTACTGTAACAACTGCCTACAGTATCAATATAGTAACTTGCTGTACAGGTTTGTAGCCCGGGGCAACAGGCGATCCCCTCTAACCTGGATGTGTGGTTGCCTGTAGCATCTAGGTCTGTGTGAGCACACTCTCTGGTGTTCCTATCATGACAAAATCCTCTAGCATTGCCATTGTTAAGCAACACAAGAGTGTACTTACTAAGTCCCTATTGTGAGCCAGGGCCAGGTAATATATTCTCGCCCCCAGGCTGTTGTGACCATTTCTAGTGAGTCAGTTCATCTGTCTGAACAAAGCACTTTGACATTGATTGTATGCAAATAACCTGTTACAGAATGGTTCTACCCATAAATTGGCTGGCCTCTCTTGGGCAGCCCTCAAAGTTGCAAGCCCTTGCCTGCAGTCCTGCTTAAGTCTCTTCCTCAGAAGCTTGCCTGCTCTGAACTCCTCTCCCAAACCAGGTTAGCAGCCCCTTCTCTGGTACCAGGGCACCCTGTGCCTCTCTTCCAGACTTGCATTATGGTTCTAACTGTGCTGTGTGGCCTGGGCAAGCCGCTCAACCACTTGGTTACTTCTTCTTTTTTTTTTTTTTGAGACGGAGTTTCACTCTTGTTGCCCAGGCTGGAGTGCAATGGCGCAATCTTTGCTCACTGCAACCTCTGCCTCCTGTGTTCAAGTGATTCTCCTGCCTCAGCCTCCCAAATAGCTGGGATTACAGGCATGTGTCACCAGGCCCAGCTAATTTTTTGTATTTTTAGTAGAGATGGGGTTTTTTCACGTTGGTCAGGCTGGTCTCGAACTCCCAACCTCAGGTGATATGCCCACCTCGGCCTCTCAAAGTGCTGGGATTACAGGCATGAGCCACCGCACCCAACTTGAAAGAAATTGCTTTGCACTGTGCTTGGCACAGAGGAACAGCAGGTGTTCATTCGATGCTTGCTGTTGTAATTACTCAGGCTTTTGTCAACAGAGGGCTGGCCTGAGACTCTGCCATATCTCAGAACCTAGCACAGAACCTGGATGAGTACAGAATAAGTGCTCAATGTATGCTGTGGTAGGCAGAATAACAGCCCCCAAAGATGTTCACATCTTAACTCCCAGGACCTGTGAACATTCCCTTAAGTGGCAAAGGGGAATTAAGGTTGCAAACAGGATTCGGGTTGTTCATCAGTTGATTTTAAAATAGGGAGATCATGGTGGACTAACCAGCTGGCCCAGTGTAATCTTAAGAGTCCTTAAAAGGGCCAGGTGTGGGGAGGCTGAAGCTGCAGGAAGCTGAGATTGAGTCATAGCACTCCAGTTTGGGAGACGGAGTGAGACCTTGTCTCAAAAAAAAAAAAAAAAAAGAAAGAAAGAAAGAAAGAAAGAAAAAGGCCCTAGGCAAGGTGGTTCACGCCTGTAATCCCAGCACTTTGGGAGGCAGAGGCCAGTGGATCGCTTGAGGTCAGGAGTTCAAGACCAGCCTGGCCAACATGGTGAAACCCCGTCTCTACTAAAAATACAAAAATTAGCGGGGCGTGGTGGTGGGTGCCTGTAGTCCCAGCTACTCAAGAGGTTGAGGCAGGAGAATCACTTGAACCCAGGAGGAGGTTGCACTGAGTCGAGATTGCACCACTGGACTCCAGTCTGGGCAACAGAGCGAGACTCCGTCGCAGAAAAAAAAATAAAAGAGGAAGATACACCTATGGAGAGAGGACTGTGTGAGAGACTCTACCTGACATAGCGGGCTTTCTTTTCTTTTCTTTTTTTTTTTTTTTTTGAGACGGAGTTTTGCTCTGTCACCCAGGCTGGAGTGCAATGGCATCATCTCAGCTCACTGCAACCTCCGCCTCCTAGGTTCAAGCGATTCTCCTATCTCAGCCTTCCCAGTAGTTGGGATTACAGGTACGTGCCACCACACCTGGCTAATTTTTGTATTTTAAGTAGAGATGGGGTTTTACCATGCTGGCCAGGTTGGTTTCCAACTCCTGACCTCAGGTGATCCACCTACCTTGGCCTCCCAAAGTGCTGGGATTACAGGCGTGAGCCGCTGTGCCCAGCCCATTGCAGGCTTTCACAGAGAAAAGGGGCAGGAGTCAGGCACGCAGGCAGCTTCTGGAAGTTAGAAAAGGCAAGGAAACAGATTCTTCCCTACAGCCTCCAGAAGGGAATGCATCTTGCCAATTTAGCTAAGCGAGACCCATGTGGGCCATCGAACCTACAGAACTTAACAATAATACATTTGTGCATGTGTGTTTTCAAAGACACTAAGTTTTGGTAACTTGTTACAGCAGTAACTGGAACCTAAGACAGGTAGCAAGCCTTATTGTTCATTTTTACCACACTACTGGGCTGTTGGTGATGGTGGATTTACACTTTTCTCTCCCATTAGGCTGTGAACTCCTTGAAGTTGTGCAATACGTTTGTCTGATTTACTACTGGTTGGCAGGCTCTGAGAAGAATGCCTGGTACACAAGTGGAGCTCAATAAAAGCCCTCACTGAATTTTATTGAATGTATATGTGGATGTAGACCTCCGCTCTGCGCGCCCCTCCCGCAAGTCCCACTGCTGCCCGACCCATTCTGTCCGGCTCCCAGTCCCCGCGAGTCCCCCCACCCCAGGGCTGACGGGGTGATTTAGGCAGCCCTACGTCCTGCTGGGGTGGTGGGCTTCGAGCGCGGGTCCCAGGACGCCGTGAGGCGCAGTGCCTGCAGCAGGCGGCAGGGGGCGAGCGTGGCCCAGGAAATCCCGCGGGAGGGTCGGTACGGGGCGGGGCTTAGGGGCGGGGCGGCTCAGCGCGCAGGCGCGGGGCCAGGCGCCTCGCGCGGCCAGAGGCGGGCGGCCGCAGAGCAGCACCGGCCGTGGCTCCGGTAGCAGCAAGTTCGAACCCCGCTCCCGCTCCGCTTCGGTTCTCGCCACTTCGGCCCTTGGGCCTCCAAACACCAGTCCCCGGCAGCTCGTTGCGCATTGCGTTCTCCCCGCCACCAGGATGCCGGTAACCGAGAAGGATCTGGCGGAGGACGCGCCTTGGAAGAAGATACAGCAGAACACTTTCACACGCTGGTGCAATGAGCACCTCAAGTGCGTGAACAAACGCATCGGCAACCTGCAGACCGACCTGAGCGACGGGCTGCGGCTCATCGCGCTGCTCGAGGTGCTCAGCCAGAAGCGCATGTACCGCAAGTACCATCAGCGGCCCACCTTTCGCCAGATGCAGCTCGAGAATGTGTCCGTGGCGCTCGAGTTCCTGGACCGTGAGAGCATCAAGCTCGTGTCCATCGGTGAGTTCTCTGGCCAGGCCCAGGCGCCGACTGTGGTGCCGACCCGCCCCCGCGCGTGCACCCCTGCGGAGGGCGAGGACTTCCCGCAGCGCACCCCCACCTGGGAGTCGTCCCCGGGGGTGGGATATAGGGGGCCTAGACCCCCCTCCCCGGTGCCCTCCTCTGGGCTGGGACCTGTTGGGATCGCTCCCCGCCGTGCGCCCCAGCAGTGCACCTTTGGCTGGCTAAGGGTTGAGGGTTTGGACTGGGGTCACAGGAGGAGAGGTGGAGTTGTGGCATTTCTCTGCACCTGGGGCGCCCCTATGGGAGCTAGGGGACTAGAAACCCTCGTTCGCCATCCCCGGGGGCGGGGCCCTAGAGTCAGATGCTCTCCGGAGCGCTCGCCCGGCTGCGCCCAGGTTGGTGCTCTCTGCGGCAGCTGAATGGGCGTTGGCTCGGAGGCCGGGCCATGAGACCTGGGGAGGAACCGTTCTCTGCGCCTGGGGCCTCCCCGCCCAGGTGGAGACAGAGACTTGGTACCTTCCCCTGCTGTCGCTGGAATGGGTGTGGGCCCCGAGGTTGCCAGGGGAGGCGCGGGTGTGTGTCCTGGCTCCGTCTGCTCCCAGCTCAGCTCTGGCCGCGCCGCAGGTTGAACCCACTCCTTGCTGCCGAAGTTACAATGTAGGGATGGTGGTGGTAACAGTAATTGCTGTCTTGTAGGGAGCCCAACTAGCGTCCTCTGTGTACTGTCAGCCTTCTAAGTTATCTCCGTCCCTACACATCCTGCGAGCTGGGGTGAGGCTAGACCCGTTTTAGAGATAAGAGGGTCCAGAGGGTTAGTTGACTTGTCCAAGGTCAGCAAGTAGGGCCCAGCTGAGAATTGAAGGAAGTGGGCGACAGTTAGAAGAAGGCTTTGTTTTCCTCTCCCCTCCCAAACCCACACCAGGGTCTTCCTGAAAGGAGGGAGGGAATTGGTGTCTCTTGCTGGACTGGGCCCCCTGGACTGGGGAGGAAGAATAAGGATGAAGTCTCCCTTGTGGTCTGAGATAGTTGGGCGCTTCCAGGAGGGCCACAAGGCGGCTGAGAGTGTGGGCCGTGACAGTAGGGGCAAGGAGTTTGTAGTATGTGTGTGTGCATGTGGACATGTGTGCAGAGAATGTGTGTACACACATAGCATGTATGTATAGCATGTGCATATGCAAAGAGAGTTTGTGTGTACACGGAATGGGTGTGCAGAGTATGTTTGTATGCAGAGAATGTGTATCCGCCTGTGTGTGTGTGTGTGTGTGTGTGTGTGTGTGTGTGTGGGTGGGTGGGTTTGGGCGGGAGAGGGTCCTGGGTCTGGATCTCTTCCTAAGGAGAACCAGGGACTGGCCCTGGCTTGTGACTTGGGTCTTTTCCTGAGGAAAGCAGGTCACTATAGTGACCCTAGTGACAGGAAGAAAGGGAGATGGGTGTGGCTGCCAGGACTTTCTCCAGTGGAAAAGGGATTCCCTCTAGGCTGAGCCTCCCCTAGGCCTCAGGGCCTCACCCTTCCCTTCCCCCACACCTGTCCTGGCAGGTAGGGCTGCTTCCTGCTTCCTGGGCAGCCGCACCACCCAGCCCAGCGGCACCACCCAGCCGATCTCCAGCAGCCCTCCCCCTCCCCAAGGGTGGCTTCCAGGCAGAAAAACCCACATGCCATGCCGTTGTCTTCTTCCTGGGGTCCATCTCCTGTACTGGGGAGGGATAACCTCAGAATCTTCTGGAATTCTTTACCATTCAGAAACCAGCCTCCCCTCTGAAGAATCGCAAGGCCCAGCTGGGCCCAACTTGGATCTGTTCTTTGTTTTAAAAATGTGTATTTATTTAATTAACTGAATAAAGAAACTTAAAGTAAACCAGAAGTATCCAGATATGACATGAAATCTCTAAAACAACAACCAAACCAAACCAAACCGCAGCACTAGCAAATCACAGACTGCCTGATCTACCAACTGTTTACAAAGGCAGCAGCTACTTCCAGCACTGTCTGTCATCAGTGCCTGGGGCTGTGGGTCTCATTCTAGATTTTGTCTGGTCGCTTACATTTTTTTACTTGGTTCTCCTGATTCCCTGCTCCCCCTACTCCCTACCACCCCGCCCCAAGATGGAGCCTTGCTCTGTCTCCAGGCTGGAGTACAATGGTGCCATCTCCGCTCACTGCAACCTCCACCTCCCGGGTTCAAGCGATTCTTCTGCCTCAGCCTCCTGAGTAACTGGAAATACAGGCACGCGCCACCACACCCGGCTAATTTTTATATTCTTAGGAGAGATGGGGTTTCAGCATGGTGGCCGGACTGGTCTCGAACTCTTGACCTCATGACCCACCCGCCTCGGCCTCCCAAGTGCTGGGGTTACAGGTATGAGCCACCGCGCCCAGCCCGGTCCTCCTGATTTTTATTTTCAAATCCACTCAGGCCCTGGCTACTCCCATTGTCCCAACATTCCAGGGTTAGTTCCCCTTCCTCTGTGCTGGGCCTGTGGGCTGTTGGCAGCTTCTTCCTGTTCCTACCACAACTTACATTCTAGTTTTTTCCTTTTTAATGATTTCTTGGATCATATTCCCCAGAGTGACATTCCTGGGTTAAAGGTGTGACCACATTTATGACTTGTATCATTGGCTGTCTAATTGCTGTCCCGAGAGATCTTGCAACAAACAGGTTTTCCAGCCTCTGGAGACCACAGAGAGCCTTGGCAAGTGCAGGACTGCTGTGGGGATAAAGCAGGAGGCTTCTTCCCTCAGCTCTTGAGGCTGTTGTGGGTAATGGTCCTTCAAGGCAAAGTTACCTCCAGCTTGGACTAAGGTTCATATATTCACTGCTTAGGTTGTGTTACATTGTGCTGACAATGACACTAGCTTCTATTTGCGGGCACCTACTGGGTGTTAAGTGTGTTCTGTTGATCACCCCATTGAATCTTCACGCTAATCATTGATTGATAGCAACTACTGCCCTATCTCTCTAATGATCTGCTTCTGCAAGTCACTTAGGGAGTTCAGGGCTTAACTCTGTCCTGGGCATGTGTTGCTTAGAAAATGGTGCCTGTTAATTAAATAAGGTGCTGTCTAATAATTATCTCAAAAGTAATGCCAGGGCTGGATGCCGTGGCTCACACCTGTAATCCCAGCACTTTAGGAGGCCAAGATGGGCAGATCACCTGAGGTCAGGAGTTTGAGACCAGCCTGGACAACATGGTGAAGCCCCATCTCTACTAAAAATAGAAAAATTAGCTGGGCATGGTGGTGCATACCTGTAGTCCCAGCTACTCGGGAGGCTGAGGCATGAGAATTGCTTGAACCGGGGAGGTGGAGGTTGCAGTGAGCCGAGGTCTTTGTGTAACTGCACTTCAGCCTGGGAGACAGAGTGAGACTCTGCCTTAAAAAAAAAAAAAATCATGCCAGAATGGTTTGCACACTGAAGGGACATTCAAAATCAGGGGAGAACAGCCTGGTTGTTCCTGTTTGGTTGATCCTACTCTTGCTGCGGTTAGTATTATTATCTTTATTTAAAGATGGGAAACAGGAGTGAAGCCACTTGTGGAAGTGACCCAGCTAGCTAGTAAATGGTGTCTGAAACCCAGGTCTGCCCAGCTGTTGAATTGAAGCCTTAACTGACTTGCCTTCCAGTTTCAGAGATGAGTAAAATACAGCTTTTCTCTCCACATCAGAGGGTCCCTGTGACACTAGGTTTGCAAGTCTTAGGTGTTAGGGTGGTGGCTGGATACCCATACTCTGAACCTGTGACCTTTGACAAAATAGGGATGTCAGGGCCTTCCATGATTGGCAGGATGAATCCTCTGGGCTGTGATGAGCGTCTCACAAGTTGAGAGTCAGCCGGGAATTGAGTGGGGTCAGTTTGCCTCTTGTGTTTTCCTCATTGTGTTTTGTTTTTGGTTGGTTGGTTGAGATTTCCTGCTACCCAATGAATGATGTTTTATTCCATCGTCAGGGAAGGTATTGTTGAACGAATACAGGGTTTTGTACGCTTTGGATAAGGCCAGACAGTTGGGGGAGTCATTAGAATTGTGTACATGCCTCCAACTCTGCGATAGGTGGTGGTTCAACAGCTGCCAGAGGACTCCGGCTTTTCTGCCTAGAATTCACTGAAAGACAATCCTGGCTATTTATTCACATTTGTGGTTCATTGTAAGGTAGGCCCCTAGGCGCCATCCAAAAGTTGAGAATTTCCTTACGTTTCTTGTTATGTGGTGGGCAGTTCATAGCGAGGCCTCAGTGTCTTTAATTCCAGATGTTTGCCAGGAGTTGGCAGTTTTATTTACTTGTTTTTCCAAAAACCTTTCTGACATGGGGCAGCCCAGCCAGCTGGGAGGAAAAGGGGTCTCTCAGCCCAAGAATGATGATCAAGGCCTAGAAGTTTGGGTGGTGTGTTTTGTTTTGGGCCTTTAGAGAAAGAAATTGTTTCTTTTTCAGAGGATGTGGTCTGACCCTAAAGTTTACTTGACTGATTTGCACCAGGCCAGCGCCAGAGCAGGCAGGGTGCGTGTTCCCAAGACTTCGGGTCACTGGGCAGTTTCCAGGGTGGCGGGTCACTGGTCCAGTCAGCTCCTTTTCCTTCCTCTCCCTTTTGTGCTACTACTACCAAAATAATTTCCAAATAACTTTTAAGTTCTGCTCTTTCTTGCACGTCTAGCAGATGCCAGCATGTCTTTTAGGCAGTACAGAGAGTGCTTAAAAAGTAGCAAAGTTGGCTGGGCACAGTGGCTCACGCCTGTAATTCCAGCACTTTGGCAGGCTGAGGCAGGCAGATCATGAGGTCAGGAGCTCGAGACCATCCCGGCTAACATGGTGAAATCCCATCTCTACTAAAAATACAAAAAAATTAGCTGGGTGTGGTGGCGGGCACCTGTAGTCCCAGCTACTTGGGAGGCTGAGGCAGGAGAATAGTGTGAACTCAGGAGGCGGAGGTTGCAGTGAGCCGAGATCATGCCACAGTGCTCCAGCCTGGGTGACAGAGCGAGACTCTTATCTCAAAAAAAAAAAAAAAAAAAAAAAAAGGAACAAAGTTGGCTGGGCATGGTGGCTCACGCCTGTAATCCTAGCACCTTGGGAGGCCAAGGTAGGTGGATCACCTGAGGTCCGTAGTTCGAGACCAGCCTGACCAACATGGAGAAACCCCATCTCTACTAAAAATACAAAATTAAATGGGCTTGGTGGTGCATGCCTGTAATCCCAGCTACGCGGGAGGCTGAGGCAGGAGAATAGCTTGCACCCAAGAGGTGGAGGGTGTGGTGAGCCGAGATCATGCCATTGCACTCCAGCTTGGGCAACAGGAGCAAAACTCCATCTCAAAAACAAAAAAATAGCAAAGTAGCATGCTTTGTCAGAATTATTAATAACAAGTTCTGGGCCATGTACAACAAGGTGGCACATTAGCATTCAATGTCACTTGTGTAGCAGTTAAGAGCAAGGATTCTTGGTTCAAATCCTACTTGCCACTAAGTAGCTATTAAGAAACTTCTGTGCCTTGGTTTTCTTATCACTAAAATGGGGATAATAACTACCTCCTTAAAAGGCTGTTATAAAGATTAAACAAGTTAATAATTTTTAAAGTGCTTGGCCCAGTTTATGGTACATAGTAAGTGCTCTGTGAGTGCCTGTTAATTAAATAAGACACTGTCTAATCATCTCAAAAGTCATGCCGGAAAGGTTTGCACACTGAAAGTGCATTTAAAATCAGCACACTCTGGGGAGAACAGCTTGGTTGGCTAAGGTTGATCCTACTTGCTAAAATATGGCTATGGACTGCCTAGAGGATGTTGCCTCCTTGAAAGGGGCTGCCCCCTGGTATGTTGTGGCTGCCTCCAGGGCCCATTCACACCAGCTTTGTTTCCAGGCTGGACAGGGAGCTCCAGGCGGCTGGTCATTCCAGCCTCCCACCCCGTTCAGGAATCTCTGGGCCAAATCACTTCCAGATGGTGGTTGGGCCTCTGTGGAGTTCTCCCAGCAACAGCGGAGCCAGCATGCCAGTCAGCAGCCGCCTTCGTTCTTGGAGAGTCTGTGCTAAAAGAGGGCTTTGATTTGGAGCCAAATTGTGTCTCGGGTCCTGGTTTTGTGCTGTGAGGCAGGTACCATGCAGTGGGCTGCTGGCTTAGTTGAGGATAGCTGCCCTGCTCCTTGGGGGAGCAGATACCCAGGCCCTGGAGCCTTTAGGCCCTCCCTCCAGTGGCTCCATGGTCAGGGTGCCAGTCACCCTGCTTTTTCTTTTTCTTTTTTTTTTTTTTTTTGAGACAGAGTCTTGCTCTGTTGCCCAGACTGGAGTGCAGTGGTGCGATCTTGGCACTTGCAACCTCTGTCTCCTGGTTCAAGCAATTCTCCTGCCTCAGCCACCTGAGTAGCTGGGATTCCAGGCGTGCACCACCATGCCTGGCTAATTTTTGTATTTTTAGTAGAGGTGAGGTTTCACCTTGTTGGTCAGGCTGGTCTTGAACTCCCAACCTCATGATCCGCCTGCCTTGGCCTCACAAAGTGCTGGAATTACAGGCGTGAGCCACCGGGCTCGGCCAGCTTTGCTACATCAGTCTCCAGGTAGCACATCCTAGGCAAAACTAGATGTAGCCTAATGATTCAGGGCCTCTGTCTGAAGCTAGACCATCTGGATTCTAATCCGCACTCTGCCTGCAGGGCCTCTGTCTGAAGCTAGACCGTCTGGATTCTAATCCGCACTCTGCCTGATACCAGTTGTGCAACTCTAGTCCACTCTTTTAACCTTTCTCTGACTGCTTCCCTGTCTATAAAATGCAAGAGCAAAATAGTTGCTATCTTATTGTTGCTGGAAGCATTATATTTGATTAGGTTAAGTTATAGCACAGTGTTGTCATTATCACTATTAATATTGTGCTTTTGGACCCAAGTCCAGGACTTTGTCTTGTCTTCTGTCTATTCTCTGGCCAGTCCAGATATTTTTGGAATCCTATTGCTGTCATCTGGGGTGTTAGCTGTTCCCTTTCTCCAAGTTCAGAACCTCTGATGAAGATGTCTCCCAAGATCCTTTCGTCTTTTCCTCATTCAACAAATATCTGAAAGCCCATCTCTGAACCAGGCCCTGTGCTGGGTGCTGGGACCACAGGAATGAGAGGATCATGTCCTTTGCTTGCCTCAGATACTGCTCAGAGGAGAAGAGACAAGCAAGCAGGGTGAGCCATGCAGAGGAGAGCTGCTCAAACCTTCAGGCCCATGCTCATCACCTGAGGACTTCGTTAAAAATGCAGGTCTGATAGAGTAGGTGCTGGGGTGGAGGCTGGGATTCTGCTTTTCCAGCCAGCTTCAGATCCTGCTTTCTGTGGACTGCGCTGTGAGTAGCAAGGATCTAGGTGCCAAGCCCTCTGAAAAGGAGGAGCACCTACCCCCAGGCTGGGTATGGGGAACCTTCTAGATTAGCTGAAGGGACCTTTCAGCTAAGACCTAAAGCATGACTAGAATTAGGCAGGCAAACAAACATTTAGCACAGGAGCAGGAGCAGATGAGCGTGCCAGTTTAGAGGTCTTGATGCTCAGGTCAGAGGGGCAGTGGAGGGGTGGGCAGGGCTGGCTTACCAAGGACTTTCTGAGACGGGAGGCTGCCTGTGGGGTGTGCTCCTTGAGTTTGTTTGTTTGTTTATTTATTTTTTTGAGTTGGAGTTTCACTCTTGTTGCCTAGGCTGGAGTGCAGTGCAGTGGCATGAGCTCGACTCACTGCAGCCTCCACCTCCTGGGTTCAAGAGATTCTCCTGCCTGAGCTTCCCAAGTAGCTGGGATTTATAGGCATGTGCACACCTGGCTAATTGTGTATTTTTAGTACATATGGGGTTTCACCATGTTGGTTAGGCTGGTCTTGAACTCCTGACCTCAGGTGATCCACCCGCCTGGCCTCCCAAAGTGCTGGGATTACAGGAGTGAGCCACCGCATCCAGCCCCTTGTTTAGTGTAGGGTGGTAAACCCAGGCGAAAGGGGTCATCTATCTCAGGAATATCACCTGTTGCTCCAATCATTCCTATTAGAAGAAAGTTTTGTATGTGCCCCTGCCTCATATATATATATTTATATTTATATTTATATTTATATTTATATCTATATGTTTATATTTATAAGCTATAAACATATTCTGCCGTCAATTTATATATTAAATATTAGTAAAGCTTAGTTTCTTTTTAGATGACAAATCCGAATATAAAATCTGTTTTTTTTTCTGGCTCTAACGGATTATCTTGTGTACCCTTGGAGTGCATATACCTCTTTTGGAGGCTCCTGTGAAGGCTTGTGTTTCCCCATTTAGTTTTTTTCTTTTCTCCATATTCTTGTTATTCTGCTTCTAATTTTCATCTTTGAGTATTCTCAGTTAAGGAGCTGGATCTGTAATTGTAACCCCTTCCCCCAACAATAAGTTTAACTAAATGAAAACATTCAATGGAATGAGCCATTTTAATCTAAATGGGGCTATTTCCTGCTTTTATAATGATTACAATTGCTTTTCATGACATTCTCCTCGAAGACATCTTACATGACTGTTGTAAATCTAGTTATTCATTAAACGGGTGCAGTAATCCCTAAATTGGCTCAGGTTACTGTATAATAAACAACAATACTTTCTTCTTCAGGAGCCTGAGAAGTGATCTTGTGGTTTTTTTTTTTTTTTTTTTCTTTGAGACGGAGTCTTGCTCTGTCGCCCAGGCTGGAGTGCCGTGGCCGGATCTCAGCTCACTGCAAGCTCCGCCTCCCGGGTCTACGCCATTCTCCTGCCTCAGCCTCCTGAGTAGCTGGGACTACAGGCGCCCGCCACCTCGCCCGGCTAGTTTTTTGTATTTGTTTAGTAGGGACGGGGTTTCACCGTGTTAGCCAGGCTGGTCTCGATCTCCTGACCTTGTGATCCGCCCGTCTCAGCCTCCCAAAGTGCTGGGATTACAGGCTTGAGCCACCGCGCCCGGCCTGTGATCTTGTGTTTTTAAGGTGCCTAGCTCACTTTTCATAGGAAACTGAGTCCATGTACCAGGAAGGAAGCTTTTTGGGGAAAATGATTAGAAAACCAAATGGGTCTCTTTATGACTAAAGTGATGAACCAGTAGGTGAGAGTAGGTGTAGATGGTATAGAGGACAGAGTTACTGGGAATTTTAATCAGGCCTGCTTAGTATCACAATTTATTATTTCATTTTATTTTTATTATTTTTTTTTTGAGATGGAGTTTTGCTCTTATCATCCAGGCTAGAGTGCAGTGGTGCTATCTCAGCTCACTGCAACCTCCGCCTCCCGGGTTCAAGTGATTCTCCTGCCTCAGCCTCCCAAGTAGCTGGGATTACAGGCATGCGCCATCACGCCCAGCAAATTTTTTTGTGTTTTTAGTAGAGATGAGGTTTCTCCATGTTGGTCAGGCTGGTCTTGAACTCCGGACCTCAGGTGATCCGCCCACTTTGGCCTCCCAAAGTGCTGGGATTACAGGTGTGAGCCACCGCGCCTGGCCAGTATCAGGATTTATTCTGTGGGAGGGGAAGGGAACAAAGAAAAATACTGAGCTATGTTTGAAGCTCCTGCCCTCTAAGAGCCTTAGAGCAGCTGCCTTAAATGTGTTCCTTTGATAAACTGTAAATAGTTGTTGTAACTCTTCTGCAAACAGTTTATTTTTAAAAACAATTTGATGAGATTTTACTTACGCCTATTGTTTGAGTACAGCATTTACCGAAGAACAGTTTTGGCCAGATCCCATGCAGTAGAATGTCCTTGGCCAAAATTTTCTTGTACTATAAGCAAAGGAACAGTTTGGTTTTTCACTTAGTCAAGACTGCCTATCAGACTGAGTTACTGTGACAGAGCCGCTGAGTCTCTCCCTTTCCCATTATCAAAACCTGGCTTTTCTAAGCAGCACATGTAGAAAGCTTGGCAAGGAGGATCCTTGTCCTCCTACATATTATTCCTTGGCTCTTCTTGGTACCAAGAATACATACAAATAATGCTGACTGTGTTCTGAATGTTGAGGCGTGCACTGTTGAGGATATTTATTCTCTAATATAACATCTAGTATTTCTCATACCTGCCATCTGCTGAGCATTGGTCTGTTTTACTTATACTACTTCTAATCCTCATGAACTCTGCAAAACTAGTGGCTTTACATGTATGAGAAAACAAAAGAACTTTTATCGGAGGAAGGCGAGTCCTTTTAAAGTATCAGGCCTGGAAAGACATTAAATGAGACAGCAATCACATTCTAGTACCCTCTTTGAGCTATGTATTCATTGACTTATTTTTTAAAATTTTTTTTTTTTTTTTTGAGACAGAGTTTTGCGTTGTCACCAGGTTGGAGCATAGTGGTGCAATCTTGGCCCATGGCAACCTCCGCCTCCAGGGTTCAAGTGATTCTCATGCCACAGCCTCCTGAGTAGCTGGGATTACAGGCGCCTGCCACCTTGCCTGGCTACTTTTGGTATTTAAATTTTATTTATTTTTTATTTATTTATTTTGAGATGGGGTCTCACTCTGTCACCCAGGCTGGAGTGCAGTGGCACGATCTTGACTCACTGCAACCTCTGCCTCCCGGGTTCCAGCAATTCTCCCGCCTCAACCTCTCTAGTAGCTGGGATTACAGGTGCCTGGCACCACAGCCAGTTAATTTTTTGTATTTTTAGTAGAGATGGGGTTTCAGCATGTTGGCCAGGCTGGTCTTGAACTCCTGACCTCAAATGATCTGTCTGCCTCAGTCTCCCAAAGTTCTGGGATTACATGTGTGAGCCACTGTGCCCTGCCTATGTATTCATTTCTCAAAATTGGTTGCTGGTGAGGTGCGGTGGTACATTCCTGTCCTGTAATCCCAGCACTTTCGAAGGCCGAGGCTGGAGCATCTGTTGGGGCCAGGAGTTCAAGACCAGCCTGGGTGAGATCGCATCTCTACAAAAAAATTAAAAAATTATCTGGATGCAGTGGCAAAAGCCTGCATAGTCATAGCTACTTAGGAGGCTGAGATGGGAGGATAGCTTGAGCCCAGGAGTTCATCTGCAGTGAGCTATGATTACATCACTGCACTCTAGCCTGGGCGACAGAGTGAGACCCATTTCTGAAACAAAGAAATTGCTATTGTCACAATTAGCTATAAATTAATCTAATAATGCTGCACGCAGTACTATAATCCACACCCTATAGCTTAACGATGGATGGTCAACCACTGGTCAATGCTATTTCTGTAAGCCAATAGGAATTCCTGACAAACAACTTTGTATCAGTCCACTGCCTGTCTGTCCCCTTTTTTGCTTTTAAAAACCTGCTTGTAACAAAGGCCAAACAGAGCTCATATCCAAGGTTACTTGGGCCTGAGTCTTTCAGGCAGCTGGTCTTCACTTTGGCTCAGGTAAACTCTTTAATAGTTTAAATTTTTTTTTTTTTTTGAGACGGAGTCTCACTCTGTAGCCCAGGCTGGAGTGCAGTGGCCGGATCTCAGCTCACTGCAAGCTCCGCCTCCCGGGTTCACGCCATTCTCCGGCCTCAGCCTCCCAAGTAGCTGGGACTACAGGCGCCCGCCACCTCGCCCGGCTAGTTTTTTGTATTTCTTAGTAGAGACGGGGTTTCACCGTGTTAGCCAGGATGGTCTCGATCTCCTGACCTCGTGATCCACTCGTCTCGGCCTCCCAAAGTGCTGGGATTACAGGCTTGAGCCACCGTGCCCGGCCAATAGTTTAAATTTTAAGCCTCAGCAGCCTCTTTCTTTTAGGTTGACATCTGTTTCTATTTTACAGATGAGAAAACTGAGGCTGCCTCACTTTACAGGTCAGGCTTAATCCCTGCCTGCATCATGCTGTAAAGGACTTTTGTATTTGGGTTTGACACTCTGTAAAGTAAAATAGATATATTATAGTGAGAGGGTGTGGAAGAGGCTGTTGTCTGCTTCTGTGGATTTTTTTCTTCTTGTTTTGCTTTCCTCCAAACTTTACTCATTTGCACTTGATTCATGTGAAACTGAAATTTCCTTCTACAAAACAAAACTTTTTGGGGGCTACCTGCCTTATCTTTTCCCACACCATGGAGCTCTGACTGGGACCTTTCCACAGTTTTTGGAGACATTGCTCTAGTTCTTTCCCTGTCTTTGGTTCGGGTGGTGGGGGCAGTAATGTCACTGCAGGTGTGGACAATAGGGACTAGCTAAAGATTGCTTTGGGGGAGGTGGGCAGGGCTTTTCTTTGTGAGATCTGGAAACCAGAGGTGAGGAAGGAGAAGCCCCTGGAACTCCTCCTGGCTACAGGGCTCACAGCACACACCATGACACCACAGGACATGTCTGTGAGTGTGTGTGTGTGTTGGGGGGAGTGTTGTTGAGAGCCAACTATGCCAGGAGATCCTTGGTGACAGCGGACATAGGCACAGCTGTGCTCTGTCAGGAATGAGTTCACCCACACCCTTTTCTTCTGCTACCTTATTTAACTGGTGGGAGGGTGTGCTGGGTTGTGTTTGCTGGTGAGCCCAGCAATTGCACCCTTCTTTCCAGGCCTGGCACCCGGCCTTTATCAGTCTCATGGCCCTGGCACAAGTGGGCAGCCTGCTTCCAATCCAGCCAGGCGGCTTTCGGCTCATCTGCAGGTAGCCTCGTGGGCAGACCTCTTGCTGTGCACTGCAGCACGAAGCTTCCTGAGCCAGAGCTGAACTTGTGATCCCCACGGGCATCTCCTGAGGCGCACCTCTCCTGAGAGAGAAAGCTGGTCTGTCCAGCCCATTCAGGGCTCAGCCTCCCCAGCTGTCGCAGGGCTGGCTTGCTGAAAGGTCTGGGTGTTAACACAGCACTCCTGTTCTCTCTCTCTGAAGGCCCTTTATGCTGGCATGAATTCCTTTTCTCATAGAGATCTGAAAGCTCTTTTGACTAAATGGGTCACCTTTCTGAGTATTTTCATAAGGCTGTCAGCCTTTACCATGCCAGACAACTTTTCTGGAATTTCCTTTCCAGAAAAAAAAAAAAAAAAAAGGCTACTAAAGAGGTTGGAGTTATTTGGAACGCAGGGTGGAATTTTGGCATTCGAGCTATAGGGAAATGGGTGGGGATTTGTGGCAGGCACTATGTAAATTTGCCGCAGCCCATAAATTCAGACTTTAAGATGAAGAATGGCAAGCAGCAGTCAGCTTGCCTTCGACAGGCAGGAGCGGTGCTGCCTTCCGCCTGTGCTGAGTGTGACTGAGGGAGAGGCAGGCCTCCTAGGGAGGCCAGGGCAGGAAAGGTTTCTTGGTGGCTAAAATAAGATTTCTCAGTTTCCCCCATGTCCCAAGAAAATAAGTTCTTATCATGCTTGTACCACACTTCTTGTGCGTATCACCCTGATTTCCCCAAACCTCCTTGAAGTGGTTTATCAGATTCCAGGGACACAGAATGGCTTGGCATCTACAGCCTATTGTGGGAGCAGGGGCCCGGCCTGGTGCTTCTTGCCCAGGAACAAACTGATTGTTCCCTTGCTGTGGGGTAAAGCAGGCCGAAGTATGGGACCAGGCCCTGCCTCCCAGGGGACCTGAGGTGCAAAGCCTTTGAGCTGAGACCCTAAAAGGCCTTTGTGAGTCTATAGTGCTATCAGTTGAGCAGAGTTCAGGGTTCTGTTTACAAGATTCCCTCTCAGCAGAGGCAGGGGTACCTGCTGGAAGACCAGGGATATGCTGCCGCTGGGACGGGGGCCCTCGGCGGAGCTTCCAGACATCCGGGGGCAGAACCCGGAATATGTTCTGAGCGAGGCGCCTTGGCAGAGTTGGCTTGAAAGCACCTGGGCAGTGGCTTGTCACATTCCTTATCTCCACCAAAGGAGGAAAGCTAGCACCTGGGGAATGGCTCTGCCGTCAGGGAGTCCTTTACAGGAAGTGATCCAGGTGTCACATTACACTTCCTGCAGGCATGTACCTCTTACCTAATTGTCTCTCGTATTCCTTTTTCTGGCACTCTTGTCTGACATCCATGGGGAGTCACACCCAAAGTTGGGCGTGAGGTCCTCTCCTGGGCACCCAACACCTTTTTTTTTTTTTTTTTAGAGACAGAGTCTTGCTCTGTCACCCAGGCTAGAGTGCAGTGGTGCCATCACAGCTCACTGCAGCCTTGACCTCCTTGGCTCAAGTGATCCTCCCACGTAGTCAGAATTACAGGCACACACACCAATACTCCTGGCTAATTTTGTATTTTTTGTAGAGATTCAGTTTGCTGTGTTGTCCAGGCTGGTCTTGAACTCCTGGGCTCAAGTGATCTGCCTGCCTCAGCCTCACAAAGTGTGGGGATCACAGGCATGAGCCACCGCGCTTGGCCACACTGCCCTCTCACTGAGCCGTATTGGTGTTCTAAATGGCCTTCTTACTTTCCCACGGGTCATCAGTGCTCCAGGGGCAGGCGCTGTGTCTCTTGTTTACCTCTGTGGCTCTGAGCTTGGCACTTAATAGAAATTTAATAAATAACTTGTTAAATAAAGAGTCTCTAGCATAATAGGTTGAGTATTAAGTCTGGTACATTCACTTATTTGCAGTTCAGAAAATGCAAAACAGTGGTTCTTTGCTGCCTTTAGTGAAGTGGGAATTATATGTAGTAGACAGCTGGGTCTGGGGTCCCAGTGGAACACTTCACTTTTGGACTGTGATGCTGAACTTAAAGAGCTTAGCACTTCATGTTCATTCTCTGGACATCTGTGATTTGCTTCAACAACTGTTAGAGAACAAGGCCTTTTCCAGGTGAAGCTCAGAAAATGAATTTAATAGGAAACTACTGAAAGTCACAATCATAGTAACAGTTTCATTAGTTATAGTGAATAGAGAGAGAGCAAGTACTAAGTATCAGGCATTGTGATAAACACTCCTTACTAATAGCTATACGAAATATCATTGCAATTCTGAGAAGTAGTTATTGTTGTAATTCCCGTTATGCAGATGAGAAAACTGAGGCACACCCAGATTGGCCAGTGAGTATGTGGTTATTACTCAGATCCTTGTCTGAGATTTTAATCTTCCTATTTTATTGCTTTCCCAAGGAAAGCCATCAGCTCAGCATGTCTTTGAAATTTGCTGCTGCTGCTGCTTTTTTTTTTTTTTTGAGACAGAGTCTTGCTCTGTCTTCCAGGCTGGAGTGCAGTGGCGCAATCTTGGCTCACTGCAACCTCCGCCTCCCGGGTTCAAGCAATTCTCCTGCTTCAGCCTCCCGAGTACCTGGGATTACAGGTGCATGCCACCATGCCTGGCTATTTTGTATTTTTAGTAGAGATAGGGTTTCACCATGTTGGCCAGGCTGGTCCCGAAGTCCTGACCTCAAGAGATCAACCCGCCTCAGCCTCCTAAAGTGCTGGGATCAGGTATGAGCCACTGAATTCGGCCTTTTTTGTTTTTTGTTTGAAATGATGTCTCCCTTTTGTCACCCAGGCTGCGATCTTGGCTCACTGCAACCTCTGCCTCCTGGGTTCAAGTGATTCTCCTGCCTCAGCCTCCTAAGTAGCTGGGACTACAGGCGCGTGCCACTGTGCCTGGATAATTTTTGTATTTTTATAGAGACAGGGTTTGCCATGATGGCCAGGCTTGTCTCGAACTTCTCACCTCAAGTGATCCGCCTGCTTCAGCCTCCCAAAGTGCTGGGATTACAGGAGTGAGCCACTGTGCCTGGCCTGAAATTCACTTCTAATAAGTTTTTATTGGAGCATTAAAAAGTTATATCTGTAGTTCTTACTCTTAGCAAAAAATTGCGAGAACACAGAAAAATATAAAGAAAAAACATCACCTGCGAAGAATTTTAATGAATCTTTTTCTACTTTTAGGGAATTTTGCTTACAGTTGCTTTTTAATCAGAACAGGGAAGAAGGAGATTGCTTTCTCAGGAAAAAAGCGACTGTGGACTGGAAGCGCTTTGTGAAATAATTTTGGTCATACTGATGGTTATGATGAGATTCGTCCTCAATTGAGTTATTGCTGAGCTTTGTCCAGCATTGAAATGTAAGGTCTCATTTGAGTCTCATTGTGGTTTGCAAGTCTCCCTTGGTCTAGAAGTATGTTTGGTCAACCACGGCATGGAGGTGTTCCAGCTACTTTCTGTCTCTTAAAAGTTTTTAGGACCCACTTTTATTGGGACTGCCGGGGTCTCTTAATAATAGTTATTATACTTGGTAACTGTTGTGACCTTGTCTCATAGGCAGCCCAGCATAGAAACTCATTTAGCTTTTAGTTGCTCAGCTCCATTAGCTGTTTAAACATGTTTCAGATGTGAGGCTGACAATGTAGTTGGGCAGCTCGGTTCACCCTTGATTGCCTGGGAACTTTGAGAAGTCTGAAAATTATATGTAGCCCTAAAGTCTTCATGGTATTGTTTTTTGGAGGCACCATTTCCCAATAGCTCTCAGGATACCAGGCTCATGAAGCCATCCTGTCTCAGGCAGGAGGCAAAGGAGATGGAATGGAAACCACTTCTGGATACAGATCCAGCCACTTCCTGAGTGCTTCCGAGCATGGGTCAGATAGACCTTGCTGCTTTCTAGCTGGCAGACTTGGGGAAAGTTGTTTGATCTGAGTTTGTGTCCCAGGCTATAGCAGTACCCACTTCTGGCATTGTCGAAGATAAAATGACGTAATCCTGATAAATCACTTGACCCAGTCCTTGGAGGCGGTGGTGGGGGCTGGGGTAAGTGCCCCATGAATGGTGATCATCATGCCCCCCCACCTCCTTTTTCTCTTCTTTCTCCTTTCCTGTCTTTCATACCCCTAATTCCTGGACCTGGGGGCGGTCTCTCCAGACTAGATGAGGAAGCGACCTAATTATCTAGGAAGGTAAAAGGTGGTTGGGAATACTCCCAGAAACAGGTCAAAGATACCTCCTCTTACCTAAAAGACTCTTTTTAGAAGAAGAGGCAACCTGGATTTTTGGATAACTGTTGAGTAGGAACCATCATGAGTGGCATTTCTGCATTTCTGGTCTTCTGGCCAAGCCTCTTTTTTTTTTTCCTCCTTCTTCTTGAGACGGAGCCTTGCTCTGTCGCTAGGCTGGAGTGCAATGGCGCAGTCTTGGCTCACTGCAACCTCTGCCTCCCAGGTTGCTGGTACCACAGGTGCCGCCACCTTGCCCAGCTAATTTTTGTATTTTTAGTAGGGATGGGGTTTCACCAGGCCAGGATGGTCTTGATCTCTTGACTTCATGATCTGCCTGCCTTGGCCTCCCAAAGTGCCGGAATCACAAGCGTGAGCCACTGCATCGAGCCTTCCTTTTTTTTTTTTTTTTTTTTTAAAGTAGCTCCATTGCCCTTCCTCACCCTTTTATCTCCTGTAATGCCCTTCCCTTCCATTTGTTTTTTTCTTTTTTCTTTTCTTTTCTCTTTTTTCCTTCCTTCCTTCCTTCCTTCCTTCCTTCCTTCCTTCCTTCCTTCCTTCCTTCCTTCTTTCCTTCCTTTCTTTTGTGAGATAGGATCTCATTCTGTGGCAAAGGCTGGAGTGTAGTGGCGCGATCATGGCTCATTGCAGCCTCGACCTCCAGGGCTCAGGTGATCCTCCCATCTCAGCCTCCCAAGTAACTGGGACCACAGGCACACACCACCACACCTGGTTCACTTTTGCATTTTTTTGCAGAGATAGTGTTTTGCCATGTTGCCCAGGCTGGTCTTGAACTCCTGGGCTCAAGGGATACTCCCTCCTCAGCCTCCCAAAGTGCTGGGATTACAGGCATGAGCCTCTGCACCTGGCCTTCCCTCCCATTTTTTTCTTTCCTGGTTTTCCCTGTCCCAGATCACCCTCTTGGAAAGATGCTCTCCCAGCAGCAGCAGTAAGGTCCTGGTCTTGTGTTTGCTCCTGGCCCTGAGTCTTGGCTTTGCTCCTTTGTAGCTAGCTGGCTGATACCAGGGAGCTGCTTCCCTCCAGGAGTCTGTCGTCCATATGCTGAATGTGATCCTAATATGCTCTGTCTTACAGGGGCCAGGCGTTGTGGCTCATGCAATTCAGGAGGCTGAGGCGTGCAGATCACTCGAGGCCAGGAGTTTGAGACCAGCCTGGCCAACATGACAAAACCCTGTCTCTACTAAAAATACAAACATTAGCCAGATGTGGTAGCATGTGCCTGTAATTCCAGCTACGCGGAAGGCTGAGGCAGGAAAATCGCTAGAACCTGGGAGGCGGAGGTTGCAGTGAGCCGAGATCATGCCACTGCACTCCAGCCTGATCAACAGAGCAAGACTGTCTCAAACAAACAAACAAAAATTGCTCTGCCTTACAGAGTTCTTAGGTATAAAAGAGAAGGTGCAGCTAAAGCTCTTGGCACTGTGCCTGGCTCATAGTAAGTGCTTGGTAAACGTGAGCTGCTGCTATTGTGGTATTAGCGTCAGTATTGTTGCTGTGAGACCCTGCACTTCCCACTTAGCCTTGGAAAAATAAGTCTTCACATTCATGCCATGGGCTACCGCTTCTCTTTTCAGGGCTTCGTGGAGGAGGGTGGAGCTGGAGAGACACGTTGGGGACTGCCAGGGTTACATCCTCCATGAGGCTGAGGCTGTGCTGACTGCCTTGTGTGCTTTCAACCTGGAGTAAAGGGTGGCTGTGCCAGCTGCTCCCATACCCCAGGAGTCTGACTTGTCCCTGGGCAGCACTTCCCTCCTAGCTCTTTGGCATCTGGGGTCATGGTGGGGCCGCCTGCCATCTGTCAAAATTTTTGCTGCCCTGGGTGTGGCGTTAAACCCCCGCACTATCCAACCTGGTGTCATGGAGCTGGCGACAATATTTTTACAGTGGTTAGTGCTTGGAAACTGGACTTCTGGGTTATGCCCTGTACAAACAGCATCAAAGTCACTGGGCTAGGGTGACAGAGGAGGCTGCCAACAGGGAATTCTCTGGCTCCTGGGACAGGAATGGATATGGGAGGTTGGGGGCCAGTATTTTGAGTCAGTATTTGAGGAGTTGGCGAGTATTAGTCTTTGCCCTGATGGATAGAAGGAATCTGTCTGTGTCTTGCATGAACCGTGTACTTCCCCCAGTTGCTGCTTGGATACCAGCTGCCTGCTGTTCATAATTGGGCCAGATTTCTAATACTGCAGCGCTACCAAATGTCAGTTTTAGGCCATCTCTGATGTAGCCAGGGAACGCCCGACACCTTTCCCAAAGGTAGAATGTGTGTGGGTTTTACTTCACTGAGTGACTAATGCAGATCTTTATGTTTTAATGATGGGAAGAAATTCGTCAGCCTGGGTACTTTTTCCATGTGATGGGGCAAAAATTTAAAACACTTGCACAACAGCTTTTGTTTCTCCAGCTACTAAAGGTGACTGTCAGGCATTATGAGTATGATCAGCTGGTGTTAACCCACTCCCCTTCTGGAGACCTGTTTCTGGTTCTGGGAAAGGTGTAGGACATGCTGGATTTGGCAAGATTGCAGGTCCCAGGCAGATGTCCGGACTTAGACTCTGGCTCTCTCTTTTTTTTTTTTTTTTTTTTTCCCAGACAGGGTCTCCCTCTGTCGCCCAGGCTGAAGTGCTGTGGCGTGATCTCGGCTCGCCACAACCTCCGCCTCCCAGGTTCAAGGGATTCTCCTTCCTCAGCCCCCTGAGTAGCTGGGATTACAGACGTGCACCACCATGCCCAGCTAACTCTTTTTTTTGAGATAGAGGTTCACTCTGTCACCCAGGCTGGAGTGCGGTGGCCTGATCCACCCGCCTCGACCTCTCAAAGTGTTAGGATTACAAGCATGAGCCACCGTGCCTGGCCCCAGCTAACTTCTGTATTTTTAGTATCAGCGAGGTTTCACCATGTTGGCCAGGCTGGCTTTGAACTCCTGGCCTCAATTGATCCGCCCACCTCAGCCTCCCAAAGTGCTGGGATTACAGGCATGAGCCACTGTGCCTGGCCCAGACTCTGGCTCTTACTCCTGGGTCTACCTCTACCATCACTGGGGCCCTCCCTCTGAACCTTTTCCCCCATCTATAAAATGGGAGAACTAGACTAGGTCCCCCAAGCTTCAGTCATTCGTAAAGGAACCACCTTTACTATTTTGCCATATCCCACGGCTGTCTCTATTTCATTTTTCACTTAATATTATTTTCCCCTGCAGTTGACTCACTTGTAAAACAAATGTATTTGAAAAGGAGACTTTGTGTCACTATAATAATGGAAAAACAGCGTCACTAGGTAAATGGAAGGTAACCATAAATAAACCCCAAACAGTTATTAAATTCCAGCCAGCACTGTTGCCTGTTCACAGCATGAGGCATACTCTCTTTTGGTTAAAAAGGGAAATTAGCAAGAGATGGAGAGGTGTTGAAGGTAACCTAGCACTATGTTGAGCCTTTTCCTTGACCTGCTCAGAAGGATTGAGAAAGCACTAGGAGAACTGGGAAGAGAATAACGTCTTTTTGTGATGCAAAGTGCCTGAGTGTGACCCAGAGCTCAGAGTAGTAATGTATAGATGCTTTGTTTGGATACTTTTGCAGCCATTACCATGTGCCAGGGGTGTAGAGGGGCTAGGAGTATAGAGGGGATTGGGACTTGTTCACCGACCTCCGGTTGCTTGTGGACTAGTAGTGGGGAGGTGGTCATAGGAGAATATTGAATATAAACGAAGGTCCGAGCAGGCTGCAGGGGTTTAATAGGAAAATCACAGGACTAAGTTCTGTCATGTGTATATGGGGTCTACAAATAAGAGTTTTTTAGAATTTTTTTTTTAATTTAAATTTCTGATGAAATGTGTAATAAATCTGTTTCATTCCAGAATGATTCTAGAGAAGCTCTAAATACATTAAAGTTGTGTTGGCTGGGTGCGGTGGCTCATGCCTGTAATCCCAGCACTTTGGGAGGCTGAGGCAGGAGGATCACTTGAGGCCAGGAGTTTGAGACCAGCCTGGGCAACATGGGAGACCTCATCTCTACTGAAAAAAAAAAAAAAAACCAACTTTTTTTTTTTTTTTTTTGAGACAAAGTTTCACTTTTGTTGCCCAGGCCGGAGCGCAATGGCATGATCTCAGCTCTCCGCCTACCGGGTTCACACCATCCTCCTGCCTCAGCCTCCCAAGTAGCTGGGACTACAGGCACCCACCACCATGCCCAGCTAATTTTTTTGCATTTTTAGTAGAGATGGGGTTTCACCGTGTTAGCCAGGATGGTCTCGATCTCCTGACCTAGTGATTCGCCTACCTTGGCCTCCCAAAGTGCTGGGATTATAAGCGTGAGCCACAGCGCCTGGCCTCATGTTCTATACTTTCTGCAAAGCAAGATATACACCAGAATTGGACCTCTAAAAAGCCTCATACCGTTGTTAATCTCTGGGAATGAACAGTGTTCTTTGGGATAATGGGATATGAAGCTCAGTCTGATTTTTCTGTTCTGCTGGTAGCTTAGGGCCCCCTTTCTTCTGTTGGGTTTCTGGGAGAATGAGAATTTTTTTTTTTTTTCTTGAGAGTCCTGCTCTGTCGCCCAGGCTGGAGTGTGATGGCGCGATCTCAGCTCACTGCAATCTCCGCCTCCTGGTATCAAGCGATTCTCCTGCCTCAGCCTCCCGAGTGACTGGGATTACAGGCGCCCGCCACTATGCCTGGCTAATTTTTTTGTAATTTTAGTAAAGATGGGGTTTCACCATGTTGGCCAGGCTGGTCTTGAACTCCTGACCTTGTGATCCCCCCCACCGACCACCCCCTCGCCAGCCTCCCAAAGTGCTGGGATTATAGGTGGGAGCCACCTCGTCCAGCCAAGAATGAGAAATTGGGAGTCAGGCAGCTCTGGGATTGAATCTGGAATTGACTGAGTGACATGCTTTCTCTGAGGCCTCCGTCCTCACTGCTCTCATCGATAAACTGGGAATAATCATAGTTTCTATCTGAAAGAGTGGGTGTGAAGATTTAACGAGCTAGATTGTAAAGTGCCTGAGACATGGGAAGAAGTCAGGATGTGCTAATGGGTAATCCTACACTTCCCTAATGGAAAGGGCCGTTTTATATTACTCTAGGCTGGTAGTGAGTGAGGCAAAGGGGATATCAGGTTTGGGCTTGGTTAGAACATGCTAATGGCACCAGGACACTCAGAAGAGATACAGAGTTTGAGACAAATGGCACCATGAACCCTGAGACATTGTGTATGGGGTGAATAGGATAGCAAGAATAGCCTTCATGGAAGGAGGTAGGGCAGTTAGAATCCTTTCAGCTGCAAGGAACTGAAAACTGGCTCACATAGAAGGAGAATGATTGGCTTATGTCAGCAAGTCCAGATGCAGAGCGAGTTAATAAGTTTCAGGGATCCAGCATCTAAGTGATATCATTAAGAACCCAGGTTTTTTGGGTCTCTGCTCTTTTGGTTTCTTTCATCCTAAAGCTGGTTCTCCTGTGGTTTACCATAGTAGAGTTTCCTGTGAGAACTCTACTCTGACCAGTCAGGCCTTCCCAGAGCCAGGGGTGGAGTGGCTTCTTTTGAGGCCCATGGGTCCTATCCGGAGCGGGTGGATCCCGACTCCTATCAGGAATCTAGGAGGGGCCGGGCGCGATAGCTCATACCTGTAATCCTAACACTTTGGGAGGCCAAGGTGGACAGATCACTGGAGGCCAGGAGTTCCAGACCAGCCTGGCCAGTATGGTGAAACCCCATCTCTACTAAAAATACAAAAATTAGCCAGGCATGGTGGCAGGCACCTGTTGTCCCAGCTACTCAGGAGGCTGAGGTGGGAGGATCACTTGAGCCTGGGCGTGGAGATTGCATGAGGCTGTGGTGAGCTGTGGTTGTGCCGCTGCACTCCAGCCTGGGCAACAGGGTGAGACCCTGTCTCAAAAACAACAACAACAAAATCCTATGTACCCCATAAATATATACACCTACTGTGTATCCACACAAGTTAAAAATTAGAAAAATCACAGAGATTTCCCTATGCTATGATACTGTTTATATGAAGTTTTACATATGTCATAAAGATACAGATAATCTTTAGGGGAATGATCATTACCAAACTTTTGGATAGTGGTTTCTGGGGATGGGCAGAGAGGGCTATACAGTCATGAAGAGGCATGTAGGGGCTTTCAACTCTTTGTAGTGTTTTATTTCTTCAGTCCCGTGGTGGTTATATGATTCCTCACTCCCCCTTGTTTTGTTTGGAATATTTTTCTTATAAAAAGTGTGTCTTTTTTTGAGATGGAGTCTCACTCTGTCGCCCAGGCTGGAGTGCAGTGGCGTGATCTCGGCTCACTGCAAGCTCTGCCTCCTGGGTTCACACCGTTCTCCTGCAGACAGCCTCCTGAGGAGCTGGGATTACAGGCGCCCGCCACTACGCCTGGCTAATTTTTTGTATTTTTGGTAGAGACGGGGTTTCACCGTGATAGCCAGGATGGTCTTGGTCTCCTGACCTCATGATCCGCCCGCCTCGGCCTCCCAAAGTGCTGGGATTACAGGTGTGAGCCACCGTGCCCAGCTTTTTGTTTTGTTTTGTTTTTGTTTGTTTTTAAAGACAGAGTCTTGCCCTGTTGGCCAGGCTGCAGTGCAGTGGCCTGATCATGGCTCACTGCAGCCTCCACCTCTCAGGCTCAAGCATTCCTCCCACCTCAGCCTCCCAAGTAGCTGGGACTACAGGCATGTGCTACCAAGCCTGGCTAATTTTTCTATTTTTAAAGGTTTTGCCATGCTGCCCAGGCTGGTCTTGAACCCATGGGTTCAAGCCGTGCTCTCGCCTTGGCCTCCCAAATTGCTGGGACTGTAGGCAGGAGCCACTGCACCCCCACCCAAAAGTGTCATTTTAATGCTGATATACTGCATTACTAAACTTGACCAGGGGAAGAGAAAGAAAAATACCTTGTGTTTATTATTTTGTTTGTTTGTTTGTTTGAGACATGGTCTTGCTCTTTCTCCCAGGCTAGAGTGCAGTGGCATGAACATGGCTCACTGCAGCCTCCACTTCCCAGGGTCAAGCCATCCTCCCACTTCAGCCTCCCAAGTAACTGGGATTACAGATGTGTGCCACCACACCTGACTAATTTTTTTGTATTTTTGGTAGAGACAGGGTTGCCCAGGCTGGTCTTGAACTCCTGAGCTCAAGCAATCCTCTCTTCGGCCTCCCAAAGTGCTGGGATTACAAGTATGAGCCACTGTGCCTGGCCTGTTTGTTTGTTTTAAAGACAAGTTTGGGCCCAGCTTATAAGAAAGAAAACAGACCATCCTTAGGGTGTCAGGATGATATTTTGACAAAAGACTTTCATGCTTAGCAGGATTGCCCTCCCCCTACCCCCACCCCAAGTGTTGAAATGCCTGAGCTAATTAATTACCTTAGAATGTAAGGCTTCCTCTGTTGCTTGTGAACGAGGCAGACTTGGGATTCTCAGAGACAGAGGGCTTGCTTCCGGGAGCGTCCCATCAATAGCTTTTTGTCTAAGCAGAAGGAGATATTGCTCAAGGTACTATCTCAAGGGACTGCTGAATCAGTTGCATTGTCTCTAAAAGTAGGTAAAAGTCTAGAGTAGGGGTTGGTTCAATAGTGGAATGAGTGTTAAGAGACAGTTGCATTCTAAGAACAACTTTACACTGTGGCCAAAATGTGGTCCATTTTGTGGTTTGGTGGTCCCCATCTAGTGGGCTGTGGTCTGGTACCCCAGACACCTGAATATATGAGCTCAGATGGGTTTAATTTTTTAAAAACTGCTTTATTGGCTGGGTGTGGTAGCTCATGCCTGTAATCGCAACATTTTGGGAGGCCAAGGCAGGAGGATCTGTTGAGCCTGGGAATTCAGGACCAGCCTGGGCAACATTGAGAGATCCCCATCTCTACCAAAAAAAAAAAAAAAAACTGGGTGTAGCTGGGTGTGGTGATGTGCACCTGTGGTCCCAGCTACTCGGGAGTCTGAGGTGGGAGGATTGCTTAAGCCGGGGAAGTCAAGACTGCTGCACTCCAGCCTGGGCAATAGAGCGAGACATTGTCTCAATCTCCCCACCCCCGCCAAGAAAACCCCCAAAATATTGAGGTATAATTGTCATACAATAAAGAACACATTTTGATAAGTTTATACACACACTCCTATGTACACATGTAGACTCACACATCAGGAAACCATCACCATAATCAAGACAGCGAACCTCTCTATCCAGCCCTGGAAGTTTCCTTGTCCCTCTTTGTAATTCTTGCCTTTTATCTCTCCGTGCCTTCCACCCCCATCCTCAAGCATTCACGGATCTACTTTCTGTCATTATAAGTCAGTTTTCATCTTTTAGCCTTTTATATAAATGGAATCATATAGTATGTATTTGTTTGTTTGTTTGTTTGTTTGTTTGTTTTTTGAGACAAGAGTCTCACTCTGTTACCCAGGCTGGAGTGCAATGGTGCGATGTCGACTCTCTGCAACTTCCACCTCCCGGATTCAAGCGATTCTCCTGCCCTAGCTTCCCGAGTAGCAGGGATTACAGGTGCATGCTATCACACCCAGCTAATTTTTGTATTTTTAGTAGAGATGGGGATTCACCATGTTGGCCAGGCTGGTCCCGAACTCCTGACCTCAGGTGATCCACCCACCTTGGCCTCCCAAAGTGCTAGGATCATAGGCATGAGCCACTACGCCCCGCCAGTATGTACTCTTTTTGAATGGCTTCTTCCAGCGTAATTATTCTGAAATTCATCCTTGTTGCATGTGTCAATAGTCCTATTCCTTTTTATTGCTGAGTAGTAGTCCATTGTATGGATATACTACATTTTGTTTATACATCCTTCTGTTGATAACATTTGGGTGGTTTCTTATTTATTTATTTTTGAGACGGAGTCTCACTCTGTGGAACAGGCTGGAGTGCAGTGGTGCGATCTTGGCTCACTGCAACCTCCACCTCCCAGGTTCAAGCAATTCTCCTCCCTCAGCCTTCTGAATAGCTGGGATTACAGGCGTTTGCCACCACACCTGGCTAATTTTTGTATTTTTAGTAGAGACGGGTTTTCACCATGTTGTTCATGCTGGTCTCGAACTCCTGACCTCAGGTGATCCGCTTGCCTCTGCCTCCCAAAGTGCAGGGATTACAGGCGTGAGCCACCGAGCCCAGCTGGGTGGTTTCTAAATAAAGCTATCATGAACATCTTTTACTACTCTTTGTACGGATGTATATTTCTATTTTTCTGAGTGGAGTGTTAGGATCATACATCATAGGTATATGTTTAACTGTTCAAGTAACTGCCAAACTGTTTCCCAAAGTGGTTGTATTGTTTTTCATTTCCATCAGCAGCGTTTGAGAGCTCTAGTTCTTGCACATCCTCACCACAAAAGGTTTTGTTTTTTAAAGACAATTTTTTTTTTTTTGGAGACAGTTTCGCCCTTGTTGCCCAGGCTGGACTGCAGTGGTAAGCTAATCCCTGCTACAGGCCAGAAACTGTGCTCAGTTGGTGTTTTACACTAAGTATCTCACTTCACTCTAACACTCCACCATTTTACAAATGAGGAAACTGAGGCACTGAGCGGTTTAGTAACTTGTGGCACAGCCAGGAAGCAGTAGAGAAAGACTTTGAATATAAATATATCCATTAGGATGTATATGGTTCCAAGTCATAGGAAATCCTGGCTTATCCCAAAAGGGAGCTCATTGCCTCTCGTAACTGAAAAGTCAAGGGGTAGGCAGGCAGTTGGACATGGAAGTCTCCAGGGCATCAGAGAACCTTGGCTCTGCTTCTCTGATTCTGTTGTCTCTCCACAGACGGGTGGGTGTAGCAGTCCCAGGCCCCCAGCCACACCCCACACCTCCCAGAGGGAGAAGGCAGGCCCTGATCCCAGTAGTCCCAGGAAAGCCCTGAGGTTCACTGTGATTGGATCAGCCTATGTCACCTGCTCACATCTCAGCTAACCACTGGCAAGGGTGTTTGACTCTTGGGAATGACTCTTGGGACTGGCTTAACCTAGATTACATGTTCTACCTGAAATTAGGGACACTGCAGAGGATTGGTGGAGTGGACCTCAAGGAGGTGTTTCACGTGGCTTCCTGTGACACTAGGTTGCCATTTGTTCTTTAGAATCCCCCTTCATTTGATGAAACCCTGGTGTCACAGGCTGTGTGACTTAGGGTAATCACCTTGTCCACATCTGTGAAATGAGATTACCTCTTCACCTCACAGGCAGATCCAACAGGAAAACAAAAACCAAACCAAACCCAAAATACAAGTAAATTGTAGAGTGCTTGAGGTTTCTTTTAAGCTGTCTATATAATTAAAAGCTGTTACTTAGACTTGGATATGAAATAAAATCTGACTTCAAATTTAAGTGGTGTAATTTCCATGCCTCTTCAAATATCAGGTAACTTCATTTGTGAGCCTCAGTCTGTAGACTTGAGGGATTTCCAGCTGAAGAGGGGGCAGATTGGTGGCTTAGGGAACACAACATGTACCCCCACCCCCAACTTTTTTAGGAGGAAGAGTTGAAAGAAAGAATGAACGTGTGAGAAATAGGGGGTTTGATTGCCTTCCAGGGTCCGTGTTGAAGGAGAGGAAAATGTAGCTCAACCACAGTGACTCTCCCCAATTAAAAACTAAAAAAAGATCTGTGGTTATAGGGCTTGGACTTCTGACAAGCCAGCAGCCTCAGTCATTGTGAGTGTGATTCCAGATTGGAAGGTTCTGCTAGGAGGAAAGTGGAAGTTTTGAGAATTCCTAGTTGGACAGAATGCCTCTTGATCACGGCCCCAGCTAAAGGAGACCACTCTTTGCTGGATGGATCAGTCGGCTACGTGTGAAGTTTGGCTCAGTACAACATTCTTGGCCTGGGGTGGCAACATGGGAAAGATTTTTATTGGAATTAACTTTCTACAGAGATGCACTTTCAAATGAGACCATCCTTTTCTCACTGGTGAACTCACCTGGGCTCTTATTCCACAAAGCTTAATTGTTTTGGACCCATACATTTAAACTCCTTAATTAATTGACTCAAGACTTAGGACAGATTTGCTTTTCTTTATAATGAATCCATGGCTGTAAATGCTGCTGATTCAGATGAAAGAGGACCGTGGAGCACAGAATGAGAAGGACGTGGACTCAGGATACCTGGTTCTTTGTTCTGACTGTGCTCTTCGTCAGCTCTGGGGCTTTGGACCTCAGTTTTGTAACCACCTAACGAGTTCACTTTGCCTGCTGCCTAGACAGAGCTGATTTATCAAGACAGAGGAATTGCAGTGGAGAAAGAGTAAGTCACCTGTGTGGGAGGCTAGAGTTTTATTGTTACTGAATTCAGTCTCCCGAGCATTTAGGATCAGAGTTTTTAAAGATAATTTGGCAGGTAGGGGCTCAGGAAGTGGGGAGTGCTGATTGGGCAAGTTGGAGATGGAGTCACAGCGGGTAGAAGTGAGGTTGTCTTCCTGTCTTCTGTTCCTGGGTGGGATGGCAGAACTGGTTGAGCCAGATTACTGCTCTGGGATGTGTCAGCTGATCCATGGAGTGCAGGGTCTGCAAAATATCTCCAGCACTGATGTTAAGTTTTACAATAGTGATGTTATCTCTAGAAGCAATTTGGGGAGGTTCAGACTCTTGCAGCTTCTGACCCCTAAACTTTAATTTCTAATCTTGTAGCTAATTTGTTAGTCCTACAAAGGCAGACTGCTCTCAAGGCAAGAAGAGGGTCTTTTTGGGAAAGGGCTATTAGCAGTTTTGTTTCAGAGTGAAACCATAAACTAAATTCATTCCCAAGGTTAGTTTGGCCTGTGCCCAGGAATGAACAAGGACAGCTTAAAGGTTAGAAGCAAGATGGAGTCGGTTAGGTCTGATGTCTTTCATTGTCTATAGTTTTTGAAAGGCGGTTTCAGTTTCTCATCTGTAAACGTTGAAGACTGAACCAGAATCAGGGTCAGCAAATAGCACCCCGGCTATACTTTCCTCTCTTCATGACAAACACTACTGGTCAGTTGATACGATGTTCTTTCCTACTGGGCCCAGACTTGACATTAGAGTCTTTTTTTTTTTGAGACAGAGTCTCACTCTATCACCCTGGCTGGAGTGCAGTGGCTCGATCTCGGCTCACTGCAACCTCCGTCTCCAGAGTTCAAGCGATTCTCCTGCCTCAGCCTCCTGAGTAGCTGGGATTACAGGAGTGCGCCACCCTACCCAGCAGATTTTTGTATTTTTAGTAGAGATGGGGTTTTGCCATGTTGGCCAGGCTCGTCTGGAACTCCTGACCTCAGGCCATCCACTCGCCTTGGCCTCCCAAAGTGCTAGGATTATAGTCGTGAGCCACCATGCTTGGCTGACATTAGAGTCATTTTAGCCTGCGATGCAAGCTGTCCTCAGTGGGCCACTACCATTGGCTTCAGCCTTCATATCAGCCAGATAAGCCCCTTGTAATGAATGGGGAGGTTCCTTCACCCTTGCCTCCCCCTGCCTCCGCTTGACCATTCATTTCTTTTTTCTTTTTTTTTTTTTTGAGATGGAGTCTTGCGCCGGGCGCGGTGGCTCAACCTGTAATCCCAGCACTTTGGGAGGCCGAGACGGACAGATCACGAGGTCAAGAGATCGAGACCATCCTGGCTAACACGGTGAAACCCCGTCTCTACTAAAAAAATACAAAAAACTAGCCGGGCGAGGTGGCGGGCGCCTGTAGTCCCAGCTACTGGGGAGGCTGAGGCAGGAGAATGGCGTAAACCCAGGAGGCGGAGCTTGCAGTGAGCTGAGATCCGGCTGCTGCACTCCAGCCTGGGCGACAGAGCGAGACTCCGTCTCAAAAAAAAAAAAAGAGATGGAGTCTTGCTTTGTCACCCAGATTGGAGTGCAGTGGTGCGATATTGGCTCACTGCAACCTCCATCTTCTGGGTTCATGCAATTCTCTTGCCTCAGCCTCCCAAGTAGCTGGGATTACAGGCATGCGCCACCACGCCTGGCTAATTTTTGTATTTCAGTAGAGACGGGCTTTCACCATATTGGTCAGGCTGGTCTTGAACTCCTGACCTCAAGTGATCCATCCACCTCAGCCTCCTAAAGTGCTGGGATTACAGGCGTGAGCCACCACGCCTGGCCGACCACTCATTTTTTTTTCTTGTAGTTCAGAAACCAATTCAGATGATTTCCCTTGTGAAGCCCTCTAGAAACCCCCTAGGTAGAATTATTCATTTCTTCCCTTGCGTTCCCACAGCACCATGCACACAAATAAATCCTTGTAAAATGGCCATGATTCCGTTTATGACCCTGGCCCTCCACCAGAGGAGCCTCTCTGCCCTATGGCTTTTTTAGATCACTGGCATGGTTTCTGCCTACTCCAGGTGCCAGTATTATTTTGTGAATGTTTTTTTCTTTACATCTACTCATCTTTATAGTACTTTACTCATAAAAGGAAACTAGAGAACATGATCTTAAATGAAACCCACGATCACTTGCCAGAAAGAATAGGTAACTAGGCTTTGAAAAAATAAGTTAGAGGAGATAGCATAAGAAAAAATTAAAAAATAAAGTCAATGGAAACAATGTGTTACTAAATTCTCAAAAAGTTTGTTGAAGACTCTGAGCCTGAGGCCTGTTCTTGTTGTTTTTTTGTTTGTTTGTTTGTTTTTATGACAGAGTTTCGCTCTTGTTGCCCAGGCTGGAGTGCAATGGCGCGATCTTGGCTCACTGCAACTTTTGCCTTCTGGGTTCAAGCGATTCTCCTGCCTTGGCCTCCTGAGTAGCTGGGATTACAGGTGCCCGCCACCATGTCCAGATAATTTTTGTATTTTTAGTAGCGATGGGGTTTCGCCATGTTGGCCAGGCTGGTCTCGAACTCCTGACCTCAGGTTATCCACCTGCCTTGGCCTCCCAAAGTGTGGGGATTACAGGTGTGAGCCACCATGCCCAGCCTGTTCTTACTGTTAAAAAGAGAGATTTGTGTGAAAGCTGCTGACATCTTTTTGGCGCCAAGTCAAGACTGACTTAGTTCTTGTCAGAATCTGATTATTTTTGAATTTATGATTTTTTTTTTCCCCCCTGAGTTGGGGGTCTTACTCTGTTGCCCAGGCTGGAGTACGACCACTATAACCTCAAATTGCTGGGCTCAAGCGATCCTCCCGCCTCAGCTGCCCAAGTGGCTGGGACTGCTAGGCATGCTCCACCATGCCCAGCTAATTAAATTTTCTTTTCTTTTTTTTGTAGAGACAGGGTCTCACTATGTTCCCCAGGCTGGTCTCAAATTCTCAAATTCTTGGCCTCAAGTGATCCTCCTGCCTCAGCCTCCCAAAGCTCTGGGATTACAGGAGTGAGCCACTGTGCCTGGCTGGATTTTAAAGTTCTGCCCATGCACCTCCTTAGCTCTGGAGTTACTACCTGCAGGCAGCTGCTTTGTCTGCACTGCCCCTTGTTGGGAAAGGCCGTGCTGACTGTCAGCTGGCTCCCAGTGCATAGAAGAGATGGTTCTCTGTAGATGATGTTGAACAACATGGTACTGTAATCCCAACCTGCTGTGTCTTTATTTACTGTCAAAAGCAACAATTGGGCTGGGCATGTGGCTCATGCCTGTAATCGCAGCACTTTGGGAGGCTGAGGTGGGAGGGTTGCTTGAAGTTAGTTCTTTTTTTTTTTTTTTTTTTTTAAAGGCAAGGTCTCGCTCCGTCACCCCGGCTGGAATGCAGTGGCATGATCATAGCTCACTGCAGCCTTGACCACGTGGGCTCAAGGAATGAACCATTGTGCCAGGAGCTCAACACCAGCCTGGATAACACAGTGAGACCCTGTCTCTACAGGGGGAAAAACAAAAAAACAAAAAAAACAGGGAAGAATTGCATAAGGATCATCAGAACTGTTGAATGGAAAACTAGACTTTTGTGGGTTTGGTTTGTTAATTACTTCTCGTTGGATTAGAATTTGATAAGTTAAAAAAAAAAAGTGTAGAAAAGTGATTTTTTTCTCAAGCCCCAGTCTTGAGCAAATTTTTAATGGAAAACGGTGACTTGGTTCTGTGTTCACTACAACTTGTATCTAAGGGAAAGCCTAGTGATGCAGACATTTCATTTCGTGATGGGAACACTGATGCCTAGAGGTTCACAGCTGACCAGGGGCTAGTCTAATTGGGGGAACTAGGTCACCACCCCACTTGCCTTGTTTTCCCAGCTAGTGCATTTCCTACTAGACTTTACATAATTCAAGTTGCTGAGTAGCAGACAAGAACCACGATGACTAGAAGGAACAGAACTAACTTTTTTGTGATCTGAAAGTGGAAACTTATTGAGGGTTCTTTTCATCCCAAAGAATGCAGAAGTGCCCTGATTTGCTTTTGGGAGGACACCATTCACTTTATTGCCTCTTCTCATTGTTGCCCAGAATGTCACCATGATTTATTCATGGGTGGTGGGGAGGGTAGCACTAGTGTATGCTCCCAGCAAGGAGGAACATCTCATGTTGTGAAGAGATGCACAAAACTAAGCCAGGGCAGGGCTTGGTGGCTCACGTCTGTAATCCTAGCACTTTGGGAGGCTGAGGTGGGCAGATCACCTGAGGTCAGGAGTTCAAGACCACCCTGGCCAACATGGTGAAACCCCATCTCTACTAAAAATACAAACATTAGCCGGGTCTGGTGGCAGGTGCCTCTGATCTCAGCTACTTGAGAGACTGAGGCAGGAGAATTTCTTGAACCCGGGAGGCAGAGGTTGCAGTGAGCTGAGACTGTGCCATTGCACTCTAGCCTGGGCAACGAGTGAAACTCCATCTCAAAAGAAGCAAGCCAGATCTTTGGGGTGCTACGGTGGCAAATTACCCAGTGCTGACCTCTCAGGTTCTCTTGCGGGATTAGTGTTTGTTGAATAATAAGCAATACACCCTGACCCAGGGAGCAAAAGCAAACAGGACAGTAACTGAAACTGCAGGGGAGTATGAGTAAACAGTTACCTTCTACCCTCATGGAGCTGGCCTCTGGCCAGTAACATGATAGCTGTTTGCATCTTACTCTTATGGAACCATTGGCCCTCTCATTAAGGTGGGGGCAGCTTCTGGCCCATGCCTGCAAGTCCTCATGGGTGTGGGTACCTGACAGGGTGTAAGGGGTAGCTCTGAGGACATGGTTTCTTTTTTTTTGTGGTTGTCGAGATGGAATCTTGCTCTTGTCGCCCAGTCTGGAGTGCAATGGCACTCTGTCTCCGGATTCAAGCGATTCTCCTGCCTAAGCCTCCTGAGTAGCTGGGACTATAGGTGCATCCCGCCATGCCTGGCTAAGTTTTATATTTTTAGTAGAGACAGGGTTTCACCACGTTGGCCAGGCTGGTCTCGAACTCCTGACCTCAGGTGATGCACCCACCTCAGCCTCCCAAAGTGCTGGGATTATAGCAGCACGTGAGCCACTGTCCCCAGCCAACAAGGTTTCTTTAAAATATACTCTCCTCTCCACCCCATTCATATATGGGAGTTGAACTGTATCTGAGTTGTTTTTTTTTTTTTTTTTGGTCTTTTTCTCTAAATCTTTTTCTAAATCTTTCTTGTATTTTTTTTTTTTTTTTTTTTTTTGAGACAGAGTCTCGCTTAGTCGCCCAGGCTGGAGTGCAATGGCGCGATCTCGGCTCACTGCAAGCTCCGCCTCCCGGGTTCACGCCATTCTCCTGCCTCAGCCTCCCGAGTAGCTGGGACTACAGGCGCCCGCCGCCTCGCCCGGCTAATTTTTTGCATTTTTAGTAGAGACGGGGTTTCACAGTGTTAGCCAGGATGGTCTCGATCTCCTGACCTTGTGATCCGCCCGCCTCGGCCTCCCAAAGTGCTGGGATTATAGGCGTGAGCCACCGCGCCCGGCTTTCTTGTATTTTTTTTGGATCACAGAATGGATACATGTTTGTTAAAGTTTGATTATTATAGAAACTTAGACTATTATTTGAGTGCTAACCATAGTGAGTGAGTGCTTACTGTGTGCTAGGTGGCTTTTTATGCCTCATGTCACTTACATGAGGTCTGAGGAACAGTGTTAATCCCCATTTTGCAGCTGAGGAAACTGAGGCTACATTTACGGTCACCCAACTGGCAAGCAAGTGGCTGAGCCTGAAGCAGCAGCAGATGTGGGGAACTCCACAGACCAGATTCCTGTGTGGTATCCCTATTTACACAAGGATTTAACCTGATTCTTTTTGCTTTCAGTATCACTTTATGATAGTACAATGAGCTTGTAGTATTTATTTTCAGAAGAAAAGCCAGATTATTCTCATTTATAAGAGAAGCAGCCAGGTGGGCAGGGATTCTCAGCGCTGAACCAGCCAATGTGTGCACCGTCTCTTCCCGCGGAGCGGCCCTGGTGTGCTGGGTGAGTCTGTGAGCTGCAGGAAATGTTGTTAGGGCCTCTGGGCTTTTGGACGTCAGCAGGCCTTCAGTGGTAGGGGGATCGTGGCTGGACTCAGAGGACTCCTTGCTTTTCCTGAACGACCCTCCCCACCAACCACCACCACCACCAGTGTGGCTAGCCCGTGCACTGTAAGCCAACCTCTTCATTCCTAACTTAATTGTCCAAAGAATAGTAACTTACCCACCACCACTGCCGTCACTGGGCTGGGAAGACAAACACTCCTGCCTTGAATCCGTGCCTTGAGCCAATAGCCTTGACCCAGGGTAAGGCAGTTATGTGCTTGGTCACCTGGGTCATATTTTTGAAATTGTCTCAAACCTACCTTACAAATCCTTCCTGGAACCCTGCTTGGCTTTTCTTTGTGGGCTTCCTTTAGGAGGGAAGCTTCCCGAACAGCTTGTCTTGACTGTAGCCAGCTGGGTGGTCCCAGCCACACAATTTAACTGTCAAACAACCCTAGAAGTGTTCCTCATCCAGCTGTCTTGCCCCAGGTGCCCTCTTTGCTTTCTTTTTAGAGAGTTCTGAGACTCATTAGAGAGTTTAGAGATTTTAGCATTCTCGAAGTTCTTTCTGTGGTCACTTTGGTGAACCATTTCATTTCTAAAGTTTCTCAGTTGACCCCATTCTTCCCCAACTTCATATTCTCCATGAAGCCACCTGTGTTTGGTGTGTATGGGTTTTCTGCAACCTAGGTTGAGCAAGTCCTCTAGAATCCTGAACAATTGGTGATTCATGCTGGCCTAGTTTTTCTAATTGGCCTGGAAATGTGGCTGTAGTGGACTTGGCCTCCTCCTTGATGCAGGGTAAACTTTAGATTTGCATTAGCTCTAGCTCTGTTTGATTAGAGAATCATACTCGTTTTTTTTGTTGTTATTTATTTACCATTTATTTACCTTTTAGGAGCTTTAGTCTCTTAGGTGGGTTTCTTGTTTTTTTTTTTTTTTAAGACAGGGTCTTATTCTGTCACCCAGGCTAGAGTGCAGTGCAGTGGTATGATCACAGCTCACTGCAGCCTCCACCTTCCTGGGCTCAGGTGATCCTGCCACCTTAGTTTCCTGAGTAGCTGGGACTACAGGTGTGTGCCACCATGCCCGGCTAATTTATTTCTACTTTTTAAGGACAAGGTCTCACTTCTCACCCAGGCTAGAGTGCAGTGGTACGATCACGGCTCACTGCAGTCTCAACTTCCCAGTCTCAAGGGATCCTCCCACCTCAGCCTCCCAAGTAGCTGGGACTATAGGCACGCATCACCAGGCCTAGCTAATTTGTGTTTTTTCTTGTAGAGGCGGGGTTTTGCCATGTTGCCCAGGCTGGGCTCAAGTTATACCCTCTCCTTTGCCTCCCAAAGTGCTGGGATTACAGCCGTGAGCCGTTGTGCCTGGCCTAGTCATTATAGATTTATCCCCTCTTTCATCTCATGCTCCGAAAGCAGTTCTTATATTCTTACCCAACTTGTGACTTTCTACTGGGAATGTTTGTTTGTGATGGTTGGCAGGGTGCTGAGAGGGAATTAATCCTAGGAGGCCCAATATTGGGCCGTGTCATGCTGTTGGCCACAGTCATTTGACATCTGTAACTTCTCATCAATTCTTCTGATGGACTGGGGAGGAATTGGGAAACTTCCTGGATTTTTGTCTGCATTATTGTGTTGTTTTGAGAACATAAACCTTAACTCTAGCTATGTAAACTGGATAAGTCATTTTGGTAATTTGGCATTCCTTTTTTTTTTTCTGAGACAGAGTTTCGCTCTGTTGCCCAAGGGAATGATCTCTGCTCACTGCAACCTCTGCCTCCCAGGTTCAAGCAATTCTTCTGCCTCGGCCTCCCAAGTAGTCGGGACTACAGGCACGCTCCACCATGTCTGGCTGATTTTTGTATTTTTAGTAGAGATGGGGTTTCACTATGTTGACCAGGCTGGTAATTTGGCATTCTTTTGAGTACAAGTGAGAGAAACTAACTTGAGCTGGCTTAAGCGAAAAAATTCTTTGTCAGGAGAGTTTCGTGAATTTCTTTTTAGTGGCAAGTCATGGGAACCCGTTTGAAACTGCTTAAAGACAAAAGAGGGAGCTACTTGTCCCAGTAACTGAGACATCCCAGAGCCGACTGCCCCCAAGCATTACTTGGTCTCAAGTCTCACACGGGTCTTCAGGGTTTGATCTCTCTCCTCATCTCCAGTCTGCTTCATTCATTTTGGCTCTATGTGGTGACAGAAGGGCTTCTGGCATCTCTGGACCTTTATGCTTCCCAGGTCCAAACCCAGCCAGAAGGAAGAGTGACAGTGCTGAGTGCAAAACGCTCTCCTATAGCTCCTATACAAGTCCAGGATTTGCTGTTAGACTCCTTGAACCATGTGCCCAGCTCTGAGCCGATGGCTGTGCTTAGGAGGCTCCTGTCTCATGCACCCACCCCGATACTGGGCATCAGAAACAACCAGTGATCCCTACAATGAACCATAGGTTCACAGACTTAAGTGCAGTCCTGCAGCAGGGCCTCAGGAAGACTCGAAACCCAAAATCAGAAAGCCATGGTTTCTTGTCTTCCTGGTATCTGTTTCGTCCCCTTTCCTCTGTAGAGGAGTCCCGCTATCATTGCAGGCAATGGGGCTGCCCTGTAATTCCTGCTGTTTACATTTCACTTGGTGTAGCCATAGGCAGAGACCTCAGGGAGAATCTGATTCAGCTTGGATTGAGTCAGATTCCACCCCAGTCCAGTCAGTTGTGGACTGAGAGGGGATGAGGCTGGGCCATTTAAGAGAAATCTGGGTGGGTGGAGTCTGTGTTTAATGAAGTTGTGATGTTAGCTGATGGCCCAGAAGGGACTGGTAGGTGCTTCTCATTGTCTGGTTGGGAAGCATTCTCTTAAGTCCAAGATGATGATAAATAGTATTAGGCCAGGTGCAGCGGCTCATGCCTGTATACCCAGCACTTTGAGAGGCCAAGGTGGGAGGATCGCTTGAGCCCAGAAATTCAAGGCCAGTGTGGGCAACATAAAGAGACCCTGTCTCTACAAAAAACAAACAAGCACAACAACAATTAGCCAGGTATGATGGCACACACCAGTAGTCCCGGCTACTCAGGAGGCTGAGGTGGCAGGATCCCTTGAGCCTGGCGGGTCAAGGTTGCAGCAAGCTGTGATAGCTTGAGCCTGGCAGGCTGAGGTTGCAGCAAGCTGTGTGTGAGACCCTGTCTCAAAAAATAAAAAATTCAAACAAACAAACAAACAAATAAATAAATAAAATCAAGGGCCTCTCCCAAGCTAGGAAAAGATCAGCTGAAGCTGTAGCCCAGCTACGTGGATGGCTGCTTCCTGCCTGGAAGCGATGCCCGGATCAGCACCTTGGGACCCCTCTGAGCTTGCCTCTGCTCCAGTGTGGACCCTTCCTTCCTGCAGAGGAGACAGCACTGTCTGAGAGGCATGAATGAGAATTTCCTCCTCCTAGGCCCAAGTCAGCATGACTCGGGGATGGCTTTGACTGGAAAAACTGAATCAAAGAGTGTGCTACAGCCAAGGATTTCCCCAAACACTAATCAGTGCTGATTACTTCCAGGGTATTGCCTTTGGCTCTGTGGAGTTTTGTCCACTGTGGCTTCAGTGTCTGGCTTGTGCTGCCCAGAAGATGAGAAATGAGTTTGTACGGATGAGCCTGGGTAAAGGGATGTGCCCTTCACCATCCTGACCTCTACTAGGTATAAGAAACCCTGATTGCCAAATTCATAGGTCATGGGTTGGCTCTGCCCCCAGCATTAACACTTGGGGGTGGAGTTGGGGGAATCATAGTATTACTTGCTTAAATGGAATCCTAAAAGTTTGCTGGGACAGCTTCATAAAAATCCTCACTATGATCAGTTTGAAAATGACGTTCCCCTCACATCTTTGTCTTTTGAACTGAGTTGCGATGCTGAGTATGAGTTTGAGAGTCCCAAGATCCTCTAAAGCATGCTTGTCCAGCCCGCAGACTGCGGGCCGTAGGCGGCCCAGGACAGCTTTGAATGTGGCCCAACACAAATTCGTAAACTTTCTTAAAACATTATGAGAGCCTTTCGCATTTTTTTTAAAGCTCATCAGCTATCGTTAGTGTTTGTGTATCTTATGTGAGGCCCAAGACAATTCTTCTTCTTCCAGTGTGGCCCAGGGAAGCCAAAAGATTGGACACCCCTGATTTAAAGGAAGTAACTCAATTTTGTGAACCTGAAACTTGATCTTGGATGAACCAAATGAAATTTTATGATTCTCTTAAGCTCACGAAAGTTCAGTAACTGTGCTGTGTAAAATAGAGGTAAAAGACTTGAGTTGGACCAGGAGCGGTCGCTCACGCCTGTAATCCCAGCACTCTGGGAGGCGGAGGCGGGTGGATCACTCGAAGTCAGGAGTTCGAGACCAGCCTGGCCAACATGGTGAAACCCCCGTCTCTACTAAAAATATAAAAATTATCTGGTCATGATAGTGTGCACCTGTAGTCTCAGCTACTCGGGAGGCTGAGGCAGGAGAATCTCTTGAACCCAGGAGGTGGAGGTTGCAGTGAACAAGATCATACCACTGCACTACGGCCTGAGCTGCAGAGCAAGACTCCGTCTCAAAAAAAAAAAAAAAAAAAAAAAAAAAAGACTTGAGTTGGTTCTAATAGAATACCTTGGAGAACCTCAAGATGCCTTCTGGTCCAGCCAGGTTTACGGATTGGAAGATATTCTGTTAATCAGAATCTCAGAGAAGGACAGGCCCTACTCAAGGTAATACAGTGAGTTGTGGTGGCTGGGCTGGGCTAGAACCTGGGCCTCCTCGGTTCCAGGTCACAGGGACCAAGATATTTGGCTTGTCTTAGTCCTACTTGTAACTACAATACTGCCTTCTGCTAGGAAGAATAAGGGCTTATAGGCTAGAGGAATTTATAGGAATTTTATTTCTTTAAAAAAATCCCCCCCAAAACAGCTTTACTGAGATATAACTCACACACCATAAAATTCACCCTTTCAAAGGATACAATTTTTAGTATATTCACAGAATCATGTAGCTATTGCTATAATTTAAGAATTTTTTTTTTTTTTTTTTTGAGATGGAGTCTTATTCTGTTGCCTAGGCTGGAATACAGTGGCGCAGTCTTGGCTCACTGCAACCTCCATCTCCCAGGTTCAAGCGATTCTCCTTCCTCAGCCTTCCGAGTAGCTGGGATTATAGGTGCACGACACCACACCCAACTAATTTTTGTGTTTTTAGTAGACATGGGGTTTCACCATGTTGGCCAGGCTGATCTCAAACTCCTGACCTCAGGTGATCCGCCTGCCTTGGCCTCCCAAAGTGTTGGGATTACAGGTGTGAATCACTGTGCCCGGCCAATTTTAGAATATTTTTATCCCCTCAGAAGAACCCCTGTATCCATTAGCAGTCATTCCCCCTTTCCCTTCCCCAACCAGGCCCAATAAACCACTAATCTACTCTGTCTCTATGGGTTTGTCCATTCAGAACATTTCATATGGTAAAATCATACATGTGTTCTGGTGTTACTGACTTCTTTCACTTAGCAGAATATTTTCACGGTTCAGCCATGTTATGTCTGTACTTTATTCTTTTTCACGGCCAAGTGTTGGAATGTGTAGGATTCGAGTTTTCAAATAAAGCTATAAAGTTTTCAGATTTATTTTTACTTTGCCTGGTGTGTTTTTTCCTGGAAAGCCAATTTCTACATTTGGAGATTAAATGAGAAACTTTCTTTTTTTTTTTTTGAGATGGAATCTCACTCTGTTGCCCAGGGTGGAGTGCAGTGGCGCGATTTCGGCTCACTGCAAGCTCCGCCTCCTGGTTTCACGCCATTCTCCTGCCTCAGCCTCCCGAGTAGCTGGGACTACAGGTGCCCACCACCACTCCCGGCTAATTTTTTGCATTTTTAGTAGAGACAGGGTTTCACCATGTTAGCCAGGATGGTCTTGATCTCCTGACGTCGTGATTCACCCACCTTGGCCTCCCAAAGTGCTGGGATTACAGGCGTGAGCCACCGTGCCTAGCCTTAAATGAGAAACTTCCTCAAACTCCCTGTACCTAAGTGGTTGCTGCTTTTCTTAAATGTTTTGACACCAAGGAGAAAAATTAGTTTCTAGAAGAAAGTGTGTTTTCTTTTATTGCCAAGAAAATTAATGCATGTTAATTAAGATACATGCTCAAGACCCAGAGTTGTAATGAACTTTTTTTTTTTCTTTTTTTCTTTTTGAGACGGAGTCTTACTCTGTCGCCCAGGCTAGAGTGCAGTGGCCGGATCTCAGCTCACTGCAAGCTCCGCCTCCCGGGTTTACGCCATTCTCCTGCCTCAGCCTCCCGAGTAGCTGGGACTACAGGCGCCCACCACCTCGCCCGGCTAGTTTTTTGTATTTTTTAGTAGAGACGGGGTTTCACTGTGTTAGCCAGGATGGTCTCGATCTCCTGACCTTGTGATCCGCCCGTCTTGGCCTCCCAAAGTGCTGGGATTACAGGCTTGAGCCACCGTGCCCGGCCTGAACTTTTTTCTTATATTTATTTTCCAGATGTTTTACTTATTTTAACAGTTTTCATTTTAGCAATAATGTTTCCTTCCCACTCCCAAATTTATTGGAAACCCTCAATCAACCCTATTTATTTATTTATTTTAGAGATGGGATCTCACTTTGTTGTCTAGGCTGGTCTGGAAACCCTCACTCTTACAGATAGTATGAAAGTAGATTATAGCCAACTCTTTTTTTTTTTTTTTTTTTTGAGACGGAGTCTCACGCTGTTGCCCAGGCTGGAGTGCAGTGGCGCGATCTCGGCTCACTGCAAGCTCCGCCTCCTGGGTTCACGCCATTCTCCTGCCTCAGCCTCCTGAGTAGCTAGGACTACAGGCGCCCGCCACCGCGCCCGGCTAATTTTTTGTATTTTTAGTAGAGACGGGGTTTCACTGTGGTCTCGATCTCCTGACCTTGTGATCCGCCCGCCTCGGCCTCCCAAAGTGCTGGGATTACAGGCTTGAGCCACTGCGCCCGGCCTTAGCCAACTCTTATATAACCTTCCCCAGAGCCTCCAATTGTTAATGTTTTGACACATTTGCTTGCTTTATCACTTGCTCTAAAAATGCATATCACATACTTTTTTTTTTTTTTTTTAATTTATTTTTGAGACAGAGTCTGGCTCTGTTGCCCAGGCTGGAGTGCAGTGGCATGATCTTGGCTCACTGCATCCTCTGCCTCCTGGGTTCAAGTGATTCTCCTGCCTGAGCCTCCTGAGTAGCTGGGAGTACAGGCACGGGCCACCATGCCCAGCTAATTTTTGTATTTTTAGTAGAGATGTGGTTGGCCAAGCTGGTCTTGAACTACCGACCTCAAGTGATCCTCCTGCGGCAGCCTCCCAAAGTGCTATAGGATTAGAGGAGTGAGCCACCATGCCCAGCCAAATGCGTATTTTTTATTGAATCATTTGAAAGTACTCAACTCATATCATGACCCTTCACCCCCACATACTTCAACAAGCGTCTGTAAGAACAAGGATATTCTCCTAACCACAGTGTCTCTGCATACCCAGGACATTCTAACCATAGCGTCACTGCATACCTGGGAGGTTAGCACTGATATAGTAATAACATCTTGTGTAAAACTTCCCAAAATGCTCCCAAGTATCCTTTATGGCAGTTTAAAAAAAATGGCATTTTTTTGGATCCAGGAACCAGTTAACGATTACTCAATTGAATTTGGTTTCAAAGTCTCACATCTCAACCTTTCCTTTAATCAAGAACAGCCCCCCTACCTTTTACACATTTTTTGGTCTTTGATGACCTTTACATTTTTGAAGAAATCAGGCCCATTGTAGAACTGGTGTTTCTCAAGTGTGCTTGGGAGGGTCTTGGTAAAATGCACATTCTGATTCTGAAGAACAGGGTGGAGCCTGGGAATCTGCATTTCTAGCCAGCATCTGGGTCATGCCAGTGCAGCCGGTCTTCGGCTGTAGAATGTTCCACATTCTAGGTCTGTTTCCTTGTGATTAAATTCAAGTTAAATATTTTTGGCTAGGGCACTTCCTGAGGTCGTAGGTACTTCCCATTGCCTCACAGAACAGGCACACAATCTCAGTTTGTCCTGTAACTTCGTGGTGCTAAGTGTGGTCACCTGCTTCACGTGGTGTCTGCCTGCTCTCTGTTGGAACAGTACCTTTCTCCTAGTGTAATGATTAGGTAACCTGTGATTGTAATTGATAAGTCATCTTTGAGACTACATGAATATCCTGTTCCCCAGCAGTTTTCACTCATTGGTGAACAGTTTTCCCAAAAACTCCTGTTTTGGGAAAAATAATAGCATCCTACAATTATAATCCCCTGCAGGTAACACGTGGCTCTTATATAATCAGCAGTTAATTGTTTGTATATGTGTAATTTTTATTTTTTATTTTTTTGAGACGGAGTTTCACTCTTGCCCAGGCTGGAGTGCAATGGCGTGATCTCCAGCTCACCGCAACCTCCGCCACCTGGGTTCAAGCAATTCTCCTGCTTCAGCCTCCCAAGCAGCTGGGATTACAGGCATGTGCCACCACACCTGGCTAATTTTGTATTTTTAGTAGAGATGGGGTTTCTCCATGTTGGCCAGGGTGATCTCGAACTCCCAACCTCAGGTGATCCGCCTGCCTTGGCCTCCCAAAGTGCTGGAATTATAGGCATGAGCTACTGTGCCCAGTGTAATTTTTGTTTTTAAAATGTAGCTAGTAACTGATAACTGTCATTTGTGTTTTAAACATCGGCTTTTACAGCTTCTCAGTACATTTCACTCTATGTATGTTTTTGTTAGAGCATTTGTTGTCCTGTGTAATGGTTTAGGAAATCCTGTAGGCCAAATGAAGGGCTCGAGACTCACCTGTGTTCCTACCAAGGTTGCCAGAGAAAATACAGGTAAATTTGAATTTCAGATAGACAATGAATAACTTTTTAGTATTTATGTTCCAAGTATGGCAGACAGCTCTCACATGTTACAAGTCGTTGCATAGGACATACCTATACTAAACGATGTGTTGTTGTTGTTGTTGTTGTTGTTGTTTTTGAGGCGGAGTCTCGCTCTGTCGCCCAGGCTGGAGTGCAGTGGCGCGATCTCGGCTCACTGCAAGCTCCGCCTCCCGGGTTCCCGCCATTCTCCTGCCTCAGCCTCCCGAGTAGCTGGGACTACAGGCGCCGCCACCACGCCCGGCTAATTTTTTTGTATTTTTAGTGGAGACGGGGTTTCATTGTGTTAGCCAGGATGGTCTCGATCTCCTGACCTCGTGATCCGCCCGTCTCTGCCTCCCAAAGTGCTGGGATTACAGGCTTGAGCCACCGCGCCCGGCCACGATGTGTTGTTTATCTAAATTCATATGTCACTGATATCTTGTATTTTTATTTATAAAATCTTCCAAGCCCACATCCCACCGCCTTCTCAGGGATGGCCACCATTTGTGTTTGCAGCCTGGTGGTGTTTGCAGCTGCAGGAAAGGCCTTGGAGGAGGAGAGAACCGTAGTGGTATCTCCTTGCTGTGGCCTTGGGCACTGGGGTGGGGGCTAGATGAGTAATTAGCTGAATATGACCTCACCCATGAAGAATGTGCCCTTGCTAGGTATTAGCAGAGGTTTAGGCTCCAGGGAGCCATTGTCAGAAGCTTGTCAGTGATGTCATCAGCTGGAAGGCCAGCTTTCAGTCCTCAGGAAAAAGCTTGAAAGCCAGGGCTCCAGTTTTGGTAATAAATGTAATGGAGTTTCACAGGTAGGGTGTGGAGGAATTTATTATGACAGGAAGCCTGATGGAGCCTCCTGCCTGTGTGCAGCCCCCAGCCAGGTTTCTGAGTTCTGATGAACTACCAGAAGCTTCCACCACAGCCTGTGATTACACTGTTGGCTCAGTGCCCTGGAAAAATTGGCTTGCTCTTGGGGAACACTCCAGGAGCTGCAAAGAGGGTGTCAGGACTGTTATGCAGCTCCCCTTAAATTGGGGAGGAGGAGAGGCTGATGTGAAAATTGTTCATTAGACTGCTCAGGGCAGTGTGAGAAAACGTGTAATCTGTGGGCATCTACGCCCAGCTGCCCCTCTGATCTCACCCACTACTGTGGGAGGACTGCGTGGATGGGGGCGGGGGAGGGTCCTCTGGATTTAGACACTCACAAAACTTCCTTTTACTGTGTTCATTGGAAGAAATAGAAAATGCCTTTTTTTTTTTTTTTCAGACGGAGTCTCGCTCTGTCGCCAGGCTGGAGTGCAGTGGCACGATCTTGGCCCACTGCAACTTCTGCCTCCCGGGTTCTAGCAATTCTCCTGCCTCAGCCTCTGGAGTAGCCGGGACTACAGGCGCGTGCCACCACGCCCAGCTAATTTTTATATTTTTAGTACAGACAGGGTTTCACCATGTTGGCCAGGACGGTCTCGAGCTCTTGACCTCGTGATCCACCCGCCTCGGCCCCCCAAAGTGCTGGGATTACAGGCGTGAGCCACTGCGCCTGGCCTCTTTTTCATTTTTAAAGGGTAATTTGCTGTGCAGGAGTGGGCTCTCAGACCAGAAGGGAGGACCTGAATTAAGTCAAGGACTGAGTATGGTAACTACAGCCATAATTTTATTTGAAGCCTCCTGTAAAATGTTCTGGAAAAAACAGGGGTTCCAGGGGTGGGTGGGCAGTTTCAATCATGGACTGGATTTTGTGGTTCAAATTTCTCCGGGCCTGTTGGAGATTCCCGTTAAGCAGTTACCCAAGGCAGTTCTGCCCAGCTGAAGTATTGATTACCTGCACGCTGTACCAGTGAGGACTTATGGGTGAGCAGCTGGGAGGTGCTGAGCTTGATTCTGAAACCCTGGCCTCCATCCCACCTGACATTCAACATCATATTAGAATTTGGAAGACCCTTAGTCTCCAGATTGGTGCACTGGGTAACTCCTGAAATGGGGTGACTGAGACGGGTCCTCTGTGCCCCCTTTTCTTCCACAGCTTCCCCTGGGGCCCCTCTGCTCACTGGCATGTGATTCTGGGCAAATAGGCCTCTCCCAGTATTTGTTTTGGCATCTGAAATGGGGTAATATTTGTTCCTATTGTGGGTGAAGTACTGCTGCTGGGGTGCTCAGGTAACTCACTCTGTGGGTAGCTGATATTGGCTGGGCAAGTGGCATTTTAGAGGAAATCTGTGCCATCAAAAGAGTTGGGTCTGATCACACTTTTGCTTTTGAATATGCTTTGTCCCAGCCTGGCCATTTGTCACTTGGAACCATCTGGGTTTCTCTGACCCACTGTAAAATGGATATGCCATGGAGTTGTCCCAGGAATCAAGGGCAGGTCCTCTCCAATGAGTGATGGGCTTACCTCTCACTTCTCTAACAAACACCCTTCTGCTTCCTTGTGTAAGATTTCACTATTAGTGGCTATTCTTCTTTACTGAAGAAAAAGAGAGACACATGCCCCTTCCAGTTCACTGTTCACCACTGCAGCATATTTATTCCAAGGGACTGGCAGAATCATCCCTTTCTTTGTTAGAATGTGGTTTTGTTACCTTGAGACAAGTGGCCCGCATGTCTGCACTGAAGGCGGCTTCGCTCAATAGCCTTGGGCACCTCCAGTTCTGCAAGTATGTACAGTACTTGCTCTCCTTTCCCTTTCTTTGTATACTTTTTCTGGTCTGCTACGGGTCCATCTGCATGTGGATAAAGGGTTGTCTTCTTGAGTAGTGATTTTGCTGTGATGTGATTCCCGTGGAGACAGTGATTCCGAAGGTAGACCCAACTGGAAAGCTTTTAAATTGCTGATACCCCAGCCCCACTCCCCAAGAGATGCTGATTTTGTTTTGTTTTGGGGAGGGGCAGTTTTTTTTTTTAAAAAAAAAGCTTTTTGATGTGTAGACATGGTTGAGACTGAAGTGATTTTTGTGAGTAACAGAGAAGTGTTAAGGCTTGAGAAGAAAGTTGGAAGAGCCATGCCTGAGATAGGACCAAAGTCATGTGCCTGGCATTAGCCCAGAGCAACCCTGACCTGCTGGACAGCTGGGCTGGATGGATGGGGTCAGGGGAGATACTTGCTTTATTTAATTGATTATTTATTTAGAGATGCAGTTTCACTCTTGTCACCCAGGCTGGAGTACAATGGCACAATCTTGGCTCACTACAACCTCCGCCTCCTGGGTTCAAGCAATTCTCCTGCCTCTGCCTCCTGAGTAGCTGGGACAACAGGCGTATGCTGCCACGCCCGGCTAATTCTTGTATTTTTAGTAGAGATAGCGTTTCACCATGTTGACCAGGCTGGTCTCGAACTCCTGACCTCAGGTGATCCTTCCACCTCTGCCTCCCAAAGTGCTGGGATTACAGGTGTGAGCCACTGTGCTCAGCCTCGACTCGCTTTATTATATCCACACTTGGAATACAATTTGGATTGATTGTAGTGGGACATTTTATAATTAGGAAAAATTAATCAGGAAAAATCACTCCGTGTAGATTAGTACCACCATGTGAGGGGACAAGAATTTCTTCAAATTAGGAACTTCTTCCAACAGGACTGACAGGGTCCAAAACTACTCTTGGATCCGGCTTTAAGATGGACCCAGCCCACTGTTGAGTCCCCTCTGAGGTCTTCTCTCTGTGGATAGATTTGATTGTTAACAATGGCTGAGTCATTTGGCACCCAGCCTGGTGAGTAAGACAGCTGAGTAAGAGGGGAAACAGGGCCTTTGGTCAGAAAAACCGGACTGACTTCAGTCTTATCTGTTTTGAGAAGCCCCAGAAGCTGCAAAAATTGCAGCTTCCAGACGTTAGTGTGCCGTGGTCATGACATCGGTGTGGATGGCAGGTTGTCATCTGAGCAGTCAGGGCGGCAGCACACAGCTTGCGGGCTGGCTAATGGCCGAGGTGTGTGAACTGACCTGCCCCTAGTGACTTCAGTGCTGAGCACACCATAGGAGCAGTACTAATGGTATGGACAGTATGCTCAGAGGACGTTAGGGAGCACAGCTGTGTGTAAAGGGCGTGCCCTGCCCTGTCCAGAGATAGAGCAGCTATAGCACTGAAACCCCATGGTCACCCTTGTGTTTCTACACTTCTGCCTGTGCCAAGTCTAGCTTATGTGTCTCCTCCATTTCGTGTGTACATGGGGGTATTTTTTTCTGCTAAGCAACTGCTATTTATGCCTCTCAGTACTGTGCTTAGTGTGTACCGTTCCTGCAAGGTATAGACATTGTCAGCCCATTTTACAGATGAGGAAAATGGAGTTTTTGAGAGGGTGAGATCATTCAGTGGCAGAATGGAATGTTAACCCAGGTAGCCTAACCTCTGTGCTGTAGATCTGATGTCCATTTGAGCCTTAGACTTCCCGTCTGTGTCTAGAGTCTAGCCCTTAAAAAATGTGATAAACAGGTTTTCAGGTAAGTCTATTAATTTCAGAAAGACATTATTATTACTTTTTAGAAAGTTAGAGCTTATATTAGGGCTCAGTCTATCCTCCTGCCTCAGCTTCCTGAATAGCTGGGACTGCAGGCACATGCCACCGTGCCTGGTTAATTTCTGTAGTATACATCATTGATTGCTGAGAAGTCACAGCCATTTGTTAAATAACTGAGCTATTCATAGCCAAATCATTTTCAAAAACACCAATATAAGCAAAAACAAAACATTTATTTATTTATTTATTTGTTGAGATGGAGTCTTGCTGTCACCCAGGCTGGAGTGCAGTGGCCCGATGTCAGCTCACTGCAACCTCTGCCTCCCGGGTTCAAGCAATTCTTCTGCCTCAGCCTCCTGAGTAGCTGGGACTACAGGCACCCACCACCATGCCCGGCTAATTTTTTGTATTTTTAGTAGAGACGAGGTTTCACTGTGTTAGCCAGGATGGTCTTTATCTCCTGACCTTGTGATCTGCCTGCCTCAGCCTCCCAAAGTGCTGGGATTACAGACATGAGCCACTGCACCTGGCCCAAACATTTATTTTTTTAAATGAAAATGTGTTTATTTTATAAACAGTGCCTTCTTACTAATTTTACAGGCCCTGTGCTAGGGACATGGCCTCATCTTCCACTATCTTAGAGTGAAGAAGTAAAGACAGAGAAAGTGTGCTTAAGTTGCTACACAGATCTCATTGCAGTGCCTCCCAGAGGCGTGAAGAGCAACGCCTTTCACCTGGGCTGTCCTAGAAGGCCCACGGCAGTGTTGGGGTTGGTGAACAGTGGGGCTTAAAGGGGTGAATTCAGAAGACAAAGGACCTTCTGGGCAAAGAAGGGCCCACTAGAGGGGAAGTGCAGGAGTGTGAGAGTGCCTGGAGTTGCCCACTCACTGGCTCTGGCGCTTGGTGCTGAGTGCTTGGGAAGCGTTGGGAGGATCAGTTATGTTGCTGGCTGGGTTCTAAAGAACCTCAAAAGTTATATAAAAGTTACCTTTGATTTGGCTGTGCTACCCTCCAGTTACGTGGCTAGTTAAATTAATTAAACCAAATTTAGAATTAAGCTCAGCCATACTAAGCATATTCAGTGTTCAATAAGTACATATGGCTTGTGGCTAAGGCTCTGGACAGTGTACATATAAAACATTTCCATCGTTGCAGAAGCTTCTATTGAACAGTGGTTGTATTAGTCTGTTCTCAACGCTGCTGTGAAGAAATACCTGAGACTGGGTAATTTATAAAGGAAAGAGGTTTAATTGACTCCCAGTTCCACAGGACTGGGGAGGCCTCAGGAAACCTACAGTCATGGCAGAAGGGGAAGCAAACATGTCCTTCTTCACAAGGCAGCAGCAAGAAGAAGTACAGAGAGAAGAGGGAGAAAAGCCCCTTATAAAGCCATCAGATCTTGTGAGAACAGCAGCATGGGGGTAACCATTCCCATGATTCAGTTACCTCCCACCAGTTCCCTCCCGTGACATGTGGGGATTATGGGAACTACGATTTAAGATGAGATTTGAGCGGGGACATAGCCAAGCCACATCAGTGATGCTATTAGACAGTGGTGCTGTGGTGTGTAGGTGGGAAAACTATGGCCTGTGGGCCAAATCTGGCCCTCTGCCTATTTTTATAAAGTTTTATTGGAACACAGGCCACACCCATTTATTTATATACTGTCTATGGACACTTTCACACTGCAACAATAGATCTAAATAGTTGCAAAGAGACTGTGTGGCCCACAAAACCTAAATATTTACTATCCAGGCCAGGCACGGTGGCTCATGCCTGTAATCCCAGCACTTTGGGAGGTTGAAGTGGGCAGATCCCTTGAGGTCAGGAGTTCAAGACCATCCTAGCCAACATGGCGAAATCCTGTCTCTACTGAAAATACAAAAATTAGCTGGGCTTGGTGGTGCTTGCCTGTAATCCCAGCTACTTGGGTGTCGAGACATGAGAATTGCTTGAACCCAGAAGGCAGAGGTTTCAGTGAGCTGGGATCATGCCACTGTATTCCAGCCTGGGTGAGATTCTGCCTCTCAAAAAAAAAAAAAAAAAAGTAGCTGTAATCCCAGCTACTTGGGTGTCGAGACATGAGAATTGCTTGAACCCAGAAGGCAGAGGTTTCAGTGAGCTGGGATCATGCCACTGTATTCCAGCCTGAGTGAGATTCTGCCTCTCAAAAAAAAATTTACTCTCTGGCCCTTTATGGAAAGTTTGCTGACCTCTTCTATAGATGGTAGTGTACAGCAGAAGGTGTTCAAGCCAGGAGTAACATGAATGATTGTATTTATGGCCTAAGACGATAACTCTGGTAGTGGTGGGCGGGCCATGTTGGTGGAGAAACCCATTTTCAGTGACTTCCAAGAGTCAGCATGAGGAATGACTGAGGCCTTGCCCTGGCAGGAATGGTTCCATTAATCTGTGTCTCATTTGACAAATGAGGAACTACAAATGGGAACTACAGTTTAAGATGAGACTTGGGCGGGGACACAGCCAAACCACATCAGTGGTGCTAATAGACAGTGGTGCTGTGGTGTGTAGTGGGGAAAACTATGGCCTGTGGGCCAAATTTTGAAGTCCTTTTACTTTTTGGTTCTAAAAATTATTAACTGTAGCCAGAGTTGTTAACTTAATATGTCTTGGATCTCTTGGGCTCTCTGAAGACTGTACTCTTTCTTTCCATATAATAATATACCAATGATATTGAAATAGATATCAGAAATAAAATTTTTAGATATAGTGATAAGTGCACATCTGTATTAAAATGTGTAATAACAAGATCTAACAGTGAGTTTAATAACTATCATCATTTTCATGTAGCAGTCGCATAAAGGATAGTTTGTACTATATCTAAAACACTGTCACATGACAGGAGAAGATCTGATTTCTTTGGTGATAAAACGACAGGTGCTGCTAATACACCTGTGTTTTATGGTCTTCGTTCATAATGGAAAGAAATGCTATTAATACATTTTATTTATTTATTTATTTATTTGAGGTGGAGTCTCACTCTATCTCCCAGGCTGGAGTGCGGTGGCATGATCTCGGCTCACTGCAATCACCACCTCCTGGGTTCAAGCGATTCTCCTGCCTCAGTTTCTGCCTCAGCTTCTCGAGTAGCTGGGATTATAGGTGTGCTCCACCATACCCAGCTAATTTTTGTATTTTTAGTGCAGACGGGGTTTTACCATATTGGCCAGGATGTTCTTGATCTTCTAACCTTGTGATCCGCCTGCCTCGGCCTCCCAAGGTGCTGGGATTACAGGCGTGAGCCACCACATCCTGCAACTAACTCAGTTATTTAACAATTGACCGTAATTTCTCAGCAATCAGTGTGTACTTGGAAATTGTTGGGATATGAGAGAACTAACATATAACTCATTTTCTTTTTTCTTTGAGGCAGGGTCTCTCTTTGTTACCCAGGCTGGAGTGCAGTGGCATGAACAGGACTCATTGCAGCCTTGACCTGGGCTCAATCCTCCCACCTCAGTCTCCTGAGTAGCTGGGACTACTGGCACGTGCTACCATGCCTGGTTAATTTTTGTATTTTCTGTAGAAATGGGGTCTTACTGTGTTACCCAGGCTGATCCTGAACTCCTAAGCTCAAGTGATCCACCCTTTGGCCTTCCAACATACTGGGATTACAGGGGCGAATGAACCACCACGCCTGGCCTGGAACTTCTATAAATACCAAAGCTAGTAATTGGTGAAGATGATAGTCTGCAAGTGCTGAAATATACTTCTATTAATTTCAATTCCTTTCAACTTTCTAATGTTTTATGCCCAGTCTGTTCTATCTGCCTCTACCCAGCCTTAGAAGTATTTTGTTGGTTCCTGAGAAGGAGCTGTGCCTGAGGGGTATGAGGTTGCCCTCTGGGTTCAGTGAGGAGATTTGGGAAGAGTTTTGATTTGTAGGCTTAGATGGAGGGACCCGTAAAGGGACCTGACATTAGCTGATGGCCACTGGGCTAGGGAACAACTTAGAGGCAGCTAACAGGATTCAGGGAGAGTAGATTTGTTGGGAGAGAGTAGCCTAGGATTAATCCAGTTGGGTTGTTATGGGTAGTTTGGTAGTTGGTTGACTGGGTGGGTCATCCCTTGGTAGTTATTTGTTGATTAGTGGTTGTTGTTAGGTTGGTTACACTTACATTATAGTTGATGGAATCTCAGATTTGGATCTAATACCACATGTAAGTCGAGTGTTTTTTGTTTTTTTGTTTTTTTTTTTTTGAGACTTTTTTGGCTCTTGTTGCCCAGGCTGGAGTGCAGTGAAACAATCCTCGGCTCACTGCAACCTCCGCCTCCTGGGTTCAAGCGATTCTCCTGCCTCAGCCTCCTGAGTAGCTGGGATTACAGGCATGCACCACCACACCCGGCTAATTTTGTATTTTTAAGAGATGGGGATTTCACCATATTGGTCAGGCTGGTCTCAAACTCCCAACCTCAGGTGATCCGCCCACCTCAGCCTCCTAAAGTGCTGGAATTACAGGTGTGAGCCACTGTGCCCAGCCAGTTGAGTAGATTTTATTAGCACTCAAGCTTTGTGGCTCATTGCTATTATTGTGCATGTGAGAGTTTTATCTTTAAGTAGCATTAGGGATGCTACTTGGATGTTTTAGTTGTTACAGAAATAATTTTTACTAACTTCTACTAAGTTCTCTTTCCTCTCCTGTGTAGAAAGTTTAGAGTGAAGTAGCAATTGGCTGGATGTTCAGAAGGTTTCCCCCTTTCACATAATTTGATGTTCCAGTTGTCCACATCTGGACGACTCCCTCTCTTTCTACTGATGAAAGCAGTGGGCCAAATTATGGGGTTCCATCCCTGCATCTTCCTATTTGTCTAAATCTTCATCACAGACAACATATTGCCATTAGAAGCTCTAAAGGAAACCTAGAAAGGAGGAGAAGCTGGTTTTAGCCCAAATTCCTCAAAATCATCGCCCGTTGTTTAAGAATTACAGTTTGCACTGGAACAATAAGATGTTCCTTAATGTGGTTTTTAAGTGAGTTGATTGTCACCAGAATTTCATAAACACTGTGGCTAAGGATTGTGCAAAAGGGTGTGCTTCCCTTTAGCATCCTTAATTAGGGACATTTTGAAAACTGCTTTTTATTGTCCTTTATCTGCAAAACTTCTTGAATCCAAATAGCAAGATTCTAATTTCTTAATCACTGCCACAGAAAGTTGTAGATTAGAGAAAGCTCCAATTCCTTATTTCCTGTCTTCCTTTTTTTGTGTGTTTATTGCCTGTGTCTCATCCTCACTCCTGCCAGTTTTATAGAATGTAACCTCCCAGCCTCTGGGAATGTTTGGAAGACTTGTTTGTAGAGGATCTGAAGAGCAGTTTAAAGTGGACTTACCCAAACTGCCTTCTGGAGAACATTAGTCTCTTTTGAGATAAAACTTTTAAACATCCCCTAGTCCAATAGTGTTGGCAAATTCCCTGTGACACCGTAGCCCTCTCTTTGAGATTGTCAATGTACACTGGCATGTTAAAGGCTCTGAGAAGTCCTGCAGCAGTTAAAAAATTGTTTAGTCTAGTGTGCCTCCAGTTGTTTGGCCACTGAAACCCCTTTTCCGGAAAAACCAGCTAACATCTGGTAGTCTTTTCTAAGAGGTGGTACTGAAGATGATACTCATGTTACACATTTAAAAATTCTAACGTGTATTTTTCATGTATTTATAAAATGCAACAAATGTATCAAACCTGTGATTTCTAAGACATAATTACTTAAGCTAAGGAAAAAAGAAAACATGAGTGAAGGAAAAACTTTAGTAAATGGGCCAGGTGGTAAGAGGAGAGAGCCTTGTCTGTGAGTGTGGTCTAGGGGGATGCTGGACCTAGCTTTTCAGAGCTAGGTTCAGGCAGAGCTGCTCTGAGATGTAGACATTGCAGCTGGGGTTCTTGTTGAGCCGGGAAGCAGCTTCTGACTCAGGCGCAGACTGTTTAGATGAGCTGGTCATAAAGAGCCCTGACTGTGGACTGCGTCTCCAGCCACGGCAGCAGCTGGTGGATGGGGTGATGCCTTGTATATTCATCGTGTGTCGCTCGCCTGCCCTGCCCTTGGACAGCGCGCCTCAGGAATGTTAGAATGTGTTCCCCCTTTAGCAGCAAAGCCGATCTGCTGGTTACTTAGTCTGTTTATCTTACTGCCACGACCGTTTATCATGGGCCAGAGTTCAGGGGCACAGTGATAAATCTCTTTTAGGAGGATGATGTAACTCTCAGCATTTTCCCCCTCCTTGGTTCTGAGTTTTTAAAGCCTTCGTAACACCGTGTCCTTGTTTGGGCATCTTCCTGTGTCCTCCCATTTGGGTCTCCAGGGTGAAATGGCCAACAGTGGATTCCAGAGTCATGGCCTGGGTTCAGATTCCTGCTCTGCTGCTTATCAACTCTGTGACTTTGGGTTTAATTGACCTATTCATTATTTTTCTTAATCTGGAAAATGGAGCCAACAGCAGTTCCTCTTAAAGCAGCTGTGAGGATTCAAGGGGGTAACTGCATGGGACCAGGCCCTCGGGCTTCACCTCTCACTGGGAGATTGGACCTCTGCATAATGGACAAGCTCTCTTTAGGGTGCAAGTGAACGGGGCACAAGGGAGTTAGGAAGGTGGGCATTTTTTTGTTTTTGTTTTTGTTTTTTGGTGGCTTGAAAAACATGCCCAAGGCTGGGTGTGGTGGCTCACGCCAATAGTCCCAGCACTTTGGGAGGCCAAGGCGGGAGCATTGCTTGAGCCCAAGAGTTTGAGATCAGCCTGGGCAACATGGTGAGACCCCGTCTCTTTTGTTTTTTGAGATGGAGTCTCGCTGTGTTGCCCAGACTGGAATGCAGTGGTGCAATCTCAGCTCACTGCAATCTCCACCTCCCAGGTTCAAGCGATTCTCCTGCCTCAGCCTCCTGAGTAACTGGGATTACAGGCATGTGCCATCATGGCCAGTGAATTTTTGTGTTTTTAGTAGAGATGGCGTTTTGTCATGTTGGCCAGGCTGGTCTCGAACTCCTGATCACAGGTGATCCTCCCACCTTGTCTCCCAAAGTGCTAGGATTATAGGCGTGAGCTGCCGTGCTTGGCTGACCCAAAAAATTAGCTGGGTGTGGTGGCACACATCCCTGTAGTCCCAGCTACATGGGAGGCTGAGGCAGGAGTGTTGCTTGAGGCCAGCCTGGGTAACAGAGCAAGACCTTGTCTCAAAACAAAAAAAAAAGAAAGAAAGAAAAAAAAAAGAAAAGAAAAACATGCCCAAAGGCAACCAAATGACTCCATCTTTTGCAATGTAATCTTCAACATCTACTCCTCTGGCAAGCTGTTTGGAAATGGCAAAGTCCATCTCCTGAGGCTGGGAGATGGCTTGTCCAGGATGGGTGTGTCTGGTGAGGAATGGAAGGCCTTTGGATGGCCACTGAGGAAACTGAGCCAAGGAGCGTCAGAAAGACAATCAGGCAAACCCACAGAGTCTCCAGGTATTCCTTTGCTGATAGGTAACATTGCACTAGCTGTTTAAACAAACCGGTGAAAGGCCATCACCCTACTACCCCGCCTCACCTCCATTCCGTGCTGCTCTTCCCGGAAGCAACTGCGCGATCCGGGAATAATTTTTTGTCTTGTCAAGAGACAGTCTGTACATAGATGAATTCAATTATATGATTTCTGTAGTACCCTGTACTCAAATTTGAACCTGCCATACACATTGCTTTTGTCATTTCATAATACCTGTTGATTTTCCCACATTAGTACCTATAGATCCTGACAATTTTGTTAAGATGAAGATTTCTTCATATGTATATTACTATGTTTCTTTTTTTGGCGGTGTATGTCAAGATTTATTATAAAAGCAACAGATGGGTAGGGCGTGGTGGCTCATTCCTGTAATCCCAGCACTTTGGGAGGCCGAGATGGGAGGATCGCTTGAGCCCAGGAGTTCAAGACCAGCCTGGGAAACCTGGCGAAATCCTGTCTCTACAAAAATTATGAAAATTATCCAGGCATGGTGGTGACCGTCCCAGCTACTCGGGACCCAAATGTCCCAGCTACTCAGGAAGCTGAGTTGGGAGCCTGATCCTCAGAGGTCAAGGTTGTAGTGAGCCGTGATTGCCCCACTGCACCCCAGCCTAGGTGACAAAGTGAGACCCTGTCTCCCCCTGGCCTCCAGAAAAAAAAAAGGTAACATATGTAGTTTAAATTTTAAAAATTCAAATTCTTTTTTGGACTGGGCGTGGTGTCTCACGCCTGTAATCCCAACACTTTGGGAGGCCGAGGTGGGCAGATCACCTGAGGTCAGGAGTTCAAGACCAGCCTGGCCAACATAGTGAAACCCTGTCTCTACAAAAGCACAAAAATTAGCTGGGCATGATAGTGGGTGCCTGTAATCCCAGCTACTTGGGAGGCTGAGGTGGGAGAATCGCTTGAACCTGGGAGGTGGAGGTTGCAGTGAGCCGAAATCGTGCCACTGCACTCCAGCCTGGGTGACAGAGCGAGACCCCATTTAAAAAAAAAACAAACAAAAAAAATTTCAAGCAATGCAGAATAAATAACAACAATAAAATGAAAGCCCATCTTCCACCATCGGCTTCTTTTTTTTTTTTTTTTTTTTTTTTGAGACGGGGTCTCGCTCTGTCACCCAGGCTGGAGTGCAGTGGCCGGATCTCAGCTCACTGCAAGCTCCGCCTCCCGGGTTCACGCCATTCTCCTGCCTCAGCCTCCCGAGTAGCTGGGACTACAGGCGCCCGCCAACTCGCCCGGCTAGTTTTTTGTATTTTTTAGTAGAGACGGGGTTTCACCGGGTTAGCCAGGATGGTCTCGATCTCCTGACCTTGTGATCCACCCGTCTCGGCCTCCCAAAGTGCTGGGATTACAGGCTTGAGCCACCGCGCCCAGCCTACCATCGGCTTCTTAGTTTTCCTCCTAGAAGGAGCCAGTGAGGACGGTTTGGTGTTCATGCTTCCAGATCTTTCTGTTCAGATGCAGTCATGACTTTTGAAAAACAGGATTGTACAGTTTATACTTTTCTACAAATTATCCCCTTGCCTTAATACATCATAGAAGCCTGTTCATATTGGAACAAACAAACCTTTCATATTCTTTTCACAGCAGCCTGTTTTCCTCTTGCTTGAATGTAAAGTTTATTTAACCACTTACTGTCAGGGAGGCATTTGTTTTCAGTTCTCCCTCCCTCCCCCCCAATTATCTTGCAATGAACTGCTTTAATGGCTAAAGATCACTTTAATATCAAAACCTCCCCCATCTCCCATTAGAAAAAGAAATCATGTTAGGGAACTTCAAATTGAATTTACGGACCTTGTGTTTAATTTTGTGTTAGCAGTGGCCCAGCCTGGCCCCTGCAGACTGTCCGGGAATCTGCGGGAGGAGTTGGGGTAGCCTGCACACTGGAGCACACTGCCAGTTCATTCAGCAGCTCACCGAGCAAGAAACATCTTGATTCTATCAGGCTTAATCCTGTGTCCCATTAGGGACCCAGCTCTTGTGGTCATTAGCAGATGGAATGCTCATCTGTGCTAGAAGGTGGAATTCTAGGGCATTGGGCTCTGAGTAGTCTTGAACCAGAATTGAATGGCTTGAATCCTTTTTACAATGCCGATGGGGAGGCACCCTTAGCTCCCAAACTTGTGTGTGTTATAATACTATGGCAGTAATAACAGTGGTTGCAGTAGCCCCCATGAATTTGATGGGACGATCATCAGGCAGTGCTGCTTGCTTGCTTTACTCCATCTTATCACCGCAGCCTGATGAGGTGAGGCAGTTACGACTCTCATTTTGCAGATGAGGAGGCGGGGCACAGGGACTCAACCCACTTATGGTCACACAGCTAGTAAGTCACTGTGCTTGGGAGGTGAACCAGGCTTCTCTGACGCCCCAGCAGGACGTCTGAACTTCTAGCTGCCCCATCACTGACTGACTTAATGCCCCTGACTCCTGGGTGACTTGGCCACCAGTAACTTCAGCCAGCAACCTGCCCTTTCTTTGAGTGGGTTCCACCCATCCCTGCACCATGCTTTTTACTCTGGATGTTGGTGGCGTGGAATTCCACCTGTAAGAAAGAGGTCAGTCCCTGGGCTGAGAGAGTTCTTTGCAGAGAGCTCTGTTGGGATTGGGTGGGACGTGTGCTCGGAGGCCTCCTCACGTAATTGTGGGCTGAAAGGTCCAGATTTGGGGACATAAAATTGTACCATCAGCTGAGCTAAAGACAGGGCACAGGGAGGAACCATCCAGAAAGTGTCAGTGTAGGTAAAGCAGGCAGAGTTCCCCCTATCTGTCCTCTGAGGGACTCCTTTCTTGTGGCTTCCTCCCCTTTCTGTGGTGATGGTCAGAGCCAGCGGTTATAAATTATTTGGAATTTTCCTCAGCTTGGTTCCTACTCAAGACTTTAAATTAGGAGTTTTGTTCCTTTTATGACTTCACAATCTTTGGGCAGGCTGCCATCTCTATAACAGGCTTATACGAGTTGTAACCTGAGGTGAGTTATAGGGGAAAAATGGAAGCGGATTTCTTCTCTTTCAAACCAAGGAAACCACCTTGATCTGACTTTGTAACAAAGCTCAACTTTTATAAGTTTGCAATTAAAGGATAAATACCTATCCTATTTATTATTATCATGAACTTTTTATCATAAAAGGGGGAAAAAACTCTCAGGAAACATAGCCTAGTATGAGGGACAGAAAGCAAAAAGGTTTTTTTTTTTTCTTCCTTTAAAAGGTCCTCAATGTCTTGCCCTGTGGACACCGGTTTTCATTATAATAATGCTGTTATCTCTTTGTAGAGTCATTTAAAGCCAATTTAACTTTCTCATTTAAAAGTATAATTGGTATTCACCACAGAGCTAGGAGCTCAGTAGGCAGTTAGAAAATATGTATATATTTTTTGAGATGGAGTCTCGCTCTTGTCACCTAAGCTGGAGTGCAGTGGTGCGATCTTGGCTCACTGCAACCTCCACCTCCCAGGTTCAAGCAATTCTCCTGCCTCAGCCTCCCGAATAACTGGGACTATAGGCCCTCATCACCACGCCCAGCTAATTTTTGTATTTTTAGTAGAGATGGGGTTTCACCATGGCTGGTCTCAAACTCCTGAGTTTCGCCAGGCTGGTCTCAAACTCCTGATTTCAGGTGACCTACCCGCCTTGGCCTCCTAAAGTGCTGGGATTATAGGCATGAGCCACTGCACCTGGCTGGTAGTTAGAAAATATTTATTGAATATGAGAAAAGAAAAATAGAGCAAATTGAATCTTCAAGTACTATATGAGTAACTCTGATTTCTGTTTTCTGGAAAACACACAGGCTGATAGGTTTGGGTAAATAAGAGCAGAGCTGCATCTTCTCTCAAGTTCCCTGATTCCCTCAAGGAGTTATCTGAGAATAGCTCTGTGCCAAGCAGTGAGGCATGCATAGGGGACCTCTTGAATGGAGGGACAGCCCATTATCATTAGAATCCCCAGTTCCAGCCAGGTGCAGTGGCTCACGTCTGTAATCCCAGCACTTTGAGAGGCCAGTGTGGGCAGATTGCTTGAGTTCAGGAGTTCAAGACTAGCCTGGGCAACATGGCAAAACCTTTTCTCCCCCCACCACAGACACACACACCACACACACACACACACACACACACACACACACACACACACACACTAGCCAGGTGTGGTGGCAGGTGTCTGTGGTCCCAGCTACTTAGGAGGCTGAGGTAGGAGGATTGCTTGAGACTTGGAGGTTGATGGTTGATACTGCAGTGAGCCGTGATCGTGTCACTGCACTCCAGCTTGGGTGACAAAGCAAGACACTAGACCCCGTCTCAAAAAAAAAAAAAAAATCCCCAGTTCTCAGGGTATAGCAGAGACTGAGTCAGTCATGGCTGAGACAAAGGGACTGTGCTCTCTGTGCCTCCTGTGCCCTGTGTTTATATGGTTCATACGCTGCCTGTCCACCATGTTTTTCCCTGAGAGCCTCGGCAGTGTGGGCATTGTGGGAATGATTGGGGCAGGTGAAAATTCAGAGGCCCTGCCCTGGGGGGCAGAGAAGCCTGGCTTACCTCCCAAGCACAGCATGTGGGTGGATCACTTCTCTGCACTCAGTCTCCTCATCTCCAAAATGGGAGTTGTAACTGAGCTCACTTCATCAAGTTGTTATGAGATGATGTAGATTCAGGGAAGTAGCAAGAGTAGGAGTTTGGGCTTTGGCAACAGAGAGAAGTGAGTTTCCATCTAGATTCTCCCCCTGTGTCACTTTTGGCAGTTGGCTTCACCTCTGTGGGCCTCTGTTATGTCATCTGTAAAATGGGATTCACCCTAAAAGCCACCCTCACAGGGTCATTGTGAGGATTGCACAGGGTGATGCAAGTGGCACGGGGCCTGGCCTAGGAGAGGGGGTGGAAGAGAGTGAGCTGCCATTGATTTTGGTTGCCATAGATCTAAAGGAGAAGAGGTGTTTAGGAGTCTTTCCCAGGCATGGTTCCCCCTGCCTTCACCTATCACTCCTTTCCTCGAGGGATTCCCTGTGGGGTACACAGCCCCAGGGTGGGCCTGGCTGAGCTCACAGGAGCATGGGCTGTGTTTCAGGTGAGGTGGCCTCACCACATGACAAACTGAGCTGGAGTCAAAAGGTCATGAGGACCTCCATTCACAGCCAGCGTTTATTATTTCAGCTGGAAATGTTTGCCGAGCAGTTGTAGCTGGAAGCTGTGAGCGAGACACAGACTGCCATCAGGCTGAGGCCTCCAGAGCTCATGCTGGGCTTTAACCTGAGCCTCTCGGGGGCTGGGCTCTGAGCTCCTCCACTCCTGCTCATGCCCAGGCATCCTTGGGGGTCTTGAACTGTCAGTTGTCCAGGAGAACTGTGTGGCAGCAACAGAATGAGTTTGTATAGGGATCTGTTGCTTTGAGGTCTAAAACTTAGTTTAGAATGCAATTGCTTTGACCATTTTGGAGTGTCTATCCTTTTTTTCATCTTCTTTAATCTTTTTTTTTGTTTTTTTGAGACAGAGTTTTGCTCTTGTTGCCCAGTGGCAACAAGAGTGCAATGGCGAAATCTTGGCTCACCACAACCTCTACCTCCTGGGTTCTAGCTGTTCTCCTGCCTCAGCCTTCTGAGTAGCTGGGATTACAGGCGCCTGCCACCATGCCTGACTAATTTTTGTATTTTTAGTAGAAACGGAGTTTCACCCTGTTGACCAGGTTGGTCTCGAACTCCTGACCTCAGGTGATCCACCTGCCTTGGCCTCCCAAAATGCTGGGATTACAGGCGTGAGCCACCACGCCCTGCTTCTTTGTTTTCCTTCTTTAACCTTTCTAACAAGAGGTTAGAATCCTGGTTTTAACTTTTAAAGGATTTTCCAGTGATAGAAAGTGGTAAGATAGTTACTATATCCTAGGCCCTTTAGCAGACCCATCTCATTGATCATGGGTGGCTTTGTTGTTGGATATCAAGTAATTCTCAAAATTTTACCTTTTCAAAAGTGGCATTGAAAATAAAGGCATTGGGTGATGAAAATGGAACTTTTAAATACAGCGATTCCTGTTAACCAGAAATAGGGTGTCTGGTTATGAAGCAGACACCGTCATAGATTCTATGAGCTGAAAGTTCACCAAACTCTCTATCCCAAAATAAAAATAAGGTATTTATGAAGTGATTCGTTCCAAATATTTGAGGCAAAAATTGTCCAGCAAGTGAGCGAGAACAGAAGGAATAGTTGGCAAAGTAGGGAATTTGAAGTCTGAGGTTATGCATAAGGAATGTGTTATGGGCCTATAGTAGAAATCTCAAATCAGGGATTAGGGAATGTTTACTCAATTCTGTTGTGGAGAAATCCTGGCCACCACTCCCCCATGCCATGCCCAGGGCAGGCATTGCTGATCTTCACTGCCTCCATTCTCCATACCCTGTTCATGGACAACATTTCTAATGCATTTTAGCAGCCTTTTTTTGCTGAATCCAGATGTGGCCTCAGAATCCTTCTCAACACAGTGTGCTAGCACCACTTGGCGCTCCTGATCTACTGTATCATCCCTTGAAAAACTACTAACATAAAAAGACCTGCCAAGTCAACGCTATATTATCTGAACCCTTGACACGGTGGTGGATAAAAATTAATTCAAACACCTTCTTTGTGATCTTTGAGTAGTTCATGAGCAAGAAAGAGAACTGGAAATCCAGCCAACTTCAGTCCCCTTGTCTACTTTTATTTTATTGTGGTTTATGTTTTCTCTCACCAGTGGAGATAGGCCCATGTGACTTCTGGTCTTCCAAAGCCCAGAGAACATCCCCACATTATAGTTCAACCACCACTGTAACAGAGGTTGTTTTTTTTTTTTTTTTTTTTTTTTTTTTGTGAGACAGAATCTTGCTCTGTCACCCAGGCTGGGGTGCAGTGGTGCGATCTCAGCTCACTGCAAGCTCTGCCTCCCGGGTTCACACCATTCTCCTGCCTCAGCCTCCCAAGTAGCTGGGACTACAGGCGCCCGCCACCACACCCGGCTAATTTTTTGTATTTTTAGTAGAGACAGGGTGTCTCAATCTCTGGACATCTTGATCCGCCCACCTCCGCCTCCCAAAGTGCTGGGATTACAGGTGTGAGCCACCGCGCCAGGGCAGAGGTTTTCTTAAAAACAATAACAACAAAAACAGTTGTGGAAAGCATGTAGAGTGTGGGTTTTTTCAGTCTTCAGTCTTCAGGTTGGCAGGGCATCTGGGACCCAGGTTCCTTCCCTCACCTTGCTGGGCCTCTCCTAGTGCAGGCCAAAGCCAGTTGACTGCGCTGTCCAGGCTCCTGGCTGGCAATCAGGGAAAGAGTGCATGAAGCAGGCACACCCACTGTTCAGGTCCTGAAGCTGTGGCTCGTTTCCTACCATATGTTGCCCATTTGAAAGACAGGCACACCACTGACTTCCAGGGGAGGCTGGCTGACCATCTAGGTGGAAGCTGCATGCCTGGGAGGGAGAAGGGGATGAAGGATCTTCGAGGCCACAGATAGGCATCAGTTGTCAGGGCCTTGAGTCTGCCTTGTTGGCATGCAGCATTTTATTGGATCAAGGCCCTGGAGAAAATCCCTGAGCAGGAGGAGATAAACCAGTTTGGTCCCCTTCATCCTACCCAGGGGCCTCTGGGGTACCTGAGCCAAAGTGCACAGTTCATTGGCTGTGTGGATGGAAGGGCTGTGGGACTTGAAAATGTGACTCTGGTCCTGGGAAGCTGACCAGGACAGCTGACCGACATGGTCCTCGTTAACCTGCTCTCCAGGGAGATGGGTTGCATCTGCCTTGGTTTTGACTGAGGACCTGAGGAGAGCTGTTAGCTGTCCCCGCTTTGGTTCAGAATGCCCTTTTGTTTGGACAGCTGAAGCCTACAATTCAGCCATGGTTTGTTTGGGCTCAGAAAACAGGCAAGGATGGAGAGAAACTGCAAAACTGACCAGGACTATCAGTGGGCACCAGGTCCTGCTGGCCTGGGGTCTGGATGCAGGAGATCTGACCTTTTCAATGTGGGGTGGCCTTGCAGCAGCTCTTCACAGGCTGCTGCTGCTGTAGGCTCACCCAAGCAGCCAAGACAGTCAGGATCTATTCTAGTTTTGCGCGGAGTTGGATATAGAAGAGGCATTAGCCAGGTCAGGAAAGAGGATGGGAAAGGAGTTCCAGGCCAGGTGAGCATGGGGCAAGGTAAACTGGGATGTTAAGGAGGGACCAGTTTGTGACCAGCCTGGGCAACACGGCGAAACCCCGTCTCTATAAAAAATTAAATTAGCCAGGTGGGTGGCATGTGCCTGTAGTCTCAGCTACCCAGGAGGCTGAGGTGGAAGGATCGCTTGAACCCAGGAGGCGGATGCTGCAGTGAGCAGAGATTGACCATTGCACTCTAGCCTGGATGACTGAGACCCTGTCTTAAAAAAAAAAAAAGGGGAAGGGCCAGACCCCTGACCCATATGTGCTGCTTTTCTCTTTCAGGGAGGTTTGATAAAATATCAGTAGTTCAATTCTTTTTTTTTTTTTTTTTTCTCTCTCTCTCTCTGAGATGGAGTCTCACTCTGTTGCCCAGGCTGGAGTGCAATGGAGTGATCTCGGCTCACTGCGACCTCTGCTTCCTGGGTTCAAGTGATTCTTGTGCCTCAACCTCCTGAGTAGCTGGGATTATAGGCACCCACCACCATGCCTGGCTAATTTTTGTATTTTTAGTAGAGACAGGGTTTCACCATATTGCCCAGGCTGGTCTCGAACTCCTGACCTCAGGTGGTCCAACTGCCTCAGCTTCCCAAAGTGCTGGGATTATAGGCATGAGCCACCGTGCCCGGCCCATAGTTCAATTCTTCAGGTGGTTCTTGGTGCTGCATGTGAGATCTCTGCAAGGACACGTCTGAGCTGCGTGGTTTAGAAGGCCAGCATGGCCCAAGACAAGACCCTCAGAGCAGCACCAAGAACCACCTAAAATTCTTTCTCAGACACGTCCTCCTTGCAGAGTCCTCACGTGCCCCAGGTTTGCTGCAGCGTTAGCGGTCAGCCTCCCCTTGGAGCAGGAGCAGGGGCCTTGGAGGTGGCGGTCATGGCCCTCCTAATGAATTGCTTGACTCAGAGAAGTGACAAATTGAACATTTCAACCACCTGTTAATTCACAAGGTACTTCTTTTCATTTCTTGTTGCTTGCACAAAACACTTGGAGTATGTCTTGTGGATGTCTGGCCCTAGGGAAGAGTGTTTGGCACATAGCAGGTACTTAAGTATTAGGAAAATGAGGACGGAGGGAAGGGAGGGAACATTATTAAGCAGCCAACTGTGAGACAGGCATTGTGCTTGACTCTTTTTTTTTCTTTTTTTTTTGAGACAGTCTCGTTCTGTCGCCCAGGCTGGAGTGCAGTGGCGTGATCTCGGATCACTGCAACTGCGCCTCCTGGGTTCAAGTGATTTTCATGCCTCAGCCTCCCCAGTAGCTGGAATTACAGGCGCCTGCCATTATGCCCTGCTAATTTTTTTATCTTTAGTGGAGACAGGGTTTCACCATGTTGGCCAGGCTGATCTCAAACTGTTGACCTCAGTGATCCGCCTGCCTTGGCCTCCCAAAGTGCCAGGATTACAAGTGTGAGCCACTGTGCCCGCCCAACACTTGGCATTCTCTAACCTACCTACTCCTTACAACAGCCCTGGGAAGTAGTTGACTGTGGCCACTTCTATTTGGTAGATGAAGAAAAATAAGGTTCAGAGATGGATCGTTCAAACTTATGTATCTAGTCAAGCTGCTGGTTCCTGAGCCTGTGTTTGCAACCCCTCCGCCATGCAGCCTCTCCGGGTGGTAGAGATGAGGGGGCAGAGTGCACAGTGCATGGCACCTTGTTTCCCAGATGGCCAAGTCTTAGTGTGAGTGTTTATGGGCTTGGTAACTTGTGTCAAGCACATACCCCATGTCTCTCTTTTTTTGAGATGGAGTCTGTCTTGGTCGCCCAGGCCGGAGTGCAGTGGTGCCATCTTGGCTCACTGCAACCTCTGTCTCCTAGGTTCAAGCGATTCTCCTGCCTCAGCCTTCCGAGTAGCTGGGACTACAGGCACATGCCACCACGCCCAGCACATTTTTGTATTTTTAGCAGAGACTGGGTTTCACCATATTGGCCAGGATGGTCTCAAACTCCCGACCTTGTGATCTGCCTCCCTTGGCCTCCCAAAGTGCTGGGATTACAGGCTCTCTCTCTCTCTTTTTTTGAGACAGTCTTACTCTGTTGCCCAGCTTGGAGTGCAGTGGCGTGATCATGGCTCACTGCAGCCTTGATCTCCTGGTTCAAGCAATTCTCCTGCCTCAGCCTCTCACGTAGTTGGTACTAATGATCATTCACCACCATACCTGACTAATTTTTTTTTAATTATTTGTAGAGACAGGGTCTCCGTATGTCGCCCAGGCTCTGGTCTTGAACTCCTGGGCTCAAGCTATCCACCTGTCTCAGCTTCCCATAGTGCTGGGATTACAGAGATGAACCGCCTGGCCTACACATCCCTATCTCTCCTTGATTCTTCTTCTTCTTCTTTTTTTTTTTTTGAGACGGAGTCTCCCTCTGTCTCCCAGGCTGGAGCGTAGTGGGGCGATCTTGGCTCACTGCAACCTCTGGCTACCAGGTTCAAGCGATTCTTGTGCCTCAGCCACCCAAGTAGCTGGGATTACAGGCACATGCCACCATGCCCACCTAATTTTTGTATTTTTAATAGAGATGGGGTTTCACCATGTTGGCCAGGCTGGTCTCGAACTCTTGACCCCAAGTGATCCTCCTGCCTCGGCCTCCCAAAGTGCTGAGATTACAGGCGTGAGCCACTGTGCCCGGCCTCTCCTTGATTCTTACAGTCACTTTGTTGGCTGTTTCTGACGCAGCAGCTACCTGCCTTATGGCCAAAGGATGACCTATTCCTTCCCAGGAGGGCAAAAATGTGGAATAGTGTCTGTCCATGCCTCTCCTCATGGGCCACTACCTCAGCCACCCTGGTTAATCAGTAACAACCAGGAGAGGAGCTGCTGGAACTGACCTCTGGGAACTCCCTGGATGGTTTGGTGCAGGAATGTAGTAGGCATACACATGGTAGCGTGGATCTGGGCCCTCCTGATGTGAGGTGGTAAAAGGCCACCATCTCCCTTACCTCTGGGGAGCTCGTCCACAAATAAGATGTTTCCAAGATGCTTCTGAAGGTTGCCTAAAAATAGCCGGTTTCCACCCCCGTAAATGCGTCCATTCCAGAATGCTCCTTCACCAGGACCAGAGAACTGATTTACAGAAGTGACATGAAAACATTCCATCCCAGAATTTGTAGTAGCTCAAGTTAAGTTTCTAGCTATTAAACAAAACAAAACAAAAAACACCCACCCTGTTCACTTATAAGCAGCACTGAGTAATTTTAAGTAGTTTGAGAAAATGTATGTGGTTTGAGGGTCAGGGTTGTCCAGAGCCAGGACCAGTTATGTGGGAATTGTGATTGGCTGGATTTGAGGAGGAGAAACCCATGGCCCAATTCCAACCCACTGAAATCTAAGCAGATTCTAGGTGGTTGGGCGGACCTGGTAGGCGTTGGTTTATTTTATTCCCGAAAAAGGCCCTCGAGCAACTCATGGGCCTCACATGGAATCCTGCTGAAAGGCTTCCGTCTCATCTGGCCTTTTCCTCCTCTTAAGGTTCTGCTCCACCTTTTACCCTCGGCGTAACCATGAGGTCTGAAAAGCGCATCATCTACCTGATGGTCAGACGTTGTTGACCCTGTGATGCTGTGTAACATTTCATTTTCGAGGCATGGGGAGTCTCCTATTTCATGTAGATGGGAACCTGGAGGTCTTTGGGCAAGTTGCCATCTTTTTATTGTTCCAAGAGTTTGGTGAAGCGTTTGAACCTTCACCTGTCAAAATCAGTTTTGGAATGAGAACTGCTCTCTCTGTAGCTCCTTAGAATAGCAGACGGAGGCCGGGCGCGGTGGCTCACGCCTATAATCCCAGCACTTTGGGAGGCCGAGACGGGCGGATCACGAGGTCAGGAGATCGAGACCATCCTGGCTAACACGGTGAAACCCCGTCTCTACTAAAAAATACAAAAAACTAGCCGGGCGAGGTGGCGGGCGCCTATAGTCCCAGCTACTCGGGAGGCTGAGTCAGGAGAATGGCGTGAACCCGGGGGGCGGAGCTTGCAGTGAGCTGAGATCCGGCCACTGCACTCCAGCCTGGGCGACAGAGCGAGACTCCGTCTCAAAAAAAAAAAAAAAAAAGAATAGCCGACGGAAGGTATCGTTTATCCCAATGAGACCATAAAGGGGGCTTTCCCATGTGAACACCCACCTTGAATTCGATTGGAAACAGAAGTTCTGGGCATTGTATTTTTTGTAAATTTGGCTCAGACTTCAACTAGGTCATATTTCCCCCAAAATCTTTTCAAAAAAGACTTGTGTCTCATTCCTTTTGACTAGCATGTGTAAGCTGGGTAAAAATAGAGCAAGCTGATTTCATGTTAATGATTTCATGTTAGGTTTATGAATCAAATCTGCGAGTCTGCTTTTGAAAAGCATTTAACATGTAACTTGGGAAAGTTAGAGTTTTGCAGGCTAATGCCTGTGGCCCAATGAGACTTCATAGCTCCATCCAGTCCCTCCTGGTGCAAGAGATCAATGCCTTGAGGGTGCCTGGCCACCACCATTACCCCGACAGTATACCCACTATTTATTTATTTATTAATTACCCTTTTGAAGTTTGCTCTTCTCCCTTTAACTTAAAGGAAATTGGCATGGGAACTTGTTTGATCTGGAATTTCTGATAATCAGTAGGTAGTAACTCTGTAATCAATCGCACTTCAAAACAACAACCAAATAACAGGATAGCTAATCCAAAAAATTCAGTCATGGTCAAGGACTTCCAGCTCAGGAAATGTCTGGTCCCGTGGGGTGAATTCCTTGGATAACCAAGTTCTGTGCAGGGCCTGGAGTTTTATGCAGACTATTGCTCCTTGATTGACCACAGGACCTTAAAAGGGAGGGCTGGCTTCATGACCACATGACCTGTGTGCTCAGAAGGGCCCTGTGCTTGATTTATTGCTCTGCTGTTGCTGTCTTGAAGTTCTTAATTTTTTTTTTTTTGGCAGTAGGGAGTTGCAGTTTCAAACAACACTCATTTATTGTCTCACAGTTTCTGTGGGCCAGGAGTCCAGCCATGGCTTAAGACCAGCTCCTCTGCTCCAGGTCTCACAAGACTACAAGGAAGGTGCCATCTCGGTTGTGTTTTCATCTGAATGCCTAACTAAGGAAAAATCCACTTCATTCAGATTCATTCAGGTTCATTCAGGTTTTTAAAAGAGTCCGTTTCCATGTGATTGTCTCACTGATGGTCCCAGCTTTTTACTAGCTGTTGCTTGGAGGCTAACCTCAGGTTTTAGAGGCTACACTCATATCTCTCCCACGGGGCCTTCTGCATAGGCAGGTAATGACACGGCTGCCTGTTTCCTCACAGCCAGCAAGAGAATCTGTCTCCTGTCTGCTAAAGTGGAGTTTCATGCATCATAATATGGTCATGGGAGTAATAGCCCGTCACCTCTGCTGTTGTTCTGTTGGTTAGAGTAAAGGCACAGGTTTTCCCCACACTCAGGGAAGAACCCATGATATAAAGACTTTCAGTAAAGGAGACAACAAACAGAATATGGAATGATCAGAATTACTATTATGACCCAGACCAAGAGCATCAGCATTACCTGTGAATTTATGGGAAATTCAAATTCTCCTGTTTCACCCCTGGCCTGTTAAATCAGAAACTTGAAAAGCGAGCCCAGCTTTCTGTGGGTTAACAGGTCCTTCAGGTGATTCTGACACCTGCTAAATTTTGAGAACCACTGGTCTAGAGGCAGGCAGGTCTTGCTCCCCTAGGAGTTAAGTTTGATGTATATTCTGGTAATACTGAGAAATGAGCTGGGAAATGGTTCCAAAATCAGGTTATCCTCCCCAGGATCAACAAGACTCATGCTTGCAAAAGAGAGCGAAGAAGAGAAACTAAAAAAAGCAAGAGGCTGTGTGTGAAGCTAGATTCAGACAATTAAAGACAGCAACACATGGCAAAAGATGGGAATTTGAGGAAGTGGGTAGTGAAAGCAATTCTTGAGCTAAATTACAAGAAAAGACAGTGAATTTGTATCTGTTTCCTGTATTTAGGGGCCTGGCTTAAACGTTAGTGATACATTTGGGGAGTAGAAAATGGATGTTGGTGTGAAGTTCTTAAGTTTTGGACAAGGAACTCTGTATTTTCATTTTTCTCTGAGCCCCATGAATTATGTAGACAGTCCTGCTTCGAAGTTATTATTTATACAGTTCATTATAGAGAAAGTCCTCGGGAACCTTAACTTTGAGTGAGGATTGCTAGAATTAGTTTTTCTTACCAGCCACTTCATGATACTCTTTGTTTTTTCCAGGTTAGATGATCAAGTTTTATTATGACTGAATCTGCAACTACAAAATTAATTCTGATTAATTAATTAAATTCTGATGATTTCTCTCTGATGGTTTGGGTGTGGGCTCTTAAAGAGGGTCTTTTGTTGCAAGAAGATAATAACAATAATCAGGTTAATTAAATAAAGCTGTCACCCTTTCAGTTTTGAGTGGCATGCCACGCACCCCTTATCAGCATGTGAGTTGCTTTTCATGTGGTAGTGGTTGGGTTTCATTAAGTGTAGTTTGGCATGTGTTCAACCAGCGTTCAGGTGGCTCTTGGTGGGTGGCTGGGGAGACACGAAGATGCAGACAGCTCAGTCCCTCCCCAGCAAGCGGTTTCAGTTCTGGAGTGAGGTGGGAGCCCAAGGAACTCACACGTAAATGCTGGTGGGAGTGAAGTGCCACCAGCTGTAGAATCTGGTGTCAGAATTATGAGCCACGAGTTGTCCCACAGGAGGATGGGTGAAGGTCTTCCCATCAAAGGAATGGAGAACACACGAAGAGGTCCAGGGGCTCAGGGCAAGATAGTCCAGGAACGAGGAGTCTTTGAGCCTGCAGTATGGTGAGTGGGAGTGGCAAGAGTGGAAAGCGGATCAGATGGGTGTTGTGTAGGTTCTGAGGTGCTATATGTTTAAGAGCTGACTGTGTGTAGCAGGGACCCTGGTGAATTTGGAAGCACAGAAGTACCTGACGAGAAAGATGGTACCTCTTTCTCCGGGAGGCGGAGGTTGCAGTGAGCCCAGATCGTGCACACGTGCACACACACATGCACACACACACACACACAATCTGGTACACTGTATACTACCAGGTTAGCAGGTTGTTACCTCTGGGATGCAGTCACTCCTTTTTATCATCTATATTTGTGAAATGATTTCTTTCAGTTTTTGAGACAGCATCTCACTCTGTTGCCCAGGCTGGAGTGCAGTGGCGTGACCTTGGCTCTCTGCAACTTTGGCTTCCCAGGCTCAAGCGATCCTCCAACCTCAGTCTCCTGAGTAGCTGGGACTACAGGAGTGAGCTGCCATGCTTGGCTAATTTTTATTTTTTTCTTGGTAGAGAGGGAGTTTTGCCATGTTGCCCAGGCTGGTCTTGAACTCCTGAGCTCACAGCAATCCTCCTGCCTTGGCCTCCCAAAATGCTGGGGTTACAGGAGTGAGCCACTGCACCTGGCCATTATTATGGAAAATTTTAAGCATACAGAAAAGTAGCGACAGTGGTATCTTACGTGCTCATGAACCGATGATCCAGTGACATCCGTTAACAGCATTTTGGAATCATATTTCATCTCTTCTTGTCCTCAGGTGTTTTGAAGCAAATTTCAGCATTACATCCTTTCACTCTTAAGTATCTCAGTATGGTTCTCTAATAGTTGAAGACTCCATTTACATTTATATAAGGAGCATAATTTACACTTGTGTAACCCAAAGGACTGACCAAGCCTGTGCCTCTCTCCGCAGATAGCAAAGCCATTGTGGATGGGAACCTGAAGCTCATCTTGGGTCTGGTGTGGACGCTGATCCTCCACTACTCCATCTCCATGCCCGTGTGGGAGGATGAAGGGGATGATGATGCCAAGAAGCAGACGCCAAAGCAGAGGCTGCTGGGGTGGATTCAGAACAAGATCCCCTACTTGCCCATCACCAACTTTAACCAGAACTGGCAAGATGGCAAAGCCCTGGGAGCCCTGGTAGACAGCTGTGCTCCAGGTAAGTGCGCAGGGCTGCCTAAACCATCTGTCCAGGATGGGGGCATGTGGGTCCCAAACATTCTGGTTTTCAACAGGAATGCTATCTTTGCCTTGATTGGCGTATTTCTCCAGGTCTTGGCCCATTATAAAACGGCTAAGGAAACTAAAACTGGCTCTGTTTACCCTTCCAAGGGCAGATCTTCTAGATATATCCATAGACATGTTTGAGCATCAAGTTGAACCTTTTATCCAAATTCCAATGAAGGAGTTGGTGCTTAGAAGCAAGACTTGGGTTTAGCTTCCAGACTCCAAAATCCTGTGTCTTCCCACATTGGCGCTCAGTTTCTTGTTGGATTTGGAGAAACATTTGGTCCTATTAGGTGGCTTGGCATGAAAATCTAAAAACTTCCATGGAGTGGAAAGTACCCATTTTTATTAACCACTGGTTTGACTATATATGGCATTCTCCACCCTTTTCTTTCTGTGTTACTGTGAAATAGCACTTGGTCAGGATTCAACTGGAGCCTTTTCCACCCTTGATAGGCTGCTTATTTCTTAGTGGCTGAGTGTATATGAAGGCTGTAATTATTCCCACTGGAGGGTTTAGACTGATGGGTAGAAAGACCAGAGCCAGAGTTTACACACACACCCCCTAAAGTTGATTTTAATAATAAAAAAAAAGGTATTAATCATATTTTCCATTTACTGTGTATTCTGTATTTACTGGGCACATTAGTATTTAGTTAGTGGTTCTTGACATACTCAAAGCAGAACTAGTGTAGTTGGGTAGGGGAGGGCTGAAGGCCTCATTCTTCCTTGAGCGTCTATAAGTTGGTGTCATCCAGGAAAAATTCAAAGTGCAGCATTAATTGATTTCCTAATATCCTCTTTTTTACTTCCATTTAAGGACACATTTTAGGATACCTCTTTCCAATTTAAACCTGGGAGTTTTTACTCTAGGCCTTTACCTCTTGTGCTTATAAAGCCTTTTAAGATAATTCTAGGTTTGCACCTTTGAGCAAGTGGGTTTTTGAATCACACAGGATGCTACTCTAGACTTTTTAGGTATATCCAGGAATAAAGTTAAAAAAAAAAAATCCCTCCTGCATAAAGGCACCGGGCTTTTTCCAAGCTTTGTTTATTTTTTAACACCACTCCTTCAAGGAATGGATAATCCCCATCTTCATGCAAGAACATAGCACCCAGAGGAGAAGTCTCAGTGATGGAGGATATTTTATACCCTGGCACACTCATACCTGTGATACTTTTTGCCTATTAAATATATGATTCGCTCAGATTTTGAAAAAATCATTCTCTGAACTAAAAGAACAAATGGGGTTAGTTTAGGCACATGGTTTCCTTTAATCTGTTTGATCAGCTAATGCTAAAAGCATCTTTTGTGTTCTGTTAACAGGTCTGTGCCCAGACTGGGAATCCTGGGACCCGCAGAAGCCTGTAGATAACGCACGAGAAGCCATGCAGCAGGCAGATGACTGGCTGGGTGTCCCACAGGTATGCACAAGTGTGCCAGGTCCTGTGAGGTTGCCCCCACCACTAGCTTGTCCTGTGGATGCCTTCCTGGGTCAGGGAGGCAGCCCGACCTTCTTGGCATTGAGACTTAAAAGAGCATTGCCTGTGATGCGCTCTCATCTTCCTCAGTTTACCCATAATAGTAGGTTCTTATTGACTTAGGTGCTTATAGATCTTAGTGTGTTGGTTTAATGTAGATCATCTAGAAATTTTCATGTCACTCTTCTTTGTCACACACTGGCAAATTTCCTAGTATTTCTTCTTTAAATATTTTGAAGGCTACCTTTAAACCCCAGACTACAAATATGAACCCTAACTATTAGGTTGAGCCATAAGAAATTGATAGTATTTGAACATTTTTCAATCTACATTTTAAAAGGTAATTTTAATCCAGTAGCTTAGGAAAAGTCACAGGACTTAAAACTTTTGGTTTTTTTTTTTTTTTTTGAGATGGAGTCTCGCTCTGTCGCCCAGGCTAGAGTGCAGTGGTATGATCTCGTCTCACTGCAACCTCCACCTCCCGGGTTCAAGCAATTCTCCTGCCTCAGCCTCCTGAGTAGCTGGGATTACAGGTGCATGCCACTGCGCCTGGCTAATTTTTGTATTTTTAGTAGAGACAGATTTTACCATGTTGGTCAGGCTGGTCTCGAACTCCTGACATCATGATCTGGCTGCCTCGGTCTCCCAAAGTGCTGGGATTATAGGTGTGAGTCACTGCGCCCAGCCGACTTAAAACTTTTAAAAACATGTAAGCCGGGATAATCCACCATTAATGGAAACTCTGGAATAATCTCTATCACCCGTAATTCTATCATAGGAATATAACAAGAGGACTCAGAAATCAAGTAAGTCTTGGATACAATCTACAGTAGTCACATTGCTTAGTTGAAGTCTGATCTTCCTAGCTGGGAGGAAAACCAGTGTTTTCTTTCCAGAAACTCCCTCTAACAGTTAGGCACCATGAGTCCCGTGTCCAAAGGCTAGCCAGGGAAGATTACAGGTAGCCAGTGCCATGGGACTGATGGCCTCGCTATAGGCTGCACTGAGGTCTGAGTTCAGTGTATTTTGTAACAGGGTCCCTTGGAAGGTAGAACAACATGCCTGTTTCTTTGGTTTGGTTTTGGAGTCATGTCTCTCTTACATGGCCCATTTGTTTCTTGGCTCGTCCACTCAGGAAGTGGTGTGGTGTGTTTTTCATCTCCGCTTAAACCTAAACCGTCTCCTTTTTACGTTCATGTGATGTTGGCATGGGTGAAGTTGTTGAAGGAGCTGCCGGGAAGAAATGCCAAATCGACACACATCCTACTTTTTATGGAATGTATTGAAGGCGACTGTTCAAACCCAAGTAGCTCTTTTGTTCCTGCAGGCTAATGGTCAGAATGTTTTCTGGTGCTTTTTATCACATGGGGAGGGAAGTTGGACACGTCTGTTGTTCGTTGCACATGGTAAACCTGGTTCATGAGACAGAGCCTCTGTTCATCCGAGGAAGTGTGATTTACCTCCTTAGCACCATTACTGGAGGCAGGGAGGACTCTGCATGCTGTTTAGGGCTGGGTCAGGTGATGGTACTGAAATTGAGGTGGCACCTTCAGGGAGGTCACCTGTCTAGGATGGGTCTAGTCTTGCTCCTAAACTGAATGTCAAGAGAAATTCACCCATTCCCTATTTATTTATTTATTTATTTATTTATTTATTTATTTGAGACGGAGTCTTGCTCCGCCACACAGGCTGGAGTGCAGTGGCACAATCTCAGCTCACTGCAACCTTCGCCTCCTAGGTACAAGCAATTCTCCTGCCTCAGCCTCCCGAGTAGCTAGGACCGCAGGTGTGTGCCACCGTACCCGGCTAGTTTTGTATTGTTAGTAGAAATGGGGTTTCACCATGTTGGCCAGGGTTATCTCGAACTCGTGACCTCATGATCCGCCCACCTCGGCCTCCCAAAGTACTGGGATTACATGCATGAGCCACTGCACCCAGCCTTTTCTTTTCTTTTTTCTTTTCTTTTCTTTTTTTTTTTAAAAAGACGGCGTCTTACTCCTCTGTCACCCAGGCTGGAGGGCAGTGGCATGATCTTGGCTCACTGAAACCTCCACCTCCTGGGTTCAAGCCATCCTCCTGCCTCAGCCTCTCTAGTAGCTGGGATTACAGGTATCTGCCACCGCACCGGGCTAATTTTTGTAGTTTTAGTGGAGATTGGATTTCACCATGTTGGCCAGGCTGGTCTCAAACTCCTGACCTCAAGTGATTCTCTTGTCTCGGCCTCCTAAAGCAATGGGATTACAGTCATGAGCCACCACCCCTGGCTTCCCAATTTTTTTAATGGCTCCTAATATATTGAGATCACATATCTAATATTTACATGTTGTTTCTTTTTTATTTACCTTTTTTAATTAGTAGAGTTAATACAGATACAGACCATGAATATATGAGCAAAGGAAAAAGCTGGTTAACCTGTGCACTTTTTTGTAACATGCTCTCATCCTGTGTGTGCTTCTTTCTTCATTTTCCTGACTTGCTATAGTTTATCCTTTTATCATTTTTGAAAGCTTTGACCAGAGGAGTAAATGGACTTTTGGGGAATGGGGAGGACAATGAACTTTTGGAAGTTACATGCAGAATTTTTTGGAGAGGGGCCCCTAGCTTTCAAAGGGGCCTGCAATTTCTCAAAAATGGTTAAAAACACTGATGTTGGTCTGTTGGTTTAATGTAATTTCACTTAATTGAGAAGCTGACTCAGTTTCCTAATATTTGTAGTGGTTGATTTAAGAGGCATTTGCAAACACTTCAATAGTTGCAAAGTGATACGTTCTGGGTGTTCATCCACCATGTCATTATCCTAGGTCATCACTCCTGAAGAAATCATTCACCCGGATGTGGACGAGCACTCAGTTATGACTTACCTGTCCCAGTTCCCCAAAGCCAAGCTCAAGCCAGGGGCTCCTCTCAAACCCAAACTCAACCCGAAGAAAGCCAGGGCCTATGGCAGAGGTGAGTGTTGGTCCTCTGATGTTGTGTTGGAGACATGTCCTCTGGTGTTGGAGATGATTTCATGGCTTCAAGGGTGATGTTCTCGGAAACAAAAATATATGGGTGTAATCCTCAAAGATACCCCAAGTCTCCTTTATAACACATTTTATGACTGTTTTATTCTGCCTTGTTTTTCTAAGGCTTTAAGAAATCCTTCTGCTTAGATGGAAAGGGCAAGTTTGCGGCTTGGTGATTTTAGTGCAGTAGCCCATTGCTCCCATTTTTCAGAAGAGGAATCATGGGGTAGGGAGTCGGGGTTGTTTGGTTTTGCCCCAGATCACTATAGTCAGTGATGGGGGTGGGCCATCTGGCTGCTGATTCATTTCTCCTTCTGTTACACTAAGACTGCCTCAGATTTCCAGCGGGAGTGGGAGCTATTGTTAACCCCTGGCAGATACTTCCTTGCTAAGACATCCTGTTTATGACTGTGAGGCAGCTGCAAGAACACCGTTCTGCTCAGAACATTATAGTGGGTAGAAGCCATTTCAAGGCGTTTGGCGTTGTGACTGGCACCTGACTTCAGGCACACTAGCTTTGTGAAGAGAACAGTTACATGGCTGCAAAGTGTGGTTTCTGGTAAAGGTCAACACGGCCAGATACAACTTAACACCTTTTCTATGGGGGAGGGGAAGGAGTGCATTTTATTTCTCATTTTTCATAATTAAGAAAATATCAGCTGGGTGCGGTGGTTCATGCCTATAATCCCAGCACTTTGGGAGGCCGAGGCAGGCGGATCACCTGAGGTCAGGAGTTGGAGACCAGCCTGGCCAACATGGTGAAACCCCGTCTCTACGAAAAATACAAAAATTAGCCGGGTGTGGTGGTGGGCGCCTATAATCCCAGCTACTCAGGAGGCTGAGGCAGGAGGATTGCTTGAACCCGGGAGGCAGAGGTTGCAGTGAGCCGAGATCATGCCACTGCACTCCAGCCTGGGTGACCAAGTGTGTGAGCCTCCATCTCAAAAAAAAAAAATGTTATCCCAGTGGGATAACAGTTATACACACAATATTCTGTATATCTTCTCCCAGAATTGACAGTTGTTACCGTTCTAGCTTAATGGTTTTCTCTTGCCCTTTGTGTGTATTTGCATATGTGTTTGTGTATATGATTGCTGAATTATTTGAAAATAAGTTGCAAGCATGATGACAGTTCTGTCCTCAGTACATCACTAAGCTTCTCCTAAGAATAGGATATCCTCTTGCATAAGCATAGTACTCATTGCCATATGTAAGAAAATTAACAATAGTTTCATATAGTATTGTTTGTGTTCGAATTTCCCTATTGTCCTAAGATTGTCCTTTATAGTTGTTGTTTTACAAACTAAGATCTGATTAAGGTTCACTTACTGCATTTGTTATTTCTCTTTAGACTCTTTTCATGCTAAATAATTTCCCAAAACTTTTTTTTTTTTTAAATGACACTGACTTTCTGAACAGTTAAGGGCGTGTGTCTTGTAGGATGTTCCTTCCCTACATAGGTTCCCTTTGAATAAAGCATTTTCCTGCTTGGTATCAGCTTAGTGTTTTGTTTTGTTTTGTTTTTTTGAGACAGAGTCATGCTCTGTTGCCCAGGCTGGAGTGCAGTGGCACGTTCTCAGCTCACTGCAACCTCTGCCTCCTGGGTTCAAGCAATTTTCCTGCCTCAGCCTCCCGAGTTGCTGGGATTACAGGCGTCCACCACTATGCCTGGCTAATTTATGTATTTTTAGTAGAGATGGGGTTTCACCATGTTGGCCAGGCTGGTCTCCAACTCCTGGCCTCAGGTGATCTGCCCAGCTCGGCCTCCCAATCAGCTTATTCTTAAGATGACACATGGCTAGAGCAGTGGTGCTGACCACGTACTATTCTCACCTCAGTGGCCAGGTCTTCTCATCTGACTTTTTGGGCATGATATAGACCAGCAGATAGTTCTGGAAGGAACCCCTTACCATTTGAGGTTCTGTTTGCAGTAAGGTGTGAGGTCTGTGACATCACTTGTGTTATGTAGGGACTAGGGACTTCAGAGCCCTCCTCCCATTCACAGTCACTTGAAGGTTGGCATGTCCTCACTTGCTTTAAAAGTGCTTTCTTTGGCCTGGTTTGGTGGCTCACGCCTGTAATCCCAGCACTTTGGGAGGCCGAGGCGGGCAGATCACGAGGTCAGAAGATTGAGACCATCCTGGCTAACAAGGTGAAACCCCGTCTCTACTAAAAATACAAAAATTAGCTGGGCGTGGTGGTACAAGCTTGTAGTCCCAGCTACTTAGGAGGCTGAGGCAGGAGAATTGCTTGAACCCGGGAGGCGGAGGTTGTAGTGAGCCAAGATCGCGCCACTGCACTCCAGCCTGGGTGACAGAGTGAGACTCCGTCTCAAAAAAAAAAAAAAGAGGTGGGGCTTCCTTTAAGGCATACCACAGGTGGTGGCTGGAATGAGGAATCTCTGATTGTAAAGATTATGCTTCCTTAATGGCAAAACAGTTGCAAACAACCAAATAAATCCTTTGTCAACCAGATTGGTCAAATGGACTGAATCTAATCAAGGCATAATGTATGTTTGTAATAACCTTATCAGTGGCTGTCCGGCTTCCCTGTTGTTAATGTGAGACGGTTTCCTTTCACGGTGCTATTTTCTAGAAAATGATCACTTGTTACGGTTCAGGAATGTGGCTGGTCATTGCCATTTCCTTCATCTGCCTCTTAGCAAATGTGCACTTGTGGAGGAAACACACCCTTTTTTAAAAAAAAAATTTTTTTTATATGTGTGCATTTTGCATTTTTTTAAACTGTGGGAAAATAGCCATAACATAAAATTCACTATCCATTTTTAAGTGTGGCATTAAGTGTATTCACGTTGTTGTGCAAACGCCACTGCTATCCATCTCCAGAACTTTTTCAGCTTCCCAAACTGAAACTCCATACTCATTAAACAATAACGCCCCATTCTGTCCTCCCCTCTGCTCCTGGTAACCTTTATTCTACTCCCTGTCTCTGTGAATTTGCTTATTCTAGGTAGCTCCTAGAAGTGGAATCATATGCTGTCTGTTAGATACCTCCTAGAAGTATAGTCACGTGCTGTCTTTTTTTCCTCTGGCTTACTTCACTCGTCATATGTTTTCACGATTCATCCATGTTGTAGCATGTATCAGAATTTCATTCCTTTTTAAGGCTGAATAATAATCCTTTGTATGTCTATATTTTGCTTATCCATTTGTCTGCTGATAGACATTTGGGTTGCTACAATCTTTTGGCTATTGTGAATAATTCTGCTATGAAAACATGGGTGTACAAGTGCTGTTTGAGACCCTGCTTTCAATTATTTTAGGGATATACCCAGAAGTGGAATTGGTGGATCATATGGTAATCCTATATTCAGCTTATTTTTCAGGAGGAAGTGGCCTCACTCTCCTTTTTAAAGTAGGAAGAAAAAATGGTCATATTAGGTGACAGGGTCACAAGGCCACATGGGTGGGGCTGTGAGATATTGTTCTTGTCATGTGGTGAGGTGAAAGCCAGTGTCAGTTTTGGTCTCCTCTGCGTGACCACATTGCTTCATTTCTGCCACCTGAGCCCAGGAAGAAAGACTGTTTCATCTTCTTGTTTCTAAAAGATTTGAAAGTGTTGTTTTATTTTTTATGTCCTGGTTGTTTAATAGATGCCAGTTGCCAGCCAGTTAGCATTTGTCGATCTATTCACTGAGCCCTACCTTGCTTAGTTCCAGTGGGTTGAAAGGAGAGAGGGCTGGGGTGAGGTGGGCCTCCAGCCACAGATCTTTGTGGTGGGCTTCCTTGCAGGGTTAACTATGTGAAGAGCATTCGTCCATAAGCTAATCAGAAATCTTTGTAAAAATCTAGTTCTCTATGAAGCATTTATTGTAGAGCAATCCTTAAGCATCCTTCTATCTGAGTAATCAGAGGGGGGCCAGTTGTCTTCTTTCATGGTAAGCAAAGCTCCACAGGAGTTTACAGAGTAGGGGTGTGGTTCAGCCTCCTAACCAACCATGGTTAGCCACAGGTGACCAACCCAAGCCCAGACCTTTGACAAGCTGCAGAGTAAGTTGTTTCTTAGGCTGCTGGAGTCAGGCGAAGTGGGACTTTTAGTATTTTAGGTGCATGTTTATTTACTTATTTTTGTTGTTGTCATTTTGAAATAGAGTCTCACTCTCTCTCTCAGTGTGGAGTATTGTGATGCCATCACGGCTAACTGCAGCCTTGACCTTCTGGACTCAAGTGATTCTCCCGCCTCAGCTTCCCTAGTAGCTGGGACCACAGGTGTGCACCACCATGCCCAGCTTATTTTTTTAATATTTTATTTTGAGACCAGCCTGGCCATGTTGCCCAGGCTGGTCTCAAAATCCTGAGCTCAAGCAGTCCTCCTGCCTTGGCCCCCCAAAGTGGTAGGATTACAGGCATGAGCCACCATGCTTGGCCATTAGGTGTATGTTTAAATCCATTTGCTTATATCAGTTACATAACCTGACTGTTATGTAAATTTTAAGCAAAAGAAAAATATATGAAATAAAATTTGAAACTCACCTCCCAACTGCCAGTCTCATTTCTGCCTTCAAAGTTTGAGGTATTTATTTCCAGCCTTTTTTCTATGCTGAGTTAAACTGTGTATCTTTTTTGCTTTGCATTTCTTCCTGAGCAGTGTGGGAAGGCTACCTTTTAGACTTTATTTGTAATTCTTTATAATTTTTGCCTTACTTTCTTTCTTTCTTTTTTTTTTTTTTTTTTTGAGACGGAGTCTCGCTCTGTCACCCAGGCTGGGGTGCGGTGGCCGGATCTCTGCTCACTGCAAGCTCCGCCTCCCGGGTTTACGCCATTCTCCTGGCTCAGCCTCCCGAGTAGCTGGGACTACAGGCGCTCGCCACCTCCCCCGGCTAGTTTTTTTTTTTTTTTGTACTTTTTAGTAGAGACAGGGTTTCACCGTGTTAGCCAGGATGGTCTCGATCTCCTGACCTCGTGATCCGCCCGTCTCGGCCTCCCAAAGTGCTGGGATACAGGCTTGAGCCAGCCTTACTTTCTTTTTAGGCAGAAAGATTATCTTATTATATAACAGTCTACGGCCATTTTTTCTTAAACTAAATTATTGGGAAATGAATAGAAATCCAGAGTATAGTAACAAATGACCTAGTGTCTTTAACAGATTTGTAGCAAAGAAAAGGAAGTGATGGAGAGACAGCCAGAGGTTAAATGAGACTTAAGAGACTTAGCAACCATTTGTAATATGTTACCTTATTTGGATCCTATTCCAACTGATGGTTAAAAAAATTCATGATAGCCAGGTGCTGTGGCTCACGCCTGTAATCCCAGCACTTTGGGAGGCCAAGATGGGTGGATCATGAGGTCAGGAGGTCGAGACCATCCTGGCCAATGTAGTGAAACCTCGTCTCTACCAAAAATACAAAAATTAGCTGGGCGTGGCGGTGCATGCGTGTAATCCCAGCTACTTGGGAGGCTGAGGCAGGAAAATCGCTTGAACCCGGGAGGCAGAAGTTGCAGTGAGCCGCCATCTCAAAAAAAAAAAAAAAAAATCATGATAAAGCAGCAGCTCAAGGTGCTGTAAGAAATTAGTGATATTTATAAGATAATTGAAAATTTGAACACTGAATATTTGACATTAAGGAATTATGTTTTTTAATGTGGTATTTGTATTGTGGGTACTTTGAGAGTATCTTTTAAGGATACATAGTGATTGTTTATGGATAAAAAATCTGGGGTCTAGGATTTGTGTCAAAATAATACAGGAAGAGGGAAGAGGCAGGAGTGAAGGTGAAATAAGACCAGCTGTGAGTTGATAGTTGTTGAAGCTGGGTGCAGGAGGTCCACTGTGCAGTGCTCTCTACATCTGTGTTTGGAATTCCTTTTTTTTCTTTTTTTTTTTTTCGAGATGAAGTCTCACTCTGTCGCCCAGGCTGGTTGCGGCTCACCGCAACCTCTGCCTCCCGGGTTCAAGCAATTCTCCTGCCTCAGCCTCCCGAGTAGCTGGGATTACAGGCATGCACCACCACACCCCCCCCCCCAGTTTTGTATTTTTAGTAGAGACAGGGTTATACCATGTTGGTCAGACTGGTCTTGAACTGCTGACCTCAGGTGATCCGCCCACCTCGGCTTCCAAAGTGCTGGGATTACAGGTGTGAGCCACCGCGCCCAACCTTTTTTTTTTTGAGCCGAAGTTTTGTTGCACAGGTTGGAGGGCAATGGTATGATCTCAGCTCACTGCAACCTCCGCCTCTGCCTCCTGGGTTCAAGGGATTCTCCTGCATCAGCCTCCCGAGTAGCTGGGATTACAGGTGCCCACCATCACACCTGGCTAATTTTTGTATTTTTAGTAGAGACAGAGGGCCAGGCTGGTCTTGAACCCCTGACCTCAGCTAATCCACCTGCCTTGGCCTCCCAAAGTGCTGGAATTACAGGTGTGAGCCACTGTGCCCAGCCTAGTTTGGAATTCTTCATAATAAAAAGCCTTTTAAAAAGGTAATATTTGAACTTCTGCTCCTGGGAAGATGGAATAGAAGGACTTTTCCTAATTCTTTCTGCTAACTACAACTAAAACCCCTGCGCTATACATAAGGAAAACATAGGGAGACTCTGAAAAAGGATGAGGTAGACCAACCAGGGATCTTGGGACTCGAGGAATGACACAGCACTGAATTCCTTGGGTTTACTTTGCTTTATATATCCCAGATTTGGCCAAAGAAAGAAGCCAACAACCTGAAAATGCCAGTGGGCACCAACACAGAAAGTGCCAACAAAAGCTCCCCTGTCCAGCCAGAAGACCAGGAAAGGGCAGCGCAGTGAGGCAGAAAACTTTTTTTTTTTTTTTTTTTTTGAGACGGAGTCTCGCTCTGTCGCCCAGGCTGGAGTGCAGTGGCCGGATCTCAGCTCACTGCAAGCTCCGCCTCCCGGGTTTTTACGCCATTCTCCTGCCTCAGCCTCCCGAGTAGCCGGGACTACAGGCGCCCGCCACCTCGCCCGGCTAGTTTTTTGTATATTTTAGTAGAGACGGGGTTTCACCGTGTTAGCCAGGATGGTCTCGAACTCCTGACCTCGTGATCCGCCCGTCTCGGCCTCCCAAAGTGCTGGGATTACAGGCTTGAGCCACTGCGCCCGGCCATAGGCAGAAAACTTTTAAACAATCACTGCTCTACTCCAGGTCCACACCACAGAAAAAACGTGCAGCTCCGCACTTACACACGCAGAGTTGAATGGGGAGCCTAGGCTTTGACAGCAGTCTAGCAATAAGGAAGCCACTCCCCGGCGCCATGGAGGAGAAGTAATGAGGCACTCCTAGTCCCTCCAGCCAGAACTCCCACCCCCATGCACCAGTAACGAGCCCCCCAATCTTGAGCATCAGTGGAGGTTGAATGGAGAACCTAGACTTCTTCCCCCACTGTTAGTAACAAGGTGTGTATCCTTCCCTCCCTTGCCAGCGTGGTATCATAAAACACCAGCTACAACAGAACATTTACAGAAGACCCAGAGTCTCATTACATAATACCCCAAATATCCAGTTTCAGAAAAAAAAAAAAAAATCACTTGTCATACCAAGAACCAAGAAGATCTCAAACGGAATGAAAAAGGTACTTGATGCCAACACTGAGGTGATAGAGATGTTAGAATTGTATGACAAAAATTTTAAAGCAGTCATTAAAAAAGGCTTCAGTGGCCAGGCATGGTGGCTCACGCCTGTAATCCCAGCACTTTGGGAGGCCGAGGCGGGCGGATCACCTGAGGTCAGGAATTCGAGATCAGCCTGACCAACATGATGAAACCCCGTCTCTATTAAAAATACAAAAAAATTAGCCAAGCGAGGTGGTGGGCACCTGTAATCCCAGCTACTCGGGAGGCTGAGGCAGAAGAATCGCTTGAAACTGGGGGGTGGAGGTTGCAGTGAGCCGAGATCATGCCACTGCACTCTAGCCGGGGCAAGAAGAGTGAGACTCTATCTTTAAAAAAAAAAAAAAAAAAAAAAAAAAAAAAAAGGCTTAGGTAAGCGATTAAGAACAATTATGAAAAAAATGAAAAAAGTAAAAATCTCAACAAAGAAATACAATGTCCCAGCAAAATAATAATAAAAATTTAGGAGATATAAAGAATCAAATGGACATTTTAGAACTGGAAATTGCAGTAATTGAAATAAAAACTCACTGGATTAGCGCAATAGCAGGGTGGAAGGACAGAGAAAAGAATCCTTGAACTGGATAACAATTGGTTGTTTTTTTTTGAGATGGAGTTTTGCTCTTGTCGCCCAGGCTAGAGTACAGTGGCATGATCTCGGCTTACTGCAACCTTTGCCTCCTGGGTTCAAGCTCTTCTCCTGCCTCAGCCTCCCTAGTAGCTGGGCTTACAGGTGCCCACCACCACTTCTGGCTAATTTCTATATTTTTAGTAGAGACGTGGTTTCAACCCATTGGCCTGGCTGGTCTCGAACTCCTGACCTTAGGTGATCCACCCACCTTGGCCTCCCAAAGTGCTGGGATAACAGGTACGAGCCACTGTGCCCAGCCTCTGTAAGCTTTTTTCTGTGTTTAAAACTTTTAATTTCATTTTTGTACTTTTAAAACTTCTTTTTTTTTTTTTTTTTTAAATTAAACACACATATTAGCCTAGGCTTACACAGGGTCAGGATCATCATTATCACTGTCTTCCACCTCCACATCCTGTCCCACTGTCCCACTGGTAGGTCATCAGGGACAGTAATGTGTGGAACTGCCGTCTCCTGTAATAACAATGCTTTCTTCTAGAATACTTCCTGAAGGGCTTGTTGAGGCTGCTTTACAGTTAACTTAATTTTTAAATAGAAGATGCACACTCTAAAATGTGGTGATAGAAAGTATAGTATATTAAATACACAAAACAGTAGCATTGTCATTTATCATCAAGTATTGTATATTGAACATAGTTGTACGTGCTCTAGACGTTGCTATGGCCAGCAGCGCAGTGGGTTTGTTTATACCAGCATCACCACAAACACATGAGTAATGTGATGTGTTACTGCGACGTCAGTAGGCAACAGGAATTTTTCTGGCTCCATTTATAATCTTATGGGACCATCATTGTATGTGTGGACTATTTTTGCCTGAAACTTCATTGTGCAGCAAATGACTATATTAACAAATAAAACTGAGCTGTATATAATGAAGAAGTACACATTATAACCAAGTGGGGTTTATTCCAGGGATGCAAGGCCTGGTTCACTATTAGAAAAGCAGTCAACATAGGCCAGGCACGGTGGCTCACGCCTGTAGTCCCAGCACTTTGGGAGGCCGAGGTGGGTGGATCACCTGAGGTCGGGAGTTTGAGACCAGACTGACCAACATGATGAAACCCCGTCTCTACTAAAAATACAAAATTAGCCTGGTGTGGTGGTGGGCGCCTGTAATCCCAGCTACTCGGGAGGCTGAAGCAGGAGAATCGCTTGAACCCGGGAGGCAGAGGTTGCAATGAGCTGAGATTGTGCCATTGGACTCCAGCCTGGGCAACAAGAGCGAAACTCTGTCTCAAAAAAAGAAAAAAAACCAGTCAACATAATCTTCCATATTAACAGACTAACAAAGAAAAGTTACATGACCATATCAATAGATGCTGAAATGGCATTTGACAAAATTCAACAGCTATCCATGGTAAGAATTCAAACAAAAGAAAAATGGGAGAACTTTCTCAATTTGATATAGAGTGGCTACTACAAGAAACCTACAGCTAACATTATGATTAATAGACTGAATGTGTTCTCCTGAGAAAAACAAGGCAAGGATGGCTGTTCTGACCACTCTTATTCAACATAATGCTAGAAATTTTAGCCAGTGCAGTCAGGTAAGAAAAGGAAATAAAAGACATGCTTATTGGAAAGTAAGAAATAATACTGTCTCTATTTGCAGATGTAGAAGATTGTCTATATAGAAAATCCCAAAGAATCCATGGTGGGGAGAAAACCCAAATACCCCCCCTTAAATAAGTGAGTTCAGCAAAGTCACAATATACAAGATCAATATGTAAAAATCAATTATATTTCTATATAATTTAACGAACAAATGGACACAAAAGTTAAAAATAGCATAGCCTGTTTATAATTGCATTACAAAATGTAAATGTAATAAAACATATATAGGAGTTAAATGCTGAAAACTACAAAAACGCTGATAAATAAAAGAGACCTAAATAAATGGAGCGATATAATATCTTCATGGACTGTAAAAGTCAAATAGTGGGCCAGGCACAGTGGTTCACACATGTAATCCCAGCACGTTGGGAGGCAAGGGCGGGCGGATCATGAGGTCAGGAGATCGAGACCATCCTGACTAACACGGTGAAAGCCCATCTCTACTAAAAATACAAAAAATTAGCTGGGCATGGTGGCGGGTGCCTGTAGTCCCAGCTACTTGGGAGGCTGAGTCCCGAGAATGGCATGAACCTGGGAGGCAGAGCATGCAGTGAGCCAAGATTGTGCCACTGCACTCCAACCTAGGTGACAGAGTGAGACTCTGTCTCAAAAAAAGCCAAATAGTAAAGATACCACCTCAAGTCATTGAGGTTCGATGCAATTGCTGTCAAAATCCCAGCAAGAGCTTTTGCAGATAGCAAGAAGAGTATTATTTTAAACATATATGGAAAGGCAAAGGAATTAAAGTAGCAAAAACAATTTTGAGAAAGAAGTACAACATGGAGTCATCAGCCTTCCTGATCTCAAGATTTACTGTATAGCTACAGAAGTCAAGATTTTGTGGTATTGGTCAAAGGATAGACATTATAGATCAATGAAACAGAATTGCAGCCCCACACAAATATGCACAACTGATTATTGACAGAGGTGCAAAGATAAGTCATTGGAGGAAAGAACCTTTTCGGCACATGGTGGCAGAGAAATTGAACATCCGTAGGCAAAACAAAACGAAAGCAAACCCCAAACCAAAAAACAAAAAACCCGTATAACTATAAAACTTTGAGAAAAAAACATAGAAGAGAGTCTTTGAGATCTAGGGCTAGGCAAATAGTTCTTAGATTTGACACCAAAAACATGATCCATTAAAAAAAAATAAATTGGGCTTCAACAAAATTAAAAACTTTTTAACGTTTTAAGAAGGATGGTCTGTCTCAAAAACTCAACATGGTACGTGGTGGTTGGCCTTTATGTGCTGTTGAGGGTTTTCTTGCATCGAAGGGTGTACTGGGTCACCCACTGTCCTGCAAGACAAGCTGTCTTAGCCCTCACCCTATAAAAGCCACCTGGACACCATCTCAGACAGAACTCAAAATATTGCTGAGACTAGGATCTGGGGGCTGGATTTTACTTTTACAAACAATTTAAAACTTTTTATAGTTAAGAGGATGAATACACAGCTAAAGACTGGGGGAAAAATTTTGCAAACCATATGTCCAACAAAACACAAGTATCTAGAACATGTAAAGAACTCTCAGATCTCAGTAGATAAAAAACAAACATTTAACCAAACAACCCAGTAAGAATATGGGCAAAAGACATAAACAGTTTCCGCTGAAGAGTACATCCATATGACCAAAAAAAAAAAAAAAAACCACATAGAAATTTGTTCAGTATCATTAACCATGAGAAAAATGCAAATTAATCCTAGTACACACTATCAAAACAGCTAAAATAAAAAGTATTAATACTGATAACACTGAATGTGGAAAGGATGCAGAGAAACTGAATCTGGGTCACTCATACATTGCTGGTGGGAATGTAAAATGGTATAGCTACTTTGGAACACTGTTTGTCAGTTTCTTAATAAAGAAATAGGCTGGGCACAGTGGCTCACTTCTGTAATCCCAAGCACTTTGGGAGGCTGAGGCCGGAGGATCACTTGAGCCCAGGAGTTTGAGACCAGTCTGGGCAACATAGGGAGATTGCATCTCTACAAATAATTTTTTTTTTTTTTTGAGACAGAGTCTCGCTCAGTCGCCCAGGCTGGAGTGCAGTGGCGCGATCTCGGCTCACTGCAAGCTCCGCCCCCCGGGTTCACGCCATTCTCCTGCCTCAGCCTCCCCAGTAGCTGGGACTACAGGCACCCGCCGCCACACCCGGCTAATTTTTTTGCATTTTTAGTAGAGACGGGGTTTCACCGTGTTAGCCAGGATGGTCTCGATCTCCTGACCTCGTGATCCACCCGCCTCGGCCTCCCAAAGTGCTGGGATTACAGGCGTGAGCCACCGCGCCCAGCCTACAGATAATTTTTAAAAATTATCCAGGTGTGGTGGTACACACCTGTGGTCCCAGCTACTCAGGAGATTGAGGCAGGAGGATTGCCTGAGCCTGGGAGGTAAAGGTTACAGTGAGCCATGATTGAGCCACTGTGCTCCAGTCTGGGCTACAGAGTGAGACTGTTCTCAAAACAAAAACAAAAAGAAAACCTCAAAAAACAGTACATGTAGCTACCATATGGCCCAACAATTGCACTCCTTGGCATTTATCCCAGAGGAATGAAAACTTACTGTATAGGAGAGCCACTGTTTTTCCTTCTATATTCTCACAGCTAAAGAAAAAAACTTTTCTTCTCTACTACTCCTCGCAATACTTCACTTCTGGTCACCAAAATCTATGGACTTTTCCCCCCATACTGACCAATTCTCCAATTTTATGTGGACAACAAGTAGGTGTCCTATAATCAATTCGCTTCAATTCTGACACTGTCTACCTGAAGTTAGTGCGGACCCCACTAAGGGCTCAGTCCTTCAAAACTCACCCCGACTTCAAGGGCCAGTCAGAAGTGGCGGGTCCTCAGGCTACTCACAACTTCTGTCCAGGTTTGCTACAAATCAGAAGTTCCCATTACCCCTTCCTCCTGTTACATTATTTGCTAGAGTGGCTCACAGAACTCAGGGAAACACTTCCCTTTAGCAGTTGTGTAGTGAAGGATATGATAGAGGATACAGATGATCCTCCAGATGAAGAGGTACATGGGGCAAAGTTTAGAGGGGTGTTGAACACAGGAGCGTCTGTCCCCATGAAGTTGGGGCGGGCCATTCTCTTGGCACATGGATGTGTTCACCAACCCAGAAGCTCTCTAAACTCCGTACTTAAGGGATTTTTGTGGAGGCTAAGTCACGTAGGCATGATTGACATTAGTTGAGACTACAGTTCCTTTCCCTTCCCTGTAGGATGGGGAGTGGGGCCAAAAGTTCTAAGCTTCTGATCACGACTTGGTCTTTCTGTTGATTAGCCCCATCCTGAAAGCTATCCGGGAGCCCACTAAGAGTTGCCTCATTAGAACAGAAGATGGTCTTGACACCAAGGACATTCCAAGGAGTTTAGGAACTCTGGAACCAGGGGTAGAGACCTATATATATAATTTCTTACTATTTTATACTTACATTCACACACACACACACACACCCCTATGCACAGATGTTTACAGCAGCTTTACTGGTAATAGACAACTAGAAATAACCCAGATGTTCTTCAGTGGGCGAATGGTTAAACTGTGGTACATCTATACCATGGAATATTAGCTACTCAGCAATAAAAAGGAAAAAAAAACATTGATAGAAGCAACAAGCTGGGTGAACCTGTAGACAATTATGTGTAGTGAAAAAGACCAGTCCTAAAAGGTTACATAGTTATGATTCCATTGATGTGACGTTACCGAAATAATAAAATCACGGTGTGGAGAACAGGTTAGTGGTTATCAGGGCTAAGGAGAGTGTGGGTGTGGTTATGCAAGGGCAGCAGGAGGACTCCCTGTGCTAAAGGGAATGTTCTCTATTTTGATTGTATCAACGTCAATACCCTGATTGTGAGATTGAGTCATAGCTTTTTACCGTGTTACCACTGGGGAAACTATTTTGAGACGGAGTCATGCTCTGTCGCCTAGGGTGCGATCTGGGCTCACTGCAACCTCCACCTCCCCGGTTCAAGCAGTTCTTCTGCCTCAGCCTCCCAGGTAGCTGGGATTACAGGCATGCGCCACCACACCTGGCTCATTGTTGTATTTTTAGTAGAGACAGGGTTTCACCATGTTGGCCAGGCTGGTCTTGAATGCCTGACCCCAGGTGATCCACCTGCCTCAGCCTCCCAAAGTGCTGGGATTACAGGCGTGAGCCACCGTGCCCAGCAAGGGCATTGTTTCTTACGCCTACAGGTAAAATCTGTCTCAATGAATTTGCTCAATCATCTTAAAATAAAAAGGTTAATTTAAAAAATGATTGAATGTAATTTTTAAAAATGTCAGGCAATACAATAAATGCTGTTTAATGAGAAATAAGCTTCCCTCCTCCCTGCTGTGTTGCTTCCATCAAGGCAAGCTCTGCTACTACTTACTAACCATGTTATTTTCCACAATTTTGTATAAACTCCTGACTGAGGTTCTCTGAATATCAAAATTGGATATTGCTTCAATAACATGGACAAAATTAAGGCTTTCAACCTGTCTGATTGTCCTTGTCAAGGCAGTTTGTCCCCATTTCCGACGTGGGATCTGCAGGGCTGGGTCCCATCTCTCAGTTCCCTGAAAGAGATGCAGTGGGCGATGGCTCATGCCACACTCTCGCCCGGCTTCTAACATGTCTGTGTAAACCTGTGGCAGGAATCGAGCCCACTGGAAACATGGTGAAGCAGCCAGCCAAATTCACTGTGGACACCATCAGCGCCGGGCAAGGAGACGTGATGGTGTTTGTTGAGGACCCAGAAGGGAACAAAGAAGAGGTATGTTGGAGGATGCTGCCTCTCCTTTCTAGCACCTCATGGAACTTTTGGGGCTTGTAATGAGGCCAGGGACTATGCCTCCATTTTCCTCATTTCAGCTCACAACAGAAGGTTTTTTTTTTTTTTTTTTTTTTTTTTTACCAGAAGGATACTGAGGCTTATTGCTGTTAAGGTAACCTGCCCAAGAGCTGAGCCTTGAAATTGAATTTAAATTGATTGCCAGGGACACAGTGTTTAATGAAATAAAGGATACTTTGTATTTAGCAAAGGTGCCTTGTCAGTTGAGGTTTTATTATTTTTATTTATTTATTTATTGAGACTGAGTTTCACTCTTGTTGCCCGGGTTGAAGTGCAGTGGCACAATCTCGGGTCACGGCAACCTTCACCTTCCGGGTTCAAGCGATTCTCCTGCCTCAGCATGACTAATTTTTGTATCCTGAGTAGCTGGGAGTACAGGAATCTGCCACCATGCCTGGCTAATTTTTGTATTTTTAGTGAAGACAGGGTTTCACCACATTGGCCAGGCTGGTTTCAAACTCCTGAACTCAGGTGATCCACCCGCCTCGGCCTTACAAACTGCTGGGATTACAGGTGTGAGCCACTGAGCCCAGCCTCTGTTGAGGTTTTAGATACTGATGGCCAGAATAATAAGATAGTCTTGCCCTGCTCTCTTCCCACACTGGCCATTCTTTGGTTCCTCCCTCAGAGCCTTTGCACATGCTGTTCTTTCTATCACTTATTAGGACTTATTTTATTCTTGGCATTTAGCATAATTTGCATTTCTTAAGTTTACTGCTGGATGGTCCATTTCTCCCACTGGGGTGGGGATTGTGCCTGACTTGCTCATGTTTTATTTTTAGTACCTAACACTGGGACCGGCATTTCATAAGCTTTCAATGAACTATGAGTGGATAAAGGTTTAAGTTTCTTGCTTCATATTCCCTCTTACCTAGAGAGTGCCAGCCTGATGCTGGACACTGGAGAGTCCTGACTCTGTTATGCTTCTGCACTGTGTGGTTTTGTTTCTGTGACTTTTGGCAGCTTCTCTCTTGGGGCGTTGTGCAAGAGGGACAGAAGCTCGCCAGCATCTTCAGTGTTCCCAACCTGGCAGCTCCTGCAGAACCCCTGCTGACACAGCATGCTCCTTACTCACACCCGGCGCCTTTTCTAACTGTTGCCCACCTTTCCTCCTAGGCACAAGTGACCCCTGACAGCGACAAGAACAAGACATACTCTGTGGAGTATCTGCCCAAGGTCACTGGGCTGCACAAAGTAAGATGAAGCAGCATGGCCGTGGCTTGGGCTGCTTTTGGGACTTGGAGAAGAAAGATAGCCCAAGAAAAAGAGTTGTTTTTCTTAAGTGAATTTCTGATTTTCCTTTCTGATTATAGAAGAATCTATGCTCCTCATAGAAAATTGGAATCGCTAGGATTCCCTCGACTAGCTAGGATGAGTTGTTTGCAGTGTCGTAAGGTTTTTCCAACTCCGTCTAGGTAACTAATGGTTGCAGCTGTGTGTCTGGAGTGTAGATGCTGTGGTGACTACACTATAGATGGACTCTTTTTCCTTGATTCTTTTTTTGGAGATAGGGTCTTGCTCTGTCGCCCAGGCTGGGGTGCAGTGGTGTGGTCTCAGCTCACTGCAACCCCCGCCTCCTGGCTCAAGCAAACCTCTCACCTCAGCCTCCCGAGTAGGTGGGATTATAGGTACCCACCACCACTCCCGGCTAATTTTTGCATTTGTAGTAGAGACCGGGTTTTCACCAGGTTACCTAGGCTGTTCTTGAACTCCTGACCTCAAGCTATCCTCCTGCCTCAGCCTCCGAAAGTGCTGAGATTATAGACATGAGCCACTGCACCTTGCTGGCTCTTTGTCCTTAATGCTTTCTTAAGTACTCCCCTTGGAGGTGCTCTGGAGGGGCTGTCAGCATTGAAGGCTGAGGATGGAGTAGTTCAGCTGAATATAGTAGAGGGAAATGGCCCCCTCAGCACCTGGAGAAATGAGAGGGAATGAGGCCTCAGGCTCTTTGTCTTGGCAACCTTTCGTGTTCTGTTTGAGATGACATCCAGGTGGCCTACAGGGCAAGAGCTAAGAGAGCCTGTCTTGCAGGAGAGTGGGGTGACCCAAGATCACACTTTTCATTGGAAGAAAGCCCTCAACAGCACATAAAGGCCAATCCCATCATGTACCTGCCCAGACTTTGGAATATAGACTGAATATAGACCACCTTGGGCTTTAGTGAATTCACCTGAACGATGGCCTTAGCGTTCTCTTAGACTCTTAGAATATGATGCATTTGGAGTAAATGCTCTTGAAGGGAGCATTTATAATGTAATTAATTCATTCCAATCAAGTATAGGTTCATATGAAACCCAACCCAATTACTCCCCAAAAATTTCAAAGATGAGAACAGTGACTCAAGTTTTAGGTGGAAATCATTCTGCTTTGTCACAAATCCATGTGTCTAAGAATGATCTTGGTCCCTTGAAAAAACAGTTTGGCTGTGGATTTGAAATCCTGGAACTGTACATTTTATTCTGAGGGATAGTGGCCCATTCAGCCCCCTGAAAGGACTCAATGTCCAGAGATTGAAATGTGTTTGTTTCCTATTAAAGAGACTAAGCATATCTAAGGTCAGCATTTTTATTTTGCTAAAGGTGTGATGCCTCAGACCCAGCTGTATGGCTGAAGGGGCCAGGTGGGAGTCCTATTCAGGCTGTTAAACTTGGTTCCAGGGCTCCTCATTCTAGACACCTTGTGTGTGCCATCATGGGAGGGTAGGAGAGGTGATCATCAATGCATGTGGCTTGATGGCAGTCTTGCTGGGTGCATAGAGAAGTGATTATGTATTTCTCACCTATCTGTTACCTACAGGTCACAGTCCTCTTTGCAGGACAGCACATCTCCAAGAGCCCATTTGAAGTGAATGTTGACAAGGCCCAGGGAGACGCCAGTAAAGTCACTGCAAAAGGTCCAGGGTTGGAAGCTGTAGGGAACATCGCCAATAAGCCCACTTACTTTGACATCTACACGGCAGGTAATGTGCCTCTCCTCCATGGATCTGACCTTTGGGCTTCCTTCCAAAGGCTGAAATGTAATCTTCAGGAACTTGGAGGCCTGACCTTTTGTCTTTTAAATAAATAATCACAAAGACAGTTTTTTCAAATGTGTTACATTAGATTTTTCAAAACCAGCTTTTCTTCTCTAAAATACTCAAGCTTCACTTGAATAAGACATACTTCTTGAATTGTCAGCTTCTTTTCCATGTAGTAAATAGAAAATGCAGAAAAAGGAAACATTCAACCATAAACCCTTAGTTAACATCTTGGTGTGGACCTCCCTGAGAGCTTGTCTCCTGTTTGCTTTTTTTTTGGCGGGGGAGGGGTACAGAGAATCGCTCTGTTGCCCGAGCTGGAGTGCAGTGGTGTAATCTCAGCTCAATGCAACCTCCACCTCCTGGTTTCAAGCAATTCTCACGCATCAGCCTCTCAAGTAGCTGGGATTACAGGCGTGCACCACCACGCCTGGCTAATTTTTGTTGTTTTTTTTTTTTTAGTAGAGATGAATTTCACCATATTGGCCAGGCTGGTCTCGAATTCCTGACCTCAAGTGATCCGCCCACCTTGGCCTCCTGAAGTGCTGGGATTACAAGTGTGAACCACCACACTGGTCCTGTTTACATTTTGCACTCAGCAGCAGTGAGCTTTCAGAGAGGGTGACCTGGGCTCAAGGAATGCTTGCTTTCTCATAGGAGCTGGTGTGGGTGACATTGGTGTGGAGGTGGAAGATCCCCAGGGGAAGAACACTGTGGAATTGCTCGTGGAAGACAAAGGAAACCAGGTGTATCGATGTGTGTACAAACCCATGCAGCCCGGCCCCCACGTGGTCAAGGTCTTCTTTGCTGGGGACACTATTCCTAAGAGTCCCTTCATTGTGCAGGTTGGGGAAGGTGAGTGCTGGGTGGCTGGAGACATCTGCTTCTCATGTGGAAGCTGACTGCACAGCTGGGCAGGGAGGCCAGGAAAACGGGGCCCAACACTGACCTTACGCCTGTCCTTTTCTGCCAGGGCTACTTCAGCAGGAAGTGGCTTACTTTGTCCTCTATATATTAATATTAATATCTTCTATGAGCCATGCAGAGACCTAAGTGCTTTACTTATATTAACTCATTTACTTCTCTCCAAAACACATGTACAGGAGAGTCATTATCCTCACTGAGGGAGGTGGGACTGAGGCAGTGGGAGGAGTCGGCATCATAACCCAAGTTAGCAGCAGCAACATGGGCCCTGCAGCCTCCATTGCTTGGCCTTTACTGGCCCAGGCACTTACCATGACTGCATCTAATCATTGCATCAGCCTGTGTGTTGCAGGTGCTATTATTATCCCTAGCTTGCAGGTGGAGATGCTGAGGCTTAGATAATGTTAGGTGTCAGTACTACAAGGCATCAGTAGGGCTAGAACCGCAGACTCTGTTGGCCTTACGCTTAACTACTCTGCTAAACTCCCTCTGGCGCTGGGGATATGCATTTTTCTCAAATGTTAGACTCTCTCCCTCTGACTTTGTTGCCCCTTTTTTTCTGTTTTGTTTTGTTTTGTTTTGTTTTCCAACTGTACTACCTTTTCTAACCCACACTTGCCTTTCCCTGTTCTGTCCTCCGAATCTGCGTCTGCAGACGTGGCTTCCTCTTCCGAATCCTACCTCTGGGCCAGCCTGGACCCTGAAGCTGTTGGCTTCCTAGTTGAGACCACTGGGCCAGAGGCCTCTTGCTTGGTAAGGGCTGGGTGGGTGGGACTTCCTTGCCAGTTCTTTGTGCTGCTTGTGAATGTTAGCTGAGCCCGTGCTCTGTGTGATTTTAGGAAACTCCTGTGCAGGTGTTATTACAGCTTGTCCAGCCGGCACCCAAACCCACTCTCTAATTGCCTTTAAACACATCTAGGGCTTTTTTAGATAGTGGAGGAGCTGGTGGTGCCCTTCAGACTCTAGCCCCATTTAATGTTTATATGAACTCAGCAGTTACTCTTTTGATGTTGAGACTGTTGCACACGTTCATAATTTCCATGAGTGTGTATGTTTCTTAAGACACATTAAAACCCTCCGAGGAAGTCCTGTCATTGTATTGTGACTTATTTCTGGTGTGACCAACTTTTCTCCGTCTACAAAGAAAAAACAGGCAAAAAAAATTCTAACGTATTCCTAAGCAAAGCTCTTTTTTACATAAGAGAGCATTTTGAATAGATTTCCTAATTCTACTATTGTTTTCCAACCTTTCCTCACTCATGGACTTCCTTTTTCTTTTCTGGCCTGTACATCCTATACTATTTAGCATTTAATTAATAACCTTTTTCTTTTAATTTACTAACATCCCCTCTCCGATCTAAATGATTTTATATATGTAAAATATATATATATTTGTTTAAAAAAAAAATATATATATATATTTGCAGGGGGGCAGTGGGAAAGATACAGGGTCTCATTCTGTCTTTTGGGCTGGAATGCAGTGGTACCATCATGGCTCACTGTAGTCTCGACCTCCCAGGCTCAAATGATCCTCCCACCTCAGCCTCCTGAGTAGCTAAGACTGTAGATGTGCACCACCATGCCTGGTTAGTGTTTTACCTTTTTTTTCCCCCTTTTCTTTCTTTCTTTCTTTTTTTTTTTTTTTTTTTTTTGAGACAGAGCCTCACTCTCTCACCCAGGCTGGAGTGCAGTGGTGTAATCTTGGCTCACTGCAGCTTCTGCTTCCCTGGTTCAAGTGATTCATGCCTCAGCCACCTGAGTAGCTGGAACTACAGGTGCACACCACCACGCCCAGCTTAGTTTTTTTGTACTTTTAGTAGACACTGGGTTTCACCATGTTGGCCAGGCTGGTCTCGAACTCCTGATGTCAAGCGATTCACCTGCCTCGGCTTCCCAAAATGCTGGATTTACAGGCATGAGCCACCATGCCTGGCCTAATTTTTCTCTTTTTGTGGAGATGGGGTCTCACTATGTTGCCCAGACTGGTCTTAAACCCTTGGACTCAAGCGATCTCCCTGCCTCAGCCTCCCAAAGTGCTGGGTTTACAGGTGTAAATGATTTTATGTTAAAAGAAACTTTTTATCACTTTCACAATGGAAAACCGAAGTCACTTGCCATAAAGTGCCACCATAAGCTTATGTTCATCCATAAAACATCTAAAATCATCTCTAACTCCAAGAGTATATGTATGACTCTTTGGGAAGCAGTTCTTTGCCAAATAGCCAACTAAGGCCATTGCAGGAAGGATGAACCAGAGAAGGAATTACCTTCTGTCTATGAAGTAGAGTCCCATCTTCTGAAGTCTGTGACCTTCCTGTATAGAGAGTTGTCAAATTTGCAGTATTTGAAAGGAATTTGAAAGGAAAAGCCACTTAATAATATGACATTTCCCCCACTAGTCTCCCGTTTCTATTTACTGAAAAGGTTGTCCGTGCTGGGCAGAGGATTTATTCTAGGGCATAAAGGTATCTTTTATCAACCTCTAGATACCATGGAACAGTAGTTCTGTGGACATTTCAATAAGGGATATTAGAAGCTATCTTTGTCCTTAACTTTTAGACTTACAACTTTAGGTTTTCAAGCTAGACCCGGAAATGAAATCAGCAGTGGTGTTTACTGCTAATTATTGCCTTTATAGCCACCCACATTCTGAAGGCCTTGTAACAGACAGCACTAAAAGATTGGTCTGCCTCAGCCAAGGTGGGGCTGAACTGGTCTCTTTCCAAGCTGTGTTGGTTGTTTTTGCCTGGTTGTTCAGGTGGAAGACAACAACATTTAGACACTTAAAAATGGCTGACCCAGGTTTTGGAACCCAGACAGGCATTTTCAAGTACTGCATTTTCCAAGAAGACTTGCAAAAGTCCAGTCTATCCAATTACTGAGCCCTTGAGTATGGCAGTGAGGTTTGAATAATGTCCAGTACTCGGCCTTAACTCCCTTTCACAAATGAAAAGTTAAATGCTGGTACCAGGAGCACAGCATGGATTTGCTGTGCTCTCCTGTTTTCTTTGCCAAAGTCGCTTTTCTCCAGTCCTTCTGTGGTGTGACTGGACAAAGTTATGTTGTGTCTGTATTTGCTAGCCTGGTGTGCTCCCTGAGTGGGACCCCTGGTCTTGGGCAACTACTACATACTATTTGTGCAAAGCAAATATTTTCTTGGCGGGTGGCTCCAGGTTACCTTGGCTTTCACGACTCTGACTAAAGAATGAAAGATTGAATTGATGTCAAAACTGTGCTTGCAGCCTGCAATCCAAATGCCTGCCGGGCCAGTGGCCGAGGCCTGCAACCCAAGGGCGTCCGTATCCGGGAGACTGCAGATTTCAAGGTTGACACCAAAGCTGCAGGAAGTGGGGAGCTCAGTGTAACCGTGAAGGGTCCTAGTAAGTGTTCCTTTGTTTCTCTATCTCAGGTGTGGTTTTGACTAACTTTGCAGTCATGGCATATGGATTTCATCCCACGGCTGGTTTTCCTCAATAACCCCAGAAGGCTATGTCAAGGATTTGAGGCTATCTGGGCTCCTTGGGGAAGACAGCAGTGATTGATTAGTAATGTCTGCCCTGGATGCAGACAGTGGGTGGCTTGACAGCTTTACATTGCATCAAGACTTCTGGGAGTAGAAAAAGCAGTGATGTAAAGGAGTTGGGGAAATGCTGCTGTTGGAAACAAGTGGCTCATTTTTTATTTTAGAAATCTAGGCTCAGAGAGGAAGGCTCTTGCCCAAGGTCATACAGCTTTTGTAAGCATCTGAGCTGGAATTCAAGCACAGTCTCCAACCAGTGATTTTCTCACTACAGGTTACATTTTATAGAGTATGAAATTATGTCGAGTACTTAATTACTATGATCAGTGCTTATAGAAGGAGAATAAAATTCCCTAAGATTAAGTTTTGTTTGTAGATAAATGCCATTTGTGGAGGGACAGGTTAAACCCTGCAACCTATTCTCTCTCCCTCTTTTGGGGAAGGAGACAGCAGATGTGGGGACGGGTGTCTTCACTTTTTTCCTGGGAACAGAGAAGCATTTCAGCACTTCTAGTCTCGGGTGTAGCAGCCTTTAGTGGTTTTACTCCCATGCCTGTGGAATCTTGAGCTTCCTGTATCAGGATTGCTCTTACCCTCTGTGTTCCCAACAGGCTGGGGCAGGAGCATTCTGAGCTCCGGAAAGTTAATATTTGACTTCACAGCACCTGGCTTTGGGGCAGGCTGTGCCCTGAGGGTAGCCAAGGTTCTAGACTGCCCAGACCTGGAGTCAAGCTGCTTGGGGGCTATCTTCCCTCCCAGATTATTGCAACAGGAGCCAAGGAGGGGAGTGTGTGTGCGTGTGTGTGTGCGCGTGCATGCATGCACGTGTGTGTGTTTTCTCCTGACCTTGGATACTTGCTTGACTCAACAGCTTTCCTGGCCAAACCTCAGGGCTCAACACAAAACAGGTTCCTGCCTGATAGCTGGGCTTAGAGTTTGCAGCGTCGCATCTAAAACCTGTCCTCTTGCAGATAGCATCCAAGGACTTTCTTGCTTTTGTTGTCCAGCTTTCGATGGAAAAGGATACGCTGGAACACTTAACTTAAAACTCATACCAAATACTTCTAAAGGTTTGCTTCTTCCCCAGTTTTTGTGCGGGACTGGGAAGGGTAGCTATGATTATTGGGAAATACTGAAATGTGACTGGATTTATCTTTACACAGGTCCAGGGAGTTCAGGACCTCAGGGCCCCTCGTAGCCAAGTGAGATTTCTAAAGCCAGTTAGCTGGGAAGTCCTCCATTTCCTCATACCTTGAAGCAGAGATGGCTGTGTTTTTAGCTTTGAAGTAATCTCCCAGGCTTGGTGGGGAGAGGTCCCATACTTTGGGGCAGTCCACTTGGTTTTTATGTATGGTTTACGTTTTGTCAGTGTGGCTGCCTCTCTCTTCTTGTCCTTTTGATTCTCATTTTGGGCCTAGGATTGTATTGGAAAGATTGTCTCCTTCTTTCCCACAGAGGGTCTGGAGGAGCTGGTGAAGCAGAAAGGCTTTCTGGATGGGGTCTACGCATTCGAGTATTACCCCAGCACCCCGGGGAGATACAGCATTGCCATCACATGGGGGGGACACCACATTCCAAAGAGGTGAGGCTCCTGCTGCAGAGGGGTCTTCTCTGGAGGGTGCTCGGCCCAGGGCAGACTCACGGGTGGTTGCTTCCCGGGCTGCAGGAGGGAAAGAGATCTGCTTTGTTGAAAGCTTTTTTTTTTTTTCAGAGCTGCACAGACATTTGGCCTGTTCTCAAAAGCAGCAGAAAGTTGCTGTGGTTTTAGCTGACTTGCTTTAAATCAAATGCTGGCGGTTAGGGGCTGGTGGGAGGCAGGGGAGGCAGAAGGAGCAGTTAGAGCAAATGGGCTGTGTGTCTAGATGCCCGCATATACACTGAGATTCTCTTTTTCAATGAACTCCTTTGTTCATGAATGCCACGGGGCAAAATCTGCTGTGGTTTACATTAAGACCGTCTACGTGATGCTTTCAGGGGCCAAGGGACACAGTCTACAGCTTTGCCTTGTGGGCAGTGCACTTGCCCCTCTGCGTTCTGTGTTTTCCAGCTCCCCTGGGGGTGCAACTTTAAACTCCGAATAAATTCAGTTAGCCTTGAGAAATATTTGGGCATTATTGGGTTCTGAATACCTACCACACTTTTTTTTTTAAGCCTCCCATGCCAAGGTTACAGCACATTCATTCATGTATGAGATAAAGCCCGTTCAACCGAGTTTTCTGGTTATAGCATAAGCAGGATATAGTGTATGTGGACTCTCTCACTTTCCAGAGTCATAGTCTGGGGAGGCCTGCACACAAAGGTAAAAGACCAGGAGGCTGGTGCAAAGCAGCGTGGCTTGAGTGTCAACCTAGTGGCCACCTGAGCTCCCAGAAGCAGTCACATTACATTATATTGTTGACATAACAATAGCTATGGGTGAGGGGCCTGCAGGAGGAAGGGGTTGGCTGGAGTTTGGGATGCCAGGTGAAAGGATCAGGCAAGTGGAAAGAATATGCCAAGGAACTGCAGCTTATGGCTATAGTGAGGCCTTACTTTACTCTTCTTTGATGCTTCTATTCCTTTCCCTGTAGCCCCTTTGAAGTTCAAGTTGGCCCTGAAGCGGGTATGCAGAAAGTCCGTGCTTGGGGCCCTGGGCTCCATGGTGGGATTGTCGGGCGGTCGGCAGACTTCGTGGTGGAATCCATTGGCTCTGAAGTGGGGTCTCTGGGTAAGTGGACGCAGCTGACCGGCATCTTCTGGAGGACTGAGGATTACAGGGCTTCTGGGCTGCGTCAGGTTGGATGTTGGGGCCTTGCCTAGCCTCAATACCTTTAGCTTCCTGGCTTCCTAGCCACCCTAAGCCATCTCTGCGTGCTGCTGTAGAGTTGCCATTTCCATTTGCAGTTGCCTCTGATACCAGCATTCATTCATCCGGGAGAGTTGGGGGCAGAAGCCTTATGTGGGTATTGTGCCTAAAACAACGCTTGGAACGTAGTAAACACTTAGCAAATAGTGTTGACTGACCTATAGTTTAGATGAATGAATGAATGAATGAATTTTGCTGAAATTTGGATTTGGAAGATAAATATTTTCTTTGGAGCACAGCTGAAGTATATTTTAAATACATGTCTAATATATATATGATCATTTTATATCAGGAGTCAGCCAGCTTCTTCTATAAAGGGCCAGATGGCAAATATTTTCCACCTGTGGGCCCTATGGTCTCTGTCACAGTTATTTGACTCTGCCATTGTAGGCCTGAAAGCAACTATAGGAATACGTAAACAAATGGGTGTGGCCATGTTCCAGTAAAACTTTATTTGCAAAAGTAAGCAATGGGCCAGATGTGGCCTTCAGACTGTAGTTTAGCAACCCCTGTTTTAGGTCATAGCAATCAGCAAAAGAGAAAAACAAGAAATCACATTTATTTTTCCCTTCTAGAGAGATGATATTAATCGTCTTGTATATTCATAGTCTAGAGATAATATTAAGCCTTTTAGTGTATCCTTCTAGACTTTTTTCTCTGTACGTATGCATGCAAATATTGATTTGGTGCAGAAAATATCTTGGACAAGTCTTTATATCTTTATGTGTAAATATAGGGTATGCCTTCATTATCCATGGCTTCCATGGAATTCCATTGTATGGCTGTATCCATTGTCAGGCTCTCTAGTTATTTCCAAGGTTTTGCTATGAAAACAGTGCTGACTGTGTATCCTTGGTAATTACCTTCAGATAAAAACCCAGAAGTGGATTTGGTGGTGCAAAGAGTGGGTGTTGGTTCAAGGCTTTTGCCACATGTTGCCACATCTCCAACAGAAAGGTTTGCTGGTTGGACTTTCCCTGTTGGATGATGATAAAATACATATAATGTATTTAATACTATATATATATATTCCACCCCTTCCATCTCTACTGAAGACTCGATGAGCTTGGTTTTGGGAGAAAGGGACACAAATAGATTTCAATCTTCTGGTCAACACTTGGCTTTTAGGGAGGCAGCAGGAATGAGCTGTCATAACATAGAACAGGTGCTTTCCACCATATAACCAGGGAGACCCTTCTACCTCCACCCCCTAGGGTTTGCCATTGAAGGCCCCTCTCAGGCAAAGATTGAGTACGATGACCAGAATGATGGATCATGTGACGTCAAATACTGGCCCAAGGAGCCTGGCGAATATGCTGTTCACATCATGTGTGACGACGAAGACATCAAGGATAGCCCGTACATGGCCTTCATCCACCCAGCCACGGGAGACTATAACCCTGATCTGGTGAATCAGCTGCTATGCTTCTATCTTCTTGTCCCTGGCCCCTGGTTCCTCACCCCCATGCCCGAAGTTGCCTTAAGCAGCATGTTGAGAGACGGCAGAGAGGAATCATTTGGATTTTAGGAAGGAAACAGGCCTGCATTTGTTTGTTTGTTTGTTTTGAGACAGAGTCTTGCTCTGTCGCCCAGCCTGGGATACAGTGGCATGATCTCAGCTCACTGGAACCTCTGCCTTCTGGGTTCAAGCGATTCTCGTACCTTAGCCTCCCGAGTACCTGGAACTACAGGCATGCGTCACCATAGCCAGCTGATCTTTGTATTTTTTAGTAGAGATGGGGTTTCACCATGTTGGCCAGGCTGGTCTGGAACTCCTGACCTCAAGTGATCCACCTGCCTCGGCCTCCCAAAGTGCTGGGATTACAGGCGTGAGCCACCACACCCAGCCCAGGCCTACATTTGAATCCTAATAGGATCACTTAGCACTTCTTATAGTGTTGGGCAGTAACTTACCTGTCTGACTCTTGGTGTCTTCCTCTATAAGACAGGAATGATAGTAGTCTCTGCTTCTACGATGATTCAAGAGGTGGCATGCATAAAGACAGCCTTTAGCTCATGCCTGGCCCATGCAGGGAGCTCCATAAGCTGTTATTTTCTTGCAACTCCAGGGATCATATGTCAGTCTTATAGCCATTTTCTGTAGTTATTATTTCAAGATGCTCCATAGATAAAGGAGGTTTTTTCCCCTAGTTCCCTGCCTCTTAAGTTGGAGCAGTGTCTCCAAGAGTTTCCTCTCAAACCATTAGCAGGCTGATAAGCATTAAGTCTAAGCCAGCCTGGCTGACAGGGAGTTGGCCCCACATGCCAGGTGTGCTACTGTTGGCCCACACGGGCAGCTGTCCATAGGCTGATGTCAGTCTGGGCTGGTAGCTACCCCTTTTTGGCCAAATGCTATTCCTTTGCCCTCTAGGGAAAATGTCCGTGGTAAAGATTCTGAGTCCCCTCAAAGTGGTAACATTGAAACTGGGCATGACTGGAGGTCTCTGCCCCAGTTGTTAGAAGTTCTCTAGGTCAACTCAGAATAAGGCAGGGAGCATGGGTTAGTTTGGGCATGGTTTTAGAATGGGTTTCCAATCTTTTGCCTTCCCTGGGCCACATTGGAAGAAGAATTGTCTTGGGCCACACATAAAATACACTAACGATAGCTGATGAAGAAAAACAAAAACAAAATTGCAAAAAATTTTGTAATGTTTTAAGAAAGTTTACAAATCTGTGTTGGGCTACATTCAAAGCCATCCTGGGCCTCATGGGGCCTTCAGGCCGTGGTTTGGATTTGTTTAGAGAGTTTTCTCCCTTATGAGGGAGAGACATTTGTTTTTAAGTTACAACCTACTTTACACTTTATTTCCCGTAACCATCCTCTTATGTGGATACTGTAAAACCAGACACAGGTCATTTTGTTCTTCCCCCATCCCCTGGTTACCTGTCTTTGTATAAGGGTTTAGTTGGGGCATTACACAGAAAGAGACTTATTATCTGCCTTTGCTTCAGGTTCGAGCATATGGGCCAGGTTTGGAGAAATCTGGGTGCATTGTCAGCAACCTGGCCGAGTTCACTGTGGATCCTAAGGATGCTGGAAAAGCTCCCTTAAAGATATTTGCTCAGGTAAATTTCAGGGGGCCACCTGTGCAGGTAATTGTCAGGTAACAAGATCTGTCCATGTAATGGCAAGTTGCTGAGTCCATCTGATCTCCAGTTTCCTCATCTGCACCTTCGAAATGATAAGAAGATTATGTTATGGGGTTATGTGAGGGTTCAGTGAGACTACCATGTAGAGTACTGGGCTTTTAAAAAAATAATCTTTCTGATTTGTGTTCTGTGGAAATGAGGCTTGTTTGTTTCAGGTTATTCTGTAATGTCTTTTGGTGTGGCTGAAGCTGCTGAGGTCATGGTGGGAGATTTGTAAACAAGGATTTAAAAAGTATGTTTATTTAATCTAATTGAATTTGGCCAAAGGACTTAAATGCAGGAATTGAAATTACGAAGCATTGAGTGGCCATAGCTTTGTTTTTGGGCCACTTGCTTTTAATAACTAAAAATAAATACATGTTATATTTTGTCACAGGTTGTCATCACGTTGTGAAAACATGGCACGTTGTAGTTGGTCCATGAAGTTTTGTTGTATAAGCAAATGGTGACTTGGCTGTCTTGGGAGGCCACAGTAGCCCTGTTTGATAGAGACAATGTGAGGACCACCTCTGGTCCTAGCTCTGGTTTTTTTGCAGGATGGGGAAGGCCAACCTATTGACATCCAGATGAAGAGTCGGATGGACGGCACATATGCTTGCTCATACACTCCGGTGAAGGCCATCAAGCATACCATTGCTGTGGTCTGGGGAGGCGTGAACATCCCGCACAGCCCCTTCAGGGTAGGTTGTGAGGCAGAATCCTGGCTGTTGTATAGAAACGCTTGGTCATACACCAGGTCTGGGATCCATGCCTGACGGCCAAGGCAGACATGTGAAAGGAACCTGTCCCTGGTGGGAACTGAATGATGGAGGGGCCTGAAGGGCAGAGTGCTCCAGCCCACCCAGAAGAACTATTTCTAACAATGTTTTTTATTAGTATTTTACTGGGTCCAAGTGGAGGAGAACTTGATGACCTTCTCCATGTCTCTCTAGGTCAACATCGGGCAAGGTAGCCATCCTCAGAAGGTTAAAGTGTTTGGGCCAGGAGTGGAGAGAAGTGGTCTGAAGGCAAATGAACCTACACACTTCACAGTGGACTGTACTGAGGCTGGGGAAGGTGAGAAAGGGCCTCGTTCAACCCAGTGATCATTGCTTCTTGGGGAAGGGAGTTCTTCTCATAACGTTTTGAGGGCAATTCCCTTTGAACTAGGAAGTAGTCCATCTGAATAGGTAATCATCTACTGAGCCTCTGAGTCATTCCTTGGTGGTGTCTTTGCTAATCCATCATCTCTTTCCCTAAATCCTTACTTTTTCTCAAGTTTCTTACTAGAAGCTTCCCAATTGCTTTTTGGGGGTGTTAACTTGAGCTGGAAGAGATTGCACAGGACATGCTGTTTCTTGTAAGCTGGTGCTAATAAGCTGGTCTGTTCCAGGTGATGTCAGCGTTGGCATTAAGTGTGATGCCCGGGTGTTAAGTGAAGATGAGGAAGACGTGGATTTTGACATTATTCACAATGCCAATGATACGTTTACAGTCAAATATGTGCCTCCTGCTGCTGGGCGATACACTATCAAAGTTCTCTTTGCATCTCAGGTATGTGTTGGAGCCTGGAGTGGAGTAGGTTTGGATTCTCTTTGGCCACTCATGTGCATGTCTCATCTACTTTTTGGTGTTTTATTTTATTAGTATTATTATTTTTGAGATGGAGTCTCACTCTTTCACCCAAGCTAGAGTGCAGTGGTGTGATCTTGGCTCACTGCAACCTCTGCCTCCCAGGTTCAAGTGATCCTCCCACCTCAACTTCCCAAGTAGCTGGGGACTACAGGCTCACACCACCCAGCTAATTTTTTTTTTTTTTAATTTATTTTTTTTTGAGGTGGAATTCTGCTCTTATTGCCCAAGCTGGAGTGCAATGGCATGGTCTTGGCTCACTGCAACCTCCGCCTCCCGGGTTCAAGTGATTCTCCTGCCTCAGCCTCCCGAGTAGCTGGGATTACAGGCCACCATGCCTGGCTAATTTTTTGTATTTTTGGTAGAAATGGGGTTTCACCATGTTAGCCAGGCTGGTCTCGAACTCCTGACCTCAGGTGATACGCCTGCCTTGGCCTCCCAAAGTGCTGGGATTACAGGTATGAGCCACTGTGCCTGGCCACTCAGCTAATTGTTTTGCATTTTTAGTAGAGACGGTTGCCCAGACTGGTCTCGAACTCCTGACCTCAGGCCTGCCTTGGCCTCCCAAAGTGTTGGGATTACAGGCATGAGCCACTGCATTTGGCCTCCTTTTTGTGTTCTAGTGACAGGGAAGTTGTCTTGAGAACGCTGCTCAATTTCTCTCTGGCTCCTTACAACCAAGAAGGAAAAAAACTTTTATTATTACCACCTTCTAACAAAAGTGAGGCAGTGTGTTCAGTGGTTAAAAGCAGGGGTCTGGAGAGAGACTAGTTTGTTATAAACTTTCATCAATATTTTGGTTGAAATGCAATTAGCTTCTAGATATGTTCTACTTTGATGCCTTTGAAGCAAATGACAGTGGTCTCTGCCCTTAAACTTTTATAGAGAGAGGTGATTTGAAGTTTCAGGTATGCAATGATGAAGATAGGGTGAGCAGGATCCTGAAAGAGAGAATTTTGAAATCCTAGGGATTAAAATTAACCTTACATGTAAATGGGAACCTTAGTAGAATGTTCTGTGCCTAAAGGTAGTGGTCTAGTGGTCTTGACATCATCCATTTAACCTCTTCTGCCCCTATTCCAATAGTCTGCAACATTCTTTTTGAAGAATTATAATTGTTCTGTCTCTGATCACTTCTTGCATTTCCCCAGACCTTAGCTCTCAGCTGTTCCTGGAGGACATTTCCTTCCTTCAGCCCTATATATTATTATCCTTTTTGGTTTTATTCTTGTTGGCATTTTTCATCCTAAGTACTTAACATTTGGTATTACAGGCTCAAAGTCCTCAGGTTTATTTGTGACATCAGGGATCCAGGCATTAGAGAGTGACCTATTATAGAAGACCCTTACCCAATGCTGGGCCCTTTTGGCTTATCTTACCCTTCTGTTTACCTGTGGTAACAGAAGTCTGCTCACCCCTCACTAAGTCAGAGTGATGCTAAGGTTCACCGTTTGTTCAAGGCACCCTGAGCTCTGGCTGTTGCTTCAGGGGCTTTCCTACTAAGACCGTGTCTCTGCTACAGGAAATCCCCGCCAGCCCTTTCAGAGTCAAAGTTGACCCTTCCCACGATGCCAGCAAAGTGAAGGCAGAAGGCCCAGGGCTCAGCAAAGCAGGTAAGATGGCACATCAAGGTTGTCCTGGGCCCCTCTGCCGGCCGGTGGCACTGGGCGTGTTTCGTCCATGGCCTTGAGGAACCTAATCTCCATCAACACCAACACCAAGCTGGCAGGTGTTCTGTGCAGCTCTGATGCAGCAGTGTCCGGCCAGGGCCTGTAGCCGGCTGTCATAATAGACCTGGTGCTGTTGAACCTGTCTGACGGGTTCTCAAAGTGAAACTACTCCAGCTAGTCTGTCTCCTCACACAGTATATCTTTTCCAGGTGTGGAAAATGGGAAACCGACCCACTTCACTGTCTACACCAAGGGGGCCGGGAAAGCCCCGCTCAACGTGCAGTTCAACAGCCCTCTTCCTGGCGATGCAGTGAAGGATTTGGATGTCATCGATAACTACGACTACTCCCACACCGTTAAATATACACCCACCCAACAGGTTGGGTCCTTCTTCCCTCTGCTCCCCTGGCCCCCAGCCAGGCCCTTTTCTATGCAGTCTGTGCTGGGTCACTGTGGACACCAAGGGGTGTGAGAGGTGCTCTGCCAAAGTGCTTCCTGATGGGAAGCGGCTCCTGGCATTTTGAACCCCTCTGGGAGCACCTGTAGGAAGCCCGATGGGTTCTGTCAGGTGGACTGCAGAATTCCCCAAGAGCAAGCAGGAAGCTGGTCCCATATCTCCACCTTCGGTTTGGGTTTTATCAGAGAAATGCTCAGATATTGATATTCAGGCCCTAATATCTATCTTTCTGTTACACATACAGGTGCGCACATGTGCACACACACACACGTGCACTCCCTCGCAGCCTCACCAGCTGCCTTTTAGTCTTTTCATTAATTACCCACAGAGAAAGAGCTGCTACACCTTTATGTTTCCTTCCTGGCCCTTTTAGCTTAGTTTACCCCTTTTACGAGGTGTTGGAATGAGGTCTTTTCTCAAAGAGCCAGTTCAGCCTTTTGTCCCTAAGGCCCAACACACTATTTAGGGCAACAAATTATTCCCCTTTACAAAATGCAGGATTTCACATGTGATCTTACCGTCTAGGCTGGCTTCCTCTGATTATTTCAGGCCATAAGGGCCTTAAAACTACCTCTCGGTACAAGTTAATGTTTATTTGTTTAAAAACATTTTTTTTATTGTGGTAAAATATATATAACATAAAATTTATGTTAACCATTTTTAAGTGTATAGTTCATTAGTGTTAAGTGCATTCATTATGTCGTGCACCCATCACCACCATCCATCTCCATAACTCTTTACATCTTGTAAAACTGAAGCCCTGTATCCATTATATTTGTTTAAAATTTTGTTTTGCTTCATGTTCACACCTCTGGGGTCTGGAGACCAGACATCCTGGCAGAAAAGTCTGGATTTTAATACTTAAGCCTCGTGTTCTAAGTGGTTGTTCCAAACCTCTGAGATTCCTTTATTCTTAAGGGAAACGATCCTGCTGTGTTTGAAATGCCATTTGTAGGAGAAGAAGGGCAACGGTTTCAGCAGAAACACTGCTCAGAAGCCTTGCTTCCACCTGGGTCCTCTCAGTGAGGAGTGGGCAAGAGTCAAGTGGGGAAGAAGGAGGATTATAGTGAGGAGGGGACATGGTGTAGCTGTCCCCTGAGTTTGGGGGCTGCACACCCTTGGAGATGGAATCAAAGGGATTGTGTGTGTCATGTTACAAATGTGGCCCCTTTCATCCAGGCTTGCTGCTGTTTGTGCTTTCTTCTCCAAATTTTTATTTTTATTTATTTATTTATTTGAGACAAAGTCTCGCTCTGTCGCCCAGACTGGACTGCAGTGGCATGATCTTAGCTCACTGCAACCTCTGCCTCCTGGGTTCAAGTCATTCTCCTGCCTCAGCCTCCTGAGTAGCTGGGATTACAGGCACATGCCACCACACCTGGCTAATTTTTGTATTTTTGGTAGAGACAGGTTTTGCTATGTTGGCCAGGCCGGTCTCGAACTCCTGGCCTGAGGCAATCCTTTCACCTCAGCCTCCAAACCTGTGGGCATTACAGGCATAAGCCACTGCGCCTGACCTCAGTATTTGTCTTTTTGTGACTGATTTGTTTTTCTTTGCATAGTGTCCTCTATTGTCATCCACGTTGTAGCATGTGTCAGAACTTCATTGCTTTTTGAGGCTGCATTCCATTGTATGTGTATACATTTTGCTTCTTTCTTCATTGGTTTTTTTGTTTGTTTGTTTGTTTGTTTTTTCTTGAGATGGAGCCTTGCTCTGTTCCCCAAGCTGGAGTGGCACTATCTTGGCTCACTGCAACCTCTGTCTCCTCAGTTCAGGTGATTGTCCTGCCTCAGCCTACCAAGTAGCTGGGACTACAGGCACGTGCCACCATGCCCAGCTAATTTTTGTATTTTTAGTATGGATGTTTCACCATGTTGGCCAAGGTTTCACCATGGGGTTTCACCCTGTTGGCCAGGCTGGTCTTGAATTCCTGATCTCAGGTGATCCGCCTGCCTCAGCCTCTGAAAGTGCTGGGATTATAGGCATGGGCCACTATGCCCGGCCTTCTTCATTTGTTGAAGAACATTTGGGTTGCTTCCGTCTTTTTTGTCTGTTGTGAATAATGCTGGGTGTACATATATCTCTTTGAGTCTCTACATTTAATTCTTTTGAGTATATACCCAGACATGCAATGCTGGATCATATGGAAATCTCTTTTTGCTTTTTTGAGAAACCACTATACTGTATTCCACAGTGGCTGCACTGCTACAGTCCTGCCAACAGCATGCAAGGGTTCCGGTTTCTCCACATCCTTGTTAACAGTTGTTTTTTTCTGTTTTTGTTGTTGTTGTTGTTGTTGTTGTTGTTGTTGATAGTGACTATCCTATTGAGAGTAAGATGGTGTCTTATTGTGGTTTTGATTTGCATTTTCCTAATGATTAGCGATGTTGATAATCTTTTCACGTGCTTGTTGGTCATTTGCATATTTTCTTTGGAGAATTATCTACTTGCCCATTTTTATATCAACCTTCTTAATTTTATGTTGAGTTTTAGGAATTCTCTATGTATTCTGGATATTAGTTCCTTATCAGATAAATGATTTGCAAATATATTCTCTCACTCCTTGGGTTGCCCTTTTACTCTGTTAATAGTTCTCGTGTGCAGGTTATAAATGTGGCTTCTTATCTCCAGAGTTGCTTCTTCCTGTGCTTTAAAATAAAAAATCCAAAACAAAACATTCATTATTAGTAATGATAAAACTAATACTTTTATAGATAGAGCATCCTTTTCTCATCAGGCCACTCAATAGTAAGTAGGTAATTATTTTCCTGCTGATGGTTCTGAGGGTTGGTGGGAGCCTTACTATTGGGTGCACCAGCCTGAATCTTATTTGTTGCCAAATTCTCCACATTCTTTAGGAGAATGCACCAGAAAGCCATAGCTGTCTGTGTACAATGACTAGGATCACAAGGTCATAGTGTCTTCTAAAAACATTTTGTGACTTTTGCTTTATTCTACGTCTATATGCCTTTTAGTGTTTTGGCTGAGCCGTTAGAAAGTAAGTTGCAGATGTCAGGACAAGGTCAGGGTTTGACCTGCATCCTTGGAAAGGACTGCAAAACCCAGTACCCCAGACGTCCTCTGCTGCTGGTTGAGGCAGAAGTGGTTAGGAGCCTAGGTCCGGTTTTGTCCCCTTTGAAGTGATACTGGAGGGAAGGCTCCTTACTTCAGAGTCACCCCAGGTCCGGTTTTGTCCCCTTTGAAGTGATGCTGGAGAGGAGGCTCCTTACTTCAGAGTCACCCCAAGGTCACATTCATCCAGTTCTCTGATAGCAGGTTTGAGAACTGCTGCCATGGTGAGTACTCACTTAGGGCTGTGCGTCCGGATGGTCCCAGGATACATTCAGGGAGCCTGGTGGGCCTTGGTAGCGGTTGTTGCCTTCAGTGTGAATGACTTACAGGGTGGCACTGGGGTCCTTCTTGTTGTTTGTTGTTTAGAGCTAGTTTTATTGTTTCATTATTTGGGCAACTTGCAATTCTGCCTATTTTTCTATGGCAAAGAAAACATTAAATCTCTCCTTGGATTGAGTTTCCTTCCCACTCCCACCCCCATCCCCAGCACAGAGCCTGGCCCTATAAGTGCTCTGTATAGATTAATGGCTGTGAGTGAGTGAATAAATGATGTGGCGCCTGGATTCACAAGCAGAGATGGCCTAAGAACGTTGTAATCTGGTAGAAGAGTGATGCCCACACCTCCTCATTCTCCTTTGAACTCTGTTTTCTCAAGAGCGGCTAAAAGCTCAAGACTGGGCTAAGGAAGTATGCCCTTGGATGTGGTTAAGAAACCTGGGGCAGCCCAGAAAGCCACCCCCTGACACGGGGGAGGGAGCCTACTTTGAGGGCTAACACCCACAGGCACCTCTTCTCATGGTGGTTTTAGGGTGTAACAGGCTGGAAATCCCCAGAAAGGTGGCTGCTTGGGCATGGGCGTGTCCTGGCCTGGGGTGGGCGCTTCCCCCTCAGAACGCAGGCTGTGCCACGTGGGAGCTGAGAGGTCCTGCCTGAGTAACCCAGGTCTCTGGTTGCTGGTTTTGCTCCCTGACACCTGCAGCCCTGCCACTCCACCTAGCAAAGTCCCTGAGTGACAGATTGCAGGTGCTTGCCTGCCTGGGGTGGATGAGCGACGTGGATGACTGAAGGATCCTGTGAGTCCCTTGAGGATGCAAGAGTAGAGCTCGTTTTGCCTTAGAGGAATGGACTTGTTGGGTTGGGGCTTGAGGACCCTCCCAGAGGTCAAAGACTCAATTTTATAGGAGGGAAGTTATTTCCCTGAGGACTTTGGTCTTCTCTTGGTTGTGGGTGGCCTCAAGCAGCTTAAATTTCTCACCCCAGTTTCCCTCAAGCAGAGCTGTTTGAGAAGCTAGTGGCAATGTCTCCATTACATGCTGTGCTGGGAGCCACTAGGTTTGGGGACAACTCCATGTGCTACTCTGGCACCTTTAGGAATCCCTGTGAGCTCACAGACCCTCACAGGGTAGCAGTGTCTACCTTGAAGTGTTCTTACCATGGTGGTCCTGGCTGCTCCCAGAGGGCCCTAAAAGTGATGGCGCCGAGGGTGGCTCTCTCAGTCCCATCCTCTTCTGAGCTGTCTGATCGGTGATCGGTGTCTTGTGTATGTATATTTTGAAGGATAAGATTCAGGTTTCAGAAGCATGTAGAGGAGAGTGAAACTGTCTTGCAGCCTGCAAGTTGTGGCAAAATGCACTGGCCATCACTACCCATACATCCCTCACTTCATGGCCCTGTTGGGGAATAAATACAGTGCATTCCTTAGTTGGGGCCTCAGGGGATGCCTTAAAATGCTGTAGGCATTGTAGGTGTAAATCTCCAAGATTTTTTCCCTCCCCCTTCTTAGGTTATTTAAGGTAGAGTTCATTTTCTATCTGAGTTTTTGTTTTGTTTTTGACTGGTAACGAGAGCATACTTTCTTTTATGGGATGGGTGGGTTTAACTGGAAGAGGACTTTTCACTCTCTTTTTTAGCGCTTCAGAGAAGTGGCCAGAAAACTTTATGCAGGTGAGGGAGAAGGTATCCCCAAGACCTCTGGTTAGCCTGAGGTCTGCCTAGTGAGCCCCTGAATTGTTAGGGGCTGTGGGGAAACGGAAGCTCGGGAAGAGTTGGCACATTGGGAATGCCGCGTTGGCTGAAGTAGCGAGTCAGTCCTGCCTTAAACAGTACAAGAAGGAGACATTTCCTGCCTCTTGGCTGGCTCCCAGCTCTGTTGAATTTGACCTGTGCACATTTTACCAGGAAATGTTGTACGCATGAGGCAGGGGGCCAGCTGGTTTTGTGTGCAATACTTAAAAATCCTAGAAAATTAATCCTCCCTTCATTGATGCAACCAGTTTTTGTTTTGTTGCTGCTGTTGTTTTTTTTCTTGGCCTTTACCCCCTTCCTTATTACAAAAGGAATGTGACAAAATATACATAGGCCAAATGCTATACACCCTTTTAACACTCGATCAGCAACACCTTTCAGCAGGGCCTGCATTCCAGCAAGGCTGCTGGATTCTTGGGGGGAACTCATGTCTCCCTCCCACTTTCCTGTTACATTATGCCTGGTCAATTGAGGTGAAGGGGATCTTGATCTACTGAGACAGCCATGAGATTTCTTGGAGCCTCGATTTGGAGGGAGGGAACTTGGCCAACCATGGAGAGAAGAAGCCGGCTGTGTGCCATCCTGGAACCAGCCAGAGGAGAGAAATGGCACACACATGGCCATCCCGTGCCACCCGGCCACCCGTGAGGGAGCCTGCCAATCCTGCAAGCACCGTCTGCCTTCACACTTGCAATTTTATTTTGTTTCACATAATGGAAGTTCAGATACTGTGTGGTGGTCTTAGCACGGGTCTAGGTGAACTCTTGCAAATCCCTGTTGCAGCCTGGGGGCCTCAAATGGATTCCTAGGACAGAAATGGTTCTGTGTGATTAGTGGCTCCAGGCCCAGCTGCTGTACCTGTGGCTGGCACTGGGTATGATGGTGGGGAGGTGGTTTGGCAGAGCAGCTAGGACACAGGTTTGGGGGCCATGGGTATGAGGCCCAGCTTGCACCCTTACCAAGGTGTGTGACTTGGGGTACGTTATTTACCAGTCTGAGCCATAGTTTCCTCTCCTGAAAAAATGAGATGACAGTAGGAACTACCCCTTAGGACTGTTTTGATCTTGAACTGAGGAAATGCATAAAAGCACATAGCACGGTGCTTGGTGTGTAGAAAATGTTCATTATCAAATTATAAAAATTGCTCCTGTTATTATTAGCTGCTCTTATTTGATCTGATTTTTCAGATCTAAGACACTTATTAGATCTACACTGATTGGAATCAAGTCTCCCCTGTCTGTGGGAAGAATGAGGGATCTTGCGGGGAGTTTAAATATCAAGTTAGCATGTTGGTACCGAAAGGTAAACTGGGTTTTCTCTTTTGTTCCAGGGCAACATGCAGGTTCTGGTGACTTACGGGGGCGATCCCATCCCTAAAAGCCCTTTCACTGTGGGTGTTGCTGCACCGCTGGATCTGAGCAAGATAAAACTCAATGGGCTGGAAAACAGTAAGTGCCTGAATGGAGGGCATATGGGTTGTTGATGACCACCCAGCGTGGCTGCTGGTTAGATTTTCTTCAAAAGATGGAATTCACAGAGAAGCAAATTCTACTTTAAGAGACTTTGCAGTTGCACAGACTTTGGTTTGAATTAGGGCCGTGCTGTGAAATAACTGTGACTGTGTCTGCCCCTTAGCCTCACCGAGACTCAGCTTTCTCATTTGTACAGTGGGGGTGTCGGCGGGGAGAGGTTGAGAACACCCGTGGGAATATCGTGAAAATTATATGAGCTAATGGTTCAGAGGCTGGCACGTAGTCAGCCCTCAGTATATTGCTGGCATTGCGGTAGGAAGTGTTCATTAAAAAGAGAATTTGGGCCACATCGCTTTCTGATGAATTTCTAACTGTGCCAGCTGTCCTTGGCAACTGAATCCACATTAAGGTTGCGAGTCAAGCATAAATGCCAGATCCCTGGCACTCAGAAGTCACTACCACCACGCCTCTGCCCCATCCCAATATTCCTTTAGCTTGTTAGGGATTTTACTAGTATAAGCCCATTTCGCTTATTTTCAATTTTGTAATTATTTTTTAGTAGGAAAATTTCAAAAGTAGAAAAGAAAAGAGAATAATATAACATGAACACTGATGTACTTATCACTCAGCTTCAGATGTTCAACACATGCTCATAAAATGATTTTTTTTGTACAAGTAAAAATAAATCCATTTTTCATCTAAAAAACATTACAGTTAAGGGGTAATTCTACTTTAACCCTCACCTCTCCTGCTCCCTAGGATTAACCACAGTTGTCAATTCAGTTTCTGTTCTTCCAGATCTTCTCTCTGCATCTATACATATAGATGTGCCTGTGGAAAACATTTGGCTATATTTATTTTGCATTAAAGTTGCCCTGCTGTATAAACCTATGTCTTCAGCCTGCCTCCAACAGTGCACCTCAGGAATCATTCACTCCTACATCTTTTCTGTTGGTATTTACCACTGAGTGGCCCCAGACTGGATGCCCCTCTGGGCTCACATTCACCTCGTTTCAGGCTTACTGAGGCAGGGCTGAGTGCATACCCCCAGGACGGGGCCTCCTGTATTCACCTGTGAGGGTTTCTCCAGGGTACCACTGGCAGTGCCATCAGTGAGCATCTTCCTTCACTTGTGACCCAAGCGCACAAATTGCAACCAAGGCCAGCTCCCAGTTGTGGAGATCCGAAGTGAGAGCTCGCTGTTGGCTTTTGTAGCTGGGGCAGCCAGCCCTGAGTGTGTGAACATTTGCTGCCCAACCCTGTCATGTCTCCCCTTGTCACTCCTTTCCCCAAGACATGAGAGCTTTGACTCCAGAACAGGAAAAGCATGGTGCCAATTAGGAAAGCCACTTTTCCGGTGGGAAGTGGCGACCCGGGACCTCCTTGCTTATGGTTCGACAGTGTCCATCTTGCCAGGCCCTGTGTTGCTTCAGAGTCAAGGTTCTCTGAGTTGTGGCGGGGGCCCTGTGTTCCCAGTGCTTTTGTTTTGGGTAAAGTCCTTTCCCTGCTTTTGTCTAATCTAACGCTTGGGCTTCCTGCAGCCCTGCTTTGCAGAGACCTTTTGGAAAACATCACGGTACAGTTAGTTCTCAGGACTTGCTTCAATCGCCTCGCGTTTGGCAGCTCTGTGACTTCTGCTTTCTTGAGGGGGAAGGGTGCCTGTAAGATGGAGTTGGCTGCCAAGAATTAGTAAATAAAACATTGACTTATGAGGGTGTTTGGATATAAAGTTAACACCAAAAGTAAGTAAATAAGAGAAGACAGTGTCAGATTACAACTTTCTGGTCAGCAAAGATTGTGGGGTCAGGTAAATTTCACTTTAAGTCCCAGTTGGGAGGCTGCTGCATATGTCACCCTGGACACGTTACTTAACCTCTCTGAGCATCAGTTTCCCTATCTGTGAAAGCCATTGGTTAATAATAAATACCCCATAGGATCGTGGTGAAAATTAAGACAATACCCTATTTGTGCTTGACATATAAAATGCATTTAGTAAATGATAGCCATTATTGCTGTCATCACTAATGGATGATTATGCCTTCACTGGTTGTTACTGAGGCTGAGATGCAGATGATACTTACTCAGCTTTGCTGCTTGTCCTCTGCAGCAGCTGTTGCTTATGGTAGAGGCTGAGATAAGTCCCTGTGTCCAAAGAACCATTGCTTCTGTGCTCTGGATTGTTCCTGCTGCTGAAAACGGTCAGCTCTTCACCTTGGCTTGTGTTTCTTTTCCAGGGGTGGAAGTTGGGAAGGATCAGGAGTTCACCGTTGATACCAGGGGGGCAGGAGGCCAGGGGAAGCTGGACGTGACAATCCTCAGCCCCTCTCGGAAGGTTGTGCCATGCCTAGTGACACCTGTGACAGGCCGGGAGAGCAGCACAGCCAAGTTCATCCCTCGGGAGGAGGGGCTGTATGCTGTAGACGTGACCTACGATGGACACCCTGTGCCCGGGAGCCCCTACACAGTGGAGGCCTCACTGCCACCAGATCCCACCAAGGTCAGCCTTTGCTTTTGTCCCAGAACTTGCCTCATTGTTGTCAAACATGACACCATAGTCCTTCTCTGGTTCTTCCTGGCAAAGACCTTCTGAAAATCGTTTTGTGATGAAAGTCAGCACAATTCACTGTGAAAGGTCCCTTGGGTAGGTGGGTAACAACCCTGCTCCTCCTCTTGCTCTCTGACTATAAGACTTTGGTGAGGGGCTCCCTGTCCCAGAGTCTTCTTTCTTCGCTTGTTAGCATAATCACAGTCCTCACTACAAAGCCAGCCTGTAAGGGGCAGGTGAGTTAGCAAACGTGAGGCCTCTGCCTAGCACCCAGCTCACAGACGGAGCTCACCCTATAGAAGCTTGAATCATGTAATATAAACATACATTATTCTGGCCAGGTGCGGTGGCTCATGCCTCTGTAATCCCAGCACTTTGGGAGGCCGAGGCGGGCGGATCACGAGGTCAGGAGATCGAGACCATCCTGGCTAACGCAGTGAAATCGTGTCTCCACTAAAAATACAAAAAATTAGCCAGGCGTGGTGGTGGGCACCTGTAGTCCCAGCTACTCGGGAGGCTGAGGCAGGAGAATGGCATGAACCTGGGAGGCGGAGCTTGCAGTGAGCCGAGATCGCCCCACTGCACTCCAGCCTGGGCGACAGAGCAAGACTCCGTCTCAAAAAACAACAACAAAAAATACATTATTCATGGCTGGGCACGGTGGGGCTCATGCCTTTAATCACTGCACTTTGGGAGGCCAAGGTGGATGGATCACTTGAGGTCAAGAGTTTGAGACCAACCTGGCCAACATGGTGAAACCCCATCTCTACTAAAAATACAAAGATTAGCTGGGCATGGTGGCGCACACCTGTAATCCCAGCTACTCAGGAGGCTGAGGTGGGATAATCGCTTGAACCTGGGAGGCGGAGGTTGCAGTGAGCTGAGATCGTGCCACTGCACTCCAGCCTGAGCGACAGAGTGAGATTCCGTCCCCTCCAAAAAAAAAAAAAAAAAAAAGTTCATTGTCATTTGTTCGTAGTAACCCTGACTCAGGGGGTTTTGGAAGATTTCCAGTGGTCTCAATGGTATGAATCCTATGAAGGTGTCTTATTTGTTGAATTAGAGGTGAAAGCCTCATTCCTCACTCTTTTTTAGAAACAATTTAGTTTTTTTATTACACAGAATTTGTTGAGCAAAGTGCAACAGCCTAAGCCACAGCCAGCTCCACAAGAGCCCTTCCATGAGCCCTCAAGCTGGGATCTCGCGTATGTTTGTTGGAATGGACATTAGGTCTCCAAGTCCAGGCCTCTGATTTAGAAGGGTCAGGTGTGGTAGGAGAGAGGAGAGTCTTAGAGGGGCTGCTCCAGGGGGTCACACCTCTCGCGCCTTTTCGCTGGTGATCAAGTTCTGAGGCATTTACTGCATTGGCTGTTGTGGATCTAACTCATGTGTGCATGTGTGACACATGAAGCCCCAAGAGAAGGGCTGCCTGGCTAAGATGCACTTCCACGCTGATTACATGCGTGGGTGTTGAAAGCAGTGCTGGCTGAGCAGTGATCCCAGTGCAGTTTGACTTTATTCTTTGCTCAAATAGGTGAAGGCGCATGGTCCCGGCCTCGAAGGTGGTCTTGTGGGCAAGCCTGCTGAGTTCACCATCGATACCAAAGGAGCTGGTACCGGAGGTCTGGGCTTAACGGTGGAAGGTCCATGCGAGGCCAAAATCGAGTGCTCCGACAATGGTGACGGGACCTGCTCAGTCTCTTACCTTCCCACAAAACCCGGGGAGTACTTCGTCAACATCCTCTTTGAGGAAGTCCACATACCTGGGTCTCCCTTCAAAGCCGACATTGAAATGCCCTTTGACCCCTCTAAAGTCGTGGCATCGGGGCCAGGTCTCGAGCATGGGAAGGTGGGTGAAGCTGGGCTCCTTAGCGTCGACTGTTCAGAAGCGGGACCAGGGGCCCTGGGCCTGGAAGCTGTCTCAGACTCGGGAGCAAAAGCCGAAGTCAGTATTCAGAACAACAAAGATGGCACCTACGCGGTGACCTACGTGCCCCTGACGGCCGGCATGTACACACTGACCATGAAGTATGGTGGTGAACTCGTGCCACACTTCCCCGCCCGGGTCAAGGTGGAGCCTGCCGTGGACACCAGCAGGATCAAAGTCTTTGGACCAGGGATAGAAGGGAAAGGTGGGTTTCATTTAAAAAAAAAAAAAAAAAAGGCAAGCTGGGACTTAAGGATTACCTGAAACTTGGAGCTGCAAACTCAGCCACCTGCAGGAGCCAGGTGACCTATGAGGCGGTGCTCGCCTGTTCCCTCTGCCTCAGGGAGTGGTTGGGGGGCCCTGGTGAAGGTTGAGCACATTGCATTTCTGGGGACCGTGTTAGCTGACCCCTGTTTTCTGTTTCTCCATGGGGAACAGGACCTAGCATTGTCAGCAGAACCTCTAGTTTTCCTGGCAAAGCCCGAAATCTTGATTTTTCTCTGGAAACTCAACATGCAACATGTTGGCATTTAATTGGAAAAAAGTTTAAAATGTGGTGTTGGCTGACACCTGCATGCCACAGGGCAGGTTTGTCTTCAACCTTTAACCTGTCCTAGGGCCCTCAGTGTGAACAGTCATGTTGTCACTTAGCCATGGCTACTCTGGAAGGGACTGCTTTTGGGAGGGAGTGGGTTAATATTCTTGATTTCAGAGGTAGAAAAACCAGTTTTCCACCGTTACTGAAATTAGACTTCATGTGTCCTGAAGTGCCAAGAGCCTTGGTTCTGGGGTACTGGTGGCAGTGTTAGCTGTGTGCTTGCTCTGCAGATGTGTTCCGGGAAGCCACCACCGACTTTACGGTTGACTCTCGGCCGCTGACCCAGGTTGGGGGTGACCACATCAAGGCCCACATTGCCAACCCCTCAGGGGCCTCCACCGAGTGCTTTGTCACAGACAATGCTGATGGGACCTACCAGGTGGAATACACACCCTTTGAGAAAGGTGAGCCGCCCTGTCCTCGGACTGGACCCTTGTTCAGAGTTGTCCTTGGTCATTTCCTCCTGGTGGCTGGTACTGACACCTGCCCCATGTGCTAGGCCTGTCTTAGCAGGGCCACATGCAGAGTGACAGAGTGGAAGTCAGCCTCCGCAGCAGTCACCTACCCACTCAGTGCCTGGCTTGCTGGCCTTGTGTAATAGGTGGGCTGGGTTTAGCCTCAGTCTCACCTCAGCAGGTTGTGGGGTAATGCCATGGTGTTGCTCATTTGTGCCATTTTTCTTTGCGTATGAATTTCTTTCTTCTTGAATATTAGGAATTATAAAAAATTTCAATAAATGGAAAAGCATAAAGAAAAAAATAAAAGTGCCATATATATCTCCACTACCTGGAGATCGGAAGCCTGCAATATTGTGGCATAGATATTTTTAATCTTCTTGTAGATGTATGTTTCTTCTGTTTCGTGGGTTTCGCTTTTTCTTTTGGTTAATGGCTGGGTGGTGTTTTCCCAAATGCAGGTAGTCTATTTAGGATAACTGACTTGAATATTTGCTTGGTTGGGATGGAGTGGCTTATGTGACTGCAGATAGATGGTTTGTATTATTTAAAAGTCAGATCATACCTACATTACTGTGGGTTTGTTTTCTTTTGTTTTTTTTTGAAATAGGATCTCACTCTGTCACCCAGGCTGGAGTGCAGTGGTGCAATCACAGCTCACTGCAGCCTCAACCTCCTGGGCTCAAATGATCCTCCTGCCTCAGTCCCCTGAGTGGCAGGAACTGCAGGTGTGCACCACCACACTCAGCTAATTTTTGTATTTTTTGTAGAGATGGGGTCTCGCCATGTTGCCCAGGCTGGCCTTGAACTCCTGGACTCAAGCGATCTACCCACTTCGGCCTCCCAAAGTGCTGGGATTATAGGTGTGAGCCACTGCCCCAAGCCACATTACTGTGTTTTTAACCCCCTTTTCCAAATAACGTAGTATAGCATGCAGACTTGAATGCTAGATAAAACTCTGAAGTAGAGAATCATTTTTTCACAAATCGGGGATTTATGTGCAAATATGTGTTTCTGTTTGTTGTTTTGAACAGGTCTCCATGTAGTGGAGGTGACATATGATGATGTGCCTATCCCAAACAGTCCCTTCAAGGTGGCTGTCACTGAAGGCTGCCAACCATCTAGGGTACAAGCCCAAGGACCTGGATTGAAAGAGGCCTTTACCAACAAGCCCAATGTCTTCACTGTGGTTACCAGGTAGGCAAGGCCCTACATTTGGTGTCTTGAATCTCATTTTTATGGCTAGATTCTACTATGTGTCATAGTTTCCTAACTTTTGATAAGATGCATTTTTATTTTTATAATGTATATTTCCTTCTGTAGAGACTTATGTTACATAGAAAGACCAAGCATACCTAAAAAACATACCAAAGCACTAGATAATGGTCATGAAACTATTTAGCAAACTGGGACTGAATCAAGCTCTGTATCTTCATAATGTAAAAATTTGTAGCCAACCTTGTTAAGTATTTTTATTAAAGTTGGTTGCAAGGCATATGCCTGTGTTGTACTTGCAGTCCTAGCCAGTGCAATTAGATAAGAAAAATAGGCTGGGCATGGTGGCTCACACCTGTAATCCCAGCACTTCAGGAGGCCCAGATGGGACATTTGCTTGAGGCCAGGAGTTTGAGACTAGCCTGGGCTTGCTAGTACATGCCTGTACTCCCAGCTACTACTTGGGAGGCTGAGGCATGCGAATTGCTTGAACCAGAGAGACATAGGTTGCAGTGAGTCAAGACCGCGCCACTGCACACCGGCCTGGGCAATGGAGTGAGACTCTGCCTCAAGAAAAAGGAAAATCAATGAAACATAAGCATTGAAAAGGAGGGGTCAGAGTGTCTTTATTTATATTATACTAATGTGAAATTCCCTTTGTGAGAGTGTATCGTAGTAATTGAATTGGGGTGGCTACATGGAATAGTTTATAAAGGGAATTTGCATGAATTTTGGCAATAAGCAGACCAGCATAAATGGTGCATATTTCACTTTCTTTTCCATCCTTTCCAGAGGGGCAGGAATTGGTGGGCTTGGCATCACTGTTGAGGGACCATCAGAGTCGAAGATAAATTGCAGAGACAACAAGGATGGCAGCTGCAGTGCTGAGTACATTCCTTTTGCTCCGGGGGATTATGATGTTAATATCACATATGGAGGAGCCCACATCCCTGGTAAGCTATTCCTCAGAGAGGACCCCAAAGAAGAATTGATTTTGCAGGAAAATGGGTTTGATTTTGCTTATCTCTCTGAGTGGGAAAAACAATCTGATATTTGTAATAGCAGCAAAAGGAAAAAAAAAATCTCTACCTTATTTTGTGCTTGGCTCTTATATACCTTATTCATGTGTCTTGGCTTCTTTTTTTCACTGACAATGCTAGTAGCTGATCAAGATATGCAGATTCAAATTCTTCTTTATAATTTCTTTTGTATTTAGTGATGTCGTGTACACTCACTGTGAAACAGGGTTTCTCAACTTTGGCACTATGTTTCTCAACTTTGGCACTTTGGCACTTTGGCTCTAGTTTCTCAACTTTGGCACTCACTGTGAAACAGGGTTTCTCAACTTTTGGCCAGATGATTCTTTGTGGTGTGGGGCTGTCCTGTGCAATGTAGACTTTTGTCAGCATCCCTGGCCTGTACCTGCTAGATGCCCATAGCAGACTTCTCCTTCCCCATTCTTATTTGTAGCAACCAAAAATGTCTCTATATCTTGTCAGATGTCTTGAGGGACAAAATCACTTCAGGCTGAACCACCGCTGTAAAGATTCAAACAATAAACAAATATATGACTTAAGTAGTGAAGGACCCTCCCCCATTTGTTTTGGGGGGAGGACTCTCCATAGGTTCTAGTTCTCTACTCAAATGATTGTCACCCCCACACATTTTATTTATTTATTTCAATAGCTTTTGGGGTACAAGTTGTTTGTGGTTACATGGATGAATTCTATAGTGGTGAATTCTGAGACTACCTCCCCCACCCCCATTTCTAAAAGGGCAGGTGAGTATGTGGTGTGGACACAAGACCAAGGACTGGGGCTGTTCTGGGCCACTTATGCCTCGTCTCAGGTGTGGTGTGAAGAGGGCAGAGCCCCACCCCAGGACCCCAGGAGCAGGAAAAGCCTCAGCGGAGGCTTGTTCTTCTCTCTCTGGGTCACGCTGAGAGGAGAAGGGCAGGCTGAGAGGCCCACTGCTGGGTTCTGGGTTGACTCTCAGGCAGCTGGAGTGTCCACTGACCACACATTTTCCTGATTCCATCCCTGCTTCCCCATTACCACATGGAAATGTGCACACACACTCACACTCACTGTCTTTCTCTCACACTGATCAGAAAATGTTGACATTCAACTCAGATTGATTCTACTTAGATATTCATTTAAGCCTCAAGTCATTTAAAACATGTTTCTCCTCAAACTTGTGCTTGTGGCTCATTCAATATAGATTTTAAAAATTCCCATAATCACTAGTCTAGGAGATTTCAGCTTTGGGCAAGACAAAGTTCCTGCCCTCAGGGAGCTTACTGTTTAGGGCTTATACAACTAAAACTTGTGATGACTGCTATGAAGAACGAGAATGGGGCTCAGTGACAGAATTCAGAGCTACGGGCTCCTTTTGGAGTTTTGTAACACTTGCATTAGGAGAGAGTTGGGCACAGAGAACGAGTAGAAGGCTGCTCCCAGGAGGGGTGATATGGTGGCTCCGACCTGGCAGGCAACAGCGGAGATGAACATCTCCTGGTTTTTGTGGCAACGAAACTTTTTGACTATGGGGAAAGGCTGGTGAATGCCACCAGCTTCCGAATCCCCCTTACAGAAAGGGGTCAGAGTTTGTCCCCTGTGGCCCACCTGTGAGCTTAAAGTAAATGGCCATCTTTGAGCATAACAACAGAAAAAACATTCATTTGTGGTTTTCCCATCAGGTGTGGATGGTGCCTTTTTATGTTTCAGGCTCTCTGTTGCCTCCCAGAGACAGCCAAATGCCAGCTTTTTCAGAACCCCAGAACTTTCCCAGGTGGAAACATTTAGTGAAGTGTTGGTTGGTTTTCTTAGCGTCAGGCTTCTTAGCTAAGGCAACCCATGGGGGTACTGCCGTGAAACCGTCGGCGACCTGCCAGCTTCTAATTTCTGGGTGCTTAAATATTAGCCCAGTTTTTCCTGGCCTGGTTAAAAACCCGGAGTGGAGTTATTTTTAACAATGTGTCCTGTCTTACCCATAATGGCGTGTTGATTTCCTGTGGTAGGCCAGCTGTGGTCGGTTGGTGGTGGCTGCCTAGACCACTGGATTGACTGGGGTTCAGAGTGCATGAGGAAGAAGGGCTGGCATAAGGGAATGGTGACATGTGTCTGGGCACTGGAATAAGGGAGTGGCGGATAATGCTTGGGGTCTGCCATCTTGGACAGTTTATCTTACCCGGGTTTGTTGATTCTTGGCTACTCTCATGCTGAGTTCAGACAACTTCTAGTGGAGGCTCTGACTTAAAGATTGGTCTCAGAGGTAGTCCCTTGCCATCAGCTGTTGACGTTGAAATCCTCAACTGTCACTCTCTAAAGTAAAGCCCCCTTTTGTTCCTCTCACCCCAGTGTGGAGGCCTGTGCTTGTTTGCCAGGGCCAGCCATTTATTTCATGTAGCTAAAGTCCTGGATGCTGTTGAAACCCATCTGTTGTTAGAAAGCCGGAGACTCAGTTCTTTGTGTGTCTTGGCTATCTACCATCTCTACTTCTACAAAGTATAAACTCTCTGAGATGCAAAGCAGAGAGCCCTCAGCTTTCACGGCAGTCATTAACTTTGCCAGATACCATGGGGAGCACCAGGACGCCCGTGCAAGGCAAGAGGTGCATGTGGCCCCTTGACGATGGGCGTGGTAGCCTGAGGCATGCTGCAGGTACCCTGGATGGGGAGGTCCCCCCTCCACAGAGAAGTCCATGAGTGTCCATGGCCCAGCCGTTGTTTCTCTGTTGAGCACTTCTCTAGCAAATCGCTATCTCCTTTCCTCGACTCCTCTGTGCTTCATCTTTAAAACGGACACCCACAAGGAGTCAGAGGCCCTCAGGGTCCCCCGTGGAGTCAGCCATGCAGCAGGAACTCAGCTTACACTCAGGAAGACAGTGAGGCTTCACCAGGTGGCTGGGTGACTGAGAAGGTCGAGTGTGGTCAGAAGGTACCAGCTGCATTGGAGGGAGAGGAGTCTGGGGGACACATGGGAGCCATTTGTGGGAGACAGGGCTGGATGTGGGCTGCAGGGCCTGCCCATCTCTCTCCATTCTGTTCTTCCACCACTAGGCTTCCTCCTTCAGTTTCTCCGGCAGCCTGTCTCCTCCCTCACCTCTGGGCTCCTGCATGTGTTGAGGCCTCTCTGAAGCATCTCTCCATCTGCTCCCTCTTGTGCCGCAACTGAGATGTTACTGGAAAGCTTTCTCTGGTCTTACGCAGACCAGGTTGATTGCCTACTGAGTGCTCCACCTTCCACACCCCCAATACGTTATGTAGGATGTTAGAGTGATTTGCTTGCCTCATCCTTCTCCTGCATTGTGCGTTCCTGGGGTGGGGGGTGGCGGTTGTTAACCACTCAGGATCCAGCACCTGGCACAACATCTGCATGTAGTAGGTGCTCTGTGAGAATGGTTGACAACAATGAGTGGGTGCATAAGCAGTGCACACAGTGAGGCAGGAGGGGCTGACCGAGGCCTGCATGGCCGAGGTCCCAGGGGAGCAGCAGTGCCATTCTGGGTGTGCACAAGGTAGTCTCCAGTTCCCAGCTTGTGCTCAGAATCCCATGACCTCTCTTCCAGGCAGCCCCTTCAGGGTTCCTGTGAAGGATGTTGTGGACCCCAGCAAGGTCAAGATTGCCGGCCCTGGGCTGGGCTCAGGCGTCCGAGCCCGTGTCCTGCAGTCCTTCACAGTGGACAGCAGCAAGGCTGGCCTGGCTCCGCTGGAAGTGAGGGTCCTGGGCCCACGAGGTAAGTATGCACCCTGCCTTCCTACAGACATTCATCTGCCCCAGGCAGGGGCAGCCGTGACCCAGAGCAGATGCTTTGCTTTTGAGTTTGCTCATGAGCTTAAAATTAAATTTAAAAAAATTACTTTATTGTTTCATGTTCTATTTAAACAGTAGAAATTCCTGCTTACAAGTAAGCAGGCTTGTTATTTCTCCAGTGATCTGTCCCCCCATTTAATAATACGGCTATCAGTTTCTTAGATGAAGCAGCAGTATTTGGGCTCTCGTATGTAATATGGTGGCGACTGTTTCATTATGTGTTTCAGCATTTGTGAGGGGGCGGGTTGGTCTGGATGTGGCAGATGGTGGGGTTTGGAAGTGATAAGTCATTGAGATACCTTGGTGTCCATGTGGTACATACCAGAACCTGTGGGAATGCCAGGTACATGATGCACGTGATATGTGGCTTTGTCATTGTCTCAATTCCCCAGAGACAGAGGGTGTCTTGGGGAATGGGCTTTGTTGGCAATTTGGCCTGCCCTGTTGGCAGCCTGGAACTTGGGTTTGGTAAGGCTAGCGGGCCATATGGGGACAAAGCCCTGAAGGGCATTGGAACTTGCCTTTTTTGGTAAGTGACCATGTTTCCTCCTTCAGCACTTAAAATTGCTTTTCTCCCGCATAGAGGACAGTGTGCCTAATTTCTTACATAATCTGGATTTTCCTCCCCAGTGATATATTCTTGGATTCACAGAAGTGGCAAATGGGGATTTCCCTCTTTGAAGAGGAACCTTCTCCTTCATGGAGTTCAGCAGGAGGTTATGTCCTTTGAAGCTCAGGGCAGAAGTGGTTTGGGGCAAATGAGGTCATGGGGCTGGGATCAGATTCTGTGAAGTTACAGAGCTTCAGGACCTGCATGCGTTTGTGTGCATGTATGTGTCCCTGTGTATGTGTGAATGAAAGAGAGAGAAAAAAAGAAAGAAAGAGAAGCTTTACTTGGATATCTGCCTCCATTATGAAGGACTCTCAAGTAACAGCCTTTTGATTTTAGCTGATGGCACGGATTCCCAGTCATGGCGCAGCCCCTTGAAAGCCCTTTCAGAGTTCTTTAAAGGTGACCCGAAGGGTGACTTTAATGAGACAGGTTTGCATTTTCCCATGGCTGCTGAATTATGTAACCCAAATGCTTCTTGCTGGCCTCACTTTAAAATTGGCTTACACCTGCCTCATCTGCTTTGCTTAATGAGCATGCCATGCTTTGATTAACCTACCCTGGAGTTGGCCCATCCTTGACTCTCACGTCGGAAACTGGGATCTGGACTCTGCAACCCAGTGCATGCCTTGATGATGTTTTAGCGTAATCTCCAACATCTCCACAGACTTCATCTTGAGGGTCCCCTTGCCCCATGAGATTGGCACCATCACCTGCCCTGCATCTATGCCCCAGCATGCTGGTACCACAGTGTTCTTTACTCAAAGGTGGCCACAAGTCTTGACTAGCCAGCCCATTGGTTAGTTTTTGCTTTTCACAGTTTTGGACTCTTTGGCAGTGTCTCAGCTGTAGAGTAAAATTGCCACATCCTAAGCATGCCTAACCAGCTTGAAAGGTTATAGCGTGTCTTCAACATGCATCATCCACGTACACCCTCCAGCAGCAAGCACAGGCAGTCTCCTTAATTATACTCTAGGGCAGACTGAGTGTATTTTAGCCAACAGAAAGCTAAAGGTGTCTCTTGGGGTCATTTCTGCAACCATGAATTGGGGTTCCTATGATTTTTTCAGGCCTGTGATTATGGTTGCTTGCCTTTAGGTTATTCATCAGTGGAAACCAATAGCTCTTGGGGATGGATGTGATCCTATTTCAAACTTAGCCAAGGGTGAAGTAAAGGTGAAGCCAGGCTCCTCCTTAAACCTCTCATCTCTGTCCTCAGGCCTGGTGGAGCCAGTGAACGTGGTGGACAATGGGGATGGCACACACACAGTAACCTACACTCCATCTCAGGAGGGACCTTATATGGTCTCAGTTAAATATGCTGATGAAGAGATTCCTCGCAGGTAAGCTCCATCCATCCACCCATCCATTCCTCCATCAATCTATCTGTCCACCCTTGCATTCCTCCATCATTCCATACACCCATCCATTCCTCCACCAGTCCATCCATCCACCCATCCATTCCTCCCATTCCTCCCATCAGTCCATCCACCCATCCATTCCTCCATCATTCCCTCCATCCACCCATCCATTCCTCCATCAGTCCATCCATCCATCCATCCGTCCATCCATCCATCCATCCATCCATCCATCCATCCATCCATCCATTCTTTCATCATTCCATCAATCCACCCACCCATTCCTCCATCAGTCCATGCATCCACTCATCCATTCCTCCATCAGTCCATTCATCTACCCATTCATTCCTCCATCAGTCCATCCATCCCTCCACCAGTCCATCCACCCATCCATTCCTCCATCAGTCCATCTACCCATCCATCGAGGCAGCAAGTGTTACATAGAACCTGCAACTTGTCACCACACACTAGCTTTGATATTTGTGGCTCCCACTCTCTCGCTCCCCCAATTCCTTTCAGACATCTTTAGTTTAAAGGTAAGCTGAAATTAAGAAGTTAGAAATTCTAACCAGTTGTGGTGGGATTCACCTGTAATCCCAGCTACTTGGGAGACTGAACTGGGAGGATCACTTCAGCCCAAAAGTTTGAGGCCAGCCTGGGCAACATAGACCCTCCCCTGACATCTCTTTTAAAAAAAGCACTAGTAGTAGTAGTAGTAGTAGTAGAGAATCATTGAAAAAATAAAGAATTTATTAGTTTATTAGAGGTTTCCTTTTGGTGTGTTGGGACAGGACAAAGGTCTTTACTTCAGGGTTTGCTTGATAAAAGCATTTCCAGAAGGTTTTATGTAGAAACCTTCTTCCTTGCTGATATTAATTTTTAAAAAATGTTACATAAGTTCTTCACCTCTTGGAACAATCTCTAAGTGTTTTCTTTTCTTTTTTTAAAAAATCATGCCCCTTAAGATGAAAAACTTTCACCCATATCCCCTAACACATATTTTATATAGAGATAAGCATATTAGCTCTATCTATGTCAAAATGTGTAATTTATAAATGACATTTGTATATTGTTTTACTAATATACCATGTACCATATGAAGTATACTAAATATAGAATAATTATAGATACAGAATATAGAATAAGATGAGATATAAATATTAAAATGAAGTTCCAGTATTCTTTCCATTTGGTGACCATCATCTTAGCATAACAAAACTGGGCTAAATGTGTTTTAACGCTGTATTTCCCAAACTAATTTGTGAGCTCTTCCTCCCGAAACTATTTGTATCCCTTGGAACAGAGGTCCCCAACCCTTGGAGCGTGAACTGGTACGGGTGCATGGCATGTTAGGAATTGGGCCACACAGTGATGGGTGAGCAGTCATTACCGCCTGAGCTCCATCTCCTGTCAGATCAGCGGCTGCATTAGATTCTCGTAGGAGTGTGAACCCTATTGTGAACTGCACATGAGAGGGATTGTGCGCTTCTTATGAGAATCTAACTAATGGCTGATGATCTGAGGTGCAACAGTTTTATCCCAAAAGCATTCCCCCACCACGCCCCCTGGTCTTCCACGAAACCAGTCCCTAGTGCCAAAAAGGTTGGGGACTGCTGCCTTGGAACACACTCAGAGCAAAACCAGTCTGTCATGTAATGGTTACTACCTCATAGTTGTAAATTTCTGCTGGACTTAGGCACCTTGACTAACTCACTATCTTATCTACTGTAGAAACCCCCTTTTCCATCCCACTCATGTGTAAGAAAAGTCAGATGCAGCTGGGTTGACACGTATCTTTACTGACTAGGGTGTGTGTGTGTGTCTATCAAGTCCCTTCAAGGTCAAGGTCCTTCCCACATATGATGCCAGCAAAGTGACCGCCAGTGGCCCCGGCCTTAGTTCCTATGGTGTGCCTGCCAGTCTACCTGTGGACTTTGCAATCGATGCCCGAGATGCCGGGGAAGGCCTGCTTGCTGTTCAGATAACGGTAACTTGGAGTTATTTTTCGAGCCAAACCTTAATCCTAAGACTTCATTTCCAGGCCACATTTAAGAACAAGGGTTTCAATAACCGATGTCTGTGCAAGTTGTTTGTTAGATTTTCCCACCAAAGAGTCAGTAAATGTGCAGAAGCATAAGCAGCTCGCCTGAGAGATTTGAGGGTGTAGCTCCAAGAACCACTTTTTGGTGAATTTTCATGTTTTTTTAACTACATCTATTCCTATGTTTTTATTTTTGTTTTTTTAAAGATGGGGTTTCACCATCTTGCCCAGTCTGGTCTTGAACTCTCCTGGGCTCAAGCAATCAGCCTGCCTCAGCCTCCCAAAGTGCTGGGATTAGAGTCATGAGACACTGTGCCCATCCCCTATGTTTTTATTTTTAAATGTTTTAAATTACTCTTTGGATCAGTTAAGACTAAGTTATGCTGCATACTGCAGTAAACCTTAAAATAAGAGTGACTGAAATAAATGAGATTATTCTCTCTTGTTAAGGAAGCCCAGGTTAAGCCACCTGGGTGCCCTGTACCTTACCAAGGAGGTCGGCTCCATCTCTCTGCTCCTCTACCTAGCATGTGACTTTTATCCTTAAGGTCTTCTCCTGGACCACAAGGCTGCCAGTGCTCTGGCCATCACGTCCACGTGGCAGGCCAGAAGGAGGAAGAAAGAAGGGAAAAAGGGGTCCTCCCAGCTCAGTTGGCTCTCTTAAGCAGCCCTGCCAAAAATCTATCTTAGACTTCCATTCCCTTCTGATTTGTCGGGGGTTGACCACAAGTCACATTACCTAGTGGCAAGGATGCTAGGAAGTGGAGTCCCATCTTCTGGGAGCAGTGCACCTAGCTAAGAGTTACAGTCCTATTAATAAAGAGAAAAGGGAGACTGGATGCGGTGGTGTGTGAGCAGAAGCCTCTGCCTCCTCCCCTCCCTACATTTCAGAGGATTTCGAGCTAAAACACTCTTGGTTCACCTGACAACAAAGTTACTAAAAATTGGCTGTGTCTGTCATGGTGTTAAAGGGATCTGTGACCCTCTACTCTCCCTACAAAAAAAACAAAACAAAACTAGATTGTATTAAGCCATCCATTCTGTCTCTCCACTAGAGGCACTAATAGGAAAATATGTCAAGGTTTTCCATGAATGTTTTCTACATCTTGACAACATCCTAAATAGCGTTTCTCTATGATCCACAGGACCAAGAAGGAAAACCCAAAAGAGCCATTGTCCATGACAATAAAGATGGCACATATGCTGTCACCTACATCCCCGACAAGACTGGGCGCTATATGATTGGGGTCACCTACGGGGGTGACGACATCCCACTTTCTCCTTATCGCATCCGAGCCACACAGACGGGTGATGCCAGCAAGTGCCTGGCCACGGGTGAGTACAGAGCATCTCAAGGTCAGGAGCACGGGCTTTGCAATCAGAAAGCCGGGCTGTAGCCCTTCTCTGTGATTTACAAGCTACATGATCTGGGCACGTTGCTCGACCTCACTGAACTTCAGTTTGACATAGATTGAAGCTCTTCATTTTTATTTGGAGAACATTTAGATCCAAGAAGCTCTTCTAAGAAGCTCTTCTAAGGAACAGAGACTGTTGTACAGGGTTATTGCAAAGATTAGATGAGGTCAGGCATGAAAAATGCTTAGCACGGTGCCAGATACATGATAACTATTATTATATGCTTTTGAAGTGTTGAGAACCCAACTCTGATGGCGGCTCCCATGAAAAGCAGCAAATTTCTGCCTTTTATGAATAGATAGTTACTCAGCATTCATTCAAGAGCATTTCAGGTCAGCATTAGAGAAACACATTTAAGGATCTAGGTTTTTTTCGTCATGCATGTGTAAACCTCTCAGGAATTCTCCATGAATATTTGAGCATCACAGTTTCTTTGGTTTCTTTCTTTTTTTCCTCTCTCCTTCTTCCTTCAGTTTCTAAGACACAACTATTGACTGTCACAGGCCTTTCTTTTCTTTTTTTTTGAGATGGAGTCTTGCTCTGTTGCCCAGGCTGGAGTGCAGTGACGCAATCTCAGCTCACTGCAGCCTCAGCCTCCTGAGTAGCTGGGACCACAGGTGCCCACCACCATGCCCGGCTAAGGTTTGTATTTTTAGTGGAGACAGGGTTTCACCATAATTGGCCAGGCTGGTCTCGAACTCCTAGCCTCAAGTGATCCACCCTCCTCGGCCTCCCAAAGTACTGGGATTACAGGTGTGAGCCACCGTGCCCGAACGGCCTTTCAGTTTTTAAGAACAGCCCTTGGGCAGCTCAGTGCTGCTGCTCAAGCAGATTTCAAAACATGAATCCCCATCTCTAAAATGAGACAGATTTACTTCTTTTTAAATAAGTAGACTAAGCACAGGACCACCCTTCATGTGTTTTGTTTCTCTCATAGCGCATCTTTTTTTGAATGGAGAAAATCTGGGCTTTCACAGCAAGGTTGTGAGTTGTTCAGTGTGGCCCTTTTTGGCTCACCCATGGCAAAAAATGGAGAAATTTTGGAATGCTGGCCAGTCCACCACCTCCTAGGTCTATGCAGCTGCCAGCGACAACCAGATCATCTTTACTAATTGATGGCATGTTAACGTTGGTTGGGGACTTCCCCATTGCCTTCCAGGCCCTATTTCCTCCCCCAGCTTGGGCAGAATCCTGAGCTGAATACTTGCCTTTTGGCTACACCTTTGCCTTTGGCTAAACCAAGGGTCTGTCATTCAGTGCCTTCCACAGATTGACTCCAGTCTTCTCTTCCACTACTCCCTGAACAAACTGCTCTGGCCACCCTCCCTGTTACTCCTACGCACTTGGCTCATATTTGCCAATGTGCTTTTAGTTCATGCTGTTCTGCATTTCCTGATGTATGGATCCTGTGTAAAGGGGCGCCAGAAATCAGAGAGAGACTGGTCACTGGGGAGAGGTTGCAAGTATCCCTTAGCTAACAGAACCCATCCTTCTGGGTTCAGCCATGTTTCCTTTCTTTAGGAAGCCCTTTGTCAGTGTGGCAACCCTGGTATATAAATTCTTAGGACCTTTGCCTAGATATGCTGCCAGACACTTCCCCGAGGAACAGTGTGTTATTTTTTCTGTAACTTAGTTCCTCTTCAGCATTTCCACTGCAGTTGGAGCTGTCATTCTTGGTGCCTGGCCCTGTTAGCATCTTGAGAGCAGGGACTGTGTCTTACCCACCTTTATGTGTACCTGGCACTTAAGAAAATGCCCAATATGTTTGTTGAAAGGTGACCTTCCATTGCCATACCTTTAAATGCTGGCAAACCCAGGCTAACCTTTAGTCAACACTCAGAGCTTATAGATGCTCCTTGTTTAGTAAATAATTGATGAAGTAACCCTTTGAGCAACATCTGATTGGGGATCTTTGGGATATCCCTCTGAATGGCAGCAGTTGAAGGCCTAACATTTACAGGCACAGACAGCATGGATGGGTGTGATTTGTTCTTGGGCCTCCAGGACGTGTGTCCATACTTCCATTCTCTTCCCCTGAACTCTTCTCCAGGTCCTGGAATCGCCTCCACTGTGAAAACTGGCGAAGAAGTAGGCTTTGTGGTTGATGCCAAGACTGCCGGGAAGGGGAAAGTGACCTGCACGGTTCTGACCCCAGATGGCACTGAGGCCGAGGCCGATGTCATCGAGAATGAAGATGGAACCTATGACATCTTCTACACAGCTGCCAAGCCAGGCACATATGTGATCTATGTGCGCTTCGGTGGTGTTGATATTCCTAACAGCCCCTTCACTGTCATGGTAAGAGAAATTCCTTCTCCAGAGCATGCTGTTATTGGTGGAAACTGTAACAGCTGCCATTTGTTGAACCTTGACCAGGATATCCTCTTCCACTTTTTTTTCCCCTTTGGAAATTTTGTTAAGCCGTTGTGACCTTGTAGAGTCCCAGAGTAATCTCTAGAAACTCAGAAACCCTTTGGCTCTAAGGCTTTTTAGGGAATCTTACTGACCACCAAGGTGTCTATCATAATAAGGAACTTGGGCAGTATCCTGGCCTAAGCTGAGGCGTTTTGAAAGATAACTCCTCAGAAAAACACACCTTTACGAAAATGTTTCTACATAAAACATGACAGGTTTTTAACCTGCCAGCTCTTCCTTCTTCCATCTTCATGGCCATTCTCCATGGCTGGAGGAGAGACCTTCCTGATGCTGTTTTGTTTGGAGACTTGACTCTGATAACCCAGGACTCAAAGTACCTCCACCTGTGTTTTGGAAAGATTCACAGTTTATGTATGAGGGGCAAATACCTTGTCTCTTGCAGCGAGGAACATCTGGAATAGAAGGAGGAAACCATTATGCAAACATCTGGGTTAGTGAACGACCAAGGTCTTTCATTTTCAGTTCTGAGTGACTTATAGATCTTCCTCTGATTATTTATTTTTGTTATTGCATAATAGATCTTCCTGTGAATATTCTTCAACCAGGAAAGGGATTAGAAACCTCAGGGGCATTACCTCACTGAACCTTCAAAACCAAGCATCGTTGGGCCTTTTTTTTTTTTTTTTTTTTGTTTTTTTTTTGTTTTTTTTTTTTACAAATGAAGCATGCTTGTTCTAGACAGACACCAAGTACCATGCTGTCATCCTCACTGGTGTCCTTTGATACTGCCATCAGCAGCCGCACTTGACCACAAGGTTCATAGGCCCTTCATGTTTTTAATGACCTGGCCTTCTTCACAGCCTACAAAGCACCTTCTAATTATTTCATTTTGTGCAGTAATGGAGAGGTGCATGCCGACTCCTTTCTAAACAGAAGCTCAGGGACTTTCTTCCAAACAGTCTATACTCTGTCGTAGCTTTGTTCCCTTCCATCGATGTTTGTTTATCCGTAAACAGCGTGCCAGAGATCTGGAGGCTCTTTTATGTCTCAAGTAGGTAAACACTTGTCAACTTTTGACATTGTTCATTTAAGAGTGTTTTTCTTCTGTAGGAAGAAGGAAATACAGCTGGGAAGTTGATGTCATTATTCACAGAGAAGGGTACCAGTTGTAGTCTTCAGAATCTGTTTTTAGCCCATACTGGGTTTTATCTGGTTGGTTAGAATTAGGTAGGAGGGAAAAGCAGCCAACCACCGAGCAGTGGTCATGGGCCTGCTGGTGCGATGAGTTGGGGGTAAGAGAAGACCATATTGGGAAGGTCTAAGTGAGAAAGTCAGAGTAAAAAAATTGAGGACCCTTGTTACAGAAGTGGAGGCTTCCAAACTCAGTAAGAATAAGTGTCTCCTAGCCCCTGAATACACACAAAGCAAGAATATTTTGTGTTTACCCACTGCCCCCTGACCACTGCTGAAGGCAGAAAGGGACGATCACCCACAGTACCTACAGTACCTGGTTTGGGTCTTTGTTCTCTCATTCCAGGGAGAGAACCTTAACTGGATGGACTGACTGACTGTTCATTGGCTTTGGTTGGGTAGATTCCCTGCGTCTCACTATCAGTTTGAGGCCAAAAAGGACACTGACCCACACTGCAGTCATAGCAAATGTCTCAAGGAGACCCACACTGGTGTGAGCCATCACGCCCAGCCAGGAGCATTAAATCTAAGATTTGTTGAAAATGAATTTATAAAAAACTTTAAAAACATTAACTGCTGAGCATGGTGGCTCACGTCTGAAATCTCAGCACTTTGGGAGGCCAAGGTGAGAGGATTGCTGGAGCCCAGGAGTTTAAGACCAGCCTGGGCAACACAGTGAGACCCCCATCTCTACCAAAAAAAAAAATTAGCCTGGTGTGGTGCACACCTCTAGTCCCAGCTACTCAGGAGGCTGAGGTGGGAGGATCGCCTGAGCCCAGAAGGTTGAGGCTGTAATAAGCTAAGACTGCACCACTGCACTCCAGCTTGGATGACAGAGCAAAACTCTGCCTCAAAAAAAATTAAATAATTAACCACAGTAGACATTTATCAAGTGAAAAAAGACCTTTTTCCTAATTCTGTGCTGCAGAGATGCCTCGTGTTAGTTTTTACCTGCTTACACTTCACACACCTCAGTTTCATGCCTGGGATCACACTGTACGTATTGCTTTCACACCTTGCTTCCTTCCCTCAGTGTGCCATAGATACCCTTACATATTGATTCATTGGACCTGACTGCTGTGTTCCACTGGACAGACTCACCAGAATTTATTTGACCCAACCCCTTCCAGATGGACGTTAGGTTGCTTTAGTTTTGCACGACCACAGATGGCGCCAGTCAAGGTCCTTACACACATCAGTTACCTATGGAGCCTCTTGCCAGCGTAGGTCTGCTTGCCAGAAGTGGGGTTGTGGGCTTACAGGGCATGCACATCTGACAGTCAAAGAGAGGTCACCAACTTGCCTTCCAAAAGGGCAGTAAGAAAGTGTCCTTCGCTAGAGCGAGCAGCTCACTGCGGTTCAAGATGGAGCAGTGGGGGAAGCAGCTCTGTGGTGGTAGAGTCTACTGAGTGTATCCTTCCAGTATGGTTCCCAACTAATCTCCATTTGCCACTGACCAGGCCACAGATGGGGAAGTCACAGCCGTGGAGGAGGCACCGGTAAATGCATGTCCCCCTGGATTCAGGCCCTGGGTACAATTTTGGTTTTTTCCTTTTTGTGTTTCTGTGTTTACTCAGCCTTCATTTCAGAAAATCTGCCATCTGCTTCTGGGATTGCTTAAGCCCTGTGGGTGTCCTGGTCATTGGTCATTGGTGTGCCCCTCACTGATCAGCCCATCACGATGATCCCTGCTTTTTCTGTAATAAGATCACCTTCGCGTCACCATCCGTGCTCCACAAATCGCCAGCCGTCGTGTCTGTGATCACGCTCGGTGCAGTTTGTCTCTGTGTTTAAAGAGAAAGACAGACAGCTGTCTGCAGCCCTGCTGCTGCCTCTCAAAGCCGCCACTTGCACATTCAGTTTCTGTTCAGGGGGAAAGCCACCCACTGCTACTCTCTGCCACTTAAAATGCACCTTCTTTTCCAGGCCACAAGCAACTAAACCTTTCCAGATGGAGCCTCTTGGGACTCATAGACATTGCTGTCTCTCACTTTTCCACTTTCCTGTGGGCGCTGCTGGGAATTTTACAAACAGACTCCTGAGTGATTGCTAACAGTTGGTCAGCGTGACTTCTCCAGTCCCTCAGGTTCTACCCTGGGTCTGGAGCCACTTAGACAAAGCCCATACCACAATGGGCAGCCACATTCCCAAATCCCGGCCTCACTGGCTTGCAGAATTCCCAGCAGCTCTACCCCCTGTAGCTTCACCAGCTCCCGCTGTTGTCCGCTTTACCCAGTGACCACTGCCTTCTGTTTTTAGGTGACCGAAGAGGCCTATGTCCCAGTGAGTGACATGAATGGCCTGGGATTTAAGCCTTTTGACCTGGTCATTCCGTTTGCTGTCAGGAAAGGAGAAATCACTGGTAAGCACTTGCCATGAAGGCTGTCTCATTCTCACTTGCTCTCATGAGCTTCCCAGAATGGTGCTGGGGAGGTGTGTCCACTGTCTCCCAGACCTGGGCTCCTTAACCCCGGGTCATGAGTTCTTGGTCTCGGGCGTTGGGCCGTGGGCTCCTGAAACTACAGAATGTGCCACGTGTGTGTTTCTCTGAAGAAGTGACTCACTGACAACTTGCATTACTTTCTTGAGGGGGCCCATGATTCTCTCTAGGTTAAGAACTGCTGTGTTTAGATACCTCATGACTGTCGGGTTCCTGTTTGCCCCTTTTCCCTGCCTCCTCTTGTTTGACTTTTCCAGATGCGACTTTGACACTGAGTCTGTCATACAGGAGTTCCTTTCTCCCCTCAGCCTCTTTTCAATGCCTGCTTCTCTTTGGTTTGATGCTCTACCTATCCAGCTGGTTTCACGGTCTTCTCAAGTCCTTTCTGAGCTTGATTTTGCCAGTTGTAAAAAACTCTTTAAGAGTTGTCTGCTGTATTTTGTGGAAGTCAAATGGAACTGGGAAAAAAAGAAGAAAAGAGCAAATGGTCTTTCCCATTGTGGGACTTGAGTGTTTTAGGCAGCAATGAATGTCCTTGGGTCTGGAAACCTTTATTTTGAATACGTCTGTGCCTTGGGCTCTGCTTCTCTGGGGAAGGTTGCTGGTGGGCTCATTGCACCGTCTCCCTGTGCTCCATAGGGGAGGTACACATGCCTTCTGGGAAGACGGCCACACCTGAGATTGTGGACAACAAGGACGGCACGGTGACTGTTAGATACGCCCCCACTGAAGTTGGGCTCCACGAGATGCACATCAAATACATGGGCAGCCACATCCCTGGTAAGTTGAGCTGAGCAGGCCTAGCAGGGCTCCACCGTTTAGGGGCATCTGGGCAGCATACAGACGCTCCTCAGCTGCCGTGTAGGGAGTGGCTTTTGGCAGCAGGCTGGGGAATGCAGCATTGGCAACCCTGCAAAACCAAACAGCCTGGGACCCTAGCAGGTCCAGCTGATTTCTAGAAGGGATGATGTAGCTCAGTGTCTTGGGTTACCGTGCAGGCCTTTGGGTCTGTGGTTGTTTATCTTAGTCACTACGCCGAGTGTGGCCAGAGGGCAAGCTGGGAGAAAAATGTGAGGCACAGTGAGGGACTTTCCAGCCTGGCCTGCAGAGCCCTATGTGGCCTGGGGACTTGGGGCAGGGTCAGAGGCGGAAGAAGAGGACCAGCAGCCCAAGTTCCAAGGGAATCCGGCCCAAGTTCCATGGGCCACCAACCAGCACAGTGTCACTGGTTCACTCTTTCTTTCTTTTTGTAGTTGTTTAAATATTTGTTTTTTAATTTAGTATTTTGAATAGGTAACACATTCTCATGGTTCAAAAATAAAAATTATATGGAGAAAGGTTTCCTTCCCACCCATATCCTCCGTCTGCCCTCTCCTTGAACCAGACTATCATAAATTTTTTTATGTTCGACTTCAGAGTTTTAGAGTTTTATTTTGTGTGTGTGTGTGTGTGTGTGTGTGTGTGTGTGTGTGGAGATAGGATCTCACTATGTTGTCCAGGTTGGTCTTGAACTCCTGTCCTCAAGCATTCCTCCCACCTTGGTCTCCTAAAGTGTTGGGATAACAGGCATAAGCCACCACGCCTGGCCATTTTCAGAGTATTTTTAAGACTCTCCATGCAAATAGAAATACAGATATATAAGAGAGTATCTTTCCAGCCTTCCTTCATGTGGACGAACCATTACATATTTGACCATTTCCCTGTTGGAGGGATTTTGGTTCTTCCTGCCGTTGCTGTCCCCAGTCTTGCTGCAGCAAATCGACTTTTCCCCTAGTCACTTCACACTCATGAAGATGTATCTGTGAGATTTAGTTACCAGAGGAGGCATTGCTGGGGCCCCAGTGCAGGCATCTACAATTTGACAGATCTTGCCAAATTGCCCTTCAGAGGGGCTGTTGCAGTTCACACACCCTCCAGCCATGGAGGAGAGCACCTTCTTTTCCACAAAATTTGCCAGTAGAATATGCTATCACATTTTTGGATCTTTGCCAGCCTGATGGTTGGAAAGAAACAGAATCTCAGTGTTGCTTTATTTGTATTTCTCTTGTGAATGAGACCACACAGCTTTCCATATGTCTATTTGTATTTCTTTTTCTGTGAACTGAACGTTTGGATCCACGGCCTGTTTTTCTGTTTGGTTATTGGCCTTTGTCATATAGTTTCTAAGAGCAATTTAAACATTGGAGAGATTAGCCCTTTGTGGTAGGAGTTGCAAATATTTCTCTGAGATTGGCATTTGCTTTAGTTGCCTGTATGTAATATTGGCTTAAAGCAAAAATGTATTATCTACTTCTATTTAAATATTCTAAAGTGCAGATGGAGAGAGAGGAAAAAATGTTTCTCACATCTGCCATCCACTTCCACTGCTGGTGCAAGTTGTGTATCTTTTTAGATGTTTCTCTCTGTATCTACAAACATACATATAATTTTGTTCTATTTTGTTTTTAAAGGAATAGCGTAATGGTATTCATAGTTTATAGCAACTTGCTTTTTTTCTTTTTAATGCATCATATTATGGATAATTTCTCAAGTTAGTAAACATGGGTCTTCCTCACTCTTTTTAATGGCCCATGAGTAGATCAGCATTTATTTAACCAGTCCCCTGTTGTGAACACTTAGGTCTTTTCCTGATGTGCACCTGAACACTGCAGAAATGAAAGTGCTTACGTAGGGCTAGCAGTCGGGGTGGGTGGGAAAGACCACTGTGGGGTTGATTCCTTACAGTTTGAATGGCGTGGGCAAATGGCCTTCCAAAAGCCCTTTCCACTCACCTTCCCTCTAGCCATGGGTCCTTTCACCACCCAAGAGTTTCTTCCTTATTTATCAGTTGGGCTGGATTGCCTTACCTCAGCCCCCTTCCTCATCTGTGGCAGCCTCCAGGATTGTTTTTCTTATGTTGTGATTGAAGGAATAATACTGTGTAGACCCTCTCTGATGTCCTGGGATGGCGGGGGACAGGAGGTGCATCTGCATCTCTTTCTGTCTCTGCATCTCCTTCTGTTTCTGCATCTCTTTCTGTCTCTGCCTCTGCTTAGGAGGCGCCAGACCTGTAGAGAGGTGAGTGTTAAGTTGCCGGTTGTCCAAGGTCTTCATTCACCCCTTCATGAGCACCAATTTTGTTTGTGTCCTTTGTAAACCCAGAGAGCCCACTCCAGTTCTATGTGAACTACCCCAACAGTGGAAGCGTTTCTGCATATGGTCCAGGCCTCGTGTATGGAGTGGCCAACAAAACTGCCACCTTCACCATCGTCACAGAGGATGCAGGAGAAGGTACTGTGTAGTTTACATGTTTATATGCCTCCAGCCATCCATTCGGAGGGTTAAGTGGACACGGTTCTAGGGTGGCTTTTAAAAGTGAGACAATTGAATGGTAGTATTTGTCTTGTCTTTTCTCTCATATAAATCTGTAGAGCTGCTTTGTCTTCTACCCAGAAAGACATTTTTGAAGTCCTTTGTGTTCTAATTGAAATCAGATTCATGCTATGAAATACTTTATGTGACTTGTCTGGAATTTAAGTATGTTTTGGTTGGTAATGTTTTTGTTCTTTTTGCACATGTATCCACAAGACCACATGACTTACTGAGTGGCTCTTTTTGATAAAGCTGTGTGCCCATTCACATGGTATTCATGGAGACTCCCAAATCTGTGGTTCTAATGGAATTTCCATGATGGCAGCCAGTGCCTGATAGAAAGGGACAATACACCTCTGCCCTCCACCGCCCACCATCTCTTATGTGAAATTGACATGCACGGCTCCTTCCTTTTCTCATCCCATGCATCCTGAGAGTAGAGGGAGCTCCAGGGTTACTTGCAGTGAAGAACTCAGACATTTGGGGTTTCTTCTCAGTGGATATTTTTACCACATGGAGTGCTTTGTTCTGACAGATGTCCCTTTGCCCACAGCTCACGTGGAGTGCATCAGTCCGTTGTCCCCAGCATCAGGGCTGCCCTGGATGAGTTGTTACAAGGAAACTCTTAAAACAAGGAAACTCTCTCCCTAACACCCCTGCATCCCTGTTCCCACTTGTAGGTGGTCTGGACTTGGCTATTGAGGGCCCCTCAAAAGCAGAAATCAGCTGCATTGACAATAAAGATGGGACATGCACAGTGACCTACCTGCCCACTCTGCCAGGCGACTACAGCATTCTGGTCAAGTACAATGACAAGCACATCCCTGGCAGCCCCTTCACAGCCAAGATCACAGGTAGGGTTGTCTGACTTCTGGAGGCTTCCTCATGGGAAGCGTGGCTGCCCCTGACTGCCACCCTCCTTATCAGACCACAGGCGGCAGGCTAGACATCTCTTTGAGTTTAGGTTTCACGGAGACTCATTGAGGAGGAGCAGGGGATGGAATCCAATTTTGGATTGGCTAAATTCTTCCCTTGCTGATAATCCAGGAAAAAGCAAGAGCTAGTATTTGGAGCACACTTTTACTGTGCCAGTGTTACTCTAGTGTGCAAAGAGAAAGCTCTCAGATGGAGTATTCAAATCATACTGACCGCAATAGTGCGTGAACTCAGAGATGCCCTTCAGCGTCACTACTAGATAAATTTTCTGCTATCCCTTTTACAGATGGGAAAACTGAGGCTTGGCAAGGTAGTGGTGTAGCCGAGTTCACATATGGGTAAACAGATCCAGGTTATCAAATTCCAAAACCCATGCTCCGCACCTTGCTGTGTTCAGGTTATGCTTTCAGTGGGTTATAAGGAAAATGCACAAGGCAGAGCCCGTGTCCCCACCGTGTTTAGACCTGTCTGTGAAACAGCCAATAGTACTCTGTGGAATGTGGTCATTGTTTACCTAGAAATGCCCACAGCCATGCCAGGCAGGTGCGAGGTCCCTTCAACTACCAAAGATTCCTATATTTTATTTTATTTTTGAGACGGAGTCTTGCTCTGTTACCCAGGATGGAGTTCATGGTGCAAACTTGGCTCACTGCAACCTCCACCTCCTGGGTTCAAGCGATTCCCCTGCCTCAACCTCCCGAATAGCTGGGATTACAGCATCCACCACCACACCCAGCTTATTTTTGTATTTTTAATAGAGATGAAGTTTCACCATGTTGGACAGGCTGGTCTTGGACTCCTGACCCCAAGTGATTCATCTGCCTCAGTCTCTCAAAGTGTTGGGATTAGGCTGGTCCATGAGGACTCAAGTCTCCGGGTCCTGCCAGCTCCTTGTCTTTGCTGCAAGCAGGCATGAATCCCATCATTCTTCATTGGTTGGGTCTACTCAGTGTTCAAGGCTCATTTTTTTTCACTTCGTGTAATTAATTCTTGCCTGTTCATCTGTGAACGGCATATGGCATGGCAGCTCTGGGAAGCGGGATGACCACAAGTAACGGGAGTCCTTTTGGGGGGAATGTTTCCCAGATGACAGCAGGCGGTGCTCCCAGGTGAAGTTGGGCTCGGCCGCTGACTTCCTGCTTGACATCAGTGAGACTGACCTCAGCAGCCTGACGGCCAGCATTAAGGCCCCATCTGGCCGAGATGAGCCCTGTCTCCTGAAGAGGCTGCCCAACAACCACATTGGTGAGCTAGGCTACCCTTCCTGGCTGGAGCCAGGACATCTTGGGTGGGAGATGGGAACTCTTGCAGTTCTTTCTTGGGAAATCTAGCACAATGGATTGTGATGTGATAAACCTGCTGGGTCACACGCACGATAAATGCCCAAGTGTATTTGTGCATTGTGATGTCGACACTCTGGGTTGTTGGATGTCAGGAAAAAGGTCATATTTCTATTTCTGAGAGTGTGTCTCTCCTGCTTCCTCTCCGCCATCCCCTTACAAACCTCAATCTGTGTTCTGGCCCAGGCATCTCCTTCATCCCCCGGGAAGTGGGTGAACACCTGGTCAGCATCAAGAAAAATGGCAACCACGTGGCCAACAGCCCCGTGTCCATCATGGTGGTCCAGTCCGAGATCGGTGACGCCCGCCGAGCCAAAGTCTATGGCCGCGGCCTGTCAGAAGGCCGGACTTTCGAGATGTCTGACTTCATCGTGGACACAAGGGATGCAGGTCTGTGTGGTCCCAAGGGAGAGGCCCAGAGCTTGTGGGAACAGACTTACTTTGCTGAATCAGTGTCATCTTTTCATCCTACCAACTCCTTTTCCTTCCTGAGCATCCTTCAAGCTATAGGTCCTTCTGCCTGCATTTTCTTTTATGCCTCATGACCATTGGCAAAAATAGGATTGTCTTTGTTTTTTAGATGATGAAACTGAGGCTCACAGGGCTTACAGCCCCCTCTGCCCTAGGATCTGAACCCAGAGCCATAACACCTCGCAAACCCCTGTTTTCTCATCTGTTCTCCCACCCTTGTTCTCAGCTTCCCAGCGTCTCTCCAAGCAAAGAATGTTGGGTTGGCTGGCCAAGACCATGGTCATCTGAGCAGAGCTTTTGTGGAAATGAGGCATCTCTTTCTCTTCTCTCTTTGAGATGGTTTGAGTTAGATTGTGTCTCTTCTAAGCTCGCCACACCCCAGTGCGTCCAGTCATCTGCTTTCTTGAGGCATGGCCACACTGGTGAATTCTAGACAAATTCTAACCCAGGGGAGAGGGCTGGAGAATTTCTGGTCCTGGTTGGGAGATACTCCCTGTTAAACCTTCAGATCTGCTGACCTAGTTGAGGTAGCCAGGGGCTGTTTAAAAATTCAGAATCTCAGGTCTGGCTGTGGATAAACCCCCGAGGTGGTACGTGCAGTTCTTGGAGGCATGAGGGCAGAAGGTCCTCTCCAGCAGTTTGCACAGGGCACATCATCTATGGGGTATTAGTAAATACCCTTGAGGAAAGCGTTCTGTGGTCAAAACCAGGTTCAGCAGGTTATTTCACTATGGGACTTCTCAGGGCGCTTAACCTACTCATCCCCCTCTGGGCTCTGCAAATGAGGCCGCCATTGCTTTCTTTCTGCTATGTAGAAATAGACTGAAGCGTAAGGGTCGATGTCCTTTCTCCATTCATCGGGCTCCCTCTTCCTGAGGAGTTGCTGTCAGAACAGCCTGGGGCTGCTGTGTTGCAGGTTATGGTGGCATATCCTTGGCAGTGGAAGGCCCCAGCAAAGTAGACATCCAGACAGAGGACCTGGAAGATGGCACCTGCAAAGTCTCCTACTTCCCCACTGTGCCTGGGGTTTATATCGTCTCCACCAAATTTGCTGATGAGCACGTGCCTGGTATGTGTATTCCGTTCCCCTCCAGATGGGATGCTTGGGTTTTCTGTAAATGCTGTGCTTCGGCCTCTGGGCTGCTCACAGGAGCCTTCTTGGGTCTTGCAGGGAGCCCATTTACCGTGAAGATCAGCGGTGAGGGAAGAGTCAAAGAGAGCATCACCCGCACCAGTCGGGCCCCGTCCGTGGCCACTGTCGGGAGCATTTGTGACCTGAACCTGAAAATCCCAGGTGGGTGTCGGGAACTAGTGGGGCGGGGAAGCCTTGGCTCCAGGCCTCAGGGCAGTGGGTGCCTTTGGGAACCAAGTTTAGGCATGGCCTAGAACACAGTATCCAAGTCGGCTGTGCTGACCTTTTCATTTCACTTCATTTCATAATTTTCTTCTATGTTTATTTTCACAGAGGCTCATCCAAGAATAATAAATCTGTTTACCTCGCTACCTTTTTCCAATTCCAAATAAAAATAACTTTATTGGGTCACATGGGGGAAACGTAGATATGCTTTCAGATTTTTAGATTTACTATCTGTCAAACAGAATCATGTCAGTGAAAGAACTGGCCCAGCCGATGCCAGTGTCTGGAAGTATTTAAGAGGTGGCAGCCCAGCGGCATCCTTCTAGTATTTCTCTTTCCTTCCTGAAATTAGAACGAGGGCTGTGCTGCAGATCTCACTGGGCCACATCTAGCCCTTTGGCGGTGAATCGTTCCTCATGGGCCCCAATTAGCCAGTCAACAGGTCACACAGTCTGTCTGAAATGTGGCCCAAGTTCTTTCTATAAAGAATCCTTCCAGAGAGAAGTCACTGTGAGTGAAAGTTTTGAGGCTCCTCTGCCCAGAAGTTGACATGTCCTATGGAATTGCACAGAGAAGGGAAATATAAATCGTCTTCAGATGGAGCTTGTGTTGCAAGCTCTGGAGAGGGGGCTGTCTTTCTACACTGCACCTCCCATCCTTCCTAACGTGTCAGGGAGCTGTCGACTCCGCCTTCTTGGCTTTAGTTAACGGGTTCTTCTTGTGTAGTCACATCAACATTGGGTCACATGGGAATGTGGCAGAGCCTCATTACTGTAGAGTTTAGACATGATCACTTAAGAAAAGCTTGACTGGGCCGGGCGTGGTGGCTCACTTCTGTAATCCCAGCACTTTGGGAGGCCAAGGCGGGCAGATCACCTGAGGTCAGGAGTTTGAGAGCAGCCTGGCTAACATGGCAAAACCATATCTCTTCTAAAAATACAAAAATTAGCAGGGCGTGGCAGCAGGCACCTGTAGTCCCACCTACTCAGGAGGCTGAGGCACAAGAATTGTGTGAACCTGGGAGGCGGAGGTTGCAGTGAGCTGAGATTGTGCCACTGCACTCCAGCCTGGGCGACAGAGCAAGACTTTCTCAAAACAAAAAAAGCTGTACTGATCATTTCTGGTCGTAAACAGTTTGTGTGCCTCAAGGTGGAGGGAGGAAGTGTCACCTCCCAGAGAGAGCCTGGCTCACATCTTAGGTGCAGAGTTGGACCCTGGCTGCTCCGTCCTCACAGCCATGTGTGCTCACTTTCCAGTCACATCGGTGTACTCCTCATCCACTGTTTTTGTGGGCATCTTCCCACCTCAAAAAATAGACATCCACATCATCTCTCTCATGACCCAGATAAAATGCCATTTCATTCAATGGAACTGTTGGTGATAGAAAAAGAGAGATTCCATTTCATGTCTAGATGCATCAACCTTCGTTACTCATCTCTGTGCCTCAGCTCCTATCATCAGGGCTGCTCTGACATTTGCCACCCTGTGCTCAGGCTGTGGGCCGGATGCCCAGGAGTGGGCTGGGCTGGTGCATTTCAGACGCTGCCACACCTTGGCAGACCGCCCTCTACATTTCTGCATACTCCCCTACCAGCACTGGGGCTGTCTCTTCTCACTTTGGCCAACCTGATGGAAAAATATGGTGTCCAGTATTCAGTTTCATATCTTCAATTACTAGTTATATGTACTGTGTTTTCTTTTCATTTGCTTTACATTTCTCATTTGGCAAAATACCTGTCCTGTTCTCTGCTTATTTGTTTCATGAGGAACTAGCAAGTATCTGTGCAGCGTGGACGTTTACCCTTTCTCTTAAGTCTCTTTTTGTTATTCTTTTAGTTACTTAGTACCAGATGACTCTGGGTGAGGCTCAGTTTTCCCCTCATTACCCAAATGATCCTCTCAGAGATCCCCTCCTCCTTAATGGAGGACAGCTCACTAACCAGATGTCCTCCAGACCCAGGTTTTGCAGGGCATCGTCGTTAGTTTGGGCTGCTTTAGCAAAATCACATGAACTAGGTGACAACCAACAGAAATGTATGCCTCACAGTTGTGGAGGCCGGAAGTCCAAGATCAGGTACTAGCATGGCCAGATTGTGGTGAGGGCCCTCTTCCAGGTTGAAGACTGACAGCGTCCCCTTGTATCATCACACGCTGGAGAGCAGCGGGAGCAAGCTGTCTGAGACTCTTATAAGGCCACTGATCTCATCACAGGGTCACTCCATTTTCCTGACCTTATCTAATCCTTATTGCCTCCCCAAGGCCCCACCTCTTAATCCCATCACATTGTTGGGGATAGGGTTTCAATATTCGAATTTTGGAGGGACACAAACATTCAGTTCATAACATGGGTGACCCTCTTTTCAACCTCCCTTCCCTTTTCTGTCCTCAGGGGTCAGAGTCATGAACTGCTCTGCCCAGATCCTGTGGGGCTGGAGGGTGCAGTTTCATACTGGCTCTAGGTGATGGCAGTGCTCCGTGCCCCGCCTGCGGCCACCTGGCCTCACCACGGCAGTACAGGCACAGTTGTTGGCATGACGTGAGCAGCTCACGTAGAGTGATGTGGTCTTGTGTCCTAGCGCTGGTGACCCGAGACATTGCTTTTCTGAAAGTATAGCCCCTGGTCTTTGGTTTGCTCAAAGCTTTGCTCACGCATGGTTTCCCTTTTGCCATTGGGACTGACGAATGTTCACCTTTTTCTCTAACTTTGTCTTGTTGCCTAATAGAAATGCCAAAGCTTCTTGACAGTAAGGGATGACGGCTCTTGTTTTCTACCCTTCCCTACCTGTGGAAAGGAGCCCATCTATGCATGATGGATGACCACGTCACCTTTGGCAAGAAGTCTCAGTGCCCCTAGCATGGGTGGCCTGAAGGTCCCTGCCCACTCCATGCTGGCCACAGGAGGGCAGGCACCCAGCCTGAAGGGAAGGAAATCTGGGCACCCCATGTCCACTGGGCTGCGTACACCTTGCTCTCGGCTGCTTGCCCTGCATGTCCTGCCCCGTCTCAGGCCCTTGCCCTAACCCTCTTCTCTCCCCCAACCTCCCTCCCGCTTTCAGAAATCAACAGCAGTGATATGTCGGCCCACGTCACCAGCCCCTCTGGCCGTGTGACTGAAGCGGAGATTGTACCCATGGGGAAGAACTCGCACTGCGTCCGGTTTGTGCCCCAGGAGATGGGCATGCACACGGTCAGCGTCAAGTACCGCGGGCAGCACGTCACTGGCAGCCCCTTCCAGTTCACCGTGGGGCCACTTGGTGAAGGAGGTGCCCACAAGGTGCGGGCAGGAGGCCCTGGCCTGGAGAGAGGAGAAGCGGGAGTCCCAGGTGAGCATTCCGGGCAGGATTTTCACCTGGGAAGAATATGAGTTGAACCCAGGCAGTGTGGGCACCCACATACTTTTTTGCCCTATTTGAAAGAGAAGACTTCTGATAGGTGACATTAAGGGGCATTCTTTAAAACAAGGCATTTGTGACTAAGTCTGGCACACTTTGTGTACTCACGTAAAGCCAAACAAGTTTCTTACTGGGAGCCTCGTTGGTGCCTGTAACTTACTAGTGTGCATCTGAGTCTCTAATTGGGGAGCAGAGTAATACCGTTTCCAGAGCATCTTTCAGGGCTGATGTTCTGTGGAACACACTAGAAAGCTACAAAACTGACTATAAGCATCCTTTCCTAAGGTTGCTGCTGGTGGGAAGATCTGTGGGGAAAAAATGGAACATTCTCATCTTTTTCTGGCTTGGTTAGGGTGTATTCACATTTTTTAAAATTTTTATTTAATATTTTTTTTCTTTCCTTTTTTTGTTAGAGATGAGGTTCCACTATCTTACTCAGGCTGGTCTTAAACTCCTGGGCTCCTGTGACCCTCCTGCCTTGGCCTCCCAAAGTGCTGGGATTACAGGCATGAGTCACTGCGCCCAGCCTGTTAAGATGTCTTCAAGAGTACTCCAGATGTCCTATGAATTTAGATATCGCTAGTGATGCTTAGGAAACTTCAATGATGGCCCTTGCTTGGTTTCTCCTTGGGGTGAGAGAAAGAGAAAAGGGCTAGCAACAAACGAAACCTAGTGCTGCAGGTTTGAACAAGAATAGAAGAGGGGCAGGGGCTCTGTGGGGCTCAGTCACTAACCAGGTGTCTCTTTGCTCTCAGCTGAGTTCAGCATTTGGACCCGGGAAGCAGGTGCTGGAGGCCTCTCCATCGCTGTTGAGGGCCCCAGTAAGGCTGAGATTACATTCGATGACCATAAAAATGGGTCGTGCGGTGTGTCTTATATTGCCCAAGAGCCTGGTATGTATTCAGGGTTCACAAGAGGACATTTTCCTTGTTTGAACATGGTTAGGTTGCAAGGAACAGAAATCCATGAAGTTTGCTGAAGTCAATGGGGATTCTATGTGTATGGGCACATGGGAGAGCCTCCTAGAAATCCAGTTGCAAGATACATGGCCAGACCTCCTAAGGGTGGGAACGCTTGTTCTGGTTGCCTCTTGTCTTTCTCCATTAGCCTCTCTGCTTCTTGCTTTCATTCAATTGCTCCATTCTTTCCACCGACCGGCCTTTGTTTGCCCACCCATGGCTACCTTGGCTGGCTGCCCCAGAAGAGTGACCTTGGCATCTGAGCTCCCTCTGTCAGGAGTTCTTAACCTTTTGTGTGCCATTAACTCTTGCCATCTGGCGAAGCCTATGGGGACTGTTCTTGGGATAATGTTTTAAAACACATAAAATGAAATATGTCACATTATAAAGGAAATCAATGATACTAAATACAGTTACCAAAATCTTATAAGAACAAATATGCAACATAGAAACATGCATATCTTCATTAATACATTAAATCATAAGATTTGGTGACAATATATTAACTGTCATCAAAGTAGCAAAGTAATAAGTGAAAATGATATGTCAAAATAACTGTAAAATGACATAAAAACATCTATAATTTTTAATGATGATATAAGTAATATGTACTTACAATGTGTTGTGATTTCTTGTCAACATTTCTGAAGAAAGGACATGGTAAATTTCAGTTAGTGGATGGTGAAAATTAAAATGTAGTTTTTTTCCCATTCAAGTCCATGGATCTCCTGAATTCAATACACAGGCCATCTGGGGACCCTGTGGGCCCCGGTTAAGAGTCCCTGGTCTTGCCCCACTAAGGAAATCATATTGGCCCAGCCTCAGCCAGGCAACTCCCACTCAACCAATCAGCTGTGGCCATTGAGGAGGGCTGGGTCTCTCTGAAGGCATTTTAGCCCTTGGTGAGAAGCAAGAGGTCACTCTGGGTTCAGAGTCTCTGAAATGATGGGACTTTCCTGTCCTCATAGGTAACTACGAGGTGTCCATCAAGTTCAATGATGAGCACATTCCGGACAGCCCCTACCTGGTGCCGGTCATCGCGCCCTCTGACGACGCCCGCCGCCTCACTGTTATGAGCCTTCAGGTGAGATGCAAGGAAGCATCCATCTCCTTGGCCACAGGCCGCCAGTGAGACCCCTGGACTCCTGAGGCCGCTTCAATGTCCCCTTAGGTGCTGAGGCCCCTTCTCACATTTTGACCACAGATGTCACCCAGTCACTGGGGAGCTTTCCTGCGGCAGAATCAACTCCCCATACACTTAGGGCAGATGACACTTGGGGCGAGCAAAAACAGAGCCACAGTCAACAACACACCTTAATGTTTGGGGACAAGTTTGTTTTTAAAGGTTTATTTAAGAGAAACAAAGGAAGCCTGTTCATAATTGGTTAAGGGATAACAAGGGCTTTCAAAACAAAACCAACACAAAAAAAACAGTGCAGTGATGTTTTAGCCTGCTGCTGTTGGCTGCCCTTCCTCAAGAAAGACAGTTGCAATTTATTATGATTCATTTATAATAAGTGTGCAGGGAACTATGTTAAGAGCTTTATCAGTGTTACCTCAGGAAATCCTTGCAATAGCCTGACAAGTAGGTTCTCTTGACCCCATTTTAATGACGGAAAAACAGAGGTACAAGGAGGTTTTGTCCACTGGGAACCGCTAGTATGAGGCAGAGCAGAGGCAGTGTGGCTCCAGAACCTGTATTTTTGTTTGTTATTGTTGTTGAGACAGAGTCTCACTCTGTCATCCAGGCTAGAGTGCAGTGGCATGATCTTGGCTCACTGAAACCTCTGCCTTCCAGGTTCAAGTGATTCTTCTGCCTCAGCCTCCTGAGTAGCTGAGACTCCAGGCGTGCACCATCACACTCAGCTAATTTTTGTGTTTTTCTTAGAGATGGGGTTTCGCCATGTGGGCCAGGCTGGTCTCAAACTCCTGACCTGAGGTGATCCGCCCCACCCCCCTCAACCTCCCAAAGTGCTGGGATTACAGGCATGAGCCACTGTGCCCGGCCAGAACCTGTGCCCTTAACTACAACCTCTCTAACCCCCACCTGTCGTTGTGGCACACGGTTGCATAGTCCATCCCATTAGGATACCAGGAGATGCAACGTTTCTCATCGTCCTAAACAGGTCACTTAATTCAAGGTTGCACTAGCACCTTCAGCCAAACGAAGAACCATCAGGGATGCCTCTGGGTTTTTGCCCAGGACACTGAAAAATAATTAGGTGTCTGAATTGGGAGTAGCAATTAAGTTGTGAAATAACACTGAAATCCCAAAGTATGATTTCTGGGTAAGAGTTTCTAAATAGCCTTGAGCTGCCCCCAGTTCTTGAAAATATTGGATTCATTAAAATCCAATCTGATGTCTAAGATCAGTGATATGATTGGCTCTAGTTCTCTACACTTGGTTTATATTTGAGATTCTAATCTTACTCTGAGGGGAACTGGGATACCTCCAGTAGTTCCAAACGTTAGTCTTTCATTTAGGGACGTAAACAGAACCCAGACCAGACTCAGTCCACACATTGAAGCGGCCTCATCCAGAGAATACCAAGGGTACTAACTGGTTACTGTGGTGTAGATGTTTTTCTTGTGTTTCATTTAAAGGCTTCTTAACAGAAGTGTCTTTTGTGACCAACTTAACTGAAACCTACAGAGGGAGATAAACCCAGCACTTGTTGAGGGCAGGAGCTGCCCTCATGCATCTCGAAGATTTCTTTCGAATCTTCCGAGGCATTTATCTCCCTCTTGAGGATTTAGTGGCAAGCGGAATCAGGTAATGTAAATTATGCTGTCTAAAAGGAGCTGGTTTGGAAAAATCCTCTCCAGGAAGCTTTTCTGTAGAGTCCTCTCGTCATAGCTGGGTCATAAATGTTTCAGTAAGTACACAGCAGGCTGTTTCTCAAGCTTTTGTAACCAGCTGCTGCCGCAGGAGGGGCGTGTTCATCAGCACGCCCCCTGTTCTTCCCGGGTCATTTGATGCCGAGTGATATGGAAATTATTGATCAGAGATTTCGCAGAGGCCCACGCAGCAACATCTGGGGCTGGTTAGCAAAGACTGGCATGTATCATTTTGTCTTGCTTTTGAGACTTTCTAGGAAATGGGAGTAGGCTGGCATTTGGGGTGGGGGTGGGATGGGAGTGATCTGGTGATCAAAGACTTTCTAATTCTGTGTTCCATCCACCTTCCTCAGTCTCTATCCCTTAGGGCAGCACAGTCCAATAGTAGGTTCTGCCGTGATCAAAATGCTCCAAGTTTATGCTGTGCAGCATGATAGCCACTAACCACATGCGACCATTGAACATCTGAAATGTGGCCAGAGGAACCAAGGAGCTGGACGTTTAGTTTTATTTAAGTGCATTAAATTGAAATATATGTATATATGGCCACATGTGGCTGGTGACTACCAAATTAGCCAGTGCAGCTTTGGGACCTTGCCATGAAGATGTGGTTCTTGGACCAGTTCTTGGACCTCAGCATCACCTGATAACTTCAGTCCCAGACCCACTGGATCAGAATCTGCGTTTTAATAAGATCCCCAGATGGTTTGCTTACACATAAAGCATGAACCATGCTGCTTTAGAGTTATTGCCTGAGGAGTGGCTGTCCGACCAAGTCTAAATCAAAATTACTGACTTGTAAAATGCTGCTGTTTGGGATTGGCCAGTCTTAAAATATCTCCAATGTTGTTGCTCAGCTTTGTTCTTAACCATCTGAACTTCTGATCCCCTCCTCCCAGAAGAGGAGATAGTTTCCAAGACAAAGTATGGGGAGTGAAACTGATCCAGAGAAGAGCAAAAGCTATGTCTTTCTATGACTTCTTGTGGGGATACAACCTCTAAATGCATATTAATATTTAATAAGCTTATGTTTTCAAGCCTCTCTGTATATGGGCTAGGCCCTGTGCTGAATGTTTTGCATGCACAGCTTAATTTGATCTTTATAGTAGCCCTCGAGATGGATCGTTATTATGCCCATTTTACAGATGAGGAAACCAAGACTCGAAGAGGTTTGGCAACCTGGATATATAGCTAGGAAATGGTAGGAAATCCAGGGCTGATTTGTAACTGCTATGGAGTACCGCCTTCTTTGCACATGTGGCCCTTTATAATATGTTCCTCCAGGTCTGCCCTTGAGATAACAAACAGCATAACATAAAACTGTGTTTGTGTTCGTGAGTGCATGACTTTGTTAGCTGCCAGTATCCTCCTAAAAGAGGATACTTTTTTGACCTGGAACATACTGGGTTTTCTGGCCTGCATAGGTATTATTTTGAATGCTGAGATGATAGTCCTTTTGACCAGGATGTCTCAAGTATCCAAACCTAGAAATCATCTCTTCCAGGCTGTATCAAGATGGTTTGCATAGGAGACCATGCAGATGCACGTCTCTGCTGTCTTACGTTAAAAATGCAGAATGGCTCACCTGCTCTTTTGTTGTCATATGTTATATAGAAAAACATTCTGGGCCTATTTGCATGAGAACTGTCACCCAGAGTTTTGGGTAGGGTCAGTGTGTGCCACTGAACAGGAACGCTGAGGGCCATAACCTGTCTAATGTATTAAATTCTCAGGAATCGGGATTAAAAGTTAACCAGCCAGCATCCTTTGCTATAAGGTTGAATGGCGCAAAAGGCAAGATTGATGCAAAGGTGCACAGCCCCTCTGGAGCCGTGGAGGAGTGCCACGTGTCTGAGCTGGAGCCAGGTGAGCAGGAGGCCTGCTGGGGGGTCCTAGCACCAGCACTTTCCAGCAGAATGTTCTTGTAAATGTGCGTCCCAAAGGAGGGCTGATCGGTTTCATTACTGCCAGTGAGTAGTGGATTCCCTTTGCTATTGCCAGATGTTGTTTATAAATTAGCGTTTAAACCTGTACCAGGAATAGGCAGACCCTTTACCCTGGGAGAGAATTCTCATTCTTTCTTTCTTTTTTAAACAAATGCTGGGCAGGGTGCAATGCCCTAACCTGGGAGGCCAAGGCTGCCGTGAGCTATGATTGTGCCGCTGAACTCCAGCCTGGGCGACAGAGCGAGACCCTGTCTCAAAAAAAAAACAAAAAACAACAACAAGAAGAAGCATACACACACAACACAAAAACAAATGCTGCTTTGTTTTCTGTTAGTTTTTCAGATTCCTTTTGCATGACATTCATCATGATTTTTCTTACATATTGTAACAACATCTTATAGATTTTTATTATATCGTTGACCTTATGACGTGAGTAAGCATACTTTGATCTCACTTTACTCTAAGGGAAAGGTAGGTTAATGTTCTATAAATTAAAAAAGAAAATCTGGGTCTCTAGGCCCTAATGTCCTAAGATTTTTCTTGCTTGGTTCCTTGGTATATGGATTTAATCAACTTTAAAGAGACAGTGTTACCGGTGAACATAATACATTTATTAAGTGTCAGAAACTTGAAGGAAGGTATAGGGCTCAAAGAGTTGCTCACAGTTTATGAAGTCCTGGCCAAAAAGCAGATGATGACCCCAGATGATCGCCATTACCACAGGAGAACTGAGAAGCAAATGGTAAAGATGGTCAGAGCAGGAGAGAGAAATAGTTTCTGCCTTGGTGAGTTCAGGAGGGCTTCTCAGAGGAGGTGACATTTGGTGTGGGCCTTGATGTATGAGGGGGAGACCTATGATCACTGCCTTATAGGGCATTTGTTGTGTGCCTGGCTATATTTGTATAGTGTAGTTGGAAATCTAGGCTCTGACCAGGCATGGTGGCTCACATCTGTAATCCCAGCACTTTGGGAGGATCAGTTGAGCCCAGGAGTTTGGGACCAGCCTGGGCAGCATAGTGAGACCCCTTCTCTACAAAAATGAAGTAAAAAAAAATTAGCCAGCCGGGCGCGGTGGCTCACGCCTGTAATCCCAGCACTTTGGGAGGCCAAGGTGGGCGGATCACAAGGTCAGGAGATCGAGACCACGGTGAAACCCCGTCTCTACTAAAAATACAAAAAATTAGCCGGGCGCGGTGGTGGGTGCCTGTAGTCCCAGCTACTCAGGAGGCTGAGGCAGGAGAATGGCATGAACCCGGGAGGCAGAGCTTGCAGTGAGCCGAGATCGCGTCACTGCACTCCGACAGAGCGAGACTCTGTCTCAAAAAAAAAAAAAAAAAAAAATTAGCCAGGCACGGTGGCACATACCTGTAGTCTACTTGTGAGGGATGAGGTGGGAGGATTGCTTATGCCCAGGAGGTCGAGACTGCTGTGAGCTGTGTCATGCCACTGTACTCTAGCCTGGGTAATGCAGCAAGACCCTGTCTCAAAAAGAAAGAAAAAGAAATGTAGGCTCTGTGTGAACATTGAGATCTATGTTTCCCAGTAGTCAGAAAGGGCAGTGGGGAGCCTCAGGAGGAACAAGTGTGAAGGATGGGGTCAGATCCCGGTTTTAGCCCGAAAGGCCAGGTGGCGAGCTGGTGCTCCCAGAGTGGTCCATTTGAGAAAGCAGCAGCACTGGAAATGGAGAAGGCCAGAGCGCTATGGTAGCCATAGAGAATGAGAGAGAGAACCCATTCCAAAATGTTCCGTGTAGCTTAGTGATTGGGCGGCAGATGACAGTACAGTTGTCAGAACTAGGGCCAGCCAGGCAGAGGGTGGGTGAGGATTGGTCAGGGCCTTAAAGGGTTTAATATTTTGCTTTGAGGGGTTTTGAAGGATCCCCGATACCCACATGGAGATGTTTACTAGATCACTGTGAGGTTTGGTGGCCTCAGCCCCAACAGTCCCTCACTGGGTACCCTCCCTCTTCTCTTAAAGCCAATGTGCTTCAGGAGAAGCTGGCTCCACCCCAGGCAGGATTTGAACCCCTACAGATGTATGAGATCATTAGCATGACACAGTTACTATTGATTGCAAATTACAAGATGCCCAGCTCAAGCCAACTCACACAATAAAGGGGCCCAGTGAGTTGCATAACTGGAAAGTTCAAGAGATCCAAGATGGGTTTCAGCGATTTGATTTGGTCATTGAGCTGGGCCCTGCAAGGCCTCAAATATCTCTGATGTTCTGCTTTGTGGGCCTGGTTCTGAGGCTGGCCTTCCTCTTGGTGGCAGGATGGCTCCAGCAGCACCAGATGTCCCACCTTCACGCCACATCAGTTAAGAATCCTCTCAGGCTCACGCCTGTAATCCCAGCACTTTGGGAGGCCGAGACAGGCGGATCACGAGGTCAGGAGATCGAGACCATCCTGGCTAACACGGTGAAACCCCGTCTCTACTAAAAAAATACAAAAAACTAGCCGGGCGAGGTGGCGGGCGCCTATAGTCCCAGCTACTCGGGAGGCTGAGGCAGGAGAATGGCGTGAACCCGGGAGGCGGAGCTTGCAGTGAGCCGAGATCCGGCCACTGCACTCCAGCCTGGGTGACAGAGCGAGACTCCGTCTCAAAAAAAAAAAAAAAAAAAAAAAGAATCCTCTCAGGATTCTTAGAAGTCGAGAGGCTCCTTTTCCCAGAAGTCTCCAGCACATCTCCCTTCCCATCTCACTGACCTGGACACATGCCCACTGCTGAGTCATTGCCTGTGGCTAAAGAAGTGCCCTGTGTTCATTGACGAAGGCTTAGCGAAGGATTTTTCCCTGATCCACTCAGGGACTACACTTGGATGTGGCGGTAGAGCCGGCTTCCCCTAAAGCACATTGGCTCTCAGGGAGGCAGATGGGGACCTAGCTAGGGGACTGTTGGGGGATGTTCAGTGCCAAAGGATGTAGGGTGCACAGCTCCATGGAGATGCACCTCTGTGGAGACCTCCAGAGGCAGGGAGAAGAGCTTTGGGGAACACAAATTCTGAGAGGGATGAAGAGTCCTAGGAGCCAGGGAGAGACTGAGAAACTACCTGGAGAGGCAGGAGGAGAACAGGCTCTGCACCCCGGGCAGGAGGGCTTCAAGGAGGAAGTGGTGGTCAGGTGGTGCACAATGAGTAGATGTTCTAGGTGCCCATTTCAGTTAACAGATTACCTTGCTACATGCTGTGACCCAAACGCACAGCCAAAAACCTGCCCTGTGGGGCAGTTCCTAGCTTTGAGCTTAATTAAGGAGCATTAATGCCAGTTGGAACCATTTTTCCCCTTCAACTGGCCACATAGAGAAATGTAGAAGAAGCAAGGTCTTCTTTTTTCCCTTCATATATATTCTTTTTAAATTCTTGTTATGCCTTCCCAAAACAGAGACTTTCAACAGTAGTTAGAATGGCCATCTCCCAACATTTAAAAAAAACTGAACCCCCGCAATGGGTGAATGAAGTAAAGGGTAGTAACCTAGAGTTCAGCTGAGTAGGCCACTGTGGAGCCTTAAGTGGTGAGGTCTTCCAATTTCAGAGTGATGTGTCTTCAACTTGTATCATCATTTTAGTGGAAAAACATCATTTAATTTTGGTGAAATGAGATTCATCTCGTGACAGGATTAGTAACAGCACTCACGGAATTTCACATTCAAAAAGTGAGGTTTTCTAAAGAAAGGAAGGGGTCTTCTGAGGCAGGGGTCAGAGTCTTGTCCTGTGTTTATAGGATTTGCGATGTGGATGTGTTTTCCTTGGGGCTGATGAGGGATACCCAGGGGGGTCCGTCTGGTTCTGAAATCCAGGATGCTGAGTGCCAGGCTCCCTGTAGAACTGTTGATTTTAAATGGGCCATCTCGGGTTGGCCTCCATCCTTTGTCCTCACTGAACTCGGGGGTGTCCATTTGCCTGATTTCACCCTGTGCCTTTGCTCATTCTTCTAGATAAGTACGCTGTTCGCTTCATCCCTCATGAGAATGGTGTTCACACCATCGATGTCAAGTTCAATGGGAGCCACGTGGTTGGAAGCCCCTTCAAAGTGCGCGTTGGGGAGCCCGGACAAGCGGGGAACCCTGCCCTGGTGTCCGCCTATGGCGCAGGACTCGAAGGGGGCACCACAGGTAACCCACTCCTCTGCTTCTTGAAGCCTTAACTGAACCAGCTCCACGGACAAGCCAGATGGAAATCCTCAAGCCCCATGGAAGCTTTTTACACGCGCTTTCCATGGAAACTGGGGTCATGCACACTTTGGAGGCGCTTGCTGTCCAAAGCTGTTTTGGGAGTTGCGGTTTGGCCCGTGATAAATTCAGAGTAAGAGCTTGATGGCTGTGTTGTCACACCTCATTACTGTTAGTTGTGATTCAGATTTCTTCCTCTGCCAGGTTTCTTGACTTTCAGAACAGGATGCTGATAGTCAGGGAACACAGCACAGTGTCATTAATTTTGAGGGTTTCTTTGCCTACACAGAATTCATTATGCGTCCAAGGGGGCTCCTACCCATCTGTTCTTTCATGGTACCGGGCTCCCAGAAGTGCACTGAAGCAGCAGTAAGACCTGTCCCCGCCTATCTCCTCCTCTTTTTACTCTCAGATCTTAATGGAGGAGGAGAAAAGACTGAAATGGTCAAGGAATTCTGAAGCTTTTTGGACCCATTGCAATTTATTTTTATTCTTTGCCACAGATGGGACATGTTTGATTGTGAAAAATACAGGCAGCGAAGAAGTAAATAAAGTGGGACTCACTCCATCATCTTCTCTCCTCCTCCCCCACCTGGGTCCAGAAGCAAACGGTTCCAGGAAGGGAGGGCCTTCACCCTGTCTGTCATCTCATTGTCTGTCTTCATTCTTGGTTGCTGGGTTGGTTAGCTAATCGGTTCATTAGACAAGCAGACACAGAGTTTTGCTTTTGTCTTACAGAAGGAATCTTACTGCATCTACTGTGATACAGCTTGTGTTTTTGCTTTGACCTCTTAAAGATCTTTCCATGTCAGAACAGATCTTCCCCTCCTTTTCCTGGCTGTGTGAGAATTCCTGCTGTGAATCACGGTTATTTGAACAGGTGGCATCGGGTGGTGTGCAGTGAGTGCGTCACTGTTATGGAGGCTGCCAGGGTGGAGAGCCGGTCCTTAGTCTCTGCAGTTGAAGTGCGCAGTGTGGACTCACTGGGGCATGTTTGCATTTGGTGTTACTTTGGACCCCCTTGGGAAAGCAATATGTCCGGGTTTCTTGAGTCTCTCGTGTGTGTACCCCCACCCCGCATAAGGAGAGTGGGATGGAGCAGACTTGCCTCCCAGGGGTGAGGGGTGAGTGACTGCATGGTTGCCTGGCATCCAGCCCCAGGAGCAAGTGTCCTGTGTGACCAAGGGGCCCTCTCCAGGTGCAGGAGTGACTGGTGGGCTGGCAGGCTGCCCGGGACTCTGACCAAAGCAGTGGCCTCAGCAAAGCCACCCACAGGGGTGGTGTGAGTGCTGCCAGACTCCCCAGGCAAATCCAGTCTGGCTCCACCCTGAACTCTGGGCCTGCAGCTTGCCTTTTGTGAAAGGCATGGTATCATTTTACCATAGGCGATGTCCATTTTACAGACGTGGAAAGTGAGGTGCAGAGGTTGAGTCACTCCCCAAACAAACACTCCCCCAAAAAGCAGTCAGCTGAGAGGAGGCAGAACCAGGAATCCATCCAAATCTGTGACCTCAGAGCCTGTGCGCTGAACCCCCGAGCTTGGCCCCCTCTCTAAGTGGCTGGCTCACCCAGAGGCAGTGACTGCATCCCCAGCCCACTTTGGGGTGTCCTAAACCAGGACCCTGTCCTCCCAGCTGCTCAGGAGTACTTTCCAGGCAGCAGTACTGGCAATTGGGCCCTGACAAGCTACTCACCTTTGAGGGCCCAGGTGGGGTCCTCTAGGCACTTGGAGCGCGTGGCAGGCTTCAGGTCAGGCCCCACAGCAGCTGCTGGGGTCTCCCACACTGGCCAGGAAGCATCTCACCTTCCTGCTGGCTCATGCGGCTGTGCCTGGGCCCTCTCCCATTTCCTTTTGGCTGTTCACACACCTTTTGGGAGCTTAGGTTTCAGGCTGTGCTCTGCAAGTGCTGGACACTGCTGAGAGAAGGAGCTGCTCTTGCAGGGAAGCTCCCAGCCAGGAGGGGAGAGGTACAGAACCGCCTGCTTCAAACCCTGTGTAAATATTGCTCTTGTCACAGGGAAGGCGTCTTGTTTTTCCAGCCCTCCTGCTCCCAAGCCTTTCCCTAAATATCCATTCTGAGATTACACAGCTGCAGTGTGCATGGAATGAAAAGGTATCTGTGCTCGGCTGCCAGAGTGCCCAGTATCCTGACCTTCTGAACAAAGCAAACCTCCCTCTGTTTTTATGGGTGAGTGTGCTGTATCTCTTGGCTCAAGCTTTAAATGGTCCATTCTGTAGATTTTGGAATAGTGGAATGTGGAGAATTTGAGGCGGGACCCTGCTGGAGGAGGCTTGAGAGGCTGGGAGATAGACCAGGGAGCTCCCGATTCTTTGGAGCCGCTGAGCAATTTTCCTAATAAAATGATCCAGGAACCCCAGTGTGCTCGGGGTATACCAGAAGGGCCTCCTTCCCTCCTTCTATCCCCTTACCTGCCTTGAAGAACAAGAGGTGCTGCATTTAATGTGCATTAAACTCACAGGAACTGGGCCGGATGTATTTGAGGGGGTGGGGGAAGACCGCCGTGCCCAGAGATGTTTTGTGGTGTCAGATACAGGTTGTAGCTAGAGGCAGTGGTGACAGACTTCTGCTTGTGGATTTTTTTCTTCCATCTTCTCTCAAGTAAGTGCTTTAGCTCCAAGTTGGACAGACTTTATGTTTAAATCCCAGTTCTGCTGGTCCCCAGCCGTGTGACTCCAGATGAATTATCTGACTTCACTGTGCCTCTGCTTCCTTTCCTGCAAAACAGGAATAATAACGGGACCCACCTAATAGGCTTGTTTGGAACCATAGAGGAGGTAACAGCCAAGTAATAGCTCTTGTCCCACAACCCCTGATTTATCTTTTCCCACCTTGTCTTCTCTGCCCTTTTGGACCCTCACAGTCAAGATGAACTGATTTTTGGTTGGTCAAAATATTGCATTAGGGCCAAATGGGTGCGGTGGCTCATGCCTGTAATCCAACCACTTCGGGAGGCCAAGGCAGGAGGATTGCTTGCCCCAGGAGTTTGAGACCAGCCTGGGTGACATAGTAAAACTCCATCTCTACCAAAAAAATAAAAAATAAAAAAAATAAAGACAAACTTAGGTATGAAACAGCTTGTTAAAAAATGGTGGAACTTTCCCCTGCAGCCACATCATTTCAACTTCACTTTAAAAATATATTTTTGGCCTGGCACAGTGGCTCACACCTGTAATCCTAGCACTTTGGGAGGTGGAGGTGGGAGGATCACTTGAGCCTAGGAGTTTGAGACCAGCCCAGGCAACACAGCAAAACCCCATCTCTACAAAAAAAAAAAAAAAAAATTAGCCAGGTATGGTGGTGCATGCCTGAAGTCCCAGCTACTTTGGAGGCTGAGGCAGGAGGATGGCTTGAGCCTGGAAGATTGAGGCTGCAGTGAGCTGTGATCATGCCACTGTACTCCAACCTGGGCAATAGAGGAAGACTTTATCTCAAAAAAATATTAATAATAAAGCCAGGTGCGTTGGCTCATGCCTATAAGGCCAGCACTTTGTGAGAGCAAGGTGGGCAGATCACTTGCGGTTAGGAGCTCGAGACCAGCCTGGCCAACATGGCGAGACCCTGTCTCTACTAAAAAAATACAAAAATTAGCTGGGCATAGTGGCGAGTGCCTGTAATCCCAGCTACTCAGGAAGCTGAGGCAGGAGAATCATTTGAACCTGGGAGGCAGAGGTTGCAGTGAGCCGAGATCATGACACTGCACTCCAGCCTGGGCAACAGAGTGAGACTCTGTCTCAATCAATCAATCAATAAAATATCTTTCCTTATCGTCACCTTACAGCTGCTTCCTGGATGGACACACTGTCTCCTTGTTGCTCACCTCCCGCTTCTTGCCTACGTAGCCCCTGGCCTCAGAGCTGCTGCTTGAGGGGCTTCTTGGCTGCACATTAGATACCATGATGAGGTTGAGATAGTGGGGAGGGTGGACCTTGGGACAGGAGCCTTGAGCTTCCAGGAACAGCTGGGTTGTGTTTGAGAGTCGCATGATAGCAGCTCTTTTGTTTTATTGATATCCAGAACAATAATTCTTTCTCTGGACTAGGAGCTATAATTAAACCAAAATATTTCCCAGCTGGGGCAGTGTCTAGAGCTCTGGCAGAAGCACAGCCCTGCCTGGGGATGCTATGCCAGGCATGCCCCATAGAGGGCACTGTAGCGGGCATGTGCCAGGCCTGATGACTGAAGGAGGCTCTCCTGGGCCAGCTAAGTTGTTTCAGGGCTGCAGTTAGGGGATCTGAGGCAGCTCCACTGTCCATCCAGGGGTCAAGAGATGAGCCTGGCACCAGAGCCATGCAGACATCGTTCAAACCCAGCTCTACCGCTTTCTAGTTGTGTAGCACGACTGGCCCCCTCCCTGAGCCACAGAGTCATTTGTGAAGAAGGAATCGCGGAAAGGATTCCATACCACATGTGTCAATGGTGCTGTGCACAGGACCCGGAGCCAGAGTGGGGCACACATGCCTTGTCATCAGGAGCTGCTGTTTTGTTCCTGTGCTTGTTGCTGGAATTCACAGCAAAGTGGGTGGGCTGGCAGGTCACAGTGGCTGCACCCAATCTGCAGCACAGTGCCTGGGGTGAGGGCTGAGGAGGAAGGGAGGAGATGCTTGGCCTTCCTGGCTTCTCCAAGTCTACCCAGAGAAGAAAGGACAGTCAGAGGGGCCCACGCATCCCCCACACCCCTGGAGGGAGAGCTGGGCTCTGGCGGCTGAAGCAGCATTTCAGGCTCACAGTGTGACTCAGGCTTCTCACCCTCAGCCACAATGGCTTATGCCCAGAGGAGAGAACAGGGTGTCCAGGCTGTTGGTGCTTGTGGGCGAAATGTCAGCCATGCTCCTCCTGCCTTGGCCTGGAAAAGGGAGCCCTCACCCCGCAGGACCTGAGGTTCTCTCTGCCAGAAGTTCAGAGCTAGTGTCGGTGGGTTCCCATGCCACCAGGGTGAGCTCTCTGTGAGGGGACCTATGTGTGTCCCTCACCACGGCCTCAGTGCTCCTGGGAAAGCCCTCCGGGCCATCAACACAGCATTTTCTATTCCTTTCTCCCAGGTATCCAGTCGGAATTCTTTATTAACACCACCCGAGCAGGTCCAGGGACATTATCCGTCACCATCGAAGGCCCGTCCAAGGTTAAAATGGATTGCCAGGAAACACCTGAAGGGTACAAAGTCATGTACACCCCCATGGCTCCTGGTAACTACCTGATCGGCGTCAAATACGGTGGGCCCAACCACATTGTGGGCAGTCCCTTCAAGGCCAAGGTGACAGGTAACGATCAACTACCTCCGGAGTTACTCTCCCTTCCTGGGGAGCTGGTTTTGTCAGATCAATCGTAGTGGAAACTATGGATGGTTTTAGATGTGTTAAAGCTACTTTGAACTTTGAATGTCAGTAAATAGTATGAGATGTCAGAGGGCAGTGTTTGCAACTTACAAAAGTCCACAGAGTGGAGCGTGCAGAAGTTGAGAAAACATGTTCGGTAGTTTTCTGTCTCTAACAGGAAAGAATAGATATTGAAATCTTACGTATTTGTTTAGATCAGGGCCTGAAAAATCCCCTCATTTCTAATTTTCACTTTAAAAATAATCAAAAGGTTTTATTATACTTATAAAAATGTGTCTCCTCCAAAACACTGGAAAAAATACCAAACTATGAAAACCAGTTCACAGCCACCACCCAAGGTAACCACCATAAACACTGTAGTAAATCCCTTCCACATGTCATGATTCACTGTTAAGTAAAGAATGTAGGTTCCTCGCAGAAAAATTAGAAAATTCACATAGAAAAATCATCCTTTCTCATCCACGGAATCATTTTTTGATATTTCATTATATGTCATCCAAAATTTTACTCTGCTTATACATAGACTATTTTACGTAAACGGAAAGATGTGAATTCCACTGGCACATCTTTGCGGGGATGGGGGCTGGGGGGATTGGGAGGGTTCTAGGCCTTGTCAGCCGAGGCCAGACTCATCCATTTGCCCAGAAAGCCAGATCCTAGTTGTATGGGGGTGGGACCGCAGGGGTTTAGAAGACATTATGGGTGTGAGATACGGGTGTGGTGGCTTTTGTATCCAGGTGTTGGGGTGCGCGGGCTCTCCTGGGGCTACTATGTAGGGTACTCGCCTGTCCTCTGGCTGAGAGACCCCTCTTGATCTGGCCATTCACACCTGTCCCCCTCCCTCCCGTATCTTAGGCCAGCGTCTGGTTAGCCCCGGCTCAGCCAATGAGACCTCGTCCATCCTGGTGGAGTCAGTGACCAGGTCTTCTACAGAGACCTGCTATAGCGCCATTCCCAAGGCATCCTCGGACGCCAGCAAGGTGACCTCTAAGGGGGCAGGGCTCTCGAAGGCCTTTGTGGGCCAGAAGAGTTCCTTCCTGGTGGACTGCAGCAAAGCTGGTAGGTGTCTCGGCCTTTTCAAGGGTGGGGTGGGGCGGGGCAGGCTGGACATGCTGGGTACACTGGTCTTCCCTGCTGAGGTCTCCTGCAGTGCCTACCCCCATGTAACCCAGCCATTTGCAAGTAACCATGTTCATGACCCTGTTCTCCTGCACTTAATATTTTTAAATGATTTTCTTCTCTTTTGCCTTTTGAACTTGGGTATTTATTTGGGTTTCAAGGGTCGGTTGCCTGGATTCTGGCATCCAGCACACCTGGGTTGGAAACCTGGTACTGCCACTTCATTCATTCATTCGTTTGTTCATAAAACTGATTTAGCCATGTGACCTCGGAAAGTTATTAAATCTCTTTCCAAAAGTCAGTTTCCTCTTCTTGGAAGTACCTTCCTTAAGGTGCCTGTGACAGTAAACAAGAAGATTCTCATAGCTAACGCTTAGAATAGCCCTTACTGTGTGCTAGGGTTTGACACCCATCACTCCTTAAACCTCACAACTAGCTCGTGAGGTATGTGTCGTTCTCATTCCCTGTTTACAGATGGGGAAGCTGAGCTAGGGAGAGGTAAGATTCCAGTCCGAGGTCACCCAGGTAGCAAGTGGCAGGGCAGGGATTTGAACCCACACCGTCAGGCTCTATGAGCCTTCGCTTGTAATTGCCACACTCTCCCACCTCTCAGGGACCCCAGCGTTATGGCGGAGGCTCCTTACCTTTGGCTCTCATACTCCCTCCTCTTCCTGTGCCTGTCCTGACGCATCCGAATGGAGTAACCACCTTCGTTTGCCTCCTAGGCTCCAACATGCTGCTGATCGGGGTCCATGGGCCCACCACCCCCTGCGAGGAGGTCTCTATGAAGCATGTAGGCAACCAGCAATACAACGTCACATATGTCGTCAAGGAGCGGGGCGATTATGTGCTGGCTGTGAAGTGGGGGGAGGAACACATCCCTGGCAGCCCTTTTCATGTCACAGTGCCTTAAAACAGTTTTCTCAAGTCCTGGGGAGAGGTCTTGTGGTTGCTTTTGTTGCTTGTTTGTAATTCATTTTATACAAAGCCCTCCAGCCTGTTTGTGGGGCTGAAACCCCATCCCTAAAATATTGCTGTTCTAAAGTGCCTTCAGAAATAAGTCCTAGACTGGACTCTCGAGGGACCTGTTGGAGAATCTTGAGAAATGCAAGCTTGTTCAGTGGGCTGAGAAGATCCCGCGTACACTAGGTGCCAACCAGAACTCTTGGTGGAGCAGATCACCCACTGCAGCAGACAGACTGGGCACACGATGAGACTGACGTTTCAGAAAAACAAAACTGGCTAGCCTGAGCTGCTGGTTCGCTCCTCAGCATTTATGAAACAAGGCTAGGGGAAGGTGGGCAGAGAAAAGGGGGACACCTAGTTTGGTTGTCATTTAGCAAAGGGGATGACTTAAAATCAGCTTAATCTCTTTCAGTGCCCGTGTTAATGTATTTGGCTATCAGATCACTAGCACTGCTTTTACTGCTCCTCACTGCCAACACCACCATGCTCTGTGGCCTTCTTACGCTTCTCAGAGGGCAGAGTGGATGTGGTGGCAGCCGGGCCCGTATGTCTCCCAAGTACCTGTACCCTCGCTCTGATGATTATTTCTTGCAGAGTCACCACACGAGACCATCCCGGCAGTCATGGTTTTGCTTTAGATTTCCAAGTCCGTTTCAGTCCCTTCCTAGGTCTGAAGAAATTCTGCAGTGGTGAGCAGTTCCCCACTTGCCAAAGATCCCTTTTAACCAACACTAGCCCTTGTTTTTAGCACATGCTCCAGCCCTTCATCGGCCTGGGGAGTCTTACCAAAATGTTTAAAGTGACCTCAGGGGGCCCATGGATTAGCGCCCTCATCCCAAGGCCTGTCCCTTGACTTAACACTCCACACCCGCCCCAGCCAGCTTCATGGCTCACTTTTTCTGGAAAATAATGATCTGTACAGACAGGAAAGAATGAAACTCCTGCCGATCTTTGGCCTGAAAGTTGGGAATGGTGGGAATCTGTTTCTCTCTTTTTTTTAAAGAGGAAGGGCAGCAGCTTATTGGTGGTCTTTTCACCATTTAGCAGAAACAGTGAGAGCTGTGTGGTGCAGAAATACAGAAATGAGGTGTAGGGAATTTTGCCTGCCTTCTGCAGACCTGAGCTGGCTTTGGAATGAGGTTAAAGCGTCAGGGACGTTGCCTGAGCCCAAATGTGTAGTGTGGTCTGGGCAGGCAGACCTTTAGGGTTTGCTGCTTAGTCCTGAGGAAGTGGCCACTGTTGTGGCAGGTGTAGCATATGGGGCGAGTGTTGGGGGTAAAAGCCCACCCTACAGAAACTGGAGCAGCCCGAAGCCTGATGTGAAAGGACCACGGGTGTTGTAAGCTGGGACATGGAAGCCAAACTGGAATCAAACACCGACTGTAAATTGTATCTTATAACTTATTAAATAAAACATTTGCTCCGTAAAGTTCCCTTGGTGTTCTTGGATGCTGTCGCTTCTGAATAAATTGTTTAATCCTAGGAGTTCAACACCACCAGCCTGGGTAACACAGCAAGACCCAACCTCTACAAAAAATTAAAAAATTAGCCAGCATGGTAATGCATACCTGTAGTCCCAGCTACTCAGGAGGCGGAGGCAGGAGGATCACTTGAGCCTGAGAGGCCAAGGTTGCAGTGAGCTGTGGTTGCAACCCTGCACTCTAGCCTGGGCAACAGAGCAAGACAGTGTAACACACACACACACTGTAACATCGTTGGAGCCCCAGACCAGCTCCCCCAACCTGTGCCTTAAGGGACACAGACTAGCAACTTGTTTTGACAATGAACCTGGGCTTTTTGGGGGGGTGGGTAAACAAGAAGCTGTCACCTGTCACCCTGCTGTGCTAATTGTTGCTGCCGTCTTCCCCTCCCTTTGCCTCTGTTTCTCTCTTTTTTTTAAATTTTCCTTTTTTGAGACAGTGTCACTCGCCCAGGCTGGAGGGCAGCAGCGGGATCTCAGCTCACTGCAACCTCCACCACCTGGGTTCGAGCAGTTCTGCCTCAGCCTCCCAAGTAGCTGGGACTACAGGCGCGTGCCACCATTCCTGGCTAATTTTTGTCTTTTTAGTAGAGAGATGGTTTCGCCATGTTGGCCAGACTGGTCTTGAACTCCTGACTTCAAGTGATCCGTCCCGCCTTGGTCTCCCAAAGTGCTGTATTACAGGCGTCAACCACTGCAACCGGTCTGTTTCTCCTTTTTCTAGAAGAGCTTCTGATTGTTAAATGCTTGGGAGGTACCTAGCACCCCTCCTCCTCCTCCGCCTCCACCTCTGCCTCCCCCCACCCCCCAGCAGTGATACCGCTTTGCATATGGCACTACCACCTCAGGTGCTGCAATGACATGTTTGCGGATGCAAAGCTCACTTGGGGGCAGACCCGGGGCCCCTGCCTTCTTGACCTCAGAGTGGGAGTTCTACCCCCTGCTGATACCGCTGTGGAAACAGGAGCCCCCAGATAGGCCTGGCAGGTGCCATGGTGATGGGAAATCACTGCTGGGCCCCCGGCCCTCCAGATGGGGGTTGAGGGTGGAGAGAAAAGCAGGGAAGGGAGACTGGATTTTCTGACACCTGGCTGTCAGTTGGGATCAATTGTTTGCCTCTGAGAGCAGTCTTATCTGTGGCCTGTGCCAGGAAGCACTGCTTCCTGGACTCCTATCTGGGAAGGTCCGTGGGCTTTGGGATTCTGCAGTGGCGGGCAGTTCCCCCGGGTCTGACCGGCCCACAGTTTGATGCTAGTTTGCCCACGGAGGAACACAGGGCACAGCCATTGGTTTCTCCAGTGTGAAGCCCGGTGGCTTTCTGTTGGAGGAGGTAGAATTTGTAAATTAACAGCATGGGCTTTGGTGTCAGGCACCCCAGAGCTTCAACCTTGTGTGGCCCTGGGGAAGTCGCCTTGCCTCACCTCTCTGGGTGGTCGTGAGGATCAGATAAGAGCCCCCAGGGAGATGCAAGGAGCAATTACCTACCAGAGTCTCCGCCACTGCTGTCTGTGACCAACACCTGCCGGAAGTGATGTTCCTTGCACAAGGCTGCCCCCTGGCGGTTTGTTGGTATCGGGCTACGCCTGGTGGTCCCCTGCATGGGGGCGCTGGTGATGTCGCCCTGGGGTAAATTTCCCCACTAGAAGCCACTGCCTCCTGTTACATTAAAGCCATCTCAGGGTGGGATGCACCTCTTTATCCGTCAATGGCTAGGAGCACAGGGCAACCTTTACCTGCACCTGGGCTTGGCTGCTATGGAAACCAGCTGTTTGTGCAAACACCTTGAAAACTTTGAAACTTGACCCTGGACAAGTCTGGTGCCAGGTCCTTTCCGACTTTTGTGTTTTCTTTCCAACTTTCACTATTGACTTTGCCTCTTTCCTACTAGGAGTGGACAGGGCCAATGGAGGTGAAGCAGACAGCAGCTGCCCTGCAGAGATTCCCAGGCCCTGCCCACTTCGAAGCACAGAAGCCCGCCTCTTCCTCATCACATTTCCCTTTGCAACCCAGGGAGGCAGGCACCAGGATGCTGCCAAGAAGGAAACATTTTATTAACATGTTTATTTGTTTCAGATGCACTTATAACACTTGGGCCCCCTGACCACATGTCTAGTTTTAGGACTTCAAAGGGGCTTTGAAGCCACATTTTGATGAGTTCGGTGTAAAATAAGTAGGGTGTGTAGGGATTTAATTTCCCTTGAAAGTTGCACAGACTTAAAAATTAGCAGAATAAGCCGGGCCCGGTGGCTAACACCTGTAATCCCAGCACTTTGGGAGGCCGAGGCAGGTGATCTCCTAAGGTCAGGAGCTCCAGATCAGCCTGGCCAACATGGTGAAACCCCCTCTTTACTAAAGATAGAAAAATTAGCTGGCGTTGTGGTGCATGCATGCCTGTAATCGCACTACTCAGGAGGCTGAAGCAGGAGAGTTGCTTGAACCTGGGAGGCAGAGGCTGCAGTGAGCCGAGATCGCGCTACTGCACTCCATCCGGCCTAGGCGACAGAGTGAGATTCCATCTCAGAACAAACAAACAAAAAAAATTGCAGAATAAAGGTTAATGGCAAAATGAGTGCTTGATCCTTGTCAACCCGCCAAGTTTATACTGAAAATGGGGAGCGTTGTTGTTAATTGAAGTGCCCGTTAGCCTCAGTTCTCAGCCCTGTGGAAGTAGAGTCAGGGAAAGGGATGGAGTCTTTCCAAATCTCCACTAACTTGGAGAGGGAAGAGGCTGTATAATCCATATATTTCACAAATGAAAACTCCCAGAAATGAGGATCTTATGTAGGCATTTTTTCCTTTTCACAATAGTAAATCATAATTTGAGGAAGTAAAAATGTCACACTGGGGGCAGTAAGGGCTCAAGCAAGCCTGTATTCAGTTTATTTTTCTGGCTTTGTCCTAAGGATGCTGCCTAAACACATGGTGGGAGGAATCTTTCTAAACAAAGAGATCCTTCTCTGCTTTGTGATAAGGCTTTTGTCTGAGCCCCCAAGCCCACGGGGACCGGCTCATGAGCATGGAATTTAGGGAGACCCACTCCACACCCCTCACACGCTTTTTCTCTCTTCCTCAAGAGTTGTCGAGAGCAAGCAGGAAATGCAGAATTTACGAGCCTGACTTGTGGCACGGATCCACATATCCAAGGGGGTTTTGTATTTTGGACTCGCTTATCTCCCTGGGACAAAGTACAAAGATGAAAGAATCTGCAAGCCTTTTATTGCCCATGTTTCTTCCTCTGCCCTGACTGCCTTCCCAAGATACCAGAACACCTCTCCCTGTCGGGGGTTGCCCTCCCTTTCCAGGAAGTGGACGTGCTTAGGGCAAAGCTGGTGCTGAACCCCGGCAGGGTGTATTCGGAGAAGGAGAAAACCTCAGCAGAAGCACCAAGTCCTGGAAATGCCAGCTTCAGGCCCAGCTACAAGCAGCAGGCTCCATAGCAGCAGAATAGCCTTGTGTAGAAGCAGCATTCAGAGAGCAGCAGGTCACATGCCGCAGGTTCAAACCTGATTCCAAGCCCAGCGCTGCTGCTTACCAACCGAGATACCTCAGGCGGTCACCTTCTCTGTGCCTCACTGCTCTCATCTGTAAAACCGGGAAATAATGGGAAACAGCCATTCTAAAATCAGATGAACTCCAGAAAGGCACCTCCCCCTGCCTCCCTCCCCCTCAGCACATCCACCCACCAACTGGCCTGGGCAAACCTTCCCCGACCCAAAGCTGTTGAGAGAGGGATTGCCTGAGTGTTGCAGAGATTTGGCTCCCCAAGGCAGACTGGAAGGGGCACCCCAGCTAGGGAAAGTGAGGCTTGTGGAGAAGCCATTGAGCATGGTGGCTCTAAAATTGGGCTGGGGATTCAAATCCTGGCCCTGCCATGACCTCTGGCAGGCAGGTCACTGATCCTTCACAGAAAACTGTGCCTCAATTTTCTTTCCAATGAAATGGGGTAACAGGACCCACCCCATAGAGTGTTCTGAGAACTCACTGACAAAATACACATAAAGATGATTTCAGGCCAGGCATGGTGGCTCACTCCTACAATCCCAGCACTTTGGGAGGCCAAGGTGGGCAGATCACTTGAGGTCAGGCGTTCAAGACCAGCCTGGGCAACATGGTGAAACCCCATTTCTACTAAAAATACAAAAATCAGCCAGATGTGATGGTATGTGCCTGTAATCCCAGCTGGGAGGCTGAGGCAGGAGGATTGCTTGAACCCAGGAAGTGGAGGTTGTGGTGAGCCAAGATCATGCCACTGTACTCTAGCCTGGGTGACAGACCGAGACTCTGTCTCAAAAAAAAAAAAAAAAGAAAAAAAATGAAAAGCATTTCACAGTGTCCAGTACATGATAAGTGTTAATGAAATTACTATTATTGGTGTAAGGGAACTAAGACATTAAGCTCTGAGTCCTAGGAAAGCAGTGTGGTGTGGCAGACAGAGTCTTGGGCTGGGCATTAGGGTTGGGTGGTATCAGTGGGAGTGGGTGGGGTGGGGTGGGCCAACCACAGAACTCTGTCTGAGGTGGGATGTTGGTGGCTTCAGGGAGTGGCTAGAAAGGTGGGAGGGGAAAGGGGTGAGTCACATGCACCCAGGAGGGCTCCAGACCACTTGCCAGCCTGTTCTTGTCCCCTGGTTTCAGAGCTTCACCCTTTTCCCTTTGCGCAGGCCTAGGCCAGTGACGGGCCTGAGGGCTGCCCCCACACCGTCCCGGGGGTTGTTAGATGGATGGGGTTTAAATGAGTTAATAAACTAAGAGTAAGAAAATTATCATCGTAAGTAACACTAAAGCTATGCACCGAGTCTTCTTATCACATTTTTAAAGGAGAATTTGTCAGGGCTTAGAAAGGTTTGGTGACTGGTCGGGCGTGGTGGCTCACACCTGTAATCCCAGCACTTTGAGAGGCAGAGGCAGGTGGATCACTTGAGGTCAGGAGTTCAAGACCAGCCTGCCCAACATGGTGAAACCCCACCTCTACTAAAAGTACAAAAATTAGTCGGGCATGGTGATGGGCGTCTGTAGTCCCAGCTACTCAGGAGGCTGAGGCAGGCGAATTGTTTGAACCCGGGAGGCAGAGGTTGTGGTGAGCCGAGATCTCGCCACTGCACTCCAGCCTGGGCGACAGAGCAAGACTAAAAAGAAGAAAAAAAAGGTTCGGTGACTTGCTCAAGGTCACACAGGTAGTCATTAATGGTCAAGGCTGTGTTAAAACCCGGTAAACCTGTCTAGGAACGGAGCCGTGAAGTTGTACACGACTCCAGACACAGAAAACAGAAGCCAGAGGAGGCTCTCGTAGTGGGCCGTCGGCCTCCTTGGGAGCGCCTGTCTGCACAGTCCCGGCTCTGCTCCCCTCTCGGGAAGTTGTGGGCCTCCAGGGCGAGAGGACGGCCGCCTGGGTTGTCGTCGCCGCAGTGACCGCTAGGGGTCGCCTTGGACACGCGAACTGCGTCCCCGAGCGGAGTACCTGCGTTGGGGAAGGCGCGGGCTCTCCCAAGCCGGGAGGTCTCCACCGACCTCTCCCCTTCTGCGCTGGTAAGTCTGGGTGCTCCAGCGCAGAAGTTTCGGGGGTGGGGCAGAGAGGCTGTCTGGAGTTCCAGCAGCAGACCCCGCCCCGCAACCGATGGACTCCAGGGTCCCGCCGCCCCGCAAGCCCCGCAACTCCTGACTTTCCTCCCTTCACCCGTCACCCCTACTGTTCCCCCTTAACAGAGCCAATGTGAGGTGCGCCTAGGTATAATTTCCTTGAGCACGTTTCCCAGGCACCTACTATGTGCCAGACTCGGCCCGCGGAGATACCCTGGAGGAGTAGATCCCGCATCAAGTTACAGGGTAGGGCAGGATCAGCTCCGCGAGGCCAGGGCGTTTTGTCGTGTTGTTCACCTGCAGCCCGGGACACACAGTAGGCCCTCCGCCAGGTGAGAATGACTAACTGGTGCTTAGCTCCTGCTCAGGGAGCCTGCCACGAAAGGTTCATCAGTCACTACTGTGCGTGCCCCGGGGAGGCATCTCAGGCCCAGCTATTCCACTTAACCTGAGTTTCTTCCCCAGATTTTCCAAACTCCCTCACAGCCCATTTCACACGTGGAAAGACTGAGGCCCAGAGGGCAGTCTACACAGCAGTGGCCTTTCTTGCCTTTCTAACTGGGGGGTCCCAGGCTGCAACACTCTTCCCCTGTGTTTTGCCTGGCTAACTCATGTTCAGAGTTCAGGTCTCAGTCAAAGGGCACCTCTTCCAGGAAGCCTTCCCTGATCTACTCACTGCAACCCGACTAAACGTCTGCCTTCCCTTCTAGAGGGTGAAACCCTGAGAGCAGGAAGTACCTGGGCTCTGTCTTTCCTCATCTACATTTTGAGCCTGGCTCAGTACCTGGCACAGGGTCAAAAGCTAATGATGTTTGTCGAATGAATATGAAAGTACATGCAGCAAAGTGGGAGGCAAGTGGCCCCAGGGCCCTGTGGGTAGCCTCCTTCTCCCTGGTCAGGGAGACGAAAAGTGTGAGGATCCAGGAGGCTGACTTTGTGGTGCCGCCGAGGCATCGGGTGGGTCCTCCCCTGCCCCACCCTGCCTGCACCTCTCTCAGGTGCCCATCCCACTTCCTGGGAGAATTTTGTGTCTGTAACACAAGGACATGGGTTTTGGAGTTAAACCCAGAGATTCCTCAGTTTACTCATTTATGAGAGTGACGCAAGACAGCTTGTTTGCAAATCACTGTGAAGATTAAGTGATGTAACAGTAAAGTCCCCAGTGCAGAGCCTGGCATGGAGTAGGTACACACCAGCCACAGTGCCCTGGGGCAGTCACATGGTTTCCAAGCCTCCATTGCCCTGCCTGGAAAGGAGGGCGTGAGAGCCTACTAATGGGGAGGATGGTTTAAGGCGCACAGAACACAGCTTAGCACCCACCTCGCGGGTGCTTGTGAGACCGCAGCTGATGTTGAGGGAGCGCTTCCTCCCAGCCACACACTGTCCCAAGTGTTCTTTACGCTGGTCTAATGTCATTCTCCCAATACTAAGGGTAGTTCCCACTCTCACCCTGCGGTACAGAGGAGGCCATCCCACTAGCAAGGGACAGAGCTGCGTATCTGAGGAGTTGGACTCCAGAGTTGCCCTGGAAACCCCTGGCTGTGTGTCCAGCGCTCCCTGAGGCCAGGAAAGACTGGGCCTCTTTTTGGACCCCTTTGGGTGCCTGGCACATAGTAGGTGTGCATCGGAGTTTGCTGAATGGATTAGAGGCTGCAGCACCCCATGCGCCACCCCAGGGCCCTGTGCGTGTGAAGGTAAAGGCCTGGGCCCGTCCCTCGGGGGAAGGACAGGCACCTGGGGTTGTGGCCAGGCTCTGCACCCTTTTCCAGCCTGATCTGTTCTTCTGCCTGTGGGACCCCCCAAGTCCCCCAGGGCAGCCCAGCCTCTCCTCTCTGTCAGGGCCTTGGCAACCCAGCCCTCACTGGCTGCATATATACTTGGAGATGAGGCGCTGGGAGCCCAAACACAGGCCGCAGAGCTGTGGGAAGAGCCATTCTTCCCTCCTCCACCTCTCCCTGCCTCTGCCATGAGGGAGCTGGGGACCGCCTAGAACCAGGCCTGCTGGAAGGAGTGCATCCAAAAGGAGGCCGCCGCCCGAGTTGCCTGGAAGATAAACTATGGCCACAAGAACCTAAGGGAGGGGACCATGCCCAGGAAGCAGCTCCAGCAGGCCCCATCCAGGTCCAGTGCCTGCCACCAGCTCCCATGATAGCAAGGAGGTACAGGTTGGATGGCCAGAGACCAAGGGGGCCCAGAACCAGCTGTCCAAGGGAGTGGGTGTCCAGGACTCCCCACCCAAGGGAGACAGAATCTGGGAGGCCAGAAAAGCAACTCAGGGGCCAGCAGGCCAGACCAGGCCAGAGGGCTTAGAAATGAGGCAGGTGCCCCCAAGAATCCTGCAGCTGCTCTTCCCAGGCATCTCCCACGATGGCCAAGGCCAGGCCCTGGACCTCCAGACACGGCATCGGCTGAAGCCCAAGGAGAAGTTCCAGTACCCAGTCATGTCATCCTGGGAGTACAGCTGACACATGGGTAAGGGCCACCACCATCTTACCATTCCAGGCCTCCGGCAGGCAGGCCCGGCCTCTCTCCCCAGCCTCATCCTTCACCACCCCTCACTCCTGGCTCGTGGACCTGGATCACCTTCCCCTTAGCACGTAGACCTTGGGGATGTGCTTAGGCACCTTCATACTTCCAGGCCTTTGCATGCTCTGGTCTCTCCACTTGGGATGCTCCTCCTCCTGCCCCACCCTGATGAATTTTCACACATCACCTCCTCTGGGAAGTCTTCTGAGATGCCTCCAAGCAGATTACTTGAGCCCACCTTCATGCTTCTGCAGGTTTTTGAGTCCACAGAAGCACTGGGCGCACGGAATCACCATTCCTTATATATCCATCTGACCTGGGGAGCTCTTTGGGTTACAAGACTTCTTAGTTAACTTTATTCATGCCCTCCCAGCTCCCAGCCTGGGGCTGGTACTTGACTGTGGAATGAATGAGCAAATGAATGAACATGGACTAGGGATGAGAACTTGATTTGGAATCAGAAGGTACGAGTTCAAATCCTGGTTCTACCACTTCTGCGTTGTGTGATCTCAGGCAAGACCCTCAACTTCTCTGGGCCTCAATGTTCACATCTGAAAAATGAGAATAACCTAGTATGTGCCTTCCTGTGTCATGGAGTTTTGGGGAAATCAAGTGGGAAAGCACTCGGAATAGGAACTGTCCTCACAAACCCCCTGTGAGGTAGGAACCCAGTGTGATTCCATCTTTCAGAATGGAGAGAAGATCTGGAGTTACTGAATCCCAGCTCAATCTGGAAATGAGTTGCTGAACAAACAAGCACAGAATTATGACTCAGTGTAATTAGGAGGCTGGGTTTGATTTCTGGCTCATTCACTCAGTCAGTCAATCATTTAACAAGTGTCTATTGGGCACCTGATATGTGTCAGACACTTACACATTTTGTCCCTGGGCATACTGCAGAGAACAAGACAGACATGATCCCTGCCCTCACCAAAGGTAGACAAACAGATAAATGATGTAGTGTCCGGCCGTGGTCCACACTGCTACAGAGCAGCGCTTTTCCATCTTTCCTATGCACAGGAATCAGCTGGAGTCTTGGCAAAATGCAGGTTCTGACTGGGTCAGGGAGTGGGCAGTGATGGGGGAAATTCTGCATTTCTAACAAACTCCCAGATGGTGCTGATGCTGCTGGTCCGTGGACCATACCTCGAGGTCAAGGCTATAGAAGGAGATAAGTTAGAAGAAGATGGCCAGATATGGTGGCTCACGCCTGTAATCCCAGTGCTTTGGGAGGTCAAGAAAAGAGAATCACTTGAGCCCAGGAGTTTGAGACCAGCCTGAGCAATATAGTGAGACCCCATCTCCACAAAAAAATTTAAAAATTAACCAGGCACGGTCATATGCAACTGTAGTCCCAGCTACTTGGGAGGCTGAGGTGGGATCATTGCTTCAGCCCAAGAGTTTGAGGCTGCAGTGAGCAAAGATTGTGCCACTGCACTCCACCTTGGGCAACAGAGCAAGACCTTGTATCAAAAAAGGAAGAAGAAAAGAAGAAGGAGAAGGAGAAAGAGAGGAAGAGGAGAAGAAGAGGAGGAGGAAGGGGGAGGGGAGGAGGGAGGAAGGAGGAGGGGAAGAAGAAAGGGGAAGAGAAGAAGGAGGAGAAGGAGGACAGAAGGAGGAGAAGAAGAGGAAGAAGGAGGAGGAGGAGGAGGAGGAGAAGAGGCTGCTCTGGTAAACAGGGTGGTCAGGAAAAGTCTACTGGGAGGGAGCATTTGAGCAGAGTCCTAGGTATTATAGTATCTACTCCACAGGACTCATCCACAGAGCAGGTCTCAATTGAGGCGCCACACAGCATCCTCCCAGTCCCCTCCTGCTCCGGCCCATGCGTCTGTGTCCGCTGCCTGTGAAGCCAGTGCCAGTCATAGGGTTGCCTGATCTAGCAAATAAAAATGCAGGATGCCACTTACAAATGGTAGCTGGTATTATTAGTACTGTTGTTGGTGGTGGTGGTGGTGATTCAACAGGCAGGATTTGCAGCGTATGGGCATGTGGGGAGCTAGTTCAGCCTTGAGCAGCCCCCACGTGCCTCCTGTGGAGCACTGGTATGGGTGGGGTATCCAGAGACAATGGGAGAAATGGGATGTGGGTAAGTGAGCTTGGGGTGGGGTGGGGTCAGAATAGTTAATTGGAATTGCCCCCCTATCAGGACAGACCCTGGTGGTGCTGCCAAGGTGGGGTGTCGAGGTCTCCGTGCTATGCCAGGCATTACCCTTTGGATATGAGGTCATAGGAAGGTCTGAGGGTCCTAAGATGGGGTCAAGGGCCCTAAGAAGGCATGGCTAGTCCTAGGTGGTACAGAAATATTGCACTGTTTTAACAACTGAAGCAGCTCTAGCAGTGTGTTCCTGCTGACCCTCAGCCCTGTGGGTTGGAGTAATGTGGCAGGAGGAAGGTGACCCTCACTCTCCCCAGCCTCTGCTGTGTTGCAGGGGACGCTATGAAGCACATCAAGGTTCCAACTTACACTATGGTCCAGTCCATCACAAAGGTGCTTTACACCAAAAGTGATATCCATTGGGACCCTCCGGCCAGGCTCAGCCTTGCTCTGCAGCTGTCAAGCCCCGCTGCCTCGCTGTGGATGGGTAGGCACGAGAGTGACTAAGGCGGGGTCCGGACAATCGGTGGCCCTCCCTGCCGGCTCTGTCTGCCTCCAAGGACCTCAGCTCCTTGTAGGGCTGCCTCCGCCCCTGCCGTCATTGGCAAGACATGGACACGAGGGCTGCTTTCCTGGGGGGAGACAGTGGGGTGTCCAAGTGCTCCATCAGCAGACCTAGGGCAGGAGAGGGCTCGCTAAATCCTTCAGGTGCTAAGGGGAGAGAATATCTCCCTGCTTTTTAATTCTCTGCATTCTGTTGAAGGGATCCATAGCAGGGTTGCTTAGTGCCATTGTGTCCCATAGTTTAGGGAAGAAGTAGTTTACGTTTTTCTTAGCGCTTCTCTCATCCCTCAGAACCTGTGTTAGTCGGGGTTGCCTCACTGCTACAACGAACAGCCCCTGAGTCCTAGTTGCTTAAACCAGTAAAGATGTCCTTCCTCCATGGCCATCCAATCTGATGTTGGGTAGGTAACCCTCCATCTGCTGATCTGGGGACCCAGGCTTCTCCCACTTGGTAGCTCTGCCATCCCCTGGGGCCCCACAGCCCTCCCCTGAGTCCTCTACATCCAGCCAGGGCAAGGGGAGAGAGACTGAGCGTGGAGAGAATCCACCCGCTCTGAACCGCCTTGGCCTGGAGCTAAGCAATGTCACGTCCTCTCCCATTCTGCTGGTGAGAACAAGTCACATGACTCCTAGAGGTGAGAGGGCTGGGTTAATTCATGGAGCCATGCGCTCAGCAAGAAGAGGAGAAAAGGTACCACACCACAGTGGCCTACGTGTCTTGTGCAGCCACCATGCTAAACTCCAAGCTCCATCCTGTATCAGTTTCTTAGGGTTGCCATAATAAAGTACCCCAAACTCAGCAGCTTAAAACAACAGAAATTGGCGAGCTCACATTTTTGGAAGCTAGAAGTCAGATCAAGCTGTGGGCAGGGTCGTGCTGTCTCTGAAACCTATAGGGACCAACTCTTTCTCGCCCCTCCTGGCTTCTGGTGGCGGTCGGCATCCTTGGCCTTCCTCATCTTCCAGCTGCAGCACTCCAGACTCTGCCGTCCTCGTCACGTGGCTGTCTACCTGTGTGTCCCTCTGGCTTCCCATGGCTGTCTCCTTAGAAGGCCATCAATCATATTGGATTAGGGGCCCACGCACTCCAGTATGTCCTCATCTCAACAAATTACATTTGCAGTGGTCCTATTGCCAAATGGGGGTGGCACCGGCAGTTAGAACGTGGGAAAAAAAAAAAAAAAACTTAAAAAGATCTTTTGGGGGCTGGGCGCAGTGGCTCATGCCTGTAATCTCAGCACTTTGGGAGGCCGAGGTGGGCAGATCCCCTGAAGTCAGGAGTTGGAGACCAGCCTGGCCAACATCGTGAAACCCTATCTCTACTAAAAATACAAAAAGTAGCCAGGCGTGAGGGCACATGCCTGTAATCCCAGCTACTCAGGAGGCTGAGGCAGGAGAATCGCCTGAACCTGGAGGCAGAGATTGTAGTGAGCCAAGATGGCGCCACTGTACTCCAGCCTGGGTGACAGAGCAAGACTCTGTCTGAAAAATAAATAAAGAAATCGTCTTTTGGGAGGAACAATTCATTCCATACCACCTCCCTTCTGACAGCTAAACCTTGGTTACTCCTATTATCTTGATGGGCCTCCCTCCTCTCGGAAACAGTTCTCTTGCAGAATCCCAGACATGTCAAATGATTGTCCATGGACCCATCTGATGTTGGTGCCCACAGAATCTGATTGCTTAGAAAGCCTCAGGCAGGTAGGGAATTCAAATAGTCATCCCTGCACACAGCTCTTTCAAAACCAAAATGCTCATGGGCAGGTCTTGTTCAACCAGGATATTGTGGTACACTTTCCTCCTTACCTGGACAAAAGGGCAGTTCCTCAGGCTGGACAGAGAAAGCACCGGGCAAACGAATCACTCTTCCCCGGTCTCTAGTGGTCTGCCTCTTAGCCTGAACCATCATCGCAGAGGAGCTAGACTACTTAAAACTGCAAATGCAACTATCTTGCCTGGTTTTCCCTTAGCAATCTTGGGAACGCGAGCGAGCATCAGTGCGGGAATGGATTCCCCTGAGACGTGCATAGCAGCCTTGTACACCAGGGCTGCTGGAAAAACACCTGCCGGGTTTAATCAAACACCAAATGACCCTTGGGTTCTCTAGAGTTATTTGATTGAATGCAACAAATATTGATCTAGCAGCTCCTGTGGGCTGGGCCTAGGTTGATCTCCTGGGGAATGAGAGGTCATGTCCTGGAGCTCACAGAACGTAGTGAGAAGGGCTGTATGGGAGACAGCGGACAACTTTGGTGCACAGAGGAACCTTCCTGAGGGAGGCCACTGTCATTTCTGTCATTGAAACAATGCTTAGAAAGACCTTAGCACAGTGCCTGGCTCTATACATGTGATTTATATTAATAATAATTATTATTATCTTTATCAGCAGGAAGTCTTTAAGCTCCTTAGAAAAAGACTGGCTACAGCCTTTCTCAACTGGGATTCTGTGAATAAACGAAACCCTACAGAAAGTGACGCCAGTGACTCTTTCCTCAGTCCTCCCAGGAATGACACCATTCTACAGGCATGGGAAAGAAGTTGATTCATTATAAACAGGGGCTGTCCCCGAATCTTAGGGCTCAATTCTTTCTGGGAAGCCAGTTAAGAAAGGCTGGTGGGGAGTTTATTTAGGTATTTAATGAATACTTGTTTCATATCTGCAGGCATTTTTCTAAGCCCTGCACTGTCCAGTTCGGTAGTCATGATCCAACCACATGTCCCTTGAGCATTTGCAATGAGTCTTTTCCAAATTGTGATGCACTGTAAGTATAAAACACACACTGAATTTTAAAGTTTAGTATAATGAAACATAAAATTTCTCATTAATAATTTTTATATTGAATTATATGTTGAAATGACCATACTTGGATAGATTGCGCTAAATCAGAGGTTGACAAACTTTCCCTATAAAGGACTGGATACTAAGAATTTTCAACTTTGTGGATCACCTGGTTTCAACTATGCAACTACTCAACTTTGCCACTGCAGTGCAAAATCAAACATAGACAATACAAAAACAAATGGGTGTGGCTGGTTCCAATAAAACTTTATTTTAAAAACACAGATGCGACCGGGAGCGGTGGCTCACGCCTGTAATCCCAGCACTTTGGGAGGCCGAGGCGGGTGGATCACGAGGTCAGCAGATCCAGACCATCCTGGCTAACACGGTGAAACCCTGTCTCTACTAAAAATAGAAAAAATTAGCCGGGCGTGGTGGCGGCGGGGCCTGTAGTCCCAGCTACTCGGGAGGCTGAGGCAGGAGAATGGTGTGAACCCGGGAGGCGGAGCTTGCAGTGAGCCGAGATGGCGCCACTGCACTCCAGCCTGGGTAACAGAGCAGACTCCGTCTCAAAAAACAAAACAAAACAAACAAACAAAAAACAAAACAGATGATGGGCCAGATTTCACCCACAGGCTGTATAGTTTGCTGATTTCTGTGTTAAATAAAATATTAACTATATTAAATTTAATTTCACTTCTTTCTTTTACTTCTTAAAATATGGCTACCAGAAAATTTCAAATTACATTTTGGCTTGTATTATATTCCTATTGGACCAGACTGGTCTAAGAACTTTACAGATATTAACTCTGGGGGATGATACTTTTACCCTGGGAGGGGTGGGTGTGTGTGTGTGTGTGTGTGTGTGTGTGTGTGTGCTGAGATGTATGAATTCCAACGACAGTCTAGAGCGAGTGTGAAGTTGGCTCCCTGGCCTGGCTCCACCACTGCTGAGTGTGGAGCCCAAGTGCAGGCTGGCTTGTGGAGGTTTCCTGCGGGTGTCTGGACCTGTCTGAGCCCTTCCTCTTTCTAGGTTCACCTCTGGACTAAAGGTAAGTTCCCTAAAAGGCCACCGGGTGGTGCTGTCGGACCACACGCCATGGTGGTTGGCTCACTGGAAACCTGAGCTCTCTACCTGGCTCTGCCATTTGCTGTGTAGCCTTGGACCTCAGTTTCCTCACCTGTAAACGGAATTAGACTAGACTGAAAAGAACACGAACTTTGAAGGCAGACAGATCGGGATTTTAATTCTGCCTCCACCTGGGCCCCATTGTGACTTTCATGGACGTTAGGCACCTTTGCCTTTATAGATCCTTTCCCCCATAAAAAATATTAAAAATTATGTTTTACAACTATATTGGTATGAAGACAAACATGTTATTATTACTATGTTAATTTTTTCTTCATCCCCAAAGTTCATGTTTTTCTTTCTGATTCTGAAGGAAATTGACACATTTCCATGGGCCCTAGGCACGGTGCCTGCCGTGCCTAATGGATGAGTCACCCTTCCCAGCTGGTCACTACTTCCCAGCTGTGTGACCTTGGGCAAGTTGTTTAACTTCTCTGGGCCTCACTCTCCTCGTCTATAAAATGGAGATGACATCAGACTCCACCTCAGTGCTGTGGTTGGAATTCAGTGAGATGGCCCATGCGACAGCCTCTTAGCACACAGCCTGGCACAGAGCAGCCCTTGGCAAATGGCAGCCATTACTTATCATTACCTTTAAGGATATTTTCAGCTCTAGCCTCTATGAAACTGTGAAAAGATCTCAGGAGCGGGAATCTCAAAGTCACGATAACTCGGAAAAATAAAACTCCCAGGGTATTTGGTGGTAGAGTTTCCTAGAGCATATACGGGCAGCAGAAGGAGTTTCTGCAAATGACCAACCTCCTCCCACCTGCCATCAGAGGGCACATTTGAGGCAGGGACATGGGCTGGTGCCACCCGGCCAGAAGCTGAGCAGGCCAAGGAATATGTGCCAGGCAGGGAGACCGTTGGGAAAGGGCTGAGTGTGTGTGTGTGTGTGTGTGTGTGTGTGTGTGTGTATGTACACATGCACAAACCTGCATCCATAGATTCTTGTTTCCTCAAATTCCCTTATTTTGACTTAATCTCAGTAGCTTCCCTGAATCCCAAAGATTGACCCTACTGTTGCCAGGGTCTTGGGGACTGTGGGGACCTGCTCCTCCTTTGAAATATGACCCAAGTGACAAGGGGTTGCTGGCTCCTTCAGGATCATTCAGGTGGAAGCCCGCCCCGATCAGGAGACTGAGCAGCTGATGCAGATGTGAGCCTCTCTCAGCGGCCCTGCTTTCCACCCTCACGCCTGCCTGGGCTGGGTGCCTTTCCCCTTTCCAGGAGGGGCGAGGGATGTGGCCCCCAGTTTGTCACCCTTTCCTGGTTTGGCAACTACTCTTTACACTTGCCCTCTCCAGCCCAAGAGAGAGATAGGAGCAGGGTTGCTGAATTGCAGGAGCTCCCTTCACCCACCCCACCCCCAGCAGGGTCAGGATGAAGGTCACGGGGGAGGGTTTCTGTATTTGTGGCAGGAAAGTGGTGTTGACAAGGAAGAGGATGTCACAAAGACTGGAAGCAGGGGCGTCTCCATCCTCAGGCTTACTTGCCAAAATATTTGCAGTGGTGAATGACAAAGAAACGGAACCCTGGCATGATGCCTTGTGTGGCAAAAATTCATTCTGAATAACTAAGCTTGAGCAACATGTACACCCAGACGTAAAGCAGCCTACCCTTTAACAGAGCAAGCCCCGTTAATGCAAATATACAAGTAAGGGAATTTAATTAATCGAGGGCTTACTAGGCATCAGGCACATCCTCCATGGTTTACACCCATCACCTTATTTAAACTTTACCTATGAGGTTGATTCTCTTATTATCTGTATTTTACACATAAGGAAACTAAAGGTAAGTAGCCTGCTCGAGGTCCCACAGCTGGTAGGCGGTAGAGTCTATGGCTCCAAAGTGAGCCTGGTCCTTGCTACCATGCTACACCTCTCCTCACCAAGGGGGACTAGGAGAGTGATTTCAAATCTGGGCCTCAGATCATGTGCCTTGGAATCAACTGGGGGACTTGTTGAAATTGCAGGTTCCTGCGCCCTGGCCGTAGACCCTTTAGACAGACTCTGGGAGACTGGGACCTGGGAACTGCCATGGTAACTGGTTCCCTGGGATTCCAGTGCATATCAAGGTTTAGACTCTGTTTTGTTCGTTTGTTTTTTGTTTTGTTTTGTTTTGTTTTTGACAAAAGGTCTTGCTCTGTTTCCCAAGCTGGAGTGCAGTGGTACGATCACAGCTCACTGCAGCCTCGACTTTCCAGGCTCAAGTGATTCTCCTGCCTCAGCCTTCTGAGTAGCTGAGACTAAAGGCATGCACCACCATGCACAGCTAATTTTTTAAATTTTTTGTTCAGATGGGGTCTTGCCATGTTACCCAGGCTGGTCTCAAACTCCCGGGTTCAAGTGATCCTCCCACCTCAGCCTCCCCTCCCAAAATGCTGGGATTACAGGCATCAGCCACCACACCCAACCGAGCTTTAGACTTCTTGGACAAAGCCAAGGCTAAAAGGGTGCCTATGACCAGGGGACATTCCTTTTCCCCAAAAGGCCACCAGAGTTTCTTGCCCAGGCCAGGCCAGGTGACCCAAGGGACAGGAGGATGTTTGCAGCTCCATGAGGTTATGTGCGGTGAGACATGCCCTGCTCTGCGCCCTCTTGCCTGGCAGAACTTGGCCGGAATCAGAGCTGGCAGATGCCTGTGGCTCCAGTAATCTGCTCCTGGACAGGAGTGGAGGGATGTCTTGTTGGGAGGAAGCTGCAGGGTGTCAGGACCAAGTCAGAGCCATGGACAGACTCATTTAGTGTCTGGTCCTCCCTCCCATTCCTCCCCCAGCCAGCATGGAGTCCCAAGCTCCAGCAGCCAGGGTTCTTGTCCCAGCCATGTGGGCTGTCAGAGCTTGCAGTACTTTGGGACAGAAGTAAGGGAATTTAATTTATCGAGGGATTACTAGGTGTCAGGCACATCCTCCATGGTTTACACCCATCACCTTATTTAAACTGTACCTATGAGGTTGATTCTCTTATTATCTGTATTTTACACATAAGGAAACTAAAGGTAAGTAGCCTGCTCGAGGTCCCACAGCTGGTAGGCGGCAGAGACGATGGTTCTATGGGACAGAAGGATGAGCCTCTCCCTCTGGAATAAGCCAATTTATGACTTGCTTGACCTTTTTTTTTTTTTTTTCTTTGACAGAGTCTCACTCTGTCGCCCAGGCTGGAGTGCAGTGGCACGATCTCAGCTCACTGCAACCTCCACCTCCCGGGTTCAAGCGATTGTCGTGCCTTAGCCTCCCAGTAGCTGGCTACAGGAGTATACCCACCACGCCTGGCTAATTTTTTGTATTTTTAGTAGAGACGGAGTTTTGCCATGTTGGCCAGGCTGGTCTCGAACTCCTGAGCTCAGGCAGTCGGCCCACCTTGGCCTCCCAAAGTGCTAGGATTACAGTCATGAGCCACCATGCCTGAACTTGTTTGACCATTTTGGACCTTGGAAACCGGCAAGTTTCCTGGAACAGTGAGCCCTGGCTTAGGAGAAGGGTGACAGATGTGTTAGTAGCCTTGCCATCCCTCCCCCTCACCAATTCGTGAGACCTTTGTCCAATGAGGTTAATTGGACATTTGAGGAAGATGGCTTCCCCTGCTTAATCAGGGCCCTCTTGATTTTATTTCCCCAGTCAGATGTTACATAATTTCAAGCGTCAGACTTAAGGTCTTTTTCTCCTACATCAAAAGTCACATCATCCCCAATATATGAAAGGGAAAAAGCGAGGAGTGGAACCGTGCATATGGTGTGCTGTATTTTGTATTTTTAAGGTTACATATGGTGCTCATTTCTGTGCAGTCTCTCTGGAAAAACACATAAGCGGGGAAGAGGGGCTGTTTCTGAGACAGGAAACTCGGGGATGGGGTCAGGGCGCGGGGGAAGCGCCCTTTTCCCTGCTTATTCTTCGGTACTGCCTGCACATTTAGCCTTGTTCATGTATGACTTGAACAAAGAAACATCAGGGAAAACAAAGCAAAACAAACAAAAATAGGCATACAGGCTAAATGGTGCTGTGTTGTTGGACTCCAATGAACCTCCTTGATTGCAGAAAGATAACAAAATCCTTGAGTCCCAGCCAGTCCACTAGGTGTTTGTCACACTGGGGCCCCAAAGACCCCCAACACTGGCCCTGGTGACAAATACAATGTGGTGGATGTTGCAATAGAGGTAGGGCGTACATGGGGGTTGGGGGCACTTGACCCGGGCTCTGGGATAGGGCAGGGCATGTGGGGGCAGAGCCAAGGCCCCCAGGGAGGGACAGCATGGGGGTGCAGGGCGGAGGACATCCTCCTGGAGCAGGGGTTCAGGGTGCGACCCTGGCAGAAGGTGGGGCTGGCGCAATATACCAGATAACAGAGACCTTCATGGTGGCCAAGACTGAGCTCTCTCCGATGGTGATGGGAGCCACTGAAGGATTTATGGGCACGGGGTGGGACTGAGGGTGGGCTGTGGTCAGATTAGTATTTCAGAGGATGACACTGGTGCTTCCTGGGCTGACTGAGTTGGAGGAGGACAATTCGAAGGCAGAGAAACCAGGCGGGAGTGGCCTTTATCCTTCACCCTGTGAGACGTGATGGTGGCCTGACCTCACACAGGAGGGGGCAGATTCTTAAAACAGTTAATTGCCCAAATCACAGGGGCAGCTGGGGCCTTGGTGTTTCTGGTCATTGCCCGTGGAACAGGACCCCTCAGGAGAACTGAAAGCCGACGCTCTTCCTCCCCCTGCAGCCTATCGCATGACAGGGCTGAGCAGGCCCAGTGACAGAGGATGGGGCTCTGGCTCAGGGCATGAAGACCATCATTTTGGGCTACAAATGCCCCTGGTTCCCTTTTGGACAATTCAGGGGAGGTATGAGGCCAAAAGAGATATAAAAGATTCTCTTAAAAATTTGGCTCAAGTCAGAATAAATTCAGGTCAAAAAATGAAAGCAGTTGGATCAGTCTTGTTTTCTAAGTGCAGGGAGCAGTTCATGTATCTGTTAAAGACATTTTATTTAGAGGCAAGAAATGGTTAATAAGATGACACCCTTGGATCTAGGAGCGTTTGCTCTTTGTTTTCTTCCTTACAGTGACAGATTTTTTGCTGTTGGTGAAGGCCCTTGAAGACTGTAGTTTAAATTCAACTGGAAAGTGGTCGCTGACATCCAGGGCCTGTAAGGAGAAAGGGGAGGTAGATATGGAAATCAGGAGATGCCTGGGAGATGCTTTCATTTTAGCGATGAGCAAATTCAGGACCAGGAAGGGGAGATGAAATGCCCAAAGTCACCCCACAGAGCACACACTGGTAAGTGTTATTCCAAGACCAGCTGGATCGAGAAATTTTGGCAGGGCCTCAAATCACAAAATCATAGGCATTGAAACTCAAGGTCTAGTGCCCAATATTGTGTCTTCCGTCTTCAGCAGTGACCTCAAAGGGTGACATCAACCCATCTTTTTCTTCTTTTTTTTTTTTTTTTGAGACAGGATCTCACTCAGTTGCCCAGCCTGGAGTGTAGTGGTGCGATCTCAGCTCACTGCAACCTCTGCTTCCTGGACTCAGGTGATCCTCCCGCCTCAGCCTGGGACCACAGGCATGCACCACCATGCCCAGCTAATTTTTTTGAATTTTTTGTAGAGATGGGGTCTCGTCATGTTGCCCAGGCTAACTCATCTTTCTAGGACAATGGCATAGAAAGACAAGATGGCAGCCTTACCTCCTCTTCAGTCAGCTTGTAAGCTTTCTGGAAGTCAAAAACACTGTTTGACTTGGGAACAACAGAACTGACGATTTCTTGTCCTCTAAGCACAATCCTGGAACAAGGGGAGGAAAAACAGTTGTGTTAATCCAACCTGTGATTGCTGAGATCAAACCAAAGTCTGTGTTTGCTGTTTGGAATTGACTGAGCAGCCTGGCCCTTTCATGTGGCACTCAAAGTCCAGACCTGGTTTTAGCCTGTGACCCTAAAGGACAGTGCCTACAACTGTGAAATAGGATCAGTCCCTGCTATGGTTCTGTGGACACCAGGACACTATCTTCCAGTGTGGGCAATGTCCCTGGTGGAGTAGGAGGTTTTATATGACATATGCACACTATCCCACACAACAATGACTTGTGTACTGAGAACGCTGTTCTCTTTTCAATTATTTTCACTTTCCCTGATTTGATTATGGAGAAATTCTCAGGGAGGTGCTGGTTTGTCTTTAACACCTCCCTCAGTCCCATGTTGACAGAGAGTAGGCTGCCATTTCTGAGCATTCTGCAGGCAAGAGAATTAAGGCAGAATTTAACAATGCATGCATGACTTTCACTGGACTTAATTCTCACACTACCTTCAATTTATGGCAAATGCTGCTGCTTTCCTACTCTTGCTAGTATCAAATTTCTTTCTTTCTCTTTTTTTTTTTTTTTAGATGGAGTCTTGCTCTGTCACCCAGGCTGGAGTGCAGTGGCACGATCTCAGCTCACTGCAAGCTCTGCCTCCCGGGTTCACGCCATTCTCCTGCCTCAGCCTCCTGAGTAGCTGGGCGCCTGCCAACACACCCGGCTAATTTTTTGTATTTTTAGTAGAGACGAGGTTTCACCATATTAGCCAGGATGGTCTCGATCTCCTGACCTCATGATCCGCCCACCTTGGCCTCCAAAGTGCTGGGATTACCGGTGTGAGCCACCGCGCCCAGCCATGAAATTTCTTTTAAAAATTTATTTCGGCCGGGCGCGGTGGCTCAAGCCTGTAATCCCAGCATTTTGGGAGGCCGAGACGGGCGGATCACGAGGTCAGGAGATCGAGACCATCCTGGCTAACACGGTGAAACCCTGTCTCTACTAAAAATACAAAAAACTAGCCGGGCGAGGTGGCGGCGCCTGTAGTCCCAGGTACTTGGGAGGCTGAGACAGGAGAATGGCATAAACCCGGGAGGCGGAGCTTGCAGTGAGCTAAGATCCGGCCACTGCACTCCAGCCCGGGCAACAGAGCCAGACTCCGTCTCAAAAAAAAAAAAATAAATAAAAATAAAAAAAATAAAAATAAAAAAATAAAAATTTATTTCAATAAGAAATTAAGGGATTTAATGAAAAATATAGAGAAAAATCACAGCATATGTGCTTTGCAGTAATGACAAAAAGTAAGAATGAGGTAGTCAAACGAGTTTTGGAAACAAACTAACATATCCCAAGCTGGGTGATGCAGTTGTAGTCTTCGTGGTCCTGAGTGATTTACTGAGGAATGGCGAGGTGAGTCAAACTGCCATTTCATGAGGGCCCACTGGGCCTTCCCCATTCTAATCGACAGTTTTGGTATCTGCATTTGCTAACATCACCACCCCAACTAACTTTTTTTTTTTTTTTTTGAGGCAGAGTCTTGTTCTGTTGCCCAGGTTGGAGTGCAGTGGCGCCATCTCAGCTCACTGTAACCTCTGCCTTCCAGGTTCGAGCGATTCTTCTGCCTCAGCTTCCCAAGTAGCTGAGATTATAGGTGTGTGCCACCATGCCTGGCTTATTTTTGTATTTTTTAGTAGAGACGGGGTTTAGTCTTTTTGGCCAGGCTGGTCTTGAACTCCTGACCTTAGGTGATCCACCCACCTCAACCTCCCAAAGTGCTGGGATTACAGGTGTAAGCCACTGCACCCGGGCTATGGCTTTTAATTCAACCCAAATGTAAATTCTTCACATCAAATTAGAGATTTGTGAAAGCTTTCTTTAAGATTCAGAAAGTAAAGAAAGAGATGTTTAAGGCTCCTCTATTTCTGACTTCTTCCAGGGATGTGCAGGACCAGGCCAGTGTTCATGTGAAGTTTTCTGAGGCTGGTCCAGGGCATCGGCCAGATCCTGGGCATCTTTGCATGATCTCCCAGCACTCAGCACTTGAGAGGTGTTTGATAAATATGTGAACACGGAACAAAGACTGGAATTGAGACCATATTGTCTAACTCCATTTTTAAAACATCATTTTTATGGCTTTTTATTTTCTCAGTTTATTTTATTTAATTTCACTTTTTATTTTATTGTATTGAGACAGGTCTCACTATGTTGCCCAGGCTGGAGTGCAGTGGCTATTCACAGGCATGTGATCACATTGCTCTAAAGCCTTGAACTCCTGGACTCAAGTGATCCTCCTGCCTTAGCCTCCAGAAGTAGCTGGGATTACAGCATACGCCACTGCACCTGGCCTATGACTTTTTAAAAGCCACGAGAGGCCGGGCATGGTGGCTCACACCTGTAATCCAAGCACTTTGGGAGGCCAAGGCAGGTGGATCACCTGAGGTCAGGAGTTCAAGACCAGCCTGGCCAACATGGCGAAACCCCATCTCTACTAAAAGTACAAACAAAAAAAAGAAAGAAAGAAAAAGCCAGGCATGGTGGTATATGCCTGTAATCCCAGCTACTTGGGAGGCTGAGGCAGGAAAATCGCTTGAACCCAAGAGGCGGAGGTTGCAGTGAGCCAAGATTGTGCCACTGCACTCCAGCCTGGGCAACAGAGCGGGACGCTGTCTCAAAAAAAAAAAAAAAAAAAAAAAAAAAGCCAGAAGAGTTCTACATGTGGTTATGAGAAACAAAATTCAGAGCATCAAAATAAAAAATGAATTGTTAAAATGTCACATGTAATCCCACCATCCTTTGGGATACATGTGTATAAAATCAGGATCCTTTTAGTAAACATCTTTTTCTAACCTGTTCTACCTCCTCCTGATCTACCGTGGCCATGTTGCCTTCTGATTCTTCTGTATCATTTTCAATCACTTCCCACTCATTTGCCAGGGGAGAAGAATGGCCCTGGAGAAGGGACTTGACCTACCCAAGGGCACACAACTGCCATGTGCGAGTGAGTGAGTGAGTGAGTGGCCATCGTCCCGGCTTTGCTGGAAGTCCTTCAAAATAGGGGGCGGGGACGATCTGGGCACTTAGTGCCCTGTAACTCCCCATCTTGGGTTTCCACTTTGCAGAGTAAAAACTTATGCAAAGGAAACACCAGCCTCAAAAGCTCCAAGAGGAACAAAGGAGGTCATGGGATGGAAATGAAAGCTAGACCTCGAAACTTGAGAAGTGAAAACGAGTGGCCTGGTGGCTCTCATGCAGATGGTCATCTCACACTTCCTCGTGGCAGGCTGAGCTCTGGGAACTGTGGCCACCACCTGGGACCAGACTTCTAGGGGTTTCCCCACCTGTGGTCTCTGTGATGGAAGATCACTAACATTCACATGCCTCAGGCACTCCCCACTCTGTGCCCATTGAAGGAGCAAAGATGAAAGCTGTTTGAAAATCCCTGAAGGGACTTTAAAAAGCACAAGGGAATGCTAGGACTTAAATGTACGCGTTTGCATTTAGGAATATATACCTGAAGCTTCAAAGTACAAATACCGTTGCACTAATTGGTCTCATTTTGGGGGTTGTTTCCTGAGGAAATCACAAGTACTTGCATAAAATGTTCAGAGGATATTGATTTTAGCAGTATTTATAACAGCAAACCCTTGGTAATAACCTAATGCCCAATGATAGGGATTGGGCAAATCAATTGTGGTAAGTCTTTGTTATGGAACAATGAACAGCCCATTAATGTAATGAGCACTTGCCGTATGCCAGGCATTGTGCTAGCAGCCTGACATGCTATTTCATTGACTCTACATCAGATCTTCATGAGTGAGGCACTAGGATAATTTCCATTTTACAGGGGAGGAAATGAAAGACGCAGAGAGCCTGTCTCTTGGTCACAGACATATGAAGTGGTAACGTCAGGATTTAAATCCAGGCCTGTCTGATACCGAAGCCAGTGCTTACCTCTGCTAAGCTACAATGCCCAGGGCCACCGCATAGGGTCCTGAGGTTCATACACTGCATGTGGTACCCAGTAGAGGGGCCTGACATTTAATGGACTCAGCTCTCCAAGCAGTGTGCTTTTTTTATTTTTATTTTTATTTGTTATTTTTGAGACTAAGTCTCACTCTGTTACCCAGGCTGGAGTGCAGTGGTGTGATCCTGGCTCACTGCAGCCTCCACCTTCTGGGCTCAAGAGATCCTCCCACCTCAGCCTCCTGAGTAGCTGAGACTATGGGTGTTTGCCACCATGCCCGGCAAATTTTTGTATTTTTTGTAAAGACAGAGTTTCGTCATGCTTCCCAGGCTGGTCTCAAACTCCTGTACTCAAGCGATCCACCCACCGAGGCCTCCCAACGTGCTAGGACTACAGGCGTGAGCCACGGTGCCCAGCCACCTTGCGCCTTTCCTAGTGCACACCAAGCACTGTGCTGAGCCAGCAGCACCCTGCAGGGCCTCCTACCTGTCATATGCACACTTGGTGCTCCTCTTCACCGTGGTATCCTCTTGGTCCCCGATCAGCCAAACGAACCTGGGGTCGGTCCTCAAGCGGATGTTCTTCCAGGCCTTCTTGGGGACGTAGCTGCAGCCGGCATTGAAGTCACCCATGAAAATGAAATTCTAAAAGACAAGATTTGAAATTGTCACCCGGTGGATGCTGCTGCAGAACGCTTTCATGTGGGTCTCTAGCAAAGACTCCGCCTCCCAGGCCCAGTGAACAACAGGGTCTGTTATGGGCTGAATCGTGTCTACCCTGCTCCCACCCGGGCCAAATTCCTGTGTTGAAGTCCTAACCCCCAGCACCTTAGAAGGTGACTGTATTTGGAGATAGAAACTTCAAGAGGGAATTAAGGTAAAATGGGCTCTAATCCAGTATGACTGGCGTTCTTGTAAAAAGGGGAAATTAGGACACAGAAAAATGGAGCAAAGACCATGTAAAGACACTGGAAGACGATGGCCATCTACAAGCCAAGGAGAGAGGCCCTCAAAAGAAACCCCCCGCTGGCACACCTTGATCTGGGACTTCTAGCCTCCCGAACGGTGATGAACTCACGTTCTATTGTGTAAGCTATCAAGTCTTTGGTATGGTACTTTGTTATGGCAGCTCTAGCAAATGAATACAGGGTCTTTAAAAATGTCTTTTTGTGGTTTAAAATTGAGTCATAGTTTTGATGAGTTGATGACAGGCGAGTGCGTACCAGTGAAGGTGTTCTTAACAGGAAGGAGAATGTTTGCTGTTCTTAGTCACCACAATTCCATGTCAGCACGCAGAGTCAGGTGTGAATAAAAAAAAAATTCAGTAAATCTATCCCTCACATCTTTTGTCTCTGGCTCAAACTGCTGTAGGGTGTAAACACACGAATGAATCAACACCTTTTGTTTTCAAGCAGGAAAAGTGAATTTGGGTGGTGTATTGGCAGCCCTGGCATCACTCTTTCTCTCCTATTGTGTTGAAGTTGGAAACTTATTTCTGTGAAAATTCAGTTCCTTGAGGAGGTGAGAGGCATCTTCAGGGGAGGGGACCATCAAGTGAGCTGTCCACCCCCACCCAAGGCCACCAACAGAAACTTTCTATCTTGGAAATAGTTTTTCCCGCACAGCTCTTGGAACAGAATTTTCAACATTCCACAATCCAGAGGAAGTGCCAGATTTCCTTGTTTGTGCTATTGTTTGGTAGGGCATTGCTGACTTTAGAGTTTTCTTCAAGAACATTTTATTTTGATCTTAGTGATCACGATTCTCCCCGTGATTGACGGGTTCAGTTGAGGACAGAGGGTCATTCTTAACCTCAGTGATCACCAGCTTCTGCTAACATAGACATGATTTGCTGAACATTCACTATGTGCCAGGCCTAGCACTAGGTGTCTTTAAATTTACACCTCACAGCAATAAACAATAGGAGGTAGAAGAGCCCACTAACCTCTATAGAAACAGGATTGAGAGATTAAGTGACCTGCTCTAGGCCACAGGACTGGGAGGTTCAAGTGGTGAAGTCAAGAATCACATCCCAGCTGGGCGCAGTGACTCAGGCCTGTAATCCCAACACTTTGGGAGGCCGAGGCAGGTGGATCATCTGAGGTCAGGCGTTCGAGACCAGCCTGGCCAACATGGTGAAACCCCGTCTCTACTAAAAATACAAAAATAGCTGGGCATGATGGCAGGTGCCTCTAGTCCCAGCTACTCAGGAGGTTGAGGCAGGAGAATCTCTTGAACTCGGGAGGTGGAGGTTGCAGTGAGCCGAGATTGCACCATTGCACTCCAGCCTGGGGAAAAGAGTGAGACTTCATCTCAAGAAAAAAAAAAAAGAAAGAATCACATCCAAGTCTGCTTCACTGAAGCAGTTTCCCCTGTTGTTCACTTTTAGGCCACTGATGCCTCCCCACAGCCCGACACTCAATGGGTGCTCAATACATTCTTGTTTAATAAGTGAATGATGTCATAATTTTTGGAAAGAAAGAATCTTTCTTTTGACCTATTTATTAATAAGCAATGAAATACACCCCTGGTCTTTTCCATGCCCAGCTCTGATGGACTATGTTCACAGTCTATTTGATTCATTTTGCACTTGGAGCAGTGGAACTCAGGAGGAGGAAGGGGGATCACAGGAGTCACATTCCGAAAGAAGAAAAGAGAAATACAGAAGAAGAACTCTTGGGTGCACTTCCATATTTGCCAAGAGCTTTCACAGACCCTCACAGCCACAAGTGGTGCATCCCTCTCTTCCAAAAGTGGACAGAACTGAGCCTATAGGGATGGCAAATGTGTGCCCCCTTCTGTGAAAACAGCACTCCAAGTTTCTCTGGGAGACCACCCATCCCTCCTGCACCTCAAACTGTGAGTTTGGGGTGAAACTGGGGTGGACACAGATTTAGCCAATCAGAGTATCTCAACACCCTGATCACAACGATTGGTTCAGGGATGGACACGTGACCCAGTCAGAACCAACGAGACTCAGTCCCACAGTATTTGTTGCATTGTGGGAAAGAAAATGTATCAGTTGGTCTGGAGGCTGCTGGTGGCCATCTTGCCATCCCATGGGTGGGGCCAACCTGAGAATGGAGCCACGTAGAGGAAAGGGTGACCAGGAGATGGAAAGGAAGAGACAAATCAAGCCCTGATTCTCTTGTCTGAGCCCTGGATCCAGCTATGCCTGAAGTACTCCTGGACATTTCAGTTACACAGACCAATCAATTGCTCCTTCTTTTCATGAGCCATGTTAAGATTCTGTCCCTTGCAACTGAAACAATCCTGACTGCTCTATGCCTCACACTTCTCAATTGCAAAGTGAGAATGAGAAAGGTACTGTAGCTACCTCAAGGGATTATTGGGAGGATTAAATAAACTTGTCCATGTCAAGTCTCAGCACAGTGCCTGGCACTAGCTATTCACTCAGTAAATGTTGGCATCTGTTATTAATGGGAAAGTGTGGGAATTCCCAAAGCCCACGTGCAGGGTACCCAGGCAGATTTAGCAAGAGGGATACTTAGGGCTGAAGAAAGGCCTTAAAGAAGGCTGTAAGTGGTGGTAGCCTGCACATGCCCTGCCCTCTCCCCCTCCCTGGAGAGGTACTCATCCCACTCAGGGACCAGAGCCTGCCCCTGCTAGATGGGAATTCGGCTGACACAGCAGTCATCACCTCTGCCTTCCAGCGGTGTTTCACGTCCATGTAGACGTCAACCAACTCGTCGATCTCTTTAACGGATGTCTCTGGGGTGGTGTGCAGGGGGATAATCACGAAGTCTTTGACAGCTGAGGAACAGGAAAGAGGCAGAGGTCACACACTTCCCTTGTCAAGGTCTCACAAACACTGCTGGACGGAAACAGGCTCTCCCCTCCAGAAGGCACAGGCTGCATTGTCTGGGTCCCCTGTTCCCAGAGGGTCCGGCCAGTGGCTGAGATTTTAATGATCTCGGGATCATTAGGCTGCCTATTTTTACTACACAAAAGACTCATTTCTCCCAGTTGCCCTTCATGGCTAAGAGAAAACTGGTAGACTGTTGTAGAAAGTAAAACAGTTTCCTCTTCGAAGTTTCCTTTCTTGTTAAAGAATAAGTCATAAGTGTTAAAAATAATAGTTTCTTTTAAAGACTAACTTCCTTCAAGCCTCCTTGCTTTGTGCTAATAACTCTTTGTTAAGCCCTATCCTGTGTAGCTGTTAGACATGCTTACAGGCATGTAGTACATTCTATGTCCTTGTACCTTAACCAAGATATTTGTGCTGGACATGCTCGCAGGCACGGTTCAGCTCACAGCCTTTGCCCCTTCCCTATTTGGCATAAGCAACTTCCTCTTTTCCTTTGTTCTCCCTTGCCTTTACCTATTTAGGAAAGGTTTAAATTATTAGCCAGTCAGGTTAGCTTAGATTGTGTGGTCTGGCTCCAACCAATAGAGACAGGACACAGTAGCAGGGACAAGCTGAGTAAAGGATAAAAATTGCTTCCCTCCTTTATTCAGGTGTGCTCTCACCATTGTTCCATCTGCGAGGAGCACCCTTTCTGCAGAAAGTAAAATTGGCTTGCTGAGAAAACTTTTTATCTGAATGTTGATTTTTCTTTGCGGTACCAGGGAACAAGCATTCTGCTTCTAAATGAACATTTTACTTATTACAACTGTGTTCCATGCTGGCATTGTGGGTGCTTTTATTTTCCCATTTGTGTGTGTGTGGCAAATCTATTTTCTTTTGTTTCTGATGTATTTTATCCCTCTTCTTCTTTTTTTAAATTGACAGCTAAAAATTGTATATATTTATGGTTGTATTTTCTACTTTTTTTTAAAGGTTTTCTTTTTTTTTTTCTTTTTTTCTTTTTGAGACAGAGTTTTGCTCTTGTTGCCCAGGCTGGAGTACAATGGCGCAATCTCAGCTCACTGCAACCTCCACCTCCCAGGTTCAAGTGATTCTCCTGCCTCAGCCTCCCAAGTAACTGGGTTTACAGGTATGTGCCACCAAGTCTGGCTAGTTTTGTATTTTTTTTTAGTAGAGACGGGGTTTTTTCATGTTGGTAAGGCTGGTCTCAAACTCCCAACCTCAGGTGATCCACCCATCTCCGCCTCCCAAAGTGCCAGAATTATAGGTGTGAACCATCACGCCCAGCCTATTTTCTGCTTTTCAAAAATAATAAATCTGTTTGGTTTTTGTACTAAGGAAAAACATTTTCTTTTTCTTTGTTTTTCTTTTGTTTTCAAGATGGAGCCTTGCTCTGTCACCCAGGCTGGAGTGTAGTGGCACGATCTCAGCTCACCATAACCTCCACCTCCCAGGTTCAAGCAATTCTCCTGTCTCAGCCTCTTGAGTAGCTGGGATTACAGGTGCACACTACCACCTGTAAAAAATTACCCAGGTAATTTTTTGTACTTTTAGTAGACACGGGTTTCACCATGTTGGCCAGGCTGGTCTCGAACTCCTGACCTTGTGATCTAGCTACCTCAGTCTCCCAAAGTGCTGGGATTACAGGCATGAGCCACCAAGCCCAGTCGAAAATTTTCTAATTAAGAAAAATTGACCAGGCGTGGTGGCTCACTCCTGTAATCCCAACACTTTGGGAGGCCAAGGCGGGCAGATCATCTGAGGTCAGGAGTTCAAGACCAGCCTAACCAACATGGAGAAAACCCGTCTCTACTGAAAATACAAAATTAGCCGGACGTGGTTGTGCATGCCTGTAATCCCAGCTACTCGGGAGACTGAGGCAGAAGAATCACTTGAATCTGGGAGGCAGAGGTTGTGGTGAGCCAAGATCACACCACTGCACTCCAGCCTGGGCAACAAGAGCGAAACTCCATCTAAAAAAAAAAAAAATAGAGGCTTGTCAGTTTATACTCCTTTTGTAATTAAGAACAAAAGTTCCAAAAAACTATTTAAAAATTAGCGTGGTCTTCATGAAAGACTTTTGTGAAGTGTCTGAAAACCTTCCCCCACCATTGGAGGACTGAGAGAGCCTGAGTGTGGCAATGTGCGTGACCCTCGGAAGCCGTGCCTGGCCCACCTGCTAACAGCAGCTGTCACTTTCTGAGCACCTCCTCCTGGGACCTCCCCTTATTCTCAGCCCGGATTCCCACTCTTACCTCAACAGACAAGGGCGGTGGGGTGGTCACTGCTCAAGTCACACAGACAGGAGCCAGAACTCAGCCCAGCAGGCTGCATCCAGGGCCCTACATACCCTCATCGCTGGCTCTCCTCCTCAGGCCTCCACTGCACTCCCCCATCCTTCTTTTGGTCCCCCTAAATATTCCAGCCTCCTTCCCACTTCTGAGCTTTTGTGCTCACTGTGCCCTCCACCTGGAATGCCCTTTCTCCAGCCCTCTGTATGGCTGGCTTCTTCAGGTCACAGCCCAATGTCACCGCCTCCGTCTGGTCCAATGCCCTCAACAGAGCCTGGCACATAGTAGGTACTGAAAAAGTATTTGATTCTTGACTCCATCGAGCATTGCATAGTGGTTAACATGGGCTCCTGATTGGGCACAGTGGCTTACACTTGTAATCCCAGCATTTTGTGAAGCCAAGGCAGGCAGATGGCTTGAGCTCAGTGGTTTCAGAACAGCCTAGGCAACATGGCGAGACCTCATCTCTACAAAAAATTTTAAAATTAGCTGAGTGTGGTGGTGCGTGCCTATAGTCTGAGCTGCTTGCAAGGCTGAGGTGGGAAGATTGCTTGAGCCCAGGAGGCAGAGGTTGCAGTGAGCCAAGATCATGGGACTGCACTCCAGACTGGATGACAGAGCAAGGCCCTGTCTGAAAAACAGAAAAAAAAAGAACATGAGCTCCTGAGGTGGTGGCCTGGGTTACAACCCTGGTCTCTCCATTTCAGCAGCTGGGTGACTTCACGCCTTTTTAAACCTCAGTTTCCTGAAATGTAAAGTGGAGATAATCCTACTCCCTACCTTGTAGTCATTGCAAGGATTACAGGAGGCTGGCACTTAATCAGGGGCCAGTACAAGTACTGTTGTTAGAGTTCAGGGAGCAATCCATTTGGATTTCCTCACCTGCTGCAGTCTGTGGAGGAGTCTGCAATGCAGTGACCAGAGGGAGAGTGAGCCTCTAGGCTAGTGGTTCACCTAAGCCATCGCTTAGGAATTGTTTTTTTTTGTTTTTTGTTTTTTTTGAGACAGAGTCTCACTCTATCACCCAGACTGGAGTGCAGTGGTACGATCTTGGCTCACTGCAACCTCTGCCTCCCTGGTTCAAGCAATTCTCCTGCCTCAGCCTCCCGAGTAGCTGGGATTACAGGTACGTACCACCACACCCAGCTAATTTTTGCATTTTTAGTATAGACAGGGTTTCACCATGTTGGCCAGGCTGGTCTCGAACTCCTGACCTCAGGTGATCCACCTGCCTCAGCCTCCCAAAGTGCTGGGATTACAGCCGTGAGCCACTGTGCCCAGCTGGGATTTTTTAAAAGGAAGGAAGGGTTGTACTTGACAGAAACCAAGGAATTGCAGAAAACAATTTCCATGCGCCTAAACTCTTCAGAGAGAGGGGAGCTACCATTGCTTCCAGAAAGTGTGTTCCAGGCTGGGGAAGTCTTGAGTCTCAGCATTCTGAGAAGCAAGCCTGGTGCCATCACACCGAACTGCATCGTCTACACTGAGGTATTAGAAGCAATGCACTGTCACATCCAGCGTAATGCCTCCCTAATGGGCTGCATAAACCTGAGCTCATGCTCCAGGCTGCTGCCCATTCATGGGCCGTTGGGGAGGTCCCCGAGAGAGAGGCCTGCGAGTCTCACCAGTGTGGGGCGACTGGAACCAGACCACAAAGGGCTCCCTGGAAAACACATCTACGTCTCCATCCTGATAGTCATGGTAGTGATAGCTCCTCTTCACAGATACCAGCTTTTCCCTAAAAGAAAGAAAAGGAAATCCTCCCAGCTAAGTCAGCCCTTTTCTTACTACTTTCATAAAGTAGAGATGTAGGTTCCCTTGGCTTTCTTAGACTCCAGAGCAGGCTCAAGCATGGGGTCATTTTCCTGAGAGCAAGGCTGAGTCAACTCTTCTCAACAGCCAGGGAGCTGTTGAGAATCTGGGGGCTGAAGATATGAGCCATACTAGTTATCTGTGGCACCCACAGGTTAATGTTCAGACTTAAGAAATTACTAGCAGGAAGAGGAAAAGAATATGAAGTTCGGGAATCAGCTGGGCTGAGCACCTCAGCTTTCCAGCCTTGGGCCAGGACTTGACTATGAGGAGTAAAGAACTCCTGGCCTGGCAACCATGGAGCCAACCAACAAATGAGGTGTTAGGAGACCCCTTGTGTTTTCAGCTTGAAGAGTTAATACTTTGCATAAGCCCCCAGTTTTGACAGCAGTTATTTCGATCAACACTGAGAATTGGTTAGAGATCCAAATTTGGTTTTGCAGAGAAGACATGCATTTTGATTCAATTCACGATTTGTTAGTGGCCATGTTCTAGGGAGCATAGATGATACTTACTTGTAGAGAAAGGCATATTGTTCTTTATATGTGTTTCTTCCAAGCCGAGAGCTAATCACGTAGTTGTACGTTATGCCTCTCCTTGAATTTCTAGAAAAGAAAGATTTCACACCGCATCTTAAAGAATAAACATTCCCCTACTGTACATGTTCCTCTCTTTCCAATCTGCCCCCATACACCCAATGTGTGGAAGGGCCACTGTTCATCATAACCTTTGAGTCCAGTAAGAAGGGCTACCATTGATTGGCTGGAATGTGGCATCTGCCAGGATCTTTACAGCCATTATTTCTTGCCTTATGAGAAGGGTATTATCGTTATCCCCTTTTTATGGTTTGCAAGGCCAAGTTGGGATATGAACCTAGATCCAACTCACCCCAAAACCCGCATGCTTTGGCCTGTACCTGTAGGAGGCCACTGAGACCCTAGAAGACGATCTGGGCCAGAATCAGCCCCTGACCCCACTCATGCCCATGGCTGCAGCTGCAGCTTATGCTTTCTGGTGGAATAAACGTCATCAAGCCACCTGTCCGTGTCCACGAACCACTCCTGAGCATTTATGATAAGCGAGAATATTCTCTCCTCTGAAAGCCCCCAGGCATTTTCTCACAAGCCTTGGGAACATGATTTCACTTCACTGTTGTTTGTATCCTGGGTGCTGGGGATACAGCCATGAAGTCCCATTGACCTTGCCCCTCACCTGCACCAGGGAAACCGGACTCTCTGTGTGTTTGCCAAACCTACTGATAACTCCACTCTGGGCAAAGCCTAACACAGTTTCACATTGTCTGCTCACAAAAAGATCTAGGGCTTGTCTGAAGCTGCAGCATATTCTTAGGTTCAGTTGGAAAAAAAGCAGAAGGGGTATTTAGGGGCCAATCTTACAGAAATTCCTGGAACTTCAGATGCATTATTCTAAGGCAGACCTGGCCCCTGGGGCCCCAGGAGTGTGAACAGTAGGTTCTGCTGGGCTTCCACTTTGAGGAGGTTGGCCCTATTTTGAACATAGCCTGCCAAGTCCTGAGTTACCAAACTGCTTGTGGTGACTCAGTTGCAAAGTGACTAAGGCCTATCCTGGCTTGTGGGGGATAAAGGGACAAACACGCTTGGCTCTGCCTGGAGTCCATGACAGTCTAGACAGGTTGGGGAGTGCCAAGACCAATGGTGGTGAAAAGACTTGCCCCAGATGGACTGTGCTGGAGATGCCTGGAGCCCACCTGACCCCTCAGTCCCCCACAAACCTGTCCCCTCAGTCTCCCACAAACCTGACTGGGACCACTCCAAGGAAGGCTGAGATGACAAAGAATAGAGCACTGGCTATGAGATTAGATCAGATGTGATGCAAGTTCAGCGGTAGGCGTGGCCACTTCCTGGCTGAGTGACTCAGGCAGGTCCCTCACTCATTTCCCTCACTATAAGGGAAGCCCTTAGGCAGATTGACATGGATTCTTGCCTGTCCCTACAGTTGTCCTACACATTCCTTCCCTATGATGGATAAGCCCGGAGATTACGGGATGATGGCACCGGGATCTACCATCTCATCTCGCCCCTGCCCAAGACCCAGACATGGCTTTTGTTCAAAAGTCCCTATTAAGTGTTTCATGCTGAGATGGCCAGGTGCAGTGGCTCACGCCTGTAATCCCAGCATTTTGGGAGGCTGAGACAGGCAGATCACTTGAGGTCAGGAGTTTGAGGCCAGCCTGGGCAACATAGCAAAACCCCAACTCCACTAAAAATACAAAAGTTAGCCAGGCATAGTGGTGCATGACTGTAAATCCAGCTACTTGGGAGGCTGAGGCAGGAGAATCGCTCGAACCCAGAAGGCAAGGGTTGCAGTGAGCCAAGATCTTGCTGCTGCACTCCAGCCTGGGCGACAGAGTCTCAAATTTAAAAAGTACTAAAATAAAAAGCAAGTGCCCCTCATTCCTTCACTAACGCCTTTCACCACAGCTCTCTGATCACACCCCCCAGAAGTAACCACTATTAATAGTTTGGAGAGCATCCTTCCAATCTTTCATCTTCTATGCACATGGAAACACAAACACACCCTTATTCATGTAACATGACGACTCAAAAGGGCTATTTTACCTGCAATTCTCAACTTGCTTTTTTTCAATACATTGCAGCCATTATTCCATGCTGGAATATTTAGCTCTAACTTATTCTGTAGCAAGCATGAATTTTTTTTTTTTTTTTTTTTTTTAAAGAAACAGTCTTGCTTTGTGGCCCAGGCTGGAGTGCAGTGGGGTGATCATGGTTCATGGTAGCCTAATCCTCATGGGCTTAAGTGAGCCTTCCACCTCAGCCTCCCAGGTAGGTAAGACTGTAGGCACATGCCACCACACCTGGCCACCAGCGTGACTTTTAACAGCTGCATAATATTCCAGTGTGTGAGCATATCGTAATTTTATTGATCTTTCTTCTACTGTTGGTTTTTAATCTTTTCTTTTTTCTAACATTTTCTTCATAACCATACTTTTTAGCTCAGCCTCATCTGCTTTTTTCATTTCTTTCTGTGTCCAGACCCCTCATCTATTTCCCCTATTCTGTTTTATCACAGTAAAATCAGCTGGTTGAAAGTTCTCAGGCCGGGTGCGGTGGCTCACGCCTATAATCCCAGCACTTTGGGAGGCCAAGGCGGGCGGATTACGAGGTCAGGAGATCGAGACCATCCTGGCTAACACAGTGAAACCCCGTCTCTACTAAAGAATACAAAAAATTAGCCGGGCGTAGTGGCGAGCGCCTATAGTCCCAGCTACTCGGGAGGCTGAGGCAGGAGAATGGCATGAACCCGGGAGGCGGAGCTTGCAGTGAGCCGAGATCATGCCACTGCACTCCATGCACTCCAGCCTGGGCGACAGAGCGAGACTCCGTCTCAAAAAAAAAAAAAAAAAAAAAAAAAAGAAAGTTCTCAGGACCGTGGCTAAGGGAGTTGGAATCCTGGGCAGCACAGGCTATGTGAACTGGTGGTCAAGTGTGGGATCTCACATTACTTTCAGATCCCTGGAGCTTTCAGATGCCCTTGCACTTGACCTTGAGCCCTAGCGGGCCCACCCTTCCCCATGTTACCCGTTCAGCTTCTCCATCAGTACGGGGCAGATCCTGTTGTTGCTATCCTTGATTTCCATCAGGAGCATAATGTCACAGCGTTTGATGACCTGCAAGAAAGAGAATCCCCAGGGGTTGAGGTCATTTACCACAGATAAATAAAACCTTTTATTGGACACTTACTGTTTTTAAGCATTGCATTGAGTGCTTATTAAAATAATTTCTACTCTGAACTAAATGAAGGACTCCCTGAGGTAGGTTGGTGCTTTTGTTATATACATTTTTAAGATGAGCGTGAGGCTCAGAGAAAGTTGAGTAAATTACACTCCCAGTAACCCTACTAGAAAGTGGTGGAGGCAGAATTTGAACCTATACCATTCAAGCCCAGAGCCCCTTGCTCATGACCTCCCCACAATATCCTGCCTCTTGGCTTTGCTTGAATAATTATAATAATAATAATAAATATTAAGCCCTTAGTCAGCAAAGGTAACAGACTGGATTAGAAATTAAGAGGTATAATGATAATAACTATAAAAGCTGACATTTACTGCAAACCTACTCCAAGTCTTACAATAACCCTATGGGATAACTATGCTTTTTAGTCCATTAAACATAGGCAGAAACCAAGCTCAGAGTGGTTGAGTGACTAGCTTAAAGTCATACAGCCAGTATAGGTTGTAGAGCCAGGATTTGAACTCAAGTCCACGTGACTACAAAGTCCACCATGCTGAACTGTTAAAACACAGTCCTGGCTGGGCACGGTGGCTCACACCTGTAATCCCAGCACTTTGGAAGGATGAGGCGGGCAGATTGCCTGAGGTCAGGAGTTCGAGTTCAGCCTGGCTAACATGGTGAAACCCCGTCTCTACTAAAAATACAAAAATTAGTCGGTCATGGTGGCATGTGCCTGTAATCCCAGCTACTCAGGAGGCTGAAGCAGGAGAATCTCTGGAACCTGGGAGACAGAGGTTGCAGTGAGCCGAAATCACGCCACTGCACTCCAGCCTGGCGACAGAGCAAGACTCCATCTCAAAAAAAAAAAAAAGAAAAGAAAAACCAGTCACTGCTCTGGAAGACTCAGTCCAGCAAGACAGACAAATGGAAACAGCTAGCTATGATGTGAGACCAAAATCAAACCAAAACAAAAACCTGCGCTACATAAAAGTCACAAGCTGTGGAAGTGTTGAGGAGTAATGAATCGCTTCTATTCGGAGGATTTGGAAGGGCTCCACAGTGGAGGTGACATTTGAATGGTCCCTGAAAGCTGAGAAGGCACTCAGAGAGAAAAGAATATAGGAGAGGCTCCTTCAAGGTGAGCAACCACCTAGAGGCCAGGGTGCAGACCAAGCCCACAGCCCTTCCTGTGACCAAGCCCACAGGGGCCTTTCTGTGTATGGGATCCTGGTGGGCTCAATGACACAGGATTTGTTGGTCAAGGACAAGGCATCCCCAAGGTTAATATCTTTTTTTGAGACAGGGTCTTGTTCTGTCACCCAGGCTGGAGTGCAGCTGTGTGATCATGACTTACTGCAGCCTCAATCTCCTGTCCTCAAGTGATCCTTCCACCCTGGCCTCCCAAAGTGCAAGGAGTACAGGCATAAGCCACTGCACCTGGTCTCCAAGGTTAATTATGTCCTCTTACACAGCCACCAAAGACATAAAGTAGGAGGGTTATGCCAGTGGTCCTGTCTTTCCAGAGCACATGTTCCAGTTCCATCTTTAGAAGGACCCAGTGGGGAGAGACACCAGCACTTACCTGTCTGGGTGCCTCTGTGACTGGGGGTTCAGCCTTTAGGAGGTTGCCCCAGGTGGGAGGTCCACCCGTGTAGTGACTGACGAGGAGAACAATGTCCTAAGGCTGGAGCCTTCCATGGACAGCTTGAACTCCATGGCTTCAGCCACGCAGGGCTCTCCTGGGAGCTGGAAGCCACTGGCCAAGCCAGTCTGCTGATTTAGTCACTGTGACTGCCACACCTTTCTGGAAGGCATTTTCAAATATGTATGCCCTTTGACCCAATTTTTCCACTTTGAAGAATGTCTTCCTTTGGGGTGCAGGTGGCTGAAGCCTGTAATCCCAACACTTTGGGAGGCCAAGGCAGGCAGATCACCTGAGGTCAGGAGCTTGAGACCAGCCTGGCCAATATGCCGAAACCCTGTCTCTACTAAAAATACAAAAATCAGCCTGGCGTGGTGACGTGTGCCTGTAATTCCAGCTACTGAGGAGGCTGAGGTGGGAGAATCACTTGAACCCGAGGGACAGAGGTTGCAGTGAGCCAAGATCACACCACTGCACTCCAGCCTGGGTGACAGAGTGAGACTCCAACTCAAAAAAAGAAAAAAAAAGAATGTCTCTCGTTGTAAGGAAATATCCACAATTTCTCTGCACCTCAGGTTCCTCATGTATAAATTGGGATGAAAATATCAATCCCTCATGGGGTTGCTAGAGGATTAAGTGGGTACTTAGAATAGTGCCAGCCATGTAGGAGGCATGAAACAAATCAGTATTACCTGTACAGATCAGAGAGAAAGATGTATTGCAACAAAAAATTGGAAACAACCTAGGTATTGCCAAACAGAAAATCATTCAATGAATTAGGTTGCAAACACAGGATAAGGCATTATATAGCATTAAAGGCATGTTTTAAAAGAATATGAACATCACGGGAAATATAATATAAAGCAGAATACAAAACTGATGACACAGGATGGTGTCCCTGCTGCGAAACCCATGCGGACTTACATATGCCTGTAAGAAAATTACCCAAATGCCAACAACAATTACCTTCAAGTGGCAGGGTAATAAATGATTTCCTTTCTTCTTTAAAGGTTTCTGTATTTTAAAAATCATCTTTAATGACTATTTTCATTTTAAAAATCATTATTTAATTTATACAGAATATAATTTAAAAATTAGACCTTTATAATTAAAATGGAAGTCTTATTTAAAAAAGAAAACTGCTCGATGGGGAAGAAATTGTGGGAGGTAATGGCCAAAATTTATCAGGACATGACAGGTGCATTTCTAACTAACTTATTTAATATAAGTTAAACGAGTTGTCTTATATAACATGCTTAATACAGTGCCTGGCACATAGGAAGGGTTTCATAAGAGTTACCTCTTATCATTGACTCATCAATTTTTTTTTTTTTTTTTTTTGAGACAGAGTCACAGAGTCTCACTCTTGTCACTCAGGCTGGAGCACAGTGGCACAATCTCGGCTCACTGGGTTCAACCTCCGCCTCCTGGATTCAAGTGAATCTCCTGCTTCAGCCTCCTGAGTAGCTGGGATTACAGGCACCTGCCATTATGCCCAGCTAATTTTTGTATTTTAGTAGAGACAGGGTTTCACCGTGTTGGTCAGGCTGGTCTCGAACTCCTGACCTCAGGTGATCTGTCCGCCTTGGCCTCCCAAAGTGCTGAGATTACAGCCGTGAGCCACTGCGTCCGGCAATTAATCAGTTTCATGATAACTCTTTGATGCTGGTCCTCAATGCTAGTGTAGTTGGGTACTCTGAGGCTCCATGAGGTTTAATAATTTGAACACAGAGTGAATACAGGACAACAGGTTATCTACACTACAGAGCACCTTCTTGACCACTATATGTGTTTATTTATTTATTTTTGAGATGGAGTCTTGCTTTGTGGCCAGGCTGGAGTACGGTGGTGCTATCTCAGTTCACTGCAATCTCCGCCTCCTGAGTTCAAGCAATTTTCCTGCCTCAGGTTCCTGAGTAGCTGATACTACAGGAGCCTGCACCACCACGCCCAGCTAATTTTTGTATTTTTGGTAGAGACAGCGTTTTTTCCATGCTGGTCAGGCTGGTCTCGAACTCCTGACCTCAGGTGATCCATCCTCCTCGGCCTCCTAAAGTGTTGGGATTACAGGCATGAGCCACCATGCCCGGCCAAATACTCCATTTTCTAATCCCTCTTGACACATGTTCTCCCTGCTCAAATTTCAGACCAGGAAAAATATACTTTCCCTGGCTCCATCTTCTCAAGAGGAGGCTCCCAGGATGAGAGTCCCAGGGAGGAAACCTTCCAGAGCCGAGACCTGAAACACTGATATCTCCCTAAGGGCAAATTCCTGACTCTGTTCACAGGAGGGGAAGAGGAATTTCTGGGTTGTGCATGCCTAGTGTTGACAGAATCCAAGCAACGTGTACTATAAGTGGGCCTGGGGAGAGGGGAAGAGATGGTCTGGAGGGGTCTTGAAATATCCGGGACAGGCCGGGCATGGTGGCTCATGCCTGTAAGCCCAGTGCTTTGGCAGGCTGAGGCAGGAGGATATTGAGCTCAGGACTTTGAGACCAGCCTGGGTAACATAGCGAGACCCCATCTCTACAATTTTTTTTTAATTAGCCAGCATGGTGGTGTGCACCTGTAGTTGCAGCTACTCAGGAGGCTGAGATGGAAGAATTGTTTGAGCCCAGGGGGTCAAGGCTGTAGTGAGCTGTGGTTGCACCACTGCACTCCAGTCTGGGCAACAGAGCAAGAACCTGTCCAAAAAAAAAAAAAGGAAGGAAGAGAGGAAGAGGGAAAGAGAGGAAGGAAGGGAGGAAGGAAGGAAGGATGGATGGAAGGAAGGAATGAGAAAGAGAGAGAGAGAAGGAAAGGAAGGAAGGAAGGAAGGAAGGAAGGAAGGAAGGAAGGAAGAAAGAAAGAAAGAAAGAAAGAAAGAAAGAAAGAAAGAAAGAAAGAAAGAAAGAAAGAAAGAAAGAAAGAAAGAAAGAAAGAAAGAAAGAAAATTAAAAAGAAAGAGAAGAAAAGAAAAGAAAGAAAGAAAGATCTGGGCCAGAGGGTGGCTTGTGAAACACTATGTCATGCCTCTAAAGAGGGAGCAGCTCAGCATGGTGGGAAGAGCCTGGGCTCCAGCCCTCCCTCTGCCACTTATATGCTCCACAGCTATTTGGGCAACTCACTTCACCTCTGAGTTCCATTGCCTCCTCTGCAAAATGGGCACAATAATCAGAGTGGCTGTGCGGCTGAATTAGATACTGCACATTAAGGGCTTGGCACATAGCATGCACTCCTGAAATAACCATTGCCCTCTGCTGTAAGCTCTGTGAAGAGGGAGGCGATGCCTCCCACAGCCACTGCTACATCCTCAGTGCCCTGGTGTGTCTAATACAAGGTCTAGCTTCACTGAGCATTTGCTGGATGAACAAGCTCTGTTCTTTAAGGACACCCTGGAAAACGCACAAACAGGGGACACTCAGCCAGGGAGGGGTTGGCATCTGGACAGCTGCCCATGATATGCGGGGGCCAACCCAAGATGGAGAAGGCAGGCCTCCCTCACTCTCCAGCCTCCCCAGTGCAGGTCAGGGTGACGGCAGCATGATGCTGCTGAGTCTCTGAAGCGATAAATCCGGACGGAAGAGTGGAGAAGGCATCTCAGCTTCTATGGCTGGGCTGCAGGGGTGTGTTTGACCCCAACTCTTCCCCTTACTGGCTATGGAAATCTAGATAAGGGGCCACTCTCAGCCTCCATTTACTCAGTTATGAAATGGGGGCGACACCACCTAAGTCACAGTATTAAATCTGAATATAGAATTCCTGGCCTATAGGAGGTGCTTAGTCAATGGGCGCTAGAGATAATCCTATTTTGAGTGCCTGGCATTCTCGGGTGACTGTGAGTGTGCTGTTGGGTGGCTCTTGCAGTGTTTTGGGGATGGCCTGTTGGTAGGATGGGGAGGGTGATGCAGCCTTGACAAGGACTTCGGACACGCCCTGCAGGACAGAGCTGCTCAGGGGAGATGCAGAGTTCAAGCCCCCATGATGGACTCACTAAGGAACAAAAAGACAGCCGGGTTGCATCAGTGAGGAAGGAGATGGGAATTCAGTGGCTATCCAGGTTCCACAGGCCGTGTGTGAAGTGGGGAAAATCATTTCCTTACATGTCAGGGCTTCCCACTGAACAATCTTGTCATGGTTCCCACAGGCTTGGCATTGCTATCCTGGCTAAACAACACCATCTAGAAGGCCTTGTGTACCTCCCAAAGGACAGGGCCACCCAGGTCTGAGAGGCTCATCCAAGTAAGAACAGAGCCTGCCAGTCCTCACTCCAATCCTCCTTCCCAATGAGAGCAACAGCAGCGGCTCTAGCTCATGAATACCCGCCTTGTTGCAGGCTCTGCTGGGCGCCTCAGGCACCCTGAGTTCTCTTCCCTAGCCAGCGCTACAGGTGGTATTTGGGCGTGGTCGCCGTTTTGCTGAGAATAGCTGGTGGTTCAGGGAGGTGCAGGGCCTCCTGAAGCTCACAAGTCTGGTAGGTGGGATCTGAACCCAGGGCTCCTGGCCCCCCTACCACACCATGGTGCCTCAGGTTTCCTAAGGTAATAAGTACCTTTCCAGAGTCCTGGGAAAGGGTTAAGTTGCCAGCATCAAAAATAAATTACCCTGTAAGATAAACGGAGTCAACTGACTCCAGAGAAAGCGAGCAGTGTCCCCAGACACTGGATATATCACCCAAGGAAAGCCTAAGTGAAGGTGGAAGGAACGGGGGAGTAGAGGAGGGGGAAAGAGGAAGGAAGGAGGCGAAGAAGGAAGAAAGGAAAGAGAGGGAGGGATGGTGAGGATGAGAGAGAAGGAAGGAAGGAAAAAAGCAAGGAAGGGAAAGAAAGAAAGAAAGAGAAAGAAAAAGAAAGGAAGAAGAAAGAAAAGAAAAAGAAAGAAAGAAAAATAAAGAACGAAAGAAAGAAAGAACGAAAGAAAGAAAGAAAGAAGAGAAAAGAAAAGAGAGAGAAAGGAGCTGGGCTTTGCTGGTGGAAAGGAGTAGCTGTATAAGATTACTTCATCTTTCTTTGTTCATCACCTCTGCATGGGGAGTAATAGTCCCTCTTCATAAAGATGATGAAATGAAACCATGTGCTTATAGTGCCTGATACAGGCATTCAATAAATAGCAATAAAAATCATAATAGCCAACCCTTATGTGGAACGTATAATGAGCCAGATACTACGTTAAGAGCTTTCTATTTACCAACTCCTATAGTCCCCTCAGCGATCCTGGAGAGAGCCCCTGTTTTAAGATGATGGCAGGAGGCACAGAGAGTTGAAGTGGTTATTGTTCCAAGCCAGCTTCTACATTCCCCCTAAGGGCCAACTTTAAGTACGTTGAGTCTCTTAAAGTCTGAAGACAGGAGAGAGGGTGTGAGGGGTGTCTGGGATCCTCCTCCCAGGAAAGGGACTCACCTTCACAATGACATCCATTGCATTCTGGTCTTCCTGCTTGCTTTCCCCAAAGGACCTGACGTTGAAGGAGCAGATCCTCAGGGCCAGGGCACTGTGGATGGAGAGGAGGAGAAGCAGCAGTGGGGCCAGCTCCTGTGACATCCTGGCGCTGCTCTGGCTTCAAGACTCCGTGAGAAGACAGCAGCGCTTGCAGTGCCGGATTCTGGCCACCTCCGTAGGCTCCACTGACTTATAAAGCCTGCAGATAACAGGAATTACTGGATTTCTCGTTGCAACTTTCAGTTCTCTGAGGAACTGAAGATCATGGGGTTTAATCCCCAAGGAAATACAGATACATTGGGCTAGCCTTTTAGGAGCCCCTATATTCGTCACCCGGGTGCGGAAATTGGCATGCCTCATTTAGGCGCCATCCTCCACAAAGTCACTCATATCCCAACCGGGAGCCAGCTCTGACATCTAGTCATCGGTCCTGCGGTTGCATGCCATGTGCCTTTTCCTGACAGTGGATGAACTCGGAAGTGGTCCACCCTAGAGGGCACCTGGGGTGACGGAACCTTCTGCTGGGTGACAATGAGGCAGGAGGCATGGGAAATTCTGCTGGGTTTTCTCTAAATCACTGGGATTTGGCGGCCTGGTGTCCTCAGACACACCCAGACTGTGACTCTAATTGCCCTGGTGGTGTAAGGGTAGTTTGAATTACTTAATTTTTTAGACTGTTTTACTGTACAAATACTAGCAGTGTGTTGCCAGAGAAAGCAACTGGGGATCTGATGGAATGGATGAGGAAAATGTCCCTGGACTCTGTGAGCAAATAACCCATGAAACCCATGGAAAGACCCGTGACTCAAGCTGATATTAATTTAATATTGACGAGAGTTGTGTGACCCTGGGAGAGAAAGGTCTTGTAAGAACTGTAGGATATCAACTCAAGCAAAATGACATTTAGAGATTTGGGCAGGAAACTATGAAGGTCTATAAAGAAAAAAAAAATGCAAAATCCAATCAAGATACATTAATGGATTTTGGTAAAGACAATTCTGTGAAAAGGGTAGGGAATAAGAATAACTCCAAGCCAGCATCGGGATCTGCGGACCAACCCCTCTTAAGGGGATGGGTCTGGGGCCACAGCCACAGGGAAAATTGTACATCTATCTCCAACATACATCCAGGCAGCATCCTGGCCAAGCATGGCAGGAATTCTATAAGATAACCCCAAATAGTACATGGAAGGAAATGGTTTCCTGAGTTCGTGCTGCAATCAATCTCCCTGTTGTCTGCAACCTAAGACCTCAGGCCTGGTTGAATCTCTGGAAAAAGTGGCTCTGGGCCAGATGCAATGGCTCACTCTTGTAGCCCCAGCACTTTGGGAGGCTGAGGTGGGTGGATCACTTGAGGTCAGGAGTTCAAGGCCAGCCTGGCCAACATGGTAAAACCCTATCTCTACTAAAAATACACAAATTAGCTGGGCATGGTGGTGGGTGCCTGTAATCCCAGCTACTTGGGAGGCTGAGGCAGGAGAATGGCTTGAACTTGTGAGGCAGAAGTTGCAGTGAGCCAAGATCACACTGCTGCACTCCAGCCTGGGCGACAGAGTGAGATTCCATCTCAAAAAGTAAATAAATAAATAAATAAATAAATAAATAAGGAGTTCTAGGGAATGGTTAATTGTCTTTCTTAGTGAATAGGCATCTTCCAACCAGAAAAAGATTCAGAATTAAGTGTAGAAATGTTTAAGAGACTCAGAGCCATGGTATAATGTTTTTGTGTGTTTCAAGATGGAATATGTGATATTTTATGGACTTAATGAGAGCTGCTTGGCCAACTATATAGAAAATCTTGTAACTCTCTTATAAAATGTGCACTTGCTAGGGTTTGATTCAGATTCATGACTTTACGTTGAAACCTTTGTCTGAATACAGTTCTGGAACATTTATAAACACTTTGGGTTATCGTCAGTGTTTTGTTTGTTTGCTTTATTAGAATTCAAATCATTTAGTATTTTTTAAAGGTAGCTTTTTTGTTAGTTCAGACAATTGAAGAAATTTTAAAAGAAAATACGGCATATTAAATAAAGTTTAAAATGTTTATTAGTCGGCCACAAACCCCTTATAAGTAATTATTCAGGTTTGTTGGGTTTAGGGTTGGCAGATTTAATAAATAAAGTCATAGAACAGTAGGTAGATTTGAATTTGGGGTAGTTTGTATTTAATTGGACAACTTGTATTTTGTCTGGAAATCCTAGCTGGATTTATAAAAAGAATGAGAATCTTTGTAAGCTGACCTTAAAAGCATGGCATTTTCTTTTTTTTCTGTTAACAAAGTTTTTTATTTTTAATTTTTGCAGGTACATAGTAGGTATATATATTTACAGAGGCATGGCATTTTCTAAGATAGTAATCATTCCATCAGAGTCCTAGAAAAGTTCTTCGTTCCTAGCATTAAAAACAAGCTAATGTGTAGAATAAAGAAAGTCAAGTAAATTTTTTTTTAATTTCCAGCTTTAACAATTTGAGTATTAACTTGAAAAAATAAAATAAACCTCTAAATAGTGGTTTCTGCATATACAAACTGCCCTTGAGGACTTAAAGAAGAGTCACATGAACAGATTAAGAGATGAACCCCATTATCTAATTAGCACATCCATGGAATGAAATTGGACCTTTTAAAAAATGCCTGGATTCTGGAAGCACAATTCTAAGAGCCAAATTTAACTGAATCCAACTAGGTGCAGGTGCTGCATTAGGGCTTTCTGTGTTTCATCTCACTCCATATCCCCCCAGCCCTTCCTATGGCTGCTTTATTTTAGAGATGAGCAAACTGAGGCTTGTGCCCCAGGAAACAGACCTAGCATGTGGCAAAGCTGAGATCCAGTCTCAGAGTGCTGACTCCAGATTAACTTTCTCACCCACCGAACCAGGCATATCAAAACCTTAATATGGAACACTGGGGGTGCAGGGAGGGATGCAGGGCAGGATATGAAAGGAGGACTTCCACTTTTTACTCTATATACTTGTGTATTGTTTGATTTTTTTGTTGTTGTTGCAAAAACATGTACTTCTTTATTAATTAGAGATAAAGAAAAAAGTGCTAAAAGTTTTTCATTCTTTTAAGCAGGTTCAACAATGCCCATGCAAACACGTTTTCTGTCTTTGTGTGCAACTGAGTCAAGGGAAGCTTTCCCCTACCTCCAAGAGTCATTGACCCCACCTGCAGAAGGTTCACTTCAACCCCTCCATGCAGTACTGGACGACCCTGGTAAGGCAGAAACCCTCTGTCTCATCCTTCGGTTGGCTTCTCTTGCTGGGAACTGGGAATTTTGAGGCACTTGCCTAACTCCTGCTGACAGCTCCGGGGTCTCCATCCTCGGGATGAAGTTTCCTGCTCCATATACTTGCAAACACCAGTCTCCAAGATGCACCTGGAAGAAAAGATAAATATGCATCATTCTTTATTGGAGATTTATAATGCACATTAATTAGCATATTAAATGTTCTGAAAAGTCCTGTAATTGTAAAAAGCCGCTTAACTGTGTTGAAACAGGGTGTCCAAAATTTATTGTCTGCGGAGTCCTTTTCTTCATAGAATTCCTTGGACTATTTTGAGCAACGTCTACTTTTGGGAATACTGTCCTTGATTGTGCATTGACAATCAGATCCCCTCAAAGCCTCAAGCTCTTGTCCTGGTCAATAAGTCCCTGCTGAAGAGCTCCGTGCATGTCACATGAATGGGCTGAAATGAGGATCAGGAGTTCAGACACATGGCCCCCATACAGCCGTCCACTACGGGCCCTGATGGGACAGGAGTCAGTGGAGACTGATATGTTGCGCAAAGGCTTCCTTGGAATTTGAGAAAGGCAAGATATGGAGATTTCAGGAGAAGCAAAATATCATAGGCTGAGTCACCCAAAAGCAGCAAGAAGAAACAAGAAGCCTGCAGGAAAGTGCTCACTCCTGGCAGAGGACAAGCCTCGTGATCCAAATAGGTGTTTCCAGTGACTGATGCTGGTCTTTGTACAAAAAATGAATGAGCATTAACAATAATTTTGTAATATATGCAAAATGCTCCATTGCCACGTTTCACAACCAGCTTAGAGTTTGCGGGGAGGAAGGTGCATTAGTTAAGGTTGTGTAACTGTGACAAACCTCACCTTTGCAGAGTTGTTCCCAGATGATGACACACACTCTGGGTTTCAGCCTCACACATTATCTTCCACACAGGGCTGTGCCTGGACCTCAAGAGTCACTTTCTGAAGGGCAGGCCTGCTCTGATTAAAATCCTTCCAGGGCTTTTATCGGTCAATGACCCAACTCCTTAATGTGGCCTCTACCTGCTCACATTTCCCAGGTCATAACACTCTACTCCTCTCTTCCTCCCTAACTAGTCTCCCCTCCACTGCCTGGTTTCGGTTTTCGTTTCCCCCTCAGGGCCTTGGCACGGCTGTTCTCTCCGCCTACAGTGCTCTTTCTTCCTCCAGCCTCAGGGCTCAGCTTAAATGTCACACCCTCAGAGAAGCCCTCCTGGCCTCCCAACCCTATCAGGGTCTTCCCTCTTCTTCTCTCTCGTAGCACCCAGGTCTTTCACTTCATGGTGTGCATTATAACATCTTATTGTCTCTGAGCTTGTGTGTTTCCTTGTCTAAAGTTGTCTCTCAACCAGGCTGCTGCATAGGGGCAGGGGCACCTCCATGTGTCTGTGCTACCTGGAATAGGATTGTCATGTAGCAGCAGATGCTCAATAAATCATTGCTGAATGCGACGTATGATGCTCTAATGGATGCCAGAGACCAAGTTCTTTTTTTTTTTTTTTTTGAGACAGGGTCTCATTCTGTCACCCAGGCTGGAGTGCAGTAGCGCAATCTCAGCTCACTGCAGCCTCAATCTCCCAGGCTGAAGTAATCTAATCTTCCTACTTCAGCTTCCCAAGTGGCTGGGACCACAGGTGCATGCCACCATGCCTGGCCAATTTTTGTATTTTTTTTTTGTAGAGACAGGATTCCACCATGTTGCTCTGGCTGGTCTTGAATTCCAGGACCCAAGCGATCCTTCCACCTTGGCCTCCCAAAGTGTTGAGATTACAGGCGTGAGCCACCATGTTTGGCCTAGAGACGGGGTTCTTGATCACGGTGTGGGTATGATGCCAAGGGAACTCAGCTTCCCTGGAAGCCACAGGAACCCCCAGCCATAGAGACAAAAGGTAATAATAACAATAACCACAACAATGTCTACCTTCCATGGAGCACTAAGTGCTAAGTCCTCATGTAACTTTCTGACTCGGGAGCATAGCATAGAGCAGACTCCTCAGCCTTGACACTACCGACATTTGGGGGCAGATAGTACTTTGTTGTGGGGACCATCCTGTGCATTAATGGACACTTAGCAGCATCCCCTGCCTCTACCCACTAGACACCACTAGATGCCAATCGCATCCCCCACTTGTGACAACCAAAAATCTCGGCAGATGTTGCCAAATATCCCTGGGGGCATGGGGGTCATCTCATGTCGGGTATGCTGCTGACGTTAAAGCATATACACTTTTACTTACTGACTGTTCAGCCTTGGACGGATAACCAAACTTTTCTGTGCCCTTTTCCTCACCTTTAACATGGGGATAATAGGATCTCTCACATGGTAGGGCTGTGAAAATTTAGAGAGGTTATAACTAAAGGGCAGACTCAGCAGGGTGCCTGGCCCTTAGGGGTACTCAGTTGGGGTGATAATCTGTTTTCAGAATAAACTGCAAAGCAGCAATTGCTATCCTCATTTTACAGATGAAGAAATTGAGACTTGGAGATTAAGAAGTTGGTCTCTAGTTGCTGGCTGTGAAGTGGCATCAAAAGCAGGCATTTGACTGGGTGCAGTGGCTCACATCTGTAATCTGAGCACCTTGGGAGGCTGAGGCAGGAGCCCAGGAGTTTGAGACCAGCCTGAGCAACATAGCGAGAACTTGTCTCTACTAAAAATAAAAAAGTTAGCCAGGCATGGTGGTGTATACCTCTGGCCCCAGCTACCCTGGAGGCTGAGGTGGGAGGATGGGAGGATCACTTAAGCCCAGGACTTAGAGGCTGCAGTGAGTTATGATTGCGCCACTGCATTCTAGTCTTCCAGGCTGGGTGACAGAGTAAGACTGCCAAAAAAAAAAAAAAAAAAAAAAAACAGCAGGTATTTACATTCTCAGGATTAATTCCTTTTGCCAGTCCTTTCTTTATAGGTACAAAAGGGCCTAATTGCAAACTCTGAGCTGGTGGTGATACGACTAATGGATTAGATCTGTCAAAGCAGAACTAGGGCAAGGCCAATGAGACACTAGCCTTAGGCACAAAATTTAAGGAGTTGCCAAATAACTCAGTAATGAAGCTAAATAACATTCAATGCAATATTTTGAAAAATCAAAAATTAATGAAGAAAAATCCATGATGAACAAAGTAACAAAGTAAAGACATGATCAGCCCCTGAACTTGTACTTGACCCTGTCTCATTAACCTCACCCTAAATCTTGCCCTTGGAATGTGCAGATTTGTGGAACCACACTCAGTGGGCATAGCTGGTGGTCAAAGCCTGTCGGTGCCAATTCAAATGATGACACGGGAGAAAACAGCGCCCTCTTCTGTCTGACAATGAGCACTGCTCCTCTTCTGGGGAGCCAGGTTAATCTTGGCCCCTGAAGGCAGCGTCTCAGTGCTAGAAGTCTTTTCCCAGACCACAGTGCTTTTCTCCTTGATCCCTTCATGAGACATGTAGGTAAAAAGGTAGCAGGCAGGTCGAACGATGCCATTGGAGCCCCCTCCTCATCCCTTGCCACTGGCTGCTGCACTACCCTGGATCCATCGCCTTTCTCAGTACCACCCATGCCAACACTTCAAGACTTGTCACCACATGGGTGGCACATCTGAAGCAGCCTGTAACTATCAAGTTGGCCTTTCTAGGCTGACCACAAGGGGGCATGGTGAGGACACAGGACCAAGAGGCAAAGGGCTTCTCACAGCGCCTGACGTGGGAACCAGCAGGGAGCTGGCTGCTGGCAGAACTGCGGTTTCTTATTCTTCCTTTAATGGTTTTGTCACTTCCTAGCTTCCTCTTATTTAGGTATACTTTGCTTTTTATTTTGAAATAATTTCAAATGTGCATAAAAGTTGCAGAAATAGCACAAAGAACTCTTAAACACCCACAACCGACATTTACCAAGGGACGTTTTGCCACGTTTGCTTTGTCACTACTTTTCAATATTTACATATTAATTTTTTTATGAGACGGAGTCTCTGTTGCCGAGGCTGGAGTGCTGTGGCACAATCTTGGCTCACTGCAACCTCTACCTCCCGGGTTCAAGCGATTCTCCTGCCTCAACCTCCCAAGTAGCTGGGATTACAGGTGCATGCCACCATGCCCAGCCAATTTTTGTATTTTTAGAAGAGACAGGGTTTCACCTTGTTGGCCAGGTTGGTCTTGAACTCTTGACCTCAAGTGATCCACCAGCCTCGGCCTTCCAAACTACTGGGATTACAGGCGTGAGCCACTGTGCCAAGCCTACATACTAGTTTTTTTCTTAAGTGTTCAAGAGTAAGTTTGAGACATTATGACCTTGTACCCTTAAATACTTTGGGTTGTATATCTCAATGACACGTACATTTTCTTACATAATCATCGGACAGTTATCAAAACCAGAAGTTTTTTCGATCATACAATATTATTACCTAATCTAAAGACCTTATTTGAATTTGACCAAGTGTTCTAATAGTATCCTTTAAAGCATTTTCTTTTCTTTCTGGTCCAGAGTCTGATCCAAGATCATGCATTGACTTCATAGTCTTGTCTCCTTTAATCTGAATAGTTCTTCAGCCATCTCTTTGTCTTTCATAACTTTGACATTTTTGAAGCATGCAGACCAGTTATTTCATTTAAATCTCCCTCAATTTTGGTTTGTCTGAGGTTTCCTCATGATTAGATTCAGGTGATGCATTTTGGGCAAGAATGGGACTTCTGAGATGTGCCTCATGGAATTTATTAAATGAGCTGCTGCTGCTGACATTCTCAGGAAAGCTGACTGACTCTGAGACACAGGAAGCCGATTATAACCTAACAGCTTTTTTTTTTTCTTTTCTGAAATGGAGTCTCACTCTGTCGCCCAGGCTGGAATGCAGTGGTGTGATCTCAGCTCACTGCAACCTCTGCCTCCCAGGTTCAAGCAGTTCTTCTGTCTCAGCCTCCTGAGTAGCTGGGATTACAGGTGCACGCCACCACGCCCAGCTACTTTTTGTATTTTTAGTAGAGACGGGGTTTCGCTATGTTGGTCAGGCTGGTCTTGAATTCCTGACCTCAGGTGATCCACCCATCTTGGCCTCCCAAAGTGCTGGGATTACAGGCGTGAGCCACCATGCCCGGCCTTACCAGCTCTTAATAACAGTAGCTAACATTTTTTGAGAGCTTGCTATTTGACGCTCCTTTCTGCATTTGATTTAGGGGGTATTTTCCCTTTGGAACATACTGTGTAGGGTGCTTATGTTGGATTAAAATTGTAACAATACAGGCATGCCTCATTTTATTGTGCTTTGCTTTGTTGCACTTTGCAAATATTGCATTTTTTACAAATAGAAGGTTTGTGGCAACCCTGCATCGAGCAGGTCTACTGGCATCATTTTCCAACAGCATGGGCTTACTTTACGTCCCTTTGTCACATTTTGGTAGTTCTTGCAATATTTCAAACTTTTTCATTATCATTACGTCTTCTGTGGTGATGAGTGATCTTTGTTGTTACTATTGTAGTCATTTGGGGGGCACTGCAGAAGCACGCCATATAAAATGCAAACTTGACAGATATGTGCGTGTTCTGATCACCAACCAGCCACTCCCCCATCTCTCTTCCTCTCCTTAGGCCTTCCTGTTCCTTGAAACACAACAATATTGAAATTAGGCCAGTTAATAACCAACCCTACAATGGCCTCTAAGTGTTTGAGTGAAAGAAAGAGTTGCACATCTCTCACTTTAAATCAACAGCTAAAAATGACTAAGCTTAGTGAGAAAGGCATGTAGAAAGCAAGACAGGCCAAAATCTAGGCCTCTTGGGCCAAACAGCCAAGTTGTGAATGCAAAGGAAAAGTTCTTGAAAGAAATTGAAAGTGCTACTCCAATGAACACATGAATGCAAAACAACCTTATTGCTAATGTGGAGAAAGTTTGAATGGTCTGGATGGAAGATCAAACCAGTACAACATTCCTTTAAGCCAAAGTCTAATCCAGAGCAAGGTCCTTCCCAACCATCTTCAAGTCTGCAAAGGCTGAGGGAGATGAGGAAGTTGCAGAAGAAAAGTTGGAATCTAGCAGAGGTTGGTTCATGAGGTTTCAGTAAAGAAGCTGTCTCCATAACATGAAAGTGCAAAGTGAAGTAGCAAGTGCTGATGGAGAAGCTGCAGCAAGTTCTCAGAAGATCTAGCGAAGGTCACTGATAAAGGTGGCTACACCAAACGACAGATATCCAGCATAGACAAAGCAGCCTTCTACTGGAAGAAGATGACATCTAGGACTTTCTTAGCTAGAGAGGAGAAGTCAATGCCTGGCTTCAAAGCTTCAAAGGACAGGCTGGCTCTCTTGTTAGGGGCGAGTGCAGCTGGTGACCTTAATTTGAAGCCAGTGCTCACTGACCACTCTGAAAATCCTAGGGTTCTTTTTTATTTTATTATTATTTTTGAGACAGAGTCTTACTCTGTCACCTAGGCTGGAGTGCAGTGGTGCGATCTCGGCTCACTGCAATCTCCACCTCCCAGGTTCAAGTGATTCTCGTGCCTCAGCCTCCCAAGTAGCCTTTGTCTACAGACGTGCACCATCACTTGCTTCTAATTTTTGTATTTTTAGTAGAGATGCGGTTTTACCATGTTGGCCAGGCTGGTCTCAAAACTCCTGATCTCAAATGATCCATCCGCCTTGGCCTCCCAAAGTGCTGGGATTATAGGCATGAGCCACTCTACCTGGCCCAATCCTAGGGTTTTTGAGATTTATGCTAAATCTACTCTGTCTGTGCTCTACAAATGGAACACAGCCTGGATGACGGCACATCTCTTTATAGTGCAGTTTGCTGAATATTTGAAGCCCACTCTTGAGACCTGCTGCTCAGAAAAAAGGATTCCTTTCAAGATATTACTGCTCACTGGTAATGCAACTGGTCACCCAAGAGCTCTGGTGGAGAGGTTCAAGGAGATGAGTGTTGTTTTAACGCCTGCTAACACAATGTTCATTATGTAGCCCACAGATCAAGAAATTATTTTGACTTTCAGGTCTTATTAAGAAATACGTTTTGTAAGGCTAAAGCTGCCTTGGTGATTCCTCTGATGGATCCGAGCAGTGAATTGAAACTCTTCTAGAAAGGATTCAGCATTTCTAGATGCCATTAGTGATTCATGGGAGGAAGTAAAAATATTTACATTAGTAGGAGTTCGGAAGGAGTTAGTTCCAACCTTCATGGATTACTTTGAGGGATTCAGGATTTCAGTGGGAAAAGTCACTACAGATGTGATGTAAATATTAAAAGAACGAGAAGTGGAGTCTGAAGATGTGACTGAATTGCTGCAACCTCGTGATAAAATTGAACAGATAAGGAGTTGCTTCTTGCGGATGAGGAAAGAAAGTGATTTCTTTAGATGAAATCTACTCCTGGTAAAGATGCTATAACATTTTTGAAGTGACAACAAAGGATTTAGAATATCACATAAACTTAGTTGATAATGCAGGGTTGGAGAGGATTGACTCCTAATTTAAAAGAAGTTCTACTGTGGACAAGATGCCATCAAACAGCATTACATGCTGTAGAGAAATGTTTTGTGAAAGAGTCAACCGATGTGGCAAACTTTGTTGCTGTCTTCTTTGAAGAAACTGCCGCTGCCCCTCCAACTACCACCCTGATCCATCAGTAACCATCAACATCGAGGCAGGCCCCTCCATCAGCTAAAAGATTATGACTTGTTGAAGCCTCAGACGATCATTAGCATTTTTTAGCAATAAAGTATTTTTAATTAAGATAGATACATTGTATTTTAGACATAATGTTCTTGCACACTTAATAGACTACAGTATAGTGCAGACATAACTTTTTGTTTGTTTGTTTAATATAGTCTTGCTGTGTTGCCCAGGCTGGAGTGCAGTGGCATGCTCATAGCTCACTGCAGCCTTCACTCCCTGGGCTCAAGCGAGCCTCCCGCCTCAGCCTCTCTAGTAGCAGGGAGTACTGGCGTGCATCACCATGCCTGGCTAATTTTTGTATTTTTTGTAGAGGCAGTGTTTTGCCATGTTGCCTAGGCTGGTCTCAAACTCCTGGGCTCAAGTGATCCTCCCTCTTTGGCCTCCCAAATGTATGAGCCACTGTGTCTAGCCAACATAACTTTTATATGCACTCAGAAACCAAAAACCTTGTGATACTCACTTTATTGCAGTGGTATGGAACTGAGGCTGCAATATCTCCAAGGTGTGTCTGTAATAGTGGCTGTGGGTTCTGACCTGTAGTAGGTCCATATTACACATCTTCACATGAACTTGGTCCTTTAAACCTCACAACTTAGCTGACTACTATTATTCTTCTCATTTTCCAGATGAGGAAACTGAGCCTGAGAGAGGGCAAGTCATCTCTCCAGGTGTCACATCACATCTGGTAAGAGGCACGGCCAGGACTGTTTGACACCAGAATGTGAGAGCACCTGGTCAGTCCCCTATAGCATTTCTTCTCTGGCACATAACAGTGACAAGGCCCTGCCACTATTCCAGCTCAGAACACTGAGAATAATCCATGTCCCTGACTCCAGATTCCCAGCAAATGGAAATGTTTTCTCCCTATATTCTGAAACCCGGTGTGTCCCACACATGCATAAGGAGCCTGAGGGCTTGGGGGACACACTGGCTGTGAGCAGAGGGTCCCAGAAAATCATCTGGTATTCTTTGGGAGAAGGCTTCACTCCTGAATCATCATGCATTAGGCATGATCTATATAAATTTATCTATAAGTCTATCTAAAACGACACCAGTTCTAAAGACAAGGTTTGCAGTGCAGGTATGAGCACGTGTCAATCCTTAACCACACAGTGACTCATGAATGATTTTCTAGGCAGGAATTGTTGGGAGCCAAAAAGGCCAAAAGGATTGTGAACAACTCAACATTCCACTGGAGGCTATATGATCAAACAGCAAACTGTTTATCATGAATGCAGGATGTGAGCAAACTCACACTGCGACTGCCACCAAAAGATTTGCTGAGGGCCAACACTCCCTGGTGCCGGGCACCTTGAAGTTATCTACTGAGAAATCTAGCGCCTGTTGTTCAAAGGATGCAGTCTCGCAAGCCTGCTGTGAACCAAACGACCAACTGACAATTACCCAACAATCACCACCCCCTTTTCTCGTTATCCCTTTTACCAATAAATACAGAGGGCTGTGTAAAGCTCAGGGCCCTTGTCCACTAGAGGCAAGATGCCCCGACCCTTTCTTCCAAATATACTCTTATGTCTTTGTCTTTTATTCCCACATCCCCACTCTTTGTTCAGTCCACCAGGCCCCTGCAGATGACAAGGAATCCCATTCCCAGGAAGGGATTTCCCCCTCCAGGGGCAAAGCCTACTCCAGTTTCATTCCAGAACCAGATTTAGATGCAGGCCAAGGTCATTTCTAGTATAGGACCTTAAAAAATCAGCCCTGGCGCGGTGGCTCAAGCCTGTAATCCCAGCACTTTGGGAGGCCGAGATGGGCGGATCACGAGGTCAGGAGATCGAGACCATCCTGGCTAACACGGTGAAACCCCGTCTCTACTAAAAAAATACAAAAACTAGCCGGGCGAGGTGGCGGCCGCCTGTAGTCCCAACTACTCGGGAGGCTGAGGCAGGAGAATGGCGTGAACCCCGGAGGCGGAGCTTGCAGTGAGCTGAGATCCGGCCATTGCACTCCAGCCTGGGCAGCAGAGCAAGACTCCGTCTCAAAAAAATAAAAAAAATAAAAATAATCAGCCCTGGGCCAGGTGTGGTGGCTCACACCTGTAATCCCAGCACTTTGGGAAGCCAAGGCAGGTAGATCACTTGAGATTAGGAGTTCGAGACCAGCCTGGCCAACATGGTAACACCCCATCTCTACTAAAAATACAAAAATCAGCCAGGCATGGTAGCACACACCTGTAGTCCCAGTTATTCAGGAGGCTGTGGCAGGAGAATCACTTGAACCTGGGAGGTGGAGGTTGCAGTGAGCTAAGATCTCATCACTGCACTTCAGCCTGGGCAGCAAGAGCAAGACTCCATCTCAAAAAAAAAAAAAAAAAAAAAAAAAGGGATTAGCCCTGGAGATTTGTTGAAACAGCTCTTGGCCTGGGATTTGAGCTCATCTGAGCTGTGGATGTTTTTGTTTTCATAGCGACAGTATCTCCCTATGTTACCCAGACTGGTCTCAAATTTCTGGACTCAAGTGATCCTTCTGCCTCGGTCTCCCAAAGTGCTCAGATTACAGGCGTGAGCCATGGCACCTAACCTGCACTGTGGGTTTTTGGATTTGTTATTCACTCATTTAACAATTTACCCTTTAAATGTGCAGGGGGATACAAAGATGAACAAGACAGTTCTTGACCTTGAGGGCTCAGAATTGAATAATTAGTTAGATTTGCCTTTGGTTTCACTGAGTTTTCTGTGCCTCTGAGCTATCATTCTATATCCAATGGCCACAAAACTGTCATGATTTTGAATTATCAGTGCAAATCTTGGACTCAAACCATCTTGAGCTCCATTGGCCACCAGTTTATCTGGACTATTATAATGTCTCTGGCTGAACTGTTGGGGAGGGCAACTGACCATCCTGGTTCCTGCAAACCTTAGTGGGGTTCCCAGGATGCTGAGCTTTCAGTGCTAAATCAGAACAAGTCCTGAGCAAACCAGGATGAATTGATCATCCCAGTGTTGGGAACAGGGGCAGCAGGAGGGGAACAGGTGGGTGGGGAGGAATTATAATAGCTAACACTTATTTTGCTTAATAATGTAATAATACTTAGAACAAATGTATGAGGTAAGTACTATTATAGCCCTATTTTATAGAGGTATAAACCGGGACCCAGAGAGAGGGAACAGCTTGTCACAAGTGCTTATTCTGTAAATGGCAGAGGCAGGCCTGACAGCCAATCCTGCGTTCCTATCCATTACTCTGCACTGCCTTAGAGGGCTCGTGTGTAAAAATGCAGTGCAGATCAAGTCTTGAAACTGTGTTTGAAATTAATTCTCAGAGATCAGAAGCAGAAGTCTGTGGAAGCTTTGTTTCCATGGAGACCCAATCGTACCCAACCACACTGTGTTCAAATGTAGTCACAACAGTGGGGAGCAGCCATCACGGAAGTGAAGTGCATTTCTCTTTTTATTTTTTTCTTCCAGATGGAGTCTCGTGCTCTTGCCCAGGCTGGGGTGCAGTGGCATGATCTTGGCTCACTGCAACTTCCACCTCCTGGGGCTCAAGCCACCCTCCCACCTCAGCCTCTGGAGTAGCTGGGATTACAGGCTCATGCCACCACACCCAGCTAATTTTTTTGTATTTTTAGTAGAGACAGGGTTTTGCCATGCTGGCCAGGCCAGTCTCGAACTCCTGACCTCAAGTGATCTGCCTAACTCAGTCTCTCAAAGTGTTTGGATTACAGGCATAAGACACCATGCCCAGCCAAAGTGAGGCGCATTTCTTAAGGAAGAGACTTGCAGTAGAAATTTCCTAAGCTTTCCCATTGTGTGTTCCATCGTTCATGACTTCAGTGGAGCCTCCATGGCTGACTGCAAGATGTAAGTCTTGCACAGAGTCCTAGGAGATGCTCATCAAGTCCCATGTGATATACTGAATTTAGGAGATGATTCCCTACTTACCAGTTGCTAGCTATGTGACTTTGGGCAAGTTACCTAACCTCTAAGCTGTTTCCTCGTGGTTAAATGGTGCAAGTAATAACACACTCAATGGCGGTGGTGAAGATGGAGACAAACGGGATAATGCAAAAAAAGCCAGGTCCAGAGCGGGCAATGAAGAAACGTATGCTAGCTGCTCACTGGCATCGGCCCAGACTGTGTCTTTAAATGAGAACAATCCCTTTGAGAACTAACAGGAAGGCGTGGTCTGTTCTCCACTGCTGCTTTCTCCTTCTAGCTTTGCCTGCCCTATCTCTCCCTACTCTGTTCCAACATCCATCCCACTTCTGACTTTTGGGCCTATTCCCAACCATTTTTGTGCCACTGGGAAGAGATGAGCAAACTTGGTTCCTCCTATTCCTGCCCCTACTGGGTACCCCATACTCCCAGTCCACAGAACCCCAAACTAGACACTAGGACACTGCCTGATGGGTAACCAGACTTTGATCCATTCATACACATGGGTAACCCAGCTCCCCACATAACCTCAGCAGCTCAGAGAAGAGATGGGAACAGACGAGGATGCATTGTCCTTCTGATAGACTAGGTGAGTGAGAAAGCATCATGATTAAATGGCACAATATGGCATGCATCTTTGAAAGTTTCATTCAGTTCAACTTCAAGTGACTAAATGGTGGGGTACATAAAGGTCCCAGGAGAAACCAGGGAAAGTCAACAGGGAGAGGTCTTGGTCCAATAACATGGGTGATACAGATGCTGAAATGAAGCCTCACAGGCGTTCAGCAAGAAGCCTTGGAGAAATGTGTGTTTTCTTAGCAAGAAAAACTCAGCCCTACGTTCCCACACACGTGCAAACACCCCCTGGCAACTGTCACCCATCGATTCCCCACCTGCATTTAGGGTCTTCATAATGTCTTTCACAACGGACCTTCAATTATTCAAGGCAGTTTTCAGGCCCTCTGAGGACTGGGTGAGCTCAAAAAATGCTTAGTGTATAAAGAGCAGTGATGCTGAGAGCTAGCACGATGCACAGTGCCTCTGTGCCAGGGGTAGTGCTAACTTTTAAAGGCATTGTTCAGCTCGATCTTCTCTGAAGCCCTGTTGAGGTTGGTATTATCAATTCCTCATCATCCTCCTCTGTTTATAGATGAAGAAACTGAGGTTTATTTTATTTTTGAAACAGAGTTTTGCTCTTGTTGCCCAGGCTGGAGTCCAATGGTTCAATCTTGGCTCACTACAACCTCTGCCTCCTGGGTTCAAGTGATCCTCCTACCTCAGCCTCCCAAGTAGCTAGGACTACAGGCACCTGCCACCACTCCTGGCTAATTTTGTATTTTTAGTAGAGATGGGATTTCATTACGTTGGCCAGGCTGGTCTTGAACTCCTGACCTCAGGCGATCCACCTGCCTTGGCCTTCTAAAGTGCTGGGATTACAGGTGTGGGCCACTGCTCCCAGCCGAAACTGAGGTTTAGGTAGTCAGATATCTAATAAGCGGCAGAACAGGACTTTATGATTTAGAGCCCACCACCTTCACCTGAGATATGTTCAAGTGACTGGAATGTGTGGAGTTAGTGTCTCTGCCTCTGTCCTGCCACCTGTTGTTTTATGGCCAGCCCAGTGGCCATTTCTCCCAAGGTGGCACTCAATCCCCATCTTCTTGGGGTGCTGTATCTCCCCTAATCTCAACCCATGTGGTTCACGTGAAGTAGGGAAGAATTTCTTAAGACATTAAAAACACTAAACATAAAGGATAATTTGACTAAATTAAAATGAGTGTCTGTTTGTCCAAAACTACTAAAGTGAAAAGCCACAAACCAGGAGAAGATAATTGCCTCACTTATAACTACAGACCATTAAACCATGGACAGTTAGAAATATAGGGAATTGACATGAACAGGTTTTTCACAGGCACAGAAACATAAATGGCAAATACATGATTGAAAAATTGCTCAACCCCACTAGCAACCATGGACGCGAAGATGAATTCCATGTCACACTCACTAGATGAGAAGTCTAGATTGTGCTTAGTGTTGGGAAGGATGACTCCAAGATCCTAAAGAAACCCTTCTATATTGTCTTCTGGGAGTTTAAAGTTTTGCTTTTAAAATTAAAGTCTTTAATCTATCTTGAATTGATTGGGGAAGGAGTGACAGAGTCATTACATTCCATATTTTTCTGTGTGAATAATCAATTGTACTAACACCTTTTGCCAAATTGTCCCTTCTTTCCCCAATGATCAGAAGTACTGGGTCACAAATCAAGTTTATTATACGCATGGGTCTGTTTCCGTGATTTCTATTCTGTTCCGGTGTTTTTAGAAGTCTGGATAGCTTCTTTTTACTGTTTATGGGGAATGTTTTGGCTTTTCCTGGATCTTTGCTCTTCCATAGGAGTCAGGATCAGCTCCTCATCTTCCTGGAAACGCCCTGTAGAGATTTTGATGGCAATGGTCCTGTTTCTGACTTCAAAAGAAACTGTTCTAATTTTTAACTATTAGGAATGATATTTGTTACGGGTTTTGATAGGTGCCTTTTAACTGGTTAAGGAAGTTCTCTCTGTTCTTCATTTGCTGTGAGTTGTTACCATGAGGGACTATTGGATTTTATGAAAACATTAAAAAATTTTTTGCAACTATTCAGATGATCTTATAGTTCTCCTTTAATATGTTAATGTGGTTAATACAGGAATATATTTTCTTTTCTTTCTTTCATTTTCTTTTTTTTCTTTTTGGCAGGGACTCACTCTGTCACCTAGGCTGGAGTGCAGTGACTTAATCATAGCTCACTGCAGCCTTGACCACCCAGGCTCAAGCAGTTCTATCACCTCAGCCCCCTGAGTAGCTGGGACTACAGGTGCACACCACCATGCCCAGCTAATGTTTTAGATTTTTGTAGAGACAGGGTCTCCCTAAGTTGCCCAGGCTGGTCTTAAACTAATGGGCTCAAGTGGTCCACCCGCCTCAGCCTTCAAAGAGCTGAGATTACAGGCATGAGCCACTTTGCCCAGCCAGGAATAAATTTTCTAATGTTAAATGATCCTGGCAATTCCTGGGATAAATCCAACTTGATTTTGATGTATAATCCTTTTTATATATTGCTGGATTCAATTTACTAATATTTTATTTAGGATTTTGACTTCTGTATCTTTAAGTGGTTTAAGAGAGGCAACCAGCTTTACCTGGTTGGTCTTGTTTGGTATCCTGTTTGTCTTGAGATCACAGAGTGAGCTGGACTGCGTTCTCGCTTTCCATTTTCCCGAAGAGCTATAAGACAGCGGAATGATCCAGTCCTTGAAAGTTTAGCAGAACTTATTTCTAGGACCATTTGGGCTTAATATTTTTCTTTGGTTAAAAATTTCATCAGGCCAAGTGCGATGACTCATGCCTGTAATCCCAGTACTTTGGGAGGTCAAGGCAGGAGGATCACTTGAGGCCAGGAATTCGAGACCAGCTGGGCAACATAGTGAGACCCTGTCTCTACAAAAAACTTTAAAAATTAGCTGGGTGTGGGGGCACACACCTCTAGTCCTAACTACTCAGGAGGCTGAGGCAGGAGGATCATTTGAGCCCAGGAGTTTGAGGCTTCAGTAAGTCATGATCTCACCACTGCAATCGAGCTTGGGTGACAGAGTGAGACCCTGCCTCAAAAAAAAAAAAAACAAAAAAAACATGATTTCTTTAATAATTCCAGGCCTTATATTTTGCTGAGGAATTAAATTTTTAATCATTATGTAACCATCCTCTCCATCCTTAATAATGCTTTTTGTAGTCTATGTTATCTAATATTAATATAACTATACTAGCTTTCCTTGGGATAATATATGTTAGGTATATCATTTTCCACACTTTTACTTTCGACCTTTCCAAATTCCTGTGTTTTAGGAGTGTCTCTTGAAACAGTGTCTCTTGGGTTTTTTAAATGCAATTTAACAGTTACTGACTTTAAACTGATGAGTTAAGTTAGTTTACATTCACTTTGATTATTGATATATCTGGACTTATTTTTACTATTTTTTGTCTTACTTTTTTGTACATTTCTTTGGGGTTGATTGATATTTGTTTGTTTGTTTCTTATTGGCTTTTGCCATTTCCCCTTTCTACTGATTTGGAAGTTGTATATCTTATTTATATTATTTTAGCAACTACCATTGACTTTTTTTTTTTTTTTTTTCCCTGAGACAGAGTCTTGCTCCGTTGTCCAGGCTGGAGTGCAGTGGCGCAATCTCAGCTCAACTGCAACCTTCGCCTCCCAGGTTCAAGTGATTCTCCTGCCTCAGCTCTGGAGTAACTGGGATTACAGACACATGACACCACACCTGGCTAACTTTGTATTTTTGGTAGAGGTGGGGTTTCACCATGTTGGCCAGGCTGAGCTCAAGTGATTCACCAGCCTCAGCTTCCCAAAGTGCTGGGATTACAAGTGTGAGCCACTGCACCCGGCCCCCATAACTACCACTGACATTTTGCCACACATGTTTGACAAAGACCAAAGTTAAATCTCCACACCCTTCCCACACAAATGCAAAGTCGCTCAGAACACTTTAACTCCAGTCACCTCTTTCCTAATTTACTTTTGCCCAGTGTTTTAATTCTGTTCTTTAATTCTGTCCTAAACTCACACATTATATATTACTGTTCTCATCTTTATTTTTTTGCACTGACAATTTTGTTTAGATTTATTACACTTATCAATTTTTTCACTCCTTCCATCTCTTCTTAATGGGATAATTTTTCTTTTTTCTGAAGTACACCTTAGAAGCGCAAGCCGGGTGTGGAGGCACAGGGCTGTAGTCCCAGCTCCTGGAGAGGCTGAGGCAGGAGGATGGCTCCTTGAGCCCAGGAGTTCAAGGCTGCAGTGAGCTATGATTGTACCACTGCACTCTGGCCTGGGAACATATTGTAAGGGACCTGTCTCTTAGGAAAAAAAAAAAAGGTTAGTTAGTCAAATTATCTTAGTTTTTACTTGTATTTCACCTTCATTATTAAAATGCTGGGTATCCAATTCTCAGGTCTTTTGAAGATACTGCTTCACTATCTTTTGGTTTCTATTGTTGCCACTGGGAAATCTAGTGACAATCTAATTTCTTCTTTCGTGAGTAATCTACCAAAAAAAAAAAAACAACCCTCTAGCTGCTTATAAGATTATTTATTTGCTTTTAGTGTTCTGCAGTTTCACTAGGTTTCTTATTATTTACCCTGCTTTAGACACATTGTGCTTCCTGGCTGGGCGAAGTGGCTCATGCCTATCATTCCAGCACTTTGGGAGGCCGAGGCAGGCAGATCGCTTGAGCTCCAGAGTTGGAGACCAGCCTGGGCAACAGGGCGAGACCCAGTCTTTACAAAAAAAATAGCTGGCTGTGGTGGTGTACGCCTGTAGTCCCAGCTACTCGGGAGATCGAGATGGGAGGATCACTTGAGCTTGGGAGGTCAAGGCTGCAGTTAGACATGATTGCACCACTGCACTCCAGCCTCAGTGACAGAGAGAGAGACCCTGTCACAAATAAATAAATAAATAAAGATATGTTGCCCGATAAAGTTCTAATATCCAGAATCTACAAGAAACTCAAACAAATTAGCAAGAAAAAACAAACAATCCCATCAAAAAGTGGGCTAAAGACATGAATAGACAATTCTCAAAAGAAGATATACAAATGGCCAACAAATATATGAAAAAATGTTCAACATCACTAATGATCAGGGAAATGCAAATGAAAACCACAATATCATACCACCTCACTCCTGCAAGAATGACCATAATAAAAAAATTAAAAAATAATAGATGTTGGCATGGATGCGGTGAAAAGGGAACACCTCTACACTGCTGGTGGGAATGTAAACTAGTATAACCACTATGGAAAACAGTGTGGAGATTCCTTAAAGAACTAAAAGTAGAACTACCATTTGATCCAGCAATCCCACTACTGGGTATCTACCTAGAGGAAAAGAAGTCATTATATGAAAAAGATACATGAACATGCATGTTTATAGCAGCACAATTCGCAATTGCAAAAATGTGTAACCAGCCCAAATGCCCATCAATCAATGAGTGGATAAAGAAAATGTGATATATATATACACACACACACACCATAGGATACTACTCAGCCATGAAAAGGAACAAAATAATGGCATTTGCAGCAACCTGGATGGAATTGGAGACCATTATTCTAAGTGAAGTAACTCAGGAATGGAAAACTAAACATCGTATGTTCTCACCGATAAGTGGGAGCTAAGTTATGAGGATCCAAAGACGTAAGAATGACACAATGCACTTTGGGGCCTCAGGGAAAGGGTGGGAAGGGGGTGAGGGATAAAAGACTACACATTGGGTACAGTGTATACTGCTTGAGTGATGCGTGCACCAAAATCTCAGAAACCACCACTAAAGAACTTATTTATGTAGCCAAACACCACCTGTTCCCCAAAAACCTATGGAAATTTAAAAAAAAAGAAAAAGATATGTTGTGCTTCCTTTATCTGTGGAGTCACGTTCTATTTCCTGCCCTAGAAATTCTCAACCATTTCCACCTCAAATATGGCCTCGCCTCCTACTCTCCACCTTTCAGACTAATTAAATATTAAACCTTCTCAGTCTATCCTTCATATTCCATAACGTCTTTTTCATATTTAGTCATGTCATCACTCTGTGCTGAATTCTGGAAAATGTCTTCAGATCTGGCTACCAAATCAATTGTCTCATTAGCTGTATCTTACCTGTTGTTTCACTCATCCTTTGGGTATTGCGTATCCATTCACACTCTTTGATATCTATTCCTTCAACTTCAAAATAGATATTTTATTTTAAAAATGTCTATTTGTTCCTTTAAAAACATGTCTAATTATTTAAGAAATCTACTGTTGTTTACTAATTTTTGTGATTCCACCTTTTATTTGTGCTAACATTACACACATAATTAGTTTATAATTTAATAATTCTATATGCAAATATATAGAATTATAAAATTATATATATTCACATTATAAAATTCTAAATATTTGCACGTATTTCTTTAATATATGCAAATTAAAGAAATTAATGCAAATTAAATACATACATACAAATATATCTTTATATACAAAGAAACTTGGGGACTCTATAAATTGGTTGTTTGCCCTTACTGCTGACCTTCTTCCTCTCTCTCTTTCTCTCTTTCTGTCTCATCGTGACTCATTTCTTTGTGTGTGATGGTGATATTGGTTTTGACTTTATTGTTAAGAATATATTTGTATTTAAGCATAACATACATATAGAAAATTGCACATAAGTATGTAGTTTGAGAAATTTGCACAAGTGAATACACTTGGATAACTACCACCCCAGATAAAGATACAGAATAATTACTGGCACCTCAGATATCTGCCTCAAGCCCCCTTCCAGTCATTTCCCCCCAAAGGCAACCACTTCTAATTTTTAACATCTTAGAGTAGTTGTTCTGTTTTTGAACTTTATCGAGTGATCTCATACAGTATCTGCTCTTTTGTGTCTGGCTTCTTTCACTAAGCTCGTATGTTGTGAATTATGATCTATGAGAATTCTGGTGGTTTACAGAGAGCATCCTTCTTTGTACATGATGGTAGTGAAGGCACGCCAGCATCTGGCACTGCCATAGCTCATTTGAGGGTCCCCACTAAACATGGAGCTTTCAGGTTCAGCTCCACAAAGTTACAGCTGGCCAAGTTTAGTCTCCCAATATTGTTTATGGGTACGATAAACATTTGTTCTCAGGACAACACTGCATTTCACATTTATTTGTTGCTCACTGTCCCCTACTCTTATTTTGATACATGTCAGCCCAACAACATATGAAAAAGTCTATTTTATCCAGAATAGAGATGAGTTGAGAAGGCCGCATCTGGTCTACCATATGCTGAGATACAATTTGGATTTTTTTTTTTTTTTTTTTTTGAGATGAAGTCTTGCTCTGTCGCCAGGCTGGAGTGCAGTGGCACTATCTCGGCTCGCTGCAACCTCCGACTCCCTGGTTCAAGGGATTCTCCCACCTCAGCCTCCCAAGTAGCTGGGATCATAGGCACACACCACCATGTCCAGCTAATTTTTTGTATTTTTAGTAGAGATGGGGTTTCACCATGTTGGCCAGGATGGTCTTGATCTCCTGACCTCGTGATCCACCCACGTCAGCCTCCCAAAGTGCTGGGATTACAGGTGTGAGCCACTGTGCCCAGCCTTCAATTCGGATTTTAAAAGTTTAAAGGTGGGATGGTTAAATTTCACCATAATGTTTTTGGCGTATTCCAAATTATTGTAACAGTTTTGAATCTCAATTTTCTCCCTAGCTTTGTTTAATTTAAAATTTAATGAGAAGTCTGAATTTGTGTTCATCTCAATTAAAAAAAAAATTTTCAAGAAGAAAGAACTAGAACATTTTATTAGAAAATTGCTTCCAGGCAGGACATGGTGGTTCAGGCCTGTAATCCCAGTACTTTGGGAAGCTGAGGGAGGAGGATGGCTTGAGGCAAGCAGCTCAAGACCAGCCTGGGCAACATAATGAGATGAAGGAAAGAAAGAGAGAAAGAGAGAGAGAGAGAAAGAGAGAATGAGAGAGAGAGGAAGGAATGAAGGAAGGAACGAAGGGAGGGAGGGAGGGAGGGAGGGAGGAAGGAAGAAAAAAATTGCTTCCAGTCTCATTTTGTCAGATTAAACAAAATTGGGCCACTGTTGTTTAACCTTCTATGACTCCACCAAACTGTGATATTTCAAAGTCTAAATTACTTCATCTTCTCCATAAACAGATTATAAAATGTTTTGTTCAAAGCCTACTACAGTCAAGATTCTGTATGCAATTTTCTGCAACGGTCTCCAGGTCTATTTATGCTAGTAACTGTGAAACATTATTCCTTTGGTGTGATTATTCACAGTGAACCCAAAAGAGCTCTTGTACTTACCTCTTTTGTTTTAGTTTAACAATCAGATGCAGAACTTTGCTAAAAATCAATACCATACCTCTTGGTCTCGAGATCTGTGTATCAGTCTTTCTCCTTTATTTGAAATGGGGCTCTCACCCATTAAAATCTTCTAGCATAATTTCTCAAAGATCACTGAATATGTTTCTTGAGATCACATTTAAATATCCTTTTAGTATCTTGGGCAGTAATTTCTCTTGATATGGTAATTTGAACTAATTTAAATTTTTGTGTGCTCTTTCTCCATCTTTTCTTCCTATCCTGAGCTCAGTTTCCCTCTTTGTGATATTTTTGCCTGATCAAATCGTTCTCCATGATCAAGATGATGTAAAATAGGAAACTGGTCGTTTGGCTTTCCCTCTGCCATCTGTTAACATTCCATATGCTCCATTCCTTTTGCATTCATCTTTTTTATCCTAATTTGGATTTACATTAACCTTTTCTGTCCTTTTTTTTTTTTTAACTTTTTTTTTTTTGAGACGGAGTCTCGCTCTGTCGCCCAGGCTGGAGTGCAGTGGCGCGATCTCGGCTCACTGCAAGCTCCACCTCCCGGGTTCACGCCATTCTCCTGCCTCAGCCTCCCGAGTAGCTGGGACTACAGGCGCCCACAACCGCGCCTGGCTAATTTTTTTTTTTTTGTATTTTTAGTAGAGACGGGGTTTCACCGTGGTCTCGATCTCCTGACCTTGTGATCCGCCTGCCTCGGCCTCCCAAAGTGCTGGGATTACAGGCGTGAGCCACCGCGCCCGGCAACCTTTTCTGTCTTTAGCAGTGGAGTCCTAATCATTCTGGGTGTTAGTATCCCTCACCTCTTATTAAAGGTCCAGGTTAATCTTTTGGAAATTTTCCATCGCCTTCTGTCTTAGTCCATTTTATGTCGCCATAAAGGAATACTTGAGATTGGGTAATTATTAAGAAATAAGATAAAGCCGGGCATGGTGGCTCACACCTGTAATCCCAACACTTTGTGAGGCCGAGGCAGGAGGATCACCTGAGGTCAGGAGTTTGAGACCAGCCTGGCCAACTGGTAAAACTCTGCCTCTACTAAAAATACAAAAATTAGCTGGGTGTGGTGACATGTGCCTGTAATCCCAGCTACTCAGGAGGCTGAGACAGGAGCATTGCTTGAACCCAGGAGGCATAGGTAGCAGTGAGCCAGGACTGTGCCACTGCACTCCAGCCTGGGCAACAGAGCAAGACTCTGCCAAAAAGAAAGACAGAGAGAGAGAGAGAGAGAGAGGAGGAGAGGAGAGGAGAGGAGAGGAGAGGAGAGGAGAGGAGAGGAGAGGAGAGGAGGGGAGAAAAGGAAGGTTTATTTGGCTCATAATTCTGCTGGCTAGAAGGATCAAGACCATCCATCTGGTGAGGGCCTCAGGATGTTTCCTTTCATAGTGGACGTTGAAGTAGAGTGTGCATGTGTAGAGATCACATGGTAGAAGAGGAAGCAAGAGAGAGAGAGTGGGGAGTTGCCAGGCTATTTTGATATACCCACTAGCTCTCATGGGAAATAATATCGTGAGAACTCATTTACTCACCACCCCTCCCTGTCAGAGAGCATTCATCTATTCATGAGTGATCTGTCCTCGAGACCCAAGCACCTGGCATTAAGCTCCACCTCCAACATTGGGGATCAAATTTCTACATGAGATTTGTGGGGATCAACAAACCATATTCAGACTACAGCATCTTCCCACTTCTCTCCAGGTGCTTGGCAAGCCTGAGCTTATCAGAGTGCTGCAGGTGCAGTGATACTGCTCTCTCAAAGTCCTCCCTTTCCTTCCCATCCAGGACACTCTCTGGCCTAGTGCTATGCTCAACTGGCATTTTCAGCGAATGAATCAATATAGTAGGAATTACAATCTTAGAACTTCCTAATTAGTGAGTCCTTTCTATGATCATATACTACATATGACATGTGTTGACATATGTTGACTTGCTGCCTTATGATATGTTCTTATTACTTAACTCTTGCATGGATGTTCTTTTTTCAGGTGTATATAATTTAGACTGTTCTCCTTAAAGGAAGGAGTAAAATTTTGTCTACCACAGCTTGGGTCCTATGCATAAGTAAATGCTTGTAAACATTTAATTCACAAATAAATGAATAAGCAATATTTTAAGGCATTTGGAAATAAGTATTTTTAGCCTAAAAATGTTATTATTTCATAAAATGCTGGGTACAAGCTTTTTAAGGTGAGATTTTGTTGTATTCTCCTTATTTAATTCCATTACTTGTCATGGCAGCAGGTGGCTGAATGGTTAGAATATAGATTTTGTGCTCAGACACACAAAACTTTGTTTGAATTCTGGCAGTATCACTGACTAGCTGTGTGACCTTGGTGATATGGTTTGAATGTTTGTCCCCTCCAAATCTCATATTGAAATGTGATCCCGGTTTCCAGTGGCAGGGTCTGGGGAAGGGGAGGCAGGCGCCATGTCCGGCCGCGAAGGTGGCAAGAAGAAGCCACTGAAACAGCCTAAGAAGCAGGCCAAGGAGATGGATGAGGAAGATAAGGCTTTCAAGCAGAAACAAAAAGAGGAGCAGAAGAAACTCGAGGAGCTAAAAGCGAAGGCCGCGGGGAAGGGGCCCTTGGCCACAGGTGGAATTAAGAAATCTGGCAAAAAGTAAGCTGTTCCTTGTGCCTGAGGAGATGGTGACCCTTTATTTCATCCTTATTTAAACGTCTATATTGCCTGCCATAACATCTTTTGCCACCTAAAGCTGGAATTAAGTGTTGTCTTGGAGCTGTTGTACATTTAAGAATAAACTTTTGTAAAAAAAAAAAAAAAAGAAAAGAAATGTGATCCCAGTATTGGGGGTGGGCTTAATGGGGGTGTTTGGGTCATGAAGGCAGGTCCCTTGTGAATAGATTAATGCCCTTTGGTGGGGAGGGGTGGTGGGTGAGTGAGTTCTCATTCTATTATTTCCCAGAAGAGCTGGTTGTTAAAAAGAGCCTGGCAGGTGATTGGATCACAGGGGCAGATGCCTCATGAACTCCTGACCTCAGATGATCCTCCTGCCTCAGCCTCCCAAAGTGCTGAGATTATAGGTGTGAGCCACCGTGCCCAGCTTAAACTTATTTCTTAATAATTATCCATCTCAGGTATTCCTGGGGAGATGGAAGTGGAAAAGGAGTTCACAACTCTGTGAGTTGAGAGTTGCCTAAATAAATAAACGTATCCACATATATAATGTGCTACAGGGGTGTGGACAATGGAAAAATTAATTTTGCCTGGATAGTCAGGTAAGGCTGCTAGGAGGCAGTGATGTTGGAGTTCCAGATTGGGCAGAGGGCTCAGTGGTTGGCTCAGAGTTGTCACACAGCAAATGCCTGAGGAATAGATGGTACGAATGACTCATAAGCTCAGGGGCGCTGCCCAACTGGTGTCTGTGTACACATGGTATCTGTGTTTTTCACTTTTCTCCTACACACATTTCCATGTGCTGACATGGCTTTTGTGTGATTCCATCATAGCTTGTGTGTGATTCCCTGATTAAATAGCTTCTAATATTTTATTATTATAAATAGACTCTAAGTCCTTGAGGGCAAGAAGTGTGTCTCTGTTCATCCAGACAGTACCTAGTATATAGTAGGTTCTCAGTAATGTTTGATATATAAATGAATGAGTGAACTCTTTTGACTGCTGGCCCTGCCATGTGCTGGCTGTGGGATCTTGAGTGAGTTCATTAACCCCTCTGCACCTCGGTGTGTCTGTAAAGTGGGTTAGTATATCTCACAGGTGAGCATATTTCACTACGTATTGTGAGGACTAAGTGATTTGATGCCCTGTGGCTGAAGGTAGTAGGTGCGCATTAAATAATGGCACCCTTCAGCTCTGATAGCTGTGCTGCTGCATGTGGGAGACATGTACAGGCTTCATGGCAGAGTGAATCCTGGAGCGTTCCGCTGCAACTGCTGGCAGAAGAAAGGTTTCAAAACTCTTTCTTAATGCCAGGGTGAGACCTGTCCACTGATAAGGAGTTTCTATTTGGGATGACTAAAGGCACCATCTGGAAAGTACCAGGCCCCTGGGACTGCTCCCTGGCCTCCTACCTAGGCCCTGATTCCTCAGTGACAGCACTCAGGGGCATCACCGACTCAGGGAGGGGCCGGAGTTGAGTTCCCTTATCTCCTCTTGCCGCCTTCACTGTAAAACTGGAGCTAATAAGGCTTCTCTCCTGTCAGTCATCCAGTGGAGTGGAGATAAGTCACCCAGAATGTGAATCCCACGTGGGGCTCAAAAAGGTGTTTCTAAATATAAAACTCTGAGGGGAAAAAAACCCTCAGGATATAGAAATTCCAGACCCCCAGGGTCACGGGCTGTGAGTTAAATAAAAAACCCACCAAACTGATGAACTACCCATTTTTAAGGTTTTGGAGAGGGAAAATGAAAAGACTAAAGAGCAATTGTTTTAAACTTTATACCAGGTAAAGTGTATTGATGGCTTCTAGGCTGGGGCCTTCCATCAATTTCATTGTCTATTTAGTTGTTCATCCGCTGGACTCCTGTTTTGGTGAATGTTCCTGAGCCCAAGATGCTAATCCAATAGGCAGCCAGTAGTGACTGAAGGACATTTAATCCCCACAATTCGTGCTACCTCTATGGACCTGTTCTGGGGATGTTTGTGGACTGCTGGCTTGGAAAGGTTCTGCTTCGGCCATGAGGAGAGATAAAGCCAGAGAGATGGGACTGAGCAACCCACTCTTTGGTGAGTAAATTGCCACTGAAATTCGGGGGCCATTCCCTGAAGTGAATCACATGCAGTCCTTGAAGTCTGAGTGATAAGGCAGCCAACAATTTAAAGGAAAATGTTCCAGCCCAAGTCAGGGGGACTGTCCCAAACTCCAGATGAATTCCAGCTGCCCTGCAGAGCAGGGTTTACAGGCATGGGGCTCACTAGTGGCTTCAGAGATGCCCTTTTGCCACATCTCTGGGATTTCTTGACCGTGTCCTATTCTTAAAACCAAGAACCTGCCCCACTCAGCCAGGCTCCACCAGCGTTGAGGCCTTGGCAGGCTGAGGCCCAAAGGCTGCCTTTGTGGTGGATTTAAACGGCCAAGGGAATCCTGCTGGGCCCTGGCCCCTTAATGTCTGGAATGGCAGGCAGACAAGCAGGCCAAGCACTCAGTGCAGCAGGAAGACCTGGGTGCCACTGAGGCCCCTAACAGGTGTAGTAAATATCTGTTAAATGAACGAATATATGTTTTGATGAAAGAAGCCCACAGTGCAGTATGAGCCCAAAGAGGGCTTACTGAAGGCTTCCTACAGGAAGTGGCAGCTAAACTAAGACATAAAAAACAGGGAAGAGTAGCCAGGCCAAGCTGGGGTTTAACTGTCCCTAAAAGAAAGAAATGACCATAGCAGGGGTTTAACTAGAGGTGTCCAAAGGCCTTTCCAGAAGCCCATTTCTCCCGCATAGCTTTGGAGTCAGACGATCCTGAGTTGGAATCCCCAGTTCTGTCCTTACAGACTGACGTCCCGCACTACCCGACGCCGGCAACTGTCTCCAAGCACCCGAAAGCCAGGGGGGGAGCCGAGCGCCTACGGTGTTCATTGGGGTGGAATCCTCGCAGTGTCTAGAGGATCTGGGGGCTCCTGCGCCCCCATTTCTTCCATTTCCTAGACTATCCAGGGCAAGTCCCTCACCTCCCTGAGCATCGGTATCTTCTGAGAAAAGAAGCCGACCCCAGTGCCTACCTCATAGGATTACGTGAGACAACCGATGTCAAGCAGTGTTGCTTTGCTGCCTGAGAACCCCCGCCTGTCCCTTTCTCTCTGATGCCTTTCGGGGCAGAGATCCAGAGACCCTGTCTGAGTCACTTTGGCGAGTTTAACGCCCAGCCGCGCCAGGCACACAGTAGGTGCTCCATAAGTGAAACAGTGCCGGGAAGAATTCGGGCCGGGGATGTGGAACTGTGTGTGGCTCTGCGGGCTCAGAGGCCCTCCCGGAGCCCCGCCACCGTGTGCGCTCGGGGGCGGGGCGCCGGGGGCGGGACCGGGAGCTCGGGCTCCACCCCCAGTACCTCGTTAAGCGATCCTGCTCTTGCCCTGGCTTTCGGGTGCTAGGAGACAGCTGCCGGCGTCGGGTTGTGCGGAACGCTGACTGTATCCTCCGGATTTAACTCTGTGAGCCCGCGCGCGGAGGAGCTGGGGATAAGCGCCCCGGAAGCGCCCCGGAGCCCCTAAACAGAGCGCGGCCGCTGGGGGACAGCGCGCGGCGCCGGGGCCGCGCCGGGCCGACTTTTCTGTCGGAGGACGCGAACCGGCACGCTGCGCCTTTAAGGAGTCCAGCTGGGCTGGGCGCCCGAGCTGGGAGCGGCGCGGGTAGGAGCGCCGCGGCAGGTCCGAGTCCGGGGCTAGAGACCGAGGACCGGGGTCCAGGCCCGGCGGCGGGACCCAGGCGGCTGAGGCCGGTCAGGTGAGCGGGGGCGGGCGGATGGGCGGTGGTGCGCCCCTAGGGGGATAGGGCGCCTTGATGGCCCCGTGACCTCTCCCCCAGTGCCTCCTGGCAGCGGCGCATCGGGTGGAAAGAGTCGGGGATCTGCACCTGCCTTTCCACTCTGCTCCCCGCGCGGACGCTGCCCCCACCTCCCGCTGCCTGGATAGGTTTGAGATACCCGAACCCCGGCGCCCCACGTCCGGGGTTCAGGCTGCCAGCCTCTTGAAGCCGGGGGACACAGTGAGGACGGGTCGGGACCTGCACCCTCTTTCTACTCCGCCTCCCCTCCCCCTGCGCCCGCAGCAGCCCTTAGGCGCCCCTCGCAGTGCTGAGAGGATTTTGGGGCTCCTGCAGCCCCGTTTCCCCCATTTCCTGGAGAAGGACTGCAGCTCGCCCTCCCAGACAGCATCTTGCTCCGTGTCACGCGCCGCCTCCGCGCCGCCCCCCAGATCTCTCTCCGCTAATACTCCCCTCCCCGAGCAGCCTTTCAGTTTCCCTTTCCCCAGCCTACCCCGGCTCCCGTGCCCTTGCGCCCTCTCCTTGTCGAAACCCTTGAGTCAGGGTGCTGTCCAGCCAGGTACTCGCCGGCAACCTGCTGTCCCCCGCCTACGGCGACACGGGCTTCCCCTCTGCCTTAGAAATGCGGATTGTGTAACGCCGGCTGCAGGGCAGTGCACGTGCAGGGTTTGCACCCCTGAGCCCACAGCGAGACCGGCTGACATAGTGAGGCATGGGGGAGTGGGGGAGGAAGAGGATGCCAGAGGGTCTAGATACTGTGCATGCAGGGAATATGTATTTTGAGCCTTTTGTGTGCTCCAGGAGCTGGGTGGTTAAGAAGAGGAAATAAAGGGGAGGTCTTACTCCAGCTGGGACCTGGAAGCCCGCATTTATCTCACCACCCCACTCCCCGCTGCTCCTGCCTGCTCAGAAATCCCTAGTGGCTCCACCTGGCTAAGAGTTTAAAATAGTTTGTAATGAATAAGAGCTGACATAGAATAAGCAAATATTGTGTGCCAGACCTTGTCCTAAGCCCCTTAAAAGAATTACCTGCCATAGTTTCCCCAACGGCCCCTTGAGGTAGGTACCACCGCTGTGCCCATTCCTGAGAGTAGGAATATGAGGCTTCCAGAGGTGGTCCCTTCCCAGGACACGAAGTGACTCTGGCCTCAGAATCACCCCCCTCCCCCCAACCTCCCCCACCCGGCCTCGAACCACTAGACTTTTTACCCAGTTTCAACAAATTCTTATCAAGAACATTGTTATAATATAGGAAATTATAAATAAGAGAAATTAATCACCTGTGTTTCCAGCACCAATTTATTTTTCTAAAATTTCGTTCTCAGACTAGCAAGGGCCGCTCAGCTTCTGGTAACAGTACCCACTTTAGAGGGTAGTGGCAATATTTAGATAAAATAATGCACAGGGCCCAGCATGTGTTAAGCACTCAGAAAGCAGCAGCTGTTATTATGAAGAGTGGTAATTGACCATTACCTTGAATTACTGGAAAAAAATCATTAATAAATGGCTCACACTGACTCTGCAGAAGTTAACCATTTTTTGTGCTCAGAAAGGCCTATGAGACTTTCTCCAACTCTATTTTCATCTTTTTATTATTTTTATTATTTTGCATTTTTCGACACATTCTGTGGCTTTCTTCAACTCTAAATTACCCATTGTCTTTGTAGTTAGAGACAGAATTGCCCTTCTGTTTTTTTTTTTTTTTAGCTTTTAAAATGTGTGACCTTTGAGTTCTGTGAGCATCTGCAAACCTAGAGTAAAAGATGGGAATGCAGTTTGTGCAACTGGGAAGTAATTCTGAAACTTGATGTGAGAAAAACCTTGTCCTTAGAGGTGATCCTGGTTTGCAGTATGTGTTGGGTGAGGTCTATCCTGGGGGCAAGAGGTTAGACTCAAAGATTATCTTTGGGTTTAGAGGGAAGAGAGGCAAGCATGAGTGTTTTGACTGGGTGTTGTGGGCTCACACCTCAAAGTGGCCAGCACTTTGAGAGGCCAAGGCAAGAGGATAACCTGAACCCAGGAGTTCAAGACTAGCCTGGGCAACATGGCGAAACCCCATCTCTACCAAAAAAAAAAAAAAAAAATTACCTGGGAGTGGTGTTGCGCACCTATAGTCCCAGCTACTTGGGAGCCTGAGGTGGGAGGATTGCTTGAGCCTGGGAGGTCGAGGTTGCAGTGAGCTGAGATTGCGCCACTGCACTCCAGCCTAGGTGACAAAGTAAGACCCAGTCTCAGAAAATAAAAAAATAAATAAAGGATGAGTGTTTATCCTAGTAGGCTAGCAGGCAGCTAAGAGTGGAAATCAGCTTCACTATGTCATATTCTTTAAAAAAAAGTTTATTTTTTAGAGATGAAGTCTCACTATGTTTCCTACTCAAGCTGGCCTGGAACTCTTGGGCTCAAGTGATTCTCCCACCTCAGCCTCCCAAGTAGCTGGGACTACAAGTGTGCACCACCACACCCGGCACACTATGTCATACTTTTTATGAAACTCCTGGTGATTTTGGTGATTAGATCAATTATTACTGTGATGAGTGTTCAAAAGAAAAGAGGCAAGGACATCCCCCATCAAAGCTAAGTGTTTGGAGGATGCCGGGAAGCTAGTTCTGCAAGTTGAAAAAAAAAAATCATTAAAAAATTATTCGTATTTGAGTCTTAAATTTTTTTTTTTTTTTTTTTTTTTTAGAGACAGAGTCTCACTCTGTTACCCATGCTGGAGTGCAGTGGAGCAATCATAGCTCACTGTAACTTTAAACACCCGGGCTCAAGCAATCCTGCTACCTCAGCCTCCTAAGTAACTAGGGCTACAGGTGTGCACCACCAAAGCTGGGTAATTTATTTATTTATTTATTTATTTTTAGATGAGTCTCGCTCTGTCGCCCAGGCTGGAGTACAGTGGTGTGATCTCAGCTCACCGCAACCTCCACCTCCCGGGTTCAAGCGATTCTCCTGCCCCAGCCTCCCGAGGAACTGGGATTATAGGCACGCACCAGCACGCCTGGCTAATTTTGTATTTTTAATAGAGACGGGGGTTTCTCCATGTTTGTCAGGCTGGTCTCGAACTCCTGACCTCAGGTGATCCGCCCCCCTTGACCTCCCAAAGTGCTGGGATTGCAGATGTGAGCCACCGTGCCCGGCCAAACCTGGGTAAGTTTTAAATTTTTTTGTTGTCGGTTGTCACAACTTGTAGGTAATATCAAGTGAATAGAGGCCAGGGATGCTGCTAAATGTCCTACAATGCACAGGACAGTGCCACAACAAAGAATTATATGGCCTCCAATGTCACTTGTGCCACAGTTGAGAAACTGAAACCGGACATGATTTTCACAACATTAAAGTGCTTTCTGACCTTGCATGTAGTTGCCTCTTCCAAGAAGATCAAGGTATTCTCCTAAACCAGACTCTTAGAAACCCTCTGGATCCTATTTGATGCTTCCCAATCCTAGAGGCCACGTAGGGTGTTGCTGCCTGTGGTTGGATGGGTTTGGGGTCTGTCATGAGCTTTTGTGCGACTCGCTGGTACTGTGCCAAGGAAACTGCTGATTCAGGGGAGCAGGACAGCACTCAGGAGGTATGGGCAGAGGTTCTTACACTGCTGCGGGTTGGGATCCTCTTCTTTTTAAGTAATACATTAACAGCAACCTTTTCTCTGAGGCATTTTTCCAGAAGCTGTGGCTGTTTGGCTGTTGGCATTGGGTGTTTGCCTTGTGATATATCCAGAAAAGGATTCAGACCTTACATATGATGAAGTCTGGGGATGGGACTGGATTCTGAGAGTATAAAGATGGCAATGCAGACCCTGCCCAGAGACTACTTAGGCATCTCCATAGGCCTGAGCAGTGGCCATGCAGGGTGGTGGAGGTATGGCAGGGCTGCCTAACTGCCTGTGAAGTCAGGCAAGATCCCAGCAGTGCAGAGTGACTGCTTAATATCTGCCTGTCACTGCTTTGAACCGTTTCCTTGCATCATCCCATTTCATCCTCACACTGAGGTAGAATTCTAAGAGGTTAGGTCCCTTGCTACAGTCACATGGCAAGCATGTAACCAGAACAGAGTCACAGTGGTCAGTGGCAGAGCAGAAATTTGAACCCAGGTTGTTGAGCTGCAAAACTGAACTGTCAGAGGAGCATTTATAGAGAGGGGCAGGGCTTTAATAACCAAGACTTTTAGGATGGGCTGCAGCTCGCCAGGCAAGAGGGAGAATAGGTGTGCTGGGGAGAGGGGAGCAGGTGTGCCAAAGTCCTGGAGGTGTGGGAGAGCACGGTGTGTCTGGGGATTACAGATCGTTATGGGAAGGGATGGCGGGCAGGTGATAGGCAGTGATAGAAGAAGATGACTCTTGAGAGATGGGCAGGCACCAAATCCTAAGTGCCTTCAACATCATGCTGAGAGCCACTGCCAGCCACTGGTGAATTAGTAGAGAGGAAGAGAAAGCTGTGTAACATTGAGCAGCTTGCTTAACTTCTCTAGGACCCAGCTGCCCATCCAAACTAAAACTTCTAAAACTATACTGCTCTGATGAATGTTTCTTTCATTGGTGGCCGTATGAGCAGAGTGAAGGAATGGCCTGTGTTGACACTGGTAGGGCAGCCCTGTTGATTCATGACTTCTCCCCCTAAGTCTGTGTGATGGGTGCAGGCAGTGGTTTCTTATCAGTCAGCAGTTGGTTCTGTTTTGGCTTTCCAGCTTATCATTTGGCATTGACCAAGTCCGCCAAGGGCAAGGCACAATGGATACTAAGTATTGTGACAGAGGCAAAGATGTGGTCAAACTTCTTTTTGAGGGGCTTGCAGCGTAGTGGAGAGTCCAGCCAGTGTTTTCATCGCAAGATACAAATCACAAGTGTCTTGAGAAGGAAGTATTCATACCAAATATTCTGGGGCATGGAGGATGAAACAAAGGTTACTGGGGGATTGAGGAAAGGCTAAGTGAAGGAGATAACTTCTAGCTCCACCGGAAAGATTTTTTAAAGGATAACGGGGTAAACAGAGGATGTCTTAATGTCTTACAGGTAGAGAGAGTGGAGAAAATAGAGAAAAAAACCCAGAAAGCCAGTGCAGGCATAGTCATAAGGGAGTCAGATTATTAAGTGTATCTAGCATCTGATTCTCCACAGTTTCCATATTGTGGATGGGAAGCAAAAGTTTTCTTTTCTTTTTTTTTTTTTTTTTTTTTTTGAGACAGAGTCTCATTCTGTTGCCCAGGCTGGAGTGCAGTGGCGCGAACTCGGCTCACTGCAGCCTCTGCCTCTCGAGTTCAAGGGATTCTCATGCCTCAGCCTCCTTAGTAGCTGGGACTACAGGTGTGTGCCACCATGCCTGGCTAATTTTTTTGTATTTTTAGTTAGAGACAGGATTTCACCATATTGGCCAGGCTAGTCTCGAACCTCAAGTGATCCACCTGCCTCAGCCTCCCAAAGTGCTGGGATTACAGGCGTGAGCCACTGCGCCTGACTGGGAAGCAGAAGTTTTCATAACAGGAAAATACTCATTAATGGACTAGCCATGTGCAAAATTAGGTCCTACTTCATCATCTCTCCCTCTGTTTTCAACCTTGATGGTCAGTTAGGCTCCAGGAGCATCCATATTTTGACTCTGGGTCTCTCTCTGGTCGTCATATGTTTAATGGAAAGTAAAATTGCAACTCTTAAGAGAGGCAATATCTCATGAAATCAAAGCCAGTGATGTTGGAGAACTGCTTGGATGACGTGTCAAAGCAATAATAGGATCTGGCAATGTGAGATCTGCCAACAATTGATGAAGAGAAGGGATGAACACTCCTTTAGGGGAGAGACTTGAAAATCAAAGAATTGAGAGGCCCTCGAGAAATCAGTGAGGCCCTAAGATATTTTTGCAAAAATGGCTTATGATAGCACAGTGATGACCAAATGTTAATTGGAAAGACTTATACTGTAAAACAGTTTACACGAGATCAAGTCTTTGTTCTAAGAATTCGCACAGGGCTGAGCATGGTGGCTCGCACCTATAATCCCAGCACTTTGGGAGGGCAAGGCAAGAAGATTCTTGAGGCCAGGGGTTCGAGAACAGCCTGGGTAACATAGAGAGACCCCATCTCTACAAAAAGTGAAAAATTAGCTGGGCATGGTGGTGCATGCCTGTGGTCCCAGCTACTCATGAGGCTGAGGTGGAAGGATCACTTGGGCCCAGGAGGTCGAGGCTGCAGTGCGCTACTGCAATCTAACCTGGGCAACAGAGCAAGACACTGTCCCAAATTAAAAAAAAAAAGCACACAAGTGTAATTATAACCTAAATTTTGCTTAGTATTTACTATTGCTTTTAAAATAGATAGATTTGATTTTTGTTTTATTTGGATAAAGTACTAAACAAAACTGTATTTTACTCTTAGCTATGAAATTCTGAGTGTGGCTTTACCATATATCCTTTTTTCTGGTGTTCATCTTCTTGGGCTACTGAGGTCTCCGGAGAGGAGATTCTGGCTAGAAAGAAGATGTGGATCAGCTCACAAGGACCCTGAATGCTAGACTTTGTGCTGGGAGTGGGAAGTCTTGTCCTGCTAAAGTCTGCCAGTGTTTATTAACAGGGCTCCTTTTCTTGTTTAACATCAACTTTGTTCCTGCAGTTAGAAAGTACCGTAGACCAACTTCATCTCCTTTTTTTTGTTTGTGTTTTGAGACGGAGTCTCGCTCTGTCACCCAGGCTAGAGTGCAATGGCTCCATCTCAGCTCATCGCAGCCTCTGCCTCCCAGGTTCAAGTGATTCTCCTGCCTCAACCTCCTGAGTAGCTGAGATTACAGGTGCCCGCCCCCACACCTGGCTAATTGTGTATTTTTAGTAGAGACAGGATTTCACCATGTTGGCCAGGCTGGTCTTGAGCTCCTAACCTTAGGTAATTCACCCAGCTGGGCCTCCCAAAGTGCTGGGATTACAGCCATGAGCCACTGCACCTGGCCACTTCACCTCCTTTAGAAAGGCAAAACCCCAGGCTGGGCACGGTGGCTCACGCCTATAATCCCAGCACTTTGGGAGGCCAAGGCAGGTGGATCATTTGAGGCCAGGAGTTTGAGGCCAGCCTGGCTAACATGGCAAAACCCTGTCTCTACTAAAAATACAAAAATTAGCCAGGCGTGGTGGTGCATGCCTGTAGTCCCAGCTACTTGGAGAGGAGGAGGCATGAGAATTGTTTGAACCCTGGAAGCAGAGGTTGCAGTGAGCTGAGATGGTGCCACTGCACTGTAGCCCGGGCACCAGAGGGAGACCCTGTCTTGGAAGGAGGGAAGGAAGGAAGGAAGGAAGGAAGGAAGGGAGGGAGGGAAGGAGGGAGGGAGGGAGGGGCAAAAGCATCTTTGACCTCCCTGCTTTTCCTCTTATTTAAAAGTACAAGTTTGGCCAACAGAGAATGTTTTGGGTGCTGAGGTTCTATTTTTGCTGTCTGCTATATAGCACACCAATAGAGAGCTATTTTAATTCCTTTCAGCCATGTGGCAAATAGTCACGTACATGATGCTCTTTCTAGCACTTTACCGTTGAGGGGTGACCTGGCTGATGACAGTACATGTGTTCATGCTAATTCAGTGAGAAATGTTCAGATCAAAGCCTGTTGTGGGCTCCACTAGAGCCTGAAGACTTTGGGCTCCTTGAAGGTAAAGGGTCAAGTGGCTTTTGGCTCCTGTTTTATCCAGCAGGAGACTGGCTTGTATTTCTGTAGGGTTGTCTTGTTTTAAACATGTTTTCAAGCAGGCGGTTATTCCAGACTATCACCACAGCCTACATCTTGACCAAAGAGGCTGATGTTGCTAGGTCAGTGCATGTGTGACATGTTTCATTGCCTTGCTTCTTGGCCAGTGTGATTTGTTAAAAGCTGTACCACAGGATACACAACCCCCCTGCCTTCCAGCTGAGCCTCAGACTGATCTGCCTGCCTGTCCCCCCTCTGCCTGTCACTTCTCTAGAGGATCAGGTAGCACTGCTTTCTGGTTCTCTCTGATCCTCCACCCACAGGACAAGCCTCACTGGACTGACTTCTCTTTCCCACGGTGCTGCCCAGGTGGCCAAAGCAGGGAGGGACTGTGGGCTAGACTGAGAACCCCCATGAGGAACCAGTTGTCAGAGTTTTGGTGCAAAGCAAGAGAGAGTGAACCATCTAACCAGTACCTCTCCCAGAACCACAAAGGAGATAAGAATTTGTGGTTTATGGATGGTCATGTGTTTCCAGGATAGAATGATAAGAACGTTTATCATTAGAAAAATTTAAATTCCTATCTTCTATCTTAGACTACTGGACTTTGAGTCTTAAGGACTAAAGTTCCTGCCATGCAGGCATAACTTCTGGACAGTCACGTAGGCAGTAGTCCCCCAGTCATTGAATCATTGAATGTTAATAGAGTGGGCTGCTAGGCTGCGTAGCATGTGTGGAGATGGAGGGAGTTTCATCCTCCATCCTTCCAGCATTCACATTTGTATTTCTTCCCTCATAATGCAAAACAGTTAATATTTGGTTGCTGTCTCTAATGGGCTTTTTTTTTTTTTTTTTTTTTTGAGACAGAGTCTTACTGTGTCACCCAGGCTGGAGTGCAGTGGCCTGATCTTGGCTCACTGCAACCTCCGCCTCCCAGGTTCAAGGGATTCTAGCTGGGACTACAGGCATGTACCACCACACCCGACTAATTTTTGTATTTTTAACAGAGATGGGGTCTTGCTACGTTGCCCAGGCTTGTCTCGAACTCCTGGGCTCAAAGTGATCCTCCTGCTTCAGCCTCCCAAAGTGCTGGGATTACAAGGGTGCGCTACGGTGCCTGGCCTCTTGAACTAGTGTAGAGTCTGGGACTGGCCAGTAGAACTTTTGTGATAAGGGAAATGTTCTATATTTCTGCTGTCCAATATGATAACCACAAACTAGTGGCTACTGAGCATTTGACATGTGGCTAGTGCAGCTGAGGATCTGAATTTTAAATTTTCTTTAATTTCAATTTAATTTTAAGCAGCCACATGTGACTAGTGGCTACCATACTGAACAATACAGATGGACTACTTTATTTGAGGAGTTTATATTGTAGTATTTTTGTTTGTTTGTTTGTTTGTTTTTGAGACAGTCTCGCTCTGTCATCCAGGCTAGAGTACAATGGCACAGTCATGGCTCATTGCAACCTCCACCTCCCAGTCAAGCGATCCTCGTGCCTCAGCCTCCTGAGTTGCTGGGTCTACAGGCACACAGCACCACACCTGGCTAATTTTTGTATTTCTAGTAGAGTTGGGGTTTCACTGTGTTGGCCAGACTGGTCTCGAACTCCTGGCCTCAAGTGATCCGCCCGCCTTGGCCTCCCACAGTGCTGGGATTACAGGCGTGAGCCACAATGCCCAGCCTATATTGTAGTTTTTCATTAAATATGCACATAGTAGCACTTCAAAAGGGACAGAAGGTATCAGTGAAAAGTCTCCCTCTCATCTCTGTCCCCAGTCCTGCAGTTTCCCAGTGCTAACTATAATCATGGCCAATTTCTTTTGTGTCCATTCAGAAGGATTTCCCACATACATAAGCATAACAAATATGTTTTCTCTCTCACTCTCTGTTTTTCAATATTAGAGGTATTACTCTTAACCACTGTCTTCTGTTCCATGCTTTTTTGAGTTAATGACCTTGGAGGTCATTACCCATAGGAACAAATAGGACTGTCTCATTATTCAGATGGCTTATATTTAATTTCTATTTGTATTTAATGGCTACATGTATTTCTTTGCAAAGCTATATCATCATTTACTTAACTTTAAGTTCATTATATGTGAGCATGTGAATTATTTCCAATCTTTTGCCATTATGAATACTATTATAATACTCTTACACAAACATTTTCACACATAATCAGGCATAAACACAGATAAATTCCTAGAAGAAAAGATCATAGCCAGGCATGGTGGCTCACACCTGTAATCCTAGCACTTTGGGAAGCCAAGGCAGGCAGATCACCTGAGGCCGGGAGTTCGAAGACCAGCCTGACCAACATGGAGAAACCCTGTCTCTACTGAAAATACAAAATTAGCCAGGCGTGGTGGCGCATGCCTGTAATCCCAGCTACTCGGGAGGCTGAGGCAGGAGAATAGCTTGAACCCAGGAAGCGGAGGTTGCAGTGAGCCGAGATCGCGCCATTGCACTCCAGCCTGGGCAACAAGAGTGAAACTCCATCTCAAAAAAAAAAAAAAAAGAGATGATCATTAGGTCAAGGATATGTGCATTTTACATAGCCACAGATTTTGCCGAATTGCAATCTGTAGAGTTTGCTGATGAGAATGCAAATTGGTACATTATATGAGAGCATCTATTTTTCCATTGCCTCAATGGCACAGTCTGTATTAAACTTCTTGTTCTTTACCAGTACAATAAAGGAAGATCACCATCACCCTGTAGATTTAATTTGCATATCTCTTGTTATAAATAAGATTGAGCATCTTTTTATATGTTTAAGAGTCATTTGGATTTCCTTTGTGGTGAATTATCTGTTCAGATCATTTGCTCATTTTTCTATTAGGTTTTGCTGTTGTTGGTCTTGATTTGTGGGAACCCTTTATACATTAAGGAAATTACTATGTTGTCTCTATTATGTATTTACAAATTTTAATCTTATTTATTGTATCTCTTTCCAGGTGGAAATTTAAAACCTTTTTTATGCAACTAATACTCTTTTTGTTATGGCCTCTGAATGTTAGACATTACTTAGAAAGCCCTTTCCTATGGAGATATTTTTAAAATAGGATTCTCATGTTTCCTCCTAGAACTTTGATGGTTTTATTTTTTATATTTAACTCTTCATCTGAAACAATTCAGGGGTTTTGCTGATTTCATTTCCTTTGCTCATCTCATTCTCTGGCTGCTGGGCAGTTTGTAGTGCCTCCCTGCTTCTGCCTGGCCCAGTTTTGGAGCGGTGCGGCTCCCCTGACAGTACCAGTGCCATCACTCTGGTAACAATATTATCCTCACTTGCCCATTGGTTGCTGCCTTGCTTCCATTCCTTTCTGAACACACTGTTTAGGTAAGCCCTAACCCCAATGGAGGAGAGCTTTAACTATCGTTCCATGCTGGATGACTCACCAGATTTCTTCTTTGACCTCTGTCAAGCCCTGCCCTTTGTGCACATTTGCCTTATTGCCTCACTGGCGTAGGTGACCTGAACAAGAGGCTATAAAGTATAAAGCCTTGTTTATACTACAAGAGACTTGTAGTATAAAGCCACAAGCTGTTAGTACTTTGCCTGTGCTGAGGAAGACAGCACTCCACCTTCACTGAAGCCAGCAATTTGGCCGGCTGTTAGCACTTCATTCATATTCGCTAGTATGAGTTAATACTGTGTCATTTTATTTCTTGTGATTCCAGAATCTCATTTTCAGCTTCTGCCAGAGCCAGTAGCAGTTGGGAGAGAAGGCTGTGCTCTTTGAAGAGTGAGTATGGATTTTAACCACCATAGATTTACCCCAAAAGGCAGCTTTTAATGAGACTGGGACTACTATTGTAAGCCCTGCTCCCAAGCCCTCTGCAGGCCAAACTGTGCTGCATGATTTCTCTGATCAGTAGGTCTGGTGGGAAGGGCACCTGGTGGTTTTCAAAGCTCTGGTGCACACCCTAAAAACCCCCTACAAATAGTTCTGAAAAACTCTGCGGGGGAACCTGCCTCTGAATTTGAAGGGAGTCTGGAAGGCATGGGCTCATGGGCCCCAGTGCTTTCCTGGAAAGGGGACACTTGAACCGGCCCTGAGGGCAGAGAAGGGTTCATCAGGCAGCCCAGATGTGGGTGTGCTCCACACCAAGGGGACAGCAGGAAGGAAGACAGAATGAAGCTGTATGGGGCTTGCATGGGGGCTAGGAGCTGGTTATTTGGAGTGCAGGCAAAGACGTGGGTGTCAGGACTGGGAAGTTCAGCTGGGACCACATGGGGCGGTCAGAGTTCACATTTTATTTGGTGAATATGAGACCAGCACAGCCTGATCCCTGGTGTGAAATTGAGAAGATTCCTGTGGCAGCTGATGGTGGTGGGACTGTGGGGCATGAAAGAATAGCCTTTACAGAAACGGGAGGGAGAGGAAGGGAGGACCTGGACCCAGTGTGGTGACTGAGGGGAGCTGCGGTCCAAATCATACAAACTCCTACACCTGGTGACAATTTTTCTTTTTACTTTACATTCCTAGTAAATGTTGAACCCAACTGGGATTGGGTTTTTAGGGATTAGTTTTTAGGGATGTAAGTCCCCTAAGGCTGTGCTGTCTAATATGGTAGTTCTTATCCACATGTAGCTGTTGAGCACTTGAAGTGTGGCTAGTGTGGCTGAAGAACTGAAGTTTGAATTTTCTTTGGCTTTAATCAATTTAAGTTTAAATTGCCATATATTGGGCAGTGCAGTTTGTTTAGACTTGGACAAGTTGACTCCAGTGCTGGTGCCTCTTCACCTTTGGCTAACAGGAGTGATGAGCAAGTAGGAGAATGAAACTTGCGTTGGCATCTAGGAGGTTAGACTGATGCAATTACTGTCGGCAGAAATCAGTAAGTTGGCCAGGTGCAGCGGATTGCGCCTGTAATCCCAGCACTTTGAGAGGCTGAGGCAGGGGGATCACTTGAGGTCAGGAGTTTGAGACCAGCCCAACATGGTGAAACCCTGTCTCTACTAAAAAGACAAAAATTAGCCAGGCATGGTGGCAGATGCCTGTAATCCCAGCTACTCAGGAGGCTGAGACAGGAGAAGCGCTTGAACCCAGGAGGCGGAGGTGGCAGTGAACCAAGATTATACCACTACATTCCAGCCTGGCTCACACAGCGAGACTCCATCTCAAAAAAAAAAAAAAAAAAAAAAAGACAGAAATCAGTAAGTCAGGAGAAGTGAGGTGAGATGTGTCTATGAGATTCTATGAAAGTGTTTTACGTTGTTTATTCTTGGATTTTACTTTATACCCTGAAGACTAAGATATCAGAACTCAAGATCCCAGTTTTCAAATCAGTGAGAACATTAACAGAAAACTGTGAGATGTGCCTTACTCCTAACCCCAGATTAAACTTCATTTCCCTGATGCAATGTTTATCTGGATCCACTGACATGTCCCCCATCCAATTAATCTTTGCCACTGTGTTCAGACATAAGGGCCCCCAAATGCACAGCTTGGGTGTTAGGTAGTGGCAGAGGATCCTGAGCCTGGGATGTGAGAGTATGTTTTTCCTGGTGCCAGCATGGCCAGCTCTCCTTCCTGGCATTGCCTGCTTCACACTGTGCCGCAGTGTCTTTAACCCTGGGGTGCCTCACTTTACACGATAAATAGGTAAAATGAAGTGTTTTTCTTTTTCAGTGTATTCAGTCAGGCGATAAACATGATCAAGCACCAAGTCTTTGCCAGGTGATGTTTTAGGTTCTGGGAACTCTAATAGGAAAGAAGATTATTGTGGGGGCGAGCCAGATCCTACTCTTTAATGGCCTGGCATAATTCCAGAAATGTTTAAGTCACCAGAGTAAGAAAGAACAGACATGACTATTTGAATGTTCTCATTAACTAGGTGAGAAAGCCAAGGTCTCCCAGCTGACATGTGGAAGAGCCACGTTGGAGAGGGCCAGCTGCCACACTGGTGGCCCCAGCCTGGTGCCATCCATCGCATGAGTCTGCCATTCGTGGACAACCATCAAGATTTTTGCTAGACTCATGTATCACCTACTAAACATTTTTCTTTAAATTTACTCCTTTTTTTTTTTGAAACAGTCTCCCTCTGTCACCTAGGCTGGAGTGCAGTGGCACATTCTCAGCTCACTGAAACCTCAGCCTCCAGGCTCAAGTGATCCTCCCACCTCAGCCTCCTGAGTAGCTGAGACTACAGGTGCATGCCACCATGCCCGGCTAATTTTTATATTTTTTGTAGAGACAGGGTCTCTCTATGTTGCCCAGGCCAGTCTCAAACTCCTCTGCTCAAGCAATCTGCCTGCCTCAGCCTCCCAAAGTGCTGGGATTATAGGTATGAGCCACTGCGCCCAGCCTAGAGAGCTGTTTAACACCACCACACTGAGAGTTTCTCTTTGACCCAAGCAGGACTGAAGAGAACTGAAAAGAGATGACTTTCCTAGTATATATGTTGTTATCCGATGCTGTATACCCCTGAAACACTCTTTAGTACTCTCCTACTCACTAAAGTCATCTTGCAAACTCTCAGTTGTCCCATGCTTTGGGAAACTCAAGTTACACTTCTTAGTTGATCTCTGATTTTTGGCCATTGGCAGTTCCTGGATCACAATGCTTCAGTTTTTTTCTGCCTCCAGCCTCTCCCCTGGGTACATAGAGTATTCTAGAAATAAACACCAGCATGGCAGGGGGGCTGTCTTTTTAAAGGAAAGCTGAAGCCAGTCCTTTGTAAAATGAAGGATGTTGTAGAGGTAGGAATACATTGCCTACTCTTTATCTGTACAGAAAACTCAGAATTGTGGTTTCTTCAACTAAGGTCTGGATTTATCTGACCTTGTCAGGGAGAGTGTGCAGGGTTTTCTGTAATAAGTCCAAACCTTGCTAAATTGATCATGTTCTACAAAAGCTGCTTAGGGAAGACTTTATTCTGCTGTTAAATAGAAGATGGAGCCAGATGCGGCCTTCGCTGAAACTGACTGGCATTTTGGCAGGCACCGACAGAGCAGAGAGGGGTTTTTTGGATGATCATGCCTTCATTTCGGGGCTATCATCTCCAGTGTCAGAGTCTATGATATATATGGCTTTGGGCATAAATTGTTCTAATTCCTAGTCCAAGGGACTCCCTGCTGCTCAGTAATCTGAATTCACAGTGGCTCCCAGCAGTTTTTAAGGACTTTGTATGATGTGGAAAAGTCTTCTCAAAGCTGACAGTTCCCATCTTTGTCAACTCATTCACAGCCCACGATGTTCCAACAGACCTGTACAGATTCCCTTCAGTCTGTGATTAACTCGCTTACTCCTTGATGGTGATGCCTTCTAGCAGGGTAAATTGTAGCCAGTGTAAATAGGTGACTCCTTCAGGGATTTTTGTAATTACTAAAAGAGGAAAGATGTCAGGTCTCTTACAGAATCATTGGGAATGGTTGTTCCTGAAAGAAATGAAACAGATGGAACCCATTTTGTAAATTTGCTTTTCATTGATTCATTTGTACCTTATTTGTGTCCTGTGCCATACTTGACACTGAGAAAGAACATACATGATTGTCCCTACCCTCAAGGAGCTCTGGTTCCAGAAGGAAAAGCAGGCCAATGATTTCAGTGTGCTGGGAAAATTATTTACAGTGACTAAGAAACTGAGAGGGCAGTTGCATTGGAGACAAAGCCAGTGCTTATGCCCTGGGAAGGTGGCAGCTTTCATCACTGTAGACTCAGGACTGTACTCAAGTAGAGTATGTGTATGTAATGAAAAGAACCATCTAACCCACCTATGGGTGCCTGTGTCTCCTTCTCTAGGCTGTGAGGTGCTTGCTAGGCGAAACCTCTTGAAGATGGAGAGCTCATATCTTCATGGAGAAATTAGGGATGATGAATGTAGACACCTAACAGCAAAGAGGTTACAGAGACTGAGGACCGGCCATTTGTGGGGGCGGAAAAAAAATAGACAAAGTGGAACTTGGTGCAAAGGTAGTGGATTGGAGTTAGAAACCTGTTTTGTAATCATGACTACCAGCTGGGTGACCTTGGGCTAGTTAGCCTCTCAGAGCCTCAATTCCCTCAGCCTATAAAACAGGATGAAACACCTGCCTTTCCTATGTGACAGGGTTGATGTGCTATATCGAAGGTTGGCAAATTAGAGCCTACAGGTCAAATTTGGCCTACAGTCTATTTCTGTGAAGTTTTATTGGAACACAGTCATACTCATTTGTTACATATCTTCAATGGCTGCTTTCTCATCCAGTGGCAGATTGAGTAGCTGTGATAGAGACTCTGTGTCCCACAGTGCTAAAATCATCACTGTCTGGCACTTTACAGAAAAAGCTGCTGACCCTTGTGCTCAGTGATTTGGGAGGTTATACTGTGCTGCATTGAACTTGTTATCAAATTGAATTAAGTATCAGTCGATAGAGGCATATGGGAGAGATTGCTTCATTTCCCAGGAAATGTAAGGAAAGCCTTGATTTGCTAGATGTTAATGCTTTTCCTAAAGAAATCTGTATTATGTTTGGTGAATCCTGCACACTTAGCACAGATGGCTGGGAATCAAGGCAGAGAGTCACACCTGGCTTCCAGGTCCTTCCAGGTGTTGTATTGAGGAGAATGATGGGACTTGAAATATATATTTATATACTTTATGATATATATGTGTGTATATACATATATGTGTGTATATACACACACACAGATATATATATATGTAAATAGATATGAGGTCTTGCCATGTTGACCAGGCTGGTCTTGAATGCCTGGCCTCAAGCTATCCTTCCGCCTCTGCCTCCCAAAGCATTGAGAGTACAGGCATGAGCCACGGAACCCAGCCTGAAGTATTTTTCATTCCATGCTAGAATGAACTGTATTGTAAGCTCATAAGACAGGACAGGGCAGGGCCTGTGATACAGCTGGAATTCTAATGCCCCGATAATGTGTCAGGTCCTAGTCTTGGTGCTGGGGACACCCGGTCCTTACTCTCATGCATCCCACATTCTAGCCTTCAGATGTGTAAGTCTTTAGGAAGACATCAGAAAGTACACTGAAAACTACCTTTTTGGCTTATTCCCCCCTAACTTTATATTACGTATTTATTTTTAGAATTGGTTATATATTTACGAAACAACTTAAAAGTTTTAAAAAGTGAAAAATAAGTCTCCTGTCTGTTCCTGACACTTAGCTATGTAATTCCCCACCTTAGATGCAATCACAGTTACTGGTTTCTTGTATCCATGTGTACATGTATATTTGTTCATTGATTTCTTTAAAAGTCTGTCTTCTTTTTTCAAAGGTTCTCACTCCGTTGCCTAGGCTGGAGTGCAGTGGTGCATTCATTGCTTACTACAGCTTCAAACTCCTGGGCTCAAGTGATCCTCCCGCCTCAGCCTCCCAAAGTGCTGGATCACAGGCATGAGCCCAATCTGTCCTCCTTTTTTATTTTTTTATTTGTTTTTGTTTTTGTTTTGTTTTGTTTTGTTTTGAGATGGAGTCTTGCTCTTGTTGCCCAGGCTAGAGTGTAATGGCACAATCTCGGTTCACTGCAACCTCCGCCTCCTGGGTTCAAGCGATTCTCCTGATTCTCCTGCCTCAGCCTCCAGAGTAGCTGGGATTACAGGCGCCTGCCACTACAATTGGCTAGTTTTTGTATTTTTAGTAGAGATGGGGTTTCACCATGTTGGCCAGGCTAGTCTCAAACTCTTGACCTCAGGTGATCTGCCCAGCTCAGCCTCCCAAAGTGCTGGGATTACAGGCATGAGCCACGGCGCCCAGCTTCTTTTTATTTTTAAATACTGCAAGCCTAAAGAAAGATCGAAAGGATAATATTATGTAACCTTCACCTGGATTCCCCAGTGGTTAGCATTTTACCATATTTGCTTTATTTCTCTCTTTTCCTCCCACCAACACACACACCAACACACACACACAGATACACAAACACACACTACTTTTTCTCTCCTGAACCTTTAAAAGTGAGTAGCAGATACCATCATACTTCACCCCTTACAACTTCAGCAGACAGGTCCTAAGAGAGAAGATATTTTCCTATGTACATACATAACCACAATTTCATCATCATACTCAAGAATTGTATCACTGATACAATGACGTTGTCTAATACCCAGCCCTTACGCAGATTTCCATATTTGTCCCAACAACGTCCTTTATAGTGTTTTTTACAAATCCAGGCTCCTCTGAAAAATTCCTCATTACTTTTAGTTGTCACGTCTATTTGTTTTTTTTTAAAGCACTTGCCTGCTTTGGTTTCCTCCTGTTCTTTACCCTCATTCCAAGAACTTCACTTTTCTTGTCCCCTTTGCTTCTTCGCCTCTTTTCCCTTGATACAGAGTTTTAATATCGTCATTCTCTTTGGCCCCTGCAGGAGTCAGCCAGCCTGAAAGAGCAGGATGGATGTTGATGTGGTTAACATGTTTGTGATTGCGGGCGGGACACTGGCCATCCCAATCCTGGCATTCGTGGCGTCATTTCTTCTGTGGCCTTCAGCGCTGATAAGAATCTACTATTGGTAAGCCAGTTTCATCATTGACATTTTCAAGAGTATCATAATATTGACAACTTCTCTGCTTGTCCTTTTTGTGGTTGTTGTCCTACATTTTATCAGGAAATAGACATAGAGAAAAGTTGAAAGGTACTCATCCTGTTTGGAATTTTGGGAGTGCTCTTGAAGAATATTACCAGATCAGTTCTTTCAGGTTTGTTGGCTTATTTGTTTGTTTTTTGGAGACAGAGTTGTGCTCTGTTGCCCAGGCTGGAGTGCAGTGGGACGATCTCGGCTCACTGCAACCTCCAGCTCCTAGGTTCAATCAATTTTCCTGCTTCAGCCTCTGAGTAGCTGGGATTTTACAGGTGTGTGCCACCAAGCCCAGCTAATTTTTTTTGTATTTTTAGTACAGATGGGGTTTCACCACATTGGCCAGGCTGGTCTCAAACTCCTGGCCTCAAATGATCCACCCATCTCGCCCTCTCAAAGTGCTGGAATTACAGGCATGAGCCATCATGCCTGGCCCTTTCAGGTTTCTGATAGCATCTTTCTCTACCCACATTCCCAAAGTCAGTGATTCTGTCTTCAAGCAAGTATTGTACATTTTTATGGAAACTCCTTTGATATCTTCTTGATCATTGGATGTTTTTTGTTTTTTTGGTTTTTTGTTTTGTTTTGTTTTGTTTTGTTTTTGAGACAGAGTCTCCCTCTGTCACCTAGGCTGGAGTGCAGTGGTGTGATCTTGGCTCATTGCAACCTCTGCTTCCCAGGCTCAAGCGATTCTCCTGCGTCAGCCTCCCAAGTAGCTGGGACTACAGGCGCATGTCACCATGCCTGGCTAATTTTTGTATTTTTAGTAGAAACAGGCTTTCACCATGTTGGCCAAGCTGGTCTCGAACTCCTGACCTCAAGTGATCCTCCCACCTCATCCTCCCAAAGTGCTGGGATTACAGGTGTGAGCCACCACGCCTGGCCTTGATCATTGGATTCTGACCCTGTGATGTCCTGACAGGTGCAGCGATGTTACTGAAAAATGAACAAGAAAGACCAGAACCATTGAGATGGCATGTGTAGGACAGAATACTTTTAGAGTTGTTCTAGAAGTCATTAGTAAAGAAGTGACAGAAAGAAAAATAAATTTCCAAAATATGTCATTCTTGTACCACTATTATTCTTGTCCTGTCTGGATACCACCTGTCCTTATTTTGTATTTTCTTTAGAGTGAGCCATCTTTAAAAAAAAAATCATTAAATCAAGTATTTAAAAAGTGATATGAATATCACTCCCTTAAGTGGAAAGCTTGTCATAAATAGCAAATTAATATCAAAAAGTGCCTGGCGGATGGCTCATGCTTGTAATCCCAGCATTTTGGGAGGCCGAAGCAGGCAGATCACCTGAGGTCGGGAGTTCAAGACCAGCCTGACCAACATGGAGAAACCCTGTCTCTACTAAAAATACAAAATTAGCCAGGCATGGTGGTGCATGCCTGTAATCCCAGTTCCTTGGGAGGCTGAGGCAGGAGAATTGCTTGAACCCGGGAGGTGGAGGTTGCAGTGAGCTGAGATTGCGCCATTGCACTCCAGCCTCGGCAACAAGAGCAGAACTACATCTCAAAAAATAATATATATATATATATATATATATATATATATATAAAAAAGTAAAAATAAACACAATGACATTAAACGGTCTTATTAAATTGTGTCTCCTTTTACTTTGTTACAAAGCATGAGCAGCGTGAAAGATGTAGCAGCCCTGAGCTGAGCCTTTCTCCTTGTTGGAACCAGAAGTTTAACAGTCAAAAAGAAAGTGATTTTCTCATGATGTGCTTCATTGCCTTTTCATGCCACTGTCCAATTATCAAATGAAATTGCCCTTCCCACCCCCATGGTGTACATCCCGTGATGAAGGGAGCACCAAAATAGACCTGGTTCCTCTCTGTGCTATAGGTAAGCCCATTGAGATCTAACTGGGACTTCGGGAAGTCGGAACTCACTTCTGTATGTAGAAGAGTGCAGGGAGGGTGTTATACCCTTTATCTGCCCTCTTTTCTGGCTCCCTTTTGTTTCACTTGAGTGTGGAATTTTCCGCCTGCCAGCCAGGCTCTGATCCTTGAAAGGAAACTAATTGAATGGAAGGGAGCTTTTCATCTTTCACCCTTGCTCTCTGGGGGTGAGAGAGGGGAGTTGTGACCCTCTTCCGAGTCACCTGGGACCCACCTTCTGCATTGAGAAAGCGAGACTCACTCTGAAGCTGAAATGCCGTTGCCCTTGCAGTGCTGGTAGCAGGAGTTCTGTGCTTTGTGGGCTAAGGCTCCTGGATGACCCCTGACATGGAGAAGCCAGAGTTGCGTGCCCCTTCTCATAGCCTTGTCGAGGCATCATGGACTGCCACACACAAAACGCTGTTTTTATTAACCACATGAAATTGAAGCAGAGAACGCAATTCACTGATGTGGCTCGTAACCATGGATATGGCCACATACAGAGGTGTGATTATATAAAGGTTATTCCACCCACCTCGTGTGGAAACCAACCTCAATGCTGCATAGTCCCCCAACAGTTCCCTGGGCTGTCGAGGAGAAGGCTTTCAGAGTCAGGGTGTCAGGGTAATTTTGATGTTTCATTTGTAATGAGAAAAATAAGTTGATAGCAAATAATTTGCTTTTTTAATTAAGTTAAAATTCACGTAACATAAAAGTCACCATTTTAAAGTGTACAATTCAAGGCTGGGCACGGTAGCTCACACCTGTAATCCCAGCACTTGGGAGGCTGAGGAGGTGGGTGGATCACTTGAGGCCAGGAGTTCGAGACCAGCTGGCCAACATGGTAAAACCTGTCTCTACTAAAAATACAAAAAGTTAGCCAGGCGTGGTGGTGCGTGCCTGTAATTCCAGCTACCTGGGAGGCTGAGGCAGAAGAATCGCTTGAACCCAGGAAGTGGGGGTTGCACTGAGCCGAGATCGTGCCACTGCACTCCAGCCTGGGTGACAGAGTGAGACTCTGTCTAAATAAATAAATAAATGAAATATAAATAAATAAATAAAGTGTACAATTCAGTGGTTTTAATGTATTCAGAGTGTTGTACAACCATTACCACTATCTAATTTCAAATATTTCCACCTCCCCAAAGGAGTCCCCATACCTAGTAGCCGTCACTCCCAGTTTCTCCCTCACTTCATCTTCTGGCAACCACTTACCTACTTCCTGTCTTTTTAGATGTGCCCATTACGGACATTTCACATCAATGGGGTTATATAATGTGTGACCTTTGTGTCTGGTTTCTCTCACTTAGCATAATGTTTTCAAGGTTCCTCCATGTTGTAGCATGCATCACTCCTTCACTTTCTGTTGTGGTTGAATAATATTCCATTGTGTGTGTACACAGTTTGTGTATCCATTCATCTGTTGATGGACACTTGGGTTGTTTCCACCTTTCGGCTATTATGAATGATGCTGCATAGCAAATCATTTACTTTTATTAACAAATAATACCACGAAAAAACCAGAGAGGCCCCACAGTGCAGAGCATTCAGAGCCTCTTTAATTGGCAGTATGGATGCATGGGGTCTTAAAGCCTGCCCATGCCTGTCACCCAGCTCAGAGCTGTGGCTGAAAGACAAACACAATGCTCTTTATTTTGGGAACTCGGGCACACAGGCCAAGAAGAAAACCCAGCTGGTTGGGGAAGATGAAAATCCTAGAAAACCTTTCAGATCATGCCAGGTGGCATTGTGACATGGAGGATTATGGTTTTAGTAATAAAACCCATGATGCCATTGCAGAGAGCTGTCAGCAATCCTGTGAGGCACTTCCTCCGCATCACTGAAATGTACAGACTGTTTCCTCCAAATAGCCTCACCGCAAGTGACATTTACACAGTGGTTGTCATAGAACGAGCAGCTTCACCATGAGTCACTTATATCCCTTAACCACAGCGACTCCTCCAAAGGCCTTCATTGGCTCGGCTGCCAGTAATGACCACCAGTGGGTTCACCTCACAGACCTAGGTAGGTCAGGTTAATTTTCAGGATTGCTACACAAACAGGATCAGCAGGCAGTAGAGAGAGCTTGGCACCCACTCCCCATTCCCCGCTGTCCTGCCATATGATCATAAGGGTTTGGTGAAGTCATCACATCGTGCAAGCTCCTGGAGTTCCCTCTGGGATCGTCTCAGCTCCTCCGGGAACAAGAACAGGTGTCCCCAGTAGGCCACAGCAAGTCTTCAGAGCAGCTCTCTCTGGGTCTAAGTGTCCTTGGAGCATGGCCAGCACACTTCCACAGCACCGTGGACTATGGCTGCTCCTGCAGGAGGTACCAAATGCTTCAACGTGAGTCAATAGAGAGCCACACTGGGGATGCTGTGGCCACTGCGGATGGCATCAGGTCTGATTTTCATTGTGTAATGAAAATATCAGGACTGTTCACAAGATGAAAAAGACAGATTTTCTAAGATTATTGTTTTCCCAAAGAAACTCAGTTGTGAAATCAAGGTAAGAAATCATAGTGAGCAGTTCACTTATATAAATATAAGAAAGAAAAGGGGGCCGGGTGCGGTGGCTCACACCTGTAATCCCAGCACTTTGGGAGGCCAAGGCGGGCGGATCACGAGGTCAGGAGATCGAGACCATCCTGGCTAACACTGTGAAACCCCATCTCTACTAAAAAATACAAAACAAAATTAGCTGGGTGTGGTGGCAGGCACCTGTAGTCCCAGCTACTTGGGAGGCTGAGGCAGGAGAATGGCGTGAACCTGGGAGGCGGAGCTTGCAGTGAGCCGAGATCGCGCCACTGCACTCCAGCCTGGGCGACAGAGTGAGACTCCGTCTCAGAAAAAAAAAAAAGAAGAAAAGAAAGAAAAGGGGATAAGAATTGGAAAAGAAGAAAAAAAGCTGACATTGTTCATTGTTTGCAGATGACACAATTGTGTACACTGAAAGTCCAAAAAAATCTATAAATAATTTGTTGGAATTAATTAGTGAATTTGGAGCTGGATGCTGCAGCTTATGCCTGTAATTTCAGCACTTTGGGAGGCAGAGGTGGCCAATTGCTTGAGCCCAGGAGTTTGAGACCAACCTAGGCTGCTCACTGCAACCTCTGCCTCCCAGGCTCAAGTGATCCTCCCACCTCAACTTCCAGAGTAACAGGGGCTACAGGTGCATGCAACCTTGCCAGCTAATTTTTGCAGGTTTTTATAGAGACAGGCTTGAACTCCTGGGCTCAAGCGATCCATCCGCCTCAGCCTCCCAAAGTGCTGGGATTACAGTTGTGAGCCACTATGCCTGGCCTGGTTTCTTTCTTTTTGTTGTGGTAAGATATACATAACTTTAAAAAATGAAAAAGAAGCATTGGTGAGGATGTGGAGAGATTGGAACCCCCTATGCACTGCTGTTGGGAATGTAAAATAGTATAGTGACTATGCACAAATTTGTTGGCTCCCCAGAAAGTTATACATTTAACATATCATCCAGCAATTCCACTTATGAGTGTAAATCCCAAAGAATTGCAAGCAGGGTCTCAATGTGTGCACCAATGTCCATAGCAGCATTCTTTACAATAGCCAAAAGATAGAAATAACCTAAATGTCCAACAGACAAATGGATAAACAGAATGTGGTATATACACAATAGAATATTATTCAGCCTTAAAAGGGAATGACAATCTGATGCATGCTATTAATACAACATGGATGAACCTTGAGAACAGCTGTGCTAAGTGAAACTAACCAGACACAAAAGAACAAATTTTGTATGATTCCACTTTTACCCAGAATAGACAAACTCATAGAGAAAGTAGAATAGAGGTTGCCAGGGGACTGGGGGAAATAAGGAGTTAATGTTTAATGGGTACAGAGTTTCTATTTGGGATGATGAAAAGTTCTAGAAATGGACAGTGGTGGCAATTTAGCAGTGTTGTGTAATGCCATTGATTGTACACTTGTTAAAATGGTAAATGTTTATGTTATGTCTATTTACCACAGTATAAAAAAATCTGTAAGTTCTTTTCTTCAGAGGTTCCTGTTAACTAGAGAGAGACTTACAGGGTGAGGACTCTGGACTCCAGGAGACTTTATTAAAGCCGGCGAGGTCCTCTTTGGAGCTTTTCTATTTAGGTCAATAGAGCCTTCAGTGACTTCTGTCCCTGAAACAGGAGCAGTTTGGTGCGTGTATTGAGATTGTAAAAGATCTTTCTCCTGAGACATTCATTCATCCCACCTTAATTCTTCTCTTTGTTTCTGTTCTGTAAGGTTCTGCTTTTGTGAATTAGAGGTAATCTATTCCCTATTATCTACTATCATTAAACCAAAGAAGTTGTTTTTTTCCATCTGGGCCATGGGTCTTTCAGAACTTTTCAGCTGGCCTGGTATCTTAGAGTCATCTTCCTACTCTTTCGTTGAGGGGATCATTTGAAAATATTAGTTCTCTGGGCTGGGCATGGTGGCTCATGCCTGTGATCCCAGCACTTTGGGAGGCTGAGAGAGGCAGACCATCTGAGGTCAGGAGTTCGAGACCACCCTAGCCAACATGTCTCTACTAAAAGGGTTTCTAGAGAAACCCTGTCTCTACTAAAAAAAAAAAAATACGAAAATTAGAGGCCGGGCGCAAAGGCCCACTCCTATAATCCCAGCACTTTGGAAGGCTGAGGTGGGTGGATCACAAGGTCAGGAGTTCAAGACCAGCCTGGCCAACATGGTGAAACCCCGTCTCTACTACAAATACAAAAATTAGCCAGGCGTGGTGGCATGCGCCTGTAGTCCCAGCTACTTGGGAAGCTGAAGTGGGAGAATCACTTGAACGCAGAAGGTGGAAGTTGCAGTGAGCCAAGATAGTGCCACTGCATTCCAGCCTGGGCGATAGAGTGAGACTCCATCTAAAAAATAAAAAAAAAAATTAAAAAAAAAAAAATGAGCCGGGCCTGGTGGTGCATGCCTGCAATCCCAGCTATTCAGGAGGCTGAAGCAGGGGAATCATGTGAACCCGGGAGGCGGAGGTTGCAGTGAGCTAAGATCGCGCCACTGCACTCCAACCTGGGCAACAAGAGTGAAACTCCGTCTCAAAAAAAAAAGAAAAGAAAAAATATTAGTTTTCCAACTCCTTGTTTGTGGAGCCTAGGTAAACTTGTCCAGTGGATGTACCAATTAAATGAAAAATATCAAGTAGTACCAAAGAGCTCCATCTGGTAATGAAGAAGCCCTCAATTCCTGAGTCTGGCAGTCTGGCTGCCTTCCAACCCTTTGTCTCTTCACTCTGGTCCAAGTCATACTTCACTCTCCCCCAGGCCCTTGCCTCTGCCGTCTCTACCTCCTGGCACACCTTCTCCAGCTTCCAGCTGATGTATGTTGAGTATCCAGTAGTCTGCTGAAGTTTCACCTTTTCCACCAGGTCCTTTCAGCTCTTCCGTGATCTCACACTGTGATTTGTATGAGAGTTATAGAGAATTTGATGATTATAAAAACGTAACCCATTCGAGCCCCACTCCTGGTACCAAAAATAAAAAATAATAAATAATTTAAAAATAAAAAGGTAACACAGAGAAAATGTGCATTACCCATAACCCCTGGAATAATTTTCTTCAATGCTTCTTTTGTTCTTCCCACCTCTCCCCCCCACCACTTCATCTGTGTATACTTAATAGTTTTTTTTTCAACATAATTGGAATCAACAGTATTAAAAATAAAATTGCATCCTGTTTTTTCACTTGACATCATGTCATAAATATTTTTCCATGTTATTGAATATTCTTTGAAAACTCCATTTTAAATAATAGCAGAATATGACATCACCTAGCTATATGGTAGTTTAATATATTTCCTATTCATGGACACTAAGGTTAGTACTGATTTTTTTGTATTTTAAACAACACATAACATGGCTGGAACATCTTTAAAAATATTCTTTTTCAAGGTTGCTACTTACTTCCTTGAGATAGATTATTCTTGGAACTATAATTACTGGGTCAACAAGGGGCATGAGGTTTCAAAGATTCTTGATATTTTATGCCAGATTGCTTTCTAGAAAGGCTGAACTGTGTAACTGGTTATATAAATGCATGTGTGTGCACACACGCATGCGCACACACACACACATACACACACACACACACACACACACGCACACACACACGCCAGCTACAGTGGCTCAGTGGCAGGATCACTTGAGTTCAAGACCAGCCCAGGCAACACAGGGAGACCCGGTCTCTACCAAAAAAATTTAAAAATTAAAAAATTAGCCAGGCTTGGTATATGCACCTGTAATTTCAGCTATTCAGGAGACCGAAGTGGGAGGATCACTTGGACACAGGAGGACAGGGGCTGCAGTGAACCGTGATTGTGTCACTGCACTCCAGCCTGGGTGACAGAGTAAGACCCCATCTCAATTTAAAAAACCCACCACTTTTCTAATTTAGAAGCTCATAAAGGGTATTCATTTTTTTCTTTATTAATTTTTATTTAAAAAATTGGGGGGGATACATACTATGTATATATGGGGTACATGAGATGTTTTGATACAGGTATGCCATGTGAAATAAGCACATCATGGAGAATGGGGTATCCATCCCCTCAAGCGTTTATCCTTTGAGTTACAAACAATCCGGTTACACTCTTTAAAAATATTATTTTTAAATATACAAATAAAATTTGTTATTTAAAAATATACAAATAAGTTATTTTTGACTATAGTCACTGTATTGTGCTATCAATAGGTCTTATTCATTCTATTTTTTTTTTGTACCCATTAAGCATCCCCCTTACCCCCAACTACTCATCTCAGCCTCTGGTAACCATCCTTCTACTCTCTATGCCCATGAGTTCCATTGTTTTGATTTTTAGATCCCATAAGTAAGTGAGAACATGTGATATTTGTCTTTCTGTGCCTGGCTTACTTCACTTAACATAATGATCTCCAGTTCCATCCATGTTGGTGCACTATTCATATTTTTAATTACTAGTGAACTTGAACATGTTTTTTATGTTTGTTAGTCATTAATATCTTTTCTACTCTAAGGTACCTTTTCATTTATTTTGCCTAGTGTTGAATTAGGATTTTAGCATGGTTGAGATCAATTTGTGAGCTTTTTATTTATTAAGGATATCAATCTGTAGTTGTCATATTCATTGCAAATATTTCCCCTAATTTTTCCTTTTAATTTTTGGCAAATGATGTATTTGGAAGGACAAAATCATCTTTACATAATATTAATAACTATCATGTACTGAATACTTACCATGTGCTGGGCATTGAACAAAACTTTGTACATGGATTACCTCATCATTTAATCTTTGCCATATTCTTAGTGCAATGCAGCATTTCCTCATAAGATTATATAGTTAGTGTCTTATTCCATTTTGTGTTGCTATAGCAGAATGCCACAGACTAGGTAATTTATAAAGAAAAGAAATTTGTGGCCGGGCGCGGTGGCTCAAGCCTGTAATCCCAGCACTTTGGGAGGCCGAGACGGGCGGATCACAAGGTCAGGAGATCGAGACCATCCTGGCTAACCCGGTGATACCTCGTCTCTACTAAAAAATACAAAAAACTAGCCGGGCGAGGTGGTGGGCGCCTATAGTCCCAGCTACTCGGGAGGCTGAGGCAGGAGAATGGCGTAAACCCGGGAGGCGGAGCTTGCAGTGAGCTGAGATCCGGCCACTGCACTCCAGCCTGGGTGACAGAGCGAGACTCCGTCTCAAAAAAAAAAAAAGAAAAGAAATTTGTTTGGCTTATGGTTCTGGAAGTTGGGAAGCCCAAAAGAATGGCGCCAATATCTGGCAAGGGCCTTCCTGCTGTGTCATCCCATGGTGGAAGGTAGAAGGACAAGAGACTATAAGAGTGAGCCAGAGGCAAGAGGGGCCCAGACTCACTTTTACCAGGAAAGTACTCCCTCAATAATGGCATTAATCTATTTATGAAGGCAAAACTGTCAGGGCCTAATTACCTCTTAACAGTCTCACCTCACAATGGCAATTACATTTAAACATGAGTTTTGGAGGGGACGTTCAAAGTCAGTAAGTGAATGAGAAGGGATGTGAATGGATGAACAAAGTCATGTTATAATTTAGAATTTTGAAATATGCTTGCCTTGTTGTAAGAAGAGCTTTTAAGCTAGCCAATGCTATTATTTTCTTTACGTTTTGAGTGGCAATGCAGTCATTAAAAAGGTTTCAAAAGAAACCAACCAGGTGCGGTTTAACCAGCTGGACGCCTGTAACCCCAGCACTTTGGGAGGCCAAGGCGGGCAGATCACTTGAGGCCAGGAGTTTGAGACTGGCCTGGCCAACATGGCGAAACCCTGTCTCTACTAAAAATACAAAAATTAGGCAGGCATGGTGGTGTGCGCCTGTAACCCTAGATACTCAGCAGACTGAGGCACAAGAATTGCTTGAACCCAGGAGGTGGAGGTTGCAGTGAGCTGAGATTGCCCCAGGCTGGGTGACAGAGCGAGACTCTATCCTGAAAAACAAACGAACAAACACAAAACCTGACCAAACAAACAAACAAAAAACATTATGTATGCTCCCACATTTTTTGTATGCAGATAAAAGTAAATATGAATATATATCTTCTCTCCCTCTCTGCTTATTTTACACAAAGAGTTAAGACCAGTCAGTTTAGGTTATTTGCTTTTGCAAGACTTGGCTACTTCTTTAGTGTGAAGTATCTTACAAAGTGCATCTCTGATTAAATTAATTATCTCTCATCTTGGAGGGATTCACCATGCAGAGAGTTCAATTTGTTTAGATGCTAGTTTCATATTGAAATTGATTTTGGGCCAAAGTCCAGCACTGCCAAGTCTTATGTAACCAGCAGAAGCTGAGCTTTCAACCAGCTGCCATATGTTATGAGGAACAAAGCCAGAGGACCAGTGCAGATGGTTCTCAAGAAATAAGTTATCACTCTCAAAGTCTCTAGAAAGACATATTATCAAAAGGTTATTATGTGTTGCATGCTGCTTAAGAAAACACCACATTTCCCTTCCTAGAGTGATTAGTAAAATATATAGCAAAATAGTTCATTTAAGGTGTTCTCTGGAATGGTTTGGCTTCGTATTCCTTGAGGGTAAAGCTCAGGAGGACTCTAGAGACTAATGGAGGACAAGGACTGGAGAAGTGTTTGTGTTATCACTAAGTAAGACTTATAGAGAGGATCTGTGCCCATCTTGAAGCCACTCATCTAGAGCTTACTGATTTTGGTTCGTCTTTATTTCCCACCCTCTCCAGGTACTGGCGGAGGACACTGGGCATGCAAGTCCGCTATGTTCACCATGAAGACTATCAGTTCTGTTATTCCTTCCGGGGCAGGCCTGGGCACAAACCCTCCATCCTCATGCTCCACGGATTCTCTGCCCACAAGGATATGTGGCTCAGTGTGGTCAAGGTGCAATTCTCGATTCTTCTCTCTCATAAGAAAAGGGAGTTGGGTGCAGTGGCTCATGCCTGTAATCCCACACTTTGGGAGGCTGAGGCAGGAGGATTGCTTGAGTCCAGGAGTTCAAAACCAGCCTGGACAATATAAAGAAACGCTGTCTCTACAAAAAAGGAAAAATGAGCCAGGTGTGGTGGTGCGTGCCTGTAGTCTCGGCTACTCAGGAGGCCGAGGTGGGAAGATTGCTTGAGCCTGGGAGGTCAAGGCTTCAGTGAGCCATGATCATGCCACTGCATTTAGCCTGGGCAACAGAATAAGACTCTGTCTCAAAACAAAAAAAAAAAGGGAAGAAGAAAAGCGTTTCCACTAGGACATGATGTCATCGACAATGGTAGAAAGCAAAGGAAACTCAGAACTGTGGTGGTTCAAGTCATATTAGAACTAATGCAGTGTGGTCTGGCACAGTGGCTCACACCTGTAATCCCAGCACTTTGGGGAGGCCAAGGTGGGCAGATGACTTGAGCCCAGGAGTTTGAGACCAGCCTGGGCAACACAGGGAGACTCCATCTCTACAAAAAATACAAAAAAAAAAAAAAAATTGGCCAGGCATGGTGGCATGCACCTGTAGTCCCACCTACTTTGGAGGCTGAGATGGGAGAATCACCTGAGCCTGGGAAGTCAAGGCTGCAGTGAACCAAGATTGTGCTATACCGCACTCCAGCCTGGGCGACAGGAGTGAGACCCTATCTCAAAACAAACTAACAAACTAATGCAATATATTACTCATTCTTTTGTCAGAAAAAAATTGTTGAGTTGAATATGATATATAAAACCTATGGCTTAGAAATCTTTTTACCTCATGGATATTTCTTTGGGGAGGCTTCTGACACAGCTGCATCTCAGAACTGCTGTGAATTCAGAGTTGGGCTTTTAAAAGTCTTTTCTTGTACTCCCAAGTTTCTTCTCTTCCTTCCCCTCCATCTTCTTCCTTCACTCCTTCTTTTCCTTTCCTTCCCACTCCCTCTTCTGCATCTGCTTTTTTCTTTTCCTTTGCCATTTAGAGAAGCAGTCTTGATCTGGCAGCTCTCTGGAAGAGTTGTCCGAGTTCACTTTTTGTCTTGGTTTGCTTGGGTGTGGCAACTTGCTGCCCTTGGTAAGAGTGATCAGGTGTGAAGGTTGGGGCTGGCAGAAGTCTTGGGCAGGAAGCATCCCTGGCTCCCACCTCAAGCAAGACCACACCTGAGAGATCCCAAGTATCATCTACACCAGGAGGTAAAGACTCACACACCCTCTAGTTAGTTGTGTTCTTAATTCCAAATTCCACTGTGAGGACAGTCATCTTCATGCCTTGATGAACTTCCTGTCCCCTCCTCAGATAAGCATCTTTCTCATAACTGGATGTTTGTTTGTTGGTAACTTATGTTTCTCAGTTTCCTGGTTAAAAGTGGTACATATCTAAATGGAAGAAGGTGTTTTAGGATAATTATAATTTCGAGAATTAGACCTTAAAGTAAAAAGAAACCAGGCAAACCAGAATCAGGGTGATCAGACGTGGTTCTTGGGGAAAACATTGCTCCTGTTGGCTCTGGAGCTGGCTAGGATATGAGAGAACAGAACCATCCCTTGCATTTCCAAGTCAGCAGCTGCATGGCTGGAGTAAGTGTGGAAGGGGTGAGGGAAAGATGAGGTAGTACGTGTCAACTGGTGTGAAGAAAAAGTAAGAGACTTAAGCCTACTGCCCCGACTTTGTCCCCTTTTTACAGGCATCTCCTGAGCTTGCTTCCATTTATATATTAGTCTTTGCGGGCCTCTGCTCCTGATGAGGCTACTGGCAATGCTTATTCACATTACTGGGGTAAAACACTGAGTGGCCAAGACCCATACATCCCCAGGGATGACTGTCTGGGTCACTGTACATGGGGCAACCTCCCAAGAAAATGGGGAGACATGTTTTGCACACCACATGCTGACTCTCCAGGTCTGTGTGTCCTCAGTTCCTTCCAAAGAACCTGCACTTGGTCTGCGTGGACATGCCAGGACACGAGGGCACCACCCGCTCCTCCCTGGATGATCTGTCCATAGATGGGCAAGTCAAGAGGATACACCAGGTAAGCAGGAGGCTCTACCAAAGTTTGCCCAGACTGTCTCAGCTGCCATTGCATGTCCAAGTCTGGAGAGCAGGGAAGGGAGTCCTGTGCTACCTCATGACCAGTCTCTAGTACATTCTGTCTACAAGTGATGGCAAGCCAAATGGCAACCTGATGATATCTCCGGTTGGCAGTGGAGGGCCAGGGCTTATTACAGACTGTTCACCTCTAAGCCTATTGCAGTTGTTTGTAACTAAATACAATCTGAGCATTTTCTTAACTCTTTGAAAAGGGGTTTAGAATTTCTTAAAACCAGTTCCCTTCCTAGGGATCTCTTTTTCTGCTTACCAGCTATATGATAACAGTAATAGCCCCTCTGCCTAGCTGGGGAGGGTGTTCTTCACATTGTAACCTACTTTAGCATCTATTGCTAGCACCTATTTTAGAATCTATCTCTAGCCTTCTCTGGCTAAGCTTTCAAGATCATAGGAGTTTAAGAGCCATTTCAGAATGGGGTAGCCTGTAAGTTTCAGGTTGACCTTAAGTATTTTCCCCCAAATGAGGATATTTAATATCTGCCTCCTCCATTAAGCTGTTTTTTAAATTGGGTCAGGAACCTTGTCTTTTTAGCTCTTTGCTGTGTTTTCAGCATCTAATCATAGTTTCCTGTACATAATAGATATCCAATAAATATTTTTTAGAATGGTGGGTAGTTGGGTGGATGGCTGATTGGATGATTGGATGGATAGATGGATGGATGGTTGGATGGATGGATGGTTGAATAGACAAATGAATGGGTAGTTATATGAATGGATGGTCAGATGGATGAGAAGATCTTTAAATTAGGGCAGGAGCCCTCAAGCTACAGCCCATGAGCTATGTTTAGCTTGTACCTATTCTTGTAAACTAAATTTTATTGGAACAAAGCCACATTCATTCTTTTATTTAATACATATTGCCTTTGACTGCTTTTGTCTGCAACAGCAGAGTTGAATAGTTGCAACGGATCATATGGCTCTCAAAGCAGGAAATATTTACTCTCTGGACCTTTATAGAAAACTTCATCAGCCTGGGCAATATGATGAAACTCATCTCTACAAAAAAAAATAGCCAGATGTGGTGGTGCATGCCTGTAGTTCTAGCTACTCGAAAGACTGAGATGGGAGGATCACCTGAGCCCCAGAGGTCAAGGCTGCACTGAGCCATGATCATGCCACTGCACTGCAACCTGGGTGACAGAGTGAGACCCTATCTCAGAAAAAAAGAAAAGAGGGAAAAGTTTGCTGACCCATTAATTAGCAGAATCCCTGTTGATTTTATATTTATAAATGACCTCTCAATCTCTTGTGCCAGATAAAGAGAAGTCCATGCATGCCACAGGGCTCATCTTATAACGGATCCAGTAGAGTTTCAGACTCTCTTTAAACAGTAGTCATTTTCAGTGGTCCATAGGAAGTCCAGGGGTCTTCTATGCTGTAATCACCATTGCCATTGTCTACAGCTGTATAACCAAGCTGCTTTCTCATTTCCCTTCCTAGTTTGTAGAATGCCTGAAGCTGAACGAAAAACCTTTCCACCTGGTAGGCACCTCCATGGGTGGCCAGGTGGCTGGGGTGTATGCTGCTTACTACCCATCGGATGTCTCCAGCTTATGTCTTGTGTGTCCTGCTGGTAAGTTATGAGGCTGAAACATCCCTCCGCTGGGATGAATCCCTGAGGAAACAAGTAGCTAGTGTCTGCTATGACTGTTTTTTAGAATCATCTTTTTGATGTATGCTTGAGAGATATGCAGTGTTTTACTGATAACTCTAACCAACCAATAGTTATATAATCATAATCATAACCAGACTGATTTTGAAAATATAGAGCCAGCCTTGTTACACCAAGAATTTGAGGTGGGGCCAGGCACAGTGGCTCATGCCTGTAAACCTTTAGAAAAAAAAAAACGGAATTTGAGGTGGTTGATTAAAATGTATATAGTGCTTTGCAGCACATACTTTGAAATATAATGTTACTATTAACATCCAACATTTATTGGGCTCTTACGACCTAAGCTGTTTATATGAATTTAATTCTTGCAGTAGCCCTGAGAGGTAAAGCTACTATAATTATGCCCCTCCCCTTTTTTGGTAAAAATTGAGAGATGTTTATTTATTATAATAAGATCTTTAAAAAATCAAACTTTAGTTCCTCTGTTATTACATGTACATATGTCAATGTGAAGTGTAACATGTTCTTAGATATTACCATTTGAAGTTGGATTTCTGAATTTATTTTTCTTCTGTAAGTCTTCAGACTTGTATTTATAATATATAATAGATAAAAATCATGTTTTCTCTCTTTCTCCTCTATCTCCCTCTCTCCCTCTCTCTCCTGTCTTCTTTTTTTTTTGAGACAGAGTCTGTTGCCCAGACTGGAGTGCAGTGGCGCGATCACGGCTCACTGCAGCCTTGACCTCCCAGGTTCAAGCAATTCTTGTGCCTCAGCCACTCAAGTAGCTGAGATTACAGGCGTGTGCCACCATGCCCAGTTAACTTTTTGTCTTTTCAGCAGAGGTGGGGTTTTGCAATGTTGGCCAGGCAAATTTGAATCCTGTTGGCCAGGATCCTGTTGGCCTGAATCACTTGAACTCCTGACCTCAAGTGATCTGCCTGCCTCCACCTCCCAAAGTGCTGGGAATAGGCGTGAGCCACTGCACCCAGCCTCTCTCTCCCTCTCCCTTTGGTGCTTTATTGGGGTATTATTTATACATAGTAAATTGTCCAAATTAAATGCACATCTCAATGACATTTTACATATGCAGTTACCATCCAGGTCAAGATATTATGCCTATTTTATAAATGGGAACATTGAGGCACAAAGAAATTACATTAGTGCCAGAACCACAATAGGAACAGAGCCCAGGCTGCTTGACTCCAGAACCCAAGCTGTAATGTTTGGAAGTCCTTGCATATTTACTACCTCCTTTTTATGACTCATATCTTCTACTTCCTCTGTATGATTCAACTAGAATCCAGCCATGAATTGAACATTTAATGACTTTTACTGAAACTTAACTAAATTGACCTTTAAAATCCTTCTGCCACTCTGAAAGCTAATCATTTTTGATATGTTAAGGACATTGAAATTGAAGAGAAGACACTAAAGAGTCTTCTCTTCTCTTTTTTTCAAGTATCATATCTGAAATAATTTGATCTTATAATAATAAGTTTGAGAATTGAAGGAACAGCATCCATGCAAGGTTTTTAGATTTTAAATCACTTACAGGAGGTAAAATCTAACTGACTTTTTCAAGTATAGGTTCATTTGCTCAGAGAAAAAATTTACATCCGAATTTCAATTGGAAATTTAAACTTAAGTTTGCATGTGAAAACTAAAAAGTAGAAATAAATTCAAGATTATATTCTACCAAGAGTTTTAAAATAAACTTTCTAAAAATGTTGAAATAATTGTAAATTTACAGAAAAGTTGCAGAGATAGTATAGAGAGCCCCATATAACCTTTACTCAGTTTCCCCATTAATAGCTCATATTACCACAGTAAATTTGTCACAACTAAGAAACCAACATTAGTATATTACTGGTAACTAAATTCCAGGCTTTATTTGGATTTCATTTAGTTTTTCAACTAATGTCCTTTTTCTGTTCTGGGATCCAGTCCAGGATACCAAGTGACATCTAACCTAGGTTTAGTTTTGAAGAGAGAGGAAAAAGATAATGTCATCTGCTTCATGGCGTCATGAAAGCCATACATCATACTCATGTTAGATTTAAAGGATTTGCTGGACATAGATTTATAAAGTGTGGATTTCTGTATCACAATCAATATTATTGATGCTACTGCCCTTTGCTAGATTTTGCTGGGCGAGAAGCTCACACCTGTAAACCCAAAACTTTGGGAGGCTGAGAGGGGAGGATTGCTTGAGGCCAGGAGTTCAAGACCAGCCTAGGGGAGACCCCCATCTCTACAAAAATATAAAATTTTTTTTAAAAAGTCTAACATGCACACGTATGTTTATTGCAGCACTATTTACAATAGCAAAGACTTGGAACCAACCCAAATGCCCATCAATGATAAACTGGATAAAGAAAATGTGGCACATATATACCATGGAATACTATGTAGCCATAAAAAAGAATGATTTCATGTCCTTTGCAAGGACATGGATGAAGCTGGAAGCATCATTCTCAGCAGACTAATACAGGAACAGAAAACCAAACACCACATGTTCTCACTCGTAAGTGGGAGTTGAACAATGAGAACACAGGGACGCAGAAAGGGGAACATCACACACCGGGGCCTGTCAGAGTGTGGGGGTCACGGGGAGGGAGAGCGTTAGGACAAATGCCGAATGCATGTGGGGCTTAAAACCTAGATGACAGGTTGATAGGTGCAGCAAACCACCATGTCACATGTATTCCTATGTAACAGACCTGCATGTTCTGCACATGTATTCCAGAACAAAGTAAAAAAATAAAAAAATTTAAAAATAAAACTAATTATTTGGCTAAGCTAAATGCCTAGAAATTTGTTCCATGCTGGAAGTGAAAATTAGTTTTGCCCTCTTGCATACATAGCATCAGCTTCTGTGGACTCTCATGTCATGCCCTGAGGTGATGGGAGATAATGAGAAATCTCAATTTTGCTCTCCTAGAGGAAGAGCAACTGTGGAGAAGGCAGCAGGGTTGCTGCCCTAAAGCAAGGGACAGCTCGGAAGCCTCCCAGTCCCCCTGTGTTTTGTCATTGACCCCAAATAAGAGAGTACCATGTGGGTCCAGGCCAAGGGAAGGAGTGTCATTCATGCCAGCCCTATGTTTTCTTCCGGTCATGTATTTCCTCACATTTCCTGTCAACAATCAAATGTAATCAGGCAAGTTGTCTTCTAGGCTAACCCTCCTTAAATTCTATCATACATATGAATCCCCTGGCAACTTGTGAGAATGCAAATTCTGGTTCAAGAGGGCCAGGGAGGGGCAGCGTCTGCATTTCTTATGGGCTTTTGATGCTCCTGGGCCATGGACCACAGTGTGAGTAACCAGTCCCTGAAATATGTGGAAGGATTTTTTTGTGTGTTTCTCAGTGTGGTTTTGATTTGAGCAAGGATGGCAGTACCAACAAAAAAGAAATCTACTCATGAAATAAACCGGAAATATATTAACTCTGGGCTGCTATTGGAAGTTCCCTATATAAAATGGGGGTTGGTAAGAAGGTGGATGTATCATCAAGCCATTTGGGTTTGAATCCCACAGGCCTGCAGTACTCAACTGACAATCAATTCGTACAACGGCTCAAAGAACTGCAGGACTCTGCCGCTGTGGAGAAGATTCCCTTGATCCCGTCTACCCCAGAAGAGATGAGTGAAATGCTTCAGCTCTGCTCCTATGTCCGCTTCAAGGTGCCCCAGCAGGTAACGTGGTTGCAGCAGCGACACAACTACCCTCCCCAGAGGCCCGGGAGAGAGTACCAGCTCCCTGCACGTATTCCCTCCTTCACCTACTCATTGACTCCTTGTCCTCTTCTGTATATATTTAACAAGTGTTTGTGCAGTGCCTGCAACACTTCGGGCACTGTGCCGGCACAGTGGTCAATACAGACAAGAAGGTCCCTGGGCAGACATGGTCCAGTGCGGGGAGGCAGACAATAACAAGTAAACAATGAATTACCAGTGGTCATGAGTTTTATAGCGGAAATGAAGATGGTGTAGTAATTGAATACAGGGAGGCAAGGGTGGCTTTGATAAGCCTCTTTGAGGGACAGCATATGCAGAGGTGGAAAAACATGCATATTCAAGACAAAGGAGGCTGGGGTAGCTGGAGCTCCAAGAATAAGAGAATGGTCAAGATGGAGTTAGAAAGGGAGGCAGGGGCTAAATCAGAGATACTCAATTTAAAAAAAAAAAAATCTTAGGACCCCTTATACTCTTTTTTTTTTTTTTGAATGGAGCCTTGCTCTGTTGCCTAGGCTAGAGTGCAGTGGCATGATCTCGGCAAACTGCAACCTCCATCTCCCAGGTTTAAGTGATTCTTCTGCCTCAGCCTCTTGAGTAGCTGGGATTACAGGTGCCTGCCACCATGCCTGGCTAATTTTTTATTTTTAGTAGAGATGGGGTTTCACCATGTTGGTCAGGCTGGTCTCAAACTCCTGACCTCGTGATCTGTACACCTTGGCCTCCCAAAGTGCTGGGATTACAGGTGTGAGCCACCGTGCCTGGCTAGGACCCCTTATACTCTTTTTTTTTTTTTTTAAATATACTTTAAGTTCTAGGGTGCATGTGCACAGCATGCAGGTTTGATATGTAAGTATGCATGTGCCATGTTGGTGTGCTGCACCCATCAACTCATAATTTACATTAGGTATTTCTCCTAATGCTATCCCTCCCCCAGCCCCCAAGCCCCCGACAGGCCTCATTGTGTGATGTTCCCTGCCCTGTATCCAAGTGTTCTCATTGTTCACTTCCCACCTATGAGTGAGAACATGGTGTTTGGTTTTCTGTCCTTGTGACAGTTTGCTGAGAATAATGGTTTCCAGCTTCATCCATGTCCCTGCAAAGGACATGAACTCATCCTTTTTATGGCTACATAGTATTCCACGATATATATGTACCACATTTTCTTAATCCAGTCTATCATTGATGGACATATGGGTTGGTTCCAAGTCTTTGCTATTGTGAATAGTGCTGCAATAAACATACATGTGCATGTGTCTTTATAGTAGCATGATTTATAATCCTTTGGGTATATACCTAATAATGGGATTGCTGGGTCAAATGGCATTTCTAATTCTAGATCCTTGAGGAATTGCCATGCTGTCTTCCACAATGGTTGAACTAATTTACACTCCCACCAACAGTGTAAAAGCATTCCTATTTCTCCACATCCTCTCCAGCTTCTGTTGTTTCCTGACCTTTTAATGATTGCCATTCTAACTGGTGCGTGATGGTATCTCATTGTGGTTTTGATTTGCATTTCTCTGATGACCAGTGATGATGAGCATTTTTTCATGTGTCTGTTGGCTGCATAGATGTCTTCTTTTGAGAAGTGTCTGTTCATATCCTTTGCCCACTTTTTGATGGGGTTTTTTTTTCTTGTAAATTTGTTTAAGTTCTTTGTAGATTCTGGATATTAGCCCTTTGTCAGATGGGTAGATAGCAAACATTTTCTCCCATTCTGTAGGTTGCCTGTTCACTCTGATGGCAGTTTCTTTTGCTGTGCAGAAGCTCTTTAGTTTAATTAGATCCCATTTGTCTATTTTGGCTTTTGTTGCCATTGCTTTTGGTTTAGTCATGAAGTCCTTGCCCATGCCTATGTCCTGAATGGTATTGCCTTGGTTTTCTTCTAGGGTTTTTATGGTTTTAGGTCTAACATTTAAGTCTTTAATCCATCTTGAATTAATTTTTCTATAAAGTGTAAGGAAAGGATCCAGTTTCAGCTTTCTACATATGGCTAGCCAGTTTTCCCAGCACCATTTGTTAAATAGGGAATCATTTCCCCATTTCTTGTTTTTGTCAGGTTTGTCAAAGATCAGATGGTTGTGGATCTGTAGTGTTATTTCTGAGGCCTCTGTTCTGTTCCATTTGTCTATATATCTGTTTTTGTACCAGTACCATGATGTTTTGGTTACTGTAGCCTTGTAGTGTAGTTTGAAGTCAGGTAGCATGATGCTTCCAGCTTTGTTCTTTTGGCTTAGGATTGTCTTGGCAATGCAGGCTCTTTTTTGGTTCCATATGAACTTTAAAGTAGTTTTTTCCAATTTTGTGAAGAAAGTCATTGGTAGCTTGATGGGGATGGCATTGAATCTATAAATCACCTTGGGCAGTATGGCCATTTTCACGATATTGATTCTTTCTATCTATGAGCATGGAATATTCTTCCATTTGCTTGTGTCCTCTTTTATTTCACTGAGCAGTGGTTTGTAGTTCTCCTTGAAAAGGTCCTTCACATCCCTTGCAAGTTGGATTCCTAGGTATTTTATTCTCTTTGTAGCAACTGTGAATGGGAGTTCACTCATGATTTGACTCTCTGTTTGTCTGTTATTGATGTAAAGAATGCTTGTGATTTTTGCACACTGATTTTGTATCCTGAGACTTTGCTGAAGTTGCTTATCAGCTTAAGGAGATTTGGGGCTGAGATGATGGGGTTTTCTAAATATACAATCATGTCATCTGCAAACAGGGACAATTTGACTCCCTCTTTTCCTAATTGAATACCCTTTATTTCTTTCTGTTGCCTGATTGCCCTAGCCAGAACTTCCAACACTATGTTGAATAGGAGTGGTGAGAGAGGGCATCCCTGTCTTGTGCCAGTTTTCAAAGGGAATGCTTCCAGTTTTTGCCCATTCAGTATGATATTGGCTGTGGGTTTGTCATAAATAGCTCTTATTATTTTGAGATATGTTCCATCAATACCTAGTTTATTGAGAGTTTTTAGCATTAAGGGCTGTTGAATTTTGTCAAAGGCGTTTTCTGCAACTATTGTGATAATCATGTGGTTTTTGTCATTTGTTCTGTTTATGTGATGGATTACATTTATTGATTTGCGTATGTTGAACCAGCCTTGCATCCCAGGAATGAAGCCAACTTGATCGTGGCAGATAAGCTTTTTGATGTGCTGCTGGATTCGGTTTGCCAGTATTTTATTGAGGATTTTCACATTGATATTCATCAGGAATATTGGTCTAAAACTATCTTTTTTTGTTGTGCCTCTGACAGGCTTTGACATCAGAATGATGCTGGCCTCATAAAATGAGTTAGGGAAGATTCACCCTTTTTCTATTGATTGGAAAAGTTTCAGAAGGAATGGTAACAGCTCCTCTTTGTACCTCTGGTAGAATTCGGCTGTGAATCCATCTGGTCCTGGACTTTTTTTGCTTGATAGGCTATTAATTATTGCCTCAATTTCAGAGCCTGTTATTGGTCTATTCAGAGATTCAACTTCTTCCTGATTTAGTCTTGGGAGGGTGTATGTGTCCAGGAATTTATCCATTTCTTCTGTATTCTCTAGTTTATTTGTGTGGAGGTGTTTATAGTATTCTCTGATGGTAGTTTGTATTTCTGTGGGATTGGTGGTGATATCCCCTTTATCATTTTTTACTGTGTCTATTTGATTCTTCTTTCTTTTCTTCTTTATTAGTCTTGCTAGCGGTCTGTCAATTTTGTTGATCTTTTCAAAAAATCAGCTCCTGGATTCATTGATTTTTTGAAGGGTTTTTTGTGTCTCTATTTCCTTCAGTTCTGCTCTGATCTTAGTTATTTCTTGCCTTCTGCTAGCTTTTGAATTTGTTTGCTCTTGCTTCTCTAGTTCTTTTAATTGTGATGTTAGGGTGTCGATTTTAGATCTTTCTTGCTTTCTCTTATGGGCATTTAGTGCTATAAATTTCCCTCTACACACTGCTTTAAATGTGTCCCAGAGATTCTGGTATGTTATGTCTTTGTTCTCATTGGTTTCAAAGAGCATATTTATTTCTGCTTTCATTTTGTTATTTACCCAGTAGTTATTCAGGAGCAGGTTGTTCAGTTTCCATGTAATTGTGTGGTTTTGAGTGAGTTTCTTAATCCTAAGCTCTAATTTGATTGCACTGTGGTCTGAGAGACAGTTTGTTGTGATTTCTGTTCTTTTACATTTGCTGAGGAGTGCTTTACTTCCAATTATGTGGTCAATTTTAGAATAAATGTGATGTGGTGCTGAGAAGAATGTATATTCTGTTGATTTGTGGTGGAGAGTTCTGTAGATGTCTATTAGGTCTGCTTGGTGCAGAGGTGAGTTCAGGCCTGGATATCCTTGTTAACCTTCTGTCTCGTTGATCTGTCTAATATTGACAGTGGGGTGTTAAAGTCTCCCATTATTATTGTATGGGAGTCTAAGTCTCTTTGTAAGTCTCTAAGGACTTGCTTTATGAATCTGGGTGCTCCTGTATTGGGTGCATATATATTTAGGATAGTTAGCTCTTCTTGTTTAATTGATCCCTTTACCATTATGTAATGGCCTTCTTTGTCTCTTTTGATCTTTTTTGGTTTAAAGTCTGTTTTATCAGAGACTAGGATTGCAACCCTGCTTTTTTTTTGCTTTCCATTTGTTTGGTAGATCTTCCTCCATCCCTTTATTTTGAGCCTATGTGTGTCTCTGCATGTGAGATGGGTCTCCTGAATACAGCACACCGATGGGTCTTGTCCAATTTGCCAGTCTGTGTCTTTGTCCAGTTTGCCAGTCTGTGTCTTTTAATTGAGGCATTTAGCCCATTTACATTTAAGGTTAATATTGTTATGTGTGAATTTGATCCTGTCACTATGATATTAGCTGGTTATTTTGCCCGTTAATTGATGCAGTTTCTTCATAGTGTCGATGATCTTTACAATTTGGCATGTTTTTGCAGTGGCTGGTACCAATTGTTCCTTTCCATGTTTAGTGCTTCCTTTAGGAGCTCTTGTAAGGCAGGCCTGGTGGTGACAAAATCTCTCAGCATTTGCTTGTCTGTAAAGGATTTTATTTCTCCTTCACTTGTGAAGCTTAGTTTGGCTGGATATGAAATTCTGGGTTGAAAATTCTTTTCTTTAAGAATGTTGAATATTGGCCCCCACTCTCTTCTGGCTTGTAGGGTTTCTGCCAAGAGGTCTGCTGTTAGTCTGATGGGCTTCCCTTTGTGGGTAACCCGACGTTTCTCTCTGGCTGCCCTTAACATTTTTTCCTTCATTTCAACCTTGGTGAATCTGACAATTATGTGTCTTGGGGTTGCTCTTCTTGAGGAGTATCTTTGTAGTGTTCTCTGTGTTCCTGAATTTGAATGTTGGCCAGCCTTGCTAGGTTGGGGAAGTTCTCCTGGATTATATCCTTAAGAATGTTTTTCAACTTGGTTCCATTCTTCCCATCTCTTACAGGTACACCAATCAAACATAGATTTAGTCTTTTCACATAGTCCCATATTTCTTGGAGGTTTTGTTTGTTTCTTTTTATTCTTTTTTTCTCTAACCTTGTCTTCTCACTTTATTTTATTATTTATTTATTTATCATGGATACCCTTTCTTTCACTTGATCAAATCAGCTATTGAAGCTTGTGCGTGCGTCATGAAGTTCTCGTGCCATGGTTTTCAGCTCCATCAGGTCATTTAAGGTCTTCTTTACACTGTTTATTCTAGTTAGCCATTTGTCTAACCTTTTTTCAAGATTTTTAGCTTCCTTGTGATGGACTCAAACATGCTCCTTTAGCTCGGACAACTTTGTTATTACTGACCTTCTGAAGCCTACTTCTGTCAACTCATCAAAATCATTCTCCATCCAGCTTTGTTCCGTTGCTGGCAAGGAGCTGTGTTCCTTTGGAGGATAAGAGGTGCTCTGGTTGTTAGAACTTTCAGCTTTTCTGCTCTAGTTTCTCCCCATCTTTGTGGTTGTATCTACCTTTGGTCTTTGATGTTGGTGACCTACAGGTGGGATTTTGGTGTAGATGTCCTTTTTGTTGATATTGATGCTATTCCTTCTGTTTGTTAGTTTTCCTTCTAACAGTCAGGTCCCTCAGCTGCAGGTCTGTTGGAGTTTGCTGGAGGTCCACTCCAGACCCTGTTTGCCTGGGTATCACCAGTGGAGGCTGCAGAACAGCAAATATTGCTGTCTGATCCTTCCTCTGGAAGCTTTGTCTCAGAGGGGCACCCGGCTGTATGAGGTGTCAGTTGGCCCCTACTGGGAGGTGTCTCCCAGGTAGGCTACACGGGGGTCAGGGACCCACTTGAGGAAGCAGTCTGTCCCTTCTTGGAGCTCAAATGCCTTGCTGGGAGAATCACTGCTCTCTTCAGAGCTGTCAGACAGGGACATTTAAGTCTGCAGAAGTTGTCTGCTGCCTTTTGTTCAGCTAAGCCCTGCCCATACAAGTGGAGTCTAGAGGCAGCTGGCCTTGCTGAGCTGCAGTGGCCTTCACCCAGTTCGAGTTTCCAGGCTGCTTTGTTTACCTACTTAAGCCTCAGCAATGGTGGACGCCCCTCACCCAGCCAGGCTGCCACCTTGCAGTTTGATCTCAGACTACTGTGCTAGCAGTGAGGAAGGCTCCGTGGGCCTGGGACCTGCCGAGTCAGGCACAGGAGAGAATATCCTTGTCTGCCAGTTGCTAAGACCTTGGGAAAAGTGCAGTATTTGGGTGGAAATGTCCCATTTTTCCAGGTATAGTCTGTCATGGCTTCCCTTGGCTAGGAAAGGGAAATACCCTGATCCCTTGTGCTTCCCGGATGAGATGATGTCCTGCCCTGCTTTGGCTCGCCCTCCATGGGCTGCACCCACTGTCCAACCAGTCCCAGTGAGATGAACCAGGTACATCAGTTGGAAATGCAGAAATTACCCATCTTCTGCATCGATCACACTGGATGCTGCAGACCAGAGCTATTCCTATTTGGCCATCATGGAACCTATCTTCCTTATACTTTTAAAAATTATTGGGGAACCCAAAGAGTTTTTATTTATAGGGGTTATATTTATTATTAATATTTACCATATTAGAAATTAAAACTCAGGCCAGGTGCAGTGGTTCATGCCTGTAATTCCAGCACTTTGGGAGGCCAAGATGAGAGGCTTGCTTGAGACTAGGAGTTCAAGACTAGCCTGGTCAACATAGCAAGACCCCATCTCTATTTAAATACAAATAAAAGAAAATAAATGAAAACTCAGAAGATTCTAAAATGCAATAAATGTACAAGCACTCATTCCAGTAGCCAAGAACCAGGACATCATCCCACATTTTATAGGCTCTGAAAAACAGTGTACTTTTGAAAGAATGTAAGTGAAGAGGCAAGTAACGTTGAGTATTAGGAAAGTAGTTTGACCTCCTGGACTCCCAAGAACCACTTTGAAAAATGCTGGACTAGATCCTGTAGGACCTTATAAGTTATGGAAAAGAGCCAGGGGTTTTTCTAAGTATATTCCTCCTACAACTGAGGAATTGTAGGAGAGCCCAAATGGAACAGAGGAACCCATTTGGGAACTATCTTGCCTTGGAGATGATGGTGGTGTAGACTAGGGTGGTAGCAATGGAAACAAGAGATTTGAGAAAGAATGGACAGGATGTACAGGCAGATTGGAAATGGGGGTTGGGGAAAGGGAAGGAGTCACAGGTGACTTCCAGCACTTGAGGTCCTGGATGGATAAAGGTAGTTTTTTCCTGGCTGGGCATGGTGGCTCGCACTTTGGGAGGCCAAGGTGGGTGGATTGCATGAGTGCAGGAGTTCAAGACCAGCCTGGGCAACATGGCAAAACCCCATCTGTACGAAAAATTGTTTTAAAAAATTAGCCAAGCATGGTGGCGCATGCCTATAGTTCCAGCTACACGGGAGGCTGAGGTGAGAGGATCACCTGAGCCCAGGAGGCAGAGGCTGCAGGAAGCCAAGATCATGCCACTGCACTCCATCCTGGGCGACAGAGTGAGACCCTGTCTCAAAAAAACAAAACCAAAACCAAAAATAGAGGTAGTATATTCTGAAGAGGGACAAGGGCAGGTTTGGGGAATATACCAGGGGCTCCATTTTTCATGTGTTAAGTTCAGGTTGCTTGTGAGGCCTGCAAGTGCAGAGGTCAAGGTGTAGCTGAGGGAAGTCTGGCCTGAAGCTGTACCACTGGAGCCATCAGCAGATGCTAATATTGAAGGTTTGGGGCCTGAATGAGGTCATCTAGGGAAATGGCATGAAGAACCAAGAGAGGAGAGTCCATGGCTGAGGCTTCGTGACCCCAAATTATCTCCGTCTGTTGTAGGAGCTGGGCCCTGCCTGGGGGTGGGTGGGTCCTCCTAAGACTCGAGAGAATGGGTCCCATTCGGAAGTTGTGAACATGGCTCGGTTAATAGATATAGCCTGTCCCTCAGGAAACACCCAGAATCTGATGCTGTGGCATGATCCACCCCTGAAATCCCTTCTTAGCCATGAAGTTGCATTCCTTTCTCCCAGCACTGATCTCTTCCCAGAATAGAGTGGCCAAATGGTGTTTTAGAAAACTCCATGTTTTGGGTGGTCAGGGATATGAAAACACCGAGAGAAAAATAAATGGCAGCTCCAAAAGTCTTTCCCTTCCTAGGAGAGAAGGAGCACGTGTGCACTCAGCCCACCATGTCATATTGTGTTGTGATTGCACGTCTGTGTCTTCCACTAGGGACTTTATCTTAATTGCCTGTTCTATCCCCAGACTTTAGCACAGTGCTTGCATGAAGTAGCTCTTAGGTATAGATTGGATGGATTGATGGATGAGAGGATGCCTGGATGGATTGATGGATGAGAGGATGCCTGGATGATGCAAGAATGGAAAATGGATGGGTGGGTAGATGCAGGATATATTTTTGCATGAATTGATTCATGTGCCAGTGCACACATGATTTAGGTCTGCAGGATGGATAGATGGCTGAATGGTTAGATGGATGGATGGGAGGGTATCTGGTTAATGCAGAGATGAAGGTTGGATGGATTGGTGAATGCAGGATAGATAGGTAGACAAATGCATATGTGGTTCAGGATGGATGGCTGGATTGAGCAAAGGTGGAAGATGGATGGATACAAGATGAATAGATATGTGGGTACAGGATGGATAGCTGAACAAAGAAAATGTCTGATGCTGAGCACAATGTTGTTATTCAATAAATTGTCATTGTCCTCATGTCCAGGCTGAATGAGTTAGAGTCTAGTGATGCTCCAGAGGGTTGGTTTAGTCCATAGCAGCCATGGCTGGGTCTTCCCCACTTTCAGTCAGTGCACAGGACTCCTGAGAGAGTGCATTTAAAGGGTTCAGACCTGTTTGCAGGTAGAGGAGAGGAGTAGAGGAGTACAGCCACTAAGGTGAACCCTGTACTCTACCTCAGAAGTCCTGAGGCAGGAGGAAGAGAAGGACTGCATTCCTTCCAGCCACCACTACCTTTTTGGGTCAGTAGCCCAGGTCCAGGATATGTGGCCTGTCCACATTGGCTGCAGCCCTCACCAGCCCTCAGCAGGGAAGGCAAAGACAGTGTCAAATGATAAACAAAGGACTGTTGAACCCTCCCCAGTGGGACTGTGGAACCCTCCCCAGAATCTTCTCAGTAGTTTATTTCTTCGTTGTTTAATAGACCTATCATTCCCAGTGGCTTAATTTTTTTTAATGGAACTCATTCTGCATTTGGATATTACTAGCTAATTACTTGATATTGTGGTCATCCTCATTATGTCTTTTTTTTATTTTTTGAGATGGAGTCTTGCTCTGTCACCCAGGCTGGAGTGCAGTGGCACAATCTCAGCTCACTGCAACCTCCACCTCCCAGGTTCAAGTGATTCTCCTGCCTCAGCCTCCCGAGTAGATGGGATTATAGACATGCACCACCACATCTGGCTAGTTTTTATCTTTTTAGTGGAGATGGGGGTTTCACCATGTTGGCCAGGCTGGTCTCAAACTCCTGGCCTCAAGTGATTTGCCTGCCTTGGCCTCCCGAAGTGCTGGGATTACAGGCATGAGCCACCATGCCCGGCCCGTCCTGATTACATCTTAAGTGAAGCAGAGAATCTCTCAAGCTAAAGTTGCTGTCAGGTCATCTCAGGTGTCTTTAACATGCTGTAGGGCACCTCCGGCTTCACTATATTACCCAAGTTCCTTTATAATAATAATTAAAAAAGAAAAGCTTCTTGGAAGCCTAACTCCCCATTAGACTGTATGCTGCATCATGGGAATTCAGAGGACCAGGCTCTAAAGACCTTGACAGTGCGATAAATTGCTGGACCTCATTCCCATTTATTGTCGCAGAGCTGTGAGATGCCTGAGGAAATGAGTCTTCCCTTGCTCTCTAACTTTGGGTTATTTATCCTTAGATCCTGCAAGGCCTTGTCGATGTCCGCATCCCTCATAACAACTTCTACCGAAAGCGTAAGTAGCCCTACTTTCAGCTTGGAGCTTGTTACAGGTGAAGCTCTGTGGATGGATGGCTTTTATTTCTTAAATCTCTGACACTTTGAATGTCTCCTTGGGCCCCTGAAGAGAGGAAGTGGTGGCCTGGACCTAGTGACTATCCCTTGATTCTGCAGTGATGCCACAGGCACAGTCCAGCACATGCTAACTTTGTTTTCCTTTTCTGACAAGTGTTTTTGGAAATCGTCAGTGAGAAGTCCAGATACTCCCTCCATCAGAACATGGACAAGATCAAGGTTCCGACGCAGATCATCTGGGGGAAACAAGACCAGGTATGTAACACATCCCTGCGGCGGTCTGTGCTGGTCACCAGGGCCTCTGAGGAAAAACGACCTTGAGGAAGAACAAGTGATTATTTATGGAGTGAGCTGATCGCTGCTGTCAAGAAAGGGGGAAGGCACCTGTGTTGGGTGCCGGTGTTGACAGTGGGCAGGGTTCTGGGAGTTGAGAGAAACAACATTTGGTTTGGTAAAAGGAAAGGCAATTTTAAATCATTTTTAAAAAGCATTTTTATCAAAGCCATGTAGTCACATGGTATAAAAAATCTTCAGGCCGGGCGTGGTGGCTCATGCCTGTAATCCCAGTACTTTGGGAGGCCGAGGTGGGTGGATCACAAGGTCAGGAGATCGAGACCATCCTGGCTAACATGGTGAAACCCCATCTCTACTAAAAAAAAAATTTAAAAATTAGCCAGGCTTGGTGGCGGGCACCTGTAATCCCAGCTACTCAGGAGGTTGAGGCAGGAGAATGGTGTGAACCCAGGAGGTGGAGCTTGCAGTGAGCCGAGATCATGCCACTGCACTCCAGCCTGAGTGAGTAACTCTGACCTTGTAGTATAAAAGCAGCCATGGGCAGTATGTAAACAAATGGCATGGCTGTATTCCAGTGAACCTTTATTTATAAAAACAGGCAGCGAGCCATTGTTTGCCTACTCTTATTCTAAGCACACATATAGTGTATATATATGCATACCTATACATATCTAAGCTTTCAAACATACTAGATACACTGGCATCTAAGATGCATGTTTGAAAGCTTAGATATATATAGTTATGCATATAAGATTATACGTGTGTGTACATATATATGATATTCATATATATATATATATAAAAGAAGTACATATCTTGGAAATCATTTCATGTCAGCACAAACAGATTTATTCCATTTTTAAAAAATATTTTATTTTGGGCCGGGCGCGGTGGCTCAAGCCTGTAATCCTAGCACTTTGGGAGGCCGAGACGGGCGGATCACGAGGTCAGGAGATCGAGACCATCCTGGCTAAAACGGTGAAACCCCGTCTCTACTAAAAAATACAAAAAACTAGCCGGGTGAGGCGGCGGGCGCCTGTAGTCCCAGCTACTCGGGAGGCTGAGGCAGGAGAATGGCCTGAACCCGGGAGGCGGAGCTTGCAGTGAGCTGAGATCCGGCCACTGCACTCCAGCCTGGGCAACAGAACAAGACTCCGTCTCAAAAAAAAAAAAAAAATTTTTATTTTGAAATAACTTCAAACTTATAGAAAATTTGAAAGAAGGCCGGGCATGGTGGCTTACACCTATAATGCCAGCACTTTGGGAGGCTAAGGCAGGAGGATCGCTTGAGCCCAGGAGTTCGAGACCAACCTGGGCAACATAATGAGATCCCATCTCTATAAAAAATAAATTTTTTAAAAAGTAGCCAAGCATGGTGGTATGCACCTGTAGTCGCAGGTGAGGCAGGAGGATCACTTGAGTCCAGGATATGGACGTGGCAGTGAGCCATGATTGCTTCACTGCACACCAGCCTGGGCCACAGGGCAGGATCCTATCTCAAAAAAATAAAAGTAAAATACAGACTATACCTGCATACCTTTTACCTAAATGCATCAATTTTTATTTTTTTATTTTTATTTTTTTGAGATGGAGTCTCGCTCTGTCCCCCAGGCTGGAGTGCAGTGGCCGGATCTCAGCTCACTGCAAGCTCCGCCTCCCGGGTTTACACCATTCTCCTGCCTCAGCCACCTGAGTAGCTGGGACTACAGGCGCCTGCCACCTCGCCCGGCTAGTTTTTTTTTTGTATTTTTTAGTAGAGACGGGGTTTCACCATGTTAGCCAGGATGGTCTCGATCTCCTGACCTCGTGATCCGCCCGTCTCGGCCTCCCAAAGTGCTAGGATTACAGGCTTGAGCCACCGTGCCCAGCCAATGCATCAATTTTTAACTGGCAGGAGGTCACGCTGTGGCCACAAAGACCCACAAGTGCATGAATGGCCCAGGCAGGAGAGAGTAGGGAGGAGCAGCCAGGCTGTGCCCATGGCGTGTACACAGAGTAAGAGGTAATGGTGTCTTAGATGAGCCAGGCATGGTAAGGTTTCACAGTGTGGGTTTGTGGACGTGGAGAGGAGGGGATCTCATGTACTCTCTTCTGTAGCATCAAAGGACTGAAAGAAGCTTTGTTTGTGCCCTGGGCTATGCCAGCAGAGAGTCATTTGATCAGGAATCAGAGCCAGAGCAGTGAAGGCTTTCTGTTGTTCTAAAATCCCCAAAGGTGATTTGGGGCTCTCAGGAGCCAACAGGGAGAGGCCGTAACCCATCTTCCTGTGCAGACAGCACCGAAGCAAGGGTACTGGCCTTGGAGTCTGAAAGTCTGTGTTCCAGCCCTGTTTTTGTCCTTGGTCAGCCCATGACCTTGAGCAAGTAACTCAGCCCCTCTAAATTGAGGGTTTCTCTTCTAGTACTGGGGTTATTTTGAGGCTCAAATAAAATAATATGTATGCAAGTGATCTTCCAATTGCAAAAAAAAAAAAAAAAATGATTAGGTTAGCTGGTATTAGATTAGATTGCTCATGCCCTTTGCCTCTGTTGGTAGCCTCAATGCATGGTCTCGAATTTTTTCCCAGACTCAGAAGTCCATTTTGTTCCAGAAAAAGAGCCTGACATTCTATGGGCTTGCTATAAATACGATCAGATCCTTCATGTGTTTTGTGGACTGTCCCTGGGACAGAGGCCAAATAGCAGAGGCTTCAGGGAGTCTTTTATTTCACAGCCTTTTGCCTCCCAAGCTCACTGGCTCTTTTCCTGCTCTGTCATCAACATTTGGTGTCACAGCACCTGCCCCTACCAGGCCAAATTCAGCCTCCTCCTTCTTTGGATCCCTGTAGGCTGGCTGCTATACTGCACAGCTACAGGGGGAGCCATGTGCATTGTCATTTATGTGAATGATGGATTTGGGCAGTATACAACCTGTACACCCAAACATGGCAGCCCTTCCTGAGAGGGTTTCTGCATGCTTCAGTTCAAGCATCACTCCTCTATGTTCAGTCCACCAAAGCGGGAGGGCCATCTAGAGACAGACAGGCTATTATTCTTTATGTCCCTTCTCCCTGCCAGCACCATGCCTGGTATGCAGGAGACCCAGAGTACTCAGTGAGTGTGCAAACAAGCGAGAAATTGAGCCAACAAACCAACTAGTGAAGGGATAAACCCACCACCTGACTGACTACACATTTAATCCAGTTAACAGGCATTTATTGAGCATCTAGTGTGTGCCTAACACTGTATTAGGCCCTGAGGATACAGTAGGGACCAAGACAGCCAGGATCCCTGCTCTCCAGCAGCTTATCATCTACCTACCCCTGTAGTGCATAACAGGCCCAAGACAAGGGTGAGATGAGAGAGATGTGTCATGCAAGCGCAGGGTCAGATCTTATCTGTATTTATAATTTTGATGTTTTGTTCATCGTGTGTCTTTTTCCATTAATGCTTTTTAAATATACTGCACCAAAATATTTTTCTCTGAATTTATGAGTTTTTTGGCACTCAAATTTTGTGCCTTAGGCGAGTGCCTCACTTGCCTCACCCTAGTTTTAGCGCTGGTGTAAAGCGATGCAGGAAAAGGTTTTGATTTTTGTTTTTTGTGAGGGTTTGTTTGTTTGTTTTGAGACTGGTTCTTGCTCTGTCACCCAGGCTAGAATGCAGTGGTGCAACCATAGCTCACTGCAGCCTCAACCTCCTGAGCTCAAGCAATGCTCCCACCTCAGCCTCTCAAGGAGCTGGGACTACAGGCATGCGCCACCATACCCAGCTAATTTTTAATTTTTTTACAGAGATGAGGTCTTACTAGGTTGCCCAGGCTGGTCTCGAACTCCTGGGTTCAAGAGATCTTCCCACCTCGGCCTCCCAGAGTGCTGAGATTATAGATGTGAGCCACCACACACAGCCCAGGAAAAAATTTGACCATTTATATGAATAGTCTATCTAGGAAATAGCTGATATGGTTCCCACAGATGTGTGTATCTCATCAGGGGCTGTTCAGTAGTTGCACATACCTCTGGGTGGCCATGGGGAATAATGGATTTGTAATGCTAACCAGCAAACAATGCCAAAGCCAGCAGCTCATATGGGTATTCTTGCCTGTGAGTTGTGGTTTCTGATCTCTCTGCAGGATAGACACTCAGTTTTGGTTGGGCATGGTGGTGCATACCTGTCATCCCAGCTACCTGGGGGGTGCTGAGGTGGGAGGATCACTTGAGCCCGGGAGGTCAAGGCTGCAGTGAGCCATGATCCTGCCACTGCACTCCAGCCTGGGCAACAGAGCGAGACCCTGTCTCAAAACAAACAAACAAACAAAAGACACTCAGTTGGGACTTTCTACTTTTTCATGCTTTTTTCACTGGTTGACTACATCTGCGTTTCTTCTGGGTGTTTCCACAGTAGCTGGGTGTTATTCCTGCTCAGTGGGTTGCCATGGCAGCCTTAGCTGTGAGTGAGTGACAAGGCAGAGGTTTCCATTTCCTTGGCTGGAATTAGCTGTTAAGCTCCCCATTAGCTGTTCCTTTTCCTGGTCCAGGGACACCTTGCAGTGCTCTGTTCCTTGACTGAGGCATCCTCTTACCTTAACTCCCCAGTGGGCAGAAAATCTTGGTTTTAATAGTTTGAGTTGGTGAGAATAGAGCAAAGACACAGAAGACGCTTGAGTTTGTTGGGGCTTTTGCTTTTGCTGTTAAGGATGGGGAGGAGGGGCCCTCTTGTCTGGGATGAATTGAAGGTAAAGGCAACAAAGAGAAGGAGAGTGAATGTGGATCCACTTCCGAGGGAGGATGTTGGGGAAAAAGATGGAGGTGGATTGGATAGTAGCTGGGGACCCAGAGGAAAATGAGAGGAAATGAGTTGTTTGGAAAGGGTCAGCCCTGGAAAAGTTCTGGCTTTCATGTTGGAAAAGCATTCCCCATATCCGCAGACGTTAGAGCCAGGAAACACACAGCTCTGGGGATCCCCAGAGGACCTTCAAAGAGATAACTCCAGCTGGGTGCTGTGGCTCACGCCTGTAATCCTAGCACTTTGGGAGGCTGAGGTAGGTGGATCACCTGAGGTCAGGAGTTCGAGACCAGCCTGGCCAACGTGGCGAAACCCCATCGCTACTAAAAATATAAAAATTAGCCAGGCATGATGGCAGGTGCCTATAATCCCAGCTACTGGGGAGGCTAAGGCAGAAGAATCGCTTGAACCTGGGAGGTGGAGGTTGCAGTGAGCTGAGATCGCGCCACTTCACTCCAGCCTGGGCAAAAGAATGAAACTCCATTTCAAAAAAAAAAAAAAGAGATGCTCCCAGCTTGTGATAATTAGCCTTCCCCTCTTGCATCCTTCCCATAGCTTGGGCTGCCCTAACCAGCCACAAGGCCAGCCTGATCAAGTCACTCACCTTAACACAGCCCGTGGCTCCCCATGGTCTGTGTGGCTGTAGGAGCAGTGCCTCCTTTCTGCCCCTTCTCCCCACCATGCCACCTCCACTGCCCATGTGCTTGGTGTCTCAGCCGCCATGCTCCTTGGTGACCCTTGCACTCACCATGATCTCCCACCCTGTGCTGTTTCCACATCCATGAATGCTCCTCCCTTGTCCCCTCTCTGCTCTGCCAGGACTCAGGAATGAGGTCTTCCCTCAACCCTGCTCATCCCCTGTGCTCTCTGGCTTTCCCATTGTACCATAACCTCCTCAAGGGCAAGGAACATGTGTTTTCTACCTCAGTATTGCTGACAGCAGCCCAACCCCTGACACAGAGTTGCAGAATAAAACAGGAGGCATCATGGTTACTTCCATTCAGAAAGCCACAAGCCCCAACACCAAAGGGACTTGGTCCTAAAATTCACATCCTCCTGCCCCACTGACCCCTGTCAGACCTTCGTGGAAGTTCTGTCCACGGAGTGCACATGTGGGTGTCTGAATCTTTGTGTATCATCCAGCTCCCTTTCTTGCCTGGCAGGTGCTGGATGTGTCTGGGGCAGACATGTTGGCCAAGTCAATTGCCAACTGCCAGGTGGAGCTTCTGGAAAACTGTGGGCACTCGGTAGTGATGGAGAGACCCAGGAAGACAGCCAAGCTCATAATCGACTTTTTAGCTTCTGTGCACAACACAGACAACAACAAGAAGCTGGACTGAGGCCCTGACTGCAGCCTGCATTCTGCACACAGCACCCGCTCCCATCCCCCAAGTCTGACGCGGCCACCACTCTCAGGGATCCTGCCCCAAATGCGGTCGGAGCGCCAGTGACCCTGAGGAAGCCAGTTCCTTATCCCTGGTATCCACGGTTCCCCAGAGCTTTGGGGACCACGCGAAAACCTCCAAGATATTTTTCACAAAATAGAAACTCATGTGGAACAAAATAAGAAACCCTAGCCATGAAATGTACCACGAAGTCTTCAAGTTCATGTCACTGACAAGCTTATGCAAAGCAGCCACCTTGGACCGTAATTAAGTCAAGGACATTTTCTTTGAGACATTCCTTATAGTTGGAGACTCAAGATATTTTTGTTGCTTCAGGTGTATTCCCTTGCATGGGCAGTGGCTTTTATAGGAGCATTAGTCCTCATTTGCCGAACCCTGTTGTTTAGGTCTAATTTAAATTTTACATAGAGACCCATGTATGACTGCAGCCCATTGGCTGCAAGACCAGGGAGGAAAGTGGCAAGCTGTAGAAAATGTTTACATGCATGGAGGGGCATTGCTCCAGCCGCTGGAGCAGCAGGATACATGGGTGGGTGGTTCATTCAGTACCCATGAGTTAGGTATGTTCTGAGTGAACCGACAGCAGTCACAGAATGAGCACCTGGCAGGGTGGGTTTCCTAGGGATAATTTATTATTTTAAAAAATAGGCCTAATAAAGCAATAATGTTCTAGACATCTGTCTAAGTAATCAGACTCAGGTTCCACACAGAAGCAACAACTCGTGGGCCTCTTTTTCTATTTCGGTGTGCTACTAAGAACCCTTGGATGTAACATACTAGTTTGTTAATGAATTCTGTGAATTCTGTGAAGAGTAATGTGATTAAAAATAAGTCTAAACAGCTGTAAAAGTGACCACAGTGACATGAAATAAATTTAATAAGTCTAGATCAGTAACATGCAGGTGGTTTCTGTTTCTGAACTCCTAATTAGGTACAATGTTGGCACATTTTCTGTTAACTTTAAAATGTGTGTGTGTGTTTTTTTTTTTTGAGATGGAGTCTCGCTCTGTTGCCCAGGCTGGAGTGCAGTGGCGCGATCTGGGCTCACTGCAAGCTCCGCCTCCTGGGTTCACGCCATTCTCCTGCCTCAGCCTCCCGAGTAGCTGGGACCACAGGCGCCCGTCACCTCGCCCAGCTAGTTTTTTGTATTTTTTTTAGTAGAGATGAGGTTTCACCGTGTTAGCCAGGATGGTCTTGATCTCCTGACCTCGTGATCCACCCATCTCGGCCTCCCAAAGTGCTGGGATTACAGGCTTGAGCCACCGCGCCTGGCCTAAAATGTGTTTTTTAAGGTTGGGTGCAGTGGCTCACGCCTATAATCCCAGCACTTTGGGAGGCTGAGGCGGGTGGATCACCTGAGGTCAGGAGTTCGAGACCAGCCTGGTCAACATAGTGAAACCCCATCTCTACTAAAAAAAAAAAATACAAAAAATTAGGTGCGACGGCGGGTGCCTGTATTCCCAGCTACTCTGGAGGCTGAGGCAGGAGAATCTCTTGAACCCGGGAGGCAGAGGTTGCCATGAGCCGAGATTGTGCCATTGCACTCCAGCCTGGGCAACAAGCGCAAAAGTCTATGTCAAAAAAAAAAAAAAAAAAAATCATTCACTGGAAATTGTATATCAAAAACAAAAGGCAAGAGTCATCAAACTATTCTTTTTGACTCTCTTCTATAGGATTTAGGAGCCCTAAACTCCCCAGGAGCTTCACTCTTTCCAATTTTTTTTTTTTTTTACAGAAAATCTACATCCAAGTCATTCTGGTAATAAGGTGAGATAAACTTTATAGTTTAAATTGGAATTCAGGACTGTGTTTGAATATTTTAGTTTACCAGAGAAGAATGGAACTTAGAGCTTAAAAACAAGAAGAAGATATGAGAATATGACATCAAGCTGGGATGCAGCTAAAGCACTGCTCCGAGGGAAATTTATAGGCTTCAAAACATACATTAGAAGGAAAGACGCTAGGTGGAGTAGCTCACACCTGTAGTTCCAACACCTTGGAAGGCCAAGGCAGGAGGATTGCTTGAGCCCAGGAGTTTGAGACCAGCCTGGGCAGCATGGCAAGACCTCGTCTCTTATAAAAGAAAAGAAAAGAAAAGAAAAAAAAAGAAAAGAAAGAAAAAAGGAAAGAAAAATCAATAAATTAAGCTTCTATCTCAAGAAATGAGAAAAGAAATAGTATCAAAGCCAGAGAAAAATAAAGGGAAGTAATACAGACAAAACCAAAAATCAATGAAGTAGAAAAGAAAGTAGATATTAGACATTTTATTTGTTCCAATTTCCTATATTCACCAAGAATTCTGAGTATAGTGGGAGAGGGGTTCAGTGTTGGTGGGCCTAGGTGATGAGAGATGGTTTCCTCAGGGTCACTGAAGAAGCCCCAGACCTGGGATAAGCACCTCAGGTCAGAAACCATAGTGGATACAGGAATTCTTATGCTCTGGGTTGAATACCAGCTAAAGATGACATCAAAAGCAGTCCCTGAACTGTGCCCACCATGGGGTCATTCAGGCAGGGTGTGTGCCATCCATCCCAGCCCAGAAGGACAGTAGGCAGTTTCTGCAGCTGGACACAGCTTCCATCCCCTCTGCTGTCACCAGAAAGCACTTACTACAAATTATGAGCAGAGGGTATGAAGGAGTCATTTTTAACGATAAGGTGGGTTTTCAGGTTCTTGCTTGGTTCTGCAATTCTGGCCACGCTCAGAAGAAAGACTCTTGTGTCTGAATTCCTGCCTCTGTGACTATAGCAAGCCTGCTGGTTACTGCCAGCTCTGAGTCCCCCATGCCACACCCCGCTGTGCTCTATGGTGTGTGCCTTTGATGACAGTCGGGAAGAAGAAAGTACTTATTCATCACAGCACCCCCTGAAAGACTGCCAGGAACTTGTGAAATAACAATGGAAAGCCCCAGGAATCACAGCTGCAGCTGGGCTCTCGATCCCACTGCCTGGAGTTGGGGCCTTCAGGGCTGCTGTGGGCAGACCCTTCTGGTCAGGTGTTGAAGAGGGACAAGCAACAGTGAGAACTCAGTTTGGAGTCAGTCTGGGCTCCTTGTCCTGGACAGAGGTAACAGTAGGAGTGATTGATGTAACAAATGCATCAAACTGATGAGACTGCCTGTGTAAGCCTGTATCTTCCATTTGAGCCCCAGTGAATATTCCCCATCCTGGGGAACCTTGTTGCTTTGCCCAGAGGAAATTCTCAGAACCTATGTCAGGCCAGGCTGGAGGACTAAACTTTGTAAGTATATGCCAGGGGCTATTCTAAGTGTTTTCACGCAGCCCTGTACGTATGACAGCATGCCAGTTTTACAGCAGAGGTACCGAGGCATGGAGCAGTGAAGAATCTTGCCCAAGGTCACATAGCTTACGAGGAAAGGGAAGCCTCTCAGTGTATAACTCAAGGTAATGTGTAAAAACAATGCTTTTACCTGTTCAGGCAGGAGCTCTCCCTCATAACTTACCAGTCCGCCTGGGGCTCCATTGGCTCACCTGGACCAGGCCAGTGTGTGGCAGCCTTAGCTGTAGATTGCTGGGGCCACACCTCCTGGCTTGAGCCCCCATTGAAGAAGGTGACCCAGTTGTTCATTTATCATAGTTAAGGACTTCCAACTGCCCAGCCTCCTGCTGGACAGGAAACAGAACTCACCTGGATTCCGACATCATTCTGCTAAGGACATACCCAGGGACAGCTTGCCCTCTCCACTCCAGCCTCTTTAATAACCAGGACTAGAGTGTCATCTACTTCGGAAGGGCTCATTCACCTTGCTGATACCCTCTCCCCACCCCCAATACTGTGGAAATGAGTGTTGTTTGTTCCCAACAATATTCGGCTTTGGGAGAAGTCTCGGCTCAGTCTCGTTGCCTCTCTGGGGTCTGGCATGGAAAGCAGTCAAGAGATGTGGCCTGGCCGGACACAGTGGCTCACGCCTGTAATCCCAGAATTTTGGGAAGCTGAGGCAGCTAGATCACCTGAGGTTAGGAGTTTAAGACCAGCCTGGCCAACATGGCAAAACCCCTTCTTTACTAAAAATATAAAAAATTTGCCAGGCATGGTGGTGCACATCTGTAGTCCCAGCTACTGGGAGGCTGAGGCACAAGAATTGCTTGAACCCGGGAGGTGGAGGTTGCAGTGAGTCAAGATTGCGCCACTGTACTCCAACCTGGGCAGCACAGCAAGACTCTGTCTCAAGAAAAGAAAAGAAAAAAAGAAAGACAAGAAAAAGAAAAAAAATATGTGGCTGCTCCTAGCTGCCACTTCAGAAGCCAGCCCTGAGGCTCTGCGGGGGTCTGCCCAGGCATCTGTTAGAGGGATTGCTTACTGGCCAGGGGCTATACCTGCCTTCAAACAAATTTGGGGTCTAATATTTATAGATAAATGCTGCATTTAGGCCGCCTTATTTACTTTCCAAGCCCTGGATATTGTTCTTAGGATCGTGGGTTGCTTAGGTAACTAATATTGTTCTAAAATGGTGGCCGTAGATTTTAACACGTGCAGGCCCCAGCCTTCTGCTTTGGAGGAGCTATCACCTTTCAGCTCTTCCAGCGTCACCCTTTTTTTTTTTTTTTTTTTTTGAAGCGGAGTCTCGCTCTGTCGCCCAGGCTGGAGTGCAGTGGTGTGATCTCGGCTCACTGCAAGCTCTGCCTCCCGGGTTCACGCCATTCTCCTGCCTCAGCCTCCCGAGTAGCTGGGACTACAAGCACCTGCCACCTCGCCCGGCTAATTTTTTGTATTTTTAGTAGAGATGGGGTTTCACCGTGTTAGCCAGGATGGTCTCCATCTCCTGACCTCGTGATCCGCCCACCTCGGCCTCCCAAAGTGCTGGGATTACAAGCATGAGCCACCGCACCTGGCCCAGCATCACCCTTTAACCACAGACTGGACCTTCTCATCAGCCTTTTCTCCCTCCCCAACCCCAAATTGGGTGCTGTTCTTACAATTTCTCCATTTCCTGAAAGGAGACAAAAAAGTAGAGGGTTTTTTTGGAGGGACGGGGCTGGTCACAGATAGGGCAGTGAAGATATCCTCAAATTACCTGCCAAGTGACAGTCCTGGGGCTGGCTCTTCTGGTGTCCCCAGCTGCCCCAGGGCTCTGGGGCCCAGTATTTGCTCCCTGGGGCTGGTACCAACCAGCGTGTGGACTTGGGGTTGCCTGTGCTGGCAGTGAGAGGAGAGTCTTGTGACCATCATCAGCCTAGTCTGGCAGAGGGAGAGGACAAGTGACTGCTCAGGTCTCCTTTCAGCAACAGGACAGTCCCTCTCTCTTGGCTCTTGGAGGAACCTTCCCTTCATTGGTTTCTGGATCTCTGGTCTTTAAATCCTCAAGGCAATGAACAGGCATCTGAGGCCACACCAGGAGCTGCAGCAGGGGGTGGAAGAAGGAAGGGTTTGTAGGGGCAGTAAGAGGGTAACAATTCCAATGACCAAAGGCCAAAGCTGGCTGGGTTGGGGGCAGGTGACTTCCTGAAGGACAACTGGAAAGGTGGCTGCCAAGACAGCCCCTCCCCAAAGCTCTCAGGCCAGACGTGATTCGAATTCAGAAGCGTTCCAACCTGGAAAGGTATCACAGTGTGTATTCCATGTATCATGTGATGCCCTCTGCAGGGTCTGGGGCCACCACACATGATCAAATAAATGCATTCGTATTTCTGCAATGCAATGTATGTCTAGCCACAGTAAGTGGGACAAAACCTGTAAGCCTCACCTTAGTTCAGATTAAGCATTGGCACTGGGTGAAGATATTTGGTTTCCAGATTCTCTTTTTTTTTTTTTAGGATTGCAGATAAGGGATGGGAGCCTGCTTTCCAGGTCCGGCTCTCCTGCCTTAGGGGTGGGCTGAGGAAGCATTTTTTTCTTCCAACGTGGAAGAAGCAGCATACAGATAGGTCCACAGCTCCCTCTTGTGCCTAACTATGTAAGTAACAGGTCCTGATTTTTATTTAATAATTATTAGTGTTACCAAAATGATGCTCTGTTGCTTTAAAAGAAATCAAACAAAAAGATTGCTTAAAAAAGGAGAGTCTCCTACACCCTCTACATAGCCCCACCCTTCCCCCATCAGTCAGTCCATTGGGGTTCCTGTGCATTTGCACACATACATACAGGTAAGCAGTGTAAAACTGGTTGGTTTTGTGGATTTTTTTTTTAAATAACACAAATGGGGTGATGCTAGACATTACTGTTACCCACTCCTCCTCTTGCTATTTTCCCTGGAGCTCTTCTAGGTCCAAACCCACAGAGCCCCAGGTTCCTATAACAGGGATGCAGAGTGCTCCAGAGAAAGCCGGGTGCAAATCTCTTTGTAAGGACCTCTTTGAACCCCCAGGAGAGGAGCTCTGAATTTGAAGAAAGGATTTAAGGCCCCTCCAGAAACAGGCTGCTTCATTACATGAGTGGTTATCCCCTCTCCCAAAATCTCCCTTCCTGGGGCCCTGGAGCCATTTTTTAGGAGAGAGGTTTCTAAGATCACTTCCAAGGAAAGCTTCCTCCATCATTTAAATATAGTTCAGAAATGCTGGGTGAGACCAAGTCAAAAAGCATGGCTCCAGCTATAACCTGCAGACAAGCAGGGGAATGACTGAAGGAGAAAAGATGTCCTCCAGTAGCTGCTGGCAGAGGGGTGGGTGCTGGGGCAGGGCCAGGCTGTCTCGCTGTTCCCTGGGTGATGGGGGTGGTTTTGATGGTCTAGGAAAGGGCTTCTAGTCTTCTTTTACCATTGTCTGGTGCACTGCCCCCAGTGTTCCTGCCCGAAAGGGGTGTACTTATGTCCTTCCCAGGTCTCCTTTACTGACTCCCGCATCCACCCCAACCTGCTGGGTTGGCTGCCGTGTTGAGCTACCCTCAGATGACTGGAGATGCCTGCAAGGCTATACCTCTCCTCTCACGTCCAAGTGTTGCCAGATAAAATACGGTTTGCCCAGTTAAATGTTAATTTCAGATAAACAACAAATACATTTTTAGTATAAAGATGTCCCACTCATTATTTATCTGAAACTCAAATTTAACTGGGCATTCTGTATTTTTGCTTGTTTTTGCAGAGGAAAAAAAAAAAAAGAAAGAAAAAACAGAGAGATGTGGCCCACAGCTCCCTCTTGTGCCTAACTATGTAAGTAGCAGGTCCTGATTTTTTATTTAATAATTAGTGTTACCAAAATGCTGCTGTCACTTTAAAAGAAATCAAACAGTCGGGTGCAGTGGCTCACACCTAATCCCAGCACTTTGGAGGCTGAGGCAGGTGGATCACCTGAGGTCAGGAGTTCGAGACCAGCCTGGCCAACGTGGTGAAACCCTGTCTCTACCGAAAATGCAAAATTAGGCCAGGCGCAGTGGCTCACGCCTGTAATCCCAAAATTTTGGGAGGCCGAGGCAGACAGATCATCTGAGGTTGGGAGTTCAAGACCAGCCTGACCAACATGGAGAAACCCTGTCTCTACTAAAAATACAAAATCAGCTACGCATGGTGGCACATGCATGTAATCCCAGCTACTCTGGAGGCTGAGGCGGGAGAATTACTTGAACCCAGGAGGTGGAGGTAGAAGTGAGCAGAGATCGGGCCATTGCACTCCAGTCTGGGCAAGAAGAGCGAAAATCTGACTCAGAACAAAACAAAACAAACAAATTAGCCGGGTGCAGTGGTGCATGCCTGTAATCCCAGTTACTTGGGAGGCTGAAGCAGGAGAATCGCTTGAACCTGGGAGGCGGAGGTTGCAGTGAGCCGAGATCGCACCATTGCACTCCAGCCTGGGCAACAAGAACGAAATTCTGTCTCAAAAAAAAACAAAAATCAAACAAAAAGATTGCTTAAAAAATGAGTCTCCTACACCCTCTGCACAGCCCCACCCTTCCCCTATCAGTCAGTCCACTGGGATTTCTGTGCATTTGCACACACACAAACGGGTAAGAACTCCTGGGCTCAAGCAATCCTCCTGCCTCAGCCTCCAAAAGCACTGTAATTACAGACATGAGCCACTGTGCCTGGCCTATCCTCTATTTTTATTTACTAAATCTGGCAACCCTATAGGTGGCAGCCAATGACAGGAGGAATGTGAAGGCTTGGCCCCCTTGCCTCAAAGCCTGGAAGCTTCCTTAGTATCATTTATGCTCCAGGACTCCCCATGGGATCCAGCTGAGGCTAGACTCAGCAGAATCTGTTACCAAAACACCAGCAGTTGCGTCTAGGTCCTGCCGCTCACCAAAGAGAAAGCTAATCACTGAAACAATGAATATTGCCAGGGAAGAAGGCTTTCCTTGGGTGCTGCTGCTGTGGACATGGGAGATCAGTCTCAAATCCATCTCCCTGACTGACTAAAATTAGGAGTTTATACAGCGGAAATATAACTACATGCAGGAAAACAGGAATCAGGGAAGGATAAGGAAGGGGAGTTAGTCAACAGAAAGCAGGTCGTGGGAGACAGGCAATCGTGAAGGATGAAGGGTCTGGACTCATCCAAATGCAGTGATCTGGTGAGTTTCAGCTCCTTGATACTATCTGGGATGACTCATGGTTGGTTTACTGAGAAAGGAACTCAGATAAGACAAATGTAACTTTCTCAAATTTTAAGACTGAGAAGGTCAGTTTCACAGAGTGAGACCCTATCTCCAAAAAAAAAGAAAAAAAGACTGAGGCAGCCTTGTGTGTTTTGATCTGGAGCAATTTTAGATATGTTGTCAAGAGGGAAAAGCCTATCATATTTTTCAGGGGACACTTAAGAAACTCATACTAGGCCGGGCGCGGTGACTCAAGCCTGTAATCCCAGCACTTTGGGAGGCCGAGGCGGGCGGATCACGAGGTCAGGAGATCGAGACCATCCTGGCTAACACGGTGAAACCCCGTCTCTACTAAAAATACAAAAAGAAATTAGCCGGGCGTGGTGGCAGGCACCTGTAGTCCCAGCTACTCCGGAGGCTGAGGCAGGAGAATGGCGTGAACCCGGGAGGCGGAGCTTGCAGTGAGCCGAGATCGCGCCACTGCACTCCAGTCTGGGCGACAGAGCGAGACTCCGTCTCAAAAAAAAAAAAAAAAAAAAAAAGAAACTCATACTAGTGGTTGCTCCTGGAGAGGGGAGAGGCTGACAGGGGAAGAGGTGGAAGTCACTTTTTAATATTTATCCCTTTATGTCATTTGAAATGTATGCTGTAAGCCTACAGTACCTATTCAAAAAATAAAATTTAGTCACGGCGAGGCGGCTCACACCTGTAATCCCAGCATTTTGGGGAGGCCAACACAGAAGGATCGCTTGAGTCTAGGAGATCAAGACCAGCCTGAGGACATGGTGACACCCTGTTTCTATAGAAACATTAAAAATTAGCTGGGCATGGTGGCATGTACTTGTAGTCCCAGTTACTTGGGAGGCTGGGGTGGGAGGATTGGCTGAGCCTGGGAGGTTGAGGCTGCAGTGACCCATTATCACATTATTGTACTACAGTCTGGGTGACAGTGACACACTGTCCAAAAAAATTTTTTTTATATAAAATTTAGTTGAAAAACAAAGGTTTTTTTGGGTTTTGTTTTTTTGTTTTGTTTTGAGACAGAGTCTCACTCTGTCATCTCAGCTGGATTGCAGTGGCATGATCTCAGCTCACTGCAGCCTCTGCCTCCTGGGCTCAAGCAATTCTTCTGCCTCAGCCTCCTGAGTAGGGTGCATACCACCACACCCAGCTAATTTTTGTATTTTTAATAGAGACAGGGTTTCGCCACGTTGGCCAGGCTGGTCTTGAACTCCTGACCTCAGGTGTTCCGCTTGCCTCGGCCTTCTAAAGTGCTGGATTACAGGCCTGAGTCACCACACAAAAAACCAAAAGGTTTTTGTCTTTATCATTCAAAGGTGTCTCTTTTATCCTCCACTCTGAATTAATAAGACAGCATGAGAGAATTCAGGCAACTGGGAAGACACTGCATTTTCAGCATTTGTTGCAGCAGGGTGATAATTATCTATTGTTCCTTGAAGTTCAAAATGCAGGAACTGCTCTGGTTTTCCTGGGCTGCCTGGCAGGATACGTTTGCCAGGCAGCTGGCTTACAGGAACCCTCTCATATTACTGAGGGTTTCCTGGGGTGCCAGACACTTTATACCATCAACTCTTTTTCCCTCAACTCTGTGAGGTAGCTGCTAATAATCTCTCCATGTGACAGATGAGGGAGGTAGGTAAGTGGCAGAGGATGAATTTGAAGCAAGTTCTGGCGGCTTCTGAAATCAAGCTGCTTTGAGAAAGAAAATGCCAGGTTCTGTGGGGTCTGTGTTTGCTTTCTCCACCTCTTCCCACATCTGGAACAAGCCCTGTCTCCTCTGAAGGAAGAAGAAAGTAGGAACCACAGAACTGGAGAGCATGGCCAAGGTCAAGGACTGAAGCTGCTGGAAACAACACAGTGGGATTTTGAGAAAAGAATTGAGGAAGGAGATCCCCGCTGACTCAACTGTCCTGTGCAAGGCAACCCTTTGCCCCCCAACCCAAGCAAAACCAGCCTATCCATTTATGAACAAATGCCTTCAGTAAATAGATGTTAGGTCACCATTGGGTACCAGGAACTGGGATGCAGTGGTGAGCAACACAGACAAGGCTCCATCCTTTTGGGGCTTACACTAAAGCTTTCCTTCCCACTGCAGCCCCTCAATTGGTGGTAATACAGTGCAGTGTGTAGAGCACTGGCTAGAATCAGACAGCCCATGCCACTGCTAACTGTGATCTTGAGCAAATAACTTAGCCTCTCTGTGCCTCAGTTTCTTTTTCTGTTGCCAGGCTGGAGTGCAGTGGTGTGATCTCGGCTTACCGCAACCTCTGCCTCCCAGGTTCAAGCCATTTTCCTGCTTCAGCCTTCTGAGTAACTGGGATTACAGGTGTGCACCACCGTGCCAGGCTAATTTTTGTATTTTTAGTAGAGATGGGGGTCTCACCATGTTGGCCAGGCTGGTCTTGAACTCCTGGCCTCAAGTGATCTGCCCACCTCGGCCTCCCAAAGTGCCGGAATTACAGGCATGAGCCACTGCCAGGCCTGCGCCTCAGTTTCTACCTCTGAAATGTAATGATCATAGTAATAGCCATCTCAGGATTGTGTGAGGGTTCCATGAGACAACATATGTAAAATATTTTGCATAGTGCCTAGCACAAAGTCTTTACTTTGTGGGTCTTTTCAGGACGGCCTAGGTAGAACACATACCATGTGCTGGGAGTCACAAGGGACACTGAGAGTGGGTACTATCTTTGGGGAGTGCTTGACATAGGAGATATTGAGGAGAGGAGATGCTAGATATAAATTTGTAGGCTGGGCATGGTGGCTCACGTCTGTAATCCCAGCACTTTTGCAAGGCAAGGTGGGTGGATTGCCTGAGGTCAGGAGTTTGAGACCTGCTTGGCCAACATGGCGAAACCCCGTCTCTACTAAAAATACAAAAATTAGGCCAGGCTTGGTGGCTCACGCCTGTAATCCCAACACTTTGGGAGGCCGAGGTGGGCGGATCACGAGGTCCAAGAGATCAAGACCATCCTGGCTAACATGGTGAAACCTCGTCTCTACTAAAAATACAAAAATTAGCTGGGCATGGTGGTGTATGCCTGTAGTCCCAGCTACTTGGGAGGCTGAGGCAGAAGAATCACTTGAAGGGAGGCGGAGGTTGCAGTGAGCCGAGATCGCGCCACTGCACTCCAGCCTGGCGACAGAGCAAGACTCCATCTCAATAAATAAATAAGTTATAATATAATTTAAAAAATTCTGTAGAATGACTCGGGCGCAGTTCCTCACGTCTGTAATCCAGCACTTTGGGAGGCCAAAGTGGGCAGATCACTTGAGGCCAGGAGTTTGAGACCAGCCTGGCCAACATGGTGAAACCCCGTCTCTACTAAAAATACAAAAATTAGCCAGGCATGGTGGAGCATACCTGTAGTCCCAGCTACTCAGGAGGCTGAGGTGGAAGAATCGCTTGAGTCCTAGAGGTGGAGGTTGCAGTGAGCCAGATTGCGCCAATGCACTCCAGCCTGGGCGACAGAGTGAAACTGTCTCAAAAAAACACAAAAAAACAAAAAAAAAATTGTTGAATGAATGAATGCATTAAGAAATGGATAACTATGAAGCACCGTCCAAGGCGGAATAAATACGCCTTATAAACCGCACCCTTAGCAAACTGCACATACGGCTTTTCCGGAGTGGACACCAGAGGGCGCTGAGCTCGGCCACTCTCAGCTCCGGATCAGGATTCGCGCCTGGGTCCTTAAGAAGACGCTGCGCGGTGACGTCATATCCGCCTGGGCGTCACGCTTCGTGGGGCGGGACGAGGAGAAGCCAAACGTAAAGACACCAGGAGTTTCTCGGCCCCAGGTCTGGCTGCTGCCGGGGAGCTCCAAGCCTTGGCGGGTTCTTGCAGCGAATAGCAGTCTGGGCAGGCGTCAGGCTAGTCCGACGGAGAGTGGGTAGGTGGAAGCTCTCCAAAGAGCGGTGGTGGTTCGGGAGCCGTCTTAGTTGGCCGCGCCCCGGGCGCATGCGCGGGGCGGGCGGCGCGGTTTGGGCCGCTAGTCCGTTCCGGCCCGGGGCGCTGCGTGCCTCCGTACGGCGCCGCGCAGGGTCTCGGCCGCAGAGGCGCAGGCGAGACTTCGGAACCGTGTCCTGAGCGCGCTCCGTGCGCCCGGCGCGAGGTGAGCGCTAAATGGTTGTTGAAAAATACTGAAAGCCACCCAAGTTCTCAACAGTAGGGAAATTGAGCTTTTAAAAGTGATTGATTTAGTCCAGAAACTGGACGTTGCATGTCCACTGAACACGACACAGTGTTTTAGGGCCTTGGGAAACAGCAGTGAACAAGATAGCAAGATTCTTGGAGTGGACTTTCTGTTGGGATGTGGGGCGAGTACAGATAAAGATAAACGAGTTACATAATAGTCATAGAAAAAGGCAAATGCTACGAAAAAGAAAGCAGGGACGGGGCATGGGGGTGGGGTGCGGTGTTAGCCGAGAAGGGCACTGGGCCAAACCGATTGAGATTTGAGTTAAGCCAAGAAGGAGGCAAGGGTGTGAGCCCGGTGGCTGCCTGGAGGAAGAGGTTTCCCAGCATGGGGAAAAGCTAGAGCCGAGGCCCAGGGGTGGGAGCGAGACTGGCGCGTGCGAAAGAACTAGGCTAGGCCTGTATGGTGGCGGGGATTGAGCGGAGGGAGAATGGCAGGACAAGAGGTCAGAGGTGTTGGGGGGGGCAGCCCTGCGGAACCTCCAGGCAGAGCCTTGCAGGCTGTTCTAAGGACTTTGGCCTTACTCTGGATAAAACGGGAACCATAGCAAGGTTTTGAGCAGAGGAATGATGTAGTTTGAGTAGATGTTAATGGACTCACGGGCCACCGTAGAGTTGGAGAAGCGGGGGAGTAGGGGGAATCAAAGATTTATTACTAATAGGTCAGATTAGGAGCATCCCTGTGCAGCCACTAAAAAAGGCTGACTTTAGCCCCGGCGCAGTGGCTCATGCCTGTAATCCCAGTACTTTGAGGGGGCCGAGGTCGGCGGATCACTTGACGCCAGGAGTTGGAGACCAGCCTGGGCCAATATGGCAAAACCCCATTTGTATTAAAAATGCAAAAGTTAGCCGGGCGTGATGATGTACGCCTGTAATCCCAGCTACTCGGAAGGCTGAGGCACAAGAATTGCTTCGGCCCGAAGCATTCCAGCCTGGGCGACAGAGTGAGACACTATCTCAAAACAAACAACAAGACTTTAAAGATGATAGTGACAGTGACTTCGTGAGCCCACATCTGTGGAGAGCCTGGTGAATATATTTAATACCAGTCTATACAAAATAATTTCCCAGTCATCCTCTCCTTTAATCTCAGAACAGCCTGCAGAGGGCAGTGCTGTCATTTGTAAGTTTTTTTTTTTAATTGCAGAAAATAACGTGACATAAAATTTATCGTAAGTGGCATTGAATACATTCACAACGCTGTGCAGCCGTCACCACTGTCCATCTCGTGGACGTTGTGTAAGTCTTCGTTTTACTGGCATCTAAGCCCTGGGCGTAATTTCACTCCCCTACTTTAGGCAGCCAGCTCCATCAAGGCAGTAACACTAAAAAACATTTATGCGCCAAGCAATGAAAGAAACAGATGAGGTTTCTTGTTTGCCCTGCCCTTGTAGTTAGGGGAGACTCTGGTGACTGGGAAAGAAGCATCAGGTTTGCCGCTGTCCTGAAACCAAGGATTCTTTCGAATATATAGGCTTACCACTATCACTTTTCCCTCATTTGAATACCTACTTTGTGTCATAGTATTACAGTATTTTTTGTTTGTTTTGGAGACAGGGTGATGCTCTGTCACCCAGGCTGGAGTGCAGTGGTACAATCACAGTGCACTGTATCCTTAACCTCCCAAACTCAAACTATCCCCCAACCTCAGCCCCTGGAGTAGCTGGAACTACAGGCACACACTACCATGCCTGGCTAATTTAAATTTTTTTGTTTGTTTGTTTATTTTTAAGAGACAGGGTCTCACTATGTTTCCCAGGCTGGTCTCAAACTCCTGGCCTCCCAAACTGTTGAGATTACAGGCATGAGTACCACGCCAGGTCCCAAAGTATTAATGTTTGTTGAATGGATTGGTAGATGTAGCTCCTTGACCCTGACTTCTTTTCTCCAGAGGTCACCATCTGGGAGTGGTTGAAATTGGGTCTAACTCAGAGTGGTTTTGGAAATGCTGGTCTGTAGCTCTGTGACCTTGGATAAGTCTCTTTCCTTGATTGGGCCTCAGTTTCCTGGTCCCTGCAGTGGGGGGTCCATATATTAAACAAATAGACAATGTTAAGAGATTGCATAACTTGGGGACTTAATTTAGAGCAGGGTGTCAGAGAAGACCTCCTTGAAGAGGTGACATTTAAACTGAAAGTTGAAGGATGAATAGGACCTGTCCAGGGGAGAGCAAGGTTGGTAGGGAGCCAAGGAAAGGAACTGTCTGCAGAGAGATGAGCATGTTCTACGTTCTTGAAAGTTCAGACCTTTTAGAAGCTGCATCGAGTGCCCATTCCAGGAATCCCTCTTCTCAACCCCTGTGCTGTTTAAGCTCAGTCATTCACAGACAGTCTTGCACAGACCTGACTTTCAGATTGAGAGCAGGCAGACCCAGGATGGGAGAAGATGGCAGAACGACCACCCCTCATTCTTCTCTTTGTGTTCTGTGTTGACTGAGAGTAAACAAGAGGATCTTCATGTTTACTCTTCAAATCTTAAGATTTTACTCCTTTATGCCTTTTTCTTTGGATAAAGAGGCATCATAACTGGTCTTGAGCGAGCTCGGAGTGGTTGGAATCTCTGGGTACCCTTGGGCAGATGTTACCTACGTATACTAAACCTCTGTGTCATCTTCTCAAAAATGGGAATAATAATATCGCTTACCTCAGGAGCATTTTGAAGACAAGCTAAGGCATGTCAAATGTTTAGCACAGAGCTGGGTGCTCATAAGGAAAATTGTTAGCCAAAATTATGTTATGTTTTAAGTAAGAATATAGTAATTTGGCATATACAGAATATAGAAACTTCTTTTGTCTTCATATTGGTAACCTTAGTTTGACCAGAATTAGATGAGTTACTGTGCCCAGAAGTCTTTTAAAAACCAAACAGGTGGCTGGGCACGGTGGCTCATGCCTGTAATCCCAGCACTTTGGGAGGCCAAGGCGGGTGTATCACAAGGTTAGGAGTTCAAGACCAGCCTGACCAATATGGTGAAACCTCATCTCTACTAAAAATACAAAAAAGTTAGCCAGGCGTGGTGGCACATGCCTGTAATCGCAGCTACTGGGGAGGCTGAGGCAGGAGAATTGCTTGAACCCGGGAGGCAGAGTTTGCAGTGAGCCAAGATTGTACCACTGCACTCCTGCCTGGGTGACCAAGCGAGACTCCTCCAAAACAAAAAACAAAAACAACAGGAAGGCCGGACCTGATGGTCACATTTGTAATGCCAGCACTTTGGGAGGCTGAGATGGGCAAATTGCTTGAGCCCAGGAGTTTGAAACTAGCCTGGGCAACATGGTGAAACCCTGTCTCTACAAAAATACAAAAATTTGCTGGATGTGGTGGCATGTGCCTAGAGTCCCAGCTACTCAGGAGGCTGAGGCAGGAGGATCACCTGAGCCTGGAGAGCCTGAGGTGGAGGCTACAATGAACTGTGATTGCACCACTGCACTTCAGCCTAGATGACAGGTGAGACCCTGCCTTCAAACAAACAAAAAGAACCCAAATAGGCCAAATTCTCATGAAAACTGTGAAAAATAGCATGTGCATTGGTCATTTCTAGCTCTCTTGACTTACTGTAGGTGTGATCAGCACTGGAGAAGATGCCTGCCCCTGCTGCCACATATGAAAGAGTAGTTTACAAAAACCCTTCCGAGTACCACTACATGAAAGTCTGCCTGTAAGTTTAGTTTCCTAAGTTCTATTTTAGATTACTTTTCTAACATCAATCTGAACAGAATGAAATTTAATATGATGTCTTTTTTTTTTCATGTTTTTTTAGAGAATTTCAAGATTGTGGAGTTGGACTGAATGCTGCACAGTTCAAACAGCTGCTTATTTCGGCCGTGAAGGACCTGTTTGGGGAGGTATGGAATCACTTGGTAGATTGAACATTCCAAAGATCTTTGTAAGAAATACAGGAGGAGGCTGGGCGCAGTGGCTCACGCCTGTAATCCCAGCAGTTTGGAGGCCTATAATCCCAGCAGTTTGATCACGAGGTCAAGAGTTCGAGACCATCCTGGCCAACGTGGTGAAACCCCATCTCTACTAAAAATACAAAAATAAGCCGGGTGTGGTGGCACATGCCTGTAATCCCAGCTACTTGGGAGGCTGAGTCAGGAGAATCGTTTGAACCTGGGAGGCAGAGGTTGCAGTTAGCTGAGATCGCCCCACTGCACTCCAGCCTGGCGACAGAGCGAGACTCTTTGTCTCAAAAAAAAGAAAGAAATACGGAAAGAATGCTTTTCAAACATTAAAAAAAAATTTGTTTTAATTATACAACTCTGTATTTTTAAATGTTTTATTCATGTATTGTAATAAACACATTTCTATTCCTTTTTTTCCTCCTTCATCATCTCTACCCTGCTACCTTTCCCAGCCTCTGGTAATCACCAATCTACTTTCTATCCTCATGAGATCTACCTTTTTTTTTGTTTTTGTTTTTGTTTTTGGTTTTTTTTTTGTTTTGTTTTGTTTTTTTTTGAGATGGAGTCTTGCTCTGTTGCCCAGGCTGGAGTGCAGTGGCACATTCTCGGCTCACTGCAGCCTCTGCCTCCCAGGTTCAAGGGATTTTCCTGCCTTAGCCTCCCCGCAGTAGCTGAGATTACAGGCATACGCTACCATGCCCAGCTAATTTTTATATTTTTTCTAGAGACAGGGTTTCGCCGTGTTGGCCAGGCGGGTCTCAAACTCCTGACCTCAGGTGACCCACCCGCCTCAGGCTCCCAAAGTGCTGGGATTACAGGCGTGAGCCACTGCACCTGCAAGATCTGCCTTTTTAGCTCTCACGTACGAGTGAGAACATGCAACAGTTGTCTTTCTGTGCCTGGCTTACTTCACTTAACAAAATGGCCTCCAGTTCTATTCATGGTGCTACAAATGACAGAATTTCATTTTTTTTTTTTATGGCTGAGTAATATTCCATTGTAATACATACCACTTTTTTTTTTATCCATTGATGGACGCTTAAGTTCTATATTTTGGCTATTGGGAATAGTACTGCAATAAATGTGAGAGTGCATATGTCTTTTTTTTTTTTTCTCCCGCCTTGGCCTCCCAAAGTGCTGGGATTACAACATGAGCCACTACACCCAGCTACACCCTGTCTTTTTGAATTGATTTCCTTTCCCTTGGATTGCTGCTTAGTAGTAGACTTGCTGGATTAAATGGTATTCTATTTTTAGAATTCTATTTTGTTTTTTGTTTTTGTTTTTGAGATGAAGTCTTGTTGTGATGCCCAGGGTGGAGTGCAGTGGCATGCTCATGGCTCACTACAGCCTCAACCGCCCAAGCTCAAGTGATTCTCCCACCCTAGAATCCCTAGTAGCTGGAACCACAGGTATATGTACCACCAAGCCAATTTTTTAACTTGTAGAGACAAAGTCTCACTATGTTGCCCAGGCTCCTGGACTCAAGCAGTCCTCTTGCCTTGGCCTCCCAAAGTTCTGGGATTATAAACATGAGCCACTGCACCTGACCTATTTTTAGTTTTTTGGGAAACCTCCATGCTGTTCTCCATAGTGGTTGTACAGTTACATTCCTCCCAGTAGTGTATGAGGGTTCCCCTAGAGATTACTTTATTTATTTATTTTTTTGAGACGGAGTCTTGCTTTGTCGCCCAGGCTGGAGCACAGTGGCACAACCTCCGCCCGCCCGGATTCAAGCGATTCTCCTGCCTCAACGTCCCGAGTAGCTGGGACTACAGGCGCCTGCCACTATGCCCAGCTAATTTTTGTATTCCCCTAGAGATTATTTTAAAACTGTGTTTGAAATTGCAGAAGTAAACTTTCAGAGGTGATGAATTTTGTTTGGTTTATTCTAATATGCCTTCTGTTTTACAAGGAACACGGTAGACAAATGTTTGTTGTAGTACAGTGCTACTCAAAGTGTGGCCTAGACTGGCAACCTGCAAACTCTTTGCCCTTCTTGAAGAGATAAGGAATTTGCAGCAGAACCAGTGCACTACCACTTTTAATGAGAAAGTCTCCTTATGGGCCAGGCTCAGTGGCTCACTCCTGTAATCCCAGCTTTCGGGGAGGCTGAAGCGAGTGGATCACGTAAGGTCAGGAGTTTGAGACTAGCCTGGAAAACATGGTGAAACCCTGTCTTTACTAAAAATGCAAAAATTAGCTGGGCGTGGTGGCACATACCTGTAGTCCTAGCTATTTGGAAGGCTGATGGAGGAGAATTGCTTGAACCTGGGAGGCGGAGGTTTCAGTGAGCCCAGATCATGCCACTGCATTCCAGCCTGGGCAACAGAGCAATACTCTGTCTCAAAAAAAAAAAAAACCTCTTTATGAAAAAAAGATGAACTGAACTAAACACGGTGATTAATGATACTATTGGTTTACATTTTGATTCAACTCCTTATTTTGTCATAGACCAACACTTTAAGCAGATTTGAGAAAAGAAGTAGAGAAGTAGAGTTTTAGAAGTTGAGAAAATGGCCGGGTGCAGTGGCTCAAGCCTGTAATCCCAGCACTTTGGGAGACCGAGACGGGCAGATCACGAGGTCAGGAGATCGAGACCATCCTGGCTAACACGGTGAAACCCCGTCTCTACTAAAAAAAATACAAAAAACTAGCCGGGTGTGGTGGCGGGTGCCTGTAGTCCCAGCTACTCAGGAGGCTGAGGCGGGAGAATGGCATAAACCCGGGAGGTGGAGCTTGCAGTGAGCTGAGATCCGGCCACTGCACTCCAGCCTGGGCGACAGAGTGAGACTCCGTCTCAACAAAAAAAAAAAAAGGTGAGAGAAGACAGGATGCTCAGGAAATTATTTTCTGATTCATATAGTCTGTCAAATCAAAATATGCTAAGTACCTCATCAAAATGTAAAGCCTCTGCAAAAGACTCTTCAAGAGGATGAAAAGGCCAGGCGCGGTGGCTCACAGCTATAATCCCACCACTTCCAGAGGCCAAGTGGATGGATCAGTTGAGCCCAGGAGCTCGACCAGCCTGGGTATCTGGTGAAACCCCGTCTCTACAAAAAAAATTTGAAAAATTGAGCCAGGTGTGGTGGTGTGCACCTATAGTCCCAACTAGTCAAGAGACTAGGGTGGGATGATTGCTTGAGCCCAAGAGCTCAAGGTTGCAGTGAGTGGTGATCACACCACCATGGCTGGGGGTGGGGATGGGAAAGGATGAAAAGATGAATTACATACTAGGGGAAAATATTTGTAAACCACGTATCCAACAAAGGACTATAGTGTTTAGAATATATAAATGACATTTGGCCTGATGCAGTGGCTCATGCCCGTAATCCCAACACTTTGGGAGACCAAGGCAGGAAGATTTCTTGAGGTCAGGAGTTCGAGGCTGTAGTGAACTATGATTGCACCACTGCATGCAGCCTGGGCAACAGAACAAGACCCTGTCTCAATAATAATAACACGCAGGTGTGGTGGCTCACGCCTGTAATCCCAGCACTTTGGGAGGCTGAAGTGGGTTGATTGCCTGAGGTCAGGAGTTGGAGACCATCCTGGCCAACATGGCAAAACCCCGTCTATGCTAAAACTATAAAAACTAGCCAGGTGTGGTGGCACGTGCCTGTAACCCCAGCTACTCGGGAGACTAAGGCAGGAGAATCACTTGAACCTGGGAGGCAGAGGTTGCAGTGAGCCAAGATCACACCACTGCACTCCAGCCAGGGTGACAGAGCGAGATTCTTGTCTCAAGAAAATAATAGTAATAAAGAAGTATCAAAACTCATTTTTGATACTTTAACAAAACAAAACAGTAACAAAAACATTAACAGACATTTTACTAAATTAACAAAAACATTAACAGACATTTTACTAAAGAGAATGTATGGTTGGCAAAGAAGCACATGGAAAGGTGTTTAACATTAGCCATTAGGGAAATGCACATTAATGACACAATGAGATACCACTGTATACCTAGCAGAATGACTGAAATAAAAAATAACAACTTTAAATGCTAGCAAGAATGCAAAGAAACTGGATCACTCATACACTATAGTGAGTATGTAAAATAGTGCAGCCACTCTGGAACATAGTTTGGCAGTGTCTTTTTTTGGTAAAATTACATAGAGCCACACACAGGTATAAATATGAGTAGACATACAATTGGTAAAATCTGTGGGATTTTACATAGGGAAAATTACATGGAGCCACACACAGGTATAAATATGAGTAGATATACAGTTGGTAAAATCTGAATAACCTCTGCATTGTACCAATACCACTTTTCTAGTTTTACTACTGTAATGTAGTTATGCAAGACATTGACATTGCAGGAGGCTAGATGAAGAGTGCATGGAACCTCCCTGTACATTTTTTTTAAATTAATTTATTTATTTTTGAGACGAAGCTTTGCTCTTGTTGCCCAGGCTGGAGTGCAATGGCACGATCTTGCCTCACCGCAACCTCCGCCTCCCAGGTTCAAGCAATTCTCCTGCCTCAGCCTCCCAAGTAGCTGGGATTACAGGCATGCGCCACCACACTGGGCTAATTTTGTATTTTTAGTAAAAATGGGGTTTCTCCGTGTTGATCAGGCTGGTGTCAAACTCCCAACCTCAGGTGATCCGCCCCCCTTGGCCTCCCAAAGTGCTGGGATTATAGGCATGAGCCACTGTGCCTGGCCAATCCCTGTACATTTCTTTGTGATCTCTTGTGAGTCTATAATTTTTCTAAATACAAAATTAAAGAAATATATATATATATGTCTGTGTGTACCTGTGTGTCAGGTAGAAAACCTCATTCCTGGGGTTTATATAGCTGCGAACAAACAGACATGGCCTCTGCCACATGGACTAATGTCTTGGTTCTTGTAGTAGGAAAACATGTTAGACAATTAGTGACAAGAATAAAGGGAATTATAAAAGAGAAGGTGTGGTGTCCTGTACAAGAAAGAACATAACAAGCTGACTTTGTCTCAACTTGAAGATCAGTCAAGGAACAATTTAAATGAAGACTCAAAGGATGAGGGACATCAGCCATATGCAGAGGTGTAGGCAGAACATGCTAGGCAGAGGGAGCTGTAAGTAAGTAGGCAACTAAAGCGCCAGCACCATTAAATAAAATACTGCTTTTGTGGAGGAGAAAAGCTGAAAACTCAATGGTTGTCAAAAGTTGATAAGCATTCAAGAATAATGGTGAGAATAGCCTGCTAATAGCATTATTCCACATTCAGGTTGATGCTGCCTTACCTTTGGACATCCTAACCTATGAAGAGAAGACCTTGTCGGCCATCTTGAGAATATGTAGCAGGTATGACAGAGAGTGGGACATTTATAGTATAACAGGGCAGAGAGAGACCAATGGAGAAATAGAGCAAAAATGCTGTCCTGAGAATGAGAATTTTTTCGTTGTGAACTCTGAGCAGCTTTTGGGAATTTAAACTGGGATGAATATGAACATTCATCCACCAGAAACTTGTACTCTAGAGAGGGCAAAACTTAGGATTTGGTTACAGCTGTAGTTTCCCATTGATGGTTACAGTTGCAAAGTCAGAAGTGAATATTTTAGAAACCTTAGTTGAGGTTCATTGTGTTCTCTGTCTATGACACAGTGTGTATTTTCTTGATATTTCTGCAGTGGTCTTGTCAAATTGTGGAGCTCTTTGACCCTGTTAGGATCCTATAAAGGCAAAAAATGTGCTTTCCGGGTGATTCAGGTAAAGACTATTCCTTCACATATTCCAAACAAGATTGAGTGGTGGGTCGACTGCTTCTTAATATACTCAACTCATTTTTGTGCTTGAATAAATGTAATATGATTAAAATGATCTAAGTAGGGGAAAATAAAGGACTTGATTGTTTCCAAAAATGTGAGCCAGAACACTTAGATTTTAAATTCTGTGGGAGATGTTTTGGGATAAAACTTGCAGTCCTGTGGTTAAGGCTTATTTTTCACTTAACGCTTAATGCCTTATGTGTTATATATTGGTATGCTCTTTTTGAGCTGTGACTACTTGTCATTGAAGGCTTCCTCTCAGGATGCTCTGTAAAATGCTCCTGCATCAGTTTTGTTAATCCTATAAAACTGGCACATTTCCCCATTGCCCTGTGCTTCAGTGGAGTTTCTCCCGATGCTTTAACCTTTTTCTTTCTCTTGTAGGTTTCTCCATTTCTCCTTGCATTATCTGGTAATAGTAGGGAACTAGTATTGGATTGAATGAATAGTCTTCCATTTCGGAAACATTTCTCCACTCTCATATTTATTTTTTTGGTGCCTGCATGTTTGAAGACTGAAGCAGGCTAAAAGCTCTTGATGAAATTTGTGGGTGCTGAAGATGTTCCCACTAATTTCCAGCCATCGCTTTTGGTGGGGTGGGCTTCGGAGGACAGTCTGCCTGAACCTGCCAGTGCTGACCCTGCAGCACTTTCAGCATATGCACATCAAAGTTGGAGACCGCGCTGAACTTAGGAGGGCCTTCACACAGACAGATGTGGCTACCTTCTCAGAATTAACGGGGGATGTCAATCCTTTGCATTTAAATGAAGACTTTGCAAAACACACCAAGTTTGGAAATACAATTGTACATGGAGTTTTGATCAACGGACTTATCTCAGCTCTCCTGGGAACTAAAATGCCAGGGCCAGGTTGTGTATTTCTTTCCCAGGAAATTAGCTTTCCAGCCCCTTTATATATTGGAGAAGTTGTTTTAGCTTCTGCAGAAGTGAAAAAGCTGAAGCGGTTCATTGCTATTATTGCAGTGTCATGTTCTGTAATAGAAAGTAAAAAGACTGTTATGGAAGGCTGGGTTAAAGTTATGGTTCCAGAAGCTCCCAAATCCTGAAATATGTGTTTAAAGATGTAACCTCAAACACCAATGCTGTAGTTAAAGAGCCTCTGGGGAAATGGATTGCTGCTTTTCACCAAAGAATGGTTGATAGGCCCAGAAGCCCATCTTAGTTAGGGGAAGGGAGCAGGTATAGGGTTGTTCAAATGCCCACTTTCCGGTTTGGCCTTATGCTCCATGCAGACTTGAGTGTATGCAGGATTTTCATTATCTGCCTGGCTTTTTTGTTTTTTGCTTTTTAATTCAAGAAGTGGGCTGGGCCCGGTGGCTCATGCCTATAATCCTGGCACTTTGGGAGGCTGCGGCAGGTGGACCACTTGAGGTCAGGAGTCCAAGACCAGCCTGGCCAACATGGTAAAACCCTATCACTACCAAAAAAAAAAAATACAACTATCTGTGCTTGGTGACTTGGCCCTATAGACCCAGCTGCTCAAGAGGCTGAGGTGGGAGAATTGCTTGGGCCTGAGAGCTGGAGGTTATGGTGAGACTGAGATCGTACCACTGCACTGTAGTCTGGGTGACAGTGAGACCCTGTCTCAAAAAAGAAAAAAGTATTGGGAAGGTTATTTGAAGACTCTACTTTTAAATCAGGCATGGCGGCTCACGCCTGTAATCCCGGCATTTTGGGAGGTCGAGGCAGGCGAATCACTTGAGGTCATGAGTTCAAGACCAGCCTGGCCAACATGTAAAACCCCATCTGTACTAAAAATACAAAAACAAACTGGGTGTGGTGGCGGGCACCTGTAATCCCAGCTACTTGGGAGGCTGAAGCAGGAGAATCGCTTGAACGGTTGCAGTGCGCCAAAATCATACCATTGTACTCATCCTGGGTGACAGAGCAAAACTCCACCTCAGAAAAAAAAAAAAGATTGTACTTTTAGGAATTCAGACCTAGATAGATTTGCATTTGGATAATAGAACCCTACCTATATCTTTGTAGAAGCAGCTTCTCACTGAATTTTAACTGTAACAATTACTGAAGGTGAAAATAGAAGTTGGGTCATCTTTGAACACCTACCTTTTATCAATGAATATTTTTAGGCCCTGTTCTTAAGTATCTGAGTCACAAGGTGGCATCTTGGGTCTACCTTCAGTGAGACTTGCGTTTCAGGGGAGGGGTGTATGTGCATCCTTGGTCTCAGTTATGTAAACTCTGATCTATAAAATAGTGGTAACACATGCCACATGGGATAGTTGGTGGAGATGATGGAGTTAAGCACAGGGCCCAGCCTCTCAGCAGTAGCTTCTAGTTACTGTTGCCCATTTCCCCTGCAACTGAGGTGAGAGGTTTTCCTGAGTTTGAAGCTGACTGGCCCACAGTTAAACATAACAGACCAGTCTTTCAGGGTGTCAACCAACCTCTGTTAGTGTTCTTAAGTACAGTTCCTCTTTTAAAAGTTCAGATTAGGCCGGGCGCGGTGGCTCAAGCCTGTAATCCCAGCACTTTGGGAGGCCGAGACGGGTGGATCACGAGGTCAGGAGATCGAGACCATCCTGGCTAACCCGGTGAAACCCCGTCTCTACTAAAAAATACAAAAAACTAGCCGGGCGAGGCGGCGGGCGCCTGTAGTCCCAGCTACTCGGGAGGCTGAGGCAGGAGAATGGCGTGAACCCGGGAGGCGGAGCTTGCAGTGAGCTGAGATCCGGCCACTGCACTCCAGCCTGGGCGACAGAGTGAGACTCCGTCTCAAAAAAAAAAAAAAAAAAAGTTCAGATTATTCCTTGAAAATTTGGATCTACCTCTCATATGAATAATACATGCTTATAGTAAAAAAAAAATTGTAAGAAATAAAAAAATATTAAGAAGACTATGGAGGCCAAATTCTTAAGACTGGGGGCTGGGGGCCAGGGAGGTTATATTGAAGGGAAGATGTACCTAACATGTTAGTACTAAATGGCCATCCCAACACAGCCAACACTTTTGTTTCCATTTTTTAATAACATTGAGATGTAATTCACATACCATAAAATTCACCTTTTTAAAGTGTACATTTCAGTGGTTTTCAGAATATCCACACAGTTGTACAACCATCACCAAATCAATTTTTTTTTAGCAATTTTCATCCCCCAAAAGAAACCCCCATTAGCAGTCAATCCATTTATCTCCTCCAGTCCTAGGGAGTCACCAGTCTACTTTCTGTGTCTATGGATTTCCCTGTTCTGGACATTTCATATAAGTTCATACAATATATGGTCCTTTGGAACTGGCTTCTTCGATATAGCATGTTTTCAGGGTTCATCCATTTTACAGCATGTATCAGTACATTTTATTTTATGGCTGAATAATAATCCATTGTATTTACCCATCCATCAGTTGATATTTGGATTATTTTTGCTTTTTGACTGTTTAATAGGAACATTATAGAAGAGGTTTTTATGTGCACAGGTTTTAAATTCCACGAGTGGAATTGCTGGATCGTGTAACTTTAATATAAAGAATTGTCAAATTGTTCTTCAAATTACTATTGGGCATGAGGTGGTATCTCATTGTAGTTATGATTTCCATGTATCTTATGTCAGCCAATACATTCAAAACAATCTATGACAGAATTTTTAATTTTTACCCAGAGAGCAGCTGAACAGATGACTAGAAATAATAATTCTAGGCCAGATGTGGTGGTTCACGCCTGTAATCTCAGCACTTTGGGAGGCTGAGACGGGCGGATCACGAGGTCAAGGTCAAGCAATTGAGACCATCCTGGCCATCGTGATGAAACCCCATCTCTACTAAGAATACAGAAAAATTACCTGGGCGTGGTGGTGCATGCCTGTAATCCCAGCTACTCGGAGGCTGAGGCAGGAGAATCACTTGAACTGGGAGGTGGAGGTTGCACTGATCCTAGATCGTGCCACTGCTCTTTATCCTGGGTGATGGAGTGAGACTCAGTCTCAAAAAAAAAAAAAAGAAAGAAAAAAAAATGGATTATTCTAGTCACTAGAGGGCAGTGCTGTGTATAAAGTTAGTACTTTAAAACTTTAATATTGTATTATACCATAACTCTCGTTTTCAAAGGTGGAAGACAAGACCAAAATCAATGTGAGGAGCAAGGATACTGTTCTCGTGAGTTTCAGAATGCGCAGTATATGCAGGCTGAGGTACACCTAAAGAAGACGTTTATAGGTGAATCACTAGACGTGCTGAAAATGTGTTCAAATGGCAAAACACAATGGGAAACATGAGGCAAAAATATATGGACTTGAGGCCAAAACCACTTGCTCCTGCAGAACTCATTCCCTGGGATTTAGCAGCAGTCTTAAAGTTATGTCCATAACTGGAACGGGATGTGATCATTGATACTGATAGCCACCATTTTTTCAGGGCCTGATGAGTTGATTTTCTACATTAATGCTAATCCTTGAAACAACTTTGTGAAGTTAACGTTATCCTCTTTTTAAGTAGGATAACTGTGACTTGCCCAAGGTTGTTCAGTGAATAAGCAGTACAGCTGGGATTCAAACTTGGACCTGCCTGGCTCCAAAGCCTTTCCTTTTTCCATCACTCTGTGGGTCTTAGGTTCCTGTAGGGGCCAAAGGGAAACTTCCCCTTTGCCCTCTGAAGGTTCACTCTGAAAAATCAACTGAGAAAAGGCAGATTAATTGGAGAAAAGGCATACCAATATATTAGCTTGCATGAAGGGGAGAGCCACAGAGTGATTATGGCTCAAACCCCTACACAATAGGGTTTAGAAGCTTAAATACCACCTTAAGGTTACAGAAAGAGTGGGCTCGGATCAGTGGCATAACAGTTTCCGGGAGCAGGAGAAGAGGAAGCCTGGCTAGCAAAGGTGGTCTTGTTACGTAAATGAAGCTCCACAGGTGGCAACCCTCAAAAGAATAGATGATGAATGTTTTAGACCTTTTTTGTTGTTTGAGATGGAGTCTTGCTCTTACTGCCCAGGCAGGATTGCAATGGCACGATCTTGGCTCACTGCAGCCTCCGCCTCCCAGGTTCAAGCGATTCTCTTGCCTCAGCCTCCCCAGTTGCTGGGATTACAGGCGCACGCCACCATGCCAAGCTAATTTTGCGTTTTTAGTAGAGACGGAGTTTCACCATGTTGGCCAGGCTGGCCTCAAACTCCTGACCTCAGGTGATCTGGCCTCCCAAAGTGCTGGTATTACAAGTGTGAGCCACCATGTCCCAGCATGTTTCAGACCTTTAAAGTGTCAGACTGAGTTAATCTTCCCAAGATCCAGACAAGGGAAAGCCAGGCTGCATCAAGCAGATTCTCTGCAAATACAAGTTTCCCCCACAAAAGACAACTTTGCAAGGCTACTTCTGTTGGCTCTCTGAACAGCCATCTGAAAATATGACAAATATATTTTGGGGTGAAATATTTTTATTTCCTTCATTGGCATTGCTGGAACTGGAGCACTGTCAGTTTCTGTAATAGCATCTTACATGGCATTAAAATAATGGGAATCATTCTATAGCAATCTTTTTGCTTTCAGAATGTTCTAGATCTTATTCCCTGCTACAGTTGTAGCATTTTCCTAATACTATTAGTTGAAAGTCTTCCACCCATGCATATCACCTACCCTTTTTTTAAGCCAACATTCAGTGATTATTTGTCTTCACCGAAGAATTGCTTAAAGGGTTAAAGATGAAAAATATAGGGAAAGGAAGGGATGTCAGATCTGAATGATAGTTGATTTATACTGTGTAAGTTTCAAAAGTAGCCCCAGGGCGCAGTGGCTCAACGCTGAGGAGAGAGAGAGACCCTCTCATATTGTTTTATATTGTTTTATACTCAGTACCTGTTTTAAGAAAAAAACAAAGCAGTAAAACCAAAGACAGGCAGCCCAGTGCCAGGCCCACAACCAGGCTTGGGCCTGCCTGGCCTAAACCCAGTAGTTAAAAATCAACTCATAACTTAGAAACCGATATTATTCATAGATTCCAGGCATTGTATAAAAGAACATAGTGAAACTCCTGGTCCTGCTTTGTTTCTCTCTGACAACCAGTGCATGCAAACCCTGTCACGTACCCCTTGCTTGCTCAAATCAATCATGGCCCTTTCATGTGAAATCTTTAGTGTTGGCCGGGCGCGGTGGCTCAAGCCTGTAATCCCAGCACTTTGGGAGACCGAGACGGGCGGATCACTAGGTCAGGAGATCGAGACCATCCTGGCTAACACGGTGAAACCCTGTCTCTACTAAAAAACACAAAAAACTAGCGGGGCGAGGTGGTGGGTGCCTGTAGTCCCAGCTACTTGGGAGGTTGAGGCAGAAGAATGGCATAAACCTGGGAGGCGGAGCTTGCAGTGAGCTGAGATCCAGCCTGGGCGACAGAGCCAGACTCCGTCTCAAAAAAAAAAAAAAAGAAATCATTAGTGTTGTGAGCCCTTAAAAGGGACAGAAATTGTACACTCGGAGCTCGGATTTTAAGGCAGTAGCTTGCTGATGCTCCCAGCTGAATAAAGCCTTTTCCTTCTACAACTTGGTGTCTGAGAGCTTTTGTCTGCAGCTGGTCCCGCTACAGTTCTTGGTTCCCTGACCGGGAAGCGAGGTAACTGGTGGACGGCTGAGGCAGCCTGTTAGGCGGCTTAGGCCTGCCCTGTGGAGCATCCCTGCGGGGGACTCTGACCAGCCTGAGTGACGCGAGCCAAAGAGTGCTCCCAGGTAGGCAGTTTTCCTGGTAGAACGCCTCATCAGAGCAGTGCGTAGCAGGCCCCCACAGAGGATTAACACAGTGGCTGAACACCGGGAAGGAACTGGCACTTGGAGTCCGGACATCTGAAACTTGGTAAGACTAGTCTTTGGAACTTGCCCCACTCCATTTGAGTGGAAGCGTGGCCTGATCACCCATGGTGTGCCTGTATTGGCACTTTTGTTCTGGTTTTGTCTTGACTTAAATTGCCGGATACTTTGGTTTTGGTTTTGACTTGGCTTAAATTTCTTGGTACTCGGATTTTGAATTTCGTGGTATTCTGATTTTGGTTTGGTATAAACGATAAATGTGTGTGTGTGTGTATGCGCCCTCTTTACCCGTTCTATGTTTTGTGGTGAATGTGTGTGGTGTGAGTGTGGTATTTTGTCTTGAGAAAACATGGGTCAGGTGCAAAATAAGCCCACCCCACTGAGAACTATGTTGAAAACTTTCAAGAAAGGAAAAAAGGGGGGAGGCAGAATTTACATTAAAAAAATGTTATATGGTAAATTCTTGTCCTGAAATAAATTAACTGGTTTTTTTTTTAAAAAGTTTGTAGCCGGGCGCGGTGGCTCAAGCCTGTAATCCCAGCACTTTGGGAGGCTGAGACGGGCGGATCACAAGGTCAGGAGATCGAGACCATCCTGGCTAACACGGTGAAACCCCGTCTCTACTAAAAAAATACAAAAAACTAGCCGGGCGAGGTGGCGGGCGCCTGTGGTCCCAGCTACTCCGGAGGCTGAGGCAGGAGAATGGCGTAAACCCGGGAGGCGGAGCTTGCAGTGAGCTGAGATCCAGCCACTGCACTCCAGCCTGGGCGACAGAGCCAGACTCAGTCTCAAAAAAAAAAAAAAAAAAAAAAGTTTGTAGTAAGTCAGAAAGTTGAGACATGTCAAAAAAAAAATTGTCTGCGAAAGTCGTAAAAGAAAAAAATGTTATAAAAAATTTTTATGCAAAAAATGTCGTATAACTTAAAAATAATATGGCCTCCTGAGTACTATTGGAAAAAAGAGTTTATGTGCAAAGTGTATAAAAAAGTAAAATATACCTTTAGTAAAAAGATTATAAAGAGGCATAAGAATGTGGATTTTTACCTACATTAAAAGGTCAAAAAATTATTGTTTTGAAAGTTTAGGCAAATTTTAAAACGTTAATTGTAAAGAAAATTCTGTGTGTAAACACAATAGCTAGAGTTAAAAAGGTATCATCCAGTTTTTCTGTGAACTGAACATTTAAAATGCAACAGGTTTTTCTTAAAACATCAACCTGCTCTTTAACAAAAATTATAAAAGGTTAAAAAGAGTCTATAAAATCTTACCTTATGGTCAAACATGAAAAATTGGATAAATATGTCTACAGGGTTTTATTAAAATTAATAGCACACTAATATAAAGGTAAAATTTAGCTTATCTGGTATAAAAATCATACAAAAAGCATTGTTAAACATAAAATGGTGGTTAGCTTTTTTTTGGTCTAAAAACTAATAAAAATAGGTGCTAAAGAAAACGTTCATTTTACTAGAAGATCATAGAAGTTAAAGACTTAAAACAAACTTTGACAATTAAGACAGCATACCAAGATGTAAATGCCTGGTTGAAATGGATCAAATATTCCATCTGCACGTTAAACAAAAGCAATTGTTATGCTTGTACACATGGCAGGCCAGAGGCCCTGATTGTCACCCTTCCACTGGGGTGGTCCTCCAGTCAACCAGGCATGGGCTACATGGTAGCTCTTTTCCAGGATTCTACAGCCTGGAGTAATAAGTCATGCCAAGCTCTCTCTGCTATATCCCAAAGTCCCTGCAGGTCAGTCCCCGAGGGCCATCCAGCTTCCATCTCCCAACACTAAGTTCACTTTGTGTCTCTCACGGCAAGGAGGAGACAGTATTCCTTGGAGACCTGAAGGGATGCAGTGAGCTTAAGAGTTTTTAAGAGCTTATTAATCAGTCAGCCCTTGTGCATCCCCAAGCAGATGTGTGGTGCTGTTGTGGTGGACCTTTACTGGGCACTCTGCTAAATAACTAGAGTGACACTTGTGCTTTAGTCCATTTGGCTATCCCTTTCACCCTGGCATTTCATCAACCAGAAAATAATAATAATAATAATAAGACATCGTAAAGTGAGAGAAACCCTTTATAGGTCTTTCAACTCTTACATCTATTTAGATGCAATTGGAGAAACACCAGATCAATTTAACCTTGAAATTAACCACAAGAAATACCAGATCAATTTAAAGCTCGAAATCAAATAGTTACAGGATTTAAATCAATATTTTAGTAAATGACAGTCAATAAAAATATAAATTAGATAAACTACATCTATTACAACCAGCAGCAACAAGCTTTTCATGAGTTAAAAAGAAAAACTCATGTCTGCCCCAGCCCTGAGGCTACTTGACCTGACAAAACTCTTTACACTCTATATGTCAAAAAAAAAAAACCCAAATGGGGCCGGGCGCGGTGGCTCAGGCCTGTAATCCCAGCACTTTGGGAGGCCGAGACGGGTGGATCACGAGGTCAGGAGTTCGAGACCATCCTGGCTAACATGGTGAAACCCCGTCTCTACTAAAAAATACAAAAAACTAGCCGGGCGAGGTGGCGGGCGCCTGTAGTCCCGGCTACTCGGGAGGCTGAGCCAGGAGAATGGCATAAAAACCCGGGAGGCAGAGCTTGCAGTGAGCTGAGATCCGGCCACTGCACTCCAGCCTGGGCGACACAGCGAGACTCCGTCTCAAAAAAAAAAAAAACCCAAATGGCAGTTGGAGTTTTAACCCAGACTGTAGGGCCCTGGCCAAGGCCAGCGGCCCATCTCTCAAAACAGCTAGACAGGGTTTCCAAAGATTGGTCCCCATGTCCAAGGGCCCTGGCAGCAATGGCCCCATTAGCACAAGAAGCAGATAAGCTAACTCTTAGGCAAAACCTAAACATAAAGTCCCCTCATGCTGTGGTGATTTTAATAAATACCAAAGGACACCATTAGCTAATAAATGCTAGACTATCTAGATACCAAAGCTTGCTCTGTAAAAAATCCCCGCATAACCATTAAAGTTTACAACACTGTAAACCCGCCACCTTGCTCCTGGTATCAAAGAGCCCAGTTAAACATAACTGTGTAAAAGTATTGGACTCAGTTTATTCTAGTGGGCCTAACCTCCGAGACCATCCTTAAACATCTGTAGACTGGGAGCTGTACGTGGATGGGAGCAGCTTCGCTAACCCCTGCAAAGTGACTCTGAAAAAGACAAGCCCTGCTTCAGTCACACCCGGAAGCTGACTGATCCACGCACGGCTGAAGCATCAGGAAACTCATCGTGGGATTCATTTTCCTTAAAATTTGGACTTGTACTGTAAGGACTTCAACTGACCTTCCTAAGACTGAGGGCTGTTCCTTCCTAAGACATCAAGTCACTGAGGTAGGATAAAAGATTGCTACAGTCCTATTATTTTATAGTTATTATAAGTATACCAGGACTCTAAAAGAAACTTGTTTGTATAATGCTATTCTATCCAAGGTATGTAGCCCAGGAAATAACCAACCTGATGCGTGTTATGACTCATTTTAAGCCTCCCATGATCACAGTTTTTAAAATAAGACTAAGGACTGGTCCTTTTCTAAGTGACACAAGTAAAGTAATAGCTAGAACAGAAGAAAGAGGGATCCCCAAAAATGTAACCTTAAAATTTAACACAGGTACTGCTGTTAGTAATAAGCAGCATGGAATGGGATGCAGTTCTCTAGATTAAGAAAAATGTTACACGGCAAAAAAATAAGTATAGCTGTCAAGAATCAAATTTATGTGAAATGTGTCAATACTGGTCTTGTGTCATTTGGGCTACTTAAAAATATATATATATAAAATAAAAAATAACTTGTTTGGCTCCAGAAAGGAAAAGTCAGCCCCTCCTGCATGAGTGGGAGCTGCAACCCTTTAGAATTATTAATCACAAACCCCTCAGACCCTGAACCCATGTTTAAAAATTAGTTCCCAGCACTAGGAGGATTTAAAACTCTTATAATAAAAGTTATAAGAAGAAGAAGAACCTGCTTACTGCTCCCTTGTTTGCTATCTGTACTTCTTCAAATGATAAAAGAGCTTCATTGCTACCTTAGTTCATCAAAATGCTTCAGCACAAGTATACTACATGAATCACTATCAATCTACTGCATAAAAAGACATAAGTAGGAAAAATAAGAGTGAGAACTCCCACTAATAAAAAGTGAGAGTCTCAAAAGGGTGGAATGAGGAAAGAGAGAGAGCCTCTCATATTGTTTTATATTGTTTTATACTCAGTACCTGTTCTAAGAAAAAAACAAGGAAGTAAAACCAAAGACAGGCAGCACAGTGCCAGGCCCAAAATCAGGCCTGGACCTGCCTGGCCTAAACCCAGTAGTTAAAAATCAACTCATAACTTAGAAACCGATATTATTCATAGATTCCAGGCATTGTATAAAAGAACATAGTGAAACTCCCGGTCCTGTTTTGTTTCTCTCTGACAACCCATGCGTGCAACCCCTGTCACATACCCCTTGCTTGCTCAAATCAATCACGACCCTTTCATGTGAAATCTTTAGTGTTGTGAGCCCTTAAAAGGGACAGAAACTGTGCACTCAAGGGAGCTTAGATTTTAAGGCAGTAGCTTGCTGATGCTCCCAGCTGAATAAAGCCCTTCCTTCTACAACTTGGTGTCCGAGAGGTTTTGTCTGCAGCTCGTCCTGCTACAACTCCTGTAATCCCAGCACTTTGGGAGGCCGAGGCAGGTGGATCACGAGGTCAGGAGATCGAGATCATCCTGGCTAACACCGTGAAACCCCGTCTCTACTAAAAGTACAAAAAATTAGCCGGGCGTGGTGGCAGGTGCTTATAATCCCAGCTACTCGGGAGGCTGAGGCAGGAGAATGGCGTGAACCCGGGAGGCGGAGCTTGCAGTGAGCCGAGATCGCGCAGCTGCACTCCAACCTGGGCAACAGTGCATGACTCCGTCTCAAAAAAAAAAAAAAAAAAAAAAAAAGTAGCTTCTCAATGTGAGCATTTCCACTGGTTTTTTTGTTTGTTTTCTGAGACAGAGTCTCACTCTGTCTCCCAGGCTTGAGTTGCAGTGGTGCAATCACTGTAGCATATCCTGGGCTTACACAATCCTGCCTCAGCCTTCTATATAGCAGAGAACAGAGGCACACAGCACCATGTCTGGCTTATTTTTTGATTTTTTTGCAGAGATGAGGTTTCACTTTGTTGCCCAGGCTAGTCTCAAACTCCTGGGCTCAAGCAGTCCTCCCACCTTGGCTTCCCAAAAGTGCTGGGATAACAGGCATGAGCCACTGTGCTCGGCCTTCATGTTCACTTTCTTAAAATGTATGTATTTTTGTTGTAGAAATGTGGGTCTCACTGTGTTGCCCAGGTGGTCTCGAACTCCTGGTCTCAAGCGATACTCCTGCCTTGGCCTCCCAAAATGCTGGAATGAGCCTCTGCATACAGATTTCCACATTTTTATGCTCCCTAAGAGTCATGGTCTTTGAAATCTATAAATCAATAAAGGTTGGAAACAGAGAAGTAGACAAGAAGTTATCAGTACTTCTCTTTAAATAATAACTTGTCATTTTTATCTAGAGTCAAGATTCTCAAACCACACATGCTTTGTTAAAGCTGGCTATCAGGAAAACTGGTTGCTTGGCTTTCTCATTCTGAGTCTATACAAACTGCTCAAAAGAATGACTCTTTTTTTTTTTTTTTTTTTTTTTTTTTTTTGAGACGGAGTCTCGCTCTGTGGCCCAGGCTGGAGTGCAGTGGCCGGATCTCAGCTCACTGCAAGCTCCGCCTCCTGGGTTTACGCCATTCTCCTGCCTCAGCCTCCCGAGTAGCTGGGACTACAGGCGCCCGCCACCTCGCCCGACTAGTTTTTTGTATTTTTTAGTAGAGACGGGGTTTCACTGTGTTAGCCAGGATGGTCTGGATCTCCTGACCTCGTGATCCACCCGTCTCGGCCTCCCAAAGTGCTGGGATTACAGGCTTGAGCCACCGCGCCCGGCCAAAAGAATGACTCTTAATGAAAGCTTGAGTGATCCTCAAATTAGGAAATCCTCTCCCAGATAATTGAGAAGTGGCCTTGACTGTACCAGGTCACATGTGGAAGCGAGTACAAAAGTAATGACTAAAATAGGCCAAGGCGGCCGGGCGCGGTGGCTCAAGCCTGTAATCCCAGCACTTTGGGAGGCCGAGACAGGCGGATCACGAGGTCAAGAGATAGAGACCATCCTGGCTAACACGGTGAAACCCTGTCTCTACTAAAAAAATACAAAAAACTAGCCAGGCGAGGTGGCGGGCACCTGTAGTCCCAGCTACTCGGGAGGCTGAGGTAGGAGAATGGCGTAAACCCGGGAAGCGGAACTTGCAGTGAGCTGAGATCCGGCCACTGCACTCCAGCCTGGGCAACAGAGCGAGACTCCGTCTCAAAAAAAAAAAAAAAAAAAAGGCCAAATTGTTCTAGCACTTTCTACATAGGGGTTTATGCAACTGCACATTATGTGATGTTTAATTGTCACAGAGATACTCGTTTTAAGCACTTTTAGCCTAATGTACTGGAAAATTACTTAATGGATTTTTATATTCTATTAGAAACATTTCCATATTGGTGAAATGCCACTTATTTCTTTTTCTGAGGAGCAAATCTCGAGTAGCAATGGGAAGAAAGCCTGGCAACAGCCACCATTTGTCTTGTGGACCTGACATGCATATTCACCTAGAAAAAGAAGAAATTGCTAAATGCACACTGATACCTCTTAGGCAACCACAGGTTTTCATTTTGTGCTGAATTATTAGTCATTTTTCCTTTATGTTTTTAGAGTATGATTCAGAGACCAATTTATTCCCAAAGAAAATTGCCATGACATCTATTAAGTTTTTATATTAAAACATTTTCTACCAAGGGATGACTGTCACTCTGAGCAACTGTGCCACTGTGAATGCCTCATGTATCAGCATAGCTTATTATCTAGCTCTGTCTGAGCAGAATGGGAGTGCTGCTGAATTAGTGTTGGTCCACAGGTATCTCCAGGGTCCCAGATGTTTCAACTCCTTTGTTCTTACCTTTGCTTTTATTTTGGGTTACAAACACAGCAGATAAATTAATTCTCAGCATCTTCAGAGAAATTATGAGTTGGAGCAGAATCACCAACTAGAAGAAACCATTTAAATTCAAAAATTGGGCTGGGCGCGGTGGCTCACACCTGTAATCCCAGCATTTTGGGAGGCCGAGGCGGGTGGATCATGAGGTCAGGAGATCGAGACCATCCTGGCTAACATGGTGAAACCCCGTCTTTACTAAAAAATACGAAAAAAAAAACTAGCCGGGCGTGGTGGCGGGTGCCTGTAGTCCCAGCTACTCAGGAGGCTGAGGCAGGAGAATGGCGTGAACCCGAGAGGCGGAGCTTGCAGTGAGCCGGGATTGCGCCACTGCACTCCAGCCTAGGCGACAGAGTGAGACTCCGTCTCAAAAAAAAAAAAAAATTCAAAAATCGTAAGGAACCCAGAACCAATGTTAACACCACATAAATACAAGATTAATAGGAGGCCCCACAGTTAATCCCTAAGGTGGTTTTTAGCTATAAAGCAATTCAAATGACCTTCTTATAAACCCTGGGCAGCAGTCCCCTGTGATGTGGTGGAAAATATCAACACGTAAAGGAAGTAAGAATGACTGTGGGTTGAGTTTTGTTGTTTTTAGATCCAGATCATGAATATTTAAAGAAATAAAAGCATTTTGAGTTGGGAGGCCATCCTACTTAGGAAATACTGAGTTTTTCACAAGCTTCTATGATCTGATTTTGTAGAGTAGTTGCCAGGCCTAAGGAGCATCCTCGCTAAAACTCATTATCTTCAGTCAATCTGGGCAAACATCAAGTTGTTAGACAAACAACCTGTGGGCCATCTAAACATTTGGCAACAGTGGGAAATATAAATATAAATATATATATATATACACACACATACATGTATATATATGTGTGTCTGTATGTGTGTGTGTGTGTGTGTGTGTATATATATATATTTTTTTTTTTTCTTTTTTTTGCTACTCCTGGGTAGTTGTGTGTGTGGCAAAAGCTGAGGTTCCCTCATTCCTCATTAGCCTTAGGCAGCCTGAGACTATAGAAACAAAACTGATTTAAATTAGATCAGCTCCAGCCTTGGGGGCATTTCCCTATGTTCAGCCTGAGCCATTTCTTTTCTTTTTTTTGAGACAGGGTCTGGCTCTGTCACCCGGGCTGGAGTGGAGTGGTGGGATCACAGCTTACTGCAGCCTCGACCTCCCTGTGCTCATGTGATCCTCTTACCTCAGCTTCCTGAGTAGCTGGGATCACAGGCACATGCCACCATGCCCGGCTAATTTTATGACTTTTTGTAGAGATGAGAATCTCACTGTGTTGCCTAGGCTGGTCTCAAACTCCTGGGCTCAAGCTATCTGCCTGTCTTGGCCTCCCAAAGTGCTGGGATTATAGGCGTGAGCTACCATGCCCAGCTAGGCCTTAGCCATTTCAAATGCCAAATGGATATTAAGGCTCTCCTGGGGTTTGAAACCCAGTTCCCCATGGATCATGGATCCAGTTTAAGTCCAGTATCCTCAGAGGATCACTAACAAGACACCGATTTGGGTAGATAAAAATAAATCATGAGGCTTACCACAATATTTATTTTAAGGGGCTCACTTCCCAGAAGAATTCACAGAGAAAGGGAAAGGCTAGACTGAGAGCTTGTCTCTGGTTTCATTTCATCAAATACCTGATTTCTCACGTTCAGTTTCCTTTCCTTAGTAAGGAAAACTAGATAGGGCTGTTATTTTATGATCTTTGCAACTCTGACCTTCAATTCTAATTCCTTTTCTGTTCTCTTCCTTTCCAGGGAGAAAACTATTTGAATACCTTTCCGTTGAACAACTTTTCTCTCCCTGTACGGTTCACCTGCTGATTTCCTTTATTTTTAATTTTTATATATATTTTTAGAGACAGTCTTGCTTGGTTGACCAGGCTGGAGGGCAGTGGCACAATCACGGGTCACTGCCACCTCAGCTGGGCTCAAGAGATCCTCCTACCTCAGCCTTCTGAGCAGCTAGGCCTACAAGCATGTATCACCACACCTAGCAAATGTTTAAAAATTTTGTAGAGACAGGGTCTCACTGTGTTGCCCCACCTGGTCTTGAATTCCTGGCCTCAAGCCATCCTCCCGTCTCAGTCTCCCAAGGTGCTAGGATTATAGGTGTGAGCCACCATGCCCTGCCTCCTTTTTTTGTTTTGTTCACACATCTATTTGACAAATATTTACTGAGCACAAACTCTGTGCCAGGAACTGTCCCCAAAGAGACCCAGGAGTCCTAAAGAGACAAGCCCCCACACCCGACCCTGATTTCCTTTGTAACATAAGAGCTAATACCCCGCATTCTCCCTACCAGCCTGTCTTCCAGGTCATTGCTTACGTGAGCTCATCCAGTCCTCGCAATGATCCCACAGGGTGGAGGCTATCATTATCTTCATTCTGCAGATGAGGAGCTGAAGCAAAGAGAGGTCAGGCTGCCAGTGAGCTGTGGAGCCGGTATGAACCCAAGAAGTCGCCTGGGAGCTTAGGCCCTTAACCATGACCAACACTCCAGCTTCTTCCTCAGGCTTATGAGGGCAGCTTTTTGCCTAGTTTTTGAATGTCACAATCTTTTTTTCTCTCCTTACCTATCTGCCTACCTTCCCCTCTCCCTCCCGACTTCCCCACTTATCTCCCTCTTCTCATTCTCATCACTCATTCACTACTTTTTTAATTATTTATTTATTTATTTATTTTTGAGATAGAGTCTTGCTCTGTCGCCCAGGGTGGAGTGCAGTGGCACGGTCTCGGCTCACTGCAACCTCCGCCTCCCGGGTTCAAGCGGTTCTTCTGCCTCAGCCTCCCAAGTAGCTGGGATTATAGGCACGTGCCACCACGCCTGGCTAATTTTTGTATTTTTAGTAGAGATGGGGTTTCACCATATTGGCCAGCAGGCTGGTCTCGAACTCCTTGTGATCTGCTTGCCTTGGCCTCCCAAAGTCCTGGGATTACAGGCATGAGCCACCACACCAGGCCTTTTTTTTTTTTTGAAACGGAGTTTCGCTCTTGTTACCCATACTGGAGTGCAGTAGCGTGATCTCGGCTCACACAACCTCTGCCTCCCGGTTTCAAGCAATTCTTCTGCCTTAGCCTCCCGAGTAGCTGGGGTTATAGGCATGCACACTATGCCTTGCTAATTTTGTAATTTTAGTAGAGACAGGGTTTCTCCATGTAGGTCAGGCTGGTCTCGAACTCCCGACCTCAAGTGATCTGCCGCCTCAGCCTCCTAAAGTGCTGGGATTATAGGCTTGAGCCACTGCTCCCGACCCCCTGATTACTTTTATCTGCATGTTATTCATGTTCCCATCCTTGAAGCAGCAGAGCCCACGCCAGATGTGTTTGTCAGTGGTCACTGTGATCTCAGAGGGGCTCCTCCGAGGGAAGTATCTGTTCCCTTGCAAACGTCCTTAACTGTCAGTTGCTGGTGTAACAGAGCTGGGAATAGAAGGGTGCGGAAGGGTTCCTCCCCCACCTTTCCTGTTGAGCCATCTCCTCCCCAGCCCTTCACACATTCTACTCTCCAGTCCTACAGCCTACATGGCTTTGCAGTGCCCAAGACTTCCATAAACCCCTGAACTAGCCTGTCACTGCACATCCACGTTGTTTTCTTTTCTTTCTTTCTTTCTTTTAGCAGGGGTGGGTAGTGGTGGGTACAGGTTCTCACTCTGTTGCCCAGGCTGGAGTACAGTTGTACCATCACGGCTCACTGCAGCTTCAACCTTCCTAGGCTCAAGCTATCCTTCCACCTCAGCCTCTTGAATAGCTGGGACTACAGGCATACACTATCATGCCCGGCTAATTTTTTCTTTTTTTTTTTCTTTCTTTCTTTCTTTTTTTTTTTTTTTTTTTTTTTTTTGAGCCAGAGTCTTGCTCTGTCGCCCAGGCTGGAGTGCAATGGCACAATCTTGGCTCACTACAACCTCCACCTCCCGAGTTCAAGCGATTCTCCTGCCTCAGCCTCCCGAGTAGCTGGGATAACACGGGTGCATCACCATACCTGGCCAATTTTTGTACTTTTAGTGGTTTTGCCATGTTGGCCAGGCTGGTCTTGAATTCCTGACCTTAAGTGATCCACCCATCTCAGCCTCCCAAAGTGCTGGTATTACAGGCTTGAGCCACCACGCCTGGCCTTTATTTTTTGTAGAGATAGGGTCTTGCTATGTTGCCCAGGCTGGTCTTGAACTTCTGGCCTCAAGCCATCCGCCTGCCTCAGCCTCCCAAAGTGCTGGGATTACAGGGGTGAGCCACTGAGCTCAGACTCATGGTTTTTCTCGTTCATGTAGGTAAGCAGCTTGATAGCAGATGACATCTGTCCTGTTTGTTTTAACTCCCCTGTGCCTGACATAGTGTCTGGTATCTAGTGTTCTGCAAGGGGTTTGCTAAAAGATTGAGTGAAATGGGCCGGGTGCAGTGGCTCATGCCTATAATCCCAGCACTTTGGGAGGCCGGGACAGGCAAATCATGAGGTCAGGAGTTCGAGACCAGCCTGACCAACATGGTGAAACCCTGTCTCTACTAAAAATACAAAAATTAGCCAGGTGTGGTGGCAGGCACCTGTAATCCCAGCTACTCGGGAGGCTGAGGCAGGGGAATTGCCTGAATCGGGGATGTGGAGGTTGCAGTGAGCTGAGATCGTGCCACTGCACTCCAGCCTGGGCAACAGAGGAAGACTCCGTTTTGGAAAAAAAAAAGATTGAGTGAAATGTTCTTTCTCCATATCCTGCTATCCAAATCTCACCCAACCTTAAAGGCCCCTCGCAAACCTCAGTTCTTCCTCAGTTGCCCCATAACCCAGTCTAGTGTCATGACTCTTTTCTTTCTTATCTTCTCATGGTACCCAGTGCCTCAATTTCAGGACTCAATACAGGCTGTCTTGGAGTCACTGTTTCTGTGACAAACTTTCCTATCCTCCTTAAAAATTATTGGATGAGGCCGGGCGCGGTGGCTCAAGCCTGTAATCCCAGCACTTTGGGAGGCCGAGACGGGCGGATCACGAGGTCAGGAGATCGAGACCATCCTGGCTAACACAGTGAAACCCCGTCTCTACTAAAAAATACAAAAAACTAGCCGGGCGAGGTGGTGGGCGCCTGTAGTCCCAGCTACTCGGGAGGCTGAGGCAGGAGAATGGCGTAGACCCGGGAGGCGGAGCTTGCCGTGAGCTGAGATCCGGCCACTGCACTCCAGCCTGGGCGACAGAGCGAGACTCCGTCTCAAAAAAAAAAAAAAAAAAAAAAAAAAAAAAAAAAAAAATTATTGGATGAAAAGGAGTCTGCTTCTTTTCCATTTTGTCCTCTACAGGACCTGCAATATCGAAAGTCTTCATGTACCACTTACTGACTTTGAAAGAAAAAAAATCACTACTGTGATCATTTATCAAAAACATACGCGTGAAAAAAAGTCATCCGCCAATCACATAATCTTTTTTTTTTTTTTTTTTTTTTTTTGAGACTGAGTCTGGCTCTGTCGCCCAGGCTGGAGTGCAGTGGCCGGATCTCAGCTCACTGCAAGCTCCGCCTCCCGGGTTTACGCCATTCTCCTGCCTCAGCCTCCGGAGTAGCTGGGACCACAGGCGCCCACCACCTCGCCCGGCTAGTTTTTTGTATTTTTTAGTAGAGACGGGGTTTCACCGTGTTAGCCAGGATGGTCTCGATCTCCTGACCTTGTGATCCGCCCGTCTCGGCCTCCCAAAGTGCTGGGATTACAGGCTTGAGCCACCGCGCCCGGCCAATCACATAATCTTAAAGAAAAAAATCTAATTTGTAAAAGTATGCAAAATGCATTTTTCAGAGCATGTGAAATTTCTTGTAAGGTATGAACTATGGACAAGTTGGTTTCTCTTACAAAAGCATTTGGACTGTGTGTCTGGACAGACTACAGAGAAAATGGAGCTAAACCCCAGAGAAGCCTTCTTCCTGTTACCATCGTGACTTTATCTTATGGAAGCAGTTGTCAGAGCACTGGACTCCAGTTGTCTAACATTTTTCCCTCAATCATACAAGTTAAATACAGAAAACCATACAGAAGAAATCATCATGATTCTGCTTCTTAGAGGCCCAGTGTTCATATTTATTTATTTATTTATTTTTGAGACGGAGTCTCTGTCACCGAGACTGGAGTGCAGTGGTACGATATCGGCTTACTGCAACCTCCACCTCTTGGGTTTAAATGATTCTCCTGCCTCAACTTCCCGAGTAGCTGGGATTACAGGTGTGTGCCACCATGTTCTGGCTAATTTTTCTCTAAAAGTAGAGACGGGGTTTCACCATGTTGTCCAGGCTGGTCTCAGACTTCTGACCTCAAGTGATCTGCCTGCCTTGGCCTTTCAAAGTGCTGGGATTACAGGTGTGAACCTCTGCACTCAGCCCATATTTTGATATATTTCCTTCTGGTGTTTGTCCTATAGATATGTTGAGATTTTTTTTTTTTTTTTTTTTTTTTGAGACGGAGTCTCGCTCTGTCGCCCAGCCTGGAGTGCAATGGCCGGATCTCAGCTCACTGCAAGCTCCACCTCCCGGGTTTACGCCATTCTCCTGCCTCAGCCTCCCGAGTAGCTGGGACTACAGGCGCCCGCCACCTCGCCCGGCTAGTTTTTTGTATTTTTTAGTAGAGACGGGGTTTCACCGTGTTAGCCAGGATGGTCTTGATCTCCTGACCTCGTGATCCGCCTGTCTCGGCCTCCCAAAGTGCTGGGATTACAGGCTTGAGCCACCGCGCCCGGCCGATATGTTGAGATTATACAGATGCTAAATTGCTTTTTCATTTACTATTATATCAAGAGCATTTCTCAAGATCATAAAATATTATTTAATCATGTGACTTTTTGTTTGTTTGTTTGTTTATTTATTTATTGAGACAGGGTTTCACTCTGTTGCCCAGGCTGGAATGCAGTGATGCAATCTCGGCTCATTGCAGCCTCCACCTTCCAGGTTCAAGTGATCCTCCCACCTCAGCCTCCTGAGTGCCTGGGAGTACCCGCATGCACCACTTAGCCTGGCTTGATTTTTTTTTTTTTTTTTTTTTGAGACGGAGTCTCGCTGTGTCTCCCAGGCTGGAGTGCAGTGGCGTGATCTCGGCTCACTGCAAGCTCCGCCTCCCGGGTTCACGCCATTCTCCCGCCTCAGCCTCCCAAGTAGCTGAGACTACAGGCGCCCGCCACCACGCCCGGCTAGTTTTTTGTATTTTTAGTAGAGACGGGGTTTCACCATTGTTAGCCAGGATAGTCTCGATCTCCTGACCTCGTGATCCACCCGCCTCAGCCTCCCAAAGTGCTGGGATTACAGGCTTGAGCCACCGCGCCCGGCAGCCTGGCTTGATTTTTAACATTGCAAAAAATTCATGATTGTACCAAGATTCGTCCAAAACTCAACTGTTAGTCATTTATCCTTGCATGCTATTTTTTTTTTAAACTGATCTTTGATTATTTTCTTAGGATACTCTCCTAGATGCAGAATTACTTGGTCATAGGATAAGAACATTTTCAAAGCCCTTAATACGTATTTGTTCTAGCTCCTAGTACTAGGCCTATTACATAGTAGGTACTTAGCAAATAATTGTTGAATGAATGTATGAATGCCCTCCGAAAAGGTTGGGCCAATTTATACTCCCACCTGCAGTAAGAGAAAAGAGCCTTCTCTTGGTCAGTCCACATCACGATAGGAGTAATGATTATAGCTGAATTTTGGTTTCTGTGACTCTAGCAGAGAAATAATCTATTTGCCTTAAAACAAAGAAATGAAAGTAAAAAGTTGAATCCTCCCTAAATGACATATGGATTTGCTTTAATAGACTGCTGCTTTTAAACACACTGGCACAAAAATGGAATGCAGGGAGAGTTCTGATTATTTTAGGGCTGAATCATGAAGTTCCATGATTCCTTCTTCACATCTTGCTCTATTGGATCTTGGCCCATGGGACCAATCTGTCATGGCCACTTGACTCCATGGGGCTGCCCAACCATCCCATTAAGCTTGAGATCTGGAGAAGGGACCCTTTACACATGATGTGGGCCTTTCCTGGGATGTCAAATTTTGGTGGTGGTGGTGCAATTACCCAGAAATTTTGTTCCCTTATCTAAAATGTAGAAATTTAGTGGAGGCAATTTAAGAGTTAGGAATCTTCCATTCTGTGAGCTGTAGGGGAAGGAGGAAACTAATACTGACTTTGTTTTGTTTGTTTTTCTGGAGACGGTCTTGCTCTGTTGCCCAGGCTGGAGTGAAGTGGCACGATCATGGCTCACTGAGGCTTCAACCTCCTGTGCTCAAAAAATTCTCCCACCTCAGCCTCCTGAGTAGTTGGGACCACAGGTGTGAGCCATCATGCCTAGCTATTTTTAAAATTTTTTTGTAGAGACAGGGTCTCACCATATTGCCCAGGCTAAACTCCTGGGCTCAAGTCATCTACTCTCCTCAGCCTCCCAAAGTGCTGGAATTACAAAGGTGAGCCATCATGCCTGACCACGGTTTCAGGTGTTTTTGTTTGTCTGTTTGGTTTTTTTTTTTTGGTTTGTTTTTTGTTGTTGTTGTTGTCTTTTTTTTTTTTTTTTTTTGAGACAGAGTCTCGCTCTGTCCCCAGGCTGGAGTGCAGTGGCGTGATCTCGGCTCACTGCAAGCTCCACCTCCTGGGTTCATGCCATTCTCCTGCCTCAGTTTCCCGAGTAGCTGGGACTACAGGCACCCGCCACCACACCCAGCTAATTTTTTTTTGTATTTTTAGTAGAGACGGGGTTTCACCTTGTTAGCCGGGATGGTCTCGATCTCCTGACCTCGTGATCCGCCTGCCTCGGCCTTCCAAAGTGCTGGGATTACAGGGGTGAGCCACCGCGCCCAGCCTGTTTGTTTTCTGAGATGGAGTCTCGCTCTGTCACCCAGGCTGGAGTGTAGTGGTACAATCTTGGCTCACTGCATCCTCCCCCTCCTGCGTTCAAGCAATTCTTCTGCCTCAGCCTCCAGAGTAGCTGGGTCTACAGGCGTGTGCCACCACGCCCAGCTAATTTTTATATTTTTAGTAGAGGGGGTTTTGCCATGTTGGCTAGGCTGGTCTCAAACTCCTGACCTCAGGTGATCCACCCGCCTTGGCCTCCCAAAGTGCTGGGATTGCAAGCGTGAGCAATCATGCCTGACCACCGTTTGAGTTTTTATTATGTGCCAAGCCCCTTCCCGGTCTACTGCATTCCTTGTATTAACCTTTTCATACAAATAATATTATCTCCACTTTGCAAATTGGGGAGTTGGAACTCAGAGAGGTTGGGTAACTTATTAAAGATCACACAGCTGGTAAATGCCAGAGCCATGGAGATGATAGTCCTCTGATTCTAAATTTAACTCTTCACTATCCTGGAGTGCTGCCCTAGGAAAGGCCAGTGTGGGTGAAATTTCTAGGTGTGTATGGAGATGGGGGGATGAGGTGGTGCCAGGATTATGGCTTCGGGTTCAGGCAGACTGTGGGCAGATTTAGGGCTGAGAAGTGGATCCCAAGATTCTCTGACTTGACTCTTGTTTTAAATTTCTTCTAGCCCATATGGTGGGATGAAAAACTCCCAAGTCTAAGGGATGTGGTTGAGCAGGCAGTAGGGGCCAAGAGTAGAGGCTAGGGGGTCTCTGGACCATTTTATAGGGTCTCCAGTTCTTAGAGCTTGGGTCTGAGGGTTCTGGGGTCCAAGACCTCCAATTATGGGGTCCAGCTCTTAGGTGTTCAGGCCTGAGGAGCCTCGTTCAAGAGTCCCTATGAAGTCTCAATCGGAAGGGCTTGTTTCAGAAAGTCTCTGGGTTTGCAGGGCTCAGACTGGGGGTCCCATCCTGAAGGCCCTTTTTCTGAGTTTTAGGGTCGTTGGGCCTGGGGGGGTGAGAGAGGTCCAGTTCTGAGGGTTTCACGACGTACGGTCCCAGAAAAGCCCAGTTCTGAGAGGCCTGGTTTGGAAATCTCGCCCTGAAGATTCCTGGATCCCAGGGCTCAGGACCAGGCGTCCCTGGATCTGAGGATACTGGTGGTGATGGCTTAGGGTGGTGTTCACTGGTCCGAAGCCCGGAGCTAAGGGCACGGGGTCTGCGGTGCGGCTGCGAGGAGCTGGGAAGCGCGAGCCCATGGCAGCCACAGGGCGGAGGGGCGGGCCAGCGGGGACAGTGCTGGCGGCCCCCACACGTACTCCGCTAGGTCGGCGCTAGGACTCCGGGGCGGCGGCAGCGGGGAGGGTGGCGCTAGGACCCCGCGGGCCCGGCGGCGCGTGGGGCGGCGCGTGTTGACAGCGGAACGGTGGAGCCGGGCTGGCGGCGGGAGTCGGCGCCTCAGGTTCCTGCCTCGCGTCCCTAGGCGGCGGCGGCCGGGCGTCCCGGGATGGCCTTCATGGAGAAGCCGCCAGCCGGCAAGGTGCTGCTGGACGACACGGTGCCGCTGACAGCAGCCATCGAGGCGAGCCAGAGCCTGCAGTCCCACACGGTGCGCGGCCCAGTGGGCGGGCGGGCGGCGGGCGGCGGGGGGCGGCCCCGGGCCGCGAGGGGGCTGCGGGCTGCCTGGCGCGGGCCGGGCAGGGTCGTCTAACGGGGACCGGGCCACGGGGTAGGCGGCCCTGGCCGAGAAGGCTGTGGCGCGCCGCTGGGTCTGGGTCAGGGCCCCCGGGGCCCAGGCGAACGCTGAGGCCCGGAGGGGCCGAGGATGGGGACCGCAGCCCCCGGCGCCGCGGGGTGGAAGGAGCTTGGCGGCGACCAGGAAAGCGACTCCAAATTGGGGGTGCGGGAGCCTGGGGCTTACCTTGGACCAGGGAAGCAGGAACGAGACCGCTCGGGACCATCCACTTCTGCCCGCTTCCAGCCTTTTCCTTTTTGAGGCCGTGGAATTTCCTCCCCTGCAGCTGAGGGTCTGGGTGATGGGGATGAGGGTGTGCCGGGCCAAATGAAGTGTGACTTCAGAGCCTACTTGTTGGGACAGCAGAGTGCAAGTGGCTGGGGTCTACAGCCGCGTTTCCAGGTCAGCCACTTGGCCCTGGCCCCGGGAAGTGGTGGGGAAGTCAGCGGGGCTGTTTAAGCAGGTGTATGAATGTGCTTCTCTAACTTGCTGTTTAGTGGGCAGTGGTAGCATTCATTTGAGTTTAAAATCCACTCGAGTAGCATAAAGGAGTAATAGGTCCTCATAGTAAACACTGGCAGAGTTCATTTCTGCTACATACACTGTCTTTTATGGGGCTTTAAAACCGTGGTTGTTTTCATTTGCTTGTACCTTTTTTTTTGAAAGGCACACTATGCATTATAATTTCCAAGCAATAAATCCAGGAACCAGCAAGAAACCTGGAGCTCCAGCTAGTGGGACTTTTTTGGAAAAGTAATGAATGAGGAGAGAGATTCCTTCAATTGTGATGTTTTGTCAGGCCACCGAATCAGATTCAGACTCAGAGGCTTGTTTGTTTACCATTGCAGTGTGCTTGGGGGGTCATCATGTGGAGGCTAACGCTCACAATAGCCTTCTGTTTCTCTTTTCCTTCGAGCTCTTCTGATGACTTCAAAGAGACCTTTCATTCTGTTGTATTAAAGTGAGACTTTTTTGAACCTCAGTTTCCTCTTCTGACAGCCATGCTTTGTAGGGCTTGAATTGTTCAAAGCATTCACTTCCAGTTAAGAAAATTATTATCTTTTTAAAAAGTACTATTTGTTTCACTCTGTGTATCTTTAATCCTATTCTGTAGACATGTGAGAAGGCACATATAGGGCAGAATTTGTTAAACTTGCTATCATTTGTGCCTAAAGGGAGTATGGCTTAAGGGTTGAAATTTAGGATGAGGAGTCAAGAGTAATTCAGCTATTAAATTTGATTTTTGATTTGACTATTGGCAAGTAAGTCTTATAACCTTTCAGGGAATAGAGTCGAGGCTTTTAGGTTTATTTTGTATTGAAAGTAAAGAGATAGAGGTTTATAAATACAAGCATTCTGTGATTTCTACAGCCCCAGCCCATGTGCCTACCCACACCTTAATCTTGATTAGTTCGTCCTATAATTACTTCTTTCCTTTTTGTCTTCACCAGGCTACAAGAGGAGGGGCATTTCTCCCTCACGTTGGGGTCTCATTTCCTGGTTTTTGATAGGATTTCAAATGTGTTTATCAAATGACTAAATAATCCAACTTCAACCTTACTATGCCTCTTTTTCTGTTTGTGTAAAGAGGTAATTATGAACATTGAAAAAATAACTTAGAGATCAGTGCTTTAGCTAGGTGGCGAAAGATGTAATAGGATTCTGTTTTTATTGTAGCTCTTTTCTCTGTGTGTGTGTGTGTGTGTGTGTGTAGAGACAGCGTCTCACCATGTTGTCCAAGCTGGTCTGGAACGCCTGGGCTCAGGCCATTCTCCTGCCTCAACCCCACAAAGTGCTGGTATATAGACGTGAGCCACCACACCTGGCCCTGCAGATCTTTTCTTTAAAAAATAAAATAATTTAGGGTAGAAAATGACAGTTCTTATAGTGATGACTGAACACAAAAGACCATGACTCACAGGAGACCCATCGAGGCAGATGTGGTAGAGTGAAAAACTGTAGCATTCTCTTGCATAATTTTTTGACTGTTCTGTGTTCTTGTCATTTTAGCTGTAAAGTTTGACTGAGAAATGTTGCATCAGCCCTGAACTTTATTGAGAAAATCATATGCTGATGCAAACTTTTTGAACTATTAGTGTCTTATGAGTAAGTCTTTTTTAAAACAGGAACTGTTGGAAATTATTTTGGAAAGTAGTTGTTAAGAGTGGCATATAGAAGAGAAAGGCACTGTTTTTTTCTTGGGAAGACTGAAAATGACTTTCCAGCTTGGTAGCTGAAGGGAGATGGTGTTCCAGAAGTCAGAGCTCTACTCTCCCTTTGAAATGCTGAATCTCTAGGAGGTTACTCCTTGTATGTAGACAGAAACATACGGAGATAGAGACAGACTTGGGGTTGGAAGAGGCAAGACCTTAATACAGGTCTGGGCTGATATTTGCTAGTCATGTGATATAGGCTGGGCAAGTCGCTTAAACCTTTTTGAAGTTTAGTTTTGTCATCTGTAAATGGGAGTAATAAGTGCCTGCCCTGCCTGTCTCCCAAGGTTGTTAGAAAGATCAAATGAAATCATCCTGATGAAGTATTTGTGAAGCGTATTCTTCCTCCCTCCATCTCTTCACTCCCTGACAACATTTGTGGAAAGGGTTGAACACATTAGAGGGCATTATTGCAAGTAAGCTCATTTCTGTCCATAGTTCCTTTCATTTATCAAGTTTAACCTTGGGAAACATATATATGTGTGTGTGTGTATATATATACACATATATATATATATATATATATATATATTTTAATACCGATGGGGTTCTTGCTGTGTTGCCCAGGCCGATCTTGAACTCCTGGCCTCAAGTGATCCTCCCACCTTGGCCTCCCAAAGTGCTGGGATTATAGGCGTGAGCCACTGCACCCAGCTGGGAAACAACCTATAACCGAAAATGATTTAGGATTTATGAACTTGGTAGGGAAAAATTCTGTGGTTTGGAAAACTGAGTCACCAGAAGGATGAAGAGAACACAAGGTCACCACCAGAAAGGCATATTTGGATGAGCTACTGGCAGAAAGGACATGTGTTGGTAGGCGATTCTGTGCTTTGCTGATGCTGATGCATTTTTTTTTTTTTTTGAGACAGAGTCCCGCTCTGTCACCCAGGCTGGAGTGCAGTGGCCGGATCTCAGCTCACTGCAAGCTCCGCCTCCCGGGTTCACACCATTCTCCTGCCTCAGCCTCCCGAGTAGTTGGGACTATAGGCATTTGCCACCTCGCCCGGCTAGTTTTTTGTATTTTTTTAGTAGAGACGGGGTTTCACTGTGTTAGCCAGGATGGTCTCGATCTCCTGACCTCGTGATCCGCCCGTCTCGGCCTCCCAAAGTGCTGGGATTACAGGCTTGAGCCACCGCGCCCAGGCATGATGCATCATTTTTATGGAGCAAAATGAATTTAGCATTAAGAACTAGACCAGCCGTCTGCTGCAAGGAAATGAAGCTTCTATAAAATCAGAAAGGCTAGTATTTAGGGGGAGGATGCTTTCAGGTTAGGTTTGGAGGAAGGAGGATTTTCCAGACAAAAGGAATTCTGGTGAAAAGCCACACAGGTGAGTTGTGAGAAAATTTGAGAGGACCAAGAGAGGACAACAGAAAGATAAGTTCTTGGCTACATAAAAGGGAAAACTTTAAAGTCAGTAGACTAAAAAAATGCTTACCTAGCTGAAATAGAAACCAGAGGAAACAGACAGTTTTGGAAAGCGCTGTTATCAAATGTGCATATCCGATTTTTGCTGGTAGGTAGGCTATGTGTGATAGCTTTTCATCTCAGTTTTCTCCTTTTTTTGGGGGGGTGGGGGATGGAGTCTCACTCTGTCACCAGGCTAGAGTGCAGTGGTGCAATCTCAGCTCACTGCAGCTTCCACTTCCCGGGTTCAGGTGATCTCCTGCGTCAGCCTCCCAAGTAGCTGGGATTACAGGCATGCACCACCACGCCCGGCTAATTTTTGTATTTTTAGTAGAGATGGGGTTTCACCACGTTGACCAGGTTGGTCTTGAACACCTGACCTCAGGTGATCCACCCGCCTCGGGCTCCTAAAGTGCGGGGTTTACAGGTTTGAGCCACCATGCCTGGCAGTTTTCTCTTTTTTAAATATTCTTCTGTGGAGTTCATCTGGATCAGGGACTATTTATCTTCCATTTGGACATTTTGTTTTTGAGAAACAGATAATTATAGTGATAGTTAAGGCACAACAGAGAACATTTTTAAAAAATCTGTGGGAAAGGTAATATTACATGTTAAAATCTTTACTGAAAATGGATCTCTCCTTGAACTTTTGATATTTGGAAACTGCATTCCTGCATAGCTTATTTATTCAGCTATACTCATTCATTCAACAAAAATGTATTAAATACCTATGTGCCGGGCACACGCTAGAGCTAGAATGGTGAACCAGACAGCTCCTGCGTCCATGGAGCCTTTGTTATGTTGGATTCTGAGGTCTTTTTTTTTTTTAATTGTGAGACAGGGTCTTGCTCTGTCACCCAGGCTAGAGTGCAGGATCACAGCTCATGGCAACCTCAATCTCCTGGCTCAAGCAATCCTCCTGCCTCAGCCTCCTGAGCAGCTGGGACTATAGGCATGCACCACCATACCTGGCTAATTTTTTGATTTGTAGTAGAGATGGGGTTTTGCTATGTTGTCCAGGTTGGTCTCAAACTCCTGAGTTCAAGTGATCCTCCTGCCTCGGCCTCCCAAAATGCTGGGATTACAGGCTGAGCCACTGTACCTGGCCTCAACTAGGATCTTTACCATTCATGAAACATTTTTTTTTTTTTTTGAGATGGAGTCTTGCTCTGTTGCCCGGGCTGGAGTGCAGTGGCACGATCTCGGCTCACTGCAAGCTCTGCCTCCCGGGTTCAGGCAGTTCTCCTGCCTCAGCCTCCCAAGTAGCTGGGACTACAGGTGCCCGCCACCACGCCTGGCTAATTTTTTTGTATTTTTAGTAGAGACAGAGTTTCACCGTGTTAGCCAGGATGGTCTCAATCTCCTGACCTCGTGATCCACCCGCCTCAGCCTCCCAAAGTGCTGGAATTACAGGAATGAGCCACCGTGCCCAGCTGAAACAGATGGTTTTAGTGGCTTGGTTTATTGAACTTCAGCTTATCAGTGACCTGACCCTTTTTATAGACTTTTAAACTCTATTTATTTATCACCAGAATAACTATTCAAATATAATGCAAAATTAGGAGACATTGTTGCTTTCAGATCGTGAAATTTTAAGGTAATCTAGTACTCAGTATCAGAATTTGAACTTCCTTTTAGAATGCTATTTATTTGAGCCAAAAAAAAATATTCTTTTAAAGATGTTTGCATAGTGTGTGATAGTTAACTTGCAGCACTTCCCTTTTTTCTTTAGAATTCCAAGTTACACTGAATACTTAAAAAAATTTTCTTAGCCAGGCATGGTGGCTCACACTTGTAATCCCAGCACTTTGGGAGGCCGAGGCAGGCGGATCATATGAGGTCAGGAGTTCGAGACCAGCCTGACCAACATGATAAAACTCAGTCTCTACTAAAAATACAAAATTAACTGGGCGTGGTGGCGCATGCCTGTAGTCCGGCTACTTGGGAGGCTGAGGCAGGAGAATTGCTTTAACCCGGTAGGTGGAGGCTGCAGTGAGCCAAGATCACACCATTGCACTCTCAGTCTCAAAAAAAAAAAAAAAAAATTTCTTTAGGCCGGGCACAGTGGCTCATGCCCGTAATCCTAGCACTTTGGGAGGCTGAGGCGGGTGGATCACCTGAGGTCAGCAGTTCCAGACCAGCCTGGCCAATATGGTGACACTCTGTCTCTACTAAAAATACAAAAATTAGCCAGGTGTGGTGGGGTGTGCCTGTAGGCCCAGCTACTTGGGAGGCTGAGGCAGGAGAATTGTTTTAACCTGTGAGACAGCGGTTGCAGTGAGCCAAGATTGAGCCATTGTACTCCAGCCTGGGTGACAGAGCAACACTCCATCTCAAAAAAATATATATATTCTTTTAAAGATGTTTGCATAGTGTGTGGTAGTTAACTTGCAGCACTTCCTTTTTTTTTTTTTTTTTTTTTCTGAGCTGGAGTCTCGCTCCCCAGATGGGAGTGCAGTGGCGTGATCTCGACTCACCGCAACCTCTGCCTCCGGGGTTCAAGCAATTCTCCTGCTTCAGCCTCCCTAGTAGATGGGATTACAGGCACCCACCACCACACCTGGCTAATTTTTGTATTTTTAGTAGAGACAGGGTTTCACCATGTTGTCCAGGCTGGTAACTCCTGACCTCAGGTGATCTGTCTGCCTTGGCCTCCCAAAGTTTTGGGATTACAGGCGTGAGCCACTACACTCGGCCATCTTGCAGCACTTCCACACATTATAATAAAATATAAGAGCAGTAATTTGCTGGGCATCTATTCTATGTGGTTATGTATTTTTCCCCACTTGTCCTGGAAATCTGAGATGGATGCAGTCGGAAAACCCTGAGTTGAAAGCTTTTAGGTACTAATAATTAGTTCATTTAGAGATTGTAAGTTGTCTCTGCCTATCGAAGATGTTGGTTTTGTTGTTGTTGTTGGGGTTTGTGGTCTTTTTGTTTTTGTTTTTGTTTTGAGATGTAGTCTTAACTCTGTTGCCCAGGCTAGAGTATAGTAGTGTGATCTCGGCTCACTGCCATCTCCACCTTCGAGGTTCAAGTGATTCTCCTGCCTTGCCTTTCAGGTAGCTGGTATTACAGGCGCCAGCCACCACGCCCGGCTAATTTTTGTATTTTTAGTAGAGATGGGGTTTTACGATGTTGGCCAGGCTGGTCTTGAACTCCTGACCTCAAGTGATCTGCCCGCCTCAGCCTTCCAAAGTGCTGGGATTACAGGCGTGAGCCACTGTGCCTGGCCAGAAGTTGGTTTTTTTTGCAGCCTAATTTATGGGCTGGTGATACTCAATCCCCGTATATCACCTGTTTTGAGGACTATCCCATGAGAAAGGTTTCTCGTAATAGGAATATAAATCCGAGTACCTGACTATAATTACTAGGAAGAAATCTAAGATTCTGGGGCTGTGGTTTATTTTATGTGAAAAGATAGTTACATGTTTTGCTTCCCTAGGGAACGGTGGAAAGAGCCACCTATGTGTACTTAGCTTCCATGTGGATTGTGATCTTGAGATTGTTCAACACATAGATTTTTTTTTTTTTTTTGAGACAGAGTTTCACTGTTGTTGCCCAGGCTGGAGTGTAATGGTGCGATCTCGGCTCACTGCAACCTCCACCTCCCGGGTTCAAGCAATTCTCCTGCCTCAGCCTCCCTAGTAGCTGGGATTACAGGCGACTGCCACCACGCCCGGCTGATTTTTTTTGTATTTCTAGTAGAGACGGAGTTTCACCCTGTTGGCCTGGCTGGTCTCAATCTCCTGACCTCATGATCCACCCGCCTCGGCCTCCCAAAGTGCTGGGATTACAGGCCCGAACCACTGTGCCCGGCCGATTTTTTTTTTTTTAAAGACAGGGTCTCAGCTGGGCTGGAGGGCAGTATGGAGCAGTCGTGGCTCACTGTAGCCTTGACCGCTCCAGCTCAAACAGTCCTTCTGCCTCAGCCTCCTGAGTAGCTGGAACTACAGGCACGCATCACAACACCTGGCTAATTTTTAAATTTTCTGTCGAGACAGGGCCTTCCTATGTTGCCCAGGCTGGTCTCAAACTCTTGGCCTCAAGTGATCCTCCCATCTTGGCTTCCCAAAGTGCTGGGATTACAAGTGTGAGCCTCTGCACCCAGCCTAGATTGTTGATTGAAAGTTTAAGGCCGGGTGTGGTGGCTCACACCTGTAATTCCAGCACTTTGGAAGGCTGAGGTAGGTGGATCACCTGAGGTCAGGAGTTCAAGACCAGCCTGACCAACATGGAGAAACCCCGTCTCTACTAAAGATACAAAGTTAGCTAGGCGTGGTGGCGCATGCCTGTAATCCCAGCTACTCGGGAGACTGAGGCAGGAGAATCCTTGAACCTGGGAGGTGGAGGTTGCGGTGAGCTGAGATCCCACCATTGCACTCCAGCCTAGGCAACAAGAGCGAAACTCTGTCTCAAAAAAAAAAAAAAAAAAAAAAGCGTTTAAATGGGTTTATTTGGAGCAAGTAAAATAAACCCCTCTGTTCCTCCTGCAGGGCAAGTAGTGGTTTCTTTTTAGGCTGCTAGAGATTATAGGAAATGAAGCTCTTTTATGTTCCAGCTTTTGGCACCCTGAGAAAGGGGGAGATGGATCCCATTTTAGAAGTCATAAGAGCTTAAGTGTTTGGGATACCAGAGCGGGAGTAAAAGGGTTTTTCCTTTGTTTTTTTCCTTAAACGAGAAGTCATTCTTATCAGTGCCTTCCTTTGCAAGCACCAAGGATGTACAGGGGGAAATTAAAGTTGACTCCTCTTCAGAAGAGATGACAGTGGCCCTTCATTTGTGGTTTCAAACTTTTGACTTAGGAGTATGGAACCAAGTGCTTTGTCTTTGGTAAATACTTGGACCTCAGGAGGAGGATAGTTTCTTCAGATTGACCATTTAGTCTCCAGCTCACCTTGCTGACAACCACATTTGGTAAGTAACCATTTTTAGCTGAAGTTAAAATATCAAGTGTTTTGAGCCAGGCATGGTGGCTCATGCCTGAAATCCCAGCACTTTGGAAGGCCGAGGCAGGCAGACCACTTGAGGTCAGGAGTTTGAGAACAGCCTGGCCAACATGGTAAAGCCCCGTCTCTACTAAAAGTACAAAAATTAGCTGGGAGTGGTAGCACACGCCTGTAATCCCAGCTACTTGGGAGGTTGAGGCAGCAGAATTGCTTGAACCCAGGGGACAGAGGTTGCAGTGAGCCGAGATCGTGCCACTGCACTGCAGCCTGGATGACAGAGTGAGACTCCATCTCAAAAACAAAACAAAACAAAACTTTATATAATTCACATACCATATGAGTCACTCATTTAAAACATACAATTCAATGGCTTTTGGTATATTTATAGAGTTGTGTATTCATCACCACAATCAATCTTACAACATTTTTTTTTTTTTTTTTTTGTGAGAAGGAGTCTCGCTTTGTTGCCCAGGCTGGAGTGCAGTGGTGTGTGATCTTGGCTCGCTGCAACTTCCGCCTCCCGGGTTCAAGTGATTCTCCTGCCTCAGTCTCCTGAGTAGGTGGGACTACAGGCATCCGCTACCACGCCTGGCTAATTTTTGTATTTTTAGTAGAGATGGGATTTCACCATGTTGGCCAGGCTGGTCTCAAACTCCTGACCTCAGGTGATCCAGCTGCCTCAGCCTCCCAAAGTGTTGTGATTACAGGCATGAGCCACAGCACCCAGCCAGAACATTTTCAGTACCCCAAAAAGAAGCCTTAGTCATCACCCTGTTTTATAACTCAGAATGTTTTTTTTTTTTTAAACCTACAAGGCTACTAAACTAATTTAATATAAACACCTGTTTACCAAACTCCAAGAAACAACCAAGTTTTATTGTTATCGGAATTGTTTCAGAATATATTCTAAGCACAAGTTCTTTAGCTCTTTGGGCCCAACTCCTTTAAGGATCTCATCAGAGGTACTGCTTCCCTATTCATAAATACCCATAAACATGTCTTTGTGACCTCTTAGAACCTCACTGACCTGAAGCCCATTCTTGGGCTTTGGGTCTTAGGGTAAGAATCACTGTTGGAAACACTTTTTTAGGCCAGGCATGGTGGCTCTTGTCTGTAATCCTAGCACTTTGAGAGGCTGAGGTGTGTGGATGGCTTGAGTTCAAGACCAACTTGGGCAACATGGTGAAACCCCGTCTCTACTAAAAATACAAAAATTAACCAGGTGGGTGGTGCATGCCTGTAGTCCCAGGCTATTCGGGAAGCTGAGGCACAAGAATCGCTTGAACCTGGGAGGCAGAGGTTGCAGTGAGCTGAGATCGTGCCAGTGCCCTCCAGCCTGGGCGACAGAGTGAGACTCTGTCTCCAAAAAAAAAAAGCCAAAAAAAAAACAAAAAAAAAAGAAAGAAAAAGGAAAACGTTTTAAAACTGTAAACTTGGAGTATTACTTATTTTAGTTGGTATTGGTGAAATATGTGCATCTGAAAAAAATGTACTATAATACCAAATGCCAAATGTACTATAATACCAAAATATCCTACTTTAAGAAAGTCCTGTATTTAGAACAACAGATGAACTATGTCCTCTTAGTTTGAAAACAAGTTGCTTTGGGTTACAGCTTGCCTGGTGCATTTCAGTGTGTGCATAGATGACTTATTAGACAGTGGCCTGGGGAAGGGCAAAGGGCTCTGTGTGGGAGAGCAGGGTTCTGGAGCACTAACCATGGCTCCACCTGCTGTCACAGCACCTCTTTATAATATTTAAACAAGGCTGCTCACATTTCTTTGATGTGTTCATCAGAAATAGATCATTTCTCCTCATAATTCAGTTGAGGATTTTTTGCTGGACTGAGGGGGAAGTCAATGGAGTGTTGGTATGGGAGAATCCTGGATCTCAAAATGTCTAAGAGCCACCTATAGTGGTGAAAAGGGAAGCAGTGTCGTTCTCAGTCATTCATTGCCTTCCTTTTGAGCCTGCCCTTCTGCCAGGTAACAAGTGATTCCTGGGCAGGGACTCATTGCACTTTAGTCCTGCACACGTTCCTCTTGGCAGAAGTAGAGAGAAATGAAGCCAGAAAGAAATGGGCCTGCTCACACCAGACCTCTAGCATCAGACCAGCACCACAGCACCCTGCTGGTCTGCGAGAGCACAGGGAATGGCTAAGTGTCACACTGCCATGCTGTAGGCATCTATGCATATGACCATGTAGCCCACCATATTCACCAGCAGCCTGGCACTGGTTTATTCCACATTTCACAGGCACTTGTCAAGCTCCCGCTCTTTGATGAGCATTGTGGTCTCTAGGAGTGCAGTGGTGAGCAGTCGCTGCTCTAGGGGCTCTCATGCTGTTGAGGGTGGACAGGAGGGTCTGTGCATAGAGGACGCACCTCTGCTTCCTCCCACTGTAGACGGTAAGGGGTGCAGGCAGCTTGTTCTACCTCTTTGAGGCTTGTTTTGTTTTTTTCTCTAAATCCAGACTTTATTGTCTATGTATTGCTGTGTTGATTCAGTTTCAAACTAGCCCAGTCCCTGGCACATAGATAGTAAGCATGCAGCAAACATTTGCTGAATAAGTGAATTTGAGAATGAATGCCATTATTGGAGGTAAAGCTCTTGTGTACTACTACTGACTATTGTACCTGCCAAATAGGTTACGGGGTACTTCTGCTTCTTGTCTGCCAAACTGAATATAATTTTCCTTCCTCTGAAATTCCCATAGAGTATATGTGCCTCAAAGGTACACTCATTTTATACACCTATTATTTCTTACTACCTTGTTTTCTGTTTATAACCCCCCTTCCCCAATCCTACCCAGGTAAAACTGTATGTAATTGGGAAGAGTAACAATGGCTTAATGACCTTGGACAAATTGCTGCTTGATTTCTCCAGCCTCAGTTTTTTCATCTGTAATGTGAGGATAGAAAGAGTATGTTAGGACTACTATAAGGATTAACCGAGCTCATCCACATGGTGTATTCAGAACAAAGCCCAGCACATAAGTGTCATTTGTTTTGTTGTTTATTACTGTTGTATTTGCCAGAGCACTCGCTTACTATCTAGTGCTTTTTCGGCATTCAAATATATGTTTTGAATGGGAAAAGGAAAATTATTTATTTAAAAGTTTCTCTCACTGTCAACTGTGATTACTTTGCTAATAAGTGGCAAAAAACATCAGTGACACCTCAAAGAGTAGGTTTCCCCTGTTTTTTCCTTTTTACCCTGGAGTAACACGTTTTGACAGCCATGCTTGGGAAATGCAGCTCAGGACCTCCTTACCAGGCTGCAGAGCTGGCTATTGGTGTTCAATGGTGATGGAAAAGGCAAGTGGTCAGCTGGGTGCGGTGGCTTATGCCTGTAATCCCAGCACTTTGGGAGGCCAAGATGGGCAGATCACCTGAGGCCAGGAGTTCGAGACCAGCCTGGCCAACATGGTGAAACCCCATCTCTACTAAAATCCGCAGATAATTAGCCAGGTGTGGTGGCGGGCACCTGTAATCCCAGCTACTCGGGAGGCTGAGGCAGGAGAATTGCTAGAACCTGGGAGGCGGAGGCTGCAGTGAGTTGAGATTGCACCATTGCACTCCAGCCTGGGCAACAAGAGCAAAACTCTGTCTCAAAACAAAACAAAACAAAACAAAGCAAAAAACAAGTGGGCAGGCCTCAGTGCTCAGCCATGAGCTCCCCAGACCTGAAGGGAGGCAGCCCCTAGCAAATGCCCATTTCAGCTCTTCCTCTCCCAGCTTTTGTTAATCCCTAAAGGGGTTCCAACATCAGTACACAGACATTTGATCTCAGGAACATTAACAGACCAAGAGTCTTCTGGGTGCCAGGCACTGTGCTGCCTGTTAAGATAAAAAGATGAGGCCGGGCGCGGTGGCTCAAGCCTGTAATCCCAGCACTTTGGGAGGCCGAGACGGGCGGATCACGAGGTCGGGAGATCGAAACCATCCTGGCTAACACGGTGAAACCCCGTCTCTACTAAAAAGTACAAAAAACTAGCCGGGCGAGGTGGCGGGCGCCTGTAGTCCCAGCTACTCGGGAGGCTGAGGCAGGAGAATGGCGTGAACCCGGGAGGCGGAGCTTGCAGTGAGCTGAGATCCGGCCACTGCACTCCAGCCTGGGCGACAGAGTGAGACTCCGTCTCAAAAAAATAAAAAAAATAAAAAAAAAATAAAGATAAAAAGATGAATGAAGCAGGGAGCTGACATCCTAGTCAATATAGCAGCCACAAAAGCAAAGATGAAGCAAAGTACTATACTAAAGGGCCCCTCTGCCTGGGAGAGCAGGGCACAGGGGAGAGGCTGGTCAGGTCCTCCCTGGGGCTTAGGGAACTCGGAGTGGTTAACAGAGGAGCCAGCATTTCAGAGAAAACGTTCTAAATCAGTATGCCTCAGCCTTTTCTAACTTGCAAACTCCTTTCATAGTAATAGGGAATGGTACAAACTCTCTCTGGAAGTGATTTTAAATATAAAAAAAAAATTTATTTAGATCAGTATATTACTAAAAATTATATTGTTTGGGATCTGAACTATATATATTTTTAAATCATGATCAGAGGAATACAACTTAAGGCCCTGAGAGCATCTTCAGACAACTTGTAGAATTACCGTTTTTATGATAATTCTCACTTGTATTTCTAACTTCTCACTAACATGTGTTTTGTCATTGGCATTGCTTGAGCCTACATTTAGTCAGTGGTTTATTATGGATGTGAATGAAATCATGTATATGACTAAGAGCAAAGTCAATTAAAATACTGTGTAATGGTAAAAACTGTGATAAACCAACTGAGTTATGAACATACTCATGACTTCCACAACTCATCCCATACTTACTGTGTGTCCATTTGGAAGCTCCTACTCTATTCTAGGTTGAAGGGAAAAAGTATTTATTTTTTTTATTTTTATTTTTAGTTTTTTGAGATGGAGTCTCGCTCTGTCGCCCAGGCTGGAGTGCAGTGGCCGGATCTCAGCTCACTGCAAGCCCCGCCTCCCGGGTTTACGCCATTCTCCTGCCTCAGCCTCCTGAGTAGCTGGGACTACAGGCGCCCGCCACCGAGCCCAGCTAGTTTTTTGTATTTTTTTTTTTTTTTTTTTGAGACAGAGCCTTGCTCTGTCGCCCAGGCTGAAGTACAGTGGCACGATCTCCCCTCACTGCAAGCTCTACCTCCTGGGTTCACGCCATTCTCCTGCCTCAGCCTCCTGAGTAGCTGGGACTACAGGCACCCGCCACCATGCCCGGCTAATTTTTTGTATTTTTAGTAGAGACGGGGTTTCACCGTGTTTGCCAGGATGGTCTCGATCTCCTGACCTCGTGATCTGCCCGCCTTGGCCTCGCAAAGTGCTGGGATTACAGGCGTGAGCCACCGCGCCCGGCAGTTTTTTGTATTTTTTAGTAGAGACGGGGTTTCACCAGGTTAGCCAGGATGGTCTCGATCTCCTGACCTCGTGATCCGCCCGTCTTGACTTCCCAAAGTGCTGGGATTACAGGCTTGAGCCACCACGCCCGACCGAGGGAAAAAATATTTATGTTATTGTTTTACTGATATTTAAGTTATTATTTTTAAAAAGTAGAAACAAAAGCTTTATAGCCTTTAACACATAAATCCTTAAACACCTTCTGGGGCCCCTCGCTGTTCATCCTCTTACAAACTCTTAGTAACCCACCATAAGGATCTCAGTTTAAAAATCTGAAGAATGATTCTTCTCTAAGGCCAAGGTTGCATTTGTAGACTTCAGGAGTTCATTAGTTCATTCAGCAGATACTGCTGTGAGTATGCCCTGTGTTCCTGGCATGGCCTAGGCACTTGGGGTACAGGTCTAAGCAAGACAGACTTGGTTCCTGCCTTTGTTTGTTCATTCATTCCAACTGAGTTTATTGGGGAAGATTCTGGTGTGGAGTAAAAGACAGAAAAGGAAGATTAGAGCCAATTGTGGGGCCTCCTAGATGCCAGGCTAAGGAATCTGAACAACAGTGAGGGGGTTTGGGTGGATGTGTGGCTCATAAAAGTGGCATTTTAGGAAGCTTAATTTAATGTCTGTGTGCAAGGTGCAGTGGAAAGGGTGAAGGAAGGAGAGAAGAGAGTCAAGGGTGCTAATGGAACAGTGAAGTTAGAGAGGCCACAGCTCAGGTCTATGGCAGGGAGAGGGGAGGAACACAATAGAGGAAAAGTCTGCCAAGTAGAGGCCACAAGGGAAACAGAGACACCAGGGAATGATTAGAGAAGTAGTACAAGGTAGATGAAGGGTAGCTGGTTTTCCCAGGAAGATGATGAGTCTAAGTTTAGTTTTAGACACCTTGAGTAATACTGAAAGGGGAGTGTTACTTGTCATAATAGATGACATTGTTTAAGCATTCACTATATGCCAAGCCAAGTGCTTTGTAGTAATTCTATAATTATTTTTCTTTTTTCTTTTTCTTTTTTTTTTTCTTTCTGAGACAGAGTCTCACTCTGTCACCAGGCTGGAGTGCAGTAGTGTGCTCTTGGCTCATCGTAGCCTCAAACTTCTGGGCTCAAGTGATCCTCCCACTTAAGCCTCCTGAGTAGTTAGGACCACAGCCTCGCGCCACCACACCTGGCTAATTGTGTCCTTTTTTTGGGTGGGTGGGGTGGGGGGGCGCAGAGTCTGGCTCTGTCATCCAGGCTGCAGTGCAGTGGCGCGATCTCAGCTCACTGCAACCTCCGCCACCCAGGTTCAATACATTCTCCTTCCTCAGCCTCCCGAGTAGCTGGGACTACAGGTGCGTGCCACCATGCCCAGCTAATTTTTTTGTATTTTTAGTAGAGATGGGGTTTCACCATGTTGGCCGAGGTGGTCTCGAACTCCTGACCTCAAGTGATCTGCCTGCCTCGGCTTCCCAAGGTGCTGGAATTACAGGTGTGAGCCACCATGCCCGGCCATGTTCATTTTTCATACAGACAAGGTCTCGCTATGTTGCCCAGGCTGGTCTCGAACTCCTGGGCTCAAGGGATTAGATAATTCTTTCTCTCTCTGTTTCTCTTTCTGGTCAACTTTGTTGAAGTAAAATTTACATACAATGAAATTTACCAATTTTAAGTAAACAATTTGATAAATCTTGACAAATATATATATGCACACCCACTTCCATCACTCCAATTGTTTCCTTGGTGCCCCTTTGCAGACCTTGCTCTCCTTCTGGTCCCTGGGAACTACTGATCTGTTTTCTGTTACCATTGTTTCATCCTTTCTATTAATAGAATATTATCTATAAGTGGAATCTTACACAATAAAGTCTTTTTTTTTGTCTGGCTTCTTTCACTTAACATAAAGCTTTGAAATTCTTCTATGGGCCGGGCGCGGTGGCTCAAGCCTGTAATCCCAGCACTTTGGGAGGCCGAGGCGGGTGGATCACGAGGCGGGTGGATCACGAGGCGGGTGGATCACGAGGTCAGGAGATCGAGACTATCCTGGCTAACACGGTGAAACCCCGTCTCTACTAAAAATACAAAAAACTAGCCGGGCGCGGTGGTGGGCGCCTGTAGTCTCAGCTACTCGGGAGGCTGAGGCGGGAGAATGGCGTGAACCCGGGAGGCAGAGCTTGCAGTGAGCCGAGATCACGCCACTGCACTCCAGCCTGGGAGACACAGCGAGACTCCGTCTCAAAAAAAAAAAAAAAAAAAATTCTTCTATGATGTTATGTGTTTCTTTTTATTACTGAGTAGTATTCCATTGTATGGATTTAACATTATTTTGTTATCCATTCACCAGTTGGTAGATATTTGGGTTATTTCCAGTTTGGGGCTATTATGAATGGAGCTACCATGAATATTTGGGTAAAGTCTTTATGTAGATATATATTTTCATTTCTCCTAAGTGAATGCCTAGGAATGGAATTGCTGATTGGTAGGCTAAATGTATGTTTTAACTTTATAAGAAGTTGCCAAACTTTTCTAGATTTTTGTTTTACCTTCATGATAGTTTGAATTGCATGTGTTATTATCCCAATTTTTTAGTTGAAGAAAATGAGGTACAAAAAGGGCAAGAATGAAGGTTTCTATGAGGCTAGTGAACTTTGTTTTGTTTTGTTTTTTTGAGACTGAGTCTCACTCTGTTGCCCAGGCTGGAGTGCAGTGGTGCAAACTCGGCTCACCGCAACCTTCACCTCCCGGGTTCAAGTGATTTTCCTGCCTCCCAAGTAGCTGGGGCTATAGGCATGTGTGACCACGCCCGGCTAATTTTTGTGTTTTTTCAGTAGTGATGGGGTTTTGCTATGTTGGCCAGGCTGGTCTCGAACTCTGACCTCAAGTCATCCACCTACCTCTGCCTTCCAAAGTGCTGGGATTACAGGTGTGAGCCACCGTACCCGGCTGACTAGTGAACTTTGAATGAAAGAGGTAAGAGTTGGCAGCCATCCCTAAGCTGATCTGTTGTCAGGACCTGCAGAGTAGTGGACCTGATTGATGGCTCCACTATGCATTGGTTGAAAGAGGATAAGCTAGTGGTCCCCTTCTGAACCACAGAACCAGATAATGATTTGTGTGACCATCTTCTCAGTTCTTCCATTCTGGCTACATAGGGATGGAGTTAATTCACTACATACAACAGAGGCCTTAGGGCAGTGCTGTCCAATGGAAATATAATGCTAGCCACATATGTAACTTTACATTTGCTAGTAGCCACATTAAAAAAGTAAAAAGAAACAGGTGAAATTAATTTAATTATATTTAACCCAGTATATCCAAAATATTATAATTTCAACATGCAATCATTGTAAAAATTATTACTATGCTACCTGCAGTGACTAATGCCTGTAATCTCAGCACTTTGGCAGGCTGAGGAGGGAGGATCACTTGAGGTCAGGAGATCAAGACCAGCCTAAACAACATAGCAAGACCTAGTCTCTACAAAACTTTAAAAAAAAAAAAAAAAGTTAGGTGTGGTGGTGCACACCTGTAGTCTCAGCTACTCAGGTGGCTGAGTAGAAGAATCCCTTGAGCCCAGGCGGTGGAGGCTGCAGTGAGCTATGATTGCACCACTATACTCCAGCCTAGGTAACAGAGTGAGACCCTGTATTTTTTTTTAAATTAATATATTTTATATTCCTCTTGTCATAAAAGCATTTGAAATCTGGTGTGTATTTTACAATGACAGCATATCTCTATTGGGAGTAGCCACGTATCAGGTGCTCAGTAGCCACATATTGCTTATAGCTGCTATACTGAGCAGCACAGATACAGACATTAAAAATAATATCTGCCAGGCATGGTAGCTCATGCCTATAGCCCCAGTTACTAGGGAGGCTGAGGTGGGAGGATCACTTGAGCCCAGGAGTTCAAGGCTGCAGTGAGCTATGATCGCACCACTGCACTCCAGCCTAGGCAAGAGAGCCAGACCCCATCTCCAAAAGAAATTAAAAATAAAATCCCAAATGTATTGTTATGGAAAGAGATCCATCTTATATTAAGTGAGAGAAAAAGCAAGTCATAACACACTATGTTTAGTGTGCTTTCATTTTCTTTCTTTTTTTTTTTTTTTTTTTTTGAGACGGAGTCTCGCTTTGTCGCCCAGGCTGGAGTGCAGTGGCCGGATCTCAGCTCACTGCAAGCTCCGCCTCCCGGGTTTACGCCATTCTCCTGCCTCAGCCTCCCGAGTAGCTGGGACTACAGGCGCCCACCACCTCGCCCGGCTAGTTTTTTGTATTTTTAGTAGAGACGGGGTTTCACCATATTAGCCAGGATGGTCTCGATCTCCTGACCTCGTGATCCGCCCGTCTCGGCCTCCCAAAGTGCTGGGATTACAGGCTTGAGCCACCACGCCCGGCTCATTTTCTTTCTTTTTTTTTTTTTTTTGAGATGGAGTCTCGCTCTGTTGCCCAGGCTGGAGTGCAGTGGCGCGATCTCAGCTCACTGCAACCTCTGCCTCCCAGGTTCACGTGATTCTCCTGCCTCAGCCTCCTGAGTAGCTGGGATTACAGGCACGCGCCACCACGCCCAGCTAATTTTTGTATTTTTTTAGTAGAAACGGAGTTTCACCATATTGGTCAGGCTGGTCTCAAACTCCTGACCTTGTGATTCACCCACCTCAGCCTCCCAAAGTGCTGGGATTACAGGTGTGAGCCACTGTGCCCAGCCAGTATGCTTTCATTTTCATCAATATCTTTTTTTTTTTTTTTTTTGAGATGGAGTCTCACTGTCACCCAGGCTGGAGTGCAGTGATGCGATCTCGGCTCACGGCAACCTCTGCCTCCCGGGTTCAAGCAATTCTCCTGCCTCAGCCTCCAGAGTAGCTGGGATTACTGGTGCCTGCCACCACGCCTGGCTAATTTTTGTATTTTTAGTAGAGACGGGGTTTCACCATGTTGGCCAGGCCGGTCTCGAACTCCTGACCTCAGATGATCCGCCCTCCTCAGCCTCACAAAGTGCTGGGATTACAGACGTGAGCCACAGCACCTGGCCACATTTTCATAAATATCCGTGTTTGTGCCTGCAAATAAACAATCTGTAACTGCGCACTATCCGATATTGTAGCCTCTAGACTAATAAAATTAAGCTAAAAATTCAGTCCCTTCGTCACTCTATCCACATTCCAAGAGCTCAGTAGTCCCTTGTGCATAGTGGCTACCATATTGGATATCAAACCTTAGGTCACTGCTCTCTTCAAACTGCTGAACTGGTTGAGAAAGACTGAGCTTAATGTCTAGAACCTGCTGGCCCTGCAGCCATTGGGGTTTTATAACCATTGAGTCCCAGAGCCTCTGTGGTTTTTAAGAGTAACACACAGGAAGGAAGCTCATTGAGGTGCACCCGTTGTTAGTACCTTTGGGAGTTTAACAGGAGCACACTGTGAAAGCAAAACAGCTTTGTGGAGGACCCTGTTCCGTTTTTGTACAACTGAAATTAACTGCTATTCAAATTGCTGAGGACCATGTAAACCTGATGTCCACTTTAGGCATGTTGTTGTAAAAGTGTTTCTTTCTGCTACTTCTTAACTGCCTAAAGTACATTTTGGGACTTGCTTAACATTCGGGAGAAAAAATGGTTTCTGATTTGTACATAACTTCTAGGTGGTGCTCAGATTACACTCAGCTCCAGCAGTTTGTGTCCATGTAGTAGGAGGTAGGCTGCAAAGTGTAGGGGTATTAAAACCAGGTGGTTGTGGTGTTCTGAGAGCTCTGTTGCTATAGTAGCTCATGTTCTCCAGGCCTGGGTTCTTGTCCTTACTCTGCCCTTCACCCTCTCAGCTTCCCCCTGACTTGATAGACTGGTTCTGCCTGCCCAGCTGCACTCTCTTCATCAAAATGAGACCTTGGAGCATGTGAAAGCATTGTGTCCAAGGGCATAGAAGGTAGGAACCGCTGTGCCGCTGGGTCAGACTGACCTGGGGTAGAGTTCTATTCTCATCACTTACTAGTCAAGTGCCCTTGTTTAAGGCATCTACCCTCTCTGAGCCTCAGGGTTCTTGTTATATAAGAGATGTAGTGATGCCTCACTCCAAACATTGTTGGGAGATGGAGTAAACTGAGGGCTAGAAGGCAGAGAGTAAGTGCCTCATAAGCAGAGCAGTTATACCTCCTGCTCCGAAGATATGTCTGCATGGCATGTATACTGTGGTCACTTCCACAGTTGGTTATGAAATTGGAGCTGGTGTCTCAGGATGACACAGCAACATTTTCAGACTAAGTAGGATAGGTTTATGTGTATGTTATCCTTAGTGATGGTGATCGTTATTAAAACCAGTAGGGACTTGTAGCTTGACTTCAGCCTATAGTTTCAAGCTTCTCTCCCACTAAATGCTGTAGCAGCCCTGATACAAGTAGAAGAGTTCATTTACTTTACTTTCGTCTTCTGTTGTCCCAGTTTCCCTAGCACAGAAAGTACTGATGAGTAGTAAAATGACCAAAAGGTCCCTTGTCAGAGGAAAAAAGGTGCATTTATCATACCAGGCTCTTATCCAAGCTCAGATGATCACAATCTTTATCACTCAGGATTCCTTATTTAATTTATTTTATTTTATTTTTCCAAGAAAGAGTCTCACTCTATTGCCCAGGCTGGAGTGCGGTGGTGTAGTCACGGCTCACTGCAGCCTCCATCTCCCTGGGCTTAAATGATCCTTCTTGGGCTTAAGCGATCCACCCGACTCAGCCCCTCAAATAGCTGGGACTACAGGCACGCACCACCACAGCTGGATTGTGTGTGTGTGTGTGTGTGTGTGTGTGTGTGTGTGTGTTTTGTAGAGACAGGGTTTCACCATGTTGCCCAGGCCGGTCTTGAACTCCTGGGCTCATGCAGTCCGCCTGCCTCGGCCTACCAAAGTGCTGGAATTACAGGTGTGAACCACTGTGCCTGGCCAGGATTTCTTATTTTAAATTACATGTGTAGCAAACTGAGAAACTTTTCCAAAAATTGTTTTCCCTGATTGTAAAAATAATTTATGCTCATGGAGGATAACCTGAAAAACACAGGGAAAAAAAATTAGCCAAAAGTGGGCATAGAATCTAGGACAACAGAGGCTGGAGTCATGGTACTCCTTCTTAGAAATCAGAGACTGATAAAATTGTTTCTCATATTCAAAGAGAATGGCTGCTTTTTGTTTTTTCTGGGCGTTCTTCACAGTGCTGCCGCAGTCTCCTGTGCTTGCTGATTAGAACCCTGATATATTAACCTGCAGAAACTTTGTGTTTGCTATTTTCTTAGCAGGGAAGAAAACGAACAGTTACAAAGCTGGCCATTGTGCTGGCTGCTCTAAATATGCTGTCTTGTTTCATATTCGCCACAACCCTGAAGGCATGATTTTGTAGATGAGGAAACTGAAGCACAGAGAAGTTAGGCCGCAATGATAGTAAATGGTCTTTGGGCTTTGTTCCAGAACTCTGTGACGGGAAAGCGTGTGCCCTCCCCCGCTGGGGACTTGTGACTGTGCTATGGAGGAGGGATGGCACATTGTGGCTGATCATGACACAGTGACCGGCTCCTCTTTCAGGCTCCGGAAGGGCTCCCAGGTGGCCTGTCTTTGAGGCAATGGAAAAGGGGGAAGGTAGAGAAGACATAGCCTAGGAGGGAGCACTTCAGTCTCCAGCAGGTACTCAGGTCACTGCCGGCGAAGGGCGTGAAGGATGAGGAGCTGGCCACCTCGGATACCAGAGCTCAAAGAAAAAGCATAATTTCCAGCGGATCAGAGTTTCTATGTTGTTGTCTCTTCCGGCCTGCTAAACATGTAGTGGGTAGTTCCCTGAAATTATGTTCACTTCATCCATTTATACAGTCTTAGGGCATTGTGAGGATTATTGAACAAGTGAAGATTTTATTTCGCTTAAAATTACTATTTAATTGAGCTTCAGATTAAAAAAAATTTTTTTCCTTTACTTTGATGTAAGATGGAATTACTATGTTTCCATTTTAGCAAATTATGTAATTTGTGTGGGTGTCATTTAAGGGTCATTGTACTATAGAATGCTGCAGGAAGTGGCTATTTAAAAAGCCATATCCATTCTGTAGTCATGTTTGAGGTCAAAAGGATTTTGGAGTGCTTCTTTGCAGTGTTTTTCCTCTTTGGAACATCAGCTGTCTTTGAAGTCAGTGTGGAGACCAGCTCTCCTGGTAGGGAAGGAGACCATCCCACAGCTGAGAGTGTAGACTTCAAAAGGCCCGGAGAAGGGAGAAGAGAAGCATGCATGATCTTGACGCTCATCTCACTGCAGGGATTGAAGTGTGTTTGCAATGTGTGCTTCGTCTCTTCTTTTGCTAAAGTTAAAGCACGTGATTCTATGAATTTGATTTTTTTTTTTTTTTTTGAGACAGAGTCTTGCTCTGTCACTCAGGCTGGAGTGCAGTGGCGCCATCTCAGTTCACTGCAAGCTCCGCCTCCCAGGTTCATGCCATTCTCCTGCCTCAGCCTCCCCAGCAGCTGGGACTACAGGCACATGCCACCACGCCCGGCTAATTTTTTTGTATTTTTAGTAGAGATGGAGTTTCACTGCGTTAGCCAGGATGGTCTCGATCTCCTGACCTCATGATCTGCCTGCCTTGGCCTCCCAAAGTGCTGGGATTACAGGTGTGAGCCACCGTGCCTGTCCTCTATGAATTAGATTTTTAAATAAAATTTATTTCATGTGGCTGAAAAGAAGATGCATTTGGCTTTATTCACCTGCCAAAATTTAGGTTAATATAGTGATGATTCTTCAGATGCCTTTAAAAACCCTTAATGTTTTCATTTGTTTTGGGGCAATTTTTGCATATTATTAGGTTGCACAAAAATTGAAACAAAACAAAGGTAAGTTCTAGCACCGAAAATCTGCAGATGAAACAACAATAAATAATGACTACTTAGCAGAGCAAGGAGTAATCACTAATTCTAAGTGAAATATTAAGGACTGTAAGTGGCCAGACAGGTGGCCAGTGAGCTAGGCAGAAGTCCTGCAAGCTGAATTCTATGAGAATTTCCTCAGAAATCTTGCTGTCCTCTAGGATGATGTGGACTTGCTGCCTGTGGCTGCAGCTGTTGTGCTGTGTGATTTTGAATAGGTAGAACAGCAAAAAGAGGAGCGTAAGTAAGGGATATTTAGGATGTAAACAGTCTGACTAGGTGTAGGAGGGTTTGCATGGGAAGAAAGGGTTAGGACAGTTTGGTCAGGTGGTAGAAGAATATGGAAGCTAGGCTGAGGAATTTGGATTTATCCTGTGGGCCAGTGGGAGCCACGGAAGGTCCTGGAGCAGAGAAGTAGCATGGTGGTAGATTCCAGCCAGATCACTTGTTTTCAGCATTCTTTTCAGGCCTTCCCGTGAAGAGAAAGTGCCAGGGGAGAAGTGAGTTTGGGAGTGAACCTAGAAGGGTGGTGTGCTGGTAGGCGCTGGAGACAAACAGGCCTGCTTCCTCTGCCAGATCCACCACTTTCTAGTCAAGGCATCCATCCTTCAGAGACTCATTTCCTCCAGCCGAGGGAAATGGTTCTTTTTTGCTCCCTTTAAACAGCATTGGCAGATAGTGTGAGTGGTGCCTACGGGAGCCACCACTACAGAGCCCAGTGAGAACGATTTCTAGAGGCTCAGGTTAGATACCAACGATACCCCAAAAAGACAGACGAGCTGAGCCCTTAAGAGGAGGTGGGGAGATATGGGTGAGGGTAGAGGAGATTATGTATGAGGTTTGGTTGGTGGTTGCGTCATCTGTTTCCTTCGACTCATTCATGGTTTTTTATTTTTGTGGTGTGGAGCTGCTTCCGATTTTTTTTTTTTTTTTTTTTTTTTTTTTGAGACTGAGTCTCTCACTCTATTGCAGGCTAGAGTGCAGTGGCATGATCTCAGCTCACTGCAACCTCCACCTCCCGGGTTCAAGCGATTCTCCTGCCCCAGCCTCCCGAGTAGCTGGGATTACAGGCGCCCACCACTACGCCCGGCTAATTTTTTGTATTTTTAGTAGAGACGGGGTTTCACCATGTTGGCCAAGCTGTTCTCGAACTCCTGACCTTGCGGTTCGCCCGCTTCAGCCTCCCAAAGTGCTGAGATTACAAGCATGAGCCACCACACCCAGCCCAATTTCTTTAAGAGGTTTTAGAACAATGGTTCTCACCCCTGGCTGCACATTAGTACCAACTGAGGAACATTTAAGACCTGCTGGCTAGGTGTAGTGGCGGTGGCTCACGCTTGTAATCCCAACACTTTGGGAGACCGAGGCAGGTGGGATCACCTGAGGTCAGGAGTTCGAGACCATCCTGGCCAAGATGGTAAAACCCCGTCTCTACTAAAATTACAAAAATTAGCCGAGCATAGTGGTGTGCGCCTGTAATCTCAGCTACTCGGGAGGCTGAGGTACAAGAATCGCTTGAACCTGGGAGAGGCAGAGGTTACAGTGAGCCAAGATTGTGAATTTTACTCCAGCCTGGGCAACAAAGTGAGACTGTGTCTCAAAGAAAAGGAAAAAAAAAAAGAGAAAAAACAAAAGACCTGCTAATGTGCGTGCCCAGACCAGACAAATTAAATCAGAATCTGTGAGGGCACAAGCGTAGGTATCTTTTCAAGTTCTCTAGGTGATTCTAGAATGCAACAGGGTCAAGACCCTCTGCCTTAGGAGTAGAGAGATGGGAACACTGACAGGTATCTGCAAGACGTCTCTGAACAGCTGCTGGTGTCTTTTTCTGTACTTTAAGTTTCACGGCACATCTGATAGCTGTGCCAAAAGGGAAGAGAGAATTACGTGGGCTAGGCTGGTTTGAAGGTTTGCGTAAGTTTTGGCTTGAGCTACTTAACACCTTTATTTCAAAGTAACTTGTGTTTGTAGCCTCACTAAAGTAATTTGGGGCTAGACAGGTTCAAAATAAGTTTTCCTAAAATTTCACCAAACCAAATTACGTTTGAGTACCTGCTACTGTGCAGTGAAATCCCACATACCCTTTCAGAAACTCAGGAAAACAAATTGCCAGTGGGGATGCTTACTTGGAAAATGGCATGGCCAGTGTTGGGAGCATTAATCAATTCCGAAGTTGTGGGAATGACAGTCTCCACCTCTGCACCCTCAGGTAAGAGTCAGTGGGTCTACATCATTGGGGTGAACCAGCTCAGTCCATGGACTAGTGAGGACTCCCACCTTTCCAAGTTGCAGAAAGATCCTGGCCTTAGGACTTCCCCAGGTCGCCAGCTGTGTATGGCAGGTTGGAGGGTCCTGGGAGTCAGCAGGACTTGGGTTCCAGTTCCCAGCCAGCTGCATCCTACCTATGCCACCTTGGGTAGCTCATTCGATCTCACTGAGCTGAGATCTACCACCTAGGGTGGCTGTGAGGATTAATGAGAAGTATTGGGTTAGGGGCTTAGCAAAATTCGCAGCACATGATCAGTCCTCGTTTTAAGTTAATTCTTTCTTTTCCTCCCTCACTTAAGTCGGAAATCACGTGGTCTTAGTGCAAGTGCATTTCCAGTTTGAAAAACTTCAGCACTAGACCTCAGTGATTTGCCAGAATGCCCACATGCTGGGGCTTGACACAGCAGCCTCCCTGGCATGCCAAGATAGGGGGTGTTGTGTCAAGAGGAGGGGCAGAAAGGAGCGGGCCCTTTGGGGAAGTGGCAGCAGATGGCAGGGTTTGGTGGCAGGCTGAAATCCATCTGACTCAGGTCTGCCCTGCAGGGCTGTTAGCTCTCCTTTCCATGCCTGATGGGCCTTGGTGCTTTATCTTCTCTTTTATGCACTCTGTCGATCCTGTTCCACATCAGAGAGGGATCCTGTTCCACATCAGAGAGGGCAGTAAAGATGGGAATGATTCACTGGAGGATCCCAGGCTGCTGACTCCAGCTCGGGAGGTGGAGGCCTGACTTCAAATGTCAAGTTTCTACTGGTCTGCAGGGCTCTCTTCTATTTGCTTTAATAAGAGCTACAGCTGGTTGCAAGCAGTAGGCAGCTGTAGTTTTTTTCCTTTTTCTGACACAGAGTCTCACTCTGTTGCCAAGGCTGGGGTGCAGTGGTGCAATCTCGGCTCATCACAACCTCCGCCTCCCGGGTTCAAGTGATCCTCCTGCCTAAGCCTCCCATGTAGGTGGGACTACAGGTGCGTGCCTCCATGCCTGGCTAATTTTTGTATTTTTAGTAGAGACGGGGTTTCACTGTGTTGGCCAGGCTCGTCTTGAACTCCTGACCTTGTGATCCACCTTCCTTGGCCTCCCAAAGTGCTGAGATTAGAGGCGTGAGCCACTGTGCCTGGCCTCTTTTTTTTTTGTTCACAGCATTGGAAATTTGAGGTGAAAACATTTCCCTTTTGGTTAGGCTGGATGGTATATTAAGCAATCTAGAAAAATTCAGGCTGGGTGCAGTGGCTCACACCTGTAATCCCAGCACTTTGCGAGGCCAAGGCGGGCAGATCTTGAGGTCAAGAGATAGAGACCATCCTGGCCAACATGGTAAAACCCCGTCTCTACTAAAAATACAAAAATTAGCCAGGCATGGTGGCACATGCCTGTAGTCCCAGCTACTTGGGAGGCTGAGGCAGGAGAATCACTTGAACCCCGGAGGTGGAGGTTGCAGTGAGCCGAGATTGTACCACTGCACTCCAGCCTGGGCTGCGGGACTCTGTCTCAAAAAAAACACAAAAACAAAAACTAAGACATAAACACACACATTTGCCTAGGCCTACACAGTGTCAAGATCATCAGTATGACTCTCTTCCACCTCCACATCCTATCCCACTGGAAGGTCTTCTGGGGCAATAACACACATGGAGCTCTCCTATGATAGCAATGCCTTCTGGATACCTCCTGAAGGACCTGTCTGAGGGTGTTTTACAGTTACTTTTCTTTTCTAAGTAGAAGGAGTATACTCTGAAATAAGTATAAAAAGCAGTAGGTTTATTTACACCAGCATACTACAAACACATGAATAATCCATTGCGCTATAACATTAAGACATCTGTGATGTCACTAGGCAATAGAAATGTTTTTAGCTCCATTATAATCTTATTGGACCTTGCCCAGCCGTTGTGGTTCACACCTGTAATCCTAGCACTTCGGGAGGTTGAGATGGGTGGATCACTTTGAGGTAAGGAGTTCCAGACCAGCCTAGCAAACATGGTGAAAACCCATCTCTACTAAAAATACAAAAATTAGCCAGGCTTGGTGGTGGGCACCTGTCATCCCAGCTACTTGGGAAGCTGAGGCAGGAGAGTTGTATGAACCTGAGAAGCAGAGGTTGCAGTGAAGTGAGATCATGCCACTGCACTCCAGCCTGGGTGACAAAGTGAGACTCTGTCTCAAAAAAAAAAAAACCCTAATCTTATTGGACCATCATCATATTTGTGGTCTGTTGTGACTGAAATGTCATTATGCAGTGCATGACTATATATACTTTGTGGAATAATTGAATCAAGCCAATGAACATATTATCACCTCGTGTAGTAATCATTTCTTTGTGGTGAGAACATTTAAGATCCACTGTTTTAGCCATTTTGAAATACGCATTATTATTGACTACAATCACCATGGTGTGCAGTAGATCACCACAACGTATTCTTCGTGTCTTACTAGAAACCTTCGACCAACATCATCTCTTTCTTGGTCCACTCCCACTCCCATCCTGTGGTAACCACCATCCTACTCTACTTCTGGAGGCTCATTCTTAATGTTCCTTTACAGGGGAAACACAATGGGTGGTGCCTTGGGGCTACCAGTAACTAAGCGCACCCTGTAGGTAGACATGCACATGTTGCAAATGGTATTACATGTGGGATAGCAGTGGGCCATGGTCCAGGGCAGATGACAGCAGAAGTAACTCCCACTCCGTCCTGTATCCCAAGCCTCCATGGGCTGATGTGACCTGTTCTACTCACCTGATCCCCGGTTTCTCAGCCTCGGTACTTTGACATTTGGGGTCAGATATTCTTTGTTGTGGGGGTCTCCTGTGCCTTACAGGACATTTAGCAGCATTCCTGGCCACTACCTATTAGGTAGCACTCCTGTCCCCTGTGACAACCTAAAATGTTTCCAGACATTGCCAGATGTCTGCTGAGCAAAATCACCCTCCTTTTTAAGAACACTGACCTAAACATAGAGTGTCTTGGCAGAAACATTAACTAGGATATCATTTTGGGATGTCACAGCCTGACATCAGGACACAGGCATTGTCTTTTTGCTACTGCTTCTCATATGCCAAATGCTTACCCCAAACATTGTTGTGTTTTATAGCCAAGTTTATTTTTTAATCTAAATTATATCTATACACAGGAAAGGAATGGAACGCAGTACCTTTTTTTGTCAGAATGCATTTTTCTGTTGAGAATCATTTCCCCAGCATGAACAAAGCACAGGTTTGGAACATGATAGATGCTTAATCCATACCCACAATTGGCAGCAACATCTTCATAAAAACACATGTCCAAACTTTAAACTCAAAGCTATGTAGTTTATGTGTGTTTATATAAAGGAGACCAGCAAATGCTTACTTAGTAACTTCTAAGTGCCCAACATTGAGCTGGAATTTTAAACATTAAAATTATTCCTCTGATGGCCAGGCGCAGTGGTTCATGCCTGGAATCCCAGCACTTTCGGAGGCCGAGGTGGATAGATCACGAGGTCAGGAGATTGAGAACATCCTGACCAACATAATGAAACCCCCTCTCTACTGAAAATACAAAAATTAGCCAGGCATGGTGGCGTTGCCTGTAAATCCCAGCTACTTGGGAAGCTGAGGTGGGAGAATCGCTTGATGCAGGGAGTCAGAGGTTGCAGTGAGCCAAGATCGTGCCACTGCACTCCAGCCTGGTGACAGAGTGAGACTGTCTCAAAAAAAAAAAAAAAAAAAAAAAATTATTCCTCTGATACATGAAGCAATGGATGCGCAAAGCGATTTTTGTGATTTAACATTTTTTTCCCTCTAAACATAAAAAAAAACTTGTTTATGTGTACTTGTTTGGAGTTACCCAATTATACATGCTAATTTACATTTCTATAGGAATGTAAAAAGCCGAGAAAATGTGTCAGTAAAACAAACCTAAGACGACAAGAACATTTAAATGCTAAAGGACTGATCTCCAAATGTAAGACTGTCAGTTGTTTTTAGCATTTTATCTTTATGTACTCAGAAATAATTGCATTAGCATATTGCTTAAGAGATTTGCCTGAGGCTAGGCGTGGTAGCTCATGCCTGTAATCCCAGCACTTTGGGAAGCTGAGACAGAAGAATTGCTGGAGGCCAGGAGTTCGAGCCCAGCCTGAGCAACATACTGAGACCCTGTTTCTACAAAAAATTTAAAAATTAGCTGGAGATGGTGGAGCACACCTGTAGTCCCAACCACTCAGAAGGCTGAGGTGTGAGGACTGCTTGAGCCTAGGAAGTCGAAGCTGTGTGCCATTGTACTCTAGCCTGGATGACAGAGCAACACCTTATCTCTGAAAAAAAAAAAAAAAAAGAAAGAGAGAGATTCGTCACACTACACAAGTCAGTTTTGAAATGTTTTATAACCCCATATAAAACCATGCCAGGTACATAATAATTGAGCAGACATTGTTGAACGTTGAATGTATTATCCTTAACATAATCCAGAAGAGGCAGCAGTTCCTGCTTATTTGGAATTTATCAGCCTTTGCCAAATAAACAGCATATAAATGAATGATAGTGTAATACAATCAATTTTAAAATGTAGTTACCAGGTTAACATCTCATTTGGCTTTATTTTCTAAATAACCTATTTAAATAAGTGGAATTAATTCAGTAGAAAGAATTGGTTGAGTAGTGACTGTGAGTAATGCCTACATGATACCACCCAAAGTTAGTAAAACAGGCTGGGCACAGTGGCTCATACCTGTAATCCCAGCCCCAGGCCGGGCACAGTGGCTCATACCTATAACCCCACCTGTAATCCCAGGGTAAGCAGATCACTTGAGTCCAGAAATTCGAGACCAGCGTGGGCAACGTGGTGAAATGCTGTCTCTACAAAAAAACACAAAAATTAGCCGAGGTTGGTGGTGCATGCCTGTGGTCCCAGCTACTTGGGAGGCTGAGGCAGGAGGATTGCTTGAACCCAGCAGGTGGAGGTTACAGTGAGCTGAGATTGCACCATTGTACTCCAACCTAGGCAACAAAGTGAGACCTCAGCTGAAAAAAAAGTTAATAAAACAGTTCTGAACATTTGAGGAAAACAATAACATTCTTTATGATTTAATTTATACTTTCATCATAATGTCCAGTGTGTATAAACTGGAGGCTGCTCTAGGTCTGTATTTCATGCTTACTTAGTAATAATTACCTGGGGAAGCTATTAAAACTTCTCATTTTGGCCAGGCGCGGTGGCTCACGCCTGTAATTCTAGCACTTTGGGAGGCCGAGGTGGGCGGATCACCTGTGGTCAGGAGTTCGAGACCAGCCTGGCCAAGATGGCGAAACCCCGTCTCTACTAAAAATACAAAAATTAGCCAGACGTGTTGGCATACACCTGTGATCCCAGCTACTCGAGAGGCTGAGGCAGGAGAATCACTTGAACCTGGCAGGCAGAGGTTGCAGTGAGCTGAGATTGTACCACTGCACTCCAGCCTGGGCGACAGAGCAAGACTCTGTCTCAAAAAAAAAAAAAAAGTGCAGAGAGATCCCATTTACCCTTTCCTCAATTTTATCCAATGGTAACATCTTGCAAACCTATAGTACAATATTATAACCAGGATATTGACAGTGATACAATCACGATAGAGAACACTGTCATTATTACAAGCATTCCTCACTTTGCCCTTCTGTAGCCACACCGCTTCCCTCTCACACCCATCTCACTACCCCAGCCTTAACTCCAGGTAACCATTAATCTATTCTCCATCTCTATAATTTTGTCACTTCAAGGATGTTACACAAATAGAATTGTATAAGATTTTTTTTTCCACTCAGTATAATTCTCTGGAAATCCATCCAAGTTATTGTGTGTATTAATAGTTCATTTCTTTTTTTGGTTGAGTAGTATTCCATGGTATGGATGTAGCAGAATTTAACCACCTATTGAAGGACATCTGTCTTGTTTCCACTTTGAGGCTTTTACTAATAAAGCTGCTATGAACATTTGTGTATAAATTCTTACGAGAATGTAAGTTTTCGTTTCTTTGGAATAAATGTCTAGGAATACAATTGCTGGGTTGTATGGTAGTTGCGTATATAGTTTTTAAAGAAACTTCCAAACAGTTCTGGAGTAGCTGTATCATTTTATAGTCCCATCTGCAATGTATGAGTGATCCAGTTTTTCTGTATCCTAGCCAGGATTTGGTGTTCTTACTGTTTTTTATTTAAGCCATTCTGATAGGTGTATAATGGCCTTAATTTGCATTTCCCTGAGGGCTGGTAATGTTGACTATATTTTCATGTATGCCATCTGCATATCCTCTTCAGTGAAATGTATGCTTAACATTTGCCCATTTTCTAATTGGATTTTTAAAAAATGTTTGTTCTTTCATAGAAAAATGTTTTTAATTTTGATGAAGTCCAATTTTTCCCTTGCGTAGATCATGCTTTTGCTGTCAAGAACTCGTTGCCTAAACTTGCATCCCAGATTTTTCTCTTATTTTTTTCTAAAAGTCTTACAGTTTTACATTTTACATTTAAGTACATAATTCATTTTGGTAGTACAATGTGTGAATACAACGCATGAATCTTAGGTTGAGGTTCATTTCATTGCTGAGTGTCCAATTGCTCTGATGCGTGAAAGTAATATAACACATGAATCTTAGGTTGAGGTTCATTTCATTGCTGAGTGTCCAATTGCTCTAGCACCATTTGTTGAAAAGGCTATCATTCCTCTATTGAATTGCCTTTGCACTTTCATCAAAAATTTAATTAGGCATACTTATATGGAATTGTTTCTGGGTTCTCTGTTCTCTCCCAGTGACATATATGTTTATGCCTCTACCAACACTACACGGTCTTGATTACTATTATTATTGATTTAATTATTATTGATTACTGTATTGATATAATAGTCTTGACATCGGGTAGATTCCTCATACTTTATTTATTTATTTATTTAGAGACAAGGTCTTGCTCTCTTGCCCAGGCAAGTGCAGTGGCATGATCCTGGCTCACTGCAGCTTCAGCCTTCCAGGCTCAAGCAATTCTCCTTCCTCAGCTTCCTAAGTAGCTGGGACTACAAGTGCATACCGCCATGCCTGGCTAATTAATTTTTTAATTTTTTGTAGAGGTGGAGTTTCACCATGTTGCACAGGTTAGTTGAACTCCTGAGCTCAAGCGATCCTTCCGCCTTGGCCTCCCAAAATGCTGGGATTATAGTCATGAGCTGCTGACTTGGCCCCATCTACATTTTAGAACAATTTTGCCTATATTTGGAAAAAAAATCTTTTATTAGGATTTGTTTTAAACATGTATATCAATTTAGGGATAACTGAAATCTTTATTTCTATTAGTTTATTCAGAGCTTTGATTTCCATTATCAGTGGTTTGTAGTTTTTGACGTACAAGTACTATGCATGTTTTAGATTCCCCCCAAGTATTTTTTTTTTTGAGTAATTGTAAATGGTATTGTATTTCTAATTTATACCTATATATGTTCATTTCTAGTACATAGATACATTGATATTTGTATACTTGTATTCTGTAGCCTTCTTGAACTCAATTAATTAATTAATTAATGACAGGGTCTCTCTCTTTTGCCAAGGCTGGAGTGCGGAGGCCAACATGGCTCACTGCAGCCATGACCTTCCGGCTCAAGCATTCCCTCTGCCTCCTGAGTAGCTGGGACTACAGGCATGTGCCACCATGCCTAGCTAATTTTTTTATTTTTGTAGAGATGAGGTCTTGCTGTTTTGCTTGGGCTAGTCTTAAACTCCTGGACTCAAACAGTTCCCCCGCCTCAGCCTGCTAAAGTGCTGGGATTACAGACATGAGCCACTGAGTCTGGCCTATGAATTTATTAATTCCAATTTTTTTGTAGATCCCTTGGGATTTTCTACATAGACTATCATGTTGTCTAAAAATAGGAATAGTTTTATTTCTTCCTTTTGATCTATATGCCTTTTATTTCTTTTCCTATTTTTATTACACTGGCTAGATCTTCCAGTAGTTTGTTGAGTAGGAGAACACACTACCTTGCCTTGTTCGTGATCTTAGGGGAAAATATTGAGTCTTCCACCATTAAGTATGTCAGCTGTAGGTTTTTTGTAGAACCTTTTCATCAACTTAAGAAAGTGTCCTCTATTCCTATTTTTCTAAAAGTTTTTATCATGAAAGGATGTTGAGTTTTGTCAGATGCTTTTTCTGCATCATTTAATATTATCATGTGATTTTTCTTGATTAGCCTGTTAATACGGCGGATTACATCGATCAGTTTCCGAATAGTGAACCAGCCTTGAGTCCCTAGAATAAGCCCCACTTGGTCATAGTATATAATTCTTTTTATAAATTGCTGAATTCAATTTGCTAATATTTTGGTAAGGATTTTTGAGCCTATGTTTGTGAATGGTATTGATCTGTAGTTCTCTTTTTTTTCTCTGTCTTTGGTATTGGGATCTGGGTAATACTAGCTTCATCAAGTGAATTGGGAAGTGTTCCTTCCTCTTCTGTGTTTTAGAAGAGTTTGTAAAGAATTGGTGTTGATTCTTCTTAAGACACTGAGTAGAATTCTCCAGTGAAACCATTGGGCCTTGATACATATTTGGGGGGAGTTTTTTAGTTATGAATTTAATTATAAATCATTATAAAGATCAAATTATATATTTCATATTGGGTGGGTTTTGTGGTATTTAGTGTTCCTGAGGAAGTGGTCCATTTCATCTAAGTTGTCAAATTTATATATGTAGAATCGTTCATAGCATTCCCTGATCCATTTGGTATCTGCACAGTCTGTAGTGGTATCCTAATTCATTCTTGATATTAATAATACGTATAATACGTATCTTATCTTTTTTTTTGTCCACTTTGTCCATTTTTGTCCATTTTATTGGTCTCTTCAAATAATCAGCTTTTTAATTCTTGATTTTTCTATATTTCTTTGTTTTCAATTTTATTGATTTCTGCTCTTTATTTTTTTTCTTCTGCTTGCTTTGAGTTTATTATGCTCTTCTTTTTCTAGGTTCTTGAGGTGGAGTTTAGGTTTTGATAGTTTTTCTCTTTCCTAATATAAGCATTTAGTGCTTAAATTTCCCTCTCAGTGGTATGTTAGCTGACGTGTCCCACAAATTTTGATATGCTATATTTTCTTTCAGTTCAACGTATATATTTTTTAATTTCACTTGAGATTTTGTCTTTAAAACATGGATTATTTAGAAGTGTGTTGTTGAGTTCCCAACTGTTGTGGAGATTTTCCTGTTACCGATCTTACTGATTTCTAGTTTGTATGATTTTGGTTCTTTTAAATTTTTTGAGATTTATGGCTCAGGATATGATCTGTATTGGTCTATGATATGCATAATGACTTGGAAAGAATGTGTATTCTACTATTACTGGATGGAGTGTTCTATAAATGCTTATTAAATCCTGTTGGGTGATGGTATTGTTAAGTTCTTCTATATCCTAGTTGGTGTTCTGTTTAGTTTTTCTATCAACTCCTGACAGAGGAGTATTGAAGTCTTCAACTATAATTTTGGATTAGTCTGTCACTTCTTTCAGTTTTTTCAGTTTTTTGCCTCACATATTTTACAGCTCTGTTGTTTGATGCATATACATTTAAGATTGCTATGTCTTCCTGGTAGATTACCCTTTTATTTTTATGTAATGTCCCTTTCTGTCTCTCTCTGGTAATTTTCCTTGCTCTGAAGTCTACTTTATCTGATTTTTTAAAACTTATTTTTGATTCCCTGATTTGGGGATTTTATTCTGAGGCTATTTTTCCCTTCTTTTTTTAAGGAATATATTATTCGAGTGCAAAGAGGAATTTCTGTGGAAAACAGCTGGCAGGTAAGCATTTTTTTTTTTTTTTTTTTTTTTGTCAATTAGGAAAATATCTAAATGTGTGACTAAAAGCCTGACTTGGGGCATCTACAAATCTGGAAAAATCAGAACATGCATAAATATAAATCATGTTTCTTTTAGCTATAAACCTTTAGCTTTAAGACAAGTATGATAAGAGTCTTTCCTGTCCCCACTTGTTTGGTTAAATTGTGTATGATTGATATTAGCATGGAGGGTATCTAGGAATTTGTTCCCCAGCTCAACCCAGAGCAAATAGTATATTCAGATTACTTGTTTTGTTTCTAGAAATTCACACCTTCTCCCCTGTAGCTATGGTTTGAGTTCAGTCTACCACGTAGAAAGGTGAGATTGAGTCCTGGCTATTGTACAGTTTTGGCCACTACATTTTATGAATCTCAGGTCCACTCATGGGCAGCTTCTTGGGGAGGGTCATCTTGGGGCCCCAGGCTCTGCTTTCTTCAGTGGTGGCCTCAGAGAGAAAAGAATTCCTGGACGGATCGAGAAGTCCTTCCCATACAAGTTGACTTACAGAGGGTAGCTGAATTCTGCATAGGGGCCCTTTCTTTCCTGTTTTAGTAATTACGATTACCACCTCCACCTCCCTGCAACCCTTCTTCTCTCCCAAAAATCTTACCTTCTCCTTCACAGCCCAGCTCAAACCTTAACCTTCTACCTTAAGTAGCCTCTTACACACAGTTGTCCACACTGGTCTTTTCTTTGCCTGAAATTTCAAACTACTGTTTGTTTGAATAATTATTATATTTAACATCTATCGAGCATGTATTAAGTGTTCAGTACTGGTTTAAGCACATTCATTCACTTAACCTTTTAAAAATGTGCTATGTGGTAGTATTGTCCTCATTTTACATTTGTGAAGTAAGTAACTGTCTGAGGTCACAGTTAGATCATTGGCAGAATAGAGTTGGAATTTGCTCATTCTCTGTGGTTAACCACTCTATGATCTTTTGCTTCTTGGCTTTTATCAGGGATGACCTTATATTTAACTTTTTGATGTATATTTCGCAAACAGGGCCAACAATAGTGTCCTCCCAGAAAGATCAACCCTTGGTGCAGTTTTCTAGATCCATTGCATTAGAAACCCAGGTACTCAATAAAAATGTAGACTCTTGGGCCCCATCCTAGACCTACTGATCAAATTTTCAATGGGTAGGGTTGTAAGGGTGGAGAGGTGTGATACCTTTCTTCACCCATGGTAAAGGTTGTGGCCAACACTTCTATAACAAAAGACAGATTAACAAGGGGGGAAACATAACAAATTTATTTAATAAAAGCTTTCTGTTTTTTTTTTTTTTTTTTTTTTTGAGACGGAGTCTCTCTCTGTCGCCCAGTGGCACAATCTCAGCTCACTGCACGCTCCATCTCCTGGGTTCACGCCATTCTCCTGCCTCAGCCTCCCGAGTAGCTGGGACTACAGGTGCCCACCACCACGCCCAGCTAATTTTTTTGTATTTTTGGTAGAGATGGGGTTTCACCGTGTTAGCCAGGATGGTCTCGATCTCCTGACCTCGTGATCTGCCCGCCTCGGCCTCCCAAAGTGTTGGGATTACAGGCGTGAGCCACCACGCCCGGCCAATCAAAGTTTTATGTGACACAGGAACTTCCAGAAATGAAGACCCAAAGACCCAGGGAAAACTGTCCGTTTTTATGCTTGATTTGATGAAGACTGGATAGCCATGTAGAATGTGATTGAACAAACAATTTCTTTATGTTTTTATTTTTATTTTTATTTTTTTGAGATAGGGTTTTGTTCTCTTGCCCAGACTGGAGTGCAGTGGCGTGATCACAGCTCACTGCAGCCTCGATCTCCTGGGCTCAAGTGATCCTCCCACTTCAGCCTCATGAGTAGCTGGAACTATAGGCACGTGCCACTACGCCCAACTAATGTTTTTGTATTTTTTTATAGAGACGGGGTTTGGCTATGTTGCCCAGGCTGGTCTTGAACTCCTGAGTTCAAGCAATGCCCGCCTTAGCCTCCCAAAGTGCTGGGATTGTAGGCATGAGCCACCATGCCTGGCCTTGTCTGTTCTTCTTTTTTTTATTTTTATTTTTATAGAAACGGGATCTTGCTATGTTGCCCAGACTGGTCTTTAACTCCTAGGCTCAAGGGATCCTCCTGCCTTGGCCTCCCAAAGTGCTCAGATTATAGGTATGAGCCATTGTGCCTGGCCCTGTCTATTCTTCTTGGTCTGTCCGTGTAGCCTTCCTTCCTCCTGGGTATGGGGCAGGATCCCTTTAGAATGAGAGTCCTCAGGAGAGAAGGGAGAGAGCAACCTTTCTAGGTTTTATGGCTTACTTTGTGAGAGGTAGAGGAGCTAGGGACAGGAGGGCAGAAGACTACAAAGAAGAACTCATTTGTGAGCCCTTCTTTTTTTTTTTTTTTTTTGAGACAGAGTCTCATTCTGTTGCCCAGGCTGGGATGCAGTGGAGTGATCTCTGCTCACTGCAATCTCTGCCTCCCAGGCCCAAGCGATTCTCCTGCCTCAGCCTCCTGAGTAGCTGAGACTACAGGTGCTCACCACCATGCCCAGCTGATTTTTATATTTTTAGTAGAGATATGTTTTGCCATGTTGGCCAGGCTGGTCTCGAACTCCTGGACTCAGGTGATCCACCTGCCTTAGCCTCCCAAAGTGCTGAGATTACAGTTGCAAGCCACTGTGCCCAGCCCATTTCTGAGACCTTCTAATCTCCTTTAGTTCAAAGTACTTAGCATGCCAAAGTACCATACTTTGGGATATCATTTTCTGAGCCCCAGTAGGGTTCTAGATGATATCCAGGTAATACTTTTCTGCACATTAACATTTGAAAATCACCAATAAAGATTAAAGTCAAACTAATTCAAACCAAAATTATTTTCTTTTTTTTTTGTTGTTTTTTTTTTTTTTTTGAGACGGAGTCTCGCTCTATTGCCCAGGCTGGAGTGCAGTGGCCGGATCTCAGCTCACTGCAAGCTCCGCCTCCCGGGTTCACGCCATTCTCCTGCCTCAGCCTCCCGAGTAGCTGGGACTACAGGCGCTCGCCACCTCGCCCGGCTAGTTTTTTGTATATTTTTTAGTAGAGATGGGGTTTCACCGTGTTAGCCAGGATGGTCTCGATCTCCTGACCTCGTGATCCGCCCATCTCGGCCTCCCAAAGTGCTGGGATTACAGGCTTGAGCCACCGCGCCCGGCTCCAAAATTATTTTCTTGATCAGGGCCTGAAGAGCTAGTCGAATTTGACTATAGCCTAATCAATGGCGTCAATACAACTGAGAAAGAATGTGTAGACAATGGAAGGTGGACTGTTTGTCAAGAGGGGGAACCCTGGGGAATCACCCTGGGCGAGGTGTGGGCAGCTCTGCCTGCAATGCAGTCCAGTCTCCAGGGTGGTGGGAGCTCACCTGGTGGAAGTTTGACCCAGGACAAAGGTGAAATGGCCTCAGAACTATCCATTTCCTCTTGCTTTGATTCCATGCTCAGTAAAACTTTTTTTTTTTTTAAAGTCATTCATCTTTCTAGGCGCCTGGTTAATAAGAAAGACATGGGAAGGACTGTTTGCCCTGAAAACAAATATTCTCACTTATCTCTTGGCATCTTGTGAATTTGACATGCATTAACCAGTTTCCCATGGCCCAGCCAATGCCTGGCACTGCTAAGTCTATTTTCTAGGCTTGTCAGGTTAAACAGTTAAGCACCAGGTATAAGCCCCTACTACCCTTAGCACAAGTGCCTGAGCTCTAGAGTGCCAATATTACTAATACATATTAAATAAAGAAATGAAAAGAGATAGTCTTTGCTGAATCAAAACCCTACTTCTTGTCTCTTACAGATTGTTAGAAGATACAGTGACTTTGATTTGCTTAACAACAGCTTACAGGTAAATGTTTTGACATTCTAATTACACACATTGATTACTTGGGGTATCTAAAAAACTGGTGGAGTCCAGGCGCAGTGGCTCACGCCTATAATCCCAGCAGTTGGGGAGGCTGAGGCGGGTGGATCACCTGAGGTCAGGAGTTCAAGACCACCTGACCAACATGGAGAAACCCCGTCTCTACTAAAAATACAAAATTAGCCAGGCGTGGTGGTGCATGCCTGCAATCTCAGCTACTTGGGAGGCTGAGGCAGGAGAATCACTTGAACCTGGGAGGCAGAGGTTGTGGTGAGCCGAGATCACGCCATTGCACTCCAGCCTGGGCAATAAGAGTGAAACTCCATCTCAAAAACAAAGCTGGTTGGAAATGGCAATATCAGAAACAAGAAATTAGCACATTTCCCTGTCAAAGAAAATAAATTCATACTTTACTCAGATGATGTGTGGCTCTAAAAATAAACTTTTGGGAATCAACATGTGATTTATAATTAATAGTCACCTTGCAACCAAGTACTATTGTGCCAGACTCTATCCTCACCACAGTCATAGGAGGCTGATGTAATATCTTCTTTTAAAAGATGAGGAATGATTATGTGGATTGCTAGCGTTATTCACTTAGGTGGAGCTGGGACTCTGACTCTCTTCATTGAACTAGGCTACATAGTCAGCTCTGCAGATCAACATGCAGCAGTAACTGGGAGACTCAGCCTTTTCCTGTTTAACTTTTTCTCCTAAATACGTAGTTAGAAATCTCTTTGTTTTAAATGTTCCTAACTTGAGGGCCATAATGGGAAGAAGCATGAGCTGCAAGGTCTTCATCTAGAGACACACCCAGTGTTGTAATGGTTGAAGGGTCCAAGAGGGGCTTTAGCACCTTAGGAAGTCCTGTCAGTAGCAGCCGTGTCTTCATCTGGCAGGCTGGACTTCAAATGCCTTGGATTACTGAAGACTATTTTGCTCTTGTGTGTCATACCTCAGGTTTGATTGGTAACATAAAATGCTTTAACCCTGAGGAAGAGTGCTTGGCTTATGATGTAAAGGACTCAGCCTGGAGGGAAAGGACTGCTCCCGTCATTGGTGAGCTAGCCATCATTGCTCATTCTGAATGACCTCAGATCTTGCCCACAAAGGTCAGGAGGACTGTGCACTAGGAGGAAGCATAATACTTCTTTTCCTTCAGAAGGCCATGTTTTGTTGGTCGGACTTCAGAAAATAAGCATTTGGGCCAGATGTGGCGGCTCACTCCTGTAATCCCAGCACTTTGGGAGGCTAAGGCGGGTGGATCACCTGAGGTCAGGAGTTTGAGACCAGCCTGGTCAACATGGTGAAACCCCATCTCTACTAAAAATACAAAAATTAGCTGGGTGCGGTGATGGGTGCCTGTAATCCCAGCTACTCAGGGAGCTGAGGCAGGAGAACTGCTTGAACCCGGGAAGGGGAGGTTGCAGTAAGCCGAGATTGCGCCATGTTGCACTGCATCCTGGGTGATAGAGCAAGACTCTGTCTCAAAAAAACAAACAAAAAAGGAAATAAGCATTTGTAAAGCCCAAACTTTAGCATTATTTATAATGCTGCTGAAAGCGTGAATGCCTTATTTTCCTTTTGAAGGAAGTGGCCTGAGTATCTGCAGACGTTTATGTAATTGCCATACTTGTCATGCATTTGACACATATTGTCTTTTTGTGTTTTAATTTTAGTATGACCCATTTGAGTCTTCAGATAGAATATTGGCAGAGATCAAATTTTCATTGATGGGTTTAATTGGTTTTATTTATGGATTTTAATAGGATCTTCTTTGCACTCAGACAAGAACTGGGCCTATGATGACATTGTAGATAAGACATCAATGTTCAGTTTATTCCAGCAGTGGATTTTCTCCTCAGACTCTCCTATCCCCAGTGCAGCGGCCCATGTGACATTTCCACAGTGGTGTAAGCATTTGGGAATTAACAGTGGGCCTACGAACTGTTTCTGCCTTTATGCTCAAGCGAACCTTTGCTTGTGCTTAAAGGGGGAGTGATCTTTGTACAATGTCATTCAGCCAGGCTGAGTAAGAATTATGGGAGAAATATTTTTGAAATTGAAATTGCCTAGACTTAGCCTCTAAGAACAGAGGGTAGGGAGGAGAGTTTTATCTCTCGTTTACTCATACTTTGGGGTGATAAAGTTTCTCCATGACTCTTCACTTAATGGCCTTTTTAATATAGTGAATTTGATTTTTGCTTCAGTGTAATTTTACCTTTCAAAATGGGTACTTTCAATGTGCATCCTATTTCAAATGCAAATATCCCCATGTATTGATGTTGGCTTGTGTTGGGCAGAATATGGCCAGACATCATTTCAGTGGGAGGTTTTTCTGGATTCAAGTAAACAAACAGAAGAAAGCACACACAGCTTTTTGGCAATGAAGTAATTTAAAACAATATCCAAAAACAGACCAAAAAGACTCTAAAACCTCAGAATAAAACTGTGACCATGATTTTCAGTGTCCAATTACCCTTTTGACAGATAAATGAGTTCCTGCTAAAGAAAAAGAAATATAATACACATATGCAGAGTTGTCTGAGTCCAATAGGAACATGTCTAAGTGAAAAAAAGCATAATGCAAAATTATACATGCCATATAATATAATTACATGAAATGTTTGGAAAATAGGATTGCAAGTAAATATGCCAAAACGTTAATGGTGATCCCCAGGTGGTGGAATTATAGGTTATGTTGTTTTCTGTTTATTTTTGTTTGTTTGTTTTCTTTAATGTTCTGTACTTTCCAAGTTCTCCACAAACAAGCACATGTAGGCTATGTAAGCAGAAAAACAGAAAAAAAGCTGCATTTTCTTTTCTTTTTTTTTTGAGACAGAGTCTCACTGTGTCGCCCAGTCTGGAGTGCAGTGTCTCCACCTCCTGGGTTCACCTCATTCTCCTGCCTCAGCCTTCCAAGTAGCTGGGACAACAGGCGCCCACCACCGTGCCCGGCTAATTTTTTGTATTTTTAGTAGAGACGGAGTTTCACAGTGTTAGCCAGGATGGTCTCGATCTCCTGGCCTCGTGATCTGCCCGCCTCAGCCTCCCAAAGTGCTGGGATTACAGGTGTGAGTCACCGCGCCGGCAAAAGCTGCATTTTCTAAACTTTTTTTTTTTTTTGAGACAGAGTCTTGCCTTGTGACCCAAACCGGAGGGCAATGGTGTGATCTTGGCTCACTGCAATCTCTGCCTCTTGGGTTCAAGTGATTTCTCCTGCCATAGACTCCCAAGTAGCTGAGATTACAGGCACGTGCCACCATGCCCAGCTAATTTTTGTATTTTTAGTAGAGACGGGGTTTCACTATGTTGGCCAGGCTGACAGACTTTTTATAGTGAGCATATTTTGTGGAAACAATGAAGAAAAATCACTACCTTATTTTAAATGCAACATCAAATTAGCAGCCATCTAGGGAGACAGCATACAACCAAGAGAAAGAAGCAGGCTGTTGAAATGTTGGGAACTGGGCAGAGAGAAAGAACTCAGTCTCTGTTCCTTAGACTTGAGAAGGAACCCAGGCCCCTTACAGCGTTGAGACCTTGAGTCCATCATTTCTTCTGTTGGGTTTCACTTTTGCCGCTGAAATAAAGGGGTTGAACTAGATGACTTCGGAGGTCTCTTATAGCACAAATGTTTTGTAATTAGAATTTTACTGCCCACTGTTGACCCTGGAGAGACTTTACTGTACTCCAGGGGACAGCAGGGTGTTGAGACAAATTGAGGGTCTGTTGAAAGCTTAGAACTCCCTAGGATACTGACTGGAATATGGTTGAAGGCAATTTGCAGATTATTAAGATCTGATGTTGGAAGTAAGGAGCAATGAACAGATTGAGGTTGAAAGTTTTTTGCTGGGCGCGGTGGCTCACGCCTGTAATCCCAGCACTTTGGGAGGCCGAGGCAGGTGGATCACGAGGTCAGGAGATCGAGACCATCCTGGCTAACACGGTGAAACCCCATCTCTACTAAAAATACAAAAAATTATTAGGATGTGGTGGCGGGCGCCTGTAGTCCCAGCTACTTGGGAGGCTGAAGCAGGAGAATGGTGTGAACCCGGGAGGCGGAGCTTGCAGTGAACTGAGATTGCACACTGCACTCCAGCCTTGGCGACAGAGTGAGACTCTATCTCAAAAAAAAAAATAAATAATTAAGTTTTTCCTCCAAATAAAAGCTAATTTTCTTGAAACTGTAATATAGTTTGTCATATAATTTTGGACTCTAAATCCCAATTTGGGAATCATTTCCCGCTTTCCATTTTCTTTCTTTTTTCTTCTTCTTCTTTTTTTTTTTTTTTAAGACAGTGTCACTCTGTTGCCCAGGCTGGAATGCAGTGAGCTGAGATCATGATCACTGCAACCTCCACGTCCCGGGTTCAAGTGATTCTCCTGCCTCAGCCTCCCAAATTGCTAGAATTACAGGCACCCACCATTGTGCCTGGCTAATTTTTTTTGTATCTTCAGTAGAGATGGGGGTTTCATCATGTTGGCCAGATTGGTCTCGAACTCCTGACCTCAGGTGATCCACCCACCTCGGCCTCCCAAAATGCTGGGACTATAGTTGTGAGCCACGGCGCCTGGCCTCCCCTTTCCATTTTCACTCGCAGTTGTGCATGGAACTCGGGACTCCTCTGCTGGCTGTCTTGTTCTCTTTTCCTTCTATAAGGAACTCAAGAAGGGAATCCATAGGGCATGTTATAGAGGAAGGTAGTGAAAGTGAGATGATGAGGCATCCTGGCTTGAAGTCATCAGTGTGGAGGTGTCTAGGAAATCAGTGGCTTAGAGACTTTATTATTCCGTGTGTAGTATTTTTTTTCCTCCCTTCTAATTAACCATTGGAGTTCTAAATTTTCTATTCTGTAGTTGGTAAGCAGTGTAGGAATTCTAGGAGAAAGCTGAAAGAGAAAGTGTCTCTTGAATAATCTTTTTTAAGAGACGGGGTTTTAAAATAACACACATGTTGCATAGTTTGAGTACCTTTAGGAATTTTTTTTTGTGAGATCTTAAACTTAGGGCAGGAAAACCACCTCCGGTCTGTCTGACATAGCAGGGACATTATAATTGCAGCTGTTGGCAAAAGAGCTCTTTGTTTCACCTGACGGTTTGAAAGAACTGATGGGATGTTTGGGCAGAGTAATACATTTTAAAAAGTGAAATGAAAGTTGACAAAATAGATTGGTTGAAGCTTGGAAGCCACGAAGTTCAAAACAGATACTTTATGAAATTCATTCTTACATCCCCACAATGAAAGAAAAGGAGCCAGAATATTGGGATTTGAATCCAATGATGTCAGATGTGACTCCTTTCTGAGTGACGTGGATTCAGCTGGGGCTGCTGCTATGTGGTAGTGCAAGCAAATCTGTCGATACTGGGTAATGGAATTTTAAAAATTCTTGCTCCATATACAATCAGTTTGATAAACAAAAGCAATTTTCTTTCTTTAATTGAAAAAATGTAGTCAATGCACACTATAAACATTTCACAGTAGAGAAATAAAAATTAATGAACCAACCCACTTCTAGAAATGGTTATTGTTAAGCAGTTGGTGTGAGTCCTCCAGACATTTTTCTTTTGTGCCTGTGTAACCATATCCTGGGCTAAAACAGCAGGTTCTCAGATGACACTGTTTTGTTCAACATTGTTTGCTTGTAGCGTTGGTGAGAAAAAAATAAATCTATCCACGACCAAGGCCACTGTCTGAATGGAGTTTGCACGTTCTCTCCATGTCTATGTGGATTTTCTCTGGGTACTCCAGTTTCTTCCCACATCCCAAAGACGTACAGGTTAGGTGAACCGGCTTGTCTGCATAGTCCCCATGTGAGTGTGGGTGTGTGTGAGTGCACCCTGACATGGGATGGACTCCGGCTACCTGAGACCCTAAACTGGAAACATGGTGTAAATAATTATCTTGTTAAGTTGGCAAAATCTCACCAATGCTAAGCATCATAATTGCCTTAAGTAATTTTCCATTTCTTCTGGATTCATTAATGAATTACATTGTAATATCTACATAATTGCTTTAAGTAATGAATGTTAAGTGCAAAAATTCACCAAGTTAACAACAGCTACCCTCCAAAACAATAATTATTATCTTGTTTTTATTAATCTTTCTTAAATTGTATATAGGTTATATTTATTTCAGTGTTTAATATTAGACATGTTTTAGGTCTTTGGAAGTTTGCTGATGTTTTTGTGACCAGAAATATGCTGTAGGAAGTTAATTCTTGTTTGTATAAATTAGCCTGGCTGGGTGTGGTGGCTCATGCCTATAATCCCAGCACTTTGGGAGGCTGAGGCGGGTGGATCATTTGAGATCAGGAGTTTGAGACCAGCCTGCCAAACATGGTAAAACCCCATCTCTACTAAAAATACAAAAATTAGCTGGGTTTGGTGGCGGGCACCTGTAATGCCAGTTACTCGGGAGGCTGAGGCAGGAGAATTGCTTGAACCCAGGAGGCGGATGTTGCAGTGAGCCAAGATTGTGCCATTGCACTCCAGCATGGGTGACAAGAGCGAAACTCTGTCTCAAAAAATAAAATAAAATAAATAAAATTAATTAATTAGCCTATGGTAAAATTAGTCTTGTTATTCATTTTGCTTAAAGTCCCAGTCTGTAAGAACCTATAGACAACATTAAGTGATAACTTAGCTTACATACACATAAATGAGATGATATTCTGCAACTTCATAAAATAGTTTCAGGAAAGATACATCAGTTGTGTTTTAGGTAATATATTACCCTTTATTTATTATTTATTTATTTATTTATTTATTTTTTGGAGACAGAGTCTCACTCCATTACCCAGGCTGGAGTGCGGTGGCGCCATCGTGGCTTACTGCAACCTCTGCCTCCTGGGTTCAAGCAATTCTTGTGCCTCAGCCTCCTGAGGAGCTGCTGAAATTACAGTCGTGCACCACCATACCTGACTAGTTTTTGTATTTTTAGTAGAGATGGGGTTTTGCTATGTTGGTTAGGCTGGTATCTAACTTCTGACCCCAGGTAATCCACTTGCCTCGGCCTCCCAAAGTGCTGGGATTACAGGCATGAGCCACTGTGCCCGGCCTACCCTTCCTTTAATTCTTTATGCCCTTGAACCAAAAAATAAAGTGATTGGCTTGGATGTGCAATAGCTAGGTTATGTACTTTCTTCATACGTATGCATTTTATTCAGCTAAAGAAAAAACCACTATTAGATAAAGCCTAACTGTATAAATGAGGCAGATGATGTGAAATTTGATTATCTTATTTGGAAATGAATTATGCTGTGATAGAAAATTTACTCTGTGTATGCTCTGATATATTTTCATAATTATGTTTGAGAAATTGGCAATTTAGAATTATCCGCCAACCTTTTCATCTTCTCCAGTGTCAAGTTCAAGGTCTTCATCTGGCTGCATCAATGTTGTTTGAAAAATACAGAATGGAACAATCTCAGTTAGGTTTGCCCAATTTAATGGTTTAGGTTATATCCTTTTCTGAATTCAAGATGCCCTTCTCTTTAGACCTTACCCTCGATCAATACACATGCCACTGGACTGCTCTAATATAAGCACAAGTCTAGAATAGCACTACTCTTTGAAAGTGACTTTGCTCATTAAATTAAAATGCCTATCTCATGCTTTGCTTTTTATGTTTAAAAAATAAACTCACAGTCCCAGCTACTTGAGAGGCAGGCTGAGGTGGGAGGATTACTTGCAACCAGGAGTTCAAGTACATAGTGAGACCCTATCTCTCTCTAAAGAAAAAAAAAGAAAAGAAAGAAAAGACTAAACATTTTAAATAATGTGGGAAATGATAGTAGATTGAGTACCTGTATTTACTTTTTCTCCCTCCCCAAACCAGTCTAGAATAATAGTGGATTGTTTATATACACAAACACACCCTTTCAAGGACAAACAGAACAGGAGAAGAAAAAACACAATAAAACACTTAAGGCTGAAAATCCAGTGGGTGAGAGCTAACTGATTAAGCAGATGTAGGAAGGCAGAATTCAGAGATGGGAAGCAGATAATCTCATTGGGTCTCAATTTACATCACAGAACCCCTGGAAGGTTCCAGTATTGGCAGTACCAGGTGCTGTCCCCAGAGTGGGGTGAAGGTCAAGCAGTTGCAAGTCTGTTTAAGAAGCAGTCAGATCCCCAAATCTCCCATGTCCATGAAAATTATTCCTGCCCTCCTCCCTCTAGCAAAAAGACATAAGTTTATTTTCTGGAGAGGGTCAAACAGTCTTTAGGCTGGGGAATGCAGGCATATTTGAAAACATGTACCTAATATACATGAAGACCCCACTCCCTCCCTAGCTTCCTTCTTCGTCTCAACTGCCAGAATTCTGGCAGTCAGGCTTCAGACTTTTCAGGCAGGAGATTAGAAGATTATTTTAGGGGAATCTGTCCAGCCTAAGAGGAAAGAGCTAAAGGTTTGTCCAGTAAAACAGCTGTGTAGGGTCATCTGGTAAAATAAAGCCCACAGTAGATAAACCCCAGGACACTCACCCAGAGGTTCCAGTCAACTTTTGATGCTCCACTCTTGAATATGGGCTGATAACCAAGGGTCACCAGACTCCTACAGGACTCATTTTTCTTTCTTATTTAAATGTTTTCATTGGATTTGGACTTCGTTTTTCTTACTTTTTTTTTTTTTTTTTTTGGCGATGGAGTTTTGCTCTTGTTGCCCAGGCTGGAGTGCAGTGGTGTGATCTCGGCTCATTGCAACCTCTGCCTCCTGGGTTCAAGTGATTCTCCTGCCTCAGCCTCCCGAGTAGCTGGGATTACAGGCATGCACCACCACGCTCAGCTAATTTTTTGTATTTTTAGTAGAGGTGGAGTTTCTCCATGTTGATCAGGCTGGTCTCAAACTTCCAACCTCAGGTGATCCGCCTGCCTTAGCCTCCCAGAGTGCTGGGATTACAGGCATGAGCCACCACACCCTGCCAGACTTCATTTTTTTAAGGATTATGTAGACATAACTAGTCTGATCAGATATTAGCTTATATATTTTGGTAGCTCTTTATTATTATTATTACTATTTGAGATAGAGTCTTGCTCCGTCACCCAGGCTGGAGTGCAGTGGTGCAATCTTGGCTCACTGCAGCCTCCACCTCCTGGGTTCAAGCGATTCTCCTGCCTCAGCCTCCTGAGTAGCTGGGATTACAGGCGCCCACTACCATGCTTGCCTGATTTTTGTATGTTTAGTAGAGATGGAGTTTCACCATGTTGCCCAGGCTGGGTTTGAACTCCTGACCTCAGGTGATCCACCCACCTCAGCCTCCCATAGTGCTGGAGTTACAGGCGTGAGCCACTGCTCCTGGTAGCCCTTTATTTTTATACCTAAGAACTAGTTTACTTTTTCTCAATGTTCAATACTTACCTTTGGTAAAAATTTGCCACGTTCTTCCTCATCTGTTTCTGAAGCGTTAAGAGTTTCACCTGCTTGGTGTAAGTTACTCTTTCATTGTCCTCCTGTGGATATGTTTTGTAGGACTCTCTGTTTTTTCTAAATTTCACTGCTCACATCCCACAACATTATCTTCCCATAATTCTGGCAAAAAGGAGACCTGGGATACCTCTGAAGTGTGGCCCTTAAATCCCGGTTCCTGTTCCTACCTGACTCCCACCAAGAAAGACTTTTAACACGAAGTGACCAAAACAAATAGGAAAAAAAAAGGAATGATCAGGAAGCAGAAGGTATGCAGTGAGAAGAATGCTTTAGACACTTGAGAAAGATTATCTTTTGTCTTCTCAGAGAGATAAGAAATGGTATTACATTCAGGGTGCTATTAAGGAAGAAAAAGAATAGCAAAGAGTACATACAAATAAAAAATAACAGTAGACAACTATTTAGAAGGGCTGAAAGATAAAAGAAATGCTTTTTAAAAAAAAGAAAAGCGAAATATAAAAATTAGTTGGGCATGGTGGTGCACATCTGTAGTCCCAGCTACAGGTGTGCACCACCTGTAGAGGCTGAGGTGATAGGATTGCTTGAGCTCAGGAGGTCGAGGCTATAGTGAGTGGTGACCATGCCACTGCACTCCGGCCTGGGTGACAGGGTGAGAACCTGTCTCAAAAACAAAACAAAACAAAAAGAGAGCAGAAAATTAAAAAGATAAAATTACAGGAGCAGTCCAGGAAGTCCAACATTGAAAAAATAGGAGTTTCAGTAAAAGAAAGCAGAAGGCATGAAGGGGAAGAAATAATGACCTAACAATACAATAAAATGCCAAAGAACTTAAGGAGATTAGTTTTTAGTTTGAAAGGACTGAGTGCTCAGCATGAGGGATGAAAACAGACACATGAAAGTCACAAACTGAGGTCATAGAGAAGATCCTGAAAGCTTCTGGGAAAATAGCAACAAAAAATGGATCAAGAATCATTATGATTAGCTGTGTGTGGTGGCGTGCAGCTGTAGTCCCAGCTACTTGTAAGGCTGGGGTGACAGGATCTCTTGAGCTCATGAATCCGAGGTGACAGTGGGCTGTGATCACGCCACCACACTCCAGCCTGGGTGCAAAGCAAGACCCTATCTCTTAAAAAAAAAAAAAAAAAAAGGCATCAATATGCTTGAACCTTTAACAGCAGCACTATAAACTAGAAGACACCCAAATATTTATTTACAATTCTGAAGAAAGGCTGGGCGCAGTGGCTCACACCTGTAATCCCAATACTTTGAGAGGCCGAGGCAGGCAGATCACCTGATGTCAGGAGTTTGAGACCAGCCTGGCCAATATGGTAAAACCCCATCTCAACTAAAAATACAAAAATTAGCCGGGTGCGGTGGCACATGCCTATAATCCCAGCTGCTTGGAGGCTGAGGCAGGAGAACCGCTTGAACCTAGGAGGCAGAGATTGCAGTGAGCTAAGATCGCGTCACTGCACTCCAGCCTGGGCGACAGAGGGAGTCTCCGTCTCACAGTAAGTAAGTAAGTAAGTAAGTAAATAAATAAATAAAAATAAAACTCTGAAGAGGCCGGGCGCGGTGGCTCAAGCCTGTAATCCCAGCACTTTGGGAGGCCGAGGCGGGCGGATCACAAGGTCAGGAGATCGAGACCACAGTGAAACCCCGTCTCTACTAAAAATACAAAAAATTAGCCGGGCACGGTGGCGGGCGCCTGTAGTCCCAGCTACTCAGGAGGCTGAGGCAGGAGAATGGCGGGAACCCGGGAGGCGGAGCTTGCAGTGAGCCGAGATCGCGCCACTGCACTCCAGCCTGGGCAACAGCGTGAGACTCCGTCTCAAAAAAAAAAAAATAAATAAAACTCTGAAGAAAATGTATTCCCAACTTAAAATTCCACATCAACACTAGCTATAAATCAAGTATAAGGGAAGGATAAAGACATCCTTATATATGCAAAGTTTCAAAAAAATGTATCTCTTGTTCTCCTTTTTAAAGCCAACAGAGGGCTTGGCGCTGTGGCTCACGCCTGTAATCCCAGCACTTTGGGAGGCCGAGGTGGGCGGATCACGAGGTCAGGAGATTGAGACCATCCTGACTAACACAGTGAAACCCCATCTCTACTAAAGATACAAAAAAATTAGCCAGGCGTTATGGTGGGCGCCTGTAGTCCCAGCTACTTGGGAGGCTGAGGCAGGAGAATGGCGTGAACCCGGGAGGCAGAGTTTGCAGTGAGCCAAAATCGCGCCACTGCACTCCAGCCTGCGCGATAGAGTGAGACTCCGACTCCAAAAAAAAAAAAAAGCCAACAGAGGGTACACTCTGCCAAAAACAAGGGAATTATGCACAAAAAACGAAGGTAGGGGATACAAAATGGGGTTTAGTACGACAAAGGCAAAAGCATCTCTAGGATGAGGATGAAAGGAGGTCCCGGGATGCCAGCTTTGCAGCAGTGTAGGGACCGCCAGTCCTGCTTGGAGCAGATTGTTGGACTCTGGAAGATACTCTTCAAAAGATAAAACTGACACAGCTGTGTATCTGAGTGTGTTGAAAGAAGGCTTGGATGGAGACTTTCAAGTTGAATAGAAAACCGAAAAAAGACTACACGTTGCTGTAAAGGAAAAGTAAGCATGGCTCTAGCTCAGTTGTGAATATTATGTACTTAAGGTAAACATGAATATTGTACCAAATAAAATTATAATGATGTCAGGAGGATTAGGGACAGGATGTGTGAGATGAGGTCAGGATTGTGAAAGAGAACTTAATCCTCATCTTCCATAATGGGAAATCTACAGATAATGCCTAAAAATGAAAACTCAAGCCATGACAGTATGAGCATTCCCCCATTGTCAAAAGATCAGCTGAGAGACTTGAATGTGGCTGTCTTAGGGGAGCAGAGAATGGCTCTGTCACCTGGTAGCAGGAGTGAGGGGTGTCATGGGACTGCCAGTTATAATTTAAGAAAGTGAGTTACTCTTGAAATTATGTTTTTATATAACTTTAGTAAAAATAAAAGCACATTAAAAAAATAAAGTTTTTTTTTTTTTTTTTTTTGAGACGGAGTCTGCTCTGTCGCCCAGGCTGGAGTGCAGTGGCCGGATCTCAGCTCACTGCAAGCTCCACCTCCCGGGTTTACGCCATTCTCCTGCCTCAGCCTCCCGAGTAGCTGGGACTACAGGCGCCCGCCACCTCGCCCGGCTAGTTTTTTGTATTTTTTTTAGTAGAGACGGGGTTTCACCGTGTTAGCCAGGATGGTCTCGATCTCCTGACCTCGTGATCCGCCCATCTCGGCCTCCCAAAGTGCTGGGATTACAGGCTTGAGGCACCGCGCCCGGCCTAAAAAAATAAAGTTTTAAAATTACTATGCTTGGCCAGGTGTGGTGGCTCATACCTGTAATCCCAGCACTTTTGGAGGCCGAAGCTGGTGGATCACTTGAGGTCAAGAGTTTGAGATCAGCCTGGCCAACACAGTGAAACCCCATCTCTCCTAAAAATACAAAAATTATCTGGGCATGGTGTCGCATGCCTGTAGTCCCAGCTACTCAGGAGGCGGAGGCAGGAGAATCTCTTGAAGCCAGGAGGTGGAGGTTTCAGTGAGCCAAGACGGCACCACTGCACTCCAGCCTGGGTGACTGAGTGAGACTCCATCTCAAAAATAAAATAACTTAATACAGTATTTTATCAATTCTAAATGCAGTTTTTCACAATTTTTGTATCACTGAAATTAGGATGCATCTAAAATCTACATTGTCTTAGGTTTAATGAAATATGATAGGTCAAGATTTTTGTATTGATTCTTATTTGTGGATGACATGAGTGTAACTTTTTTTTTTTTTTTTTAAGATTGCAGGCTTAAGTCTGCCTCTTCCTCCCAAAAAATTGATTGGTAACATGGATCGTGAATTCATAGCTGAGAGGCAGAAAGGTCTTCAGAACTATCTCAACGTGATCACCACAAATCATATCTTGTCTAATTGTGAGCTGGTTAAGAAGTTTTTAGATCCAAACAACTATTCCGCAAACTACACTGGTAAGCAAAGGAATCTGTGAGCTGTGGTCACATGGCTAAAGAGGCATTGTCCCTTGCTGGAGATAACATGTGGGAGAAACGCTTTCTCAAAATGGGGATATGTATATATCTGTTATAGTGTATTATGAATTTACTAAGATTTTCTTGATTGTAGTTTACTGTAGATGTGTAAGAAGAAAATAATTTACTTCCAAAATGTTTGTAAAGTCTGCACAGAAAAATATGGAAGATAAATTATTGTATGTGTGCTTATACTCTTGCCTTTGTTGTCTTCTCTGACAGAACAGAGAGTGAGTACTCTACAATAGGCCAGACGCGATGGCTCACGCCTGTAATCCCAGCACTTTGAGAGGGCAAGGCAGGTGGATTGCCTGAGGTCAGGAGTTTGAGACCAGCCTGGCCAACATGGTGAAACCCTGTCTCTACTAAAAATAAAAAAATTAGCCAGGCATGGCGGCACATGCCTGTAATCCTAGCTACTCGGGAGGCTGAGGCAGGATAATCCCTTGAACCCGGGAGGCGGAGGTTGCAGTGAGCTGAGATAGTGCCACTGCACTCTAGCCTAGGCAACAGAGCAAGACTCCATCTTAAAAATAATAATAATAATAATAAATCCACAGTAACGTGTACAGTAATTTTTTATATTACTTTTGACCTCTAATCAACACCTTGTACACACAATAATCTTAATTTGATTTGTATTTGGCTCTGTTTTTGTATTTACGATATGTTGTGTGTTTCTGTTTTTTCTGGGAATTTACTTTAAACACAGTCAGAAGGATCCTTTCTGTGTCTTCCTATTTGCTCCCTGAGACCCACTCAGTGCAAAGCATAGGAGGTCATTCTCTTCCAGATCTTTCCTGGATCAGGGCAGCCACTAAGGGACTGTGGTTGAAAGGGCTTCTCTTCCAGTACCCATTACACTCAAAGCTGGCATCAATAACCTAAGCCTGATGTCAGCAGAATGAGAAACTAAATATTTAATACATTCTGCTGTCACTTTGAAAAGAACAATAGAAACGTTGTTTCACCTGATTTATTAAAGAGAAACCATGCTTTAGTGACTTCCTGAGTGGAACTATGGATATTGTTAATTTACTTGCTAAGAGAATACACCATATCAGATATTTGAGTCTTTAAAACATTGCTTTTGAAGTAATTAGAGAGAGGCACTTTTATTCCTATTTCACTTTTATTTATTTATTCATACCCATTCATTCACCAAAATATCCCTGTTTCAGAGAGGGAAACAGATGTCTACTTGGCAGGCACCAAGTTTTTCTCCACAGTAGAATCACCTGGGGAGCATTAAAAAAATTTCTCATGCCCAGGCTGCGTGCATGCTGATTAAATCAGAGTCTCTGTGGGTGGAGCTTGTAGTCTGTGAAGCTTCCCAAGTGATTCCAATATGGAGCCAAGTTTGAAAACCACAGCCCTTGAGGCTTGTGACTCACAGTGTGGTTCTCTGACCAGCAGCATTGGCATCACTGGGGGCTTGTCGAAGGTGCAGAATTCAATCCTCATCCCAGACTTCCTGAATCAGGATCTGATTTTAACAAGGTCCCCAGGTGATTTGCATGCACATTAAACCATGAGAAGCCTTGCGCTAGGATGTACCTGCCATTTCCTAGCTGAAGTGCTGTGCAGGGCTAAGGAAAATGCCTTTCTAGAGTGTAACCAAGAGAAGAAAAGTTTATTTCAAACTCACACTTACTATAAGTTACCAAATGGAGCACTGAATTGTTACAAGGATTCCATTCTTGCCTCCACTTGTTTTTTTGTTCAGGGAAGAGAAAAGATAGCACAGATAGGACTGGGGCTCTAGGGACAGCTTGAATTCTGTCAAAGTAGCATCTTTTGTGGCTTTCATTTCTCAATGTTTCACCTTGATTGCTCCCAAAATTGTCAGACAGCAGGCCATCTGGACTGACTTGTCAAATCAGCCCTAACCCAGGCCCACTCAGTGGTTTATCTCCCTCATTCCCTGCGAGTGCCTGCTAATGTTCTTCTGAGGGCAAGCATGAAGGTGTAGTGTATGTATAATGATGCCTTTTGTTCAACAAATGTGATGTGTGCTGGGTGTTGGGGATGCAGGCACAAATAAATGTGTTCCTTGCTCTCAGGGAGCTGGCACCAGAAGTGCATTGAGTCCCATGGGGTCAGAACTAAAAGGGATCTTAGAGCAGATGTATCATGTCTAACCCTCTCTTTTCATAAATGAGTTCAACTAAGGCCCCCAGAGAGGGAGGGCCCTAGCCAGGATTGCACATTTGTGTGACTTTAGTCTGGTCTGAGCGTTTAAGTTAAAATGCTTTGTGGCTCCTAGAAGGTTGTCTATTCTGACAGTTGTCGATTCTCTGCTTTTTTCTGTACCTGCCCCACATGCTGTTATTGTCTTTGATCTCCACTCCCCCTTCCCACCCCCAGGCCTCCAGCATGGTAGAGGATCAGGAGTCCAAAGCAGATGTGGGCAGGGGTATAAAAAGACCATCAGAAACTCCTGCCAGAACCTGTGCTGGCTGCTGTTCAGAGGGCATAATCCTGGAATGAAACAATAGGTGATGGATGCTGTTTTCAGAGAGACGTTGATTTATATCCCCCTTTGAATGAAATTTCAGAGTTTGTCTAGCCTCGAGGCTGACGCACCAGCCACCTCAGGAAAAGGAAACATAGGCCACCACCTCCATGCCAGCTTGACTGGACCATTCCTGAGATTCACAGCATGGCCCAGAAGCATCCCCTGCATGCCTCTCACCTTGTGGCACTTCTCTAAGCAGGGCCGCTTTCCCCCTGTTGTTTTTTGAGCAAGGGTCTCACTCTGTTACCCAGGCTGGAGTGCAGTGGCGCTATCCCAGCTCTGTGCACCCATTACCTTCTGGGTTCAAGTGATCCTTGCACCCCAGCCTCCTGAGTAGCTGGGATTACAAGTGCACACCACCATGCCCAGCTAAGTTTTAAATTGTTTGTAGAGAGGGGGTTTTGCTATGTTGACTAGGCTGGTCTCGAACTCTTAAGCTCAAACAATCTGCCCGCCTCGGCCTCCCAAAGTGCTGGGATTACAGGCATCAGCCACTGTGCCTGGCCCACTTTTCCCTTTTAATATGGATAATGTCTCCACCTCTTCTCATTTTCCACATGGTCTGCAGTCACCACCCAGCTTCATTTCAGCAGGATTTGAGTTCTGTGTTCAAGTGGTGGCCAGAATCAGCAGAGCACTTTTCCTGGTCCTTGCTCTGACAGAGGGTGAGGGTGCGTTGTTAGAGGGGGACTGTGATGGCATTCTACTCCCAGAGGATGGTTAACCAGGAGCTCTCAGGACATTGGCAGCTTCCTCCTCTCTTACCTGGGTCCCCAGCCTGGGACTGCTGGGACTTTCTTTCTTTTCCAGGTTTTCTCCAGAAGAGCCAATCCTCAGAAAGGAAATGTAGGCCCTTGTTCTTCTGTGAGGGAGTTATGAGGTGTTCATTTGAATTAGAAAGTCTAATTGACAGTCAGCTGTTGTACAGGGAAAACAGGTATCTCCTGTCCATGAGATGTTTGTCTCACACATATATCTCCCTTACAGTCTTTTTTTTTTTTTTGAGACAGAGTCTCACTCTGTTGGGCAGGCTGGAGTGCTGTGGCATGGTCTCGGTTCATTGCAACCTCAGCCTCCCAATTCAAGTGATTCTCCCGCCTCAGCCTCCCGAGTAGCTGGGATTACAGGCACTTGCTACGACACCCAGCTAATTTTTTCTATTTTTAGTAGAGATGGGGGTTTCACCATGTTGGCCAGGCTGGTCTCGAACTCCTGACCTTGTGATCCGCCCACCTCGGCCTCCCAAAGCGCTGGGGTTACAGGCATGAGCTACTGCGCCCAGCCTACAATATTCATCTTTTTAACAAGGTACTTCTATCATTTAAAAGCCTCAGTGCACTGTAGCCATCTTCCCGCCTCAGTCCTCATACCCTCTTGGAGTAAGGGGGTTTTAATGTCCATGCAAAAGTCATTTGGACCAGAAATCAAGAGGCCTGTATCCTGGTCCCAGCTTTGTCATTAGCAGCATTTCCTCTCTGTGGGCCCACATCTTGACCTATAAAACAAGAGGCTGGGGAGCGGGGAATGGACCAGGGAGTGCTGAAGTTACCTTTTAGGCCTAAAGCCCCAGGAATCCCTTGAAAAGGTAGGACAGTAGTGGACTCAGGATATAAAAAGGGAGAGAGCGGGGAAAGAGGACTATATTTAGAACAACAGCGGGGTATTTGGTGAGGTTGCAGGCCTCTCTGCAGTGCAACCTGCTATAGTGGACTGGGGGTCTGAACCCCAGCTCCAGTCCTAGAGGAGTCAGTGTTTGTTCCCTGCTCACAATGGGGGCGCCTGGTACAACTGAGCTCTGTGGGAAGCACAGGATGGACTTGAAGGCTGTGTTCTCCATTTCCTGTCTCCAGTTTGTTTATCAGCACTTTCTGAGCATGCAGTTTTTCCACATGTGTCAGTCAGTTCCTGTGTCAGAACTAGAGGGCAGATGCCTTCCTTCTCATGGATTTCATGTTCTAATGGGAGAGAGTTTCCACATCTGCTGAACATGATTGAACCCTTGGTTCCTGCTTCGTCAGATACTTACTGAGTATCTATTGTGTGCCAGGTGCTATGTATACAGCAAGGAGGAAAGAATAATTCCCCCACTTCCTACTGCATGACAGTTACACCAGGAGATTGACAGGTGATGGCTGTGGCAGAGTAAATGTTAGGGAGCACCTTGGGGAAGGGGGCGGGGGCACGGATGATCCACACCTAAAGATGAAGGAAGGCTTTCCAGAAGAGGTCATTCCTACACTGAGACTTGAGGGGTGAGTAGAAGGTACCCTGGCTGAGAGGCAGTGGCCAGTGCTCTGGGCAGAGCAGCTTGAGAAGATATATCCTGGCTTTACCCACATATACCCTTCCAACCACAGCATACAGTCTAGGTGGAATAGAGTAGTCCTAATAGAGGACATTCACAGGGTAACCCCGTAAGAGAGGGACACATAGAGCACTAGAAATGTACAGAGGAAAGAAAGAGGGAGGGAGAGAGAGAGTCCTGGCTAATGGAGCAGAACATCTGGGCTGAGTCTGGGCCAGATGGAAAATGCTGAGGGAATGGGGACAGGCCAGTGTTTAGGGGCCATGGTAGGCAAATCTCAGTGTGCAGAGAGATCCCACACACTGTGGGAGATAAAGCCAGAAAGGTAGGTTAAAGCCAGAGGTTGGTTGAACACTAGGTTTATAAGTTTGGTCTTGATTTGGCAAGGAAGTGGGGAACCAGTAAAGGCTTCTAAGCAAAGGAGTAGATGTTTAGGATTGAAGTGTGTTGCCCGAGTCTGGGGAAGGAGGGGATTATTATTTGGCACATGATAGTCATGCAGTTTATTTGACAGTAAATCACAGTTCAGTGGGAAGAAATTGTCCTTTCTCCAATTCCCTAACCCCTAAGTGAAAAAGGCTATTTCACAGTCCTCAGTTTATCAGTAAGAAATCCAGTGTGTTCCATCTGTTCACAGCTATTTCCCCTATTCCTAAAACAATGTATAGCACATAGTAGCATACAGTAGATATTGCTGAATAATGATTTTGTGGGGAATTCCTTGTCACTGTCAGTCTTTTAGAATGACATTATACACATTAGAGAATTATTTTTCATGCTCCTTCTCAAAGTTGATGTGAATGATTTTCACTTAATTTCCTTTTAAGTTTCTTTATGTTCGAGTTACTTTGGAAATACTAAAAGCACTTTATATTAACATGAATTATAGAAGAGGTACAAAGTCCCAGTGTTGATAATGAAAGTCTGTGTGTTTCTGCTGCACCCAGATCTTCCAGATGGTTTGTCACACTGGGGTAGTTAGAACAAATGTGAATGGAGCCAGTTTTGTATTTGGTCATCACATGTTTTCTTCTGAGTTGATGCTATTGACACTTTACATATTGAGTCAGTAAACAAATAGCTAGTAAATTGTTTTTTTCCCTGATCTCTTAACTCAAAATGTACTATAAAACATATCCAAATGATATTGTCTGCCAAGCTCTTGACATGTGAATTCCAAACAAGGTCATTTTGACATATGGAGAGCATTTCTACTGAATCCCTCATGCCTCACCAGTCTGCCTGGAATGTAATTAATGCTAGGCAGAAGTGAAATTCCACAGTGCATTTGGAGGATTGCTGTTTGCTTTCAAGGATCTGGAGTGGCTTCATTTACTCACTGCAATGAGGGGAAATGGCAAATTACAGATGTTGCTTTTTACAGGAAATGTAAATTTTGATAATTTCTTAATGCAGTGAATTTTAAAGAACTTCCTTTCTCATTGTCTTCTTAAAAGGGGGAAACATTTTCATGATAAATGAACACAAAAAGAGGATGGATTTTTTTTCCCCCAGTAAACAGGCACTCGGTGACTTTCCACAATAGAACCATGTTGTTGCTGTACACTGGCTTTTGTTTCTAGTATATATTTAAGGCTAATCACTTTTTTGTTGATGAAAGCTATAATTCCAGATGGGATAAATAGTACTTGGAGCAACATTAAATACTGTTCTCAGCTGACTTTAGAACATGTTTTGAGTTTTGGGCTTGGGCTGTGGTCTGGTGCGTATATTGAATTCTTGGCTTAGACCAGCTAGATTACATATCTTAGATTTTCCAGTTTTGAAAAATATACATTTTCACAGTAATAATTTTTAAAATAAACTTTACATTTTAGAATAATTTTAGATTTACATAGAAATTGCAGTGGGCTGGTGCAGTGATTCATGCTTGTATTCCCAGTACTTTGGGAGGTCGAGATGGGTGGCTTTCGTGAGCCAAGAGTTTGAGACCGGCCTGGGTGAGATGGCAAATACCTTGTCACTAAAAAACAAAACAAAAAAAACCCACACACCAGAAATTAGCCAGGCCTCGGGCAGGCGTGGTGGCTTACACCCGTAATCCCAGCACTTTGAGAGGCTGAGGTAGGCGATCACCTGAGATCGGGAGTTCGAGACCAGCCTGACCAACATGGAGAAACCCGCATCTCTACTAAAAATACAAAATTAGCCGGGCATGGTGGCGCATGCCTATAATCTTAACTACTCGGGAGGCTGAGGCAGGAGAATTGCTTGAACCCAGGAGGTGGAGGTTGCGGTGAGCCGAGATCTCACCATTGCACTCCAGCCTGGGCAACAAGAGTGAAACTCTGCCTCAAAAAAAAAAAAAAGAAAAACAATTTAGCCAGGCGTGATGGCCCATGCTTGTAGTCCCAGCTATTCGGGAGGCTGAGGTGGGAGGATCACTTGAGCCCAGGAGGTTAAGGTTGCAGTGAGCCGTGACTGTGCCACTGCGTTCCAGCCTGGGCAACAGAGTGAGACCCTATCTCAAAAAACAAACAGAACTAAACAAAAGAAGTTGCAGTGATAGTACAGAAAATTGCCATATACTTCTCATCCAGTTTCTCCTAATGTTAATATTCTATACAACCATGGCACATTTATCAAAACTAGAAGTGAATATTAGTAATGTTACTATTAACTATGGGCTTTATTCAGATTTTACCAGTTTTTCTGCTAATGTACTTTTCCAGGGTCCAATCTAGAATCCCACATTGCATTTAGTTTGTGTTTATTTTATTTATTTATTGGTAATTACGTTTTTTAAAAAGGTTATAGACTATAAGGATTTCATTTACAGGAATAACATCTTCAGCATATGGCCCTTTCCTGATATGTCTGACTAATGGGTTTCTAAAATGTCTTTGCAGAGATTGCCTTACAACAGGTTTCCATGTTCTTCCGATCAGAACCAAAGTGGGAGGTGGTGGAACCTTTGAAAGACATAGGTGAGACATTGGCACGCTCATTCTGTTAAAAAGACAGATCACAGAACTGGATCCTTAGTCATGCTTTCTGATACATATCCCAAGAACATGCTTAAATGCAGGTGACTTCTTTTTCTTTTTGCATCCCAACTGCTTGAGGATACAGCTGTTAACTTTTAATACTTAATGAACCTTGGTTAAAGCCTCATCAAAGGATTTGGATGGTAATAACTTTCAGAAACACCATTCCTTCTTCATCTATTTTTTTCACTAAATCTAAACTGAAGTGCTAGTTTCCTGCCATTTCCGTGAAAATTTTCTTCATTTACCGTTTCTTTTTAAGTATAGGCTTTGCTATGTCAATGTTATTAAATGGTTCTTTTACTTGTGCCTATGTAACTGTGAATAATATTGCCAAACTTAATTTTTCTTGATTACTTAGTGAAACATATCAATTGTTGCAAAAATTGTGCAGCTCTAAGCACGTTTTTGCTTTTATGGCAGGTTGGAGAATAAGGAAGAAATATTTCTTGATGAAGATTAAAAATCAGCCAAAGGAACGGCTAGTGTTAAGCTGGGTAAGCTAGCTTTTTGCTTCAGTCTCGTTCAGTGACTTTAGATGGGTTAATGAAAGCAGATTTGACAAGGGAATTACAAAATTGTACTGTGCTCTTAAGTGATGATGTAAAGGCTTCCTCGGTCCTTTTCAAAGAAAAGTCATTTTAAATCGTTTTCCTGTGCATTTGGTTATATAAATTCTATTATATTTGGTCAACTAGTAAACATTTGGAAAGAAATAGGAACAGTTTAAAATGATTCTGGAATCTCTTTAGGGTTTACAGTTTTGGAGTTTACTCCAAAAAAAGACGTGTCATTACTTTATCTCTTTGACTTTGAGAGTTTTAGTGATACATTTGGTTAATGGTATTAGATAAGATGACAGTTAAGTCTGATATTTTTTACACACTGCTTTTCCAGAAAGGTCTTGAGGCAGCCAGACTTATTGTGGTTTTCATCTTTGGTTTCCAGTCATATTTTGGATAATAAAATTAAAGGGAAAGACAAGGAATTTTTCTTTTGGTGACCAAGCAGTACCCTGATATTCCTTTTCATGTTTTCAGGCTGACCTTGGCCCGGACAAGTATTTGTCAGATAAAGATTTTCAGTGTCTAATCAAACTTCTGCCTTCCTGTTTGGTGAGTATGTCTTTCTAGTATTCTCAGTGCTGATGACAGAGTCACAGTATTTTTTTCTGGGTGAACATGGACAGAAGAGCTGGAAAAGAGAATGGGGAAATACAGTGGATTTCAGTTCAGTCTGAAATTGTATAGGGCTAATCTCATAGATCATAGGCCATTTGAAATGGCATTCATGACATCTACACAACCCATGAAACGTAGTAATTTAAACACAGACTTTGTATTTTAAACAAGATCAGAGTAGGGAAGCAGCCACTTCTCCCAGCCTCGTTCTTGGTGAAGGTGTTTGTATCAGTGGAACTGAAAGATACTCTTCCTAACCTGAGAAAACAGAACTAATAAGGATTTAGATAAGCTGGGTGAAGAAAAGGCAAAATCGCCATTTTTCTATCTGAGTTGCTACCCTCACAGGCTAACAAGTTGACCTTTAGGAATACACAGTATAATTTATGCTATTACACAGCTCTAATCTAGGGCCTTCAGTGCAAAGAACCACAATGATATATTTCAAAATATGTGCAGAATGTCTTCAGCAAAGACTAATCTGGCCAGGAAATTGAGTTAACATTGACATTCTTTATCTTGTCTGCATGAAGATGTAGTTCCCTGGAATGAATCACTAGCGAACTGAACACAATTACGCTGACTTGCGCACTTGGTTTGACAAGTTTGTTTTTGGCCATATAGTGTCTTGTCAAGCTAGCAAAACCAAGCTATTAATGAGGTGCAATGTGAAGCCAAAAGACACTTTGGTCTTAGAGCTTGATTGGTTGTGTGACACAGGCTGTCAGGAGCTAGTTCTAAATTTCTTTCTTTTTTTTTTTTTTTCAAGATGGAGTCTCTGTCTGTCACCCAGGCTGGAGTGCGGTGGTGCAGTCTCAGCTCACTGCAACCTCCACCTCCTGGGTTCAAGCGATTCTCCTGCCTCAGCCTCCTGAGTAGCTGGGATTACAGGCGCGTGCCACCACACCCAGCTAATTTTTGTATTTTTAGTAGAGACAGGGTGTCACCATGTTGGCCAGGCTGGTCTCGAACTCCTGACCTCATGATCCGCCTGCCTCAGCCTCCCAAAGTGCCGGGATTACAAGTGTGAGCCACAGCACCTGGCCCTAAATTTCTTTTACTAGATGTGCTTCTTTTAAAAAAGATAGCACATATAAATGGTTATTAATTGTAGCAAAGTCAGAAGACAGATAAGCAAAAACAAGAAAATAAAACTTACCTGTAATCCCAATCAACCAGAAGTATGAACCTGTCATGCGCGTCCGTGTGAAGAGACCACCAAACAGGCTTTGTGTGAGCAACATGGCTGTTTATTTCACCTGGGTGCAGGTGGGCTGAGTCTGAAAAGAGAGTCAGCAAAGGGAGATAAGGGTGGGGCTGTTTTATAGAATTTGGGTAGCTAAAGGAAAATTACAGTCAAAGGGGGGTTGTTCTCTGGCAGGCAGGAGTGGGGGTCACAAGGTGCTCAGTTGGGGAGCTTTTTGAGCCGGGATGAGCCAGGAAAAGGAATTTCACAAGATAATATCCTCGCTTAAGGCAAGGACCGGCCATTTTCACTTCTTTTGTGGTGGAATGTCATCCGTTAAGGCGAGGCAGGGCATTTGCACTTCTTTTGTGATTCTTCAGTTACTTCAGGCCATCTGGGCCTATACATGCAAGTCACAGGGGATGCGATGGTTTGGCTTGGGCTCAGAGGCCTGACAGAACCAAAATGTTCAGTTGTTACTTTTTAAGAATTTTTGTGATAAAAAAAGTAAATTATATATGTAGTGCTTTAAAACCTGATTTTTTTTCATTAATGGTGTACCATGAGCATCTTTAGTTGTCAAACCATGAGCATCTTTGGTTGTCAATAAATATAGCATCATTATTATGGGCTGTATAGAATTATCATTGGCTATACCTTAGTTTACTCAATCTTCCATTGACATTTAGATCACCTCCAGCTTTTTGCTCTTATTTTTTAAAAAAGAAAAAAGCCATAGTGAACAATTTGTGCTAAACATTATACCCATCCTTAATTTCTTAAGATAAATACCTGTAATTAATAACCAGTGTGTAAGGAGATAATCGTGAGACTACATATTCTGTTCTTTATCAAGCTCACTAGCATTTTAGCATTTAATGTGATTTTCTAACTGTATTATTTCTTCTGTATTTATTTATTAGTTGGCATTCTACTCTAAAGAGCTTCTCTTCTCCCTGTTTAAAAAATTTGTATGAGTATGTACTCAAGGATTTTTATTCTACCCATTGTGTTTCTTTTTGGGGTGTTGAAAATGTTCTATAATTAGATTGTATGATAGTTACATAACTGAATATACTGAAAATCATTGACTTGTACAGTTTAAATGTGTGAATAGTAATGGCATGTGAATTATATCTCAACAAAGCTGTTAAAAAGTCAGCAGCAACCATTCTGATGTGATGATCAGGAGAACTTCATGATCAATTACTGTATTTTCCTGGGTGTACCTTTCTACCCGCCAACCTACTGCATGCCAGCCTCCCAAATCCCTGCATAGCTCAGCTCCCATGGGTTTAAATTTTCATGATATTCCTTTGAGCTAATGAGCATTGTAATACCTGTCTAGACCCAGTTTGTTTCATGTAACCAGAATTCCAGGGAAAAAGCACTTTCCTTTCACACATTAAATAATTTGTCTTTTCTCCACCCTAGTTGCTTAATGTCAGTTTCCTCATCTGAGGAGGACACTGTGAATCTTTATGTTGCAGAATTCTATAGAAGGGTAGGAAGATTCATGCCAGCTACTGTGGAAAAGGCTGAGATTCCAGAAGATGCTACTTTTGCCTGTTTTCTGGCTATCATGCTTCTTGGCTTGGCACCCAAACAGCAGTGCGGAATGTTAGGCAAAGCTGTGAGCGAAGACACATTGATCCTGGTCTCCATTTGGCAGTTCTGAGATTTGGCTATATTCTTTACTGACTTACAGAGACAGGATATTAACACTGTTATCCTCAAAACTTGGACATTCTCTGTCTTCCACCACACTTTTGCCTGAGCCGTGAGAGTGCACACACCAAAGAGGACCCCTTCACTTGTAGAGTTTACCACATCCATTATCTGTTTCCTGTTTTCCTTTGTTCCTACAGTTTATGTCCCTTCCTCCATCTGAAGAAGGAGGAACTAGCTGGTCACCGAATGACTTGAAAATGCCATGTGTTCAGGGAATATCACTACATTCATATGCAACTGCACCACCACAGTAGTACTTGACTCTGCATAACCAGATTCTGGATTTAGAAGGACCTAGATCCTGATACAAATCAATGTGAATTTCTTTTTTGTTTTGACAGCACCCTTACATCTATCGAGTTACCTTTGCCACAGCTAATGAATCCTCAGCGTTGCTAATTAGGATGTTTAATGAGAAGGGAACGTTGAAGGATCTGATCTACAAGGTACCTGTGCAAGTTCATGGTCATAAGGAATTCTCAAGTTCCTTTAGAACCTGTTATTGATACTTAGTCTCTAAGACTCCAGAGGCTAGGCCCTGAGGATTTGATGTTAGTTTCGATTTTATTTGGAATTTACTTTTATTCATGCAATAAAAACTCTACCTAGTTTGGTTAAAGACCATTCCTTTTCCCACGTGAGGAAAGGTTGAACATTTAATAATTATGTCCATTACTTTGCAAGCTGCTCTCTTAGGTCAGTTTTTAAGTTTGTGTTTTGCACTTAACAAAGCAGTACTGAAGAATTCGAACAATATGCAAGACTTTGGGGTCTGCTAAGGGTAAGACCAGGCACATCTTCACTGGGCTAGAGAAGGGATGGAATCTGGGTCAGCCTCTTTCTATCAACAACACAGACTGTTTGTTGTATTTTAAAAACTCACATCTTGCAGCTGGCCATCTCTGGCACCCCTAGACTCTGTAGAATCCTGCCTGGTCAGGGAGTCTGTGTGCAGATATTGGCCCCTCTACTGCTTTCTTATGTGTTCTTTGTTCTTTTCCAAAGGCAAAACCAAAAGACCCATTTCTAAAGAAGTACTGCAACCCTAAGAAGATTCAGGGCCTGGAACTCCAGCAAATAAAAACATATGGACGGCAAATATTAGAGGTAAGAGGTACTTTTGTTTAAGTTGCATTCAAATTTCATCCAAAATTGCATTATTCACCTGGAAAAGTTCTTAAGTCATATCCAAAATCACTTAAGTTGTCTGATTACTTATAAACTGATTGCATTGTCATATTTTGCCTCAACAAGCAAATATTTGAGACTAAGGCAACAGTCACTTAGGTCTACAAAATTCTTAAAGCTTTAGCTATTGCAATTTAGTGTCTGAGTTTTAAGAACTTTACTGTGTGGATACCAACTTTTATATTATCTTTGGTTGCTATTTATCCCTGTGCCAAGATTTTTTATTTTGTTATGTCGTATACATAGCCATATGGCTCCCTTGCAGAAGTATAACCAACAGTAAGAAGCCTTTCCAACATCACCCTCTAGATCAGTATTCTCCAAGCTTCTGGGATTATGCAACCTTATCAGTAATAACCAATTTAATATCCCAATGTTATGTCTATTTAACTATAAATTATATGTGTGTACTACTACACACATACATGTATGTGTATGTGTGTATATATATTATATTTTTTTGGATGGAGAGAGCATACTAGTAATATATTTTGTATATTATAAGTTAAAAAAATAATATTTTTAAAAACAACTAGGAAGAGAAGTTGTAATATTTTCTTCTAGTCCTTAGTGAATTACTCTGGGCACCCCAGTTGGCTATCACTGCTCTAGTTCACCAGGACATTGCAGGGCTATATCTAGGCATCTCCCTTACTGGGTAAGCCACTGATTATTTACATGGCAGCTAAAAGATTTACTGCTTTTTCTGGGATCCTGTTGTGTGTTCCTATTAATAAACAGCTAAATATATTTGGAGGAGAGACTGAACTAGAGATGTTTTCTAGTTCAACCCCTTTTTCTGAATTACTGGCAGAAGCACTTATATGATAGCCTCACTCATCTATGCAGGAGGATCAAGACTTTGCCCTGAAGAGAGCTGGCCGATTGGAATCAGAAAGTGCTTAAAGCAGAGCCTTTTGGCGTCAGAGTTATTAATTCCAAGCATATGCAGGCTGATTCTCTATTCTTTTGGGGAAAGAAAGAACTGATGTTGCATCTCACAGCCTCAAAACTGGAAAGTATTCAGCTTCACTTCCTTTTCCAAACAAATGGGTAGAGGTGCCATTTTTCTTCAGGAATCTTCCCAGTGACCTGTTTGGTTTTGCTTCAAAATATATTGACTAAAAAACAAAGTTTAACTTGTCTTATATCTGAATGAGTTGGGGGGAAAATGTAACTTTCCCATATGCTTTAATAGGTACTGAAGTTTCTTCATGACAAGGGATTCCCTTATGGGCATCTTCACGCCTCCAACGTGATGCTCGATGGGGACACTTGCCGGCTGCTAGACCTTGAGAATTCCTTATTGGGCCTGCCTGCCTTCTACCGATCTTATTTTTCACAATTCAGGAAAATCAATGTAAGTTGCTAAAGTATTGAAATAGCACGTTCAATTTTAGGTGTCACTTACCCCATGATCTGCTCATGTAGGAAATATGCACCAAGTAGTGAAAGGTACAGTTGGGACAGTCCTTGCCCATCAGCCCTCAGAGCTTTGCTGAATCTCTGGGAGGCTGAGTTGAAATGGCGGTTGGGTAAGCAGGGAGGTGGACTCACTGATTGGAAAACTGTGGAGGGTCGGACCAAGACCTTTGGGATACCTCATGAGGTTTTACAAAAGGCTTTGGAGTTGTATTTACATTACCAATGAGGAGCAGGGCTGTCCCTGGGCTTTGTTTCTCAGAGGAGGCTTGGGGCAGGAGCATGGGGGTCCACAAAGCCAAAGTGAAGGGTGAACGCACTGCTGCTGTTTCTTCCACAGACATTGGAAAGTGTGGATGTCCACTGCTTTGGCCACTTACTGTATGAAATGACTTATGGACGACCACCAGACTCGGTGCCTGTGGACTCCTTCCCTCCTGCTCCGTCCATGGCTGTGGGTCAGTATGGGGTTGGGAAGGGTCTTCTGGGCCCTGGTAGTGTGCAGAGCCACTCATCCCCTTTCCAGAGTCCAGGAAAGACCCAGAGGAAGTTGCTGTCCTCCACAGCCAGAAATTCTTACCCAATTTAAAAGTAGACCAAATTTGAGTAGTTTATTTAAATACACTTCTGTGAAAATTCAGGTGGCTTGTCCATTTGTCAGGCTATCTGAAATTTCTGGGAACTTTTCGTAAAATGCTTTAGAGCTTTGGAAGCAGAAGAATGTAAAGAGAAGTATGGCCTGCATGAGTGTGATGCAGAAGCCAGAGCCAGGCAACTTGAAACAGGTTTCGAGGACTCAGGCAGGCATCAGACATCAGATCAAGGCTGAAGTGAGACTTGTAAGAAACAAGAGAGGCCAGGCATGGTGGCTCACACCTGTAATCCCAGCACTTTGGAAGGCTGAGGCGGGTGGATCATATGAGGTCAGGAGTTCGAGACCAGCCTGGCCAACATAATGAAATCCCATCTCTACTAAAAATACAGAAATTAGTTGGGCATGGAGGTATATGCCTGTAATCCCAGCTTTTTGGGAGACTGAGGCACGAGAATTGCTTGAACCCTCCTCTTGGGAGGTGGAGGTTGCAGTGAGCCGAGATTGTGCCAGTGCACTCCAGCCTGGGCGACACAGCAAGACTCTGCCTCGAACAAAAACAAAACAAAACAAGCAAGCCATAGACCGGAAGCCTAGTAGATAAGAGCCTAGCAGGCCCAGACCTAGGGCAGGCAGGCAGGAATGCAGACACCCAGACAAATTGGATCCAGGAGCTCTTACAGCATTGCTTGCGGGGGCCAAGGGGAGCTGGAGGACAAGTGAGAGCACCTTTAGGAAGGAGGGATGCAGGAACTGGTACAGACTCATCCAGGACCCTTTCAACCCCTCCACAGCCAGGCTGGCACTCACAGCTGGAGCAGAGAGAGGGGAAGGCAGGGTAGCTCTTGGACCCCTGTGCCTTGGAGATACACAAGTCCACCCTTCACCAAGCGTTACTGTGTCAAAAGAGGCAATTCAAGAGAACAGGCCCTGGGACTATTGTGTTGAATTTGAACCTCTGAAGCTGAACAGTGACCTGTGGGTAGAAAAATCTGGCTGCTCCTGTTAATAGCATCCAAGATGTTGGATGATGAGATATCAACAATTGGCATTTTGTGTGCTGGTTTTGATGAAAAGCAGGCAAGCAGCAAAATGTCTTTCAAGTTCAGAATTTTACTTCTGTGTAGTGTTTACATCTCTTTCAAGAGAACAAACACTTTTATGAATGGTATCTTGAATCCTTCCTCCAATTATCTTTGAAATATGTTTAGCTTTCTGTCAGCATGTAGTTGCTAAACCATTTCTTTTGAGTCATCGGTAATGCCAATGTTGCCAACATTCCCCCACCCCACGTATGCCATCTGTCTGTGTGTGAAGAGTTTTGACACTGTCCTGATCAGCCCGCAGACAGTTATTGCAAAGTGGTGTCAAACTTTTCATCAGCAAGTGGATTTGCCAGCGTGTTCTGTGGAACTAAAATGTGTATCTGTTCATTTCAAGTGGCCGTGTTGGAGTCTACGCTGTCTTGTGAAGCCTGTAAAAATGGCATGCCTACCGTCTCCCGGCTCTTACAGATGCCGTAAGTCAATCATATGCGTTGGTTGTAATCTTGATAACTATGTTGAACACCAGACCACTGTGTCCAAGCACCTGGTACTGTAGTAAAGACTCTTGCGGTCCCTGCAGAGTTGGCGTGGCCTGCTTGCTGATGGGCACTTGCAGCATGATGTCTTGACCCTTTGTTTGTGACCTCTCTGCTCTCCTGGTCTGATGGCTGTCCTTTAACATCTGTGTCATTTTCACGTGTATCTCCTCACTCAATGTTAGCATTGTGTGTACGTACATTAGCATTGGGTGTGTGTACATGTCGCAACCCCCAGCTTAGGAAATACTGAAGGAGGGCCCTCTCAAGTGGCTCTGTTCTGACCCTGCATCAGCAAACCAGTTGGCCCCCAGCTGTGCATAGTTCACAAGTCACAGGGCCTTGAAGGGTCTGCCCTCCAGGAGGAGGGTAACGTGTCTCTGAGCACCCATGCTTTTGCTTGTGAATTTACTGACTGGGTACTATTTATTAAACTCTAGCACGTACCAGGCACTGTTCTAAGGTCTTGGAGCTCAGAAGACATTTTCTCTGAAACTGGGTTATGCATAGATAACCAGGGCAGCTGAAATAGTGCTTTGGGGCCTTCCCTTCAGTTGCATTTTCTGTTCTTTCATGGAAAGGCAGCAGAGTGGTTAAGAAGGGTGTGCTTGGGGTCAGACAGACCTGGAGGTGGATTCCAGCTTCACCACTTCTACCTGGGTGACCTTGGACAAGTTTCTTAACCTTTGGAAGTAGAGTTTTGTGAACTGTGAAATGGGAATGATAATAACAGTTCCCACCTCAGAAGGTAGTTGGGAGGATTTAATAAGGTGATTCCCAGTAGGGACCCGGCACTTAATATGTGTTCATTAAGTGTTAGTTATGCTTACTGCTGAACCAGCTGATCTTTTTTGAACATCACACACCATGCAGTATAACTGGTGCTTTGTCTGCATCAGCTTATTGTATAACAGATATACTCTGGAAACAATAATATGGGGAAACAAGGTGGGGGGACGGCTTGAAATGCATGCAGCCAGAGTTCAGAGAAGGCAGAGATAACTTCAGGTTCCTGGTTCATTCTTTCCACAAGTGTTTACAGAGGGCCTTTTGGAGGCCAGCTGCTGTCCTAGGCACTGTAATGAAAAGAGGAAACCAAGCCCCTGCACCGTGGATGTGACATTCTACTGTTCCACAGACACTGAAGCATCTGTTGCCAAACCAACAACCATTAATAATAATGTAATAATGTGGGCCGGGCAGTGGCTCACACCTGTAATCCCAGTACTTTAGGAGGCTGAGGCAGGTGGATCACTTGAGGTCAGGAGTTCGAGACCATCCTGGCCAACGTGTGGTGAAACCCTGTCTCTACTAAGAAAATATAAAAAATTAGCTGGGTGTGGTGGCACACTCCTGATATCCCAGCTGCTCGGGAGACTGAGGCAGAAGAATCACTTGAACTGGGGAGGCAGAGGTTGCAGTGAGCCAAGATCTCACCACTGCACTCCAGCCTGGGCGACAGAGCGAGACTCCTTCTCAAAACAAAACAAACAATGTGCATGTGGAAAAACAGACCCAGTTTGGAAAACAACTTTCACACAAACTTTTCTAGCAAAATGCACTTGTACTTAGGAAATAGCCTGTGTACAGGTTAATTGACTCTAGTTTGCGTTTACATTCCCCATTCCAAAGTTCTTACATCTTTCTCCAGTCTTCCAGTCCTTAAGTGAATCCAAACATTTTTTCTTCACCTAAGTCTTTCTACCATGTGGGCTTCAGCCATGAAAAGAACTCTTGGACAGGTGTAAACCATGTTCAATTAAAATGTGTCCTCTGGAAGTAAACAGATGTGTGGCTGAGGGAGAGACAGGGCCCTGAGGAGCCCTGTGGGGAAAGCTAATCCTGTCATTTCTGCTTGTGATGAAGTTCCCATCTTTAAAAAAGAGTAATGTAGCTGGGCGCGTTGGCTCACACCTGTAATCCCAGCAGTTTAGCAGGCTGAGGCGGGTGGATCACTTGAGCTCAGGAGTTGAAGACCAGCTTGGCCAACATGGCAAAACCCTCTCTCTACAAAAAATACAACAACAACAAAATTAGCTAGGCATGGTGCTGTGCACCACGTAATAATCCCAGCTACTTGGAAGGCTGAGGTGGTAGAATCGCTTGAGCCTAGGAATTTGAATTTGCAGTGAGCCGTGAATGCGCACTGCACTCCAGCCTAGATGACAGAGTGAGACCCTGTCTCAAAAATAAAACAAAGTGAGGGGTGGGCATGGTGGCTCACGCCTGTAATCCCAGCACTTTAGGAGGCCAAGGCGGGCGGATCACGAGGTCAGGAGATCGAGACCATCCTGGCTAACACGGTGAAACCCTGTGTCTACTAAAAATACAAAAAATTAGCCGGGTGTGGTGACGGGCGTCTGTAGTCCCAGCTACCCAGGAGGCGGAGCTTGCTCTGGAGCGTGCCACTGCACTCCAGCCTGGGCGACAGAGCGAGACTCCGTCTCAAAAAAATAAAAAAAATAATAAAACAAAGTAGGGGTGCAGGATATTCAGCCAGACATACTGGCACATGCCTATAGTTCTAGCTACTCAGGAGGCCAAGGTGGGAGGATTGATTGAGCCCAGGACTTCCAGGGCAGCCTGAACAACATAACAAAACTCCATCTCTTTAAAAAGTAGGGGAGGGGCAGGAGGCATATTCAAAGAAAGACTCACTTATAGCTGTTTGGGTGCTACCCAAGCAACCATTTCTATTCTTTGACCTGTTTTACCCAGCAGTTCAGAGTTGTTCATGCTTTCCCTCTTTCTCTCTCTCCCTCTCTCCCTCTCTGCGTCTCTCCCTCTCTCCCTCTCTCCTCTCCCCTCCCCTCCCCTCCGCTCCCCTCTACTCCCCTCCCCTCTTTTCTTTCCCTCCCACTCCCCCTTCCCTTCCTTCTCCCCCTCCTTCTTTTTGAGAGTCTTGCTGTGTTATGCAGGCTGGTCTTAAACTCCTGAGCTCAAATGGTCCTCCCACCTCTAGCTCTGGAGTAGCTGGGACTACAGGCGCATGCCACTGTGCCCAGTCACCCAGTTCATGCTATTGTTTTTTTCTCTTCTTTTCATTTTTTTTTTTTTAAGGTAAAGTCTCGTTCTGTTGCCTAGGCTGGAGTGCAGTGGCGTGATCTTGGCTCACTGCAACCTCCGCCTCCCGGGTTCAAGTGATTCTCTTGCCTCAGCTTCCCGAGTAGCTGGAACTACAGGTGCACACCACCATACCTGGCTAATTTTTGTATTTTTAGTAGAAACAGGGTTTCACCATGTTGTCCAGGCTGATCTTGAACTCCTGACCTCAGGTGATCCGCCTGCCTCAGCCTCCCAAAGTACTGAGATTACAGGTGTGAGCCACTGTACCTGGCTCATGCTATTGTTTTTAATAATATACTTTTTTTTTGGTCACATGGGTAATTTTTAAATCATTTTTTATTTTTTTTATTTTTAACTTTTAGGTTTGTGGGTACATGCAAAAGTTTGCTACATAGGTAAACACATGTCATGGGGGTTTGTTGTACATACTTCATCATCCAGCTATTAAGCCCAGTACACAATAGTTATTATTTCTGCTCCTCTCCCCACCCCTCCCCCTAAGTAGACCCAGTGTCTGTTTAAATTTACTTTTTTGTAATAACATACCTTTTATTTTTTTTTTTGAGACGGAGTCTTGCTCTGTTGCCCAAGCTGGAGTGCAGTGGTGCAATCTTGGCTCGCTGCAGCCTCTGCCTCCTGGGTTCCAGGGATTCTCCTGCCTTAGCCTCCCAAGTAGCTGGGACTATAGGCATGCACCACTACACCTGGCTAATTTTTGTATTTTTAGTAGAGATGGGGTTTCACCACACTGCCCACTCTGGTCTCGAACTCCTGACCTCAAGTGATCCCCCTGCCTCAGCCTCACAGAGTGCTGGGATTACAAGACATGAACCACCATGCCTGGCCAGTAACATATTTTTGAAGAGAGAATTGATTTACTTCAAAAGCTACTGCTTTTTAAAATGAAGTATGAGAAATACTTAGAAGAAAATTACTTTCCTGTTAAGATTCCAATCAGGACAGTTCCTTTCTACTTGAACATTTTTATGTTACTGAACTCTAGAATAAATTTTATCCTCTTCTGAGGCAAGAAAAATAGCATAAAACTATTCTATTTAGAAATATCTACTGCATATATTATTTGCGATATTTTTGCAAATTAGCATTCGCAAAAGTAATTTCTTAAAAATGCAATATTGCCCATAGCAGGGAAACCCCCTGTAATACACAGCTGTCCCAGATACCCTAGTAACACAGTGGGAAGGGGGTCACAATGGGTAACTTGCAAACCCCTTTGCATTTGTTAGTGAACATGGAATGGTGGATGGGGCCGGGGGCTGCAGGATGTGGTGCAGGGAAGGGAGACCTCATGGGCTAAAAGTGTCTTAATCTGCTTTAATCCTAGTCTGAGAGTGCACCTGGTTCAAGAAAGATTTTTGTTTGTTTCTTTTCTTTACAGATTATTCAGCGATGTTTTACTAACCACTTCTGAAAAACCACAGTTTAAGGTAAAGACAATTATATTGTTTTTTGGTTTGTGACATAACTAAGTTGACTTAGAAAGTTAGCTGTATTTTTAGCCAAAAAAAGAAAAGATATATAATAGGGAAGGTTTGGAAACAATCTAAATGTCCTACAATTAGGGGCTAGGTTAATAATTTATGGTACATCTATTTGATAATATAATTAAAAGTGAAATTGATAAAGACATTGTTGTAATATGGAAAATGATTTAGATTTGTTCTTAGGTATAAAAAAATAAGATATGTATAAAACAACATACCTATCTAGAAACAAGCCTGGAAGGAGGTCTTCTCCTGGGAAGCAGTGGTATTATGTGTCATGGAAAGAGAGTGGGCTTTGGAACCCAAAAAAACAGAATGATATCTTACTTTGTTCTTATAATATTAGCTGTAGATAACAGCTAATATTCTGTTTTTTTGATATCTAAAAGTAAGATATCTACAGCAGGGTTTTTCAGCCACGGCATTTGACATTTTGGGCCAGATGATTCTTTGTTGTGGGGGTTGCCTGTGCATGGTAGGATGTGAAGCAGCATCCCTGACCTCACCACTAGATTCCAGCAATACTCCTTGCCCCCTTTCCCGCACTGTGACAACCAAAAATGTCTCCAGACATTGCTAAATGTCTCCTGGGGGGTGGTATACAAAATTGCTCCCAGTTGAGAGCTACTGACCTGTGGGCAAGCACTTAATCTTTGAGTCTGCACGTACTCATGTGTAAAATTGGTGAGTAATATATGTCTGTTGTCATTAGACAACTGAAGCCATCTACAGAAACTCCTTGTTTGGGCCATGGCTCTTGGCAGTGCTCACTGTGAGTGCAATTTGGGTGGGAGGATAAAAGGTAATTCTCCCTCTCCTTTCTATATTCCAAAAGAACATGTAATACTGTTAGGATGAAAATAAATTTAGAAAACAAAAGAAAAGAAAGAAAGAAAACCAAGGGTTAGAAGATTGTGTCAGTGCGAGAGGTGCTTTCCTCTGTTCTGTTTTGAAAGTTAGAGGAATTCTGACAGTAATAGCTTCTTTGGATCTGCAGTAGGAGAGAAAAAACATTTAAATTATTATCTTCTTCACTGAAACATCTTAGGAAATTTCTTCAGCCTTGTCAATAAATATATTCTCCTCCAACCCTGACAGTCCGGCCTCTAGGATTCAGGAATTAGTATTAGACCTCGCTCTTCCCCTAAGCCAGAGAGCCTATGCAGCAAAGATAGTAAGATTTTAAAATCCAACATTAATTATTGTATGTACACTGACTTTCTGGAAAGATATACAGGAGACTGGTAACATTGGTTTCCTCCATGGATGTAGGTAGGAGACTTTTCACTGTGTATGTGCCCTTTTATACCTTTGGGATTTTAAACTATGTGACTGTATTACCTACTGACAGCTTTTTTTTTTTTTTTGAAATTTTTACAGAATAATGAAGACAGAAAGTTCAACATGATCTGGGGATCTTATTTTCCAGGACTGGACTGCTCATGGTTTAAAAAGCTAATAAATTAAGAAATGGCCCAGGCGCAGTGGCTCATGCCTGTAATCCCAGCACTTTGGGAGGCTGAGGCAGGTGGATCATTTGAGGTCAGGAGTTCCAGACCAGTCTGGCCAACATGGCAAAACCCCATCTCCACTAAAAATACAAAAATTAGCCAGCCTTAGTGGCAGGTGCCTGTAATCCCAGCTACTTGGGAGGCTAAAGCAGGAGAATTGCTTGGACCCGGGAGGCAGAGGTTGCAGTGAACTGAGATCACACTACTACACTCCAGCCTGGGTAACAAAGTGAGACTCTGTCTCAAAAAAAAAGAAATGATGGAGGCAGAGGTTGCAGTGAGCTGAGATCATGCCACTGCACTCCAGCCTGGGGAACAGAGTGAGACTCTGTCTCAAAAAAAACAAGAAAGAAATGATAGGCTCAGAAACAAACTGGGCTGTTAGGAATGTCTCCCAACAGGGAAAGCTGGAAAGTTTACTCTTGTAAAATTCAGAACATAAATCTCTCACAAAGAAAATATCTATGAAGTTATAAAATAATAACTGGTTGGATTCGTGTATGTTCCAATAAGCTTTATATAATTAAAAAAAAATTTTTTTTTCTTTTGAGACAGAGTCTCACTCTTGTCGCCCAGGCTGGAGTACAATGGCGTGATCTCGGCTCACTTCAACCTCCACCTCCTAGGTTCAAGCAATTCTGCTTCAGCCTCCCGAGCAGCTGGGATTACAAGCATGTGCCACCACACCTAGCTAATTTTTGTATTTTTAGTAGAGATGGGGTTTCATCATGTTGGTCAGGCTGGTCTTGAACTCCTGACCTCAGGTGATCCAACCACCTTGGCCTCCCAAAGTACTGGGATTACAGGCATAAGCCACTGTACCCAGCCAATTTTTTTAATTTTTAATTTTAATGTTAATTTTTTTTTTTTTTGAGGTAGGCGATTTTTTGCTGCCAGGCTGGAGTGCAGTGGTGCAATGACAGGGCTTAGTGCAGCCTCAATCTCCTGGGCTCAGGTGATCCTCCTGCCTCAGCCTGTTGAGTAGCTGGGACAACAGGCATATGCCACCACACCCTGTTCATTTTTTAATTTTTTGTAGAGACAGGGTCTCACTATGTTGCCCAGGCTAGTCTTGAACTCTTGGCCCCAAGTGGCCTCCCAAAGTGCTGGGATTACAGGTGCGAGCCACTGTGCCTGACCTAATTTTAAAATTTTTAATTTTTATAAAAAATACAATATAAAATTTACTCTCTGAACCATTTTTAAGTGTACAGTTTAGTGGTGTTAACCATCTTCACATTGTTGTATAACAGATCTCTAGAGCTTGCAACCTGAAACTCTATACCTGTAGAATAATAACTCTCCATTTCTCCCTCCTCACAGCTCCTGGCAATCACTATTGTACTTTGTTTCTATGATCTTGACTACTCTAGAAACCTTATATAAGTATTTATCCTTTGTGAATCATTTATTTCACTTAGCATAATGTCCTCAATGGTCATCTATATTGTAGCATGTGACAATATTTCCTTTTTTTTAAGGCTGAATAATATTCCATTGTACGTATATGCCACACTTTGTTTATCCGTTCATCTGTTGATGAACATTTAGGCTGCTTTTATCTCTTGTCTATCATGAATAATGCTACAGTTTACATGAGTGTGCAAGTATCTTTTTGAGATCCTGCTTTTGATTCTTTTGGATATATACCCAGAAGTGGAATTCCTCATGTTCCATTTTGTAGTTTTTTGAGGCACCTCCATACTGTTTTCCATAGCAGCTCTACTACTCTACATTTCTACCAGCAGTGTACAAGGGTTTCAGTCGCTCCACATTCTCACCAATACTTATCTTATTATTTTAATAGTGGCTATCCTAATGGGTGTAAGGTGATGTCTCATTGTGGTTTTGATTTACATTTCTCTAATGACTAAAGACATTGAGTGTCTTTTCATATGTTTGTTGGCCATTTGTATATTTTCTTTAGAGAAATGTCTATGTCTTTTGCCTCTTTTTAATTGGGTTACTTACATTTTGTTGTTGAGTTGTTGGAGTTCCTTTATATATTCTGGATATTAACCCCTTATCAGACCTATGATTTGCAAATACTATGTCCCATTCCTTGAGTTGTCTTTTTACTCCGTTGTTCTTTGTTGCACCAATGTTTTATTTATTTATTTATTTTTCTTTTTTTTCTTTTGGAGATAGGGTCTTGCTCTGTTGCTTAGGCTGGAGTGCAGCAGCACAATCTCAGCTCACTGCAACCTCCACCCTCCCAGGTTCAAGCAATTTTCCTGCCTCAGCCTCCCGAGTAGATTACAGGCATGCACCACCACACCTGGCTAATTTTTGTATCTTTAGTAGAGATGGGGTTTTGCCATGTTGGCCAGATTGGTCTCGAACTTCTGACCTCAAGTGATCCACCCACCTCGGCCTCCCAAAGTGTTGGGATTACAGGCGTGAGCCACCGTGCCCAGCTGCACCAAAGTTTTAAATTGATGAAGTTTAATTATTTTTTCTTTTATTGCCTGGGCTTTTGGTGGCATATCCAAGAAATCACTGCCAAATCCAGTGTCATGAAGCTTTTCCCCTGTGTCTTTTCTTTTAGGAGTTTTATAGTTTTAGGTCTTCTATTTAGGTTTTGAATTCATTTTGAGTTAATTTTTGTTTATGGTGTAAGGTAAGGGTCCAACTTCATTCTTTTGTATGTGGATATCCAATTTTCCCAGCACCATTATTGAATATACTGTCCTTTCCCCCATTGTATGTTCTTGGAACCCTTGTCAAAGATTATTTGACCATATCCACAAGGGTTTATTTCTGGGCTCTCTCTTCTTTTCCATTGGTCTATGTATCTGCCTGCATGTCAGTACCACACTGTTTTAATTATTGTAGCTATGTAATAGGTTTCAAAATCAGGAAACATGAGGCCTTCAACTTTGTTTTTCTTTTTCAGATTGTTTTGGCAATTTACAGCCCTTGAGAATCACTTGAATTACTTGAAACATATCATGTTTATTTATGTTTTAGTTTATGTGTTCATTGCTAAAAAATGCTAGAGAAGTGAGTGTGTTAGGGATACCAGAAGTGGCTGGGGTAGGATTTGAATGGACAGCTTTAACTGATTTTATTCCAAATGGCTCTTGATAACCACCTGCTCCTTCATTTACTCCAGGACTTGGGAGTATCTCCAGTCACCTGTTTCAATGGATGATGTACTTTTCTCTCCTTTCAGATCCCTACAAAGTTAAAAGAGGCATTGAGAATTGCCAAAGAATGTATAGAGAAGAGACTCATTGAAGAACAGAAACAGGTAAATTGATAACAGTTCCTCTTTACCTTTTAGTGTCCCCATCTTCTGCCGTGGTTTTTATAGTGATTGACATTTGACTGTTCACTCCACAAATATTTTAAGCATACTTACTTTCAGCCAGCCTTTAGGCTGCATGCTGCCCCGCAGAGCTGAATACTTGACAGTCCTGCCCTCAGTCCTGCTTAGTCTATGTGGGAAACAAACATGTCCAGGAAGGGCAGTCTGGGTTTCTGATCAGGGCATGCTGGCTGGTGGTAGTTGGGGGCATGCATGGTCCATGCTATCTCACCACATTCTTCTTCTGTAAAAGAGGGGAAGGCAGGAAGGCATCAGGGGCATGAGAAAGGACCTCTTCCTCTGACATACTCCTCTACCTGGCATCCAGACCTGAGCCAGGAAGTAGACAGCCTGAGCAAGGAAAGTTTTTTTATCCCAATAAAATGTGGTTTGCCAAAACATGTTGGAGAAGATTTTCATTAGGAAGCTGCCTTCTGTGGGATATGCTTATATCTTATGGTCTCTTAAAGATTCACCAGCATCGAAGACTGACAAGAGCTCAGTCACACCATGGATCTGAGGAGGAAAGAAAGAAAAGAAAGATTTTAGCTCGAAAGGTAAGTCTGGTGTCTCTCTGCATTCCCTCCATGAGTTCTTGAGTACATGTGAAGAAAGCTCTAGGTTAATGGTGCCCATTTAATGACAGATGGCTGTGCTATATCTCCTTGAAAGCTAAGACTATTTCCATATGACTGGGGTGCAGCTTTTTTTGGAAAAGAAAAAAAGCCATATGATAATCAGCAGAGAAATGGCCCATGTAGTTTCCTAGCTTGCTGGGCAGATCATGGCATAATGTATGTAATTGGAGGAAACAATTGGCCTGAGCTAGTAAAGTCAGCATTTGTTGTTTAATTTCCCCCTTTAGTTTTGACTGGGGCTTCTTCACTGTATTAAGTTATGGGGCTAAGTATGACCTTGTCTGTAGCTAGTTTAATGGTATGCCTGAAAAATATTTTTACTCTGACTTCCAGCTTCACTGTGTTTATTCTTTGCTTTCCTCTCCCTCCTCCCCCTTTTCTTTTATTCTTAAAGAAGTCAAAACGATCTGCTCTTGAAAATAGTGAGGAGCATTCAGCGAAGTACAACAACTCCAATAATTCAGGTAACTGGCTATAGATGATAATGGGACCCAGGACCCAGAGGTCAGGGTCAGTAGTCTCTAGTTGGTCAAGAGGTCTTGAGTTCTGCTGGCCAGAAACTGGGCAATGTAGTAATGACTACAGAGAACAAAATAACTCTGTCTCTAATGAAGGATTGCAACAGCATTCATAGGCTTACAGCACTCAAATGCTAGAAGGGACTTCTGAGGTAATTGGGTAGCTCACCTTCTTCACTGATGGCAGAATTTGATCAACTAAAGACACAGGAGCATTAGCCATGGGAGGAAAACAGACCTGACTTAAAATGTAAGGCCTCCTGTTTTTTAGTAGAGCCTGCATGAACAGAAATGACCTTAAATCCTGCCTGCTGCTCTGGACCCCATGTGATGGGAGGATGTGCCTTCCTGTGTGAATTAAGGAAAGGACTCGACGGTGTGTGGGGATGGCAAGAAACCGAGATGGTACAAAGAGCACCATCCTGAGTTGGCCGTCCTTGCTGCCACTCCCAGCTGTCCCTCACCCAGCTCTGCTGGCTTTGGGCCATAATGTCCCATCTTTGGAAATCAGAGCCAGATTGAATGATCCCTGGGGGCCTTCCAGTTTTTCTAATTTATGAATCTGTAAAGTAGAGCCCACATAGAGAAGGGAGGGTTTCACCCTAGTGACCAAGCAGTTTTGGCTTAGCCCTGGAGGGCCATGGGAAGGGGAGATTTTTGGGTTGGGGAAAACCTGCTTATATTTTAGGCAGAGGAAGGACAGAGCAGAGAGGGGGAATTTGAAGATGCAAAAGAGACGGTGACTGGCAGGGGTGCCAGGGGGGTAGAAAGCCAAGGGTTAGCATCCAAAGCCCAGCTCTCGTGTCAGCTTTGAGGAAACCCATGCATCTCTTCCTAGCAGTAGGATTTGGTGGGGACAGGGAGGAAAGTAGAAGGGAGGAAATTGGGGGTATTCACAGGTCATGCCTCAGTCTTCTCAGTGAAGTCAGGGAGGAGAATGTCTGCCTGGGGCGTGAGGAGAAAAGTGTACAAGATGATTAGGCTGCAGCCCTGAGGGCTGGATGAGCCACAGCTGGAGAATGCAAGTTGCGCGGCCAGAGCTGGAGATTGGGAGCCCTGAATAGAGAAAGTCCATAGACTCCAGAAGGAGAGTGAGAGTCACATTGACACCACTGCAGAGTCCAGACTGGAGAAGGGCTCAGGGAGAGCTGCAAAGGAGAGGAAGGAGGGGAGGTCCCAAAGAGGACCAGTGCAGGCTCCTCGGGGGTGAATGCTGTTGTGGCTGGCGGGTAATTTCAGAATTGGAAGCCTATTTTCTCCATGGTTGATGGGAGGGTCACGGACCAGTCATGGTCATTACTATGCTGAGACTCATGACTCCAAACAGCAGTCATTCTGTCCAGTGGCTAATTTTTTATAGAGCAGAGAAAGCCTGACAGTGTGCTCTCTACCTTCTAAGACCCTGCCTGCCTGCAAAGCTGTGTCACGTGCAGCCAGGTGGGACTCAAGGACTTCAGGATACCCCAGTGCCCTCAGGAGTTTAGGAAAATGAAGTAGCAGTTGATGGATATATACAGATAATTCCCAAACCCTACTGGAATCAGGCAGTCAAGCTTCTCCCCATTAAAGTTCATTAGCACTACAAACAGTATAAAGACAGCATGCATTGAGTTTTACCCCCTTTTTCAGTGAAACACCCTCATATTTTAGAGGGAACTGAGGGAATATTGCAAGTAGAAAAGTATTAAGCTGGAGGGAGGTGTGATTTGATCAGGACATTTCTCATGATGGCCAGTGTCCATGAGGCACCAACATGTCCTGTGGGTAGTGAGTGAAGTGATGGCTGGGGCCTTAACCACACCAGCTCTGGTTGCTTCTCAGGCATGTGATGACAGCCCTCCCTTTGGGTGTGTGTGCCCATCAGCTCAGAAAGCACCTGACTAGGGAGATTTGGTTAACCTCTCCATAGGATCTCTATGTGTGGGAGGGGGCTTTCTGTGTCCACAGAAAGGCTTATGTAGGAACATCTGCTCATTGGGCCACTTCATGTCAGCTCAGGAAGGTATTTTCTCAGGATCACCAAGTAATAGGGAGATACTGAGAACTTGGGAATATTTACAATATAATAAGGTTACTAGATCCAGAAAAAGCATGCAACAGGTGGGATTTTGCACATTGTTTTAATGTGAAGAAGGGTATTTACTGATTCTAGATAAGAAAAGGCCTGTGAAATCCATGAACTGAATAGACCCTATCTAGTTGACTCTTCTTGCTGATAAAATGGAAGTTCTGCAGAATATGTTACTGGGTAGATGCTGTAGGGAGCTCTCCCTTCCTTTGGAAGCCCCCAGCAGGCTGCTCTGCACCTCTCTGTCCCCTGTACCACTTGTGGCCTCTGTCATTTGTCATTACCTAGGAGTGGAGATTGGGTCAGGAAGAGATATTGCAGCCAATTGCATAAGCTGTTGATTGTACAAAGTTTCAAACCAGGCAGGCTTTGGGGAGCAGTGGGAGGCAAGGAGCTTTTAGTAGCTTGGGGAAGGAGGTGGACCTTGCACCAGAGTAAAAGCCTGTCATTGGGTCCAGTCTCTTGAGTTTTTTTGTCCCTCATCATCTTGTTTCACAAGGCTCACACACTAAGCCAAGTATAGATTCTCAGACAGCAGTGGGTCCCAGCCTGGGCCAAATTCCAAATGTCTTTCGTTGGTCCCCATGAGGGTTTCTCTGTGTTTTATCTTAGCAGGATCTGGGGCCAGCTCACCTCTCACGTCCCCGTCATCGCCAACTCCACCCTCTACATCAGGTTAGTGATGGAGTAAAGTGACATGCCACCTTCCTGTCTGCCAACAGGAGGAGCAGGCTTTGCCTCTTCCTGCCTTGGCCCAACAATTTCAGGGGTTAGATAGCAGCAGCTTTCTCAATAGAGATCAGTGGGAGTGCAAATAAGCAGTGTCATTTGGGAGAGCTGAGGGGCTAGATTTCCAAGCTCAGTTTTCACAGGGAATGGACCAGTTTCAGGGCCACTGGCCACCCCCTGGCTCCAGCTTGCTGTCTTTGCTGAAAAGTTTCATACAGAGCTCCTCAGATTGGAGCCTGTCTTGGTACGTGCTCAGCTGAACACCACAAACACACTGTGGCCCAGGGGTCCCGTCCTGCCAGGCCTCTCTCCTCAGGGAGCCCGTCCGTAGGGTCAGTTTTGTCACAGAGCACAACTGGTAAGATGCCTACGTGGAGGAGTGAAAGAGTCACTGTGTTTCTGATTTTATGGCAATGATTTGACTCTGTTTTGCTCTGTAATGTATTTAATTATCTGAATATTTTTCTGTTATTAGCCTTTGTTTCTCCTTTGTAAATTAGATACAAGTTTTGATTGAAAAATGTAAAAGGAATTTATCTTGGAGACTGCTTATAAAAATAATCCCTGATTTTGTGGAGTAGCCCTATGATACCTTTCTTTTATTTTTGAGCCAAGATGTCTCTCCTAGTCTTTTGCAAGCCCAGTAAAAACAGTTGGGACGCCAGTGTCTCCTTTTGCTTCTTAAATGAACCAGTTGTTTTAGATGTGCGAGGAGCTGCTTCTGCCACTCAGAGCTTGCTGGCTGTGCTTGGAAGGGTTCCTACAGCTGTGTGAAGGGAGAGTCACTGGCAGGGGATTGGTATATGAGTTGATCCTATATTCATTGTTAATACCTAACACAGCACCCAGGAGCTGCCAAGAGCATTCCTCAACTCCACTCAAATGCTTCTAACTGACCCTCCTAAGAAAATGAGAGCAAGCAAACACAAGGGGACTAGTGTGAATGACTTACTTCTGGCTGAGGGTGGTTACTGGTGCCTTACTGCTGAAATGTTCTAGGGCCAGGGCCTGTTTTGGGTAGCAGAGTTCCTGGTCCATGGAAGGATATTCTTGTCCTTATCTTACTTTGTCAGATTTCCCAAGAAAGCCCCCAAATGTTGATCAAGACAGAAAATAGGCCTTTTTTATCTTTTGTGGAGATAAACTGTTTAGTCCCATTAGAAATGTGTGGTGATCTACTGCCCAGACTATATTGAGCCATTTCCTAGAAGATAGAATGTTAATTTAACACCACTTGGGCATATTAAGAAAATTGGAGAAAATTAATAATGAGAATCCATAAATCCTCCTTTAACAAGCAAGGCGCTTGAGGCACCTGTTTCAGGGTTCACAGCCCTTCTCTGTGTGGTTAGATCTGCCCCTGCTCAGTTGACAGTTGGTTCTTATCTCTAAATGCCTTTGGGAATTTACAATCTATTTGGACTTTTGGGGGGAATTCTCTAATTTATCTGTGTTTAAATGGGCGCTGTCTCATACAGTAGCAAGTCTGCATGAGATAAGGTAACTTTTAGAATAAGAGAAAAAGGAATCTTGTGTAATTAGAGTCAATGTTGGGAAAACTTGGAGGTGAGTGGGAGGGGCATTCCTGTGAATTTGATAGCACCCAGCCTGAAGGGGAGTCTTGAGGATTTAGAAGGAAAACACATGTGAGGCCCCAGCACAATGCCTGGCAGAGTGAGAGTGCCTGGCAGAGATGAGAGGTTCCCAGCAAATATTGGCTCCTCCTTTATCTCCTTAATGTTTTGTTGATGAAACTGACTCAGCCTGCAATCTGACCTCTGCTGGGCATTTCCTGTAATGCATCTCATGAAAATGGTAACTAATATTGAGCATTTGCCTGGCAACCTAGCATTTCAGGCCCTAAGCATTTCAACCCAAGGGAGTTTATTCATTCAAGATGTAGTCAAGGTGCATTTACTGAGAACCTATGGTTTGCTAAGGACTGTGCTTGGCCCTGGGTTACAGAAATGGCTAGACAAGGCCCTAGCTCTTGTGGAGTCACATTTCCAGTGCCTCTCAGAAGCTCCAAAACAGTAGACACTGTTTAGGAAAAAACTCACACTCAAAAGTGTTTTTTCTTATTCTGTCACTCAACACAATAATAATCAACACAGACAGACTTCTGTGACCAAATGTCAGGGCATGGGGGAGTGGTTCTGTCCACCACCAATTAAGCAATCAGTTTTGCTGTGGATACCAGCTGGGTATCTACCTGGAGATAGCGTCAGACTCCACAGGTTGAGGCTCAGTCCCCAAAACGACCTGCTCTTTCTGACACTATTTGCAAGGATGGGACTCCAGAACTTTTGACCAACCAGCTTCAAGTAGGAGTTCCCACAGCCCCCTCTTTAGTTTCTGTTAATTTGCTGGAGCAGCTCACAGAATGCAGGGAAGCATGTTTACTGGTTTATTATAAAGGATGTTACGGCCGGGCGTGGTGGCTCAAGCCTGTAATCCCAGCACTTTGGGAGGCCGAGACGGGTGGATCACAAGGTCAGGAGATCGAGACCATCCTGGCTAACACGGTGAAACCCAGTCTCTACTAAAAAAATACAAAAAACTAGCCGGGCGAGGTGGCGGGCGCCTGTAGTCCCAGCTACTCCGGAGGCTGAGGCAGGAGAATGGTGTGAACCCGGGAGGCGGAGCTTGCAGTGAGCTGAGATCCGGCCACTGCACTCCAGCCTGGGCGACAGAGCGAGACTCCATCTCAAAAAAAAAAAAGATGTTACAAAGGATACAGATGAAAAGATGCATAGGGCGAAGTGTGGGGGAAGGAGCTTCCATGCCTTCCCTGGGCACATCACCCTTCAGGAACCTCCGCATGTTCAGCTATCTGGAAGCTCTCCAAACCCTGCTCTCTTGGGCCTTTTATGGAGATGTCATCAGATAGGCATGATTGACAACCATATAGAAATGTTGTTATAGAACGCAATTTGGGTCCGTTCACCCAGTGCAATAAAACCAGATCCCCACACCAAGGCTGTTTCAGTGATAGAAAGGAAGGCATTTATTGCAAAGTGCTATGCAAGGGGGACCAGGCAGTGAAATGCTCAAAAATCTGACCTTCCAGGTGGCTTACAGGCAAGGATTTTTAACAGTGGGGTAAATTTCAGGAAAACAGAAGCTACAGGCAAAATTACAAATCAGTACACGGAGGTTGCACATTGGTTTAAGTTTAAAAGGGCGGGACATCTTGGGGGTAGGGGGTGCTCACAGGTAGATTCAGAGATCTAACTTGCAGTTGATCTTAGTTGCAGAAGATCTAAGAATTTTGGGGTCAGTAGAAAAATGCTAACTTGCTAGGGGGAGTGACTTTCTCCAAGCCTCTCAGGAAGAAACTTAGAACAAAGGACAGTGGGATCCATAATGGGTACAGTTTAGTCTTCTTTTCCTCCTAATCTGGGATCTTTGTGGTGAGGGTCTTCAGTGGGGGCCTGAGCCTTTGAAAGACAACTCAGGGACATATGTTAAGATCTTATCTTTAGTTTCTATAGGGCAAGGGAACTTCTCTGGAGCTTTAACTTCTTTGGCTATTGTTCTTCAGCCACTTATTACCTTCTTGTTTACCAAGTCACTTAATTACCTCTAGGGCTAGTTGGATGCCTGAAATTTTTCTTAAAGGAACATTTGGATTTTCCCTTATTTCCATGCCTTGAGGTTTACAGGTCCCTAAAAGTTGGGGGTGGTCCCAGTTCCATCTCAGTGTGATTGGACAAAAAGGGTATGATATAACCCCAGCAAGGCCTGTTTGTTCAGATTCTGCTTGGCCTCTCTGTACAACTTTCCTTCTTCTAGGGTATGGGGCATGTGTAGGAGATGCTTGGCAAATCTTTGATTTACATAGGCTTGCTCTGCCTTCAAGGCCTCTGCGGAGTGACAGCAGGACTCTGCGCCTAGGGATTACACCATTTTTGTTTTTGAGACAGAGTCTTGGTCTGTTGCCCAGGCTGGAATGCAGTCGTGCGATCTTGGCTCACTGCAACTTCCACCTCCTGGGTTCAAGCGATTTTTATGCCTCAGTCTCCCGAGTAGCTGGGATTATAGGCACTCACCACCACGTCTGGCTAATTTTTTTGTATTTTTGGTAGAGATGGGGTTTCACTATATTGGCCCAGCTGGTCTTGAACTCCTGACCTCAAAGTGATCCACCTGCCTCGGCCTCCAGAGTGCTGCGATTACAGGCTTGAGCCATTGTGCCCAGCCAGGATTGCAACTTTTGGCTGGCCAGCCCCTGCTTAGACTGTTCTTCCTTGCAGAACTGGAGGTCGGCCTTCTTCTGGGCTCAAGTGATCCTCCTGCCTCAGCCTTCTGAGAGACTGGGACTATAGGCGTGCACCACCACATCAAGCTAATTTTTAAATTTTTTGTAGAGACAGGGGTCTCACCATGTTGCCCAGGCTGGTCTCAAACTCCTGGGCACAAGTGCTTCTCTCACCTCAGCCTTCCAAATTGCTGGGATTATAGATGTGAGCCACAGCACCTGGCCTCACAGTTCTTTCTAATCAAGCACACTCTAAATCCTAAATCCACTGTGGACTCTGGCCTTTGGCAGTTTGCTCAGCAATAGATCAGCTTAGGTAAGTTGAATTCAGCAGCAGTGCCTTTCTTCCCTAAAGCATCAGTTGTAAGCACATTTATGGCAGCTAAAGGTGGTCTTAATCTCAGTTTCTAAGTGAAGGAGTCTTACTCTTATGAGCCCTTTCCAGCAATTGTGTAAGGGCTGGGGCCCCTCCCTTTTCTTACTGCAGCTTCTTCTCTGGGGGCTCCTTCTTGAGATCCTTACCAAGTTGATGGGAGAAATATCCTTTCTCTAAGTCTGCTGGCAGTTGCATTGGGTGGGGTGGGATTCTCTAAGACTCTTTTGCTGAGACCCCTGTTTTTCCAGTAATAACATTCCTAGCACTGTCTTTTCTGCAAAAGGTTGTTTTCTGCCTCAGGAAGGTCCCTCTTTCCAGGACTTTACAATTCTTTATCCTGGTTTATTTCATGGTAATACCACCAACTAGTGTTTATCCTCTATTCAGAGAACTGATAGGTTGTAAAGGACCCAATTTACACACACGCAAAGATTCCCTCCCACCCTCCTTTGGTAGCAGACAGGCCTATTGCCTTGCTATCTGTTTTTTTGAGACAAGGTCTCTCTCTGTCACCTTGGCTGGAGTGCAGTGGTGCAATCACGGCTCACTGTAGCCTTAACCTCCCACCTCAGCCTCCCGAGTGGAACTACAGGCATGCGCCGCCACCCTTGGCTGATTTTTGTCTTTTTTGTAGAGACGGGTTTTGCCATGTTGCCCAGGCTGGTCTTGAGCTTTGGGGCTCAAGTGATCTGCCTGCCTTGGCCTCCCATAATGGTGGGATCACGGCCCTTTTTCTAAAAAAATGGGTTTGTAAAAGAGTATTTTGGGAAAGCTAAGTAAGCAGAGGACCCTACATTGTTATTTAAAATAATTATATCTAATATATTTGGAACACTTATTTTGTGCCAGGCACTGTTGCTTTATAGTCATTTGTTTCAGTTAATCATCGTGAATACCTTCTTTTCCAGTGTGAGTGGACTCCAGCTTAGCTCCATTTTACAGTTGAAGAAACTGATGCTCTAGTAGGGTTAAGAGACTTTGACCAAGGTCACACAAGTTAGGCGGGTGCTAGAGCCAGGAGTGTAACTTGTTCTGTCGTTGTTCATTTACCCCATTGATATACTGAGTGCCTGCTTTCTGAGGGTGCACTGCAAGGCCCGTACTCTTAAATACTGTGTTCGGCTGGCGTGAAAAGAACCCTGAATGTTGAGTCAGTAAACCAGAGCTTGAGTCCTACCTAGCTCTGCCACATTCCCACTATGACCTTGGACAAATAATTTCTTGAGGCTGTCTTTTAAAAGAAGTCTCGCTCTTTATTAGATAGGTGGCATACATGGCGAGGCTTTATAAGCAGTAAAGCACTATCGGGTATAAACTGGCAGCTAAAGGTGGTCTTAATCTTGGTTTCTAAGTGAAGGGGTCTTACTCTTATGAGCCCTTTCCAGCAATTGTGTGCCTGCTTTTTTTTTTAAAAAAAAAAAAAAAGAATGTCCTGCAATCGGATAATTCTAGCTGTTCTTACTTGTAGTTTATATTTTAAGCAATAATTTTGAGGTGAGAGAGCTGGCAGTTTGTAGAAAACCCAGTTTGCAAGAATGAGTGGAGAGAGAGGGAAGTTTCAAATCTGCAGAGAAAGAGGTGTGGGAGCCCTCCGAAGGTTTGCTTAAAATTCAACTCGCAAAACAGATTAATAAGAGAAAAGGCATACGAGTTTATTATTTAATGTGTATACACAGGAGCCTTCAGAATGAAGACCCAAAGGTACAGGGAAAATTGTCCATTTTTATGTTTAGGTTCAACAAAGTATGGACAGCTGTGTGGAAATATGATTGGAGGAAAAGGCTATGATCTAATGCTAATAGGCTGAGTGGGGAAACCCAGCAAGGCTGTCTATCTAGATTGTTCTCAGCCTGTCTGAGCAGCATTCCTTCCTTCTGGGTGTGGGCAGGACCCTCTCTGGAATGGGGGTCTTATGACCTATAGTCAGACAAGGTAGGTCAGGCGATTTCTTTTCTTTTTTGATGTGGAGTTTCGCTCTTGTTGCCCAGGCTGGAGTGCAATGGCGCGATCTCGGCTCACTGCAGTCTCTGCCTCCCGGGTTCAAGTAATTCTCCTGCCTCAGCCTCCCAGGTAGCTGGGACTACAGGCATCCATCACCACGCCCGGCTACTTTTTTGTATTTTTAGTAGATACAGAGTTTCGCCACGTTGGCCAGGCTGGTCTCGAACTTCTGGCCTCAGGTGATCCGCCCACCTTGGCCTCCCAAAGTGCTGGGATTACCGGCGTGAGCCACCATGCCCAGCCAAGTGATTTCTTTTTTTTTTTTTTTTTTTGAGACGGAGTCTTGCTCTGTCACCCAGGCTGGAGTGCAGTGGCCGGATCTCAGCTCACTGCAAGCTCCGCCTCCCGGGTTCATGCCATTCTCCTGCCTCAGCCTCCCGAGTAGCTGGGACTACAGGCGCCCGCCACCTCGCCCGGCTAGTTTTTTGTATTTTTTTAGTAGAGACGGGGTTTCACTGTGTTAGCCAGGATGGTCTCGATCTCCTGACCTCGTGATCCGCCCGTCTCGGCCTCCCAAAGTGCTGGGATTACAGGCTTGAGCCACCGCGCCTGGCCTGATCAAGTGATTTCTTTATGAACAGTTTTTACACAGAAAGGTGGAGGGAGAGTAATATTTTTAGGTATGATAGCGGGCTTTGGGGAAAAGGGTTTCTGTTTCTACGACCCACCTTGGAGAAAGAGGGATTCTAGTTTCTCTGGCTAGCCTTGGGGGACAATGGGACTGAGAAGGCTGGAGGGCCTCTTTTCCCAGTTTCCCAACCCCTTTCCAGGAGAAAGCTGTGGGGCAGAGTTGGTTCATTAGGAACTCTGAGATTTACCAAAGCATGATCCTTCACATTTAGCTGGGGATCTAGTCAGTTTAAAAGAAGACAAGAAAAACATTTGCCTTGCTTTCCTTTTTAAAACGGCTTTATAGCCTTAAGTAAGTTTCACTGCCCAATCCAGCCTCTAGGGAGGGGCTCACAGGGCCTCAGGGAGGGGCCCAGTGCTCCCACCTTGACGATGCCTGCCCAGGATCTCTGGCCTTAGGCCTGCTCACACTCCTCCCAACTTTAAAGAGACAAATCTATTGTAGACTCTAGAAGACTTGCTTGGAAAAAAGTGGTGGGTTTTCATTTTTCCCCCCTCTTGATCAACCGTCCTTGTTTAATAATAGAACTAAGTACATTCCTCATATCCATTCTGCTCTTCAGAGTTAAAACCTTCATGGCTCTTCTGAAGTGAGCATCGTGCTTGTAAATAAATAAAAATAGTATCTAACTGGCTGAGAGGACAAAGAACATGAAGAAGAAAGCAACTCATTAGGTGGCTCAAAAAGCAACTCATTGGTTATTCTATAAATACGTTTGCCATGTTTTAAAAGCCTCACAATTGTGTTTACAAACCAGTGCCTTTTGTGGTTAATTTGAGTATATCCTAGTTTCACAGTGAGAATAATCAGCTTGTGACTCAGACTAATATTTTACTGTCTGTTACTATTTGATTAAATGACACTAAAATCTGAATAATGACTTGTGTCCCCTCTTTCTCTTTCTCTCTTTGCTGTTTTCAGTAGAGCATGCACCATTTTGAACGTGAATTTTCGGTAAAGTAAACTATGCTGATTTCTCTAACTTTAAAGATGCTCTGTTTCTGTGTGTGATATAGGACCCAAAGTGTCTCGATTTTTGAAGTGATTAACAAGTGGGAAAGCAGATTTGAGACTATTTCCTTATCTGAATATTTAAATGAAATACAGCATCTTTAAAAAAGCACCCAGTGACTTCATCTATATTCATTTCATTTTCATCATGACTTTCAAAATCTTCATTTTCACTCTGATTTCAGTTTTAAAATACAGCTCTAAAACCTGCAAATCAACTGCATGGCATTTTGGTATATTTTAATTTTGGAAACCATAACTCTCAAAAGTCCTGTTGCTGCAAAAATGTTGGTTCCCTAGTTACTCTGATGAAGAGGAAAGAGGGTTAGGCAGTTGAGTTCTTGGTTACAGGGAGACAACTTACTGGCTTTTATAACTGAGGTAGGGAAAAACAGTTCTTTTGTAAGCATCCTTTATAATTCTCGAGCTGTGACAAGAGTACAGCCTCCTCACCTGCCTGAGGCCAAAGGAGAAGGTGGTTCTCCTGAGAGCTGGGGGCTGCCTGCTTCGGTTCTCTCCCGAGAGTGGCTGGTAAGTCTGGTGTTACCCTAGTGTGGTCTCATGGCCACTTGGCCTCCCCTCTTGTATGTGACCACAGAGGAGCGTGGAATTAGAGAGACCTGTAGATTACCCACTGCTGGCTGCTAACATGGGCCTAAGAGTCAGTGGGGAGGGGAGCCGGGCGCAGTGGCTCATGCCTGTAATCCCAGCACTTTGGGAGGCTGAGGCAGGTGGATCACAAGGTCAGGAGTTCAAGACCAGCCTGGCCAACCTGGTGAAACCCCGTCTGTACTAAAAATACAAAAATTAGCTGGGCATGGTGGCACATGCCTGCAATCCCAGCTACTCGGGGGGCTGAGGCAGAGAATCGCTTTAACCCGGGAGGTGGAGCTTGCAGTGAGCCAAGATCGTGCCACTGCACTCCAGCCTGGGTGACAGAGCGCTACTACATCTCAAAAAAAAAGAAAAGGAGTCAAGGGGGGAACCCTCAGACATCCTGTCCACAAGGCTGTTGAGGGTGTTTCTAGCCTGGCATTCCTCCCTAGATCTGACCTACGCTCTCCCTGCAGCATTCTCTGCCCTCTGCCAGGGCCTCTGCTGGATTGCCAGGTTCCCATGTGGTTTGGTGGAGAGGATTTGGGGGTGGGTGGAGTAAGCAGTTGGCTCTCAGGGATTTTGTCTAAGAGAAAGTGAGATGGGAGAAATCGGGACTGACTTGGTCATAACTGAAGGTAAGCCATTTGCAGCATCCCCCATCCTGGGTGCGAATTCAGGTATCATCAGTCTAACATGGAATCGGTCTGCTCTTGTATGTGGCCTGGAGATAAGGGTATTGGAGGTCTCTTGGCAGGAGGGACTTTTTCACATTTTAGGGATGGAGACGGCACAGGCAGCAGGCAGTTGTTCCCAGGTTTGTCACAGGCCAAATGGTCAACTTTCATTTGGCCCTCGTTGCCCTGCCCCCTCTTCCCTCCATTGTTAGCCATGTGTTGTAAGTCAAGCCCCAATGGACCTTTCAGGAAGCTTGTGGACCACGGAAAGGGCCAAAAGGAAAAGCCAAAAACAATCAATGGGGCAGACTGAGTGAGACCGAGTCCCAGGTCTATGTTCCTGCCTCCTCCAGTTTCCACCTTCTGACCTCTAGACCTCCTCTCCCCTCCAGAGTGTTCCAAACTGGCAAGCTGGGTTCTGGCCTTCCTTGCCCTGGTTGTACATAAGAGCCACCATAGTTGTTGCAGGCCCAGTGGGGAAAAGCGGATGATGTGCTGGGACATCAAGCCCCACTGGACTGCTCCAGCCTGCTGAGGCCACATCAGGGAGATCCTGCTGCCTGTCCTTTCGTTCCATCTGCTTTACAGGCACAGGTTACCCTGGAGCCCTTAGGACAGTGTATTTATTGACACCAACTACATTTTCAAAGAGACTCATTTAAAGTGACAACAGTTTCAGCCTTCACTTGGACAGTGGAAAATCCATGTACTGAACCCCACCTCCAACTCCCAAACTCTGTGGTGGTGCATTTGCACTTCTAATTTTGAGGGCTTGGTAATGAGGCGAAAACCAAGGGTTGGTTCTCTGTGAGGCCAAGCAGTTTTGTTCTGTGCCAAGATGGTAGCCCCTACCCCTGAGCCCAGCCCTGATGCCCATCTCCAGCCTCCCAGAATCCTTGCCTGGAGGGCTAATCAGTCTCTAGATGGCCAGTGCTGGGCCTTTAGTAGAACTCCCAAGTACTGCCGCAGGCGAGAGCCCGTCCTTAACTGCACAGTGATTCTTCTGCAGGGAGTCAAAGCACAAACCTGGGAGGCAGAAATCCTGGAGCTCCTTCTGTTACACTACGTGGCCCTGAATATCAAGTCCAGATTCCACTGCCCTTTTCTGGCCATTGGGTGGGAGGGTGCTGGGGAAGGGCATTGGTACCTACTCACCCCCAGGTGGGCAGAGCTCACTCCTTCGGGCCCACTTGGTGTTGCAGTCAAGAGACTCAGTTCCAAAAACCTTCAGCAGAGGTCTCCCCTCCTTCTGGTATTTCACTGGTTGCTCTCCAGAAGTCCTCTTCAGAGGAATGCTTATCACACACGCTTATTCTCCACTTTCCCACTTCAGCATTTACTTCAGGTTTAAAGTCATTTTTATCTCTGTAACCCTCTGACATAAAGCCAGGAACATTTTCCCACAATCCACCTTAGCATAAAACATAACAGAATTTCATTCATCAGTTGTTATTGTGTAGAACCAATGAACATGTTGGTCATTTGTCTGTATTTAATCTTTATTTGTATTGCTATATTTGAGCATTCCAAGATTGCAGAGCATGAGCGTGTGTGTTTGTGTGGTTCTTTAATTTCAGCTGCCTTAGGTTTGAGTAAAAGATGTAAAGAAAGGTAAGTGATTTTCTATTGTAAGACTTTAACCGATACCTGTTACACTTGGTGAAAAGGATGTACTTACTTGAGTATTGTATTGGTGATTCTGAGCCACTCATCCATACAAACTTAAGTAGGGTAGCTTTACCTGTTATCACAACTCAGTAGCAGTGTAGGGGAAACCACCTGGCAGAATGTCTCCCTGGGGTAGCCCTGGGAGGGACAGAGACAACATCTAACAGGCAGAGTCTCAGAGAGCTGCAAGGTCACAGGAGACAAGGCAACTAACTGTGACACAGGAACATTCTTTAAGGCAAGGCTTTTTCTGTACTCCGTGTTTATTCTGTCCTGAGAGAACCATTCATTGATTCCAAAACATAAAATTCGAGTTGCAAATGTCCATGGGCCTGGAAGCTGAGGGAAGGAAGTTTTAGACACCTGCCCAGTTTCCTTCTCCTTGCCCACTGCGGTACAACACAACATTCTAGTTTCTCCCGATGCTTCGTCAAAGACACATTTAGTGCAGTTCTGTCCTGTTCCTTGGTTGGGCCACAATGGAGAGAACAGTACTTGAGAAATATTTCTCTGTAAGAATACCATGGCAGAGAGACCCCTCTGCCCCCTGCTTTGCATTGCTAACAGTTATTAGCATTTTATATTTCTTTAATGCAACCTATCAGGAAATTATTGAGACAGACTCCTCTGGGAAATGAATAACCCAGGAGGCACTGATTCCTTGCTGAGAATGCTTGGTTTGTCATTTTACATAAAATCACATCCTTCAAATATTGTGTGTGTTGGAGCAACGAAAGAACTGTTCATGCCTTATGAGTAACTGACATTCAGGAAGGCCAACTCCATCATGCAGATGTCTATCTTTAATTGCTAGCTCAGAAGTAGACAGAGCTTCCTGGGACCTGGCTAAAGTAACTGATAGATGGAACTCTTCTGTGGGGACTATTACTAATATTTGCAAATGGGGTCAGAGCCTCATCTGTGCAGAGCATGTCACCATATATGGTTTCATGTAATCTGTAATTATTTGTTCCAACAGCCTTTAACATGACTATTGTTTGAAAAAAATGGCAACTTTTAATTCCCCTTTGATGCTTCTAGCTTTGTTTAGTATTTTAAGAACTCATACAGTACTAGGTATCTTGGTCCCTCTGAGGAAAACATGTGGACTCTCACCAGTCCGTTGTGCTCAGGACTGAGCAGTAGCATGTGTGCAGGGCAGCTGCGGAGGTGAATGCTGATTGCCCCTTCTTCCTACACAGGGATATCTGCATTACCTCCACCTCCTCCACCTCCACCACCACCAGCAGCTCCCTTGCCTCCTGCGAGCACCGAGGCACCTGCCCAGCTCTCGTCTCAGGCTGTGAATGGCGTGAGCCGAGGGGCCTTGCTCAGCTCTATCCAGAATTTCCAAAAAGGAACTTTGAGGAAAGCCAAAACCTGTGATCACAGTGCTCCGAAGATCGGCTGAAGCTTCCTGTTTACACTTGGAGGGAAAAGTTGTTTTTTATTCCTACTCACCCCTACCCCCAAACTACCCTCTTCCTGGGAAGATAATTGCTGAGCCAGTACAGCCACAAACAGTACTATTTTGCAGATGCTCATGTAAGAAGCTTTTCAAGAGGGAAATAATTCTTTAAGCAGAATAAAGTTAGGCTGGCATTGCTCCCTTAAGATTTTGCTCCTTTATTAACCCTGTAAAGGAGTCTTGTTTATCCTCTAATGGGCATGCTTCAGGGGCAGCAGCATATTGAAATATTTTCACCAACTAAAGGAAATAGACAGAAAAACAATGATAATATTCAATCACAGCAGTAAATGGCCTTTGTGTTGCAAGCCCTTCTACCCCATCAGACAGCTCCTAGAAACATTCCTCTTACAGTTCATTTCTCTAAAGCATTTTCTGATTCTTAGATAACTCCAACTTTTGCTACTTTTATCTTAGACATTAACACTATAGCCCAAAGCATAGTTACTTTGCTGAATCAGAAAGCAACTGAGTTCTTCGTTTTCCCCTCAAATAGAATGGGGAACATTCACAACATTCTCTTAAGTTCTAACAGTAATACCATTGTGGTTATAGAACTCAGGGCTGCTAAAGCAACTACTCTAGACCCATAGTTCTTTTTAGTTAGAATGTATTGAAACAGACAAAAATATTAGCATCAGAAAAAGCTATGGCCTATTAGAGGATCTTCTTAATTCTCAGCAATTAAGTTTGGGGTTTGAGGGGGGCAGGTAATTGTTACAACAGAAGTAAATTTGGCATCTATAAAAATCAATTAAGATGTTTGAAAGATTTATTTAAATATATCAATATAGCATCTTTTTAATGTTACTCATTTATTAGATCCTTTATCCTGATTTGCTTAAACCTTTCAATTGCACTTTAAAGGATTATAAATAATCCATTTAAAAATTCAAGTACACACATCAGTGTTGGTTACTATGCAGAGAGAATGTCATTGTGTATAGTTTCATGTAATCTGTGATAAATGTCAGCTGTATTTTTTATTAAAATGATGTCAAGAAAACGTGTTGTCTGTAGCTTGATATTTCAAATGATAACTTTTTGTAGCATCTGTTGTTAAGAATAGATTCACAGTCTGAGGTTTCCTTCCTGCCTATCCTGTCTCTATTCTTTTGTGTCTCACTTTTCCTCTAAGAACTAAAAATCCTGTCTTGCTACTTAAATTAGGTACCACCTATATGCTTCTGTAACTAATTTAAACCCATCTTTTCCATCTCAGCTTCTGAAGAGGGCAGTATTTGACAGAATATCTGATCTTTGGCAATGGGAAAAACATCTGACATAAACTTTGCCATAATTTTAAAAAGAATGCTATTAGAATTAGGCATTTAGAGAGTCAGTGGAGAAGTTCCTGTTTCAAGTGTGATGCAACCTAGGTGATGACCTGATGAAGGCTTGAGGCCTGAGTCCTTCTGAAGTCAGTTTTGCTGACTATTTTGGATAGTTCAGATATATGAATACAAACAGGTAATTCTTGTACAGTATCAGCTTATTTTTCACATGGCACTAATTTCTTTTGTTGTTATTTTTAAGACAGGGCTTTGCTCTTTCACCCAGGCTGGAGTGCAGTGACCCAATCACAGGTCACTGCAAGGCTCCAGCGCCCGTCCTATAGGCACACCACCAGATACCTGTTTTTTTGGTTTTTTTGTAGGCAGTGTTTTCACAATGTTGCCCCAGCCTGGTCTCAAACTCCTGGGCTCAAGCAATCCCTGCCTCAGCCTCCCAAAGTGCTGGGATTATAGGCATGCGCTACTGTGCCGGGTGGCACTAATTTCTTAATAGAATTTCAAGTTTTCTACCCACATTGACTTTTTTTCTATCTTTGTAGAGATGGGGTTTCGCCATGTTCCCCAGGCTGGTCTTGAACTCCTACACTCAAGGGATCCACCCACCTTGGCCTCCCAAAGTGCTAGGATTACACGTGTGAGCCACCACCACACCCAGCCAATTCTTTTTTTTTTTTTTTTTTTTTTTGAGACAGAGTCTTGCTCTGTTGCCCAGGCTGGAGTGCAGTGGCGCCATCTCCGCTCACTGCAAACTCCGCCTCCCGGGTTCAAGCAATTCTCCTGCCTCAGCCTCCCCAACAGCTGGGACTACAGGCACGTGCCACCATGCCTGGCTTTAGTAAAGATGGGGTTTCACCATGTTAGGATGGTCTCGATCTCCTGACCTCATGATCCGCCCGCCTTGGCCTCCCAAAGTGCTGGGATTACAGGCATGAGCCACCACACCCGGCCCAGTCAATTCTTTTAATATAAAAATATAATAGTCATGGCCAGGTGTGGTGGCTCATGCCTGTAATCCCAGCACTTTGGGAGGCCGAGGCGGATGGATCACCTGGGGTCAGGAGTTCAAGACCAGCCTGGCCAACATGGTAAAACCCCACCTCTACTAAAAATACCAAAATTAGCCAGATGTGGTGGCTAATTTCCTACTCCTGAGGCTGAGGCAGGAGAATCACTTGAACCTGGGAAGCAGAAGTTGCAGTGAGCCGAGACTGTGCCACCACACTCCAGCTTGGGGAACAAAGCCAAACCTTGTCTGAAAAAAAAAAAAAAAAACCCAGTCATAGTGAGGAATTAATTCCTTTATTCCTTATCAAAACAAACTAACAGTAAATGTATACTATATGCTTTAATTTTATACATATAAGTTATCTTGTTTGGATATATCTTTCATCAGGACTCTGCCACATCCATACTTTGTCCTTGTGGTGAGACAGGGTAAAATGTTATATAATTTGTTATTCAAAGAACATGGCAACTGTAACAGACAAAAGGAAGCATGGCATCTAGGGCAGGAGAGTGGAGAGTTTTCCCCACACAAACACATTTAAACTTCCCTGTACAAAAACACCTGCTGTTGCTTTAGAAATCGTTTTCCTTTATGAGTAGTCAGGTCTTGCAGTACAAGTGCAGTGCCAGCAAGTATTTCAAATAAATTTCAACGACTTGATACTCAAGTCCAAACTAAATATTTAATGTTTTCTTTATTGCAAATATGATGTCTTTGACCTGAGGTATAGAGTTGTCTTCTAGAATCTTTGCATAAGGCATAGGGACGTCAGCACCAGTGACACGAACAGCAGGAGCATCCAGGAAATTGAACGCAGGACCTAGAAGGAAGGCTCAACTGAGAGAGAGAGCAAATGCCAGCTGGGCACTACCACCTTGGCACAGAAGTGTGGCTCACCAGGAAGAGAAAACATAAGGAATGCTAATTATGGGGAACTGCTTTCTGGATTTGCTTTTAAAATATTTGCCTGAGGAGAAATGCCAAACTTACAAGTTTAAAGTTCAAGTCGTTTGGCCACTCCTAGCTTTCAATCTCTTTATCCTGTACGTATTCAGGTACATGATGTTTACTACAGCTTGACTGTATTCTAGAACCAGTTTCTTTGAAATACCTTCCATGATCCTGGCACAGATTTCAGCTCCTACTCCAAACTGTGGCCAGCCTCCTTCCACAGTTACGAGATGATTTGTCTTCATGACACTGGCTTCTATGGTTTCCATGTCCATTGGTCTGATGGTACGCATATTTATCACCTAAACAGGTAATATAATCAAGTTTACAGAGCTATTGAAGCACAAATAGAGCCTTATCCCCATAATACCATTTCCTTTTTTGTTTCCTGTTAATCTTTGTATCTAGGAAAATCTAATCTGCCTATGAATAGGTACATGAATGTACAAACTGTAAAAGGAGAAATTTTAATTAAAACAAAGATCTGTATGTCCACCACAAGCAGCTCTGTGCAGTTATAGGATTCATTCATCTTCCTTCACTTTTTTTCTTTTGAGATGGAGTTTTGCTCTTGCTGTCCAGGCTGGAGTGTAGTGGCGTGATCTTGGCTCACTGCCACCTCTGCCTTCGAAGTTCAAGCCATTCTCCTGCCTCAGCCTCTGGAGTAGCTGGGATTACAGGCACAGACCACCACACCCAGCTAATTTTTGTACTTTTAGTAGAGATGGGGTTTCACCATGTTGGCCAGGCTGGTCTCGAACTCCTGACCTCAGGTGATCCACCATGCCCAGACAATCCTCCTTCACTTTAAATTCCCTCATCAAAATGAGTAACAGTTAACAGCTGAGTGCCTATCATGTCCCAAGCACTACACTAAATGTAATTCTCACAACTGCCCTATCATGGGACAGCATTATCCCCATTTTATAGCTGATGAAACAGATTTAGAGTATATAACTTGCCCAAGTATAACTAGCACATGGTACGTTTCTAAAAGATCCAGAACCTCAGAAGGGTGAGGTGGGAGCATCACTTGGGCCCACGAGTTAGAGGTTACAGTGAGCTAGGATTCAGCCACTGCACTTCTGCCTGAGCAACAGAATAAAACTTTCTCTCTCTCTCTCTCGGGGGGATCACTGAGAACCAGAAGAGGTTCAGAGAGCTCCCCATCTCTCAAAAACAAGATCCAGAACCTAAGTGACCTGAGTGGTAAAAAGCTAAGTATGTGAACTGCAGGCAGGTTTCCAGCTTTAAGCAGAGACACAAATGAGTGACAAAGCAAGGTTTTACATCTAATTAACCTGTTACAGAACTCTTCTGGGTCTTAAATCTAAAAGGAGCCTTTCTAATTCTTTAAGAACAAGTAAATGACCACTCACCTCACATTCAACTCCCTCTTTAGACAGCACTGCTGCAGCTTCTAAGCAGTGGCCCACAGGTCTCGAATGGGAAACCACAGTTATATGTGTTCCTGAAAACAGAGTGGTCACAGATGAGAGATCAGATTGAAACTGAAGATGCTACACCACTGTGCAGCCAGCTGTGGCTCTTGTTCATTCATAAAGTCTTCAACTCAAACTTCATTCCAGTGAGCTGAGGAACGTGGCAGCCTTCCTAGAAATGAAACACAAACCTACCAGACTGAGATCTAGAAAAGCACAACTGAATGAGAAATTGGGGCATCACACATTCTTAACTTGAGCTCATTCTATAATTTTTCAAAGTATATGACAGTAACTTGTAGGTTAAATTTTACCAAAATTGAGGGACTGGATTAAAAATACTGTTTATGTATCTTAGTTCTCTTACCTTGCCTTTCTATTTTGGCTTTTCCAATAGGAATCAGAAAATCTTTTGACTGAGCTTCCGGAGGAAATTCAAAAGGAACCCCATACATCAATTCATTCTCTAGCACCACGACTGAAAAACATAAATATTTAAACAAAAGTAACTAATCACATGCAGAATGACTAAAACTATACAAAGCAATATCATTCATCTTGTGAGAAGTTTCACTGTGCTGATTAGCCTTATTTCTACCACGACCAGCAGCCTTGAGAGCAGTTTAGGTACTTAAATTTGTAGTTTGGTCAATATAATTTTATCTATTAAAACCAGTATTGTGGGTGTGCAGTAAATGTCTCCCTTACCTAGCTGGCCCCCTTATAGTTGGAAATAGGAAAAGCAAGCACATTCTTTACTGTCTTTACTATATAAATTATTAACATTTTATATGATATATCTAAGCCTAACTAAAAGACTTTAATGGTTTCCTCTGTGCAAATATATCATTTTAGTTTTTCAATTTTCAAAAAAAAAAACCAAAGGGTCCCTGTGCTGACCTGGATTGTTATCCCGAATGGCTGATTTAATAAGTCCTTTAGCATCCTCTGAATTCCAGGGACTGACCACCTTTAAGCCTGGGCAGTGCCCATACCAGGCAGCAAAGCACTGTGAGTGCTGGGCAGCTACACCTGCTGAGGCACCATTGGGCCCCCTGAAGACTATAGGCACAGGCTGAAGGCCACCAGACATGTAGTAGGTCTTGGCAGCTGAGTTTATAACCTGGTCAATGGCTTGCATGGAGAAATTGAAGGTCATAAATTCACAAATGGGCCGCAACCCAGCCTGTAAAATCAAAAATGTGGATGTTAAAAAGACTAGAAACAGCAATAAAGACTAGCAAACAATCACTCCAAGTCTTCCAACATTCAAATAATGTTTTTATTTTTTATAAACAGGGTTTCACTGTCACCCAGGCTGGAGTGCAGTGGCGCACATCATAGCTCACTGCAGCCTGTAACTCCTAGGCTCAAGTAATCCTCCTGCCTCAGCATGCAGAGTAGCTGGGACTACAGGCAAGCACCACCACATCTACCTACTTGGAATTGTTTTGTTTTTTTCCCAAATGTTTTTAAAAGGTGATGTTAAATATCTTTGGGGATGGGCACAGTGGCTCACGCCTGTAATCCCAGCACTTTGGGAGGCCAAGGTGGGCAGATCACTTGAGGCCAGGAGTTCGAGACCAGCCTGGCCAACATGGTAGAACCCCATCTCTACTAAAAACACAAAAATTAGCCGGGCGTGGTGGCACGACCTGTAATCCCAGTCACTATGGAGGCCGAGGCAGGAGAATCGCTTGAACCTGGAAGCTGAGATCATGCCAGTGCACTCCAGGCTGGGCGACAGAGTGAGACTCCGTCTCAAAAGAAAACAAGAAATGTCTTTGGATAAGCTTCCCATAAAGAGTATTACATACCATAGCTGCACCTACAGCAATTCCAGCAAAGCCCATCTATAAAGTAAAATATAAACATAAGTGAAAATCCATAAAAATGAAGACAGTGGACACTAACAGACATGCCCTCTAGGGTCTGCTTCCCCCTGGAAGGCTTACCTCTGATATGGGAGTGTCAATAATCCTCTTGTCTCCATATTTCTTCCACAGCCCTCGACTAACCTACAATTAAGATTTGATCCCTTAAGTGTATCTGGGGGTAACAGTGACCTCAATTTTGTATAACTTTCACATATTTTAGTTACCTTGTATGCCCCATCGTACTGGGCAACTTCTTCTCCAAGCAGAAATACCTTCTCATCTCTTTCCAGCTCCTCATCCATACCCTGATTTATAGCATCACGAACTGTCACCTGTCACAGGTATGCAAAAACAGTCAATAAGAATTGTTTGAGATTCAACTAAGATTTTCTTCCTTTATATTTACCTAGGCTGCCCAGAGCATACAATATAAAAACACTAGAACAAGTTTCTCTTTAAAAACTCAAAGGATTCTAAAAGTAACATTTCTATCACACATAGTTGGTCTTTGACTGTATGTGTTAGTGTACTGAGCACTCACTAGGTGCCAAACACTTTGCATCCAGAATGTAGGAGTTGCTATTTTAATATAATGAATGGTAAAATATAGTTTTAAAAAAAAGGAAGGAGAGGAGAATTAACATACAATCCATCAATTCCACTTCTATGTATATGCCCCAAATAACTGAAAGCAGGGATTCAAGCATATACTTGCACATCAATGTTCACAGCAGCATTATTCACAATAGACAAAACAAGGCCAGGCACGGTGGCTCACACCTGTAATCCCAGCACTTTGGGAAGCCAAGGCAGGTTTGGATCAACGTGGTGAAACCTGGCCTCCACTAAAAATAAAAAAATTAGCCGGGTGTGGTGGCGGGCGCCTGTAATCCCAGCTACTCAGGAGGCTAAGGCAGAACTGCTTGAACCCAGGAGGCGGAGGTTGCAGCGAGCCGAGATAGTGCCATTGCACTCCAGCCTGGATAACAAGAGCAAAACTCCGTCTCAAACAAACAAAAACAAGAAAATGTGGGGCTAGGCGAGGTGGCTCATGCTTGTAATCCTAGAACTTTGGGAGGCCAAGGCAGGCACATCACTTGAGGCCAGGAGTTCAAGACCAGCCTGGGCAATATGGTGAGACCCTGTCTCTACTAAAAATACAAAAATCAGCCAGGTGTGGTGGCGCCCGCCTGTAATCACAGCTACTCAGGAGTGTGAGGCGCGAGAATCCCTTGAGCCCCGGAGGTGGAGGTTGCAGTGAGCTCAGATCGCGCCACTGCACTCCAGCCTGAGTGACAGAGCGAGACTATCTCAAAAATACATACATATATATATTATTCAGCCTTAGGAAGGAATCAAACTCTGACGCATGCTACAACATGGATGAACCCTGAGGACATTACGCTCAGATAAGCCAGACACAAAAGGACAAATTATGCCACTTATATAAAATTCTAGAATAGGTAACCTCATAGAGACAGAAAAGTACAACAGGGGTTACCACGGCTTTGGTTAAGGGAAATGAGGAGTTACCGAGTAACGGACAGTTTCTGTTTAGGATGATTAAAAAGTTCTGGAAATGGATGGTGGTTAATGGTTGTACAACATGGTGAATGTACTTAATGCCACTGAATTATACACTTCTAAAAAGTACATTTTAAGTTAGGTCTATTTTGCTGCAATTTAAAGGAAAAAAAACATGAAGTGAGGGAAGAAACGCCTAATCTTAGTTTTCCCCCATTGCCCAGCCAGCTGTGAGGTAGTGACTCGCCGGGGTGATAAGCGCCAGGCGGCGACAGAGGCAGCAGGAGCTCCAGGGAGGATGCTGGCTCCGCAAACCAGGCCCACGGCGCCGGCCGGCCACGGCGCAGGCGCGACTCCGGCCCCCTTCCCGAGAGAAGAGGGCCCCTCCCCGCCCTCGTCCGACAAGCGCCCGCGCCTGTTACCTGCAGCGCAGCCGGGGCGGTCCAGTGAAAGCGCCTCTTCAGCAGCCCGGAGACCTGGCAGGGAAAGAGGAAGATGATGGCGGGACGCAGGGTGGACACGGGTGGCGTGGGAATACAGGCCGCGCGCTGCTGCCTACCTCTCGAAGGGGTCTCCGCACCAAGCCAGATACCGCCGCCATCTTGATCGTGTCCTCTATCCGCTGCCAAATGACAACACAGAGGGGCTGGCAGACGTAAGAAAGCCCCGCCTCCCCCGGCGCGGGCCAATGGCAAGGCGCGGCGCCTGCGTGACTCGGCCCCCCCCCCCACGCCCACCGGGTGAGGGGCCGCGGGGCCGGGCGGAGGTGGTTGTATGGGTGGCACTGCCCCTCTGCCTGGAGCCGCCTCAAATCAACTTTATTGACAGTAGGCGGTGACCGACTTGCGGGGTGCACGCTGGGCACACGTGCCTGGTCGGTGTTACTTGAAGCGTGGGGACTAAAAGTCAGACACTGAGGAGCATGATCTCTGGAAGCTGGAGAGACCTTAAGAGTTAGGCCAACCTGTTTTGGGTACTGGAATCCTTTGGGCACCAAGAAGTGCTTGCACACGCTGTAGTGATGGGGAACTTCACACTTTATGAGTGAGCCTAGTCTTCCCTGGACAGTGCTGTCTGTTAATTCCTTATAATGCAGACCACAGCTTTCATTGATTGCATTAACCACCTACTGTGAGCCAAGCATTGAGATCTGTGCCTTATAGCTCATTCTCACAGTACCCCACTTGGGTAATTAGTGTTATTATTATCTCCATTTTGAAGATGGGTAAACTGGAGCAGAAATTGATTAAATGAGCCGATATTTAGGACTAACTCTAAAGCATGGTCTTTTCCCACTGCTTCCTGAAGCAGAGGTTGGGGTCCTGTTTGGGGGAAGGTTACAACAACTTTAGAGAAGGCCCTATGGGGAGATGCCTAACACTTGACCATAGGGACAACCTCTGGAAGCTCATTAGTCTTAGTTTGGCCCTTGGGGGTCAGATGGGACAATTGGAGACCCAGTCTCCACCCATCCCCGAGACATTCCAAACATTCCCTTCTGTGGATCACAGCTGCAGGCTGCCAAATTAGGAATTTGCAACTTCCAAATTAGGGTTTTGTGGGCTGTGATGAGGAGTCTGGGTTTATAATCTAAGGTCTCTGGGACCCAGTGCAGTAGTGCATCTAGGGCCATCCCTAATTGATCAGTAGGTTGCTGACTGGGAATGGGAAGGGGTGGAGGCAAAGGCATAGCAGGCGGATGCTGGGAAGTCTGTGGTGGCGACAGAGTCAGACTAGGAGGCAACTTCCAGATGGAGAGGAGGGGGACAGTTTTGAGTTCTATTTGGGCTAGAATCAATAGGAATGCTGTAAGTGCTAGGGAAGAGCTGAGGAAAATTTTGGATTTTTGTCGTTGTTGGATGGATAGATGGGACAAGGGAGGAGCCTGGGGCAGTGTAATTGCGAGGAGCTGGGGAAGTAAGAGTCTATTTTTGTTTTTTGAGATGGAGTCTCTCACTGTCACCCAGGCTGAAGTGCAGTCGCGCCATCTCAGCTCACTGCAACCTCTGCCTCCCAGGTTCAAGTTATTCTCCTGCTTCAGCCTCCTGAGTAGCTGGGATTACAGGCACCTGCCACCATGCCCGGCTAATTTTTTTATTTTTAGTAGAGATGAGTTTTCACTATGTTGGCCAGGCTGGTGTTGAACTCTCGACCTCAAGTGATCCACCTGCCTCAGCCTCCCAAAGTGCTGGGATTACAGGCATGAGCCCCTGCAGCCAGCCTTTATTCTTTAGATGACTGGGACATACCCAGGTTGGCTGGAGCCTAGGGCCTAGTCAGGACTAGAGATAGAAATTTGGGGACAGCTGCATGGAGATGACCTTGAAAGGACACAAAGATAGATGTGTACCCGCCCCCCACCTGCTACACCCTTGTTCTGCTCTCTAATCTTTGCACATACCAGAGATTTTGTAAGTTCTGTGAGTACCTGGTTTTCTGCACGTACCAGAGATTTTGTTTTGCACATACCAGAGATTTTGTAAGTTCTGAGGCAAGGTCACAAGACGTGTTTAAGTAAAATAAACTCTTGCTGCCATAAACCTGCTCTCCCGCCTCAAAGTTTGAACCAAAATATCAGAAATGGCGGGAACCAATCATAGTTAGCCAAATCGCCTTGTTCAAACACTAGCCAATCATATATCTGATTTGTATAATAACTCTATGCCCACTTTTCTTAGACTATATAACACTGCTCGGAGCTCAGTGGGGGAGCTCTCCTGCCCGTCTCGTTTCACGAGCGAGGGAGAGTTCCAGGTTCGAACCTGTAATAAAGATCCTTGCTGCTTAGCTTTGACTCTGGACTCTGGTGGTCTTCTTCGGGGAATAAACGGTCTAGGCATAACAAATGGGGGCTCGTCCGGGATTTCCCCCAAGCCCACCAGACCCCCAAGTCAATGGATCTTAATCTGTAGGTAAGCCGGCTTTGTCACTGTCTCTGTCTTTGTCTCTGTCTGTCTCCCTGAAATTTCGCAAAATCCGTAATCTGTAATCTGTATTGGTCTGTTCTGTAAGTGGCACGGTCTTGGCGGACGCACTAAAAGACAGCCACTCGGGACTGGTGGGAGACGTCCCCCAGTGCCCATCTGGGGGCCTCCATCCTTGGTTGCCCCGTCTGACTCAGGTCGGAAGTCCGACATGCGCTCGCGAAGGCTCATCGTTTCTCACTGTGTGTCCGTTATTGTTAAGTGTTAAGTGTAAGTCCAAAACGAAACATAAAACCTTTTCTTCCCCTTCCAGGACCGGACCTGTAGGATACTCCCCTCTGCTTCACACTCATTTTCGTCCCTCCTTCTCTTTGTAGGAGCAGTCCAAAGATGGGCAACAACCAGAGCACGCCGCTCTCACTCCTTGTTACCAATTTTAAGGATGTGAAGGCTCGGGGGCGTAACTTAAGCGTAGAACTAAAGAAGGGAAAGCTAGTTACTTTCTGCCGTTCGGAGTGGCCCTCTTTCGGCGTAGGGTGGCCCTCCAAAGGAACTTTCTGTCTCTTTATTATTACTAAGGTAAAAACTAAGATTTTCCTGCCAGGGCAGTCAGGACATCCTAATCAAATTCCTTATATTCTAGTGTGGCAAAATCTTGTGGAAGACCCACCGCCCTGGATAACTCCATTCATCCTTGAGCCTTGCAAGGTCCTAGTAATGCGACCTACAAGACAAAGGACTCCCTCTGCTCCCTCGGCCCCTGTGCTGCCAGACAGCCAGGACCCCCTAACGTTAGAACCCACACTTCCCCCACCATATCCACACCTTATCCCGCAGGACCCAGTCCCCCAGGGTGGTGCTTCCGTAGAGGGAAACCGAGAAGCGGAAGCAGCCGAGAGCGAAAGTAACCCGAGGGGGCCAGCCGGCCGAACGCGAGGCCGCGTACTGCGGGACCAAGCTTCCCGACTCCCTGACTCCACCGTAGCCCTGCCTCTCAGAGAAATAGGATCGCTCGATGATACCGGGCTCTCCCGTCTCATGTATTGGCCTTTTTCCACTAGTGATTTATACAATTGGAAGTCCCAAAATGCTCGGTTCTCCGATAATCCCAAAGATCTAACCTCGTTGTTAGACAGTGTCATGTTTACTCACCAGCCAACCTGGGATGACTGTCAACAGCTCCTCCGAATCCTGTTCACAACGGAGGAGCGGGAAAGAATCCAAGTTGAAGCCAGAAAGCTGGTTCCAGGAGATGACGGCCAGCCAACTGCAAATCCTGACCTCATTAACGCGGTTTTCCTTTGACCCGGCCCAGATGGGACTACAACACGGCAGAAGGTAGGGGACGACTGCTCATTTATCGCCAGACTCTAATGGCGGGTCTCCAGGCTGCAGCTCGCAAGCCCACCAATTTGGCTAAAGTATATTCTGTGTTACAAGGTAAGACAGAAAGCCCCGCTGTGTATTTAGAGAGATTAATGGAAGCTTTCAGACAGTATACCCCTATGGACCCAGAAGCACCGGAAAATCAGGCTGCGGTAGTAATGTCCTTTGTAAACCAGGCAGCATCAGATATTAGAAGAAAACTCCAGAAATTAGAAGGTTTAGAGGGAAAGCAGATTCAGGACCTCCTTCAGATGGCCCAGCGAGTTTATAATAATAGGGATACTCCAGAAGAAAAACAGTTCAAGGCAACCAAAAAAATGACCAAAGTTTTAGTAGCAGCTTTCCCCCAGGCAGGGAATGGCCAAAGCAGAAAGCAGACAAAGCAAGGCTCTAGGCAAGGATTAGAAAAGGATCAGTGTGCTTATTGCAAGGAACTTGGTCACTGGATTAAAGACTGCCCAAAGAAACGGAGACCAGCTAACCCTACCTCCGTACTCGTTACCCAGGACTCTGACTAGGGAAGACGGGGTTCGGACCCCCTCCCCGAACCCAGGGTAACTTTGCAAGTGGAGGGGTCCCCAGTTCGCTTCTTGGTCGATACTGGGGCGGAACGCTCAGTCCTAACCAAACCAATTGGAAAAATGTCTAAGAAAACATCCTGGGTGCACGGGGCCACAGGCATCAAAAAATACCCCTGGACAACCCAGAGGACTGTAGACTTAGGAATGGGAAAAGTCTCCCATTCCTTCCTAGTCATCCCAGAGAGCCCCTGCCCTCTACTAGGGAGGGACTTGCTGACAAAAATGGGGGCCCAAATCCACTTTGAGCCAGAAGGGCCCAAGATAACTGATTCCCAAAACAGGCCAATATCTATCCTGACTGTCACCTTAGAAGATGAGTACAGACTCCATCAAGAGCAAAAGCCCCCCGATCAGGAAATTGACTCTTGGCTCCAGCGTTTCCCTGAAGCGTGGGCAGAAACTGGGGGCTTAGGGCTAGCTAAACATCGACCTGCCATATTTGTGGAAGTTAAGCCAGGGACGGACCCGGTTCGGGTTCGGCAATATCCTATGCCCCTGGAGGCAAGAGAAGGAATTACGCCCCATATCCGCCTACTCCTAGACCAGGGAGTCCTACGGGCTTGCCACTCATCCTGGAATACTCCACTGTTACCTGTTCGTAAACCCAACAGTACGGACTACAGGCCAGTACAGGATTTAAGAGAAGTTAATAAAAAGGTCATGGACATACATCCCACTGTGCCCAATCCATACACCCTTCTGAGTGCTTTACATCCCGAAAAACAGTGGTATACCGTTCTTGATCTAAAAGATGCTTTCTTCAGCCTTCCTCTGGCTCCCAAAAGTCAAGGACTCTTTGCATTTCAATGGACGGATCCTGAGAGGGGCATCAACAGTCAGCTAACATGGACCAGGCTGCCACAAGTGTTCAAGAACTCGCCAACCCTGTTCGATGAAGCCCTTCATGAAGATCTAGGTGAGTACCGGCGGCAACACCCTGAAATAACTCTTTTGCAATATGTTGATGACCTCTTAATAGCAGCCAGATCCCCGGAAACTTGTGTTCAAAGGACTGAGGACCTCTTGAAGACTCTGGGGGAGCTAGGCTACCGAGCCTCAGCAACAAAGGCTCAGATCTGCAAGTCGGAGGTAACTTATCTGGGGTACCTATTAAAAGGGGGGCAACGCTGGCTAACCAAAGCCCGAAAGGAAACAGTCCTACGCATCCCTAGACCCCAGTCGACACGGCAAATGAGAGAATTCCTGGGGTCGGCAGGGTTCTGTAGGTTATGGATACCCGGATTTGCTGAGTTAGCCAAGCCCCTATACCAGGCAACAAAGGAACATCAGCCCTTCAATTGGACGGAAGAGGCTGAGCTGGCCTTTCAACAAATCAAAACTGCCTTGTTATCAGCCCCCGCGCTGGGGCTCCCTGATGTCTCCAAGCCCTTCCACTTATACGTAGATGAAAGTAAGGTTGTTGCAAAAGCCGTGTTAACACAGTACCTAGGCCCCTGGCAGAGGCCAGTTGCCTATTTGTCAAAAAAAATTAGATTCAGTGGCTGCTGGCTGGCCACCCTGCCTGCGGATAATCGCGGCGACCGCCCTAATGGTCCGAGACGCTGATAAACTTATCATGGGGCAAGAGTTGCGCGTTATAACCCCGCATGCCATTGAAGGCGTCCTCCGGCAGCCGCCGGACCGATGGATGAGTAACGCCCGGCTCACCCACTATCAAGGACTGCTGTTAAACCCCCTCAGAATAACTTTTCTGCCCCCAACCTCTTTAAACCCTGCTTCACTGCTGCCAAATCCAGACTTGGACGCCCCGTTCCATGAGTGCACTGAGATACTGGCTCAGGTGCATGGGGTGCGGGAGGACCTGCAAGATCGTCCGCTCCCCGACACAGAACTCACCTGGTTCACTGATGGCAGCAGCTACGTCCACCAAGGCCAGCGGTATGCAGGAGCGGCTGTAACGTCAGAGACTGAGGTAATCTGGGCGGAACCCTTGCCTCCAGGGACATCGGCCCAAAGAGCCGAACTGATAGCCCTCACACAGGCCCTCAACCTAGGGGCAGAGAAAAAACTAACAGTATACACGGATAGCCGCTATGCTTTCGCTACTGCGTACATACATAGGGCCATCTACAGAGAAAGAGGACTATTAACAGCCGAAGGCAAAGAAATAAAAAACAAGCAAGAGATCCTATTAACTCTATTAACTGCTTTGTGGAAACCAAAGAAATTGGCTATCGTACATTGCCCTGGGCATCAGAAACCAACTACGCCAATTGCTCGAGGCAACTTCTTAGCCGACCAAACCGCAAGGAGCATAGCAAAAGCTCCCAGTCAGCTCCTCGCGCTCCAGCTCCCCGATCCTGGCCCGCGAAATTTGCCATGTTTTCCCGACTATACCGAACAGGATCACGAATGGATGAACACGCTTCCCCTAAAACAGGTTAAAAATGGGTGGTGGACTGATATAAATGACCAAACCATCCTACCAGAAAAATTAGGACGGCAGGTGTTGGAACACATCCACTGGACAACCCACCTGGGTGCCTGGCGAATGATGGACTTAATCAGGCACGCCAAGTTTAGAATCAGGCGCATAGCTGAACTGGCCAGCGATGTCACAACAAATTGCAAAGCCTGCCAACTAAACAACGCTTGCCCCCAAACCCAGACCACCGCAGGAATTAGGTGTAGAGGAACTAGGCCTGGTATCTATTGGGAAATAGACTTTACTGAGATAAAGCCTGGAAAATATAGGTATCAGTACTTACTTGTCTTTGTAGATACTTTTTCAGGATGGACAGAAGCGTTCTCAACTAAGAGAGAAACTGCTCAGGTTGTAGCAAAGAAAATTTTGGAAGAAATCCTCCCCAGGTATGGCTTTCCCATCCAAATAGGGTCAGACAATGGACCAGCCTTCGTTGCTAAGGTAAGTCAGGATTTGGCTTCCATTCTTGGAGCAAATTGGAAATTACATTGTGCTTATAGGCCCCAAAGCTCAGGACAGGTAGAAAGGATGAATCGGACTCTGAAGGAGACCTTAACTAAATTGACCATGGAGACTGGCGCTAATTGGGTAGTACTTCTCCCCTACGCTCTGTTCCAGGCCCGAAATACCCCTTACAGACTGGGCCTCACACCATATGAAATCATGTATGGCAGACCCCCACCCCTGGTCCCCAGTCTAAAAGATGACTTACTCAAACCTGAAACTGAAAATGTCTCTGAGCTCCTGTTCTCCTTACAAGCCTTACAGAAAATTCACCAGGAAATTTGGCCCAGACTACGAGAACTGTACGAGGCAGGACCTCCGCCGACGCCTCATCCGTTCCAGCCGGGAGACTAGGTCCTAGTCAAGCGCCACCGGCAAGAAACTCTTCAACCCAGGTGGAAAGGACCACTGCAAGTACTCCTGACTACTCCCACCGCTCTCAAAGTAGAAGGCATCGCTTCGTGGATCCACTACACACACGTCAAACCAGTGGACCCAACATCCGACCTTCTCGAGCCGTCTGGAGCACCGGTTACATGGACTGTAGACAAAGCTAAGAACAATCCCTTAAAGCTAACCCTGCGCCGTCACCCACATAGCCGTAACCATGTCTAGCTTGCCTATGCTTTTATGCCTTATACATCTGACTCTCCTAACTGCTGCTCCGTCTAATCCCTATGTCTGGAGGTTCTGGCTCTATGAGAACAAAACTCACCCCGGGGAAACCCCCCAAGCGGGTAAACTGCTAGCTAGTGCAGACTGCCCCCCCTCCGGGTGCAATACTCCAATTTACCTCAATTTCACTAATTTCCAAATTGCCCAACTGGGGATACCCATGATTTGTTTTGAATATGATCAGACTGAATATAATTGTAAGAATTATTGGTGGCACCAGAATGCAGGTTGCCCATACCACTATTGTAAAATGCACTCAGCCAAGGTATAGGACGAATACCTGAGAAAGTCTAACCTCCTCAGGACTCGCTACCCGACAGGGACTCCCAACATATTCACTTGGATAATAACAGATCCAGGGCACTCCCGGTGGACATCGCCCCAACATGGGGCAGTCTACTATGATGCCAGTAGTAGCTGGCCTAGTAGCCACCTGTACTTGTGGTGGAGTCTAGTCCAGATTCGACCCTTAATCCATACACAAATCCACAGACAGGAAACCAAGCTATCACAAGACTTGCAGCCCTTCTCCTGGCTAACCCTATTACAAGAAGGGCTAGCATTCGCCAACCTCACTGGTTTAGGCGACCTGTCCTCTTGCTTTATGTGTGCAACCTTAGGAAGACCACCATTAACCGCTGTTCCCCTTTCCTCCCCACCCACAAACTATATGCCAGATTCTAATTCATCAACAGTTGCAATACCTGATGTAGCCCTGTACTGTGACCCATACCAAGAGAAATACCCCTACTGTTATTCAGCATTTAGTAGCAGCCTCTGCAACCAGACGGCTACATACCCTAATAGCCCCATACGTGCTCCCCCTGGTGTGTTCTTCTGGTGTAATATGACTCTGTTAAAAACTCTATCCAAAAGCATCTCTGACGGACAGTTGTGCATCCCTGTTACACTAGTTCCCCGACTGACCCTGCTGACCCTGGCAGAGTTCATAGGCTGGGCAAGGACTGCCCCAACTGAAACTGCGCGACATAGACGAGCAGTTTATCTACCACTAATTGCCGGAATATCCTTAACCACCTCTGTCGTCGCAGCGGGGTTAGCAGGAGGGGCCCTACAACACTCCATGATAGAAAACGACAAGCTGTTACAACAGTTCTCTGTTGCTATGGAAGACTCCGCCTATTCCCTAGCCTCCCTTCAGTGGCAGCTCACCTCCCTAGCACAGGTCACCCTTCAAAACCGCAGAGCCTTAGACTTACTCACGGCTGAGAAAGGAGGTACCTGCATGTTCCTCAAAGAAGAATGCTGTTTCTATATAAATAAGTCAGGGTTAGTTGAGGAAAGAGTCCAACGCCTATACGAACTAAGCTTAGAAATGAAAAAGCAACAATTCACTACAGCCACTAACAATTGGTGGAGCTCTTCAATGTTTTCCCTTCTGGCACCCCTTTTAAGCCCCCTAATGTCTTTACTACTTCTATTCACTATAGGCCCCTGTGTGATAAATAGAATTTTACAATTTGTCAGAGAAAGGTTTGATACTATCCAACTAATGGTCCTCCGTAGCCATCACCAGCCTCTCCTGCACCCAGAAAGTGAGGCTATATTATAAGACTCTGGAAATCCAAGATTGGACATCCAGTTACTTATGAGAAGGGGGAAATGAAAGGACACAAAGATAGATGTGTACCCGCCCCCCACCCGCTACACCCTTGTTCTGCTCTCTAATCTTTGCACATACCAGAGATTTCGTAAGTTCTGTGAGTACCTGGTTTTCTGCACGTACCAGAGATTTTGTTTTGCACATACCAGAGATTTTGTAAGTTCTGAGGCAAGGTCACAAGACGTGTTTAAGTAAGATAAACTCTTGCTGCCATAAACCTGCTCTCCCGCCTCAAAGTTTGAACCAAAATATCAGAAATGGCGGGAACCAATCATAGTTAGCCAAATCGCCTTGTTCAAACACTAGCCAATCATATATCTGATTTGTATAATAACTCTATGCCCACTTTTCTTAGACTATATAACACTGCTCGGAGCTCAGTGGGGGAGCTCTCCTGCCCGTCTCGTTTCACGAGCGAGGGAGAGTTCCAGGTTCGAACCTGTAATAAAGATCCTTGCTGCTTAGCTTTGACTCTGGACTCTGGTGGTCTTCTTTGGGGAATAAACGGTCTAGGCATAACAATCTTTACTCTCTGGGACTCTGTCTCATCTGTAAAATGGACGGATGATCTTCAAGATGTAGAATCAACGCCTTCTGAGTCTCCCTCACCCACCACCATCATCTAGTCCCATCAGTCCCTGCCAGGAAGCCTGAGGAATGGCCAGCACTTCCCAGACTGCCACAGCATCCCTGAGAAACTCCTGAACTTGAGATTTCAGCCCCCCAAAATTTGAAGGTGGTGCTTAGAATGAAAAAGTGAATCAGTCCTTCCCACCTTTCCCACCACCCAGCACCAAAAGATTTCAGGATCAGATTTGCCAAGCAAGAGATGTTACAGGAAAGGAGTCCCGATTAAGATCCCAGGAGAGAGTTCTTGGATCTCACACAAGAAAGAATTCAGGGCAAGTCCACAGTGCAAAGCAAAAGCAAGTTTAGTAAGAAAGTAAAGGAATAAAAGAATGGCTACTCTATATAGACAGAGCAGCCCTGAGGGCTGTCGGTTGCCCATTTTTATAATTATTTATTGATTTTATACTGAATGAGGGGTGGATTATTCATGCCTCCCCTTTTTAGACCATATAGGGTAACTTCTTGATGTTGCCATGGCATTTGTAAACTGTCATGGCGCTGGTGGGAGTGTAGCAGTGAGGACAACCAGAGGTCACTGTCATTGCCATCTTGGTTTGGGTGGGTTTTGGCCAGTTTCTTTGCTGCAACCTGTTTTATCAGCAAGGTCTCTAGGACCTGTATCTTGTGCTGACCTCCTATCTCATCCTGTGACAGAGAATGCTTGTCTGTCTGGGAATGCAGCCCAGTAGGTCTCAGCCTGATTTTACCCAGTTCCTATTCAAGATGGAGTTGCTGTGGTTCACATTCCTCTGACATTTGCCTCATCCCTATTATAAGAGAAACTTTAATCCTAAAAGTTTCAGAGGGACGAAGATCCATCTTCTGTAACTTCTTCAGGCCAAATAGGGGTGATGATATTCCTGCCTACCTATTAGGGTCTCTTATATTCAGGGTAGAGAGGAGCTCAGTCAGAAAACATCAGTATGGTGAGGGCCATACTGGTGAGGATCATAACTCCAAGTTCCAACAAAAGGTGATATCTGGAAGATTAGTAAGTATTCAGTTTAAGAAAACATTCAGCAAGCTTATCCTGCACTCCTACACAAAGAGTACAATAGGAATATATTCCACAAGAGTAAAGCAAAATAAGTAAAATTATCCCAAGTAACCTAAATTAGAAGGCTTTTCATGAACTGGGCAACTGTTGGAACCAAGCTGATGTGGGGTTGCTAGCTGATTCCAGGGTGTCCAGAATTAGAATATTGATTCAGATTTTTACATTACCCATCTTTCACGCACATCCATGTGAAGAGACCACCAAACAGGCTTTGTGTGAGCAATAAAGCTTTTTAATCACCTGGGTGAAGGCCAGCTGAGTCCATGAAGAGATTCAGTGAAGGGAGGTAGGGGTGGGGCCATTTTATAGGATTTGGGTAGGTAGTGGAAAATTACAGTCAAAGGGGGTTGTTCTCTGGCTGGCAGGGGTGGGGGCCACAAGGTGCTCAGTGGGGAAGCTTTTGAGCCAGGATGAGCCAGGAGAAAGAATTTCACTGGTAATATCATCAGTTAAGGCAGGAACTGGCCATTTTCACTTCTTTTGTCATTCTTCACTTGCTTCAGGCCATCTGGATGAATACGTGCAGGCTTGGGCTCAGAGGCCTGACACCATCACTCTTGTTTGTTTTGAGTAGCAGTCAGAGATCACTGGTTGGTTCACGGGAATAAGCAGGGTTAGCCTAAATTGCAGAAACAAACTTAAAAACAACTGATGAGACTAGAATCTAATAACAAGTGTACCATAGTTCTTGAAACATAATATTTCTCTCTCCAGTTTCCCATTTTTACTAAAGACGAATCTTGGTAAGACTGATTTACTTTATTATACTTGGCCTGATTATTTGTATAAAGTGCAGCAAGAATAATTATTTTTCATATAAGCTCTTTTATTTATTTATTTATTGAGATGGAATCTCACTCTGTCACCCAGGCTGGAGTGCAGTGGTGCAATCTCAGCTCACTACAATCTCTGCCTCCTGGGCTCAAGCAATTCTCCTGCCTCAGCCTCCCAAGTAGCTGGGATTACAGGTGCCCATCACCGTGCCTTACTAATATTTGTGTATTTTTAGTACAGACAGGATTTCACCTTGTTGGCCAGGCTGGTCTCGAACTCCTGACCTCAAGTGATCTGCCCACCTTGGCCTCCGGATGTGCTGGGATTACAGGTGTGAGCCATGGCACCCAGCCACATAAGCTCTTTTTAAATTGGCATTCATGGAACTCTGTTCCAAAGAAGGAATCTTAGATAAGACTCCTAGAACTGAGCCCTGCCATGGGTTTGTACCCTCAGATACCTATGAGTTGGGTAAATTCCTCTCTTCTTGAGGTTCCAAGATAACTTGGAGTTCCTGGGCCTGTTAGAAAGTGACATTGTTTACTTACCGCAGGTCAGAAACCCTGTACAAGGACTGTGTAGGCAAGGTATGAGGCCAGTTCCCCAGGGGGCTTCTATTGGCTCTATAAGTCAAGTTTAATTCCTTAAAAGAAAACATGCCATTCCAGTCAAAGCCTTGATAAAATAACCAGTTTCTCCAATTATGTCCTGTTGCAAAAGAAAACATATACTTATTTGTACTTATGCAGATAACTATATTGCATAAATTAGGAATATTCAATTAGTTTGACCATATGTAAGATTTTCATAAACCTTTTATTAACCCTTTACTTTTTTTGTGAAAGAACAGATTAGTGTTCTAAGAAAAACCTGTTGTACTTTTATTCCAATGCTTAATTTATGGAAAACCTGAATAATACCCCTTTAACTTTAGCCAATATGTTCACATGAAGAATTTATTTTTACAAGATTCATTTTTTTATAAACTTTTCATAACTTGCTCAAACCTTTAGCTTTATCCTGTTTAACTTAAAACAATCCCTTTGCCGGGCGCGGTGGCTCACGCCTGTAATCCCAGCACTTTGGGAGGCTGAGGCGGGCGGATCACAAGGTCAGGAGATCGAGACCACGGTGAAACCCCGTCTCTACTAAAAAAATACAAAAAATTAGCCGGGCGCGGTTGTGGGCGCCTGTAGTCCCAGCTACTCGGGAGGCTGAGGCAGGAGAATGGCGTGAACCCGGGAGGCGGAGCTTGCAGTGAGCCGAGATCGCGCCACTGCACTCCAGCCTGGGCGACAGAGCGAGACTCCGTCTCAAAAAAAAAAAAAAAAACAATCCCTTTACCCTTTAGGCAAGAAAAATCCACATTCCCGGGACTTCTTATAATCTTTTACCAAAAATACATTTCACTTTCCCTACATGCCTTACATGTGGAAGAACTGTTTCTTTAGTAGTCTCAAATACATATTACAATGTTAACTCTTAGCAACTTTTACTTTTGGTGAAAACCTTGGTAAGTAAGGGGTTTGGGTCCAGGGTTTCCACACTGTAGTCCCTTCAGTGGTCACCAGAAAGATGTTATAGGAAAGGTGTCCCCATCCAGACCCCAAGAGAGGGTTCTTGGAACTGGCACAGAAAGAATTCAGGGCGAGTCCACAGTGCAAAGCAAAAGCAAGTTTACTAAGAAAGTAAAGAATAAAAGAATGGCTACTCCATAGACAAAGCAGCCTCAAGGGCTACTGGTTGCCCATTTTTACAGGTATTTCTTGATTATATGCTAATTGAGGGGTGGATTATTCATGTCTCCCCTTTTTCGACCATATAGGGTAACTTCCTGATGTTGCCATGGCATTTGTAAACTGTCATGGCGCTGGTGGGAGTGTAGCAGTGAGGATGACCAGAGGACACTCTCATCTCCGTCTTGCTTTTGGTGGGTTTTGGCCAGCTTCCTTCCTGCAAACTGTTTTATCAGCAAGGTCTTTATGACCTGTATCTTGTGCTGACCTCCTATCTCATTCTGTGACTGACAATGCCTTAACTTTCTGGGAATGCAGCCCAGTGTTACCAGGGGGTCCTTGTTCTTAGAGCTCCCAAGATGGGCCAGGTGCAGTGGCTCATGCCTGTAATCCCAGCTCTCAGGGAGGCAGAGGCGGGAGGATAGCTTGAGCCCAGGAGTTCAAGACCTGCCTGGGTAATATAGCAAGACCCCATTCTCCACAAAAAGGGAAAAGAAAAAAAAAAAGAGCTCCCAAGATGGTAGTGGGCCAATTCCAAGATGGCGGTAAGGGAGCAGACCATCCCTCATATGGTCTTATGCCCAATTTCTGCCTCCAAAGAAAGAAGAAATAAAAACTAAAAGGCAGAAATGAAATCCACAGGCAGACAGCCCAGCGCCACACCCTGGGCCTGGTAGTTAAAGATCAACCCCTAACCTAACAGGTTATGTTATCTATAGATTACAGACATTATATAGAAATGCACTGTGAAAATCCCTATCTTGTTTTGTTCCGATCTAATTACCAGTGCACGCAGCCCCCAGTCACGTACCCCCTGCTTGCTCAATCCATCACGACCCTGTCATGCACACCCTTAGAGTTGTGAGCCCTTAAAAGGGACAGGAATTGCTCACTCGGGGAGCTCGGCTCTTGAGACAGAAGTCTTGCCAATGCTCCTGGCCGAATAAACCCCTTCCTTCTTTAACTTGGAGTCTGAGGAGTTTTGTCTGTGGCTCCTCCTGCTACATTTCTTGGTTCCTTGATCAGTAAGCGAGGTGATTGGCAGATGGTGGAGGCAGCTCCTTAGGTGGCTTAAGCCTGCCCTGTGAAACATCCCTGTGGGGGACTCCGACCAGCCAGAGCGATGCAGATCCTGAGAGTGCTCCCAGGTAAGCATTTGCCCCAGTGGGACGCCTCGCCAGAGCAGTGTGTGGCAGGCCCCCATGGAGGATCCAAGTAGAGGCTGAACACCAGGAAGGAATGGGCACATCTAAAATTTGGTAAGACTAGTCTTTGAAACTTGCCCACTCTGTTTGAGTGGAAGCGTGGCCTGATCACCCATGGTGTGCCTTTATTGGCACTTTGGTTTTGGTTTTCATTTTGACTTGGTTTGAATTGCTTGACAGGACTGGTCTTGGAAACTTGCCCACTCCATTTGAGTGGAAGTGTGGCCTGATCACCCATGGTGTGCCTGTACCAGCACTTTGGTTTTTGTTTTTGACTTGACTTGGCCTGCTTGATACTTTGGTTTTGGTTTTGACCTGGCTTGGATTTCTGGATGTTCTGATTTTGGTTTTGATTTTGTTTTGGTGCAAACTGCAAAAGTGTGTGTGTGTCCTTTTTACCCATTCTTTGTTTTGTGGTGTGCATGTGGTGTGAGCATGGTGTTTTGTCTCAAAGAAGCATAGGTCAGGCACAAATAAGCCCACCCTACTAGGAACTATGTTGAAAAATTTCAAAAAAGAATTTAAAGGAGACTATGGAATACTATGACACTAGGAAAACTTAAAACTTTGTGTAAGATAGACTGGCCAGCATTAAAGGTAGATTTGCCATTAGAAGGAAGCCTGGGCCAGGTGCAGTGTCTCACGCCTGTAATCCCAGCACTTTGGGAGGCCGAGGCAGGCGGATCACGAAGTCAGGAGATCGAGACCATCCTGGCTAGCACGGTGAAACCCCGTCTCTGCTAAAAATTCAAAAAATTAGCCAGGCACGATGGCGGGCGCCTATGGTCCAAGCTACTCAGGAGGCTGAGGTAGGAGAATGGCATGAACCTGGGAGGCAGAGCTTGCAGTGAGCCGAGATCACACCACATCATTGATGAACTGAATGTGCTAGTACCAGAAATTCCAGGAAAAACAAGAAATTTGTTCTTGCAATTAGCTGAGCATGTAGCCCAGTCTCTCAATGTCACTTCATGTTATGTATGTGGAGGAACTGTAATAGGAGATCAATGGCCATGGGAAGCCCAAGAATTAGTACCTACAGACCCAGTTCCTGATGAATTCCCAGCTCAAAAGAATCACCCTGATAATTTCTGGGTCCTAAAAGCCTCAATTATTGGACAATATGGCATAGCTAAAGAAAGAAAAGAATTCAGTCACCCTATAGGATGACCTAGTTGTCTGGGACAGAAACTATATAATGGTACCACAAAAACAATCATGTGGTGGAGTTCAAATCAAACAGAGGAATCCATTTAGTAAATTCCCAAAGTTGCAAACCGTGTGGACCCACCCAGAGTCTCACTGGGACTGGACAGCCCCCACTGGATTATATTGGATATGTAGGCATAGAGCTTATGCCAAATTACCTGACCCGTGGGCAGGTAGTTGTGTTATTGGCACTATTAAACCATCTTTCTTCCTACTGCCCATAAAAACAGGTGAACTCCTGGGTTTCCCTGTCTATGCTTCCTGCAAAAAGAGAAGCATAGCTATAGGAAATTGGAAAGACCATGAATGGCCCCCTGAGAGAATCATACAATATTGTGGGCCTGCTACTTGGGCAAAAGACGGCTCGTGGGGATCCCGGACCCCCATTTACATGATCAACTGAATCATACCGTAACAAGCTGTCTTAGAAATAATCACTAATAAAACCGGCAGAGCCTTGACTATTCTGGTCCAGCAAGAAACTCAGATGAGAAATGCTATCTATCAAAATAGATTAGCTCTCGACTACTTGCTAGCAGCTGAAGGAGGGGTCTGTGGAAAATTTAACCTTACTAATTGCCGTCTACACATACATGATCAAGGGCAAGTAGTTGAAGAAATAGTTAGAAATATGACAAAACTGGCACGTGTGCCCATGCAAGTGTGGCATGGATTTGAGCCTGGGGCCACGTTTGGAAAATGGTTCCCAGCGATAGGAGGATCTAAAACTCTTATAATAGGAGTTATAATAATAATAGGAACCTACCTACTGCTCCCTTGTTTGCTACCTGCACTTCTTCAAATGATAAAAAGCTTCATCGCTACCTTAGTTCACCAAAATGCTTTAGCACAAGTGTACTATATGAATCACTATCAATCTGTCTTGGAAGAAGACATGGGTAGCGAAAATGAAAATGACAACTCCCACAAATCAAAACAGTGAAACTCTCAAAAGGGGGGAATAAGGGAGGAGACCACCCCTCATATCGTCTTATGCCCAATTTCTGCCTCCAAAAAAGGAAGAAGTAAAAGCTAAAAAGCAGAAATAAAATCCACAGGCAGACAGCCCAGCTCCATACCTGGGCCTGGTAGTTAGAGATCGACCCCTGACCTAATAGGTTATGTTATCTGTAGATTACAGACATTCTAGAGAAATGCACTGTGAAAATCCATATCTTGTTTTGTTCCAATCTAATTACTGGTGCATGTAGCCCCCAGTCACGTACCCCCTGCTTGCTTAATCGATCACAACCCTCTCACACGCACCCCCTTAGAGTTGTGAGCCCTTAAAAGGGACAGGAATTGCTCACTTGGGGAGCTCGGCTCTTGAGACAGAAGTCTTGCCGATGCCCCCGGCCGAATAAACCCCTTCCTTCTTTAACTCGGTGTCTGAGGAGTTTTGTCTGCCACTCGTCCTGCTACAGCGGCAAGCCTCTTGTTCTCTGACCTGGGGTTCTTGGCCTCACGGATTCCAAGAAATGGAATCTTGGGCCATGCAGTGAGTGTTACAGCTCTATTAGAAGCCGTGGATCATGGAAGAGAACCGTGGAACCCAGCAACTAGTGTTCAGCTCAATTAGGATGAACCCGGGCACTTAGCCGTGAAGGAACAATGGCGAGCCTCTAGCCAGATCAGGAGCTGCAATGGGCATCTCACTGGATCAGTAGCACAGCGGACACCCTGTCGGATTCGGAGGGGTGGAAGTCAGCGGCGGTTCTGCGACGGCAGCAAACAGCAGTGGTGAATAGTGAGCGAAAGCTCAGCTGTAACAAACACGGATCAGAAGAGTGTGCAGTTACAAGATTTAATAAAGTGAAAACAGAGATCCCATAAAATGGGAGGGGACCCAAAGGGGGTTGCCATTGCTGGCTCGAATGCCTGAGTTTATATCCCAATTATTGTCTCTCCCCCTGTGCTCTCAGGTGACAGATGATTGGCTATTTCTTTACCTCCTGTTTTTGCCTAATTAGCATTTTAGTGAGCTTTCTTTACTACCTGATTTGTCAGGTGTGAGCTAAGTTCCAAGTCCCGTGTTTAAAGGTGGATGCGGGGCCGGGCGCGGTGGCTCAAGCCTGTAATCCCAGCACTTTGGGAGGCCGAGGCGGGCGGATTACAAGGTCAGGAGATCGAGACCACAGTGAAACCCCGTCTCTACTAAAAATACAAAAAATTAGCCGGGCGCGGTGGCGGGCGCCTGTAGTCCCAGCTACTCAGGAGGCTGAGGCAGGAGAATGGCGGGAACCCGGGAGGCGGAGCTTGCAGTGAGCCGAGATCGTGCCACTGCACTCCAGCCTGGGCAACAGCGTGAGACTCCGTCTCAAATAAATAAATAAATAAATAAATAAAAAATAAAGGTGGATGCGGTCACCTTCCCAGCTAGGCTTAGGGATTTTTAGTCAGCCTAGGAAATCCAGCTAGTCCTGTATCTCACCAGTACGTCTCAGCCGCATTTTACCCAGCTCCTATTCAATATGGAGTTGCTCTGGTTCACATGCCTTTGACAGAGACATCAAGATGAAGGAATGATAGCCCAAAGAGAAGCCAGGATCTGGACTGTGGTCTAAACAAAGGACAGTATTCTTGAGCTATATTTAATACAGAGATCCAGAAAAGCCAGGAACACTGAGTCTGTGTAGCTAGTCTGGAAGGCAATGTGAGTCATAGGCCCCAGCTGAGAATGTTCTTTTGAAATAATGACTGTAGATACTCATTAGTACACGTGCCTTCCTTTCAAACTCAAACTGGCCAGTTTGGAAAGGCTAGGTGGAATTTTCTGTTTAAAAGTTTGTGGGGAAAAGAAAGATCAGACTGTTACTGTGTCTATATAGAAAGAAGTAGACATAAGAGACTCCATTTTGTTCTGTATTTGAGATGCTGTTAATCTGTGACCCTACCCTCAACGTTGTCCTTGCAAGAGATATGTGCTGTGGTGACTCAAGGTTTAATGGATTTTGGGCTGTGCAGGGTGTGCTTTGTTAAACAAGTGCCTGAAGGCAGTATGCTTGTGAAAAGTCATCACCATTCTCTTAATCTCAAGCACCCAGGGACACGTACACTGCCAAAGGTCGCAGGGACCTCTGCCTAGGAAAGCTAGGTATTGTCCAAGGTTTCTCCCCACGCGATAGTCTGAAATATGGCCTCGTGGGAAGGGAAAGACCTGATCGTCCCCCAGCCTGACACCCGTGAAGGGTCTGTGCTGAGGAGGACTAGTACAAGAGGAAAGAAGGCCTCTTGGCGGTTGAGATAGGGAAAAGCATCTGTCTCCTGCCCGTCCCTGGGCAATGGAACATCTCGGTGTAAAACCCAATTGTATGTTCTGTTTACTGAGAAAGGAGAAAACCGCCTTAGGGCTGAAGGTGGGACTTGCTAGTGCAATGCTGCTCTTTATACACTAAAAAGGTTTATGGAGATGTTTGCATATGCATATCAAGGCACAGCACTTTTTCTTAAACTTATTCATGTCACAGAGATCTTTATTCATGTGTCTTACTGCTGACCTTCTCCCTACGATGATCCTGTTATCCTGCCACTTTCCTTTTTCTAAGACAGTAAAGATAATGATCAATAAATACTGAGGGAACTCAGAGACCGGTGCAGGCACCGGTCCCCTGGGCCCACTTTTTCTTTCTCTATACTTTGTTTCTGTGTCTCATTTCTTTTCTCAAGTCTCTCGTTCCACCTAACGAGAAACGCCAACAGGTGTGGAGGGGCAGGCCACCCCTTCAAAAGTTGTTAACGAAGAAAGTCAAACTGTAAAATATTTAAAGAAGTTTATTCTGAACCTTGTAATTTGGTGACCTTGGCCCATGACACAGCCTCAGGAGGTCCTGAGAACATGGGTTCAAGGTAGTTGGGTTACCATTTGATTTTATACATTTTAGGCAGACAGATATTACAGGCAAAGACATAAATCAACACATGTAAGGTATACATTGGTTGAGCCAGGAAAGGTGGGACATCTCCAAGTTGGGAGTGGGATGCTTCCAGGTAATAGATGGATGCAAAGATTTTCTGATTGGCAGTTGGTTGAAAGAGTTAAGCTTTTCCTGAAGAATTGAAGTCAGCATAAAGAAATGCTTGAGTTAAGAGGGGTTGTGGAAGCCAAGGTTTTTGTTAGGTAGATGAAGCCTCTGAGTAGCAGGCTTCAGAGTATATAGATGGTAAATGTCTCTTATCAGACCTTAAAAGGTGTCAGACTCTTAGTTGAATTTCTCCTGGATGAGGGAAAGACCTGGAAAAGGAAGGGATTCTCTACAGAATGCAAATTTTCCCAAGACAAAGCTTCGCAAGGCCATTCCAAAATATGTCAAAGAAATATATTTTAGGGTAAAATACTTGTAGTTCCTTTAGACCCTGTTATCTGTCATGTGATGCTATGCCAGAGTTGGGTTGGAATTTGGGATCTTATTGCTATAAAGAGTCTGTTTTATCAGTCTTAAGATCTCTATTTTATTTTATTTTATTTTATTTATTTTTTTTTTTTTTGAGACGGAGTCTCGCTCTGCTGCCCAGGCTGGAGTGCAGTGGCCGGATCTCAGCTCACTGCAAGCTCCGCCTCCCGGGTTCATGCCATTCTCCTGCCTCAGCCTCCCGAGTAGCTGGGACTACAGGCGCCTGCCACCTCGCCCGGCTAGTTTTTTGTATTTTTTTTTAGTAGAGATGGGGTTTCACCGTGTCAGCCAGGATGGTCTCGATCTCCTGACCTCGTGATCCGCCCGTCTCGGCCTCCCAAAGTGCTGGGATTACAGGCTTGAGCCACCGCGCCCGGCTAAGATCTCTATTTTAATGTTAATGCTGGTCAGTTGCACCTAAACTCCAAAGGGAGAAAAGTATACTGAGGTTATCCTACCTCCCTTCCCATCTAGTGACCTGAACTTGTTTTTTAGGTTGTCTTGGGGATCTCCTTGGGCAAGGGGGTGAAGGTCCATTCAGTTGATTGGGGGGCTTAGTATTTTATTTTTAGTTTACAGAGTAAAAAACACAAAAGGTCAAAGTAGTGAATTTTAAATCCATAATCTTTTCAAAATGACTGCATCTCTATGCTCACTAGATTTTCCTAAAAGAGGTGATTTTCAAGGTGTAAATTGACCAACTAGGCTTCTCTCAGAACTAAATCTTTGCAGGGTTACACGGAATATTTGTCCTTGAGAACACTTTGGGTTCTCTGTCCGTGTCAGAAAGTCCTTCATTCAAGGTTTTCGGACTGGGTGCCATGGCTCGCGCCTGTAATCCCAGCACTTTGGAAAGCCAAGGCAGGAGGATGGCTTGAGGCCAGGAGTTTGAGAGCAGCCTGGACAACATAGTGAGACCTCATCTCTATTAAAAATAATAATAATCAGATTTTCTGTGTACCTTTACCCAATTATAATATATAGCCATAGTTGTCAAAACCCAGTAACTTGACATTGGTACAACTATACTATTAACTCTAGGAGAGACTGTATTCAGATTTCATCAGTTTGTAAATGTATTTGTGTGTGTGTGTGTGTGTGTGTGTGTGTGTAGTACTATAGAGTTTTATCACATACATTTTCATGTAGCTACCACCACAATCAGATTACAGAATTGTTCTCTTGCCACAAAGAAACTTCCTTGTTACCTCACAGTCACCTCTTCCCCAACTCCTAACTCCTGGCTACCACTGATCTATTCTCAAGTACTATAATTTGTTATTTCAAGAATGTTCAATATGTATGATTTCAAGAATCATACAATATATAGCTCTTTGAGACTGGCTCTTGTCATCAGCTGACATGCCCTTTAGATCCATTCAAATTATGTACCAAGCCTGGCACGATGGCTCACGCCTGTAATCCCAGCACTTTGGGAGGCCAAGGCGGGCGGATCACAAGGTCAGGAGATCGAGACCATCCTGCCCAACACAGTGAAAACCCATCTGTACTAAAAATAGAAAAAAATTAGCTGGGCGTGGTGGCAAGCACCTGTAGTCCCAGATACTCATGAGGCTGAGGCAGGAGAACGGCGTGAACCCAGGACGCAGAGCTTGCAGTAAGCCGAGATCGCGCCACCTCCAGCCTAGGTGAGAGTGAGACTCTGTCTCAAAAAACAAAACAAAACAAAACAAAACAAAAAAACAAAAAAACAAAACTATGTATCAAATTTTTTTCCTTTTTTTTTATGAAAACAGAGTTTCACTATGTTGCCCAGGCTGGAGTTCTATGGCACCATCTTGGCTCACTGCAATCTCCGCCTCTCAGGTTCAAGCTATTATCCTGCCTCAGTCTCCCGAATAGCTGGGACTATAGCCACGTGCCACCACACTGGCCTAATTTCTGTAGTTTTAGTAGAGACGGGGTTTCGCCATGTTGGCTAGGCTGGTCTCGAACTCCTGACCTCAAGTGATCCACCTGCATCAGCCTCCCAAAGTGCTGTAATTACAGTCGTGAGCCACCGTGCCCAGTCAATTTTTTTTTTTTATTGCTAAATAGTATGGCTGCATTAATTTACCCTTTCACCCATTGAAGGACATTTGGGCTGTATCCAGTTTTGGCTATTGCCAATAACGCTGTTATCAACATTGATTGTAGGAAAACAGCCTGCTGCATGGCAAGAGTAACACCATTTTGAAGCAAAACTGCCATGATGACTGATGTCTGCATACGAACTCGCTCCCATTCCCACAACAAGGTCAAGAAACAATGCCCATAGCATCCAACTCCTCATAGAGAAACAATGCCTGTACATAGATAACCCCTCATAAAGATGCTTATCTAACTTCCCCAGTGGTCCCTAGTTGTTTCACAAGAGGGTCTGAGCCATGACCAACTGCACGTTTTATCAAAAACAGCTTGCTAATTAATATTTTCTGGAAAGCAGGTGGGTGTGGGCATCCACCATCTCTTGGCTGCCAGAGACATCACTTCTGTTTGTAAGTCCCTATTAAATGTTTCCTTCTGAGAAACTGGATTTTTCACCCTCCGTCTTCAGCCTTTCACCTCCCTTTGTCTTTGGGAGTTTACATAGACCTGCTCACCACAGAACATTGGCTTACAGGTTTAGGAGTGAGCATCAGTTTTCATTTCTGCAGGAAATCGTAGATTGTATAATTGTAATTGTATGATTGTAATGGTATGTGTATTTTTAAATTTTTGGAACCTGCCAAACTGTTTTTCCAGAGTGGCTGTGTCATTTAATGTTATGTCCCCAATGTATGAGAATCTGGATCCTTTCTAGCACTTGGTAATATTATTATTATTATTATTTGAGACAGGTTTTCTTTTTTTTTTTTTTTTTTTTTTTTGAGTCAGAGTCTGGCTCTGTCGCCCAGGCTGGAGTGCAGTGGTGCAATCTCGGCTCACTTCAACCTCCGCCTCCCGGGTTCACGCCATTCTCCTGCCTCAGCCTCCCAAGTAGCTGGGACTACAGGCGCTGCCACCATGCCTGGCTAATTTTTTTTTGTATTTTTAATAGAGACAGGGTTTCACCATGTCACCATGTTAGCCAGGATGCTCTCAATCTCCTGACCTCGTGATCTGCCCGCCTCGGCCTCCCAAAGTGCTGGGATTACAGGCGTGAGCCACCACGCCTGACAAGACAGGGTTTTACTATGTCACCCAGGCTGGAATGCAGTGGCACAATCACAGATAATTGCAGCCTTGCTGTCTGGGCTTACACGATCCTCCCACCTCAGCTTCTCAAATAGCTGATACCACAGGTGTGCACCACCACACCTGGCTAATTTTATTTTATTTTTTGTAGAGACAGGGGTCTTGTCATGTTGCTTGTGCTGGTCTTGAACTCCTGGCCTCAAATGATCCTTGCACCTTGGCCTCCCAAAGTGCTGGGACTATAGGCATGAGCTATTACCACTGTACCCAGCCCAATCATCTTTTCATGTGCTGACTTGCCATCCATCTTTGGTGACAGGTCATCCTTTGTGGTGAAAGTGTGTGTTTATGTCTTTTGACCATATTCTAATTAGATTGTGTTTTAAAATTGTGATTAAATTTGCATAAAACTTACGGTTTTTAGTTGTGCAGTTCTGTGGCACTAAGCACATTCACACTGTTTAGCCACACCACCATCCATCTCCAGAACTGTTTTATCTTCCCCAGCTAAAATTCTACCAATAAACAATAACTTCATTCTCCCCTCCCACCACTGTTGGGAAAAAGCTGAGTGTTGGGAGGGAAACTGAGGCAGGGCTTGCATCGTGTCCTTGGGAATGTGTCTAGACTCGCTAGCTCCTGTTCCCATTACCTCAAGTAGCAGAACATGTTCCATATAAATGCTAAACCGTCACAGCTGTAAATCATGTGTTTAATGCAACGTGCTCTTTTGTCCTCCACATTCTCAGCACCTGTTTCTTTGTTGGATTACCAATAAATACCGTGGGCTCCCAGAGCGCGGGGCCTTCATGGCCTCTATACAATAGCAATGGCCCCCTGGTGTCCTATCTTTATTTCTTACTGTCTTTTTTCTCAATCCTTTGACTCCGCCAGACTTTGTCACCCCCACGACCTGGTATTGGGTCTGATCACCCCAACATTCCTGGCTGCTTAATGTGGGGCGACAAAGACCTCAGTGAAGGAATGCCAGAGCGTGTGAAAGTTGAGAATGCATCATCAAAGGACATCCGAGGACATCTAAAAGAAGCTCGGTGGGAGGCCAGGCGCTTTGGCTCACACCTGTAATCCCAGCACTTTGGGAGGCTGAGGTGGGCAGATCACAAGGTCAGGAGATTGAGACCATCCTGGCTAACATGGTGAAACCCCATCTCTACTAAAAATACAAGAAAATTTTCCAGGCACGGTGGCGGGTACCTGTAGTCCCAGCTACTCGGGAGGCTGAGGCAGGAGAATGGCGTGAACCGGGGAGGTGGAGCTTGCAGTGAGCCGAGATCGCACCACTGCACTACAGCCTGGGCCACAGAGCCAGACTCCGTCTCAAAAAATAAATTAAAAATGCTTAATAATTGGTCTGCTTGAATGTGTGAGCTGTTTGCACTCAGCCAAGTATTAAAGTACTCACAGAATCAAAAAACTATCTTAATCCTGACTCAAAAGGTTACCTACACACTTGGAAATGAATTTGCGTTAAGAACTGTTTATGGCCGGGCGCGGTGGCTCAAGCCTGTAATCCCAGCACTTTGGGAGGCCGAGACGGGCAGATCACAAGGTCAGGAGATCGAGAGCATCCTGGCTAACACGGCGAAACCCCGTCTCTACTAAAAACACAAAAAAATTAGCCGGGCGAGGTGGTGGCGCCTGTGGTCCCAGCTACTCGGGAGGCTGAGGCAGGAGAATGGCGGGAACCCGGGAGGCGGAGCTTGCAGTGAGCTGAGATCTGGCCACTGCACTCCAGCCTGGGCGACAGAGCGAGACTCCGTCTCAAAAAAAAAAAGAACTGTTTATGGAAATGCAGTTGGGTTGTTATGAAATACTCGGGGACCCAGCCCAGCTCTAGAATTTACCTCTGAGCGCAAAGGCAATGTTGGGCATGCTGGTAAAGGACCACTAGAATCCAGCAGCCTGGACCCCTTTCTTTGTGGTCAAGAAAGACGGGAAAATGGGTGAGAACTGCTACATCGGTGAACGTAACTAATCTGATAAGCAGAGGCCCGTGGGTGGTTACGCACCCTGGAAAGGAATAAGCCTTAGGACCATAGAGGATGCTCTAGGACTAATGCTCATCTGAAAGTGACTAGGGATGCTGGCATCCCTATGTTCTTTTTTTTTCAGATGGGAAAGGTTCCCCCCAAGGCAAAAACATCCCTAAGATGTATTCTGGAGAATTCAGCCCAGAGTATTTGTACCTTTTTCCCTGTCAGACTTGAAGCAAATTAAAATAGACCAGGTAAATTCTCAGATAACCCTGATGACTATATTGATGTTTTACAAGGGTTAGGACAATCCTTTGATGTGACATGGAGAGATATGTTATTGCTAGATCAGACACTAACCCGCCATAACTGCAGCCCGAGAGTTTGGCGATCTCTGGTATCTCAGGTCAATGATAGGATGACAACAGAGGAAAGAGAATGATTCCCCACAGGCCAGCAGGCAGTTCCCAGTGCAGACCTTCACTGGGATGCAGAATCAGAACATGAAGATTGGTGCCGCAGACTTTTGTTAACTTGCGTGCTAGAAGGACTAAGGAAAACTAGGAAGAAGGCTATGAATTATTTAATGACGTCCACTATAACACAGGGAAAGGAAGAAAATCCTACTGCCTTTCTGGAGAGACAAAGAGAGGCATTGAGGAAGCATACCTCCCTGTCACCTGACTCTATTGAAGGCAACTAATCTTGATGAGTTTATCAGTCAGTTGCAGATATTAGAAAAAACTTCAAAAGTCCGCCCTAGGCCTGGAGCAAAACTTAGAAACCCTATTGAACTTGGCAACCTCGGTTTTTTTATAACGGAGATCAGGAGGAGCAGGCTGAACGGGACAAACGGGATTTAAAAAAAAAAAAAAAAAGGCCGCCACTTTAGTCATGACCCTTAGGCAAGCAGACTTTGGAGGCTCTGGAAAAGGGAAAGGCTGGGAAGATCAAATGCCTAGTAGGGCTTGCTTCCAGTGCGGGCTGCAAGGACACTTTAAGAAAGATTGTCCGAATAGAAATAAGCTGCCCCCTCGTCCTTGCCCCTTGTGTCAAGGGAATCACTGGAAGGCACACTGCCCCAGGGAACGAAGGTCCTCTGAGTCCAAAACCACTAACCAGACGATCCAGCAGCAGGACTGAGGGTGCCCAGGGCAAGCGCCAGCCCATGCCATCACTCTCCCCAGGTATGCTTGACCACTGAGGGCCAGGAGGTTAACTGTCTCCTGGACACTGGCACAGCCTTCTCAGTCTTATTCTCCTGTGCCGGACAACTGTCCTCCAGATCTGTCACTATCCGAGGGGTGCTAGGAGAGCCAGTCACTAGATACTTCTCCCAGCACTAAGTTGTGACTGGGGAACTTTACTCTTTTCACATGCTTTTCTAATTATGCCTGAAAGCCCCACTCCTTTGTTAGGGAGAGACATCCTAGCAAAAGCAGGGGCCATTGTACACTAGAATTAGAAGGAAAAAGGGTAAATTTATATACAGACTCTAAGTATGCTTACCTAGTCCCCCATGCCCACGCAGCAATATGGAGAGAAAGGGAATTCCTAACTTCCGAGGGAACACCTGTCAAACATCAGGAAGCCATTAGGCCCCCAAATTCTCCTTACCTCTGAATATACTTGCTCTGATCCCTGCCTAAAGATAATTTTATGGGAAGAGGATTTGCTTGTGTGTCTCCAGGTGACGATCAGGTGCCTGTGTGGGCACCCACCAAACATCTGAAGATCTATCATGAGCCACAGCATCTAGTGGACCCACCTGTACAGTGTGAACTGAAAGTTTGAAAAGCCTCAATCTGGCCAGGTGCAGTGGCTCACGCCTGTCATCCCGGCACTTTGGGAGGCCGAGGCGGGTGGATCACGAGGTCAGGAGATCAAGACCATCCTGGCTAACACGGTGAAACCCCGTCTCTACTAAAAAATACAAAAAGTTAGTTGGGTGTAGTGGTGAGCTCCTGTAGTCCCAGCTACAGGGACTGAGGCTGAGGCAGGAGAATGGCGTGAACCGGGAGGCGGAGCTTGCAGTGAACCAAGGTTGCGCCGCTGCACTCCAGCCTGGGCTACAGAGCAAGACTCCATCTCAAAAAAATAAAATGAAATAAAAAGCCTCAATTTGCTTTCTCCATGCCTTCTGTTAATCAGAAAAGGCCTGTTTCTCATTATCAGTGGAAAGTTTTACCTCGTGGTAATTAACCAAAGAGGCAGAAAGTGAGTTAACAAATGCTTCAGCAACTGCATGCCTCCTGGCTACAACCACAAAAAGGTTTTGCTTCTGTTTCAGTAGATTTACTAATGTGGGGATAACGGTATGCTTGTGTTTTTGCAGGAGATGAACGAACCGTGTGGATGCCCTCAAGATGTGCACGACCATGGAACGAGAGACTGGAGGGACCCATGGATCCCAACCATGGACCGGGTTCCCCCAGTATGAGCCATGAGCCAGGTGAATCTGAATGCCAAGATGGAATGAAGAGTGACCAGAGTCACCATGCATCATGGACCAATGCTTTCTGACTCAGCTCCTCTCTACCCTGAATACAAGAAACCCTAATAGTTAGGCAGGAGTATCATCGCCCCTATTCAGCATGAAGAAGTTACGGAAGATGGACTTTCATCCTTTTGCAACCTCTAGGATTAAGCGTCCTCTTGTAAAAGGGAAAGGGGAGGTATGTGGGAAGCATCCAAACCAGAGTAACTCCAGTTTGAATGAGGGCTAAGAAAAATGAAGCTGGATCACTTTTAAGGGCTGCACAGCCTACAATTGCCTTGCTCAATTTAAAGAGGCCAGCTCTTATGCTAGTAATAATGATAGTAATAACGATACCTTCTCTTTTACAAAAAAGAGAAGGGGGCAGGTTGGGAAAAAGCTGAGTGTTGGGAGGCAAACTGAGGCAGGGCTTGCATAATGTCCTTTGGAACGTGTCTAGACTTGCTGGCTCCTTGCTTCTAGCCCTCCTAGGCTCCTGTTCCCATTATCTCAAGAAGCAGAATATGTTCCATATAAATGCTAAACCATCGCAGCTGTAAATCATGTGTTTAATGCAACATGCTCTTTTGACCTCCACATTCTCAGCACCTGTTTCTTTGTTGGATTACCAATAAATACCGTGAGCTCCCAGAGCGCAGAGCCTTCGCGGCCTCCATACAATAGCAACGGCCTCCTAGTGTCCTATCTTTTTCTCTTTTTCTCAATCCTTTGACTCCACTGGACTTTGTCACCCCCACGACCTGGTGTTGGGTCTGTTCACCCCAACACTCCACCCCTTGGCAATCGCTATTCTGCTCTCTATGAATTTGACTAAGTACCTCATGTAAGTGGCATCATCCAAAATTTGTCTTTTTTTGTGTCTGGCTTATTTCACTTGGCATGTCAAGGTTCACCCATGTTGTACACGTTAGAATTTCATTTATTTCTAAGGCTGTATAGTATTTCATTGTATGCCTACACCACATTTTGCTGATCCATTTGTCTGTTGATGGACATTTGGGTTGCCCCCACCTTTTGGATTTGTGACTAATGCTGCTATAAATATTGGTGTACAAATATCTGTCTGAATGCCTGCTTTTACTTCTTTTGGGTATACAGCATACCTTGGAGATATTGCTGGTATGGTTCCACATCACCACAATAACACAAATATTGCAATAAAGCAAGTCACACAAATTGTTTTGTTTCCCAGCACATATAAAAGTTATGTTTACACTATTTTGCAGTCTATTGTGCCATAGGATTATATCTAAAAATGTGCATACCTTAATTTAAAAATACTTTATTACAAAAAAATGTTAACCATCATCTGAGCCTCAGTGAGTTGTAATCATTTTGCTGGCCGAGGGCCTGGCCTTGATGTTGGTGGCTGCTGACAGATCAGGGTGATGGTTGCTGAAGGTTGGAGTGGTTGTGGCAATTTCTTAAAATAAGACAACAGTGAAGTTTGCCATGTCAAATGACTATTCACAAAGGTTTCTCTGTAGCACATGATGCCATTTGATAGTATTTTACCCCCAACAGACCTTCTTTCAAAATTGGTCAGTCTCCTCCAATCTTGTCACTGCTTTATCAACTAAGTTTATGAAATATTCTAAATCCTTCGTTGTCATTTCTTTTTTTAAATTTTTTCAAAAAGTTTTTAGTAGAGATGACATCTTACTATGTTGCCCAGGCCTGTCTCGAACTCCTGGGCTCAAGTGATCCACCTGCCTTGGCCTCTCAGAGTGCTGGGATTATAGATGAGCCATTGTGCCCAGCCCTTTGTTGTCATTTCAACAATGTTCACAGTCGTCTACATCAGGAGTAGATTCCATCTCAAGAAACCACTTTCTTAAGAAGCAACTCCTCATCCATTCAAGTTTGATCATGAGATTGCAGCAATTCAGTCACATCTTCAGGTTCCACTTCTAATTCTAGTTCTCTTGCTGTTTCCACATCTGTAGTTCCTTCCTCCACCGAAGTCTTGGACCCCTCAAAGTCATTCGTGTAGGTGAGAATCAACTTCTTCCAAACTTCTGTTCATGTTAATATTTTGACCTCCTCCCATGAATCACAAAGGTTGTGAATGGCATCTACACTGGTGAATTCTTTCTGAAAGGTTTTCAATTTACAAGATCCATCAGAGGAATCACTCTCTATGGCAGCTGAAGCCTTATGAAGTGCATTTCTTCTTTTTTTTTTTTTGAGTCTCATTCTGTCACCCTGGCTGGAGTGCAGTGGCATGATCACAGCTCACTGCAGTCTCAACCTCCTGGCCTCAAGCAATCCTCCATCCTGAGCTTCCTCAGGTGTATGCCACCTCAGGACCACAGACATGCACCACAACACCTGGCTTATTTTTAAATGTTTTGTAGAGATGGGGTCTCGCCATGTTGCCCAGGCTGGTCTCAAACTCCTGGGCCCACGCGATCCTCCTCGGCCTTCCAAAGTTCTGGGATTATAGGCGTGAGCCACCTTACCCGGCATGAAGTGTATTTCTTTTTTTTTTTTTTTTTTTTTTTTTTGAGACGGAGTCTCACTCTGTCCCCCTTGCTGGAGTGCAGTGGCAGGATCTCAGCTCACTGCAAGCTCCGCCTCCCGGGTTCAGGCCATTCTCCTGCCTCAGCCTCCCGAGTAGCTGGGACTACAGGCGCCCGCCACCTCGCCCGGCTAGTTTTTTTGTATTTTTTAGTAGAGACGGGGTTTCACTGTGTTAGCCAGGATGGTCTCGATCTCCTGACCTCGTGATCCACCCGTCTCGGCCTCCCAAAGTGCTGGGATTACAGGCTTGAGCCACCGCGCCCGGCCAAGTGTATTTCTTAAATAATAAAACTTGAAAGTTGAAATTACTTCTTGAATGGCTGCAGAATGGCTGTAGGGTTAGCAGACATGAAAACAACACGTTAATGTTTTTGTACGTCTTACACATCTCCAGTGATCGTGTGCACTGTCAATAAGCACTAATCTTTTGAAAGGGATCTTTTTTCTGATCAGTAGGTCTCAACAGTAGGCTTAAGATATTCAGTAAACCGGCCGGGCGCGGTGGCTCAAGCCTGTAATCCCAGCACTTTGGGAGGCCGAGGCGGGCGGATCACAAGGTCAGGAGATCGAGACCACAGTGAAACCCCGTCTCTACTAAAAATACAAAAAAAAATTAGCCGGGCGCGGTGGCGGGCGCCTGTAGTCCTAGCTACTCAGGAGGCTGAGGCAGGAGAATGGCGTGAACCGAGGAGGCGGAGCTTGCAGTGAGCCGAGATCGCGCCACTGCACTCCAGCCTGGGCAACAGCGTGAGACTCCGTCTCAAAAAAAAAAAAAAAAAAAAGATATTCAGTAAACCATGCTGTAAATGGATGTGCTGTCATCCAGGCTTTGTCTGTTTATTAAAGCACAGGCAGAGTGGAATTTTTTAAGGGCTCTAGGAGCTTAGGAATGATAAATGAGCATTGGCTTCAACTGAAAGTCACCAGCAGCTTTAGCCCCTAACAGAGGAGTCAGCCTGGGCTGGACATGGTGGCTCATGCCTGTAATCCCAGCACTTTGGCAGGCTGAGGCAGGAAGATTACTTGAGCCCAGATGAGACCAGCCTGGCAATGTAGGGAGACCCTGATTCTACAAAAACATTTTTAAAAATTAGCTGAGCATGTGGTTCCATCTATGTGGGAGGCTGAGGCAGGAGGATAACACTTGAGCCCAGGAGGTCAAGGCTGCAGTGAGCCATGACTGTGCCACTGCACTCCAGCCTGGGCAACAGAGTGAGACCCTGTCTCAAAAACAAACAAGTCGGCCTGCCCTCTGAAGCTCTGAAACCAAGTGTTGATTTCTCCTCTCTAGCTATGATAGTCCTAGATGGCATCTTCTTTCCAACAGAAGCCTGTTTCATCCACATGGGAAATCTATTGTTTAGTGTAGCCACCTTCATCAATGATCTTAGCTAGATCTTCTGGAGAACTTGCTGCCGCTTCTCTAGTAGCACTTGCTACTTCACCTTGCACTTTTATGTTATGGAGACAGCTTTTTTCCTTAAACCTCATGAACCAACCTCTGCTAGCTTTCAACTTTTCTTCTGCAGCTTCCTCACTCTCTGAACCTTCATGGAACTGAAGAATTGCTCCGGATTAGGCTTTGGCTTAAGGGAATATTGTGGCTGGTTTGATCTATCCAGACCATGCAAACTTTCTCCACATTCGCAAAAGGCTGTTTTTGCTTTCTTGTCATTTGTGTGTTCACTGGAGTAGCACTTTTAATTTCCTTCAAGAGCTTTTTCTATCATTTATAATTTGGCTGTTTGATGCAAGGGACCTATCTTTCACCCTATCTTGGCTTTTGACATGCTTTCCTTACTAAACTTAATTATTTCTAGGTTTTGATTTAAAATGAGAAATGTGTGACTCTTCCTATCACTTGAACACTTTTGAGACTATTTTAGGGTTAGTATTTGGCTTAGTTTTTTTTCTTCTTTTTTTCTTGGAGACAGGGTCTTGCTTTGTTGCCCAGCCTGGAGTGTAGTAGCACAATCATGGCTCACTGTGGCCTTGACCTCCCAGGCTCACACAATCCTCCCACCTCGGCCTCCCAAGGTGCTGGGATTACAGGTGTGAGCCACCACACCTTGCCTAATTTCAATATTGTTGTGTCTCAAGAAATAGAAAGGCCCAAGGAAAGGGAGAGAGAGATGGGGTGGACTGGTTGGGGTAACTGGTCAGTGGAAGAGTCAGAACACACAAAACAAAACCTTTCAATTTCTCCACATCCTCAACAACACTTATTATTTTCTGTTTTGTTCCTTTATGTGTTTTTTATTTTCAAAAATTAATTATTTACTTTTTGAGATGGAGTCTCACTCTGTTGCCCAGGCTGTAGTACAATGGTGTGATCTTGGCTCACTGCAGCCTCCGCCTCCTAGGTTCAAGCAATTCTCATGCCTCAGTGCCCCCACTCCCCCCCAAATAACTTGGACCACAGGCATGCACCACCATGCCCAGCTAGTTTTTGTATTTTTGATAGAGATGGGGTTTCACTATGTTGGCCAGGTTGGTCTCGAATTCCTGGCCTCAAGTGATCTACCAGCCTTGACCTCCCAAAGTGCTGGGATTACAGGCATGAATCTCCATGCCCGGCCATGTATATGTGTGTTTTAGATAATAGCCATCGTAGTGTGTTTGCAGTGATACCTCTTTGTAATTTTGATTTTCGTGTCCCTAATGATTAGTGATACCAAATATTTTTTCACGTGCTTATCAGCCATTTGCATATCTTCCTTGGAGAAATGTCTATTCAAGTCCTTTGTCCATTTTTAAATAGTTTTTTTTTCTGCTATGAATTGTAGAAGTTCTCTCCATATATATTCTAGATATTAATTGTTTATCAGATATAATTATTTTCTCTTATTCCTTGGGTTGCATTTTTACTCTGTTGATAGTGTCCTTTGTTGCACACATTTTTAAATTTTGGTAAAGTCCAATTTAACTATTTTTTTGTTTTATTGCCTGTGTTTTTGGTGTCATATGTGAGAAATTATTAAGTTAGATGTCATGGAGCTGCTCCCATATGTTTTCTTCCCAGGGTTTTATAATATTACCTCCTATATTTAGGTCTATGATACATTTTGAGTTGATTTTTGTACATAGTTGGCCCTTGAACTTGAAGAATCAGGGGCATTGATCCTCCTTGCACTCAGAAATCCATGTGTCATTTTTGACTCCCCCGAAGTTTAACTACAAATAGCTTACTGTTGACTAGAAATTTTACAATAACACAATTAACACATTTTGTATGTTATATCTATTGTATACTACTTTTTTTTTTTTTTTTAAATTCAGAGTCTTGCTCTGTCACCCAGGGTGGAGTGTAGTGGCACAATCTGGACTCACTGCAACCTCCGCCGCCCAGGTTCAAGCGATTCTCCTGCCTCAGCCTCCCAAGTAGCTGGGATTACAGGCTTGCACCATCACGCCTGGCTAATTTTTTTTTTTTTTTTTTGAGACGGAGTCTCGCTGTGTCGCCCAGGCTGGAGTGCAGTGGCCGGATCTCAGCTCACTGCAAGCTCTGCCTCCCGGGTTTTTACGCCATTCTCCTGCCTCAGCCTCCCGAGTAGCCAGGACTACAGGCGCCCGCCACCTCGCCCGGCTAGTTTTTTGTATTTTTTAGTAGAGACGGGGTTTCACCGTGTTAGCCAGAATGGTCTCGAACTCCTGACCTCGTGATCCGCCCGTCTCGGCCTCCCAAAGTGCTGGGATTACAGGCTTGAGCCACCGCGCCCGGCGCCTGGCTAATTTTTGTATTTTTAGTAGAGACAGGGTTTCACCATGTTGGCCAGGCTGGTCTTGAACTCCCATCCTCAGGTGATCTACCCACCTCGGCCTCCCAAAGTGCTGGGAGTACAGGTGTGAGCCACTGTGCCCGAGCTATATTCTTAATGAAGTAAATTAGAGTAAAGAAAATGCTATTTAAAAATCATAAGGAAGAGAAAACACATTCACTGTTCATTAAGCGGAAGTGTGTCATCACAAAGGTCTTCATCCTCTTCACTTCCTGTTGAGTAGGCTGAGGAGGAGGAGGAAGAGGAAGGTTGTTTTTGCTGTCTCAGAAGTGGCAGAGGCAGAGGAGGTGGAAGGGGAGGCAGGAGAAGTGGACACACTCAGTGAAACCACAGAAATGCAATGTAATTTATTTCTGACTTTTTTGTTCATTTCTCTAAAAATATTTCTATATGCTACCAATGCCTCTTCTACCATTTGCTGTAGTTTTTGTGCCCATATCATGGAAGGGTCCATGTAAAAGAAGTAAAAAGCAGTCACGAATAATGAGAAACCTTCTGTCAGACTGTCTAATGTTAATTTCTTTTCTAGTAATGATTCTTTTATGTCTTCTTCCTCATGATCTGGCACTGGTTCAGAAGCACTCATCTCCATCAAGCTGTCTTCTATTAATTCCTCTGGTGTGGCATCTATTAGCTCTTTAATTTCCCCAAGATCCATATCTTGAAACCCTCCACCCACACCCTCCCCACCTTTTTTGTTTTGGGCTTGATGGCTTTCACAGCTTTTAATTTTTATTATTTATTTATTTATTTAGGCTTTCACAGTTTTTTCCATAACAATGATGGCATGTTCAATGGTGCGATCCTTCCTGACTTTCATGATAGTCTCTCTGTCTGGGTTTTCTTCCATAGCACTGACAATCCTTTCCATAGACTATTGTGTGTAATGAGCCTTGCAGGTCCTTATGATCCCCTGATCTGGAGGCTGAATTATAGACCTTATGCTTGGGGACAAGTAGACAACTCCAAGTGTTGACCTCATGGTGTTCTGGGTGGCCAGGGGCATTGTCCAATATTAAGAGAACTTTAAAAGGCAGTTCCTTACTATCAAGTTACTTCCTGAGTTCAGGGACAAAGCATCGATGAGACGCATCCAGAAAAAGGGTTCTCGTTGTCTAGGCCTTATTGTTGTACAAACAAAAGACCAGCAGCTGGTGTTTATCTTTTCTGTTCAAGGCTCAGAGGTTAGCAGCTTTATGGATAAAGGCAGTCATGATCACAAACCTGACTGCATTTGCACAAAGCAGTAGAGTTAGCCCATCCCTTCCTACCTTAATTCCTGGTGCTCCCTTCTCTTCCTTACTAATAAATGTTCTTTTTGGCATTTTATTTTCCAGAACAGGGCACTTTCATCTGCATAAAAACCTGCTCAGGCAGATATCCTTTCTCATCAGTTCTTTTTTTTTTTTTTTTTTTTTTTGAGACAGAGTCTCGCTGTTACTAAGGCTGGAATGCAGTGGTGCCATCTTGGCTCACTGCAACCTCCGCCTCCCAGATTCAAACAATTCTCGTACCTCAGTCTTCCAAGTAGCTGGAATAACAGGCATTTGCCACCAAGTTCGGCTAATTTCTTGTGTTTTTAGTAGAAATGGGGTTTAACTATGTTGGCCAGGCTGGTCTTGAACTCCTGACTTCAGGTGATCTGTCCACCTCTGCCTCCAAAAGTGCTGGGATTACAGGCATAAGCCACCACACCCAGCCTCAGTGATTTTCTTAATGTCATCTGGGAGCTTATCTGCTGCATCTTGGTCAACAGAAGCTGCTTTTCCTGTTACCTTAACTTTGTTTTTTTCTTTTTTGGAGACAGGATCTCACTCTGTTGCCCAGGCTGGAGTGCAGTGGTACAATCACAGCTCACTACAGCCTCTAACTCCTCAAACAATCCTCCCACCTTGGCCTCCCAAAGTGCTCAGATAGTAGGTGTGAGCTACTGTGCCTGGCCTTATCCTTTTTGATGTTATTGTAAATTGAATTGTTTTCTTAATGTTCATTTTAGATTGTCTATTATCAATGTATAGAAATACAACTGGTTTTTGTGTGTTGATTTTGTATCCTGCACCTTTGCTAAATTTGTTCATTCATTCTAACAGAATCACTTCTTGGCCTTTTGGCTAAGATCAAATGCAGTTCTAATAGGTGTGTGTGTGTAATCTTTAGGGTTTTCTACATATAAGATCTTGTCATGTGAGGAAAAAAGGCAATTTACTCCTTCATTTCCAGTTTAGATGCCTTTTATTTCTTTTTCTTACCCAATTGCTTTGGCTAGGACTTCCAATACTATGTTGAATAGAAGTGGTAAAAGCTGCCATCTTGTCCTATTGCCAGGCTGCAATGCAGTGGTGCTGTCTTAACTCACTGCAGCCTCTGTCTTTCGGGCTTAAGCAACCTTCCAACCTCAGCCTTCCAAGTACCTGGAACCAGGCACATGCCACCATGTCTGGCTAATTTTTGTTTATTTTGTGGAGGTGGGGTTTCGCCATGTTGCCCTGGCTGGTCTCAAACTCCTGAACTTGAGCAATCTGCCCACCTCAGCTTCCCAAAGTGCTGAGATTACATACATGAGCTATTGCACCCAGCCTAACTTTTAAGGAATTGTCAAACTGTCTTCTGGAGCAGCTACACTATTTTGTATTCTCCCCAACAATGTGTAAGAGTTCCAGTTGCTCCACAACTGGAATGTCTGTTCAAATCTTTTGCCCATTTTTAAATCAGTCATTTGTTTTCTTACAGCTTCTTAAAATTGATGTCTATCTATCTATTCTGGATACAAGTTCTATGTTGAATATGTGATTTGCAAATATTTAATCCCAGTGTGAGATGTCTTTTCATTCTCTTAACAGTGCCTTTTGTGAAGAAAAAAATATTTGGTATTTGGTATTATCATTTGTTTGTTTTTTATTTTTGCCTCTCCTAGTAGGTGTGTAGTGATATCTCATGGTGGTTTTGAGTTGTGCTTCACTAATGGCTAATGATATTGGGCATCTCTTACTGTGCTTATTGGCCATTTGTATATCATCTTTGGAGAAATGTCTGTTCAAATCTTTTGCACATTTTTTAATTAGTCATTTGTTTTCTTTTTTTTAAATTATTATTATTATTATTATTTTTTGAGATGGAGTCTTGCTCTGTCACCCAGGCGGGAGTGCAGTGGTGCTATCTTGGCTCACTGCAAGCTCCGTCTCCCGGGTTCACGCCATTCTCCTGCCTCAGCCTCCTGAGTAGCTGGGACTACAGGTGCCTGCCACGGTGCCCAGCTAATCTTTTGTATTTTTAGTAAAGATGGCGTTTCACCATGTTAGCCAGGATGGTCTCAATCTCCTGACATCGTGATCTGCCTGCCTTGGCCTCCCAAAGTGCTGGGATTAGTCATTTGTTTTTTTATAGCTTCTTACAATTGATATCTATCTTTCTGTTCTGGATATAAGTTCTATGTTGAATATGTGATTTGCAAATATTTTCTCCCAGTGAGAGATATCTTTTCATTCTCTTAACAGAGCCTTTCGCAAAGAAAAAAGTTTAAATTTTGATGAAACTCAATTTATCACTTTTTTTTTTTTGAGATGGAATCTCGCTCTGCCGCCCAGGCTGGAGTGCAGTGGCCGGATCTCAGCTCACTGCAAGCTCCGCCTCCCGGGTTTACGCCATTCTCCTGCCTCAGCCTCCCCAGTAGCTGGGACTACAGGCGCCCGCCACCTCGCCCGGCTAGTTTTTTGTATTTTTTAGTAGAGACGGGGTTTCACCATGTTAGCCAGGATGGTCTCGATCTCCTGACCTCGTGATCCGCCCGTCTTGGCCTCCCAAAGTGCTGGGATTACAGGCTTGAGCCACCGTGCCCGGCACACTTTTTTTTTTTTTAATGGATCATGTATTGGTGTCATTTTCTACAAACTCCTTGCTTAGTGTCAGGTTGCAAAGTTTTCTTTTATGTTTTTTTCTGAAGTTTTATAGTTTTACGTTTAGATCTATGGTCCACTTTGAGTTAATTTTTGTTTAAAGTGTCAGGTTTAGATCCGAGTTTTTTTGGCATCTGGTTGTCCAGTTGTTTCAACATCATTTGGTGAAAAGACTATCTTTTCTTCATTGAATTGCCTTTGGACCCTTGTCAAAAATCAATTGGCCATTTTGAGTGGATCTATTTTTGGACTTTGTATTCTGATCCATTGATCTGTGTGCTTATCTCTTCTTCAATATTATTCAGTCTTGATTACTGTAGTTATATAGTACTTTTGATAAATAGGTAGTGTGAGTCTTCCAACCTTGCTTTTTTTTTTTTTTTTTTTTTTGAGATAGAGTCTCACTCTGTTGCCCAGGCTGGAGTGCAGTGGCACGATCTCAGCTCACTACAACCTCTGCCTCCCAGGTTCAAGCACCTCAGCCACCCAAGTAGCTGGGATTACAGGTGTGTGTCACCAGGCCCAGATAATTTTTGTATTTTTAGTACAGATGGGGTTTCACCATGTTGGCCAGGCTGGTCTTGAGCTCTTGGCCTCAAGTGATCTGCCTGCCTTGGCCTCGGGGATTACAGTTGTCAGCCACCACACCTGGCCTGCTCTTATTTTTCAAAATTGTTTTAGAATCAGCTTATCTGCATCTACAAAAAAAAATCTTGATAGAATATCTATTAGAATAGTGTTAAATCTATAGAACATTTTGGGGAAATTGTCATCCTAACTATACTGAATGTTACCATCCACAAGTGCAGCCTGTTTCTCCATTTGCTTAGGTGTTTTTTGATTTCTTTCATCAGTGTTTTATAGTTTTCAGTATATCAATCGTGGATATTTTATTAGATTTATGCCCAAGTATTTTGTTTTTTAGGATTTGTCAATGCTGTTTAAAAAAAATTTCAATTGAATTCAGATCAGAATCCAATCAGTTACTGCTAGTGTTTTGAAATACAATTGATTTTCACATGTTGACATTATGTCCTGCAGTCTTGCTGAACTCATTTATTATTTTTAGGAGCTTTTCTATACATTCCATGGAATCGTCTGCATAGACGATTATGTTGTCTGTGAAAAATACAATTTCTTTCCTTCTAAAATGCATGTCTTTTGTTTGTTTTTCTTGTCTTATTGCTGGTCTTCTAGTACAATTGAATAGGAGTGGTGAGAATGAATGACCTTGTCTTGTTCCTGATCTCAGAGGGAAAGTGTTCAATCTTTCAACATTAAGAATGATGTTTGTTTTTGTTTTTTTTGTAGATTCCCTTATTCAGGCTAAGGAAGCTCTCTTCTATTCCCAGTTTGCCGAGTCCTTTTACCAGAATGACCATTGAATTTTGTGAGATACTTTGTCTACATCAGTTTATTTGATTGATTTTTTTCTTTAGCATTTTTTTTTTTTTTTCAAACAGTCTTGCTTTGTGGCCCAGGCTGGAGTGCAGTGGCGTGATCTCGGCTCACTGCAACTTCTGCCTCCTGGGTTCAAGCAATTCTTCTGCCTCAGCCTCCCAAGTAGCTGGGACAACAGGCACCCGCCACCACGCCCGGCTAATTTTTGTATTTTTAGTAGAGATGGGGTTTCACCATGTTGTCCAGGCTGGTCTCAAACTCCTGACCTTGTGATCCACCCGCCTCAGCCTCCCAAAGTGCTGGGATTACAAGCATGAGTCACTGTGCCTGGCCTCTTCTTTAGATTGTTAACATGGTGGATTTTACATTAATTGATTTTCAAATATTGAACCATCCTTGAATTCTTGGTATAAACCTGGCTTGATCATGGTAAGATATGCACACATGCATGTATATTGGTGGATTTAATTTGTTAATATTTTGCTGAGATTCAGGTCTATGTTCAAGAAAGATCTTTGGTTTGTAATTTTCTTGTCTTGTCTGATTTTGACATCAAGGTAATGTTGGCCTCACAAAATGAACTGGGAAGTGTTCTCTCCTTTTCTGTTTTCTGAATGAGATTGTGTAGAATTGGTGTTATTTCTTCTTTAAATGTTTGATAGAATTTGTGAGTGAAACTACCTGGAGATGTCTTTTTCAGGTGCTTTTAGCTACAAATTCAAGTTCTTCACCAAATATAGAACTATTCAGGATATCTATTTGTTCTTGGGAAAATTGGGGTCATTTGTATGTATCAAGGAATTGGTCCACTTCATCTAAGTTACCAAGTTTTTATGCCTTGGTTTGTCATAATATTCACTTATGAGCCTTTTAAAGTGTCAAGGAGGGAGTCTGTAGTGATATTCCTTCTTTCATTCCTGAATTTAGTAGTTTCTGTCTTTTGTCTCTATTTCATTGTCAGTCTGGCTAAATAATGTTGATGTTTTTAATTTTAGCAGGTAACCTTGAAGCTGAAGTTCAGGTTAGAAATTTCAACCAGCTTTGTGTAAGCTGTGGTTCCAAGTAAAATTTTGAAAGTATTTGCAGGGCTATTCAGATCAGTCCCACCTGTGCGCCCCCAAGTCTGGCCAAACTGTAATTGGCTTCTACTAAATTGAGGTCATTCAGTGACCTGGGCGGAGACCTGCCTGCAACAGAGTTCACAAAACCTGTAGCATTCTGTTTGGGGTGAGATCCATACATGCAAGCACCGGGTGAACCCCGTGAGTTCATACACAACTATTTGGGATGTCTCTCTTGATCTCCCCCGTCTCTGTGATCTTCCCAGTACTTTCTGATCACATTGGCTGCAACTACAGATCCTTTCAGAAGGCATAGAGTGGCTAAGGACTCTGAAAAGTAAATTGTAGTCAGTGGACTGGGGAAACAGATGAGAATTCAAAGCTGTGGGGAAAAGAAAGAGAGATCAGACTGTTACTGTGTCTATATGGAAAGAAGTACACATAAGAGACTCCATTTTGTTCTGTATTTGAGATGCTGTTAATCTGTGACCCTACCCCAACCTTGTCCTTGCAAGAGACATGTGCTGTGGTGACTCAAGGTTAACGGATTTTGGGCTGTGCAGGGTGTGCTTTGTTAAACAAGTGCCTAAAGGCAGTATGCTTGTGAAAAGTCATCACCATTCTCTTAATCTCAAGCACCCAGGGACACGTACACTGCCAAAGGTCGCAGGGACCTCTGCCTAGGAAAGCTAGGTATTGTCCAAGGTTTCTCCCCACGCAATAGTCTGAAATATGGCCTCGTGGGAAGGGAAAGACCTGATCGTCCCCCAGCCTGACACCCGTGAAGGATCTGTGCTGAGGAGGACTAGTACAAGAGGAAAGAAGCCTCTTGGCAGTTGAGATAGGGAAAAGCATCTGTCTCCTGCCCGTCCCTGGGCAATGGAACATCTCGGTGTAAAACCCAATTGTATGTTCTGTTTACTGAGAAAGGAGAAAACCACCTTAGGGCTGAAGGTGGGACTTGCTAGCGCAATGTTGCTCTTTATGCACTAAAAAGGTTTATGGAGATGTTTGCATATGCATATCAAGGTACAGCACTTTTCCTTAAACTTATTCATGTCACAGAGATCTTTATTCATGTGTCTTACTGCTGACCTTCTCCCTACGATGATCCTATTATCCTGCCACTTCCCTTTTTCTAAGATGGTAAAGATAATGATCAATAAATACTGAGGGAACTCAGAGACCAGTGCCTGCGCGGGTCCTCTGTATGCTGAGCGCCGGACCCCTGGGCCCACTTTTTCTTTCTCTATACTTTGTTTCTGTGTCTCATTTCTTTTCTCAAGTCTCTTGTTCCACCTAACGAGAAACGCCCACAGGTGTGGAGGGGCAGGCCACCCCTTCAAAAGCCCCACCCAGGCACGGTGGCTCACATTTGTAATCCCAGCACTTTGGGGGGCCGAGGCAGGTGGATGACTTGAGGTGAGGAGTTCAAGACCAGCCTGGCCAACATGGTGAAACCCTGTCTCTATTGAAAATACAAAAATTAGCTGGGTTACCGGGCATGGTGGCGCACGTACAGCAATCCCAGCTACTCGGGAGGCTGAGCCAGGAGAATTGCTTGAACCGAGGAGGCAGAGGCTGCAGTGAGCCGAGACTGCGTCACTACTCCATAGCGAAACTCTGTCTCCAAAAAAGAAAAAAAAAGTTCCGTCAAAATGGTGGAAAGTTTACATATTTTTTCCCCTTGGGTATTGCCCAGCCTGGACTCAAAGACAGCTGCTGGAAACTCAGAAGCCGTGCAGTAGGTCCAGACGGGAAGTGTTCCAGAAGCCTTCTCTTTCTCATCTGGGATGTGTGTGTGTGTGTGTATGTGTGTGCGCCCCCACGTTTGCTAGGGAGCGGCGGAGAGAATCCCATTTTGATTTTTGCTTTCTTTTTTCTATTCTCCTCTGCCCCTGCCAGGAGGCAATACCTTGGAGTTGGTGGCAGCAGCGAGTGGGCAGGCACATAACATTGAGGAGGGTTATTTGTCATTAACCAGAGGCGCTGTGGTCCAAGAGCGCGTGCGCGAGGGAGTGGATAATCCCCGTTGCCTTTTTCTGTGTTCTCTATTGGTTCCAGATTCAGTTCCGTGGGGAAAGTGTGCACCAGGACAGGGAGACTAAAGCCCCACTGTGGCCTGAATTTTGCCCCCTCCCCACACAGCCAAATTTATACGTTGAAATGGTAACAAATTCAATTGGGCTGCTATCACCACATTCATACAGTTATAGACAGAGGATGTGTTTACCTTCCCTGGAGTCAGACCCTAGACTTTGTCTTGGATATTAGCCTTGAAAACACATATATGCTCTGTGCTTTGTATTTTCATTACAAATACATCTTGGAGGACTTTACTTCAGTGCCAGTAGATTTCACTCATTCATCTTCACAGCTTTATAGTATTCCAGAGTGTGGCTGTATTATTAAGGGAGGAGACCATCCCTCATATTGTCTTATGCCCAGTTTCTGCCTCCAAAGAAAGAAAAAGTAAAAACTAAAAGGCAGAGATGAAATCCACAAGCGGACAGCCCTGTGCCACACCCTGGGCTTGGTAGTTAAAGATCAGCCTCTGACTTAATCGGTTATGTTATCTATAGATTACAGATATTGTATAGAAAAGCACTGTGAAAATCCCTATCCTGTTTTCTTCCAATCTAATTACCAGTGCATGCAGCCCCCAGTCACGTACCCCCGCTTGCTCAATCTATCACGACCCTCTCACGTGCACCCGCTTAGAGTTGTGAGCCCTTAAAAGGGACAGGAATTGCTCACTTGGGGAGCTCGGCTCTTGAGACAGGAGTCTTGCCAATGCCCCCAGCCGAATAAACCCCTTCCTTCTTTAACTCGGTGTCTAAGGAGTTTTGTCTGTGGCTTGTCCTGCTACATTATAACTCATTTAACTGATGTCCTGCTTTTTTTTCTGAGACAGAGTCTTGCTGTTTTGTCCAGGCTGGAGTGCAGTGGCATGATCTTGGCTCACTGCAACTTCCGCCTCCCGGATTCAAGCAATTCTCTCTGCCTTGGCCTCCCCAGTAGCTGGGATTACAGGCACCCACCACCACATCCAGCTAATTTTTTTTTTTTTTTTTGTATTTTTAGGAAAGACGGGGTTTCACTGTGTTAGCCAGGATGGTCTAGATCTCCTGACTGTGTGATCCGCCCGCCTCGGCCTCCCAAAGTGCTGGGATTACAAGTGTGAACCACCACGCCTGGCCTAAGTTTTGTATTTTTTAGTAGAGACAGGGCTTTGCCATGTTGGCCAGGCTGGTCTTGAACTCCTGACCTCATGTGATCTGCCCGCCTTGGCCTCTGAAAGTGCTGGGATTACAGGTGTGAGCCACCACGCCCGGCCCTGATGTCATAATCATCATTCTGGTTGCTTCTAGTCTTTACTAATACAAACATGGTACAATAAGATGATTTGTCCATATGTTTTCATATGCATATAAATATCTGTGAATAATTTCTAGTGGAAGAATATCAAGGTCAAAGTAACTACTGCATATGCATTTTAAATTGTGTTCAATATTGTCACATTGCCTTGCAAATTTGCCCTCCCATAAGCAATACCTGAGAGTGCCTATTTCTCCACGCCCTTGCCAATATACTTCATGTGCACATGTTCCCACTTTGAGTTACCTCCATTACATTTCCACTGGCAAAACAGGCATCCCACTTCTACCACTTACTAGCTGTGTGTCTTTGAGCTCATTGCTTGTGACTATTGTGGTAATAATAGTAGTGCTCATCTCATAGGGCTGTGATGAGGGCTCAGTGAGTTAATGTTTGTAAAGCTGCTCACTCGGTGTCTGCCACATAGTAAGTGCTGTATAAATGTTAATTGATTAATTAATTTTAAAACATGAATTAAGGTCTCCCAAGAGGAACTCACCAAAAAAAGCAGAACTCAAGTCAGGGAAAAATGCCTGCTTTGTAGAGGGGTTGAGCTGATCAGGTTAAATTTGATTAACATATTGTAAGTATTTTAAGCCAGGTGCAGTGACTCATTCCTGTAATCCCAGCTACTTGGGAGGTGGAGGTGGGAGGATTATTTGAGTCCAGGAGTTCGAGACCAGCCCGGGCAACATAGTGAGACCCTATCTCTTTAAAAAAAAAAAGCATTTTGCACAGTTCCTGGCACACAGTGAATGCTCAGCAAATGTTATTTTTGTTGGGGGTTCCTTGGTTTTCTTTGTGGGCCCTTCCACAGCAAGTGGCTGTGAACTGTTAGCCAAGGCTGATGCATCTGGGGCTGCCGTGACCCTGCAGGAGCGAACTCTTCTCCTCTAGGAATAGTCACACGTGGGCAGGGTCAGGCCCCATGGAGCAGCCTTCTGGTGGTTGAGAAGGCACACATGGCTTATAGGGAATTGCTCTCCCTGGTACCCACTGTGGTAGCAACAGAACCAAGGCAATGGAAAAACAGGGCCTCTGAGGGGCAGAGGAGTTCCCTAGCTTTCTCTCCCCAAGGACTGGAGTAAGGTCTGGGCTTATGCACAGTTGCCAGAAAGATCTGAGACCCCAGAGTCACATTGGATGTGGCTAACAGAGCAGGTGGTGACTCAGTTGGTTTACTTTGAAAAATAAGAGATGGGACTTAGGGCCCTGGCTGGGTGGAGGGTGAGTCTGGCCAAACATGATTCAGTACATGGTTAGAAACGAAGTAGTTGCCAGGCGCGGTGGCTCAAGCCTATAATTCCAGCACTTTGGGAGGCCAAGATGGGCGGATCACGAGGTCAGGAGATCAAGACCATCCTGGCTAACATGGTGAAGCCCCGTCTGTACTAAAAAAATACAAAAAATTAGCCAGGCGTGGTGGCGGTTGCCTGTAGTCCCAGCTACTCGGGACGCTGAGCCAGGAGAATGGCGTGAACCCGGGAGGCGGAGCTTGCAGTGAGCCAAGATCGCGCCACTGCACTCCAGCCTGGGCAACAGAGCGAGACTCCTTCTCAAAAAAAAAAAAAAAAAAAACCAAGTAGTTAGAGATGTTAACTAGATCTGTAAACATATCTATATCTCATATTATATGTACCATATTGTGGATGTTAGTATGTGTGTATATATATGTAATATACCATGATGATGTTATTTATAATAAATATATTTTGGTCTTCGACCCACTTCTTGGCACAGACCTCTGAAAACCCTTGTAATTTCCTGAGCGATAGAGGTGCTAGGTGTATCTTTTGTTCTAATATTTGGTCTTTGACCCCAGTTCGTTCCACAGAGCTCCTAATGCCTTGGAATTGGTGATAGGAGCATCTTTTGTCCTAATGAGGTGACTCTTGGTGGGTTCTTGGATGGGGACCAGTCACCAGAAAGACCAAACCATGATGAGAAGTTTGGAGCTTTTAGCTCCACTCCCCATCTTCTGGGAAGGTGAGTGGGCTGGAGATTGAGTTAATAATTGATCATGCGGCCGGGCGCGGTGGCTCAAGCCTGTAATCCCAGCACTTTGGGAGGCCGAGACGGGCGGATCACAAGGTCAGGAGATCGAGACCATCCTGGCTAACACGGCGAAACCCCGTCTCTACTAAAAACACAAAAAATTAGCCGGGCGAGGTGGCGGCGCCTGTGGTCCCACCTACTCAGGAGGCTGAGGCAGGAGAATGGCGGGAACCCGGGAGGCGGAGCTTGCAGTGAGCTGAGATCTGGCCACTGCACTCCAGCCTGGGCGACAGAGCGAGACTCCGTCTCAAAAAAAAAAAATAAATAAAATAAAAAAAAATAATAATTGATCATGCCCATATGATGATGCCTTTACAAAACCGTGGGCTCTGGAGAGCTTTCAGGTTGTTGAATGGGTGGAAGTGCTGGGGTATGGGTCACCCAGCACTTTGCCCTATGTACCTCTTCATCTGGCTGTTCATCTCCATCCTTTGTGATATCCTTTATAATAAACAGGTAAACATAAGTGTTTTCTGAGTTCTATAAGCCACCCTAGCAAAGTGTCAAACCTGAGGAAGGGAATCCCGATTTGTAGTTGGTCAGAAGTACAAGTGACAACCTGGGACTTGCAACCAGCATCTGAAGTGGGGGCAGCCTTGTGGGACTGAGCCCTTAACCTGTGGGGTTTGCACTAACTCTAATTGGTGTCAAAATTGAATTAATTGTAGGACACCCAATTGGTGTCTGCCAGAGAATTGATGTGTGGGAAAAAACTCACACATCTGATGTCAGAAGTAAACTGAGGGTGTGAGTATGTAGAGAAAAAAGAGTTGCTTTTTCCTATGATACATATACATATGTGTGATAGATAGCATATGTAATTAATATACACATGTGTAACGTGTTATATACATGTTCTATATGTTGAATATACATGTGTAGAGAACAAGAAAGACATAGAGTAGAATCTCTACTTTTTTTTTTTTTTGAGCCAGAATTTCACTCTTATTGCCCAGGCTGGAGTGCAGTGGCATGATCTTGGTTCACCACAACCTCTGCCTCCCGGGTTCAAGCGATTCTCTTGCCTCAGCCTCCCGAGTAGCTGGGATTACAGGCACCTGCTACCACACCTGGCGAATTTTGTAATTTTAGTAGAGATGGGGTTTCACCATGTTGGTCAGGCTGGTCTTGAACTCCCAACGCCAGGTGATCCACCTGTCTCAGCCTCCCAAAGTTCGGGATTACAGGTGTGAACCACTGCGCCAGGCCAAATCTCTCTTTTTTTTTTTTAAATTTTTACCACATATTGAATTATATTGCACATTTATGTTATACTATGTGATGAAACATATACATGTTAACACATATTATGTGTAGTGTAGTATATTAATATATGTATATTATATTGCATATACATATTATATGATATAAATTTAGAGATAGAGTTAACATCTCTTCTTGGTTTTTACCACATACTTACATTTTATATTTTATATATTTTATATATATATATAATTTATTTATTTTGAGACAGAGTCTCACTCTGTCAAACCCCTGCCACCCGGGTTCAAGTGATTCTCCTGCCTCAGCCTCCCGAGTAGCTGGGATTACAGGCATCTGTCACCCTGCCCGGCTAATTTTTGTATTTTTAGTAGAGACGGGGTTTCACCATCTTGGCCAGGCTGGTCTTGAACTCCTGACCTCGTGATCCACCTGCCTTGGCCTCCCAAAGTTCTGGGATTACGGGCGTGAGCCACTGTGCCCGGCCTTATTTTATATTATTTTAATATTTCGTACTTATGTATTCTGACATCAGAAAATTGCCAACCCTATTACAAGATAAGCCATGAGAAAGGGTGGCTATTTGCAGACATGAAGCCATTTTCTAGGAGCAGCCGGGGCAGGGTTAAGGGTTAAGTGTCATGGCCGCCTAGGCCTCCTCCAGCGCAGTGGTCTACTTGTAACTGTTGTCTGGAGGCCCCGCCGCTTTCCTGCAGGGTGTGATGATCTCTTTTCCTGCAGGGTGTGATGATCTCTTTTACTCTGCGCCTTGCCAGGAGGCATACAGAAGTTGAGAGAGGTGTGGAAAAGTGGAAAAGGAGAAAGAGGGCTGGCTTGGGAAAAGACTGAGAAGAAATCAAAGGTGCTGAGTTTCCTGTGGGACCTAGGAGTGAATGAAGGGAAGTGTGAGAGTGACCACAGCATTTCTTGAGCAGGTACTCTGGGCTTGGCGCTGCGGCCGGTATTTTATGCCCTTCTCATTTAATTTAACCCTCACTCACAACACCTCTCAGAGGTGGTTACTATTAATTATTAATAAACTTATTTGGATAGGTGACATACACATAGTATACAGTTGAAAGGGTCCAAAGACTTTACTGTGAAAGGTGAGTCTAAGAGAAGTCAGACAAACGAATACAGAGAGAAAGCAAATACAAACATGCTAACAAACATGCTAACCACGTGAAATCTAGGTGCTGAGTATGCGGGAATTTATTGCACTATTCTCTCAACTTTTCTATTTGAAAGTTTTTCATAATAAAAGTTGAGGGGAGGGGAAAGCGAGTTTCCCCCTTGTCCCCATCTTCTTTATGTGGTTCCCCTCCCAGGAGGCCGGCACGGATACCGGTTTCCTGCTCATACTGATACTCAGTTTATATGCGCGTGCACGCATGCATACACACGCAGGCACACACATGGGTCCATTTGGTTACTTCTGGTACCTTATTGATAGAATTTCATTTTTGATAGCTTTAGAGGTGTAGCTTTTTAGGAAAGAGAATTCCTGAAGGTGAATCCCTGCATTCTCTTTCCCAGGGGAAGGTGACGATTTTGCTGCCCAGGCTCACCCCTAGAGGGCGCCCTCTTCGCTTGACCGGCAGCTGCCAGGGCAGAAGGTGCACAAACCACGGTCGGGGCTGCTCCCGTGTGACTCATGAGATGCGCAGCCTTCCAAAAGTACACACACTTCTGTTTTCTGGCCTTAGCCACATTTCTTGTAGGTTGCAATACTCAGACACAGAACACACATTTTGGCTTTGCAGAGGCAAAAGCTGACAGAGGGACAGGTTGTCCAGAAAGCTTCGCCCACACTCTGTACTGTGAACTTCTAGAGGATGAATAAGACACCCATTTCCAGGCACAAAAGAGACACTGCTTAGTGTCCGAAACATTTCGATGCTGATTACTTGACTAGATTTAAAAAAAAATTTGACTAAAGGAAAGTCGTTTTATTAAATACGTTAGAACTGACTTATAACATTGGCGTTAATGTCGCTCTGAACGATTATACCAGTCTTATGTTTTGTTCTTATATTTAGGGAGACAAGATTTCACCATATTATCTCTGTGTCTGTGTAAAAAGGAACTATATTATAATAGTATATTCCTTTTTAAAAGTAATTAAATCAATGCCAATAGATAAATGATTAGTTTGAATTAACCACACAGAAATGTTATTTTATTTTTTAAATTTATTTTGAGATAGGGTCTCACTCTCTCCCCACCCACCCCAGGCTGGAATGCAGTGGCACAATTTTGGCTCACTGCAGCCTTGACCTCCTGGACTCAGGTGATCCTCCCACCCACCTCAGCCTCCCAAATAGCTGGGACCACAGGCACGTGCCACAACTCCTGGCTAATTTTTTCCATTTTTTTTTTTTTTTGTAGATAACAGGGGTTTTGCCATGTTGCCCAGGCTGATCTCCTGGGCTCAAGCGATCCACCTGCCTTGGCCTCCCAAAATGCTGGGATTACAGGCATGAGCCACTGTGCCCAGCCAGAAATGTTATTTTATTAATGTTGAATATGTACAGTAACTTGAAGTAGACTATTATTCTGTTTTCATGCTGCTATGAAGACATACCTGAGACTGGGTAATTTATAAGGAAAAGAGGTTTAATTAACTCACAATTCCAAATGGCTAGAGAGGCCTCAGGAAACTCATAATCATGGCGGCAGGTGAAAGAAGTGAATGCTGAGCAAAGGGGTAAGCCCCTTATAAAACCATCAGATCTCGTGAGAACTCACTCACTATCACGAGAACAGCAAGAGGGTAACTGCCTCTGATTCAATTATCTCCACCTGGTCCCTCCCACCTCCCATGACATGTGGGGATTATGGGAACTACAATTCAAAATGAGATTTGTGTGGGGACACAGCCAAACCATATCAAGACTATTTTTGCCATTTACTTATTTAAAATTTTTTTGTTTTATATATATTTTTTGAGACAGGGTCTCAATCTGTCACCTAGGCTGGAATGCAGTGGAATGACGTTGGCTCACTGCAACCTCTGCCTCCCAGGCTCAAGCAATCCTGCCTCAGCCTCCTAAGTAGCTGGGACTACTGGGGCATGCCACCATGCCTGGCTAACGTTTGTATTTTTTGTACAGACAAGATCTCCCTATGTTGCCCAGGCTGGTCTCAAACTCCTGTGCTCAAGTGATATGCCTGCCTTGGCCACCCCGAGTGCTTGAATTATAGGCATGAGCTACCGTGCCTGGCCCGCCCTTCCTTCCTTCCTTCCTTCCTTCCTTCCTTCCTTCCTTCCTTCCTTCCTTCCTTCCTTCCTTCCTCCCTCCCTCCCTCCCTCCCTCCCTCCTTTCTTTCTCTTTCTTTCTTTCTTTCTTTCTTTCTTTCTTTCTTTCTTTCTTTCTTTCTTTCTTTCTTTCTCTCTCTCTCTCTCTCTTTCTTTCTTTCTTTCTTTCTTCCTTTCTTTCTCTCTCTCTCTTTCTTTCTCTCTTTCTTTTCTTTTCTTTCTTTTTACCTTTGCCATTTAGAATGTAGATATAAATATCTATTTTCAGAATTTTGAGGCTCTTTGAAAAAAATGTATGTATTGGCTTAAAACACAGCATAAATATAACAACATAGCATAGATTTTCTTGAAAACTGATTTTAAGAAAATCAGTTTTGCTACTTAGAGGAATCTGCAAACACAGTCACAAAAACAATGAGTGATAAGATGATTCATGGCAACTATTTATGATAATATTTATAACAGCAAAAAATGGAAATCACCTAAATATTCATGGGTTAGGATCTGGATTAAAAAATACCTGGCATAGTCATGAAATAGAATATTATGAAGCTGTCAAAAGAATAAGGGGACTTTCTGTATATGAAAGGCATATCCATCTTTCCATTTCACCAGAATCTCTGCAAATGTTTATAAAGGGAAATCTGAGAAACCAGGTGATGCATGAACCATAATTTAAAAAAAAACTTTCTTTTTTTTTTTTTTGAGACGGAGTCTTGCTCTGTCACCAGGCTGGAGTGTGGTGGTGTGATCTTGGCTCACTGAAACCTCCGCAACCCGTGTTCAAGCGATTCTCTTGCCTCAGCCTCCAGAGTAGCTAGGATTACAGGCGTGCACCACCACGCCCAGCTAATTTTTATATTTTTAGTAGAGATGAGGTTTCACTATGTTGGTTAGAATGGTCTTGATCTCTTGACCTCGTGATCCGCCTGCCTCGGCCTCCCAAAGTGCTGGGATTACAGGTGTAAGCCACTGAGCCTGGCTTAAAAAATCTTTCTATTTTGATTAAATTATTGATTTAATTATAGGTTCACAGGAAGTTACCAAGAGAGTACAGAAAGGTCCTGTGTGCCCTTCACCTAGTTTCTCCAATGGTTGCAGCTCAGGTAACTATCGCACAATATCAAAACAAGGAAATTGATATTGGTATAGTGTGTGGATAGTCCTACGCTATTTTGTTGCACGTATGGAATTGGGCAACCACCACAATAAAGATACAGAACTAGCCAGGTGCTGTGGCTCACGCACTTTGGGAGGCTGGGGTGGGTGGATCATGTGAGGCCAGGAGCTCAAGACCAGCCTGACCAACATGGTGAAACCCTGTCTCTACTGAAAACACAAACAATTAGCTGGGCATAGTGGCTCGCGCCTGTAATCCAAGCTATTCGGGAGGCTGAGGTAGGAGAATCGCTTGAAGTGGGGAGGCAGAGGTTGCAGTGAGCAGAGATCGCGCCATTGCACTCCAGCCTGGGCAACAGAGCAAGACTTTGTCTCAAAAAAAAAAAAAAAAAAAAAATTAGCAGGGTGTGGTGGCCCACACCAGTAATCCCAGCTACTTGGGTGACTGAGGCATGAGAATTGCTTGAACCTGGGAGGCAGAGGCTGGAATGAGTTAAGATTGCACCACTGCACCCCAGCTTGGGAGACAGAGTGAGACTCTGTCTCAAAACAATAATAATTATTATTATTATAATAATTTGTATGTGTCAGATGAAGCAAAAAAGAGAGGTCAAAACTAACCTTTTGTTGGAAAACTACAACATGTTGAACAGGCCACCTGTTGTACTCTTGGCCTCTGTCCCTAGCTTGTTCTCTGTCCCAAGGCTCCCTAGAAAGCCTTGGCTCATTCTGGAATGTTCTACTCCCACATTCCCAATAATAAAGGCATTTAGGGTTCATAGAGAGCCATTTCAGAACCATCCCACGGAGGGATCGCTGCACCTACACACCCACCCTCAGTCCCCCAACTCTGAGCCTCACATTAAAATGATGTTTTAATTCATCTGTCATCCTCCCCTGCCTCCGTCTAGGGCTTTACTTGTTAGAGCACAAGGGTGAGGTCACACTCACCTGCATTAGGAATGCAGGCTCCAGAGGCATGCTGCCCTTTCTCTTGTTCTTGGGCAAGTATCAACTCCTCAACCTGAATTTCCTCACTTACACATTTGAGGTGATAGGTAACAACAGTACCAGCCAACAAGGTCACTCAGTTATTCTGAAAATAGTTATAGAGCATCTACTATGGGCCAGCTGAGAATACGGTGGGGAAGAAAGACAAGGCCCTGCTCTCAGGAAGCACCAGAAAAAGAGAAAATAGAGGTACACAGCTCAGCCCAGTCTTCAGCACATGGCCAGCCTTTAAAAAATGTTGGTTGTTTTTATTTTTATTGTATATATATTTTTTATTGAGATTGAGTCTTACTCTGTCACCCAGACTGGGGTGCAGTGGCAGGATCTCAGCTCACTGGGTTCAAGTGATCATCCTGCTTCATTCAGTCTCCCGAGTAGGTGGGACTATAGGTGCACACCACCACGACTGGCTAATTTTTGTATTTTCAGTAGAGACGGGTTTTCACCATGTTGGCCAGGCTGGTCTCGAACTCTTGACCTCAAGTGATCCACCTGCTTTGTCCTCCCAAAATGCTGGGATTATAGGCGTGAACCACTGCATCTGGCCTGCTTTTATTATAAATGTAGTCACACACAATACTTATTTATGGAATGAAATGGAATATGAACCCAGTATCACACATTTGGTCTAGTATATTCTTATTCATTATCATCAGACATTAATTATGGTTAGTTGCTAAGAGCTGTGCTGGTGTCTCATACCACCATGAAAGTCAGCTCTATTGCCCACCAAGAGCACTCATTTGATGTTTAAAATCTAGGATTATTTTCTGAATTTAGTATCTTGAACAGCAGACTCAGTAAGGGTCTCTTGCTGTAAACATACAACTTTGAAGAAAGAGTCTTTATGGAAACTTACAAAAAAGTATCTTGGCTGGGTGCAGTGGCTTACGCCTGGTGGCTCACGCCTGTAATCCCAGCACTTTGGGAGGCCAAGGCAGGCAGATTACGAGGTCAGGAGATCGAGACCATCCTGGCTAACGGGGTGAAACCCTATCTCTACTAAAAATACAAAAAATTAGCCAGGCGTGGTGGCGGGCATCTGTAGTCCGAGCTGCTCGGAAGGCTGAGGCAGGAGAATGGCGTGAACCCAGGAGGCAGAACTTGCAGTGAGCTGAGATCCGGCCACTGTACTCCAGCCTGGGTGACAGAGTGAGACTCTGTTGCAAAACAAAAACAAAAACAAAAAAGTATCTTCCAGTTTGTTTGAAGGTAAATATATTATCAAAAGACTCCTACACCATAAAGAACAATTTCATTGCTTAGAAAAGACAATACATTTCATAAATAATCAGAAATATGAAATTTAGCAGGGGAAAAGCCCCTTAGAGGAAATTAATTTTTTAAATTGTTAAAAATGCCTAAAAGGTGGCTAAAAAAAATAAAAAATGAATAGGGCAGCTGAATAAATGCAAAAACTCTCAAAAGAGGTCTGAATTCGAGGCAAACTGTTCATTATGCAAATTAGTCAACAGGTGAACTGATCACCTGGCAAGGTTATCATTAGAATACCTGGCTCTGGGGCCGGGCGCGGTGGCTCACGCTTGTAACCCTAGCACTTTGGGAGGCCGAGGCAGGTGGATCATCTGAGGTCAGGAGTTTGAGAACAGCCTGACAAACATGATGAAACCCTGTCTCTACTAAAAATACAAAATTAGCTAGGCGTGGTGGTGCATGCCTATAATCCCAGCTACTCAGGAGGCTGAGACAGGAGACTCGCTTGAACCCAGAAGATGGAGTTTGCAATGAGCTGAGATTGTGTAACTGCACTCCAGCCTGGGCAACAAGAGCCAAACTCCATCTCAAAAAAAAAAAAAAAAAAAAAAAAAAAAGAATATGTGGCTCTGGTCACAGTAGTCTGTTCCTGGGGCAGAACCAACATGGCAGTCGTGGGCAGTTTGGGCATGTTGGGGAAAAAAAAAACCCAAATTTTTCCTCAACCTTCGTAAGTTCTCAGTTGGAACAGACTCCTGTAACAAAAGACAGATTAACAAAAGAAAAGAAAAGCAAACAGGAGTTTATTAATGTATATATTTTATATATGTTAGAGGAACCCCTGCTTACCAGGCCTCTAGTTTAATAACACATGACCAGAGTGACTCCCTCTTGAAGTGAGTAACTGGGCACACATAAGACACTTAAAAGATTAATATTTAGGATCTGAAAATAGCCACACCCTAAGCTGACCACCAATTATAATTACAGAATATTTATGGCCCTACAGAGCAGCTCCCACCAAGCTTGCAGAATGTCCAGATGTCCTAAGCATGGAGCCCATGTACTTAAAGATAATGATAATGAGCAGGCTTCGATTGAAGGATTAATGGTCATTAACAATACTAATAGCCACTACCTTTAGCGAGCACATCTGCACATTTCAAGTTTAATTATAGTCCTTATAGTTTCTTATAAGTAGAGATGCTAACCGAGGATGGCATGTTCCTCCTCCTGCTTTTCTGAGGATGCTCTATTTGACTCTGTAACAGGGTAATTTCCAATAAACTTGCTTCTTTCACTGTGGTCTGTGGCTCTCCTTGAATTTTTTTTTTTTTTTTTTTTTGAGATGGAGTTTTGCTCTTGTTGCCCAGGCTGGAGTACAATGGCTGATCTTGGCTCACCACAACCTCTGCCTCCCAGGTTCAAGCGATTCTCCTGCCTCAGCCTCCCGAGTAGCTGGGATTACAGGCACACGCAACCACGCCTGGCTAATTTTGTATTTTTAGTAGAGACGGGGTTTCTCACTGTTGGTCAGGAGGTCTCGAACTCTCAACCTCAAGTGATCCACCCGCCTTGGCCTCCCAAAGTGCTGGGATTACAGGCGTGAGCCACCGTGCCCAGCTTGCCTTGAATTCTTTCCTGCACTAGATGCAAGAACCTGTTCTTGGGGTCTGGATCAGGACCCTCTTTTCCAGCAACATATATACATGGGGGATACCCAGGAAGTGAGTTGTTCTCCAGGAACTCCAGCTTATATAGCATCTCCAACAAAGAACAGTGAATGTTTAGAGAAGTGACAAGATGGGAAAAGGACTTGAGTCTCCAGGGGCAGCAACTTGTGGGAAGGCAAGTAATTGGCAGATAAAGGCCAGTGAGTGAAGCTTGTTCATGTTGATTCCTCTGGCGTCATCTACAGGGGTCCAGGAGGGTCTCGAGTTGTCTTCAGTGGTTAACCTTTGCCCTCCTTTTTTTTTTTTTGAGACAGAGTCTCGTTCTGTTGCCCAGGCTGGAGTGCAGTGGCATGATCTCAGCTCACTGCAACCTCTGCCTCAAGTGATCCTCCTGCCTCAGCCTCCCGAGTAGCTGGGATTACAGGGGTCCGCCGCCATGCCCAGCTAATTTTTTTGTATTTTTAGTAGAGACAGGGTTTCACCATGTTGGCCAGGCTGGTCTCGAAATCCTGATGTCAGGTGATCCACCCGCCTGGGTCTCCCAAAGTGCTGGGATCAGAGGCGTGAGCCACCACGCCCAGTCCCAACCTTTGTCCTCCTTGGTAGAAAGGGGTACAGGATACCTTTTGTCTTTGTAATCCATGTCCTGCTTTTAGGCAAGTAGAGGAAGGGCAGAGAGCTTTTCTGCATCTGTGTCTTCTCAATTGCCTTCAGCTCAACAGTGCTTACAACAAAGAGGCGTACTTAGGGGGTCGTATTCCGATCTCCCACAGACGTTGCAGGTGGAGTGTCCTGATGGCAGGGTGTGGGTCACATCTCTGCTCTCAGGAGGTGGGGAGAGGGGATCTGGGGCCTCCTTGACTTCCTCAGGGGAGGTTGGGGTGTGCTGTCCACCATGACCCACACAACCACAGAAGCAAGTTCCTTGGCAGTAACCAGCACACGTTCATTACAGTGAATGAACAGACCAGAGAAGGTAGCTTGGATCTCAGCAGCAGCTCATGGACCACCCAGCACTGGGACATTGTAGAGGTTCCCTAACCTCTCCTAAGCCTGAGTTTACTTATGCAGAAAATGCCAGAGTGGACTTGGAGGGTAGCTACAGGCCCTGTGAGCACTAAGATTTCCTGAGACTTCGCTGCTGTCCATGCCCCTCCCGTGTTGTGACCTTTCCAACAGACTGGAGGCTAGAATGAAGATAAGGAGTACCATTTTTTGTTAGGCACTTGGAGACGGCCCAGACTTTGCTATAGCAAAGGTTAATGTTCTGTCATCTCAAAGATCCATTTCCCCAGGCTCTCGGAATGTAAATGTTAAGGTGATGAAAATAGCGAAGTCTAGGTTCTGGCTCATTTGAGTCAGAACCCCTCACCCCTCACGGTGCAACGCTGGAGCACAGGCCCTCCTCTGTGGCCTGAACCTTCATAAACTTGGGTTTAGGCTGTCAGCACTGATTTAAAGAGATTTGCTTTGTTCAGTTTGCTTCTGGGAAAGAACTGACATTCACAGCAGGGTTTGGGGGTTAAGAATGAAACCTGAGCTGGCTGCTTCCCCCACGGGTGTGTGCAGAGTGAGTCAGATGTTTGCACAGAAGGCTGCGGTGTCAAATCCACAAATTCGCAGGCCTTATGCCTTTACCACTTCAAACCGGAAAGGTGTTGCAACGTAACAGTTTTAATTGCTAAACCCTAGCTGCAAACCCAAATCTCTGGATTTAATAAGAATTGGGTGTGAGAGACTGTGAACAGTGGCAGTTTTCTGCCAGGTGGGTTTATTTTTTTCCTTAATTCCCTCATTTGCTTCCTCCTTGGTGCCCAAGCCCACACCAAAGGCCTCTGGCTGATCGCTGCCTGCACGCCCTCCTCTTGGTGATGGGCCTGTGGTCTCTCCTCTAGGTTTACCTTCTTTCCTGCTCCTGGTTGAGATTTGCAGACCTTTGTGTCCACTGTGGTCTCCTTGGAACAAGCAACTGGAAATTCTTCACACCAGCTATGGCTGGTAGGCATTTCAGGCCACAACTCAGGTATATGAAAAATAAAGCTTTCTTTTCTAGAACTTGACTCTGAGTCCAGGTCTTTGCTGTGCCAGACTGGTATAAAACCTCTAACCATGGTCTTTCATGGGCACATACCCACTTCCCCAGCAACACGTACTCACTGAGTTGTCCACAGTCCTAGAGGTTGAAGTAAGGCCATGATTAGGGAGGGAAATGAATCTGGCTCTGGGTCATTGGCTCACATAGTTGGTCAAGGGATCTGTTGGTCCTGCTAAGTGGTCCCTTTGGCTTCAGGGTCCTCTGCTGCTTTCCTGCCATCCTGGGACCCTTTCTGAAGTTACAGTAACAGCTGGTTGTATCACCTTCCACAGGCTTCCAGACTCCGGACAGTATTCCCAGAGTCAGCTGCCTTCTGAATTGGGAGAAAGAGAGAAAGGAAAATACAGGAAGACCCAACCATGTGGATTAACACCCTACAGCATGATCCAGGCCCACAGCCAGCTCTGTGTTTCCAGGTGGGAGATTATAGACATCTACTTTTTCTTTTTCTTTTTTTTTTTTGAGACGGAGTCTTGCTCTGTCACCCAGGCTGGAGTGTAGGGGTGTGATCTTGGCTCACTGCAAGCTCTGCCTCCCGGGTTCACGCCATTCTCCTGCCTCAGCCTCCCGAGTAGCTGGGACTACAGGTGCCCACCACTATACCCAGCTAATTTTTTTTTTTTTTTTTTTTTTTTTGTATTTTTAGTAGAGACAGGGTTTTACCGTGTTAGCCAGGATGGTCTCAATCTCCTGACCTTGTGATCCGCCCACCTCAGCCTCCCAAAGTGCTGGGATTACAGGCATGAGCCACCACGCCCAGCCAGACATCTACTTTTTCAAAAGGAATAATAAAAGGATAAAAAATAATATTTTCTAACATCTGTTAGATACAAACTGGACCTGGAAGAGTAGCCTTTTGTACTGAGTACTACTATTATTTCCGTTTCACGGATCAGAAAACTAAGGCTCAGTGATATAAGAAGCTTGCTCAAGGTGACACTGCGGTGATAGAAGAGATTTTAATACAGACCTATAATCCTGAGAGGGGATTTTTTTTTTCTTTTTCTTCTTTTTTTTAGGCAGAGTCTTGCTCTGTCACCCAGGCTGGCTGGAGTGCAGTGGCAGGATCTCAGCTCCCTGCAACCTCTGCCTCCCAGGTTCAAGCAATTCTCCTGCCTCAGACTCCCAACTAGCTGGGACTACAGGCATGCACCAACATGCCCGGCTATTTTTTGTATTTTTAGTAGGGATGGGGTTTCACCATGTTGGCCAGGCTGGTCTTGAACTCCTGATGTCAAGTGATCTCCCAAAGTGCTGGGATTATAGGCGGGAGGCCACTGTGCCCAGCCTGTGAGGGGATCTTTAAACTACATTTTAATGATTATTCTCATCTTGAACTGGAGTTTGTACTCTAGTCTGGCCCCTCTCTCAGTGGGACTAGAAAACACAACGCCCAGCAGCTACCCTGGCTGCCAGGCTCACGCTGTGAGCTCCATCAATACTTGCTGACTGATTGATTGTACATCTCCCATGTGATTTTGCATTTTCACATACATTTGTGTCTGGTTCAGATGTGCCAGAAAAAGTGAGAGATTGCTGATAGCGTTGTTTTCTCTAAAAAATAGAAGAAGTCCTTCTAGTTTTGCTTTAAAAAAATTGCTTGCTGATATTCCTTCGACCCTTCCTTCATTTTGCCTTTCCAGTTAGTTCCCAGTCTGATGCACTCAGGGTGAAACCCCCTGCAGGGGTCTGACAAGACACACAGACCTGGGTTTTAAACCCCAGCTCTGATGCTTGCTGCTCATGTGACCTGAACTCGTCACATACCTCCCTGAGCGTCTGTTTCCTCCTCCATAAAACAGGAGCAATAATGTAACCAACTTTAGGGATATTGTGAATGTATGCAGTAGGCGCTCAGTGGCTAGTTCCTTTCTCTGATAATTAAATCAACCTCATCTGAGTATTTCGTCAATTTGAACTTTAAACTTAAGGTCCTTCTGAAAACTCTTTAAGAATGCCATCCCTTTGGATGGATTTAGGAATTCATGTTTACCCACACAGCTTAGAGCTGATGTATCAGTAAGATGTTTGCAGTTGCAAAGAAGAGAAAATACTGACCCAAACTGGCATAAACAATAAGAAAAGACATTATTCAAAGGTACGAAGGTTGATTCACTGGCTCAATGGTGGCAGTTAAGACTCAGTCTTGAACTCCTGGGCCTGAGACCCTGGCACCTCAGCCTCCCAAAGCGCTGGGATTACAGGTGTCAGCCACTGCTCCCAGCCTGACCCAGGCTTTTCCATCTGTTTTCCAGTTTCCTCGAGAGTAGGGTGCATATGCTTATGGCCACAGGGTAACTAGAGCTGCAGGTGAACACATGGTGTTTAGACACAACAACATAGAGAGAGAGAACAGGGGCCTTTATTACAGTGTTCCCTTCTCAGGAGTCAGGAATTCCTTCCCAGAAACCTCCCATCAGATATATCCTCAGGTTTTAATGGGCAGAACTGGGTCACATACTACAGTCTAATGGTACCACTAAGAGGGAATAAAACCAGTTAGGATTTATTTCTGAGCTAGGGATGAAGCGACCATTTTCTAAGTCATGTTGTGGGGGATGGCCCCTTGAACAAAATCCAGGTTCTATCAGCAAAGAAAAATGGAGAGGATTATTTTGATTGCCTCTTCTTCATCCCATTAGTGAGGGAGGGATTCCTAGCTAGGATTATGGGTGTGACTGAAGAGTACACTGGCCAGGTGAGATTGAGACAGCTTACTCATCACATATACTCACAGCCCAGGGAAGGCGGACACAGGACCATATGGGGGTTGCACCCGGGAACAGAGAAAACAATCAGGGGCTCTGGGAGGCAGGCTTTGTAGTTTTAAGAGGCTGAAGTGCTCTTTAGTCCCTACAGGAGGAAGTGATTGGCTTTTGGAAGAATTCTGTGGGCTGGCAGGAAGTGAAACCTGTTACTCAGTGATAAGCAGGAACTGTGCCTTGTCCCTTAAATAAGGAAGGTTATTTGGCCAGGGGGCCATATCTACAGGAACATAGTGGGTAACAGAACTTGTTCTTAGGCCATCTGAGGCCCTTTCATTTTACCAGATGTCAAGACAGCACATAATATTGAACTTTAATTTTAGGTCTTACATACACAGGCAGGGATGGATGTGGGCTACATATGCACAACCTCCTTTCCTGCTTTCCTTTATCCATCTATCCATTCATCCATCCATCTATCCAACCATCCATCCATCTATCCAACCATCCATCCATCCATCCAACCATCCATCCATCCATCCATCCATCCATCCATCCATCCATCCATCCATCTATCCAACCATCTATCCATCCATCCATCCATCCATCCATCCATCCATCCATCCATCCATTCATCCATCTATTCAACCATCTATCCATCCATCCATCCATCCATCCATCTACCAACCCACCTATCTATTCTGTAGAGATTCCACAAATGATTGATTGAGGCAGCCTAAACATTCTCATGACATCTCTTGTTTTTCATGAGGCCAGTTCATGGTTGTTTGTGGGTAGAACATTGGAATCAGCCCTTCTGACCTGTGGCCAACTCTTCACCGTTTTCAACTCTACACTAGTCCATCGGTCAGCTCATTGACCCTAGCATGTGTTTTTCTCTGTTCTGCTTCTGATTTTGCTGGAACCATCACTTTCTTCTTTGCCTGTCTGAATTCTATCTGTCTTTGAGCCAAGTCCCTCATCATCCATACACACTTTCACTCCCCTTCCAGAATTCTGAATCTTCTTGTCAGTCCAAAGCCTTTGTGGCAGCTGCTATATGCAAACACGTAACCATGCACTACTGTGTGTCCTGCATCCCCTGGGGATTGTTCTTTCCTGTTTTGCTGCGATTTCTCATTTTATTGGTATGTTTTCTCTCTAACCTCAACACTAGCTCTCTGAGGGTCAGGGGTCTATCCCGCACACCCCACTACCCCCTTCATTGCATGGGAGTGGGGAAAGGACAGCACAGCACCTTCTTATGCTCCTAAACCTCCATAGACATTTTCTGACTTAATTTGAATCATCAAATGAACATTTATCTAGCATCTAGTACATAGAAGGCACACAATAAAAAAAGTGTCAAAATGATGAATAAAACACCTCAATGGCCATAAACATCATTTTTTTGGTTTTTTGTTTTTTGAGATGTAGTCTCGCTCTGTCACCCAGGCTGGTATGCTGTGGTACGATCTCGGCTCACTGAAACCTCCACCTCCTGGGTTCAAGCAATTCTCCTGCCTCAGCCTCTTGAGTAGCTGGGATTACAGGCGCCTGCCACCATGTCTGGCTACTTTTTGTACTGTTAGTAGAGGCGGAGTTTCACCATCTTGGCTAGGCTGGTCTTGAACTCCTGACCTCGTGATCCACCCGCCTCAGCCTCCCAAAGTGCTGGGATTACAGGCGTGAGCCATCGCGCCGGGCCTAATGTTTTTTAAAATTGATTAATTTTAAAACTTAGTCCAGATCTAAGCAATAGTATCTGTGACATCATTGGCATGATGTGCTAGTTATTTTCATGTATCTAATTAAAAATACACAATTAAGATAGCAAATGGTTATCTATACACACGAAATTCTTTCTTTCTTTCTTTCTTTCTTTTTTTTTCTCTTTTTGAGATGGAATTTCGCTCTTGTTGCCCAGGTTGGAGTGCAGTGGTGTGATCTCGTCTCTCTGCAACCTCCGCCTCCCGGATTCAAGCGATTCTCCTGCCTCAGTTTCCTGAGTGGCTGGGATTACAAGCATGCACCACCACACCCAGCTATTTTTTTTTGTATTTTTAGTAGAGACAGGGTTTCTCCATGTTGGTCAGGATGGTCTCAAACTCCCAACCTCAGGTGATCCGTCCGTCTCAGCCTCCCAAAGTGCTGGGATTATAGGCGTAAGCCACCGCGCCCGGCCAATTCTTTCTTTTTTAAACATGATATGTAATGGTTGTATATATTGTGGGGCTACAGGTGACATTTTGGTACATGTATACAATGTGGAATGATCAAATTAGGGTAATTGGGATATCCATCACCTCAAGCACTTTTCTTTGTGTTGGAAACATTGTAATTCTTCTCTTCTAGCTATTTTGAGATACACAATAAATTATTGTTAACTATAATTTCCCTACTGCACTATCAAATACTAGAATGTATTTCTTCCATCTAACCGTATTTTTGTAACTATTAATCAAGCTCTCTTCATCCCCGCTAACTTCCCAGACTCTGGTAACCACCATTCTACTCTCTACCTCCATGAGACCCACGTTTTTAGCTCCCACATATGAATAAGAATATATGGTATTTGTCTTTCTGTGCCTGGCTTATATGAACATAATGACCTCCTCCAGTTCCATCCATGGTGCTGCAAATGACAGGATTTCATTCTTTTTTATGGCTGAAGAATATTTCATTGTATATATATACCATATTTTCTTTATGAAGTTCATTTATCCATTGATGGGCACACAGCTTGATTCCGTATCTTGGCTGTTGTGAATAGTGCTGCAATAAACATAGGAGTGCAGATATCTCTGACATGCTGATTTCCTTTGTTTTGGGTATATACCCTGCAGTGGGATTGCCAGATCATATGGTAGTTCTATTTTTAGTTTTTTGAGGAACTTCCATACTGTTCTCCATAGTGGCTGTAACTAATTTACTTTCCCACCAACAGTATACAACTGTTCCCCCTTTCCTACATCCTTGCCAGCATTTGTTATTTTTTGTTTTTTTGATAACAGACATTTTAATTGGGGTGAGGTCATATTTAATTGTGCTTTTGATCTGCATATCCCTGATGATTAGTGATGTCAAGCATTTTCTCATGTGCCTGTTGGCCATTTGTATGTCTTCTTTTGAGAAATGTCTATTCATATATTTTGCCCATTTTTATGGGATTATTTGTTTGTTTGTTTGTTTTACTATTGAGTTGTTTGAGTTCCTTATATATTCTGGCTATTAATCCCTTGTTGGATGGTGATATGGTTTGGCTATGTCCCCACCCAAATGTCAACTTGGATTGTACCTCCCAGAATTCCCACATATTGTGGGAGGGACCCAGGAGGAGGTAATCATTACCTGGGGACAGGAGGTAATAATTACCTCCTTCTGGGTCCCGTGCTATTCTTGTGATTGTGAACGAGTCTCACAAGATCTGATGGGTTTATCAGGGGTTTCTGCCTTTGCTTCTTCCTCATTTTCTCTTACCGCTGCCATGTAAGAAGAACTTTTCACCTCTTGCCATGATTCTGAGGCCTCCCCAGACGTGTGGAACTATAAGTCCAATGAAACCTTTTTTGTCCCCAGTTTTGGGTATGTCTTTATTAGCATCATGAAAATGAACTAATACAGATGGTGTCTCAGTCTGTGCAGTGTTGCTATAAAGGAATACCTGAAGCTGGGTTGTTTATAAAGAAAAGAGGTTTCTTTGGTTCATGGTTCCGCAGGCTATACAAGAAGCGTGGCACCAGCATGTTTTCAGTGAGGCCTTCAGGCTGCTTCTACCCATGGCAGAAGGCAAAAGGGAGCTGGCATTGCCAGAGAGAGGAAGTAAGAGAGAGGGGAGGCAGGTGCCAAGCTCTTTCTAAACAACCAGCTCCCACAGGAGCTAATAGAGAGCACACTCCTTACTGTGAGGTCAACACTAAGCCATTCATCAGGGATCTGCCCCTATAACCCATTGGAAGTGGACCCTCCAGTTAGGCTCTGCCTCCAACATGGGTCAATTTCAACATGAGGTTTTTGAGAGTCAAATATCCAAACTGTAGCAGATGGATACTTTGCAAATATTTTCTCCCATTCTGAAGGTTGTCTCTTCACTTCGTTAATTTTTTGTTTTTGTTGCCTGTGCTTTTGAGGTCTTACCCAAAAAAATCTTTGTTCAGACCACTGTCCTGTAGTGTTTCCCCAATGTTTCCTTCCAGTAGTTTCAGAGTTGTAGGCCTTACATTTAAGTCTTTAATCCATTTTGAGTTGATTTTTGTATATGATGAAAGATGGGGATCTAATTTTATTTTTCTGCATACTGATATCCAATTTTCCCAGCACCATTTATTAGAGGCAGCCCTTTCCCCAATGTATGTTCTTGGTGCCTCTGTGGAAATCAGTTGGCTGTAAATGCATGGATTTATTTCTGGGTTCTTGATTTTGTTCCACTGGTCTATGTGTCTGTTTTTATGCCAGTGGAATGCTGTTTTGGTTACTAAAGCTTTGTAGTATAATTTGAAATCAAGTAGTGTGAGGCTTCCAACTTTGTTTTTTTTTTTGCTTAGGATTGCTTCAGCTATTTGAGGTATTTTGTGGTTCCACATTATTTTAGGATTCTTTTTTCTTTCTTTCTTTCTTTTTTGAGATGGAGTTTTGCTCTTGTTGCCCTGGCTGAAGTGCAGTGGCACGATCTTAGCTCACTGCAACCTCTGCCTCCCAGGTTTAAGCAATTCTCTTGCCTCAGCCTCCTGAGTAGCTGGGATTACAGGCATGTGCCACCACGCCTGGCTAATTTTGTATTTTTAGTAGAGACGGGGTTTCTCCATGTTGGTCAGGCTGGTCTCAAACTCTCGAACTCAGGTGATCCTCTTGTCTCGGCCTCCCAAGGTGTTGGGATTATAGGCTTGAGCCACTGTGCCCACCCAGGATTTTTTTTTTCTAATTCTGTGAAGAATGTCATTGTTATTTTGATAGACATTGCATTGAATCTGTAGATCACTTTGGGTATTATAAACATTTTAATAATATTAATTTTTCCAATCTGTGAACATGGGATATCTTTCCATTTTTTGTGTCCTCTTAAATTTCTTTCATCACTGTTTTACAGTTTTCTTTGTGCAGATCTTCCTTTTTTTTGAGACAGGGTTTCATTCCAGTGCCCAGGCTGGACTGCATTGCCATGATCATGACTCACTGCAACCTCGACCTCCTGGGCACAGGTATCTTCTTATCCCAGCCTCCCAAGTAGCTGGGACTTCAGCTAATTTTTTGTACTTTTTGTAGAGATGGGGTTTCCCCATGTTGCTCAGGCTGGTCTCAAACTCCTGAACACAAGTAATATGCCCACCTCGGCCTCCCAAAGTGCTGTGACTATAAGCATGAGCTGCCATGCCTGGCCCTGTTTCTTTGTTTAAATTTATTCCTAGGTATTTTTTTTTTGTAGCTATTATAAATAAAATTGTTTTCTTGATTTCTTTTTCAGATTGATCACTGTTAGCATATAGAAGCACTACTGATTTTTGCATGTCGGTTTTGTATTCTGCAATTTTACTAAATTTATTGATCAATTCTAAGGTTTTTTTTCATGGAGTCTTTAGGCTTTTGTAAATATAAGATCATGTTATTTGCAAACAAGGATTATTTGACTTTTTCCTTTTCAATTTGAATGTCCTTGATGTATTTCTCTTGCTTAATTGCTCTGGTTAGGACTTCTAGTACTATGTTGAATAAAAGTGGTGAAAGTGGGCATCCTTGTCTTTTTCCAGATCTTAGTGGAAAGGCTTTTAATTTTTCCCTGTTCAGTATTATATTAGCTGTAGGCTTGTCATATATACCCTTTATTGTGTCAAGGTGTGTTCCTTCTATACCCAATTTGTTGAGGGTTTTTATTATGAAGGAATATTGACTTTTGTCTTTTTTTTTTCAGCATCTATGGAAATGCTAATATTGGTTTTGTCCTTGATTCTGATGATGTATGTACCATGTTTATTGATTTGCATATGCTGAACCATCCTTGCATCCCTGGAGTGAATCCCACTTGATTAGGTGAATAATCTTCTTAATATGTTGTTGAATTCTGTTTGCTAGTGTTTTGTTGAGGAACTAAAGTTGTTTCATGTGCCACACTTTGAAAACTCTAATCTGGCAATATTCATATTTATATGTTTTATGATTAAAAAACCAGTTATGGCCGAGGCAGGCAGATCATGAGGTCAGGAGTTTAAGACTAGCCTGACCAATATGGTGAAACCCCTTCTCTACTAAAAATAGAAAAATTAGCCGGGCATGGTGGCGGGCGCCTGTAGTCCCAGCTACTCAGGAGGTTGAGGCAGAAGAATCGCTTGAACCCCCGAGGCGGAAGTTGCAGTGAGCCGAGATCATGCCACTGCACTCCAGCCTGGGTGACACAGCGAGATTCTGTCTCAAAAAACAAACAAACAAACAAACAACAGTTATAACACAAAAGACTATTATTGTTTGTCTCCTGTTGTATGGTTCCACTTATTTAAAAATTTTAGTAAAGGCAAAACTCTAAACTCTAGGGACAGAAAGCAGATCAATGGTTGTCTGGGGCTGAGGACGGGAGTAAGGACTGACCATAATAAGGGACTGACTTTGAACAAGAGAAGTTTTTGGAGCAAAGCAAGGATTCTAAAACTGGATAGTGGTCTGTTGTGTTGGCTCATGCCTGTCATCCCAGCACTTCTGGAGGCTGAGGCGGGTGGATCACCTGAGGTCAGGAGTTCAAGACCAGCCAGGCCAACATGGTGAAGCCCTGTCTCTACTAAAAATACAAAAATTAGCCAGGCATGGTGGTGGGTGCCTGTAATCCCAGCTACTCAAGAGGCTGAGGCAGGAGAATCTGTTGAACCCAGGAATCAGAGGCTGCAGTCAGCCAATATCGTGACATTGCACTCCAGCCTGGGCAACAAGAGCGAAACTCCATCTCAAACAAACAAACAAACAAACAAACAAACAAATAAGTGAATGGTGGTGATGGTTGCACAACTGCATACATTTAGAAAAAAATCATCAAACTATATTTACAATGAATATATTGTATGGCTTGCAAATTATATCTCAAAGAGGAAGAAGGAGGAAGAGGAGAAAAGAAAAAAAAATAAAGAAAGTAAAGGAAAGATTAGCCAAGAAGGGATATGAGGGGGCTCCTGGAGTACTGGTGTTGTTCTTTGTCTTTATCTGCATGTTGGTTACCAGGGTATGTTTACTTTGTGAAAATTCATTGAGTTGTTTTTGCTCTGTGTATATTTCTATATGGATGTTATACCGCAGTCGCAAAATTATACTTAAAAAAAAATTCAGTCAAAATGGGGATGCTGTTTCTTCCTCGTTATTACCTAGGTATTTAATGATATTTAAGTTATTGCTTTCCTGTTTATTACTGTGTATAATTACATCACTCTGCCAACTTAGTTTTACAATGTTAGGAATTTAGGTTTTGTGCGTCTTAATTCAGAAAGGATTATAAAAAGATATATTTAATTAATCACACAAGTGCTATAAGAACGTCATGGAAGTCATTGTTCCTTAATTATTCACAGCAATTATCAAGGTGGACAATATCTCAACTTGCCACCAAAATAAATGGATGTTTTAAGAGATCTTGTTGGAACAATCAAATCATCAGTCTCAAAAAGTCCCCTCTCTCTTAGCCCAGTTCTCCTGCTGCCTGCCAGGGTTTCACTTCTATATTTATCTCTTCAAATCAGCAGGGCAGCAATTAGTTATTATAATAAGAGCTACCAATTTGTTGTGTGCCAACTTCATGCCAGGCACTGCATTGTCAGAATTTTTCATACTTTAATTGTTTCATTTTAGTGTCATAACAGCCCTGCCAAGAAGTTGTTTATTCCATTTTACAGTTGAGGAAACTGAGGCTGAGAGGCTTTTGAGTGGGTCCGAGCCCTGGTTGCTGGTAAGTGACACAGCCAGAGAGCAAACTGGGGTCCCACCCAGTCATCTTGGGACCTGACGTCAGTAACAGGAGATAAGTGACATGTGTAAGGCAATTCTGAATCCCAAAACATGGCTCTTCATGCAGTTGCTATAGTTACTGCTCGACATGATGCTGTGTCTATCTCTCTTTCTCTTTTTTTTTTTTTTTTTTTCTGAGATGACAATGGATCCACTGTTAACTATTGAGGTGTTGAGCCCTCCAACCCCTGTATTGCCCCAAAACCCTAGGGACATTTTAATAGGGTTAAAATAGCATTCTTGCCTTATAATCACACTTTACATTTCAGAAGCTCCTAGAACATTCACAGATCCAGTATTATGGCAACTTTACAAATATTAATTGCAGGTTGTATAAAACATAGGAGTTCTATAAAGGTAATTATATGGAGGAAAAAATACCTTTTTCCTTCTGTAGCAAAAGACAGATTAACAAGATAAAAACTTACACATTTATGTAATACAAGTTTTGTGTGTGGAGGACTTCATAAGGAACTAAATAAGGGCTTATGACTAGTTTCAGGGGAAGGTCAAAGAGTCCTTCCTGCATCTGCTCTTTCTCAAATTCTTTCAACTTAAAAATATCCAGTATACCAAGTTGCCATATTTTGGGGGAGCATATCCTGATCCCTGTCGTAACCATATTTCAGACAGTCATGCAGAACTCCTTGACAAGGCAACGTATTTGAGATGGGGCAGGGGCAGCGGGTTGGTGCCCCCTTATTGGGTTGAGATTGAGAGTAGGCATCCAGGTAGGAAAAAGTGTGGAAAGAGAGCCCCGAGGACCCAGAGAGCTCTAGCCTGGGAGGGACTGGACAGAAAAGGCAGAAGCGAGGCTTTGCAAGTGATTACGCCCTTGCTAAACAACTAAACACATGCAGAGGAAATGGCTTGGATTAGGAACAGGGCAAGAGGACAAACCAAGGCCTGAAATGTGTTACAGACAAGTGTTTGGGGGCACGGAGTTGTAAGGGTGAGACTTCAGAATCTGGAGTTGTTTTATGAGATCTTTTCACACCAGCCGGTGATGCTATGGCTAGGCAGCTTTATTCCCATTTGACATAAAAGGGGTCTCAAAGCCAGTAAACTTTTCAGAGGTGCCACGCTGAGACACTCCTGGGGCTGAAGACAGGAGCCAGAGCTTCTGATTCCTGGGCTAATTTAAGATCCGTTGTCTATAATTACGAGTCATAATGGTGAAGAGGATGGTGACATCCAAGGACAACCGCAGGGCCTCTCTCCTGACACTGGTGAGAACCAGATTCCTTTCCCTGGTTCTGTAGCTCCCAGCAGAGTTTTGGAAGCTGATGAAAGAGAAGGTTGGAAATAACAGGCAATTAGAAACCTTATTAAAAAAAGGAAAAACACTCTCATCAAACTTGCCAAAGCGTCTTAATGGCTGGATGTGGAGGAGGCATTGGAAACTGCTGGCTGCAAGGGTCACTTGTGCCAGAGGGTGGCCTGGAAGCTGAGGCAAATGTGGAGAGGGGCTGGGGCCAGTTCCCAGGGACAGAGAGTGCAAGGGGGCTGTTTAGGAATTTATTTCTGAGTTGATGCACCCAGTGAGTAAAAAGCTAAAGAAGGCCATTTACAAGTCCTAAGAAAATCACAGTTGGTGAAACTGGTGGCACAAGGACCAAAGTAAAAGAAAGGGACACACACACACACACACACACACACACACACACACACACACACACACACACCCCATACACTGAAGAGACAGAGCCCACCACCAAGAGAGGCAGAGTAGACTGCATTTCCCCACTGGCCAGTTCCTGGACTCCTCAGAATATGCCACAACGGGTAGTTGGAAGGAGATCAGCGGAGATGAGGGTTCAGATAATCGATGCAACTCACTGCTTTAGGGTTCCTCACCTCTTGCAGTCCCTAGGGACCACCCCCAGCATGGCAGGGCTTGTGGGAGGTAATTGGAATGGCCATGTGTGAGCTGAGTGCAGGTTTGGCCCTCAGGTGACCTGCTTGGACTCTGATAGCAGTTGAGCTGCTCCCCGCTTTGGGGTTGCCTCCTTGCCCACTGCACCCTCACAGCGCTCCTCCATCCGGGGCTGAAGCATGAACTCCTACCTTGCTCCCTCACAGGGCTTCCCATTTTATTTTAATTAATGAATTGATTAATTAATTATTTTTTGAGTTGGGGTCTTACTCTCTTTCCCAGGCTGGAATGCACTGATGCAATCACAGCTCACTGCAGCATCAACCACCTCAAGCAATCCTCCTACCTCGTCCTCCTAAGTAGCTGCGACTATAGGTGCACATCGCCATGGCCTGCTAATTTTTGTATTTTTTTTGTAGGGATGGGGGGATCTCACTATGTTTCTCAGGCTGGTCTCGCACTCATGGTCTCAAGTGATCCATCCTCCTGCTTTGGCCTCCCAAAGTACTGGGATTACAGGTGTGAGCTACTGCGCCTGCCTAGGGCCTTCCATTCTGAAGCTAAAGAGGTTGTTTTGGAAAACCTTTTAAAGGGACCCAGACTGGTTTATTTTTGCATTCCTGCCCCAGAATAATCCGAAAGCTCCCTGAGACTGGAGCTGGGGGAAGAGGGGCTCTAACTGACAGAGGCAAGGCAAGGCATGGAGGGAGGTGGGAAGGGGAACTCCACATTGCACGCAATCAGTCAAGAGCTTCAGCCTGCTCTTGCTCCTTGGGCTGTGTTACCTTTTGTAGTTCCTTTTCCCATCTTGTTTACTTTTTCTCTTCATTGCTCTTTCATTTCTCTTCTCTGTAAACCCGACTGACCCTCTCCTGAGGGCCAAGATTGTCCCAGGTGAAGAGAGATTCTGAATGGAGTCTGAGACACAGTTCTCTGTGTCAGGAGATCACAGTCCAGTTGGTACAGACTGTTTCAAAACAGAGGGAGTGTTTACCTGCTCAGCAGGAGCCAGCAGGGGGCTGGTTTGGGACCCCTGGCTGAGGGGGCGAGCAGACCTAAAGTAGAGGTGGAGGCCAGGGAGACCTCTCAAAGGAGAGGGGAGTGGTGCTGGTTCCTGAGAGGGTGGCCAGGTAAAATACTGGATACTTGTATCTAATGCAATATTTGGGACATACTTATATGAAAAAATTATTCATTGTTTATCTGAAATTCAAATTTAACAGAGCATCCTGTATTTTCATTTGCTAAATCTGGCAAACCAAGTTGCTGATGAATAAACTGGAGTTAGCTGAGTGAATCGGGGGAAAAAAGGGAAGGGCATGCCTTGAGAGGGAACAGCATGAGTGAACATCTGGAGGTCAGAGATCCCGTAATTCATCTAAGGAAACGAACATTGTCCACGTGCTGGAGTATGGAGTGCAAGCGGGAGACAGTGCAGAGAATGCACCAAACTGTAACATAGCTGTTGAGAACGTGCTAAGTGGCGGGTACCAGGTGAAGTACTAGGGTGCAGTTATGAGCTAAGGGGACACAGCCTCTGTCCTCAGGAAGCTCACAGTCCAGCTGAGAAGCAGGGAGGTGGAGAGAGGGAAGGATAGGCACTGTGGAAGTTATAGCTGGGGGAACTCAGCCTCGCTGGGAGGTCAGGGAAGCCCTCCCTGAGGAGGTGACAATATGCTAAAGGATGAGGAGACAGGCATGCTAAGGGGTGGGGAAAGAGAGATCTAGGTCAGGGAAACAGCATAATGGAAGGCCCTGAAGTGAGAAAATTAGCAGTGGGTCCCAGGACCTAAAATGTGGCCAGAGAGGCTGGGCCCAGAGAGAGAGGAGAGGGGAGAAGGAAGGACCAGTGGTCAGGGACCAGACCACACTGTGGGGAGTTTGAACTGGACCCTGAAGGCAATGGGTGCCACTGAGGGAGTATAAAGCAGGCAGGGTGACACGCAGCTTCGTGCTCTTAGAGCTGACTTATGCTGGAGAGAGGAGGACGGATGGGCAACATGGGGGTCTGAGGGAATAGGGGACACCAGGAGGGGGCTACTGCAGAGGTCCGAGATGGACATATTGGTGGCTTGGCCTCACTTGATGGTGGTGGAGATGAAGAGGGAGAAGGAGAAATGAATCCAGGCTGCACTGAGGGGGAAGACTTGGCAGGGCTGGGTTCTCTGGCACTGGGAAGTGAGGGGGAGGGAGGAGCAGGCATGACTCAAAGCTTCTGGTCTGGGCAGATGGGAGGACGGAGGCGCCATTTGCCGAGCTGAGCTGGAGACTTGGGAGGTTTGGGGGTGGTGAGGAGAGTTCAGGTTTGCACATGCTGAGGGTGAGGAGGCTGGCAGTGGACCCTGGTTCGACGGGCTGTGAGGAGGAGGAAACTGCAGGGAGCCGGCAGAACCATGTTCCAGTCTCTCCTCCCACACTTAGTCATGTGGCCTGGATCAATAACTTCA